>NC_137784.1:127253496-128558496 GCF_963455305.1 Plecotus auritus
AGTGGGGGCAGTTGGCAGCAACCAGGCCAATGGGGAGAAAGTTAGGAGCGACCAGGCCATCTGTGGGGCAGTTATGTGTGATCAGGCCGGCAGGCAGGTGAACAGTTAGGAGCAGTTAGTTCCTGGGTTGTGAGATGGATGTCCCTGGGATTGGGCCTAAACCAGCAGTTGGACATCCCCTGAGGGGTCCTGGATTGGAGAGGGTGCAGGCTGGGCTGTGGGGACCACCTCCCGTGTATGAATTTCATGCACCGGGCCTCTAGTTTTCATATAAATTATTTGGTTAATCTCTCCCCACCCCACCCCTTCCCTCTGAGATCTGCCAGTGTGTTCCATGCATCCATGTCTCTGTATCTATTTTGTTCATCAGTTTATTTTGCTCTTTAGGTTCTACATATAAGTGAGATCATGTGATATCTGTCTTTGTCTGACTGGCTTATTTCACTTAGCATAAGGGATATAAACATCTTTCGCAGGGCATTATTTTCTCTATCCTAGTCCAGTCTCTGGTCTCCAAAGATTCATCTCATATCACATACAAAATACATTTATTCCATCCCAACATACCCACAAGTCTCAACCTGTTACATCAGTAAAGTTGAATTTGTTAAAAAATATAATCAAAATAGGTGTTGATGCAACAACTATTAATGAAAAATCATTAAAGTCTAATATTATGCACTCAGATTGCTTCTTAAGTGTCTTTAAATTTGTAGTCCACTTTCAAGAATATCAGATGAGCCCAAATGATATTGCTCAGTGGTTGAGCATCGAGCCATGAGCCAGAAGATCATATTTCAATTCCTGATTAGGGAACATGCCTGGGTTGCGGTCTTGATCCCCAGTAGGGGGCATGCAGGAGGCAGCCAATCAATAATTTTCTCTCATCATTGATGTTTTTATCTCTCTCCCTCTCCCTTCCTCTTTCTGAAATCAATAACAAATATATATTTTAAAAGAATCTCAAATGAGTAATCCTAGAGGATTCATTATAGGTGTGGTTTATGTGAGAGGTTGTAGATATCCAGTCTGTGATCTATACTCAATGTCCTTGGCCTTGGATTAAAAATATTGTGAATGAATTAACAATGGTATGGGTGCAGTTATAATATAGTTATTAATGTACCAAATGTTGTGATACCCCATTTGAACAAAATCTTTTTATTCAATGGCCAAGTAAGGTTTATAATTCAACCCAGTTGAAAGAGCTTCTCTAATTATAGAGTGCCATCATTATAGGCTAGGATACTGATCCAGATGAATCAACAAGGTTGGAAATTATGGGTCTCGTTTTTATGTCTTGCCACTACACTTTCTATAGCTACAATATTGGACCATTCACTGACTTCAAACTACTCAGCACATTTTTCCCCATGTCATTGTTTATAACATTTTGCCTTGCTTGGATTACAATTCTTTTTTAAAAATTCAGTTTTATTTTATTGTTGACAGTATTATACTCTAGATGTCCCCTAATTCCCCTCCCTTTCCTCCCTTCTCCCTACCCCTGCCCCACCCCAGGATATAACCACACTATTGTCTGTGTCCATTGGTTATATATATATATATGTATATGAGTTCTTTGGTTAATCTCTTCCCATTTCCCTGCACCCCTCCCCTCTTAGATATATCAGTCTGTTCCATGCCTCCATGTCTCTGACCTATTTTGTTCATCAGTTTATTACGTTCATTAGATTCAACTTATAAGTGAGATCATGTGATATTTGTCTTTCTCTGTCTTATTTCACTTACCAGAGTAGTCTCCAGGTCCCTCCATGCTATCTCAAAGGGTAAGAGATCCTTCTTTTCTACTGCTGCATAGTATTCCATTGTGTAAATGTATCACAGTTTCTTTGTTTTTTATCCACTCATTTACTGATGGGCACTTGGGCTGTTTCTAGATCTTAGCTATTGTATATAATGCTATTATGAACTTAGGGGTGCATACATTCTTTCTGATTGGTGTTTTGGGCTTCTTAGTATATATTCCTAGAAGTGGGATCTCTAGGTCAAATGGTAGTTCCATTTTTACTTTTTTGAGTAAATTCCATACTGGTTTTGTTTGTTTGTTTTTATATATTTTTATTGATTTCAGAGAGGAAGGGAGAAGGAGAGAGAGAAACATAAATTATGAGAAAATCATTGATCGGCTGCCTCCTGCAGGCCCCCTACTGTGGACCGATCCCACAACCCAGGCATGTGCCCTTGACTGGAATCAAACCCAGGACCCTTCAGTCCACAGGCCTATGCTCTGTCCACTGAGCCAAACTCGCTAGGGCAATTCCATACTGTTTTTGATAGTGGCTGCACCAGTCTGCATTCTATCAGCAGTGTACTGGGTTCCCTTTTCTCCACATCCTCACCAGCACTTGTCATTGTTGATTTACTGATGGTAGCCATTTTGGCAGGTATGAGGTGATATCTCATTACAGTTTTAATTTGCATCTCTCTGATGATTAGTGACATTGAGCATTTTTGCATATGTCTCTTGATGATCTGTATGTCCTCTTTGGAGAAGTACCTATTCAGGTCCTATACCCATTTTTTAAATTAGTTTATTAGTCTTCCTGGTGTTGAGTTGTATGAGTGGTTTATATATTTTGGAAATTAAAACTTTATTATATGTATCATTGGCAGATATGTTCTTCCATACAGTGGGTTTCCATTTCATTTTGATGATGGTTTATTTTGCTGTGCAGAAGATTTTTATTTTGATGTAGTCTCATTTGTTTATTTTTTCCTTTGTTTCTCTTGCCCTAGGAGATGTATCTGTGAAAATTTTTCTATGTGTGATGTCTGAGATTTTGCTGCCTATGCTTTCTTCTAGGATTTTTATGGTTTTGTGGCTTACATTTAATAATGTTATCCATTTTAAGTTTATTCTTGTGTATGGTGTTGGTTGCTGATCTAATATATTTATTTTTTGCATGTATCTGCCCAATTTCCCCAATACCATTTATTGCTCTGGTAAATACCATTTATTTACCCCATTGTAAGCTCTGGTATCCTTCCTCAAATATTAATTGAGCCTAATGGTGAGGGTCGATTTATGGGTTCTTTGTTCTGTTCCATTGATCTACATGCCAGCTCTTGTGCTAGTACTAGGCTGCTTTGTTTATAATGGCTTTGAAGTATAGTTTAATATCTGGTATTGTGATACCACAAACTTTGTTCTTCTTTCTCAAGATTGCTGTGTCTATTCTGGTCTTTTTTGTTCGATTAAAATTTTTGTAATATTTGTTCTCGATCTGTGAAATATACCATTGGTATTTTAATAGGAATTGTGTTGAATCTATAAATTTGTTGGGGTAGTAATGATATTTTAATGGTGTGAATTCTTCCAATTCATGGACACAGTATATTCTTCCTTTTGTTTGTATCTTCCTCTATTTCTTTTTCAGTCACTCTCTTTTCTCTCCAACAGGAGATGATTGTCTTATCTCTAATCCCCTTTAAAAAATGAGCCAATTTAGGCAAATTTATAATTCTGAACTTTGACAATTTGATGAACAGTTTTCATCACTGGGTAGCTGAGGTCATTGGGTCTGCAAGGATTTGGTTGGGTGTTATATATGTGATACAACAGAGTCTAGCCCAGGTCCCTGAGTCTTTTGTATGTTGAAAATGATTTCAGAGTATCTAGAAATCATAGGACTACAGCCAGTTTGTAATACATGTCATAACTTTAGTCCATAGAAGGGATTTGCTAATGTATCTACACTAATAAAAGAGAAAGATGCAAATTGACCATACCTTCACGAAGCCCACCAACCAATCAGGAGTGAGTATACAAATTAACCCAACAAAGATGGTGGGTTAATTTGCATATGCAGGTGCCAAGCGGCCAGGGGCATGGTGGGATGCTTGTGTCATCACCATGGTAACAACACAGGCATTCTGCACCGCCCCAGCAGCTCCGGGCCTCTGGGCAGCGTGGGAAGGAGGAAAGGCAGCTCCAGCCAGAGCGAAGGCAGTGCCGGCAGCCAGGGGAAGGAAGGCCCATTCTTGCACGAATCTTCGTGCATCCGGCCTCTAGTTTGAATATAAAATACCGAGACAGGTAATTTGTAATGGGATGTTGATAAACTTTTAACAAATGCCAAATTTCCTCAAAAGTGCAAATTCTGAATGTATTGGAACAGAACACAATTTGTTATGGCAACAAACATACACATATGTTTCTGAGTATACATGTAATTGCAGGCATCACAGTCCAGAGGATTTAATACTTAACTCTTGTAGACCTTGATGTAATAAGGAAAAATGTGTTAACTTTTGGTAATTAGAATATAAAACTAGGAAGACAAAAAATTATTAGTCTAACTTTTGTTTATTGACTAGAACATCTAAATGGTTTAGGCGTTACAAAATAATTTTAAAAATGTGGCTTCCTATTGGGTCTTTTATCCATTTTAATTTATTTTTGATGCTGCATGCAGTTTCTGGATATCTTTTGTGGCTTGTAATAAAATAGCCGCAGTGCAATTTTGCATGTATGTCAAGCGATGCGTAACCTGCTATGCAAATTTAATACCAAGGTGCAAAAACTGAATTCATAATGATTTCCAGCTACAGGGCTGTTTAAGACAGTTTAGAAGTCAATGAATATGTAATATGAAGGTGATAAGACCTAAATAAAACCCTATTTATCCACTATGAAAAAAGTATTTATACTCAGAATACTTAGCACAAGCAGAATATGGAAAGAATTTCCAATTATATGGTTTGCATAAACAAATGTTAAACTGTGTGCTCTACATAGATACGAAGGCAGGCCTTCTGCATTGTGCTTTAAATTTTGAAAATGTTTACAGAAGTATTCCTCCCTCTTGGGATTTAAATAAAACGAAATTTGTAGATGAAGCAATGGATGTCCTCTGATTTCCAGTATTTCTTCTACACAGTATGTCAGCCTAGATTGTATACTTGATATAGCACTGAATTTTTTTAATACCTGGTTAAGCAGATATGTGCTTTATGAAGCCGATGCCATTTATTTCACAGCGAGAGAGATCAATTGACAGCAACTGATGAGAATGAGAACATCTTTTTCCCAGTTTATTTTATAATGTATAATATTATATAGGCCTCATCTTTTGATATGCAACTATTCAAATTGATATAATGCTACTATTACTGATAGATTAGTTATGTCATAATTCAAGTAAACATTTCAAGAGTTTGCTTACTGATTGCTGTGAAAATTGCTACACCACGGGCAGAGATGGATGGAGGAAAATAGATAGGGCTTGATTGATGGGAATCAATCCTACTGTATAATTTTAGTTTTTTAATATTTATTGTTGAAAATATTATATATATATTCTCTTCCCCCCTATTGACTTCTTCTAGCCCACCCCAGCCCCAGGCCTTCACCACCTGATTATCAGTGAGCATGGATTACACATATATGCATATAAGTTCCTTGGTCAGTCTCTTCCCAACATCCCAAGCACCCCTGCCTTTCCTCTGAAATTTGACAGTCTGTTCTGTGCTTGTGTGTCTCAGGATCTATTTTGTACATCAGTTTATTTTGTTCAATAAATTCCACATATGAGTTTTATCAGGTGATAGTTATCTTTCTCTGACTGACTTATTTCACTTAGCATAATACTCTGCAAGTCCATTCATGCTCTTGCAAATAGTAAGAGTTCTTTTTATACAGGTGTGTAGTATTCCATTGTGTAAATGTATCACAGCTTTTTTATCCACACATATGTTAATGGGCGCTTTAGCTGTTTCCAAATATTAGCTATTGTAAATTGCACTGCTATGAATATAGGAGTACATATATTTTTACTGATTGGTGTTTCTCTTTCTTAGGATATAGTCCTAGAAATGGGATCACAGAGTCAAATTGGAGTTCCATTTTTAATTTTTTGAAGAAATTCCATACTGTTTTTCACAGTGGCTGCAACAGTCTGCATTCCCACCAGCAGTGTACTAGGGTTCCCATTTATCCACATCCTTGCCAACACTTGTCATTTGTTGATTTGTTGATGATAGCCATTCTGACAGGTGTGAGATGATAACTCATTGTCATTTTGATTTGCATCTCTGATGATTAGTGAGTTTGATAATTTTTTTCATATGTCTCCTTGCCTGCTGTATGTCCACTTTGGAGAATTGTCAATTTAGGTCATTTGCCCGTTTTTTTAATTGGGTTGTCTGCCTTTTGTTAAGTTGTATGAGTTCTCTGTATATATTGGAAATTAACACCTTATCGGATGTATCACTGGCAAATATATTCTACCATGGAGTAGACTCTTTTCATTTTGTTGATGGTTTCTTTTGCTGTGCAGAAGCTTTTTATTTTGATGTTACCCCATTTGTTTCTTCTACTTACTTTACCTTGCCCTAGGAGTTGTGTCTTCAAACATATTGCTAAGAGAGATATCTGAGATTTTGCTGCCTATGATTTCTTCTAAGATTTTTATGGTATCCCATCTTACTTTTAAGTCTTTTATCCATTTTGATTTTATTTTTTTCATATGGTGTAAGTTGTTGGTCTAGTTTCATTTTTTGCATGCACCTGTCCAATTTTCTCAACACAATATATTGCAGAGACTATTACTCCATTCTATGCTCTTGCCTCCTTTGTCAAATATTAATTCAGCATAATGCCTTGGGTCGATTTCTGGGATCTCTGTTCTGTTCCATTGATCTATTTACCTGTTCTTGTGCCAATACCAAGCTGCTTTGAGTACAGTGGCTTTGCAGTATAACTCGACATCTGGTATTGTATCCCTCCTACTTTGTTCTTCTTTCTCAAGATTCCTGTGGCTATTCAGGGTCTTTTTTTTCCACATAAATTTTTGGAGTGTTTGTTCTAGATCTGTGAAATATGCCATTGGTATTTTAGTATGCATTTGCATTGAATCTATAGATTGCTTTGGGTAGTATGGACATTTAAATTATGCTGATTCTACCAATCCATGAACACGGTATACTCTTCCACTTGTTTATGTCTTCTTCTTTTTTTATTATTTTTTAATTGTTTGAAGTATTACAAATAGTAGTGCATATGTCTCCTTTTATTTTCCCCCATTGACCTCCCCCCGGCCTCCCCTTCCCCCCAGTACATGCCTTTACCTGCCCCCCACCCTGTGTCTTGTATCCATTAGTTATGCTTATATGCATGCATACAAGTCCTTCAGTTGATCTCTTACAGCCTCCCCGCAACCTCCCCTGCCTTCCCGCTGTAGTTTGACAGTCTGTTCAATGCTTCTTTGCCTCTGTATCTATTTTCCCCCCATTTCTTTCCTTTAAAAAATCTTGCCTCTGCAGACTAGAAATAAACATATAATAACAAAAAGTGTTTGAGTCCCAATTTCAACGTACAACATTTCTGAGTCCCTGTTTCAATGTCAAACAGTTCCTTATGTGTACATGTCAGCAATGATATCTGGATGGTGGGCACATGGTGACAATGTAGGTCCGACCATGTCTGGTTTGGTCCTAGGCAACCTGCTGCATTGCACAGCTGCTGACTGCTAACGTGGCAAGGCGTCGTCAGCATCTTCCATCTCTGGACTGCTTCTCCTCTTGTCTTCGTGGTTGGAGCAGACCTGTCAATTCCTCTCTGTTGCAGGAATCCACATGGTCTTGGAGTTGTTTTCTGAAAATATACAAACATATTCTCTACCAAAAGTTAATAAAGGAATCTTTTCTATATAATTGATTTGGGATCCTTTTTATTTTTGCCCAAACGATTTTCCTTTGTCTTATTTAGACACCATGTGTGTTTTTCATGGGTGTCTTGCTGTTAGCATTACAAATGAAAATTAATTTTGTAAAGTAAAAGTTTTCTAGATGTATTTTACTTATAGGATATTTTTCCTTACATGATATTACCCTTCTATCCCCCCTTTTTTGATTAATGGAGGCTTTTGCAACTTTTATAATGCAGTCTTGATGACTTTAAATTTTAATTTTTTGACAAAAATATGACTGCTTTAGTTTCATTGCATGTTCAGGAATTTTACCATGAGATGAACTACCAATAGAAATTTTAGTTACCATTTTAGGAACAGCTTTTTGTCCAGTACAATTAAATTTTCTTGAATATTCACTTATTTCAATTAGCCTATTTAAATTAATGTGAAAACTTGATTATTTTACTGTCAAATTTAATACTCTACCAACAATCTTAGTTTACCCTGTAAATATTAGTGGAAAGGATTATTTGCATTCTTGAGTAGACCCAGAGCATTCCTGGTGCTAGGCTGGATTTAGATATAGGGCAGCTGCTGTCTGCCAAGTCTCTGTCTGTTACCTGGGTCCCAATCTGAGCTGGGCCAAGTCACTGTCAGTCACCTGTGTCCCGATCTGAGCTGGGTGTGGGAAGCAAAGCAGCCATGGGGGCAGGAGACCTCCCTCAGACGGGGTGAGGGTTCAGGCCCCTGCAAGGTTGGGTGGGGGGGTGAGGGTCTGTGCCCCACCTCTGTTGATCCCCAAGTTCTCTCCTGATGGCCCCTCTGCGACCGTGCCTGTCTTAGGTTGTTCCTTCCCTGAGGAATCTTACCCGTCTGTGGCTAACCAGTCATCCTCCGGGGCCAAGCAGAGTGATGTGAGGTTCAGTTCTGTCTCCTTGGTAGCCTATGCCCCCGT
The DNA here is from genome assembly GCF_963455305.1 of Plecotus auritus. Lineage (NCBI taxonomy): Eukaryota > Metazoa > Chordata > Mammalia > Chiroptera > Vespertilionidae > Plecotus > Plecotus auritus. Next base: position 127,262,107 of record NC_137784.1, read on the forward strand.
GGCCTCCATGCCCAGCACCTGCCTTGGGATCCCCTGGCCTGCTGGCGGGGCCCCAGCACTGATCACATATCTCGGTGAACTCAGGTTTCTTCTCCAGAGAGGGCCCAGCTCACAGGATTGGGCGAGAGACAGATCCATGGTACCAGCCACCAGGAGGCTTCAAGCTCAGCATGAACAGAAAGCTCAGGCAACAGCTGAGGGCAATTGGATTGTGAGAAGAGGGACCCTCTTGGCTATAGCATTCTATATTGGCCCCTCTTGCCTTTAGGCATTTGAGCATGTTTATGTCTTCTTCTATCTCTTGTTTCAAAGTCCTATTGTCTCCTGAGTACAGGTCTTTTACCTCCTTGGTTATGTTTATTCCTAGGTATCTTAAAATTTTTGTTGCAATGGTAATGGGACTGTTTTTTAAGTTTCTCTTTCTGAGAGTTCATAATTGGTGTATAAATATGCCATAGATTTCTGGGTGTGTTTTTTTTTTATCCCACTATGTTGCCAAATTCTTTTATTAAATCTAGTAGTTTTTTGTGGAGCCTTTATGGTTTTCTATGTACAATATTATGTCATCTGAGAATAAGAACAGTTTTACTTCCTCCTTACCAATTTGGATGCCTTTTATGCCTTCTTCTTGTCTGATTGCTGTGGCTAGGACTTCCAGTACTATGTTGAACAGGAGAGGTGAAAGTGGACAACCCTGTCTTTTTCCTGTTCTTAAGGAGAAATGATTTCAGTTTTTGCCCATTGCGTATGATGTTGGCTGTAGGTTTCTCATATATGGCTTTTTTAAAAAATATTTTTTGTTTAAAATATTACATGTAGTAGTACATTTATCTCATTTTTTCCCCCATTGACCTTCCCCCAGCCTCCTCTACCACCTGTTGCATGCCCTCATCCCACCCCTCCCAGTGTATTGTGTCCATTTGTTGTGCTTATATGCATGCATACAAGTCCTTTGGTTGATCTCTTTTCCCCTCCCCAACACTCCTATGCTTTCCCACTGTAATTTGACAGTCTGTTCAGTGCTTTACTTCCTCTGTATTTATCTTTTTGTTTATCAGGTTATAATGTTCTTTATTTTCCATAAATGAGTGAGATCATGTGGTATTTTTCTTTCATTGCCTGGCATATTTCACTTAACATAATGCTCTCCAGGTCCATCCATGCTGCTGCAAATGGTAAGTATTCCTTCTTTTTTATAGCAGTGTAGTATTCCATTGTGTAGATGTACCATAGTTTTCTAATCCACTCATCTGCTGATGGGCATTTGGTCTGTTTCCAAGTATCAGCTATTGTGAATTGTGTTGCTATGAACATAGGGCTGCATATATCCCTTCTGATTGGTGTTTCTAATTTTTTAGGATATATTCCTAGAAGTGGAATTACTGGGTCAAATGGGAGCTCCATTTTTAGTTTTTTGAGGAAAGTCCATATTGTTCTCCACAGTGGCTGCACCAGTCTGCATTCCCACTAGCAGTGCACGGGGGTTCCTTTTTCTCCGCATCCTCGCCAGCACTTGCCTTTGTTGATTTGTTGATGATTGCCATTATGACATGTGTGAGATGGTACCGCATTGTCGTTTTGATTTGCAACTCTCGGATAATTAGTGACTTTGAGCATGTTTTCATATGTCTCTTGGCCTTCCTTCTGTCTTCTTTTGAAAAGATTCTATTTAGGTCTGTTGCCTATTATTTTATTGGATCATTTATCTTCCATTTATTAATTTGTATAGGTCCTTGTAGATGTTGGAGATTAAATCTTCATCAGTGATAACATTTGCAAATATGTTCTCCCATACAGTGGGCTTTCTTGTTGTTTTGTTGATGGTTTCTTTGGTTGTGAAAAAGCTTTTTATTTGGATGTAGTCCCATTTATTTATTTTCTCTTTAGTTTCCATTGCCCTAGGAGTGGTATTGGTGAAGAAATTGCTTCAGCATATGTCTGACATTTCTCTGCCTGTGGATTCCTCTAGTATTTTTATGGTTTTCCCATCTTATGTTTAAATCCTGTATCCATTTTGAGTTTATTTTTGTGTATGGTGTAAGTTGGTGGTCTAGTTTCATTTTTTTGCATGTATCTGTCCAATTTTCCCAACACCATTTATTGAAGAGACTGTCTTGACTGCATTGTATGTTCATGCCTCCTTTGTCAAATATTAATTGAGTGTAGTGATTTGGGTTGATATCTGGATTCTCTATTATATTCCATTGGTCTATATGTTTGTTCTTGTGCCAGTACAAGGCTGTTTTTAGAACAGTGGCTTTGTAATACAGCTTGAAATCTGGTATTGAGATCCCACCTACTTTGTTCTTCTTTCTCAGGATTGCTGTGGCTATTCAGAGTTTTTTTTATTCCAGATGAATTTTTGGAGAGTTCTTTCTAGGTCTGTGAAATATGCCATTCAAATTTTAATGGGGAGTGTATTGAATCTATACATTGCTTTGGGTAGTATGGACATTATAATGATGTTGATTCTACCAATCAATGAACATGGTATGTTCTTCCATCTGTTTACATCTTCCTCTATCTCTTTTCAGTGTCCTGTGGTTTTCCGCATATAGGTCTTCTACCTCCTTAGTTAAGTTTATTCCGAGGTATCTTAATTTTTTGGTGCGATGGTAAATGGGGTTGCTTTTTTAGTCCCTCTTTCTGTAAGTTCACTATTGGTGTATAGAAATGCCATAGATTTATTTGTGTTAATTTTGTATCCTGCTACAATGCCGAATTCATTTATTAAGTCTATTAGTTTTTTGATGGAGTCTTTCGGGTTTTTTATGTACAATATCATGTCATCTGCAAAGGAGGACAGCTTTACTTCTTTTCCAATTTGGATGCCTTTTATTTCTTCTTCTTATCTAATTGCAATGGCTAATATTTCCAGTACTATGTCGAACAGGAGTGGTGAGAGTGGGCATCCCTGTCTTGTTCCTGTTCTTAGGGGAAATGGTTTTAGTTTTTGCCCATTGAGTATGATGTTAGCTGTGGGTTTATCATATATGGCTTTTATTATGTTGAGGTATGATCCTTCTATTCCCACCTTGTTGAGAGTTTTTATGAAGAAAGGGTGTTGGATTTTGTCAAATGCTTTTTCTGCATCAATCGATATGACTATGTGGTTTTTATCTCTCAATTTGTTGATGTGATGTATCTCATTTATTGATTTGTGGATATTGTACCATCCTCTCATTCCTGGGATAAATCCTACTTGGTTATGCTGTATGATCTTTCTGATGTACTGCTGGATCTGGTTTGCTAGAATTTTGTTGAGGATTTTGGCATCTATGCTCATGAGGGACATTGGCCTGTCATTCTCTTTCACTGTGTTGTCTTCATCTGGTTTAGGTATTAGGGTGATGCTGGCTTCATAGAATGAGCTAGGGAGTGTTCCTTCCTCATGAATTTTTCTGAATATTCTGAGGAGGGTAGGTTTTAGTTCTTCCGTGAATGTTTGGAAAAAACTCCCCTGTGAAGCCATCTTTCCCCGGGCTTTTTTTTGCTGGAAGCTTTTTGATGACTGCTTCAATTTCTTCCATAGTTATTAGCCTATTGAGATGTTTAGATCCTTCCTGATTGAGTTTTGGAAGGTCATATTTTTCTAAGAATATGTCCATTTCCTCCAGGTTGTCCAATTTGTTGGAGTAGGGTTGTTCATAGTATTTTTTAATAATCCTTTGTATTTCGATGGGGTCTGTTGTTATTTCTCCTCTTTCATTTCTGATTTTGTTTATTGGGGTCCTCTCTCTTGGCTTCTTGGTGAGCCTGGCTAGAGGTTCATCAATCTTGTTTATCCTTTCAAAGAACCACCTCTTGGTTTTGTTGATCTTTTGTATTGTTTTTGTGTTTTTTTTTTTGTCTCTGTATCATTTATCTATGCTCTGATCTTTATTATTTCCTTCCTTCTGCTTACACTGGGCTTTTCTTGTTGCTGTCTTTCTAACTCTTTGAGTAGTAGGGTTAGGTAATTTATTACCATTGTTTCTTGTTTTTTTGCAGTAGGATTGTAGATCTATGAACTTCCCTCTCAAGAATGCTTTCACTGTGTCCCATAGATTTTGGATTGTTTTGTTTTCATTGTCATTTGTTGCCATGATGTTTTTTATTTCTTCTTTGATCTCTCTGGTAATCCAGTCATTGTTTAATAGCATGCTGTTTAGTCTCCATGTGTTTGATTTTTTTCATTTTTTTTATTTTAGTTGATTTCCAGTTTTATGCCACTGTGATCTGAGAAGATGCTTGATATGATTTCTATCTTTTTGAATTTGAAGAGACTTTGCCTATGACCCAATATATGGTCTATCTTTGAAAATGACCCATGTGCACTTGAGAAGAATGTATATTCTGTGGTTTGGGGGTGAAATGTTCTGAAGATGTCAATTAATTCCATCTGGTCTAGTGAGTCATTTAGAATTGATGTTTCTTTGCTGATTTTTTGTTTAGAGGATTTGTCCAATGGTGATAGTGGGGTACTAAAGTCTCCTACTCTGATTGCATTGCGTCAATCTCTCCCTTGATTTCCTCCAGGAATTTTTTTTATGTATTTGGGTGCTCCTGTATTGGGTGCGTATATATTTATGAGAGTTATTTTTTCTTGTTGGATTGTTCCCTTTAGTATTATATAGTGGCCTTCCTTATCTCTTATTATGTCCTTCCATTTGAGATCTTATTTGTCAGGTATAAGTATTGCTACCTCAGCAATTTTTTCATTTCCATATGCCTGAAAAACCTTTTTCCATCCCTTCACCCTCAGTCTGTGTGTGTCTTTTTTTCTGAGGTGGTTTTCTTGTAGACAGCAAATATATGTGTCGTGTTTTCTTATCCAATCCGTTACCCTATATCTTTTGATTGGGGCATTTAATCCATTTACATTTAAAGTTATTATTGATAGGTACTTATGTGTTGCCATTTTTATTCTTTACCCTTATGTTCCTTCTTCTCTTCCTATTTTTTTTTTTTTTTTTTTTTTTTTTACAGCAGACCCTTTAGCATTTCTTGCATTGCTGCTTTGGGGGTAATAAATTCCCTTAGTCCTTTTTTGTCTGTGAAGCTCCTGATTTCACCTTCAATTTTGATTGATAGTCTTGCTGGTTACAGAATTCTTGGATTCAGTCCCTTCCTTTGCATGACTTTGTATATTTCATTCCATTCTCTTCTGGCCTGATGAGTTTCTGTTGAGAAATCAGTTGCTAGTCTGATGGGGGATCCTTTGTAGGTAACTTTCTGTCTCTCTCTGGCTGCTTTTAAGATTCTTACTTTGTTGTTAGTGTTTGCCAATTTAATTATAATGTGCCTTGGTGTCAGTCTTTTGTGGTTTATTTTGCTTGAGACTCTGTTAGCTTTTTGGATTTGTGTGGGTTTTTTCTTCCCTATATCAGGGAAGTTTTCTGTCATTATTTCTTCAAACATGTTGTCTTTTTTCTTTTTTTAAATATATTTTATTGATTTTTTACAGAGAGGAAGGGAGAGGGATAGAGAGTTAGAAATATCGATGAGAGAGAAACATCTATCAGCTGCCTCCTGCACACTACCTACTGGGGATGTGCCTGCAACCAATGTACGTGCCCTTGACTGGAATCGAACCTGGGACCCTTGAGTCCGCAGACCGACGCTCTATCCACTGAGCCAAACTGGTTAGGGCCAAACAGGTTTTCTATTCCTTGCTCAGTTTCCTCTCCTTCTGGAACCCCTTTAATGCAGATGTTGTTTTGTTTCATGTTGTCCCAAAGTTCCCTTTGGCTCTCCTCCTGCTTCTTAATTTTTTTTTTCTAGAAGCTGCTCTATTTGGGTATTTTTTCCTACCTTGTCTTCTAGCTCACTGATACGGTCCTCTGCTTCTTCTAGTTTACTCTTGATGCTTTCTGTTGAGTTCTTTACAGCAGCGATGTCATTTTTCATTTCTTCTCGGTTGTTCTTCATTTCCTCTTGGTTCTTACACATATTGTCGAATTTGTCTTCCATTCTTTTCAGCCACCTTATGACCATTTCTCTAAATTCATTCTCTGACAGGTTGCTTGCCTCCATTTCGTTTACTTCCTTTTCTGGTGATGCCTGCTTTTCTTTCATATGTGGGCTATTTCTTTGTCTCCCCATGGTCTCTCTTCTCCAGGTGTCTGGTTATGTAGTTCTCTTTCTCCTGTGTTGATTTAAAGGCACAAAATTCAACACAACCAGGTACAACGCACAAGGCACTGAACAGAAATGTATTCACGACATTAATAACACCAAATAAAGGTGACCACCAGAGAAAGGCAAATTAGAGGATAGGACAGAAAGAAGAAAATAAAAGAAAGAAAGGAGTGCAAAAATGAAACTGAAAAAAGGAGAAACAAAGTAAGAGTAAAAAGAAAGAGAATAAGAATGAAGAGGGGAACAAACTATATATATGGGGAGAAAACTCCAATACAATAGCCACTAATCCCAACAAATGCAAGCAACAGGTACCTGGAGATGAATACAAACTACAAACAACAACTAATAACAAGCAAGGTGAAGGAAAACAGAAACAAAAAACAAACACAAAACAAACAAACAAAAAGAATAAGCAAAACAATCTCACAAACAAGCATAAAAATCGATATAATCAACTATCAAGCAAACAACAACAAAGGACAGAGAGAAAAACAATTTTTTGGATAGTGAAGACAGAGAAGAGAGATGTGTGTATGGACTTGGAGCAGGGGATTGGAAATTAGATATATAAGTAGGGTGAAATTTTAACAGGGGGTAAAAAGAAAGAGTAGGGAAAATCTAAAGCAGGAAAAGCATTAGAGAAACAGGACAACAAAAGGGAAAAAGTTAGGAAGAGAGTGACGGCATAAAGGTAAAGTTGAGATAGAGTAGAATGATGCTAAAGGAAAGATGAAAATAGAATGTAGAACACTAATCCCAAAGTAAAATAAAAAGAAAATAAAATGACACTTTAAAAAAAAGTAAAATAGTAGTAGTTATATTACTGATTGAAAATAAAAATGTAATAATTCAATAGGTAAAATCAATTGAGGAAAAAAGAAAAAAATTAGTTTCTTAGTAAAAGATGAAAAAAATAAATAAAAATGTGCAGTAGTGAAAGTCACTCACTTCCTCTACTGTTCTGTTTGGCACGCCTGTTTACTAGTGAAGACAGTATTGCAGTTCCCTGTGTTCCACTGTTCCTCAGTGTTGTAAGCCAGTCCTGATTTTTAAGTAGGCAGTGTGTCTTAATTTCTTGTATTCCTTTATATGTGTTTACACAAGTGTCAATTTGTGATTCAACCCCTGGGTGGCAGTGTTTCTATATTGACCTCCGGGTCTATAGGTCCCCTCTAGCCAATGCTTAGATCCTGCTTTCCTGTGGCATTCACTACTGGTTTGTGGGAGTGGGTTGCCCCAGAGCTGGTTCTCTGATGGTTATTCCCGGCTCTGATCCCCAGGTTCCAGGAAAACCACTTTCCCCTGCAGTCTCTTAAGGTGTCCCCAATTGGGTGATCCTATGTATTGGGCTTAGTAATCAGAAGCAAGGATTTAAAGAGGAAAAAGAAAATAAAAGAAAAAAAAGAGCCAGTGTAAGTGTGCAAACTTCGGGGCTGCGTGCAAGTCTGTGCAGTCTTTTTTTCCCCCTTGGATCTAAGCAGCCAGCACACTTTTAAAATTTTTAGGCTGTGTTTTTGTGTCAGATCAAAATGGGTTGCTTTTTAGAGTTCCCTTCTATTAGAAGCTCTGAGAACCCCCTTCCACATTCCCAGATCACACCAGCCCCAACAGCCACGGACTTCCCCTGGTCCTCCAGCTCCTGCAGTGCACGTGTTTCTCTCTCCTGATGGGAGCAGAGAGCTCAATATCCCAGGCAAAATCTGACCTTTCTGTGGTGGAGTGTAGAGCTCCTCTGAATCTGCGTGTTTGTGCCAATTGGGGACCAGTGTTCTGCAGTTCACAGCTGTTCGGTGGGTGCCGTAGTTGTAGATTCCTGGGCTTTTCAGGTTCCCGACAACATCCACTTTCCCCTTCAAGATGGTACGGTCTCCACGTCCGAGTAGGTCGCTCCAGGGGGGAACCCAGCAGCAGTGGGGGCTGCCCGGTCAGGGGAGCCCCATCCAGCAGTCCCACACAGTCTCCTGGAGTATAGCTGTCCCTCAACTCACCAACAAACACTCCCCGTGCAACCACACACTCTCCCTTTGTTTTCTCACTCACACACTATCTTGCAGTCTGCCTTCCTGTTGGCAGTCATCTTCCTTTTGGTTTCATATATGGCTTTTATTATGTTGAGGTATGATTCCTCTATTCCCACTTTGCCTTCTGGCTGCTGGGAGTGGCTAGCTCCTCTCAAGAAAAATGGCCATTTCAATTTGGGGCCTATGACTAAATGCTGTTCTACCAAGTCTCCCCATAATGCTTCCCACCCCAGCCTCTCTCCAGGCATCTGGAATTCACATCTCCATCCCTGCACCAAAGCCTTGGGTGAATAGTTACAAATGAAAATTTCTGGGTTTTTGGTTGAGAGAAAGAAAGAGAGAGAGAAAGAAACTGATGCTTTCTCTCAGGCTTTTGGTCAAAGGGCTCCAGGCTTCACTGCAGACAGCAGCCCTGCTACCTTTCAGGGCTGGATGATACGGGTGCTGCAGATCTAGGCTCTGCTGCTCGGGCTCGTGGAGCCCAGCCTGGGTTCTGGGCCTCTATCTTCTGAGGGAACAGACTCTCCAATAGTGGGGAGTTCCTTCCTCCCTCTCAGCCCACTGGCCTGCTTCACCTGGAAGATGGGTCAGCTCCTCCTCAGCTGAATCTCAGTTGGTAATTCTGGGTGAATGATCTCCTACTTAGTTGTATTTCCAGTCTGTCCTTGGGACGAGCTGCACAATAGGTCCATATTTTGCCTGGCATTCTCTCCCCTTAAAGTCCTACCTTTTTATAATGAGAAAAAATATACAGGGTTTCCCAAAAAATGTATACACACTTTAACAGCTGAAAGCTGAATTTTGAAAATGAAATGTATTTTAATAAACACTGCCTTTATAATTATTTATAATTATTTATAATTATTCAAAATGTGGTTATACATTTTTGGGGACTACCTATATTTCTCTCTAAAGAAAGTTAGAAAGCAAGCTATTTATCCAAATATTTATGAAAAAATATTATTGCACAGAATACTTAGCACAAGCAGAAAATGGACAGAATTTCTAATTATATGGTTTGCATAAACAAATGTGAAACTGTGTGCTTTACATAGATACTAATGTAGACAGTGTGTGTGCACACATGCAGATGTAGACTTGCATACATGTGCATGTATGTGTGTGCACAGACACACACACATATATATGCTCAGTATGCATTGTTTTATGACACCCCTGCCAGTCAGATTCCAGACATATTTATATCATTGGGCTTAGAATATGCTGCTACAATAATATCTAATAGTGTGCTTGGAGCTAAAGAAAAATGTAGGGATGGGATTTGAAAAAGGCATCTATAATGCCACCTGGGTGGTGCTGATACTTGGAAGAGATTGCAATGCACCTATCTAGAGGCCAACTGTTATCATAATGAAGTTCAAATGATAGGGGAAGGCATGACTCTTGGTAGATAATGAACTCTCATACTGGGTCTGTATTTAGGTCTTTTTTTTTGTTGGGGGGGGGGGTAAAATCAGTTTCTAAAACTTTAGCGTAATGAAAGCCACCAGTTAGATAAGCTGCCAGAATATACCCCACAGTTAGAATAGTGTATCTATGCCTTTCATTTTTCACTTGCCATATGTTTCCTTTGGAAAGCAATATACTCGCTAAGAGTAATTAAATATCAAACAGTAATTCAAGGAAGAACAAAATAAAGACTAAGTATATCCAATATAATATCACAGTTTTAATATCAAATTTATTTATATTAGTCTTAGTCATTGTATTTTCTGCCAGTGCTTACACACACAGTAATTTATTCATTTCACCTGAAGGTTACATATTGCTTTCTAAATGAGATGTGAAGTCAGATGCTGTTAACTTTATTTAACAAATGGGGAAACTGTCACAGTAAGTGATGTGATCCTCAAAAAACTGGTGACATATTTGGGTTGTGGAGACTAGGTGAGATGGAGATTTGGCTATTAGCTGGGTCATTTCGTCAACATAGACAGCCAAACTTGATAATTCAGACACAAAATAATCTACCTTGGCCACTTGTGTTGAACAGATGAACTGAACATTTGCCAAATCTCTACTTCTTTATGCTCTTTTCAAACCGGCCTTCTGTGCTGCAGGGCCAGGCGAATAGGCTGGCTCCCAGGGTAGGCTCTCATTCTACTTAGCTTAATTAAATGTATCAGGGACCCAAAGTGATGGAGTTACCTAAGGGAGTATTTTAGCCCCATATTGATCCAAAGAAGGATGTGCTGTTGAAGTGAGGAAGTGCCATTATTACTGTCCACCATGTTCCTAAACAAGCCTCAGTCTTGGCATTTAAATTTCTTCAGCCTCCATAAACTTCCCTCCCCTGATACATTTTTTTTTTCCTCAATAAGCTCTTCTGACCTTGGACTTTACTAATGCTTTCAGGAAGAAGCTCATGAGGGATGTTTTGGAATATAACTGCATAAAAGTATTAAATATTTTTGTTGTTGTTTAGAAAGAACATCTGTGGACTCAATTATTTTTTAAGATTCTAATTTACTGTTGTGAAAACAATAGTCCAAATTATATTATCTGTATTAGCCCTACTTTGTTGCTGTGCTTCTGAGGATTAAATTGGCAAACAAATTTCCTTTCAAAATGCTCTCTGTGCCTGGAAATCTTGCTAGCTTTTAGAGATTGTAAAGCTCAAAATTAATTAGAATTTACTTAAATTTTAGTTTGTCACTTAGGGTCTTTGTCATTTGTATTCTGGGAAATCTTACTTTTGTAGGTACAATGATAAAGAGGAAGTGTGTGTGTGTTTGTGTGTTTGTGTGTGTGTGTGTGTGTGTGTGTATTTTGTGGCCATGTGCACATGCGCCTATACCATTATGGTAAACTAGTGGCCTTGTGCATGAAATTTGTGCATGGGCGGGGGAGGGTGTTCCCTCAGCCCAGCCTGCAACCTCTCCAATCAGGGACCCCTTGGGGGATGTCCGACCGCCAGTTTAGGCCCGATCCCACATCGGGCCTAAACTGGCGGTCGGACATCCCTGTAACAATCTGGGACTGCTGGCTCCTAACCACTCAACTGCCTGCCTGCCTGATTGCCCCTAATTGACTCTGCCTGCCTGCCTGATTGTCCCTAACCTCTCTGCCTGCCTGCCTGATTGCCCCTAACTGCTTCTGCCTGCCTGCCTGATTACCCCTAACTACCCTCCCCTGCCAACCTGATCTTGCCCCCAAATGCCCTCCCCTGCCTGCCTGATCACCCCTAACTGCCTCTGCCTCAGCCCCCACCACCATGGTTTTGTCCGGAAGGAAGTCAGACACCCGGAAGATGGCCGGTTGACTCGGTCTAATTAGCATATTACCCTTTTATTAGTATAGAAAGATTATATAGGATAGGATTGCTTAAATTGCTTATATAGGATTGCTTAAAAGCCTTTTTCAGCAGGAGGAGATGCTCTTGGCAGACAAAAACACTTAATCCCTATATCTGAACTATACTGCCAGCCATATCCACTATACTTCTAAAGCGGTTATTAAAAAATTGTACCGCTTTCTTAAACCTTACACCAGTGGTCGGCAAACTGCAGCTTGTGAGCCACATGTGGCTTGCGAGCCGTGGTTTGCCGCTCTGTTGACTAATGAGTTTGCCGACCATTGAGCTAGACTCTCGATTCCAATAATTACAGGCTGTTGTTGTTCCTTGTGATTAAGCCCCTATCCCAGTGGTCAGCAAACTCATTAGTCAACAGAGTGGCAAACCGCTGCTCGCGAGCTGCATGTGGCTTGCGAGCTGCAGTTTGCCAACCACTGCCTTACACCAAACAGCTGGTGCCCTTAAAACCCCTCCTCAGCCCGCACCTTAGGTTCTTCCTTTGTAATTCACCCAGATTAGGTTCTGATTGGTCAGTTTCTATGCCAGTCAGTGTCAAAATCTCCACCTCCTAGGTAGCCATTGGCTCCTCACCCTTCACCCAGATTAGGTTCTGATTGGTTGGTTTCTATGCCAGTCAGCATCAAAAGCTCCACCTCCTAGTCAGCCATTGGCTCCTGGCACTTCACCCAGATTTGGTGTTGATTGGTAGGTTTCTATGCCAGTCAGAATCTCTGGGCCTATCTCTTGGCCTGATCAAAGAGGCAGGCTGATCAGCAGCCCTATGGAGGCCCAGAGAGAAACAGAAGCACGGCTACTGGTGAAGCACAGAGAGAAAGAGAGAGGCTACAGCTTATCAACAGCTGCTACTGAGGCTGCAGATCAGACCCTGCCTCTCTCTCTGCAAGCCTCTCTCTGGGCCTAATCCACAGCCCCCTCAGCAGTGTTAGGTTGAGCCTTCGGTCGTTATGGACCCTGGCTCTTTATATATATACTAGTGGCCTGGTGCATGAAATTCATGCATGAGGGGGTGTCCCTCAGCCCAGCCTGCACCCTCTCCAATCTGGGATCCCTCTCACAATCCGGGACTGCTAGTTCCTAACTGCTCACCTGCCTGCCTGCCTGATAGCCACTAACCACTCTGCCTGCCAGCCTTATTACCCCCAACTGCCCCCCCCTTCTGGCCTGATCACCCCTAACTGACCCCCTTGCAGGCCTGATCACCCCCAACTGCCCCCCCTTGCTGGCCAGCTTGCCCCCAACTGCCACCCCCTGCTGGCCTTCTTGCTCCCACCTCCCCCCCCTGCCGGCCTGCTCACCTCACCTTCCCCCCCACACTGGCCTGCTTGCCCTCAACTGCCCCCCCACTGGCCTGATCTCCCCCAATTGTGCCCCTTGCCAGCCTGCTCACCCCCAACTGCCCCCATGCCAGTCTGCTTGCCCCCAACTGCCCCCCATGCCTGCCCTGCTTGCCCCCAACTGCCCCCCATGCCTGCCTGCTCACCCCCAACAGCCCCCCATGCCAGCCTGCTTGCCCCCAACTGTCCTCTCTGCTGGCCTGATCACCCCTAACCTGCCTCTGCCTTGGCCCTGCCACCATGGCTTTGTCTGAAAGGACATCTGGAAGGTCTCCCAGAAGGTCTCCTGGTCTAATTAGCATATTACCTTTTTATTAGTATAGATATATATGTTGCTTTGGTGGATTCCACTCAGCTGTGCAAAAATGTGTAATGCTGGCAGGAGCAATTATATCATGTCAATAATCTTAAAATAGACCTCCTGGGTTTAGTATGAAGGTGGCATTTGAATGGACATACAAAATTGTGTTCTAAGTGATGTGCTAGTAAGCATTTTGCTGAGCATGAGCTTACATGTAGAAAATGTTTGGTATATCTGAATGTCTAGTCAAACACTGACCAGTTTTAACATTTAATATGCTCTTCTTTTCATAACACTTTAAAAAGTGTATAGGACCCTCCATCTCTTCTGATATTTATTCCTTCATGGGTAAGAAAAATATGTGTATTGTTCTATTATTTATTGCAATGTTAAATAAAAAATTTAAAGGTAATACATAAAAAGTCCAAATGATGAAAGCTAATCCAAAGAAATTCTTCCCTTAAAATATAACACATTGATCATTTGCAACAGTTATTCATGATTTTGGATTTCTAAAAATATTAACAATATTTTGAAATTACTTGAATACTAACACAGAAGGCTACTGTTTTCCTAATGAGGTTTTCTAGATTCATTGCTTAAGAATGTAGTTTTCAGTGCATTTTATGGAAAAACCTTGTGGCACACTCATGTACTCATTTTTAACCCTGAAGAATAATTCACTTAGCAGTGAAATTGATTTTATTTATGGCTGTGTATTTGTACATTAGACTGTGACTTACTGTGAAGTTTGCCTTCTTTGCTATGACCAACCCATGAAATTTATCATCTGTCTTTCTGTTTTACATAAAACTCCATTTATAATCATCAAACCAATTCATAAGTAGAAAGTGTTAGAATAAAATTTTCAACATGGAAGCACTTTGATTGTATTTGGTGTGCAATGAAAAGGTAAATTATGAGAGTGAACCATGTATGGATATTTTGAAATTTATATTTTTATGTTTCATTTGATCTTAAGTGTGTAATCATTATAAATTCATTTGCCATTACTGAAAAAGTACTTAGTATAATTGATTCATCTGCTATCTAGGTAGATGTCACATGTTCTTTTATACAACTTTTACTATAATTTGATTTCAATTCCACTTTAATTTGGAATTGGTTAATGGACTCTATTATAGCTATAGTTCATTTTTATTTATTAATTTTTATTTTTAATATATTTTTATTGATTTCAGAGAGAAAGGGAAAGAAGAGAGAGATAGAAATATCAATGATGACAGAGTATCATTGATTGGCTGCCTCCTGCATGCCCCGTGCTGGGGAATGAGCCCGCAACCTAGGCATGTGCCCTTGATCGGAATCGAACCTGGGACCCTTCAGTCCACAGGCTGGCGCTCTTTCCAATGAGCAAAACTGGCTAGGGCTATAGTTCCTTTTTTAAATCCAAACCTCCTAACTAAATTTTTTCATACTTAAAGCTGTTGAACATATGTCTTGGAATTAGGAAATTTTATATGATCTGTGTCAGAATGTTGAGTAATAGCAACTCCATTACAATGCTGTACATTGTTGATAATTGGGCACAATATGATGTAAATGTAAAAATGATATTGAATAAATATTTATGATAGGGGGTGAATAAACAACATTTCCCAGAAAGTTTTTCTGTAATTGATTTTTTTCTGTTAAATTTTGTAAAGCCAACCCCTTAATTTGTTCTCCCCCACCTTCTTATCTTAATGTTCCTATCTGTCCCTTCAGTGCTTCTATAGGGTTACAGGTGGTTCATTTCATCTGCTGAAGAAATATTTACCACTGTCAGGAGTATCACATGAAATCCTTCCTTGTATCTCAGCTGGCGATTCCTCAAATTCCTCAAAACCAGGCTGATTTGTCATTCCCTTGCAGAGGATTCTTGTGAGTCACTTCAATATTTAATGAAACCTAACCTGTACAATTAATGAGTAATCATCCCAGGGCATTTTAAACAAAAGTGGCTTCATATCCAATTATAGTAGACATGGGAGATAGTTTGCATAAAAGCTTTGGACTGTTGAGAAACGATAGCATAAGGTCATAATTTTAGCTTGTTTGTAGAGCTATAGTGAACTATTTGTCCGAGATTTGATCTCATGTAAACAAACCCCTCTAGCCTCACTTAGAAAAGCCAGAAAACTCACTGAAGTTCTTTGCCTGTTAGGCTCAGGATGAAAAGTGAGGCTGAAAGCTGACAATATTTATATATAACATTTGATATGGTTGTTTATCTTGCAGTAAAAAAACCAGTCAAGGGGAGAATGAGACTTTGAGAGACCAGAACAATCACAAATCCATATAAAAGTATATATATATATATATATATATATATATATATATATATATATATATATATATTTCTCATTGATTTCAGAGAGGAAGGGAGAGGGAGAGAGACAGAGAAACATCAATGATGAGAGAGAATCACCGATCGGCTGCCTCCTGCACGACCCCCACTGGGGATAGAGCCCGCAACCCGGGCATGTGCCCTTGACCAGAATTGAACCCAGGACCCTTAAGTCCACAGGCCAACGCTCTATCCATTGAGCAAACTGGCTAGGGCTAAAAGTATTTATTTTTTAATATATTTTTATTGACTTCAGAGAGTGGAAAGGAGAGGGGAGAGAGAGAGAGACAGAAACATCAATGATGAGAGAGAATAATTGATTGGCCACCTCCTGCACTCCCTACACTGGGGATCGAGCCCACGACCTGGATATGTGCCCTGACTGGGAATTGAACCATGACCTCCTGGTTCATATGTCGATGCTCAACCACTGAGCAACACTGGCCGGGCTAAAAGTATTTATTTAATCAAGGTGTAGTATCATGATATTTAGACTTCTCAGTCTTACTGTGAGCATTTCTTGTTGCCTTTAACAGTGTGCTATTTTTCTACGCTTATATCTACTGCATTTTCTTTATTCAGAAGCAAATTATTTACCAAAGTTCATGCCACATTGCCATGAAGACAAAGTTATGCCAAGCCCTGACCAGGATATTTCAGATTGCAACTTTTTTTTTTTTTTTTTTTTTTTTTTTTTTTTTTTTTTTTTTGGTACTCAGTCATCATTAAACATGAACTACTCCCATTCTTAAACAGAGACCATGTGTCATCCAAAATGGGTTCTTTAAAATGATATTTATTTCCCATATTGTGTCTCAACACATATACCTGGGAAAATGATTCTCATGACTTGTATGTGGCCCCCAAGGTACATTCAACTTATAAAGTAAAACAGCAGATTTATTCTAGATGGATCATGGTATTTGAAATTTAGTTTTTGTTTCATAGCTGTTTGAGGGTAAATCCCTTGCTTAGTAATTACTGATCTAGTGGGACAGGTAGCATGTCAATGTTGACTCTAAGCTAATCAAATTTAATAAGGTTATCTGGATGGTTCACAGCCTTCTTGCACCCTCCTCTTACCACCTATGCTGATAATGCTCAATTCATATCTCCTGTCCACACTCAAATTTCCAACTTATATTTATACATGAATGCTTTCCACATACAAAAATCACAACTATTTTAGTCTTAAGCATTACACTTATAAAATGAGCTATAATAATGGAACCTTATATAACTCAGAAAGATAGAGCTCCATCTTCTTTTTTCATTTTTGTCTGCTGGAACACCATGAACCTAGGCTCAAATCTTAGCATACAATCATTTAATGCTTTTTCAATTTATCACAGTGGCTTCACCTACAACCACACTCCTTTCCATTCTTCTGCTCAGACCCTCCTCAACTCCTGCCTAAATGTTGGCAACAGCATCTCTAACTGGTGGTTCTGCTAGCAATTTCTACTTTCTCTCCTAACTCATTTTTCATATACTTTGATTGAATTTTTAAAAACACATTAAGCAAAATATATAATAGTTTATGTGGTAGTGTACCATTTATACAAGAAAAACACATATGCATGTATATACATGTAGGTGTGTATTTAATTATTTACATATTTGTATGTGTAAAGAATATCTCTGAAGCTTACAAGAAGCTGGTGAAAGTAATTGTCTCTGGAGAGTAAAAAGGGGGCTGAGGAATATACTGGATGAATAATTCCTTATATTGTAAACTCTTTTGTTCCTTTTGAACATTTTTGTCATGTATATATTACATATTCCAAAAATTGAATAAAATAATACAAATAAATATTCACACAAAACAACAATTTTACTTCTAGATAAGTTGGCTGCAGAAGCCCTCATACATGTTCAAAAGGGGGCAAAATGCAATATTGTTTATGAGGGTAAAAAACTAGAAACAACCAAAATCTTCATGAATAGAAGAATAAGTATGTAAAGTATGGAGTAGCTTCTAGCAGTTACATAGAGAGAATATGATGATAGATCTATCATAGAATAAAGTTAAAGGAAATGAATTAAATCAATTTATCCATATATCAACATGGAATGAAAAAAGCATGTTGAGTAGAAAAAACATAATATAGAATATGTTTAGTATACAGTTTAGCTAGAATTATATATATATGTATGTACAATTATATATATATATATATATATATATATATATATATATATATATATCCCATATAATAAAGAGGTAATATGTAAATTTACCCTCACACGCTCACAAGATGGCTGCCTACAACCAGGCTGGCAGGGGGGTTAGTGAGGGATGACCAAATGACTGAACAATCAGACTGTGTAGGGCAACCAGGCTGGCAGGGGGGATCCGTGAAGGGTGACCAGGCCAGCAGGGGGGGGCAGTTGGGGGTGATCAGGCCAGCAGGGGGTGCAGTAAGAGGCAACCAGGCTGGCGGGGGGGGGCAATTAGGGGTGATCAGGCCAGCGGGGAGGTGCAGTTGGGGACAACCAGGCCAGCAGGGGGGCAGTTGGGGGTGATTAGGCTGGTAGGGGGTGCAGTGAGGGGCAACTAGGCCAGCGGGGGAGAAGTTAGGGGTGACCAGGCTGGCAGGGAGAGAGTAGTTGGGAGCAACCTGGCCAGCAGTGGGGGGGGGGGCAGTTAGGGGTGACCAGGTTGGCAGTTAGGGGTGACTAGGCAGGCAGGCAGGTGAGCAATTAGGAGCCAGTGATCCAGGTTTGTGAGAGAGATATTTGACTGCCAGTTTAGGCCCGATCCCCGTGATTGGGCCTAAACCAGCAGTTGGACATCATCTGAGGAGTCCTGGATTGGAGAGGGTGCAGGCTGGGCTGAGGGGACTACCCCCATGCATGAATTTCATGCACCGGGCCTCTGTATATACATGTATGTGTATATATATATATATATATATATATATATATATATACACACACACACACACACTGAGTGGCCAGATTATTATGATCTCTGAACGCATAATAATCTGGCCACTCAGTGTAAATATATATATATATATATATATATATATATATATATATATATATATATTAGAGGCCCAGTGCATGAATTTGTGCATGGGTGGGGTCCAGCCAGTCTTGCCAGGGGGAGGGGACATGGCCGGTTAGCTGGCCTGCCTGCTAGTCGAACTCCTGGTTGAGGGGACAATTTGCATATTAGCCTTTTATTATATAGGATATACACTGAGTGGTCAGATTATTATGCGTTCAGAGATCATAATAATCTGGCCACTCAGTGTATATATAATTGTATACATATATATGTAAATATATATAATTTATTTCAGAGAGGAAGGAAGATGGAGTGAAATGGAAAAATCAATAATGAGAGAGAATCATTGATCCCTGCACACCCTCTACTGGGGATAGAGCCCACAACCCTAGCATATGCCCTGACCAGGAATGAAACGGAGACCTTCTGGTTCATAGGTCGATGTTCAACCACGGAGCCATGCCAACCAGGCTTAGCTAGAATTTTTTTTAACACACTAAGTCAAAGTATAAAATAAGCTAGAAGGATTCCAGACTCACAATGTAGTTTTCCTCTGTGTGTGTTGGGAATGGAGTTTGTAATATTTTATTTCTTAAAAACAAGTACAGTTTCCCATGTTAGGTTAAGTCCTTTATCCATTTTGAGTTTATTTTTGTGTATGGTGTAAGTTGGTGGTTTAGTTTTATTTTTTTCCATGTGTCTGACCAACTTTCCCAGAACCATTTGTTGAAGAGACTGTCTTGACTCCATTCTATGTTCTTGCCTCCTTTGTCAAATATTAATTGAGTATAGTGGTTTGGGTCAATTTCTGGGTTCTTTATTCTATTCTATTGGTTCATATGTCTGTTCTTGTGCCAGTACCAGGCAGTTTTGAGAACAGTCGCTTTGTAATACATCTTGATATCTGGTATTGAGATCGCTCCTACTTTGTTCTTCTTTCTCAGGATCACTGCAGCTATTTGGGGTCTCTTTTTATTCCAGATGAATTTTTGGGGAGTTCTTTCTAGATCTGTGAAATATGCTGTTGGTATTTTAATGAAGAATGCATTGAATCTATAGATTGCCTTGGGTAGTATGAACATTTTAATGATGTTGATTCTACCAATCCATGAATACGGTATGTTCTTCCATCTGTTTCTGTCTTCCTCTATCTCTTTTGTCAACATCCTGTGGTCTTCTGAGTAGAGGTCTTTTATGTCCTTAGTTAAGTGTATTCCTAGGTATCTTAATTTTTGTGTGCAATGGTAAATAGTATTGTTTTTTTTTTTTAATCTCTCTTTCTGCAACTTCACTACTGGTGTATAAAAATGCCATAGATTTCTTGGCATTAATTTTGTATCCTGCTACATTGCCAAATTTATTTATTAAGTCTAATAATTTTTTATGGAGTCTTTAGGGTTTTCTATATACAGTATCATGTCATCTGCAAATAATGACAATTTTACTTCTTCTTTTCCAATTTGGATGCCTTTTATTTATTTTTCTTGTCTGATCGCTTTGGCTAGCACTTCCAGTACTATGTTGAAAAGGAATGGTAAAAGCTGGCATTCCTGTCTTGTTCATTTTCTTAGGGGAAATAATTTTAGTTTTTGCCCCTTGATTATGAGGTTGACTATAGGTTTGTCATATAAGGCTTTTATTATGTTTAGGTATAGTCCCTCTATTCCCACTTTGCTGAGTATTTTTATCAGAAAAGGGTGTTAGACTTTGTCAAATGCCTTTTCTGCATCAATTTATATGATTTTGTGGTTTTTGTCTCTCAATTTGTTTATGTGATGTATCACGTTTATTGATTTGTGAATATTGTACCAGCCCTGCATCCCTTGAATAATCCCACTTGGTCATGATATATGATCTTTCTAATGTAATGCTGGATCCAGTTTGCTAGAATTTTTTTGAAGATTTTAGCATCTATGTTCATCAGGGATATTGGCCTGTAATCCTCTTTCTTTGTGGTGTCTTTATCTGGTTTTGGGATTAGGGGAATACTGGCTTCATAGAAAGAACTTGGAAGTGTGCCTTCCTCTTGAACTTTTTGGAATAGTCTGAGAAGGATTGGTTTTAGTTCTTCTTTGAATGTTCAGTAAAACTCTCCTGTGAAGCCATCTGGTCCAGGGCTTTTGTTTGCTGGAAGCTTTTTTTATTACTGTTTCAATTTCATCAGTAGTTATTGGCCTATTCAGGTTTTTTTATTCTTCCTGATTGAGTTTTGGAAGCTTATATTTTTCTAGGAATATGTCAATTTCGTCAAGGTTGTCCTGTTTGTTGGAGTAGTTATTCGCAGCCATTAGCCCATCTCCTATTACTCCTCCATAGCTCTATCCATCCCATAAGCCTTATGCTCCAGTCTACAATGTTCTTGTTTGCACCAAATCCTTTCTCACCTCTGTGCTATGGTATGGACTTGCTTTGCTAGGGATACTCTTTCTATAAAACCCCTATTCACTCTTTAAAGTCATCCACAAATATTTCTCTATCTTCTGGGACATTTTTAGTGCTCCTACATCTCCAAGTAAGATTTATGATGCCTTCCTCTTTGGACCTTTTTGAATATTTTAATCATAACATATAGCACACTTTAATTTTTATTATAGCAGCTCTACATTTCCTTCTAGAGTGTGTGTCCTCTGAGTAGGTCATTAGTTGTATGCATCATGGTATTTTCAGTTCCTAACATAGTATTTTTCACAGAGTAGATGCTTCATAAATGATTACAAGATAATCTACTAGAAATGACATAACTAGAAGAAGGTCAAGGTGCAACAGGTATGGCTTAATGACAGGCATAATGCTTCTTAGTGGTTTTCATGGGCTATCACGTTTTGTTGTGATCAGAACAGCAAACAGACTGTTAGTCAGTGTGGAGGAAGTATGATATATTGAAAAAGAACAAGGACCATTGTAGTTGACTCTGCTTTGAAGACGATGACACTAGAGTTTCACTGGAGACTGGGCAGAGCAGTTAAAAGGACCATAAACTGAAATAAGCTAGGAAGATCAGGAGGAAAAGACTCCAAGTTTTATTATATGAAGCAGAGTCAGCGAACATAGGATAAAAGAATAGCTTTCATCATATATCTGACAGTCTATCAGATGAAAAGACAGAGGAATTAAGATTGGTTCTATATGGATTTAAGGGATGAAATTTGGATCATTGTACAAAACTGTCAGGGAGATCAATTTTAGCTGAGTGTTCAATCATGTATGCCTCATTCTAAGGCAGAGGAAGTAAGAGTTCCCTGTCACAAAATGTATGTGAAGAGAAGCTAGAGAGCTCCTTGATAAGAGAGGCTGCATAGGGGAGTCAAGTATCACATGAGGATTTCAAGTAGATGACCACAATTAAAAGGCACTTCCAACCTTGCAATCCCATAGTTCTAGACATTTGGGAGGGGATGTCCTTATCATCTCATTTAATATTTATTGATTTGAGTTGTTGATGTATATTTTAACCCTGTATCGAGCAACTAGGTTCCTCAAACCCCTTAATTGGTTCCTTTGGTTTATTTATCTAGCTTCTGATGTCACTTAATTTCAGTATAACGAGCACCTGTGCCCTCCAGTTAATTCTGAAACCTTTATTATTAGATCCTTGCACTACAGTGGCAATTTCAGAAGTGAGTGCTTCTAGTGGCCATCCTAAGTGTAGTTATTCCTAGTATTTCCCTTTGGACACTGTCCATCCAACAAGGAAACGGGTACTTAAACTTGGCATAGGAAGCAGTAGAATTGTAGGCAAGAAGGAAATATAAGATATAATATCTGCCTTCAAGGAGCTGACAGACTACTGAGAGAGGCGGCTTGGCTCTAAAACAGCCTTGGGCAAACTACTGCCCGCGGACCGGATCTGGCTGTTCTATCCGGTTCTCTTGCTCTCCCCTCTGCTCCTTTACTTTGAATTTATATTAGTTTACACAAACACTCCATCCATGCTTTTGTTGCGGCCCTCTGGTCCAGTTTAAGAACCCATTGTGGCCCTCGAGTCAAAAAGTTTGCCCACCCCTGCTCTAAAAGCAGACATATGAAAGAATGTTATCTATCCTAAAATAAGAATTTAGCTTTATGCATAAATCAGATGACACATTTGTAGACAATTACTGTTTAAATTGGCTGATGATTTTTCCCTACTACACTCATAAGTGAGTTTCATTCATCCACAGTGAAAATGATATAGAAACATAGAAAGCCATATTCATTTTGGATACTGTCCATCCAACAAGAAAACAAGTACTTAACCTTGACATGTGAAGCAGCACAAGAAGGAACTGTTTATGGTGTTTCTGTAACGGTTTCCCACTGTTGAATTCACCAGCATTAGCGTAAAAGATACTAATACATATCATGGTAAGCTCAGATATTTAAAACTGTGAGAAAATCTACATGTCATAATACATTAATGGCCCACACAAGATGAGAACTTCCATTACTGTAATGCCTGCACTTTAACTCATTTGTCCTAGATATGTGTAAATACTTCTATGCTTTGTTTTCCAGACCAAGAATGTCCAAGTTAGGACCATGGGTTGTGTTGATGTCATATCTAGCTTGGAACCCAATGCTACTCTTTTTTAATTCATAGAAAGAATAAAATGGAAAGCTTATTTGAAAAGAATATGAATTTCTGTGTTTCCATTTCATCTTCACTATAGATGAATGAAACTCACTTATGAGTGTAGTAGGGGAAATTCATCATCCAATTTAAATAGTAACTGTCAACAATTGTGTCATCTGCTTTATGTATAAACCTAAAATTCTTATTTTAGGATAGATAACATTCTTTCATCTGTCTGGCTTGAGAGCCAAGCTGCCTCTCTCAGTAGTCTGTCAGCTCCTTGAGGGCAGAGATTATGTCTTGTCTTTCCTTGTGTCCACAGAACCTATGAGAACCACTTATACCCAGAGTAATGGCTTTGGAGTTGTTTGCTGAAGTGTATTGTGGTAATTAAATTTGGAAATTTTTTTATCTGTTCTAGCTTTTAATTCTGTTTTAGTTTCCTAACAATAGGTATCATTTGCAAATTAGAAGAACCTATGATGTTAGAAGAATAGAACAAAGTAGGTGGGATCTCAATACCAGATATCAAGCTGTATTACAAAACCACTGTTCTCAAAACAGCCTGGTACTGGCACAAGAACAGACATATAGATTAATGGAATCAAATAGAGAACCCAGAAATTGACCCAATCCACTATGCTCAATTAATATTTGACAAAAGAGGCATGAACATACAATGGAGTCAAGACAGTCTCTTCAATAAATGGTGTTGGGAAAATTGGACAGATACATGTAAAAAATGAAAGTAGACCACCAACGTACAACATACACAAAAATAAACTCAAAATGGATAAAGGACTTAAACATAATATGGGAAACCATAAAAATACTAGAGGAATCCCCAGGCAGCAAAATCTCAGACATATGCCGAAGCAATTTCTTCACTGATACTGCTCCTAGGGCAATGGAAACTAAAGAGAAAGTAAACAAATGGGACTACATCAAAATAAAAAGCTTTTTCACAGCAAAAGAAACCATCAACAAAACAAAAAAGCCCACTGTATGGGAGAACGTATTTGCCAATGTTATCACCGATTAGGGTTTAATCTCCAACATTTACAGGGAACTCACACAGCTTAACAAAAAGAAGATATATGGTCCAATAAAAAAATGGGCAACGGACCTAAATAGATACTTTTTGAAAGAAGACAGAAGGAAAGCCAAGAGGCATATGAAAACATGCTCAAAGTCACTAATCATCTGAGAGATGCAAATCAAAATGACAATGAGATACCATCTCACACCTGTCATAATGGCTATCATCAACAAATCAACAAACAACAAGTGCTGGAGAGGATGTGGAGAAAAAGGAACCCTCGTGCACTGTTGGTGGGAATGCAGACTGGTGCAGCCACTGTGGCAAACAGTGTGGAGTTTCCTCAAAAAACTTAAAATGGAGCTCCCACTTGACCCAGTAATCCCACTTCTAGGAATATATCCCAAGAAACTAGAAACACCAATCAGAAAGGATATATGCACCCCTATGTTCATAGCAGCACAATTTACCATAGCTAAGATTTGGAAACAGCCTAAGTGCCCATCAGCAGATGAGTGGATTAGAAAACTATGGTACATCTACACAATGGAATACTACACTATTGTAAAAAAGAAGGAGTTCTTACTATTTGCAACAGCATGGATGGAACTGGAGAGCATTATGCTAAGTGAAATAAACCAGTCAGAGAAAGATAAATACCACTTGATCTCACTCATTTATGGAATATAATGAACAACATAAACTGATGAACAAAAACAGATCCAGAGACAGAGAAACATCGATTAGACCATCAAACCTCAGAGGGAAGGTAGGGGAGGGTGGGGGTAAGGGGGAGAGATCAACCAAAGGACTTGTATGCATGCATATGTGAAAGCATGAGTGGGGGGGATGGAGGGTAATGGGGGAATAAGGACACATATGTTACACCTTAATCAATAAAGATATTTAAAAACATGTAATATGAATATATAGAGATACAATCTTATTCTTATTTCTAGGGATAATATGAAGGTGACCTCTGACATTACTCTCAGTACATCCCTTTGAGGGTTTTAAATGGCTGTGATTGATGTATTTATACAAGGAGATATTTTATTAAAAAGTTTTATCTATTCATTGTAGACACTAGACTCTATGTTGTAATCATTAACATATTAATCTGTTTTAGTTTTCTAAAATAGAATCTCTTTTACACTTTTGTGTTTGTCACATAATCAGTGATATTTATCACTTTATAAAATATATACCATTATAGAAATTAAAATAATACATTTTTTCTTTTTCTTTTTGGTCATTTGAAGAAGGGAATGGAAGTTACATTGATCATCTAGTATGTACCAAAAAGTGTAGTAGGTTTTTGTATGCATAATTTCATTTAAGTTTTGTGATTCTTTAAAGCAGTTTCTATCATTATTCAATTTTATTGATGTCAAAACTGAGGCTGCAAAGGATTTAAGTATATGGCCCAAGGTCACAGAATAATGTAATTGAACCCAAATCTGTCTAGTTTCAAACCAATGTTTCTTTATACTATAATATATCCATTCAATCAGACTTATGGCCTATGACATGGTGTTTTATACTAGCGTTTTAATCTTAACCCAATGTCACCATTAGAACTTTGCAATACTTGCCCTAACCGGTTTGGCTCAGTGGGTAGAGCGTCAGCCTGCAGACTCAAGGGTCCCAGGTTTGATTCTGGTCAAGGGCATGTACCTTGGTTGGGGGCACATCCCCAGTAGGGAGTGTGCAGGAAGCAGCTGATCGATGTTTCTCTCTCATTGATGTTTCTAACTCTCTCTCCCTCTTCCTTCCTCTCTGTAAAAAATCAATAAAATATCTTTTTAAAAAAGAACTTTGCAATACCTGTTATTTCTTCCAAGCATATGTATGATATAAAGAGATTCAGAAAATATAGTTTCTCAAGTTTTAATGATGGTAGTATCAGGGGTCTAGGATTTTAAATAATTAAAATCTAAAATAAACAAGCTCCTAAAATATAAAAGACAAATCATGGTGTAAGAATTACTGTACAGCCCTCTAAGTCTTTTAAGTTCTGTTAACTTATAGCTATGTTTGTTGGCTTATTATTGTTACCATTCATGTGTTTCCATTATTTTGATAATATATGCCCACTCATATGTTCCAAAATGCTTTGGTAATTTGAGCTTTTAAAAAAATCCTCAGGATATTATAGATGAATTTATCTAAACTTGCATGGATTAAAAGCTGAATTATGTATTTTAACCAACACAAAGAGATATTTACAACATCTTCAAATGTTGAGAAAAAGAAGTTAAATTAAATACTTAAGTTGTCCTATACCAATCTAAGAGAGACAACTACTCATATGTGCCATTGTAGTCTAAGTGAAAAGTAATATTTACAAGTAATTACTTTCTTCTTACATTCTTTGATCAACTGAACTCAGTTGGAAACTCAGAAGCAGTAAAAAAATCTTCAGCAGGTTAGCTCTCTGCTTTTCTTCTAATCTAAATGAAAATATTTTAGCTACTGCCAAAACCGGTTTGGCTCAGTGGATAGAGCGTCGGCCTGTGGACTGAAGGGTCCCGGGTTCGATTCCGGTCAAGGGCATGTACCTTGGTTGCGGGCACATCCCCAGTGGGGGGTGTGCAGGAGGCAGCTGATCGATGTCTCTCTCTCATCGATGTTTCTAGTTCTCTATCCCTCTCCCTTCCTCTCTGTGAAATATCAATAAAATATATATATATAAAAAAAAGAAAATATTTTAGCTACTTTGGTTTGGAAGGGAAGTCTAGAAATAAGGTAATGTGATGCAAAATGGACTCTTTCAGACCAAGATTTCATGAGTCAACATTTACAGTTAAATTTTAGGCTAATCAAATTTTGGATTAAGTTAGATGCCTTAGCCAAATGTGCTGGGATCATTTAGCTTCCTGACTACTAATAACTTGACTGTGAAAAGATATGATGAGAATGAGTACTATGACTATCTTAAAAACATGTCTTCCATATATCCTAGGCACCTAGAAGTGCGGCTGGCACTCAGTAAATGGTAGGTACTCAATAAATGTATATTCTTTTATTTCTTTATTTTTAATCCTCACTTGAGGATATGTTTTTATTGTTTTTGGAAAGAGGGGAAGGGGAATATAGAGAGAAACACTGATGTGAGAGAGAAGCATTGATTGGTTGCCTCCTCTATGTGCCCAACTGGGAATCAAACCCATAGCCTTTTGGTGTATGGGACGATGCTCCAACCAACTGAGCCACCCAGCCAGAGCAAATGCCTATTCTTTGAATGTTTGAATTAGTGTCTTTAATGTGAGCACCTGCCTAGGGAAAAACAATATATTATGTACCTCATTTGAAAAATTATAATTGTACTTATTTCATAGAATTGGTGTAATGCTAAAATTATGTAATAATGTAACGTCACTTGGATAGTATGTAGCATATGGTAATTACTCAATAAGTGAGTATAAATTAGAGTACAGTTATGTTGTTTTTTTATAATGACTGCTGTTGGAACTAACTGTGACATACACACACAAGGTAGTGTTGCATAGTAGAAAGGGAAACATACTAATAGCCAAGAGCACTGGATTCTGATACTCATTCCAGTTTGTATGTTCTTTGACCTCAGGAAGTCATTGTTAACTTTCTAACTAACTTAAATGGTCTCACCTGGAAAATGGGAATTATAATTCTTGAACTTCTTGAAGGCAAGGTTTGTTTTTTAATTCTCATCAGAGGATATGTTCATTAATTTTGTGAGAGACAGAGAGAGATTGATTGGTTGCCTCCCATAGGTTTCCCCCACTGGGGATTGAACCCACAAACCAGCAACATTGGTATTTTCTCTGACATGGAATCAAAGCCGTGAACTTTAGGTGTACCTGATGACACTCTAAACAACTGAGCCACATCAGCCAGGGCAAAGACAAGGTTTTAAGGCAAACCCTCTCTAGAGGGCTTTTCTAAGATTCTTAAATGCCATGAGTTTAATATAAGTCGTGGAGCCTGATATGAGAACAAATTTATGATCTATAACACTTAATCTAAAATTTTATAATGTGTTGATGATTGGAGACTCTAGAACAGTCATAGATTATCTGAATTGGAAGGTTTCCTCACATAAGAAATTTGGATATTGAGTCCCAGTTGAATAAAGTAAATTCCCTAAAGCCAATCACAATTTCTAAGGGGAAGATTCGAAATTAGGCTTGTAACTGGTGATGAGCTTGATCAAGTTATTTGTATTTCATCATTGACTTAGATGAAAAAATGGCACAACAGAACTGAAGACAAATAAGGTTCTTAAAACATATCCAGTGATAAAATAGATCTTTTTGAAAACAGATGATTCCCTGTACTCTTCCTCTCTGCCTCCCTCAATAGCAGTTTTCATCCATCATATAGGCAATATAGATCTGAGTGCCACATTTATAATTTTTCTAGAGTTCTGTTCTATCTTTCTGCTTAGAAAAATAGAAACATTTAATTCTTATGATTTTATATGTAACATAAAATTTAATTTTTTAATATTTTTATTTATTTTAGAGAGAGAGGAAGAGAGAGGGATAGAAATACTGATGAGAGAGAAACATTAATTGGCTCCTCCTGTACAACTCCTACTGGGGATTGAGTCCACAACCTAGGCATGTACCCCAACCAGGAATAAAACTGGTGACCTCTTGGTTCATGAGTCGACGCTCAACCACAGAGCTACACTGGCTAGGCAAATTTTATTATTTTTATTGTGGTAGAATATGTATAGCATCAAATTTACCATTTTAACCATTTTTTAAAAATAAATCTTTATTGTTCAGATTATTACAGTTGCTCCTCTTTTTTTCCCCCATAGCTCCCCTCCACCCGGTTCCCACCCCACCCCTGCCCTTACACACCCACTGTCCTCGTCCATAGGTGTATGATTTTTGTTCAGTCTCTTCCTGCACCCCCCGCACCCCCTTCCCCCCCGAGAATTGTCAGTCCACTCCCTTTCTATGCCCCTGATTCTATTATATTCACCAGTTTATTCTGTTCGTCAGATTTTTTATTCATTTGATTTTTAGTTTTACTTAATAGATATGCATTTGTTGTCACTTTATTGTTCATAATTTTTATCTTCACCTTTTTCTTCTTCTTCCTCTTCTTAAAGAATACCCTTCAGCAATTCATATAATACTGGTTTGGTGGTGATGAACTCCTTTAGCTTTTTCTTATCTGTGAAGCTCTTTATCTGACCTTCAATTCTAAATGATAGCTTTGCTGGGTAGAGTAATCTTGGTTGTAGGTTCTTGCTATTCATCACTTTGAATATTTCTTGCCACTCCCCTTTGGACTGCATAGTTTCTGTTGAGAAATCAGCTGACAGTCGTATGGGTACTCCCTTGTAGGTAACTGACTGTTTTTCTCTTGCTGCTTTTAATATTCTCTCATTGACTTTTGCCCTTAGCATTTTAATTATGATGTGTCTTGGTGAGGTCCTCTTTGGATTCCTTTTTTGGGGGGTTCTCTGCACTTCCTGGACTTGTAAGTATATTTATTTCCCCAGGTAGGGGAAGTTTTCTGTCATTATTTCTTCAAATAGGTTTTCAATATCTTGCTCTCTCTCTTCTTCTGGTACCCCTATAATTTGGATGTTGGTACACTTGAAGTTGTCCCAGAGGCTCCTTACACTATCTTCATATTTTTGGATTCTTTTTGTTTTTGCTTTTCTGGTTGGGTGTTTTTTGCTTCTTTGTATTTCAAATATTTGACTTGATTCTTGGTATCCTCTAGTCTGCTGTTGGATCTCTGTATATTATTCTTGATTTCAGTCAGTGTATGCTTAATTTCTAATTGGTCCTTTTTCATATCCTTGATGGTCTCACTATATTTCTCAGGGGTTTCTAGAAGATTCTGAGTAACCATATAACCATGGTTTTGAACTCTATATCCAATAGTTTGCTTTCCTCCATTTCTTTCATTTGTGACCTGTTTCTTTGTCTCTGCATTTTGGTTGCTTCCCTGTGTTGATAGAGTGGCTTTGTGTGCTACGTGTCCTATAGGGCACAGTGGCTTAGCCTCCCTAATTACCTGAGGTGGACACTCTTGCTGCACCCCTTTGTGGGCTGTGTGCACAGTCTTGTTGTAGTTAAGCCTTGATTGCTGTTGGTATCTCTGGGAGGAATTAACCTCCAAGCCAACTGGCTGTGAGGACCAGTTGTGTCTACAATGGGAGAACTTCTGTCCTGGAGACACCATTATGGGGCATAACTTGCTTCAGTGGGGCTTTGGTGCTCACTGAGTCTTCCCCCTGAGTGTGTCTCTTATGGATGTGAAGAGTTGTAATCCAGATGGTCTCATTCTGACCACTGGGTACACTGGCTCTTGGCTCTCCAAGGAGGTGCAAAGTCAGACACTGCCTGCAGCCACCCAGCAGGAGCTACAGAGAGATCTGCAGATTCCTCCACTTTGTTTGGGATTGGAGGTGCCCAGATGATGCCCAGCTGTGAAGCAATGCAAGCTGCTGTCCAGCCTTGGGCCTTCTTTTGGAGGCTCTGGGGCTCTCTGACCCAGCTTCAGTTTGTTAGGTTTAGATTGCAAAAGGCCAGGCCATTCATATGCAAAAGCCTCTGCACACAGCTTGGGTGGGGTTGTAAATTGGGTGGGGCGAGGTCTCAGGGACTCACCAGGGTGGAGCAAACAGCAATGGCTGCCCATCAGCCCTGCCCCGAAGAGGCCCCTGGGTCTCTGTGTCCTGGGGCACCATGCTGGAACAATGATTGCTGCAAGGACCTGTGAGAGAAAGCTGCCCTCCTGTTCTGGCCCAATGCCAGACAGTCCAGTTTCTCCCCATATGAATCTGGGTCCCCAGAGTCTTGCCCAGAACTGGAATTCAGAGCAGTCAGGAGCTTGTATCTCTCTCCCGATTGAAAAAGACAACAGCGTACCCAGCTGCCAACCCCTTTCACATGCACCTCCATACCTCCACACTTCATTTCTGCACCTCCTACCAGACTCAATGTGCTTTTCTCTTTCCTTCTAGTTTTAGAATTTCCACTCAGCCAGCCTTTCCGTGGTTCTGGATGATATTTGTTTTGTCTTTTAGTTATAGTTTTGATATGGTTGTGCTCGGCAGCAAGTTCAGGTGTTTACCTATGCTCCCATCTTGGCTCAATTTTAATCATTTTAATGTACAGTTACATGGCATTAAGTACATTTGCAATTTTGTAAAACCAACACCACTATCTATTTCCAAAAAAAATATTATCCAAAAGATAAATGCTGAACTATAGCATTTTGGAAAATACGATAATGACTTGATATTTGAAAAAGAGTGTTGGGATAGTTCATTACCTCCACATAAATCATTTTCACAGTGGATATATTGTATGAGTTTTTTTTCTGCTAAATTCTATTTAAATAGTTGGTTTTATCTTCTAAGTATATGCCATATTCTTCAGAGGCAATTTCCAAATTTTTGCATCTGTGAAATCTTAACAGTTCTATAGGATGGGATGAGGCACTGGTTTTAGTTCAATTAGCTGGGTGATTTATAATTATTATCTACTTAAAAATAATGGCAGTGCTTCCTCAATCTGAATGCTGTTTTTACATGTTATATAATTATTTAGAAATCTCACTTTTCAGTAACAGATTACACCTGAAAGTTACTAGCATTAACATGTATTTAAATGTGTCAACCATAGTCAGCTATAGTCATTGAGATGATTAATGGGCCCAATTTAGACAGCAAAGTCAAGAGCAAATGAGTAAACAAGGAATGAAAACTTTGGTGTCATGTAGAATAGTTTTTCCTTGTTTGAATATATCATAGTTAAAAAAAAGTTTTCTAAGCAAAAATAAAGTCTTCAATCCAATTTGGCTCTGAGAAAAAAATCCATAAAGTGGATAAAATGCTATTTCCTTACCCACTGGTTCATCATGTATTTCTAATGGCTGATAAAAATTGTTACAAGTCTTTTCTATAGCATTAGTTGAAAATTTACATTATTATGTATGACAGACCATGCCAAAATAATTGTATGTTGGACTATTCTGGGTTAAGGGGAATCACATTTGATGTTACTAATTTTTACATTATTTCACCCATAAAAATTCTTATAGCAGCAAAAGTTTTATTGCACTGCATTTCAGTCTGTAATTTATTCATGGAATAAATGTTTCATATAATGAATTTTCAAGTAAATGTATTCTGAAATTCATGCATAACCACGGCCACTATAAAACCATAAAAATTTGGTTAAAATTGAGCCATCTCTTCATTCCTCTCAGAAAGTGTAGTGGGGAACCTGGAAGATTTTATGCTAATAAAGACAATATTGTTTGGCTTTCATTTTATCCAATATATCCCTTTTAATGAGTTCAAGCTATTATCACAATTAATAACTTTAAATGGAAGCACTTCATCAATTGTATTGAACCACTACTAGTGCTAAAAGCGTAGCAAGTGTTAGACCCATTTTATGCCATTGAACACCTGCCTCTTGCTAGAGAAATGCTTTTAATATTGCCTTTTGAATGTTTTGTGTGGTACTGGTTCAAGAGATCTCTGCCATTTGGTTTGGTACCTTTCCTTCTCCTCTCATTTCCTCACTGCCCCATCTACATTGAGCTAACTAGACTCTATGGGCATCTACTTACTGCGATTCACATACAATACACAAACATGAATTAAAGTAATGATTTCAAGTACTCAGTCACACCTTCCTCCATCCTCCCCTGGGATAATGGACTCAGATTACTTCACCAGGGATTTTATTACAGTATTTTTTCAACTTGGAGATGTAAGAGGTAATCATAGTATTTGGAAAAATATAATCTATGTTTATCATTAAGATCAGGAATCTTTGTGATGTGGGAATGTTGCTGCATGCTAAATTTATGGAATTACATTTAAATATTAAGTTCACAAAACTGCTTTTGAATGCATAACATTAGGTTGCACTTGAAAAGTTTTTAAGTAGTATTCCATATTTTTAAAAATCTTGAGTTCACTCTTCTCAAAACAATAAAGGACAAGGACAATGCAAGTTTTCAAAAAGTCTCACAGTACCTGTTCCTCTGTCTAGACAGCTTCTTTGGCTTGGAATCCCTCCCTGAAAGATCAGCGACAGTCAGAATGAAATGGGTGCTGACCTCCTCACTTAAAAAAAAATAAAAAGAAGATTGGAAATTAAATATAGATTTTAATGAGTATATTTAGAAATTCAATGTATAATTATTTTTCTCTTTTGAAGAGAGGGATTTTTATGCATTCATATCCATCCATTCAACAATATGTATTGTGTATCTACTATGTGCCAGTCACTTTTCTAGGCACTAGAGTTATAATAATGAAAAAAAACAAGCCTAGTCCCTGACCTCATTAACCTTATGTTTCATGGAAGAGAGGGGATGAGAAACAGAAAATAAACAAAATAAGTATGCAAAATATAGAATATGCAGGATGGTGATAAGTGCAATGGAAATAGTAAAACAGGATAGTGGTTGTGGCCTGACTCAGGGGCTCAATATTTAAAAGAGCAGTTAGAAGAAGCCTCAATCAGAAAACATTTCAGCAGGGACTAGGAGAAGGTGAGGAAACAAGCCATGGGACTCTCTGGTGAAAGAGCCTTCCAGGTAAGAGGGATAGCAAGTGCAAAAGTATATCTGAAAATACCCCTGAAACTAATATAAAATAATATTAAATATGAACTGTAATTGAAAAATAAAATTTAAAATTATGTCTGAAAATATGAAGCAGGCCACTGAGGCTGGAGCAGAGCATGTGAGTGAGGGGGTTGGGGTGGAGGCAGGAGATGAGGCAGGGAGGTGGAGATTAGGTTTGGGATAGGTAGATAGAAGGTCATGGAGCATCTTGTTGATTAATTATAAGGGCTCTAAATTTTATTCTAAGTGACCTGGAGGTTTTTGAGAAGTGTGAGCTAGGCATCCTTGTGTGGCATTTTGGTGAATAAAGAAATGCATAAAATTTAGTCCTTTCCCTTGAAATGACAATGTAAACTTTGGTAAGAGGATTGTATAAGCCCATATGTCCTAGAGGTATCATCTTCATTGGTACAGAAAAAAGATGCACAGTTTGCTCTGATCTTAAATAATTAACAATAGATTTTACAGGAAATGTCTCCAGTATAAAATTTCCACTGCTTCCTATTCTACCCAACATGTAAAACTTCTGACAATAAATTACATTCTAAAACCACTAGCAGTAAGTCTAATTATAGGCATATAAACAATCACATCTATCCACTGGCAGCAATAAACTTGAAAAGGCAGCCCAGTTATTGACTCTGAGTCCAAAAATCAATTGGAGGTAGTCAGTCCTCAAATAGAAGAGGCTAAGAAGAATGAAGGAAAGGATTGAAAAATTAGCCTCTTCAGAAATGCAGGTAGAGGACATTTGCCATCTTAAGAGGGACAGAATTCCTAGTAGCTGTCTTATTGAAGCCCTATTTAGGTAAATGATTTAATCTCAGTATGTTCAAAAGTTATTTTATAATGTTTTGTTCAGAGTGTGAAATGCAAAGAAGTGAATCTTTGGATGGCCAGATGCATGGAAGCATGTTTTAAATGATTACAATGCAATTGATATATGCTGCTATCAGTTGTGACACAGGTAAAAGTGGAGCTAAAACAATCTCAAGTGGGTCAAGACATCCCTAGAATACTTGCTGCAATGATATAAAAATCTCTCAGCAATGTGTGTTAAGTCATGTAAATCACGTTAGACTTAATGAAATCTTCGGGAAGAGAATTCCATTTCTATGATGCATTTAACTGCAGTTATTGACATGTTGTTTCTGGACTTAAGAAATATGTAAGCTACTGATTTATTTCTGTGGTATTAGGGAGATAAAATATATGGACCACTAATTTTTAAAGTAAGATTCAGGGTATGTGTCTTTATATATAATTACTCTGTAACTATTTAAAAACATGCTCCCTTAGACTTTACCTTCCTTCTTAGTCTAATATATGCATTTCTACTTTGTGAGTTTGTTTTTGATGCATGGTTTTCAGATAGAAAACTCTGAAATTCAACTCTGAACTGACATGTGATCATCCTGTTTACCAGTATTTTTGTTGCTTTCACACAACTGAATTTGATTTTAAAAGAAAACCAAAACACTAGATAGTTTAGTTCTTTTGGATGGATTCAGTGACTGTGGAGTGCCTACTCCATGCAATACTGTTTTTATGGGTCATCTTAATGCATCATCTTCAAAATGAACTGGTATATACCACAGGAGTGATGTCAAAGGTTACTGAGAACCAAAATGCTATGTCAGTGAGCTGTTTATAATATTTTTCCCTCTTAGAATCTCACCTTCTATATTCCAAAGTCTAGATGTGGACAGGTACTTCCCAAGATTGAAATCTCAAACTTTCTTTGGAATATGTGTTCTGGTACTTCTTCTGTCTTGTTCACCTCCATATCCCCAGCCAATTTGATGCATAGGCTTAACCATCATGGTGCTTGACACTCAGTAAGTGCTTGAAATAATGAACAAATTGCAAGCAACAAATATTTAAATAAGAATAACTGTGTTCTGGGAACTGAAGCAAGCAAATCATAGTTCCTGCCATGAAGTAGACACTCACTCGGTGAACTGAGGAAGGAGTCTGGAGATAGAGACAAGAATTAAGGAAACAAAGGGAAAGGGGAAGAGTAGTGTGAGAGTGCAGAGTAAAAGAATAAAGATGTCTGCCAGCAGAAACCATGAATGCCTTCACTGTGGTGGTGGCCTCCAAAAGTTACCTCAGTGATCTTGAGTGATAGAGGGTAGGAGAGGGCAGTCTAGGCTGGGAGAATGGCACTGATAGAAACTCCAAGATGAAAAGGGCATGTTATGTTTGCAGAGTAACAAGGAATCTAGGTTACTTATCAAGCAAGTGGAAATATGAATTTCAGTTGCCATGTTCTTCTAGTACCTTTTATATCACTGAATTCAGTTTCTGGTTAGCCATACACACAAAAAGGAACAAGTTCAGTGAGTATCCCACCATGAAAACCCAATGTCAGAACATGTATGTGCATTCCCCTCCCCTCAAGCTTATGCACACCCCTGAGGACACACACACACACACACACACACACACACACACACACACACAACACACACGCATGTGTGCACCCTGGCTACTTCTAAGTACAGGTTTTTCCTGTTATTATCAGACATGGCATCTTCTAATGATGGGGAGATAACAACAGAGAAGGTTCTTGCACATATCCCAATAGAGTCTGTATGTAGTTGAGGGTAACCTGGGTTATGAGAACATATGTATCCAAGGAAAATCTGTGAGATTTCAACGTGTTCTGTCCACATATAGACTTTTGAATATAGATGGATTAATTCATTAGTATATAGCCTAGCCATGAAATTGTATATTTAGCTCCATATGAATCAAGATTCAAAATATGGCTATATCACCTCTTCAAATGCTCAGCTTCTAGATATATCCCCCTGTTGTCTGTGGACAACGTTCATCTTAGACATTTTATATGTATTTTAAAGTAGTGCCTAAACTGTAAAAGTCTTTTGCAGCATGCATCATTTGATTACAAAATCAAACACTTTGTTACAACATAATTAATAAGAGAAGTATATAATATGTTGGAACATACTAAGTGTAAAACAAAAATTAAAGAAGATGAAAACAATTTGGCAGTTCTGCAAAAAGTTAATCATAAACTTACCATATGACCTAGCAATTCCAAGACAATTGAATACATATATTCACACAAAAACTTGTACATGAATGCTTATAATGGCATTATTCTTATTAGCCAAACACTGGAAACAGCCCAAATGTCCACCTATGGATAAGTGGATTAACAAAATGTACTTTATACATACAATGGAATATTATTAAGCCATAAAGAGGAATGAAGTTCTGATCCATGCTACAATGTGGATGAACCTTGACAACATTATGCTGAGTGAAATGAGCTAAACACAAAAGCTTACATATTGTATGATTGCATTTATATGAAATGTCCAGAACAGTCAAGACTGTTGAGATAATAAACAGATAAGTGGATACCAGTGGCTTGGGGGATAAGAGAATGAGGAATGATTACTTAAAAGCTACAGGGTTTCTTTTGGGAGTAATTAAAATTAAGTGGCCTTGGAAGAGCAGTGGACCTAGGAAAAGAAAGCATGGGTTTGAGGCCTAGTCCTTGTGTTTATCATTGGTAAAACACTTAAATCCAGAGCTTTAGATTTTATATCTTCAATCTACAGGTGAAGATACCATCCCTAATTATCTCACAAGGCCACCATAGAGTTCATATGAATCAAAGATGTGAAAATTCATTGAAAGTATATAATTTGTTTACATAAATGGAAAGTATTATTACTATTTGTCAAATTTATAAAAGCTATTATTCAGAAAACTGAAAATTTTCCTTCCTCTATATAGAACTATGGGTGTTAACCCATCTACACCAGTGGTCCGCAAACTCACTAGTCAACAGAGAGGCAAACCGCGGCTCACGAGCCGCATGTGGCTTGTGAGTTGTAGTTTGCTGACCACTGATCTACACTAATAAAAGAGAAAGATGCAAATTGACAGTACCTTCGCGATTCCCATCAGTCAATCAGGAGTGAGTATGCAAATTAACCCAACAAAAATGGTGGGTTAATTTGCATATGCAGGCAGCATGGCTGGGCGGAGCAGGATGCCTGCTATGAGGGGGAAGGCGGGGGATGGAGGGAGCTACAGGAGCAGCACTCTGGCCAGGAGCAAGGACTTGCAGGCTTCCGGGTGGCCGGGAGCAAAGCCAGGGGAAGGAAGGCCTATTCTTGCACGAATCTTTGTGAAACGGGCCTCTAGTTTATAAATACGTTTCTATATTATGAAAGCACAAGTGTGGAGACCCCTTGAGAACAGAGAAGCATGTCGTATTTATCCCTGTTCCCCCAGTGCCTAATAACAGTCTGTGAGCACTTTAGGAGTGCAGTTAAGCATGGTTGAGTAAATGGATAAATGAACCAACTATGTTTTAAATAATGCTCATTGTGTAATTGTATACAGTATCCTAGGATTGACCAAGAGCACTGATAAATTCAGTAATAGATAGAACATGCTGACATCCTGGGACTGAGATTGAGATTATATCATAACTAATTTCTTCATTATCACCTATAATGAAGAACACGGCTTAAATTCACTTCTTGTAGGTAGAATTTTGTGGATACCCTGATCACTAAGCAATGAAACTTAGAAAAATATACCAGTTAAGAGCCTTGGGATGGCAAAAATGCTTGACTTGCTGTCTCTTATAGAACTAAAGAAAACCAAGGCTTAAAGGATTGCATCTGAATCCTCAAGTTGTAACAGTGGAAGGAAATAAATTGAATGTCATTTTGAGACTTAACTGCAGGATCATGTCTGTTTTCTTATCTGTCAAATAGAGATAAGAATCCCTACCTCATTAAGTGGTTGTGGGAATCAAAACCAAACAACTAATTTATCTACTCTCTAAGTACTCACACATCTGAGAATGAATGGAACAAGCTAACATCACAGGATTGAGGTTGAGGTCATAATTAGCTTCTTTAATATCACCTAAATTTGTTGCTTTAAAATAGCAACAGCAAAGGTAGAATGAAACAAGTGTTATGAAAGTACTTAGCTGTACACCTTAAAGAAATACAGAATAATATTGAATGTAAATAAACTGTAATTGAAAAAGCATCTAGCTGAGTTCCCGACATTGAAAATAGTAGATGCTCATCAGTAAGAAATACAGGCTAACCACAAGGAGGAATGCTTGGCAGTAGGCATGTAAGATGTTACAGAACACCATTTTGCCCAGTTAGACAACTTAGTGCATTGCTTTCATGTGCTTTCCCTGCCTCTTCTCTTCCCCTCACACTATCCCTCTTGCTCTTTCAGTATTCTCTCGAGTCTTTTTCTCCAATGGTTCTCTTCAACTCCACTTTTTCTTTCCTCTATCTTTGGCTTCCCCATTAAGACCTATGAGCACAAATAACCAACCACAATATTACTTCTGGCTAACATGGCTGCTAAGTTTTGTTTTGAAGGAAATGTATCTATTTATTTGTTGCTGGACAACTTATGGAAATATAGCTCTAGTTTTCTTGGAAGTTTTAGATTGGCCATCCACCCATGTCCCATGTGTATTGTCCCCTTTCTCTTTCTCTCCCTCCCTTATTGCTTCATCTTCTTGTTTTAATCCTCACTTGAGGATATGTTTATTGGTTTAGAGAGAGAGGAAGGGAGAGAAAGAGAGATAGAAACATCAATTGGTTGCCTCCAGTTCATGCCCAGACTAGGCATTGAAACTGCAACCAAGGTATATGCCCTGACCAGGGTCAAAACTGTAACCTTTAACCTTCTTGGTGTATGGGACCATGTTCCAACCAACTAAGCCATCTGGCTGAGGCTCTCTTGCTTCTTTTCATCAATCAATCATATATATACATTCTTTCATGTAAATCTCAATTCTTTCTTGCTTTTCCCCTTCGGGTTTAATAGGTATCTATGGTTGAAGCTCCATAAATGTTTATTATGAGTAACAGTGATAATAGTGCCAGAAAGAGCAACATATGAGCTATTCCTCTGTGCTTTTTACCTCATGTACCAAATTAAACATTAATGCTGCCAACAATTACTCCCCAAAAGATGGTGGAAGCATATTTGTTAGTAATATTTTTATAATAACTATATAAACAGATATTTGTCATGCTATTCTGACTCCTATATCTTCATTCACAGAAGAACATTTTATTTACAGTGTCTAGTATGAGGGTGGCAATTTAAGTGAAACTTGCAATTTATCACTTGCTTCACTTTCCAAGGCAAGTTCTAGGAGTTGGTATTATTTTGTTTTTGTTTTTTTCCTGAAATGGATCTAGGATCATTCTTTTGAACTGTATGCTCATTGGGATAAATATATCTATATCTGCATACTTATTTTTATATCAATATTTATCTAACCAAGCTCTGCAACCTGGGATGTCTTTCCAGCCTCAGGAAACTGAGTTGACTCCAATCTGCCAGGGTTGCAACACGCCTAATTGCCTCTTAAGGCTTAAAATGTTTGCATGGAGAATTAATCACCCTCGGTGGAGGACAACTTTTTTGAGTGTATATTTCACAAGATGTTCCACAATGTGAAGATAACTTTTATACAGAAAAGTAATATGAAACCGAACAAAATTGGGCATGGCTACAAATAATTACATGTGGATAAATGGAAACTTGATCATGATAATAAAGGGCATATGCTTTGGAGTGGGTCATAACTGGCTCTACCACTTATTTGCTGTGTGGCATTAGGAAAAGTCCTTCTCTGGGCCAGTGTTTGCTATACAGTAAAATGATGATAATAGATCCTGTCTTGTAGTGTCATTGTTAGGCTGAAATGAAAGGAATGCATTAAAAATCACTTGTGAGGCCTAGCTGGTTTGGCTCAGTGGAGAGAGTGTCAGCCTGCAGACTGAAGAGTCCCAGGTTCAATTCCAGACAAGGGCACATGCCCAAGTTGCAGGTTCAATCCGCAATGGGGGGCATACAGAAAGCAGCCTATCAATGGTTTTCTTTCATCATTGATGTTTCTTTCTCTCTCTCCCTTTCCTTTTCTCTCTGAAATCAATAAAGATAATATTTTAAAAAATAATACAATAAAATCACTTTCGAGGATAACACAAGATGAAATTCATCAAGTGGTTATCAGATGGAATCACATAATAAATTGGAGCATTTATTATTGTCCCATCAGATGAATTATCTTTGTTAGTCCCTTGTCAGAATGGCACCATCCAACTATGGTCAGCAATGGAGGGCAGGGAAGGATTGTGGGCTGATGATTGTTTTCTGACAAAAAAATTTCAGTCTTAAAGAGACAGAGTAAGTTTTACAGAGGAGACATTATTTTATTTCCTTATTTAAATTTACAAGTGTATTAGTTTCCTATGTATGCTATAAAAAAGTACCACAAACCAGGTGACATAAACAACAGAAATGTATTATCTCATAGGTCTAGTGGCTGAAAGTCCAAAATCAGATATCGGCAGGAGCACACTTCCTCTGAAGGCTCTAAGATAGGATCCTTCTGCCTCTTTGAGCTTCTTAAGGTTTTCTTAGCTTGCAGCTGAATCACTCCAATCTCTGCCTCCATCCAATTTCTGCTTCCATGGTCACATGGCATTTTCTGTGGGTATGACTTAACCCAGATTTCTTCCTTCTTATAAAGGGTTCACTTTACCCCAGTATGACTTCATCTTAACCTCACTAATTATATCTGTAATGAACCCATTCTCAAATAAAATTCAATCATATTCACAGGTACTAGGGATTAGAATGTCAACATATCTTTTGGGTGGACACAGTTCAACCCATAACAGCAAGTATCTATTAAGGTCCTACTTTGTGCTGGGTGCTGATCTTAATCTGGAAGGATTGATGGGAATGACAGGGGACTTATAAGTGAGAGATTATTTGAGGTGAAGTTCAGGAATACAAAAGCAAGATTTTGTTCAGAAAGTAACACAGTGACTTGCTTATCCCAGTGGAAGTTTTCCCTTGAGCATAGTGGGAGGAGTTGCTGGAAAGGTGAGCTTTGTGACTTGTGTCTATGCCTTCTGATGTCTGGAGTCACAATGGCCCTTTTTAGCCTTGTTCCCCAACTCAGGGACTGGTTCTTGCTTCCATTCAGGCTCACAGCAACAAAATCTGTGAAACGTTCTAGACTTCTTTCCTCTTCCCAACTCCACATGTTCCTCTTTGGTCAATCATTACCAGTTGTCAAGCTGACTTCTCTCCACACTGTTACTGCCTGGATCATGACCACACGTCTTTCTAATTTGTTTCTCAGCCTCCAGGTTTTCTCCCTATTTGGTCCTCCACACTGCTGCAAATCTGAGCATGCCAGTCCCTTGCTGAAAACTCCTTCAATGATTCTCCACCTCTTATATAACAAAATTCATACTCCTTGGTTTAGCACAGGGGTCGACTCTGCCTACCCTTTCACTACTAAATACCACTTCCTCATAAACACCCTTCACTCCCATCACACTTCAACTATTCCATACTGTGGCATGATCAATGCCTTCATACAACCTGTCCCTCTTCCTCTTTTGCACTTCACTATCTTATTAGCTCCTTCTCAACCTTTAACACTCAATTATGACCTCCTACAGGAAGCCTTCCCTGAACTCTATCTGGTCTGTGATAAGTGCTTATTCTT
Organism: Plecotus auritus; assembly: GCF_963455305.1. Lineage (NCBI taxonomy): Eukaryota > Metazoa > Chordata > Mammalia > Chiroptera > Vespertilionidae > Plecotus > Plecotus auritus. The sequence continues at coordinate 127,304,355 of NC_137784.1, forward strand.
TCTTCCTTCCTTTCTTCCTTTCTTCCTTCCTTCCTTTCTTTCTTTCTTTCTTTCTTTCTTTCTTTCTTTCTTTCTTCCTTCCTTCCTTCCTTCCTTCCTTCCTTCCTTCCTTCCTTCCTTCCTTCCTTCCTTCCTTCCTTCCTTTCTTTCTTTCTTTCTTTCTTTCTTTCTTTCTTTCTTTCTTTCTTTCTTTCTTTCTTTCTTTCTTTCTTTCTTTCTTCCCCTATCTTTCTTTCTTTCTTGTCTAAAATTTTACATTTGTCTTCTTTTTCCCCAAATGACCCCCCCAGCCATTCCCACCCCAGGCAAGCCCCCACCACCTCAGCGCCTGTGTCCATTGGCTATGCTAATATGCATTCATATAAGTCCTTTGGTTGCTCTCTAACCCCCCTACCTTAACATTTGTCTCTAGATCTATTCTTTTTTTTTTTTAATATATTTTATTGATTTTTTACAGAGAGGAAGGAAGAGGGATAGATAGTCAGAAACATCGATGAGAGAGAAACATCGATCAGCTGCCTCCTGCACACCTCCCACTGGGGATGTGCCCACAACCAAGGTACATGCCCTTGACCGGAATCGAACCCGGGACCCTTCAGTCCGCAGGCCGACGCTCTATCCACTGAGCCAAACCGGTTTTGGCGAGATCTATTCTTGTTCATCAAATTATGTTGATCATTATATCCCACATATGAGTGAGATCATGTGATATTTATCTTTCTCCGACTGGCTTATTTCGCTTAGCATAATGCTCTCCAGTTCCATCCATACTGTTGCAAATGGTAAAAGTTCCTGCTTTTTAATAGCGGCATAGAATCCCATTGTGTAGATGTATCACAGTTTTTTAAACCACTCATCTGCTGATGGGCACTTAGGCTGTTTCCAAATCTTAACTATTGTAAATTGTGCTGCTATGAACATAGGGGTGCATATATACTTTCGGATTGGTGTTTCTGGTTTCTTGGAATATATTCCTAGAAGTGGGATCACTGGGTCAAATGGGAGTTCCATTTTTAACTTTTTAAGGAAACTCCATACTGTCTTCTACAGTGGCTGCACCAGTCTGTATTCCCACCAGCAGTGCAGGAGGGTTCCTTTTTCTCATCAACCTCACCAGCACTTGTCTTTGTTGATTTGTTGATGATAGCCATTCTGACAGGTGTGAGATGGTATCTCATTGTTTTGATTTGCAACTCTTGTATGATTAGTGACTTTGAGGATGTTTTCATATGTCTCTGGGCTTTCTGTATGTCCTCTTTCAAAAAGTGTCTATTTAGATCCTTTGCCCATTTTTTTGATTGGATCATTTATCTTTTGTTAAGTTGTATGAGTTCTCTGTAAATTTTGGAAATTAAACCATTATCAGAAATATCATTAGCAAATATATTCTCCCATGCAATGGGCTTTCTTCTTGTTTTGTTGATGGTTTCTTTTGCTGTACAGAAAATTTTTATTTTGATGTAGTCCCATTTGTTTATTTTCTCCTTAGTCTCCATTGCCCTAGGAGCTGTGTCTGTAAAGATATTGCTATGACAAATGTCTGCTATTTTGCTGCCTATGGAGTCTTGTAGGAATTTTATGGCTTCCAGTCTTACATGTAAGTCCTTTAGCCATTTTGTGTTTGTTTTTGTGTATGGTGTAAGTTGGTGATCAAGTTTCATTCTTTTGCATGCATTTTACCAAATTTCCCAGCACCGTTTATTGAAGAGACTGTCTTGACTCCATTGTATGTTCATGCCTCCTTTGTCAAATATTAAGAATAATGGCTTGGATCAATTTCTGGGTTCTCTGTTCCATTCCATTGGTCTATATGTCTGTTCTAGTGACAGTACAATGCAGTTTTGAGAACCATGGCTTGGTAATATAGCTTGATATCTGGTATCGTGATCCCTCTAACTTTGTTCTTTCTCAGGATTGATGTGGCTATTCAGGGTCTTTTTTCTTCTAGATAAATTTTTGGAGAGTTTGTTCTAATTCTTTGAAATATGCCATTGGTGTTTTAATGGGGATTGCATTGAATCTTTACGTATATTGCTTTGGGTAGTATGGACAATTTAATGATGTTGATTCTGCCAGTCCATGTACATGGTACGTTCCTCCATTTGCTTATGTTTTTATATATCTCCTTTTTCAATGTCCTATAGTTTTCCAAGTACAGGTCTTTTATGTCCTTAGTTAAGTTTATTCCTAGGTATCTTATTTATTTATTTTTTTGTGCAATGGTAAATGGGATTTTTTTTTTTTCACTTCTCTTTCTGTGAGTTCATTATTTATTTATTTATTTATTTTGTGTGTAATGGTAAATGGGATTTTTGTTCATTATTGGTGTATAAAAAGGCCATAGACTTCTGGGTATTACTTTGTATCAAGCAACGTTGTCAAATTCATTTATTAGGCCCAGTAGTTTTTTTATGGAGTCTTTGGGGTTTTCTATGTATAGTATCATGTCATCTGCAAATAAGGAGAATTTTACATCTTCTTTTCCAATTTGGATGCCTTTTATTTATTCTTCTTGTCTGATAGCTAAGGCTAGGACTTCCAGTACTATATTGAACAGGAGTGGTGAAAGTGAGCATCCCTGTCTTGTTCCGGTTCTTAGGAGAAATGAGTTTAGATTGTGCCCATTGAGTATGATGTTGACTGTGGGTTTGTCATATAAGGCTTTTATTATTTTGAGGTATGATCCCTCTATTCCCACTTTCCTGAGAGTTTTTATCAAGAAAGGGTGTTGGATTTTGTCAAATGTTTTTTCTGCATCAATTGATATTATTATGTGATTTTTGTCTCTCAATTTGTTTATGTGATGTATCACATTTATTGATTTGCAGATATTGTACCATCCTTGCATCCCCAGAATAGATCCCACTTGGTCACGGTGTATGATCTTTCTAATGTAATGCTGGATTTGATTTGGTAGACTTTTGTTGAGGATTTTGGCATCTATGTTCATCAAGGATATTGGCCTGTTGTTCTCTTTTTTTTTTTTTTTTTTTTTTTGTGGTGTCTTTATCTGGTTTTGGAATTAGGGTAGTGCTGGCTTCATAGAAAGAGCTCAGAAGTGTGCCTTCTTCTTGAATTTTTGGAATAGTCTGTGGAAAATAGGTTTTAGTTCTTCTTTGAATGCTTGGGAGAACTCCCCTGTAAAGCTGCCTGGACCAGGGCTTTTGTTTGCTGGAACATTTTTGATCACTGCTTCAATTTCTTTGGTAGTTATCAGCCTATTCAGGTCTTTTTACTCTTCTTAGTTAAGTTTGGAAGCTTGTATTTTCATAAGAATATGTCCATTTCATCTATGTTGTCCATTTTGTTAGAATAGAGTTGTTCATAGTGTTTTTTTTCATAATTGTTAGTATTTCTGTGGGATCGGTTGTTACTTCGCCACTTTCATTTCTTATTTTGTTTATTTGGGTCTTCTCTCTTTGCTTCTTGGTGAGCCTGGCTAGAGGTTCATCAATCTTGTTTATCCTTTCAAATAACCAGCTCTTGGTTTTGTTGTGGTCTCTATGTCATTTATCTCTACTCTGATCTTTATTATTTCCTTCCTTCTGCTCACTCTGGGCTTTTCTTGTTGCTCTCTTTCTAACTATTTGAGTTGTAGTGTTAGATAATTTATTAACATCTTTTATTGTTTTTTGAGATAGGCTTGCATAGCTATGAACTTCCCTCTCAAGTCTGCTTTCACTGTGTCCCATAGATTTTGGATTGTTGTGTTTTCATCGTCATTTGTTGCCATGATGCTTTTTATTTCTTCTTTGATCTCTTTGGTAACCCAATCATTGTTGTTGTTTTTTAATATTTTTATTGATTTTTTTACAGAGAGGAAGGGAGAGGGAGAATTAGAAACATCGATGAGAGAGAAACATCAATCAGCTGTCTCCTGCACACACACCCCCTCCCCCGGGGATATGCCCACAACCAAGGTACATGCTCTTGACCAGAATTGAACCTGGGACCCTTGAGTCCACAGGCCAACGCTCTATCCACTGAGCCAAACCAGTAGGGCCCAATCATTGTTTAATAGCATGCTATTTAGCCTCCAGGTGTTTGATATTTTTATTTTTTATTGTAGTTAATTTCTAGTTTTATGCCATTGTGATCTGAGAAGATGCTTGATATGATTTCTATCTTTTTGAATTTGAAGAGACTTTGACTGTGCCCCTATATGTGGTCTATTTTTGAAAATGACCCATGTGCACTTGAGAAGAATGTATATTCTGTGGCTTTGTCATGGAATATTCTGAAGATGTCAATTAATTCCATCTGATCTAGTGAGTCATTTAGGATTGATGTTTCTTTACTGATTTTTTGTTTAGAGGATTTGTCCAGTGGTATTATAGTCTGCTACTATGACTGTATTGCTGTCAATCTCTCCCTTGATATCTTCCAGAAGGTTTTTTTTTTTTTAATGTATTTGGTTGCTCCTGTTTTGTGTGCATTGTATATTTACCAGAGTTATAACTCCTTGTTGAATTTCTCCCTTTAATATTATGAAGTGGCCTTCCTTATCTCTTGTTATGGCCTTCACTTTGAGGTCTAATTTGTCGGGTATAAATATTGCTACCCCCATTTTTTTTCTTTTCCATTCACCTGAAAAATCCTTTTCCATCCCTTCACCATCAGTCTGCATGAGTCCTTTGTTATAATGTGGGTTTCCTGTAGACAGCAGGTATATGGATCATGTTTTCTTATACACTCAGCTACCCTATGTCTTTTGAATTGGACATTTAATTCATTTACATTTAAAGTTATTATTGGTAGGTACTTTTTTGTCACCATTTTTATTCTTTAAGCCTGTGTTCATTCTTTGCTTCCTATTTCTTCTTTTTACAGCATACCCTTTAGCATTTCTCGCATTGCTGGTTTGGTGGTCATAAACTACCTTAGTCCTTTTTTGTCTGTGAAGCTCCTGATTTCACCTTCAATTTTGATTGATAGCCTTGCTGGGTACAGTATTCTCGGATTCAGACCCTTCTTTGCATGACTTTGTATATTTCATTCCATTCCCTTCTGGCATGATATGTTTCTGTTGAGAAATCAGTCAATAGTCTGATGGGAGATCCTTTGTAGGTAACTTTCTGTCTCTCTCTGGCAGCCTTTAAGATTCCTACTTTGTTGTTGGTGTTTGCTAATTTAATTATAATGTGTCTTGGTGTCGATCTTTTGGGGTTCACCTTGTTTGGGACTCTGTGAGCTTCTTGGACTTGTGTGAGTTTTTTCTTTCCAAATTAAGGGAAGTTTTCTGTCATTATTTCTTCAAACAGTTTTTCTATTCCTTGCTCAGTTTCTTCTCTTTCTGGCATCTTTATTATGTGGATGTTGTTTCATTTTGTGTTGTCCCAAAGTTCCCTTAAGCTCTCCTCCTATTTTTTTAACGTTGTTTGTTTGTTGGTTTGTTTTTGTAGATGCTGCTCTGCTTGGGTATTTTTCCTACCTTGTCTTCTAGCTCACTGATTTAGTCCTCAGCTTCTTCTAGTCTACTGTTGATGCTTTCTATTGAGTTCTTTATTGCAGCAATGTCATTTTTCATTTCTTCTTGGTTCTTCTTCATTTCCTCTTGGTTCTTACACATATTGTTGAATTTGTCTTCTATCCTTTTCACCAACCTTATGACCATTGCTCTGAATTCTTTCTCTGACATATTGCTTGCCTCCATTTAATTTATTTCCTTTTCTGGTGCTTCCTCCTTATCTTTTCATATGTGGGCTCTTTGTCTCCCCATGATCACTCCTTTCAGGGTTTCTGGTTATGTAGCCCTCTCTCTCCTGCACTGACTTTCTCTAGGCAATATGTGACCTTTCTGTCCATGGTCTGCCAGCTGTGTTTAATTCACTAGTTCTGGGTGGGTGCTCTTTGATTTAGCTGTTCTTTCTGCTCTGTGAGAAGGCACAGGGCCCGTCTGCGAATTCGCGCCACTTTGTCACCCCCTGAACAGACCTCCCAGGTGCCCATGGTCAGGGAGGTTGGAGTTCCGGCATTCATGAATTTTCAGCTGAGATAACTGGTCCCTGGGCGTTGTGGTGGTAAGGTCCCAGGAGGTATCTGAGATCTCCCAGTTGAAGGTAAGGCTGGGGTTCTGATCACAGTCTCCTGATCACAGCCATCTCCCCTTCAACATGGCGTGGCCTCTGCAGCAGAGCAGGCCACTCTGGGAGAGATGTTAGCCGCAGTAGAGGCTACCAGCCAGGGGGATCCAGTCTGCCAGTTCCCAACAATCCCTTGGAATATAGCTGTCCCTCTTTCAAATACTGACACTCCCCACACATCCACTCACTCCCTTTTCATTCTCTCACTCTCACACTATCTTGCAGCTTTCCCATCTGCAGCCATATTGGATCTATTTTTGGTGCTTATTCTTCTAATACTTAATGAGTATAGAGCTGTTGTGAATTTTCTGTTGTCACACAGCACACTGTCCCACAGAAACACTGATTAACTTTGTTTTCTACTCAACCACACAGTGAGTGCCTGTAGCTCAAGCCCCTCTGTAGTTTCAATGCATAGTAGGCTGGGGAGTGCAATGGTGGAGGCAGGCCAACCTCATGGCCTATGAGTTCCCCCTGAGATGACTGACCCCCTAATGTCTTCTGACAAAACTTCAGATAGAAACATCTTCTATATCACCTACAAATACTGTGGCAAGTGAGAAATTTAATACAACTGAGATATAAGGTGAGAAACTTTCTAATTTTATAGCCAATGGGGCCCTGGCATTTGGCAGGGATCATATGTAGGGCTCACTTTTCTGTTTTAATTCACCATTTCCCAAAGTCTAATTACTGAGACTATGTTAGGCAGAAGATGGGAAGTGAAGGAAAAAAGCTTCAGTAGAGAATCACCTTGTCAACATCTTGTGATGAGGATGGTTATTAAACAGGAATGCTCAGCACCAACTGAAGCTCAGGCAAGTTTAGCCAAGCAAATCAATGCAAGTTAATCTTTCAGTGTCAGCTGAGTTTTGGAGGAGTGATGAATGTCTTAAGTGGAAAGATGGAATGGTGGAATGCCAGCCAGTACTCTGACAGCTACAGATGGTGCCAATTACTGCCAGTGGAGTCTGTCCTGCTGTGAGCCCAGATGTCTGATGTTTGGCCACAGAAAAATAGAAGAGAGGCCTTCCATCTGGGTCTATCACCTATCCTTTATTGTTCTGTAACAAAAATTGTATTTAGGTGTGAACATCTTTTTTTGTTTGTTTTAGTGATGGGGAGGGCATTGAGCATGGGGAGGGGGATATGTTAATTACACAACCATGCTAATTGCCAAATATATGCCTAAGAAGTGTGGGGCAAATCACTACCAAACTTAGCAACGCCTTCCCACCCAATTCCCAGCAAACTAAGTCATCCTGGAATATGGACAAAGGAAAATGAAAACATCCCACATGCTTAGGATTTCCATGGGACTTTGTACATACCAGCATCATCTTGTGCATTGTTTGATTAGGGTGTCCTTGCTAGAAGGATCACTGTGCTTCTGTCCTGTGACAGACTTCGGAACTAGGCTCTTCCCATGTTTAGATCCTGGTAACAAATGAGACCGTGGTACAGATTTGGGGGTCTAATGCCCACAGGCCTCCTAGTTTGCTTCTCCTCTGTGAGAGTAGCTAATGCTCAGACTTTGGAGGCAATGACCAAGAATGAAACTTTGGCATAATCTGCATCATCATTATAAGAGGAACAATAATAAAATTTTTAAAATAAGAATAACATTGACAGCAATAGTATATGCAGCCACTCTCATTTATTAAAATATTTTGATGCACTTTATCCTCATGTTATCCTTAATCTTCCCAACAACCTTGTCTGAGATATCTTATCACCCCATTTAAAATAAAGGAACTGAGTAACAGAGAGGTTGAATGGCCTGTCCAAGGTTACAAAATTACTGATTAATGCCATCTACATTTTAACACAATTCTCCAAACCTTAAGAACAAGTGTGGCCAAGAACAGAAAAGAAGACTATTAATTTCTATGCCACATAGTTCAAGATGCTCAATAAATGTTGAATGGAGCAATAAAGGTATTAATGCCAGGCTTATTAGTGGTGGAATAGCAATGGGAGGCAGAGGGGCAACAATAGTGGCAGTAACACATCATTTAAATTTTTCCTATTATTATTGTTAGCCAAGTTTTGTTTCCAATGGATTGCCACTAAATGTTATGGCTCTGACCCTAGATAGTGGTTAGGCACAGGGGTGGTTTTCTTGAAGCAGAGGAGGAGTAAGCTGGCACCACATAGCTTGAGTCAAGAGGATGCGCCAGCTTACTTGATTTGCTGAGCCTTGGGGTGACAACTCCAAGGTCCTGGGAACTGTGTCACCCTCACATGGCCTGGCCTTTTTACCACACCAGCTCAGATCTGTCTACCCAGATGTTATCCTCCATTCAAAATGGCTTCTTTGGAAATATATTTGACTGTGGGTGTCTTCTGGGATCCTTTTCTCAGGACTTGTAGGTACAGGTTCTGAGTCTAGATGATCCGGTATTCTATTGGAAGACTATCCCCAACCCCCATACACACCTTCTTAATAAAACATAAAGCAAAATTAGGCTCTATTGACTACTGACAAAGCCTCAAAAACTTAACACAGCATATTTAAAGGTGTTTCCTCCAACTTTGTGGGCAAGCAGGATGAAACCCGAGACCTAAGAAAACTTGACTCACTAAGAAATGGTTAGTGTCTTTAAGTCATTTTTACTTTTCTGACTTAATGCTCATCTTTGATAAATGTTCAGTACATTTCTACCTTTTCCTATTTTTATACATTTATCCATGTTCAACATAAATTATCTCTTACTGAATGTTGTATTTGGCTGAGGTGAGTTCATGATGGGGCACAGTGATAAATTATCACTTACTGAATGTTGTATTTCACTTGGTGATATTTAATGGAATTAATCTAGACATCTATGACTCTCATTGATTATTTCCCCCAAAGGCAATTATTTATAAGAACTTAAGAAACTCAGAATTATTTTATTTGTAATATTGAAACCATTGTGGACAGAATATCTGGGCCACTTTAGTTTGCCTTCCTGGCTTTTCAAGGTAGCCAATAGTATCTTCTAAACTATGCTGGAGGACTAGCAGCAAATATATTTTTGGAAGACTTTTATATAAAAATAATACAGTGTATGAAGGACTAAAAGCTAGTTGTCCTCAGTAATGGCCACATGGGGATTGTTTCAGGGGTTCTCAAGGTCACCCATGCTCACTGATTTGCTTAGAAGGGCTCATAGGACTTAACATATAGTCATACTAATGGCTTTGATTTATTATAAAGACACAAAAAGTATATACATCCAGGTCAGTAAGGGAAAAGACACATTAGGGAGAGTTTGGAGGAATCCAGATACAGAATTTCAGTGCTCTCCCTCTCCCATGATGGGCCACAAAAATGCTCAATTCCTAGCAGCAAAAATGCATCAACACATATGAGATATTTCTGCCCAGGGAGACCAATTTGAAACTTAGTGCCCAAGGTTTTTACAGGGTCTGGTCACCTGGTCTCACTCTGCCTAGAAACTAACAGTTTCAGATTCCCAGAATCTGAGGATATTCAGTGTCCGAGGCAGGCAAATCAGCCCTGTCTCTTAGGGAAAGTTTCATATCTGTCTAGGTCCTCTAGGAAATCATAATGGTGTATCTTAGAAAGCAAAGTGGCTTCCTTAAAATTTTTTTACCTGCCAGTTGCACACATGATATTTCCAGCCATAACACTGTGGAGAATTGGTAGTTTCCACTCCAAATGACTATGAATGCTAAATTACAGTCTCTTAAATGGGAAATAGGCTTTTACATTAGGACATTTGGAAATGAAGGTGAATGGAAAGAGTAAAAAGGGGGTCAATAGTGACAAAGCACTTATGGTTTACAAAACCTTGTCCCATTGATTTTCACAACTGTCCTCTGAGGTTGGCAGTTTCATTCCCACTTTATAGTTAAAAAAAAAAAAAAAAAAAAAAAAAAAGCTTCGAACATGATGAAAATGACTCTGAAGAAATAAGTAGCCAAGTATGGATCCAAACACAGATATTCTTACTCCCAGCTCTATTATTTTAACTTTTACCACAAGGTTAGCCTTTGAACTCTCAGCCTCTCATCTGACTTCAACATGGAAAAAGCTTATATTAGAGCACACCTAGGTAATAATTTCCTAGCAATGTTTATAGCCTGGTAATGTCTCAAGGCTTATGTTTTTGTTGCAAATGTTCCTCACTTTTTAATTCAAGGATAAACATAGTTCCTATAGGAAGAGATTGTATTTTGTATGTTTTTGGTAGGTGATAGTGTTGATGTTTTTGGCATATGAATGCTATAGAAAAGCCAATGGAACAGAAAAGAAGTTGCAAGACAAAAGCCTGGAAAGACTTACCAAATACTATTCAGAGTGAGTAACAGGTTTTGCTTGGAGACATAACCTCTGGAAGACAGATGAGATGGAGAAACTTTTTGCTGGTGAATACTCCTGCCAACAGAGATGGTCATCTAAAAGTCTCTTGAGTTTATCTGCCTTACCAGTAAAAACTGCTGCTAAGGCACTGCAGGTTGTAAACATGGATGCAGCCAAAATATCAAATCTCCTCTCTTAATCACTTGAAGTGCATAAATAGCTAAGGATGAAAAGTGTGTGTAATCCATTCCAGACAGAGCTGCTTTCACAGCACCAACAGGTTTACTATTCATTTTTCTTTGTCTTAGATTATTTAACAACAAATTTGTAGACTCAAGCCTTCCCTGGGCTTGGCTTCTTGTTAAAGGAATTTCTGTCATCTCCTGAACCCATTTTCATTTCCTGCCAGCAAGAAAAGAGAGGATAAAATTGGTGCAATCCATAGGCCATAGGCCCCAAGTGGACAGTTTTCTTCAGGGCTGGAGAGGACAATGGGCCGGTTTATGTAACATTAAACCCAGGTGGGCATTTACCCACTTTGCTTTGGTGCAGCTTGTAGAACTTGGTCCAAATTAGTGTGTTTGTGTTTCATTCAACTTGGCCTCTGGCCAGCAGAAATACTATATTTTCATTTTGAAATTTCACTTGGCAGATCCTTAAAAGTCACTGGAGAACTTTTCCTGAGTAATAAAAAGCAACTTTTATTGAACACTAATTATTTTTTCAGCTGAATATGCCAGCTGTTTGAAAATGTTCTGGTCACATTAAAGCATATTTTAATAGTGCACTTACAAATGCAGATCCAATACTAAAGTCCTCTTTGATAGCAATTTATAAGCACTTTATTCCAAAAATGTCTTTAAGCCTAGTTCCATGCAAGTCTAGAAATCTGATAGATGGAAAAATATATACACTGGTTGAGTTAATAAATTATTTGGGGAATAGGCAAATATTGTAAACTTATAATTTACAGCATTTGTTTTCCTTAGTAACTCAGAAAAAATGAATGCAGATTTCATTCATTGAGATTTCATTCATTGAGCAGCTTTAAGATTTTAGAAGTAAATAGGATCTAATAACTTGGGACGCTTTGGGTCATTCTGAGTATACTTGCTTTTGTGTTTAATTACTGGGACACCTTCTGTATCTTTGGCTCTGTCCACACACATGCTTATTGAGTGTTTCCTGTATTCTAGATTCCATGCTAGCCACTAGAATGTATATGAAAGACTAAGATGAATTACATATTACCTTTGCCTGCGAGGAATTTACAGCCACATGAGGTGAATCAGAAGAGAGACAAGAAAAGTAAACAAACCAGAATGATATACGTGTAAAATAGAGGTGTAAGGGATAACTTGGGCAAGCAGATCCTGCTGTATATTCTGACTGAAGGGACCAAAGAAGAGCATGATAGAAGACTTACTATTTGAGCAAGGCCTTGAAGGAAGAAAATACTATTGATAAGTGGAATATGGAAAAAGACCATTTCTCAGTGAAGGAACAATAAATACATGAAGGCCTAGGAAGCACATAGTGCATAAGGGAGATTATTAAAGGAGATAAGGCTAGATGGAACAGATGATGGAAGTTCTAAATGTCACATTAGAGAGGTTATTCTCTTTTCTGTAGAAGTTTGTGAGAAAGGGGATGGATTTGCTCTCTGTTGAAAATAGGCTTATGAGAAGGGAACAAGCATGTTCAGGCCTTGTTTTACTCTCTGGTAGTGAGTAGAGAAAGGATCGGAAGGGCATGAGACTGGAAACATGGAGACAGATCAGTTAGGAGCTATTGTAATAATTCAAGAAGGTTGATGAGGGCTTGAAGAGGGCATTAAAACAATTATCCAGTGAATTTCATTAATGCAGAGAGTGATATGGCTAATTCAGGCATGATGGAGGGAAGGGATGCACTTTCCTCTCAATCACTTGTTTTTATTGACTTGACTTGGCCAGGTAATTGTCTCAACTCTCCACTTTGCTTTGCCTATGTCACAGCCATTGTATGGTTGGACAAATTGCTTAGTATCTCTGAGTTTCCCTTTCATCAGCTGTGAATTAGGGATACTAAATCTTGCCACCAATGGTAAGTGCCTCAAGGGAATGCTCTATGCATTTGTGTGAGTGCTAGCATATTCTTGGCATAAAGCAATCATTAATAAAATTCCTAATACCTCTATTAATGTGCTTGAAAATCTTCAGAAAAGTCAATAACCTCTGATAATAAATATTTTAAATATGAAGAAATATTGGGAAGTAATAAAAGGGTGACACCATTTAGTTAAACAACAATCCCTCATGGCTTCCCTTTCATTTACAAATCATCTCTGCCCCATTTGCATTTAATTCATATTTTATAAAATATGTGCAACATCCAGAGTTGTCTTGAGAATCTTTCTAGGTTTTCTTGCAACAGATTTGAAGCTGCCTTTCACAAGCTTATAGGGTGTTCCAAACACCTAAGAGTACTAGATGGTGTTTGCCTGTCTGTCTGTGGGTGACAGTTGAAGTTCAGGGGTATCTCAGAGTTTTAACATCCTTTGTCTGTGACCTAAGAGCCAAGTGACTGAAAGATGCTTTGTCATTTTTCAAAGTGGTGATGGCAACTTAAAAAAATCATTTGCTAACTGACTTCAGACTATTATAGTGTAAGGAAATACATTGGCTAAATTAAGTGAATATTTAGATGACATTTTCTTTGATAAAGCCAGCCCACCTTTCCTCAACCCCTCCAAAGCAAAGCAAAAATTCACATGCATGAGGTGTACATGTGTTGTGATTTGTTGACTTCAGATGTTTTTCAAAACATCTGGGGTTGGTTGGCCAGTATTAGCAGTGCTTAAAGAAAACAACAACAACACCCAAATGCAATCATGCATGTCAATTCTACTATCAACAATTAAACAACTAAAACTATTCCTGGGTCTTAAAGCCAGCTCACCAAGAAATTCAAACAAGTGGGAACTTCTCATTGGCAGGAATGTGGTTTTCTGATAGTGCTGTGGCCTCAGGAAGCCAAGTTGTGGAAGAGAGAAGCTCCATTTGAGCCATTAACAACCCAGATGATGTTGAAGGAACTTACTCCAAGATGAATAATTTTGCAGCTAAAAGGCTTCTATTCATACTTATAGGCAAGACCCCAATGTCTACTCTCTCAGAAATCAGCTCTTTATGACAAGTCATTATAGTGAGACAACTACCTAAAATCATGGCATCCAGTTCCTTGAGTGGTCAAAATTTCCCTGATGCTTCTTCACCCAAAAAGCACCTTAAAAGATTTGCCTCTATGCTTTGCCAGGTGCCTTTGACCAGATTCGTCTGCGCATGTGCACAATTCAGGATTTGACAGTGTTGAGTTAAGTTGCATGTATCTTTTCTCAGCTGGTTTTGGTGAAAAATCAGTCCCAAAAGAGCTAAACTGGGGTGGCATCATTTGAATCCATCTAAATGGGTTGCTTCAATAGGATTGGAAAGATTTAATCTGTGAGAGTGTGGGTTTAGCCTTGATCTGGTATCTGACTACTGGTTCAGTTTTTATACTCTACACCAAGCATCTAAGGAGTAGCATTTTCTTTCTGAGTGCAACCTCCACCTTTCTTAAAAGAAACAGAAGGAAGCATTAGGAACATAGCTCTTATTTTTAAACAGGATAAAAAACTCTGTTAATATTTAGGAAGGAATAGTTTAGAAAGCATTGGATATGGAATCAAAAGGCCCAGGAAACCCTGACAGAGTGGCTCAGTTGGTTGAGCATCATCCCATGTACCAAAAGGTTGATGATTCAATTCCAAGTCAGGGCACATGCCCAAGTTGTGGTCTTTTTTTTTTTTTTAATATATTTTATTGATATTTTACAGAGAGGAAGGGAGAGGGATAGAGAGCTAGAAACATCGATGAGAGAGAAACATCGATCAGCTGCCTCCTGCACACCCCCCACTGGGGATGTGCCCGCAACCAAGGTACATGCCCTTGACCGGAATCGAACCCGGGACCCTTCAGTCCACAGGCCAACGCTCTATCCACTGAGCCAAACCGGTTTCGGCCAAGTTGTGGTCTTGATACCCAGTAGGGGGCATGCAGGAGGCAGGGGATCCATGATTCTCTCTCATCATTGATGTTTGTATCTTTCTATCCCTCTCCCTTCCTCTCTCTCTAAAAAATCAATAAAAACGTATTTTTAACAAAGACCCAGGGTACAAGGGAAATTTTTTTCATTACTGTAAGCAACTTTAGCATTCTGATCTTCTGTCTCTTCACATATAAAATGGGAATATCTACTATTTGCTCCACTAGCTTCTCAGCATTGGTTGGAGGGCCAAAGAAGATTCTCTATATACTCATTCTTTAAAAACTATCAAGGGTTATTTATTTGGAAGTTTCTGTTAGGAATAAGGAATGTATTATGCACAAAGGGCCTTGATTGTCCAGGGTAATTACTTGTCACTAAAGGCAGGAAGAATCCATGTTTGTGACTTTTCCCAATTGTATATAAATAGCAGCAGCTTGGAAATGATTGGATCTTTGTTCAAGAGGTTATCACTGATTCTGATGTAGAGATGCAGTTAACTTTCCATCAATGATTGTTGTCAATCTCAAACAATTATAATAATTATTATTTTCCCTGCAA
Source organism: Plecotus auritus (assembly GCF_963455305.1). NCBI lineage: Eukaryota > Metazoa > Chordata > Mammalia > Chiroptera > Vespertilionidae > Plecotus > Plecotus auritus. Next base: position 127,319,376 of record NC_137784.1, read on the forward strand.
GGTTTTATATGGAGGTGGAGTTCATTATTTTTCCCCCTCCCCCATTAATGAACTGATGAAAATAAAGTAATCAAATACTACTTTATTTTTGACCAGTCATTCAACATACTACCCACATGCTTTGTGTTATCTCTTCAGGAAATTTATTATGGATGGATGAAATTGCCATGTACTTATTCATTAAAATATTTGTGAAACAACACAAATGTCTCCAGCACTGTCACCTTAGGTACGAAATACTGTAGGACATTTCTGTCATAAAACATTATGTCTGGCCCTGGCCAGGTAGCTCAGTTGGTTGATGGTTATTGCATCATCCCAATATGCCAAGGTTGTGGGTTCAATCCTCGGTCAGAACACATATAAGAAGCAAACAATGAATGCATAAATAAGTGGGAAAACTAATTAATATATATCTCTCTCTCTCTCTCTCTCTCTCTCTCAGAAAACAAACAATGAATACAAAATAAAAAAAAAAACACACACACATTATGGCCCTAGCAGGTTCAGCTCAGTGGATAGAGCATCAGACCTTGGACTGAAGAGTTTTGGTTAGATTCCTGTCAAGAGTATGTACCTCGGTTGCAGGCTTGATCCTAGGCCCTTGTCGGGATGCATACGGAAGGCAACCAATCAATGTCTCTCTCACATTGATGTTTTTCTCTCTCTGCCTCTCCTTTTCCCTTCTACTGTCTCTAAAAATATCAATGGAAAAATATCCCCAGGTGGGGATTAACAACAACAACACCAACATGTTATATCTGTTAAATTTAATATACATTTTTGTGCCCTCATATTCATATTGATTCAACTCTTTGATAATATTGGAATGAATCTTTATTCTGTCTAAGGAACTATGCTAGTACTCTGAAGGTGGGCTTCATTAGTCTTATCTTTGATTCCTGACATGAAGGAGACCCTATAAAGTGATTTTTATGAAAATGAAAAAAAATTAAAATAAGCAAAAGTACAATTTTATTAAAACAAAACCCACACTTACTAATACTATGATTTGTGTTTTCTGCCTGTAGGTTTATTTTTATACCTTTGGAATGCTGCCATTGGTTTAACATATCAGTAGATGCAAAACCCACCAGTGGATATAATTAATGCTTAATAATTGTGGCTTTTAGTCTCACCAAGCACAGTAAATGGTCTTAATGTGACAATGGGCCTAAACAAGTGCTAATTCTGTCATAAAGACAAAACTAGCAAGTTACGTAACTACTCACGCATGGTCTGTAATCATAATGGAGAAAACTAAAACCTAACCAGCTATTTCCATGTGATGGCTTCCAACAGTAGTGCCATTCTCAGTAACACTGTTCAATATCCTTACATGGCACCCCATTATATAAGGATAGTGGTGTGGGAGAAGAAGCCTGGGGACAGAAAGTGTATGCCTCAGCCCTCTCTCCACACAGTGGGGACTTCTCAGGCCACATTAGGGTCACAATAGTGAAGTATTTACTTTGAACTTTCCTCAGCCCCCAGTTGTTGTTTATAGAATTCCTTTCCTATAAGAAGGTTTGGCTCTTCATTTTAAGCTCTTATCTAATCTCATCTCAAGAGCTTGTCCCAAAAACTGACAATGGAAGAGAGAAGGAATAAAGTTACTAAAGTTACTATGTGCTTTGCACTCTGCAATGCCTTTATACAAGACATCTTTGAACCTCCCAACACCATAGGGGATAGCTAGTAGAATATGCTCACTGAGTGATCAGTCAGTCTTCCCAAAGACATGTAGTAAGCTTAGAGCCAGTTCATGTAGACCCCATGCCTTGTGCCCTATTCACTACACTATGCTGACTTTATCTCTCCTTGTTGAATTCAGAAATGACATATATTATAGTAGCTACTGAAGACAGGGCATTCTCCTAGTTTTCTTAGGTTGACCAATGTAACAATTTTGAATATGCTCACTAAAAACATTTTAAGAATTAAGAATGACTTAAAATCATACTCAGCATTTACCATTGAGATACCCCCTTCCCCACCACTTTCACCAAATAATAGGTTCAATAAACCTGTCTATCAAAATAGTCCATTATAACCTGGTTTTCCATAAGTTTGTGTCTTTGCATTTTTCATGTATCTTCAACTGGTTTAAATATATACACAGAAACAAGTGTGAGAACTAGAAGAACGCTCCATGATAATCTAGCCTGTTTGACATATGAGTAAACTTGGATCCAGAGAAGGAGACTGTTATTTTTTCCAAAGTCACACAGCAAGCAAGTGGCAGCACTAGAACCTGACCCTGAAGAAAATGTCAATGTGTGCTCATAGCTATAAATTAGATTACCCAAACTCATTAGGCAGTGGTTCAGATAAGAATATACTTGATTTTTGCAGTGGTTTGACAGATATGTGCAAGTATCTTGCATAGGAATCACACACATCTTAAGTGTTAAAGTAAGAAATAACACATTATCTTTGATGTTAGAAAAAAACCTAATAAAATAATTATTAATGTGTACAAAAATATTACCAAGATTCTCTGATGCACAATTATATTTGAGGGTCTGCATATATTTATGTATATACCCACCCTTTCTTTAGTTATTCTGTCTTTTCAATCCTACGTTTAGGTCTATGGAATTTTAAACATAGTCTGTGTTTTTTGTTTCACTTTGTTTTTCATTTTGTTAAGGCACACTAAAACTATATTGGGTATGGAATGTGGCTAAAGAAGAGTGGCTCTACCATATAGTTTACAATTTTTAATCATGTCAAAGAATTGGTATATATAAAAATATTAAAATTTGTTTATCCAGTCTCTGTACCTTCTTTTTTGCCTTTTTAAAGGAACGTATAAAATTCATTGAGGCTTTTATTGTAAAGATAAGTGAGAAGCACTGGTAAATTTCTCGAAATGTGTATGAGTTAAAATCAAGATTATAGCTCCATACATATCAATCTATTAACATCAAGCTTTCTGTTATAAATCTTTTGTGTTTTAAAATACAAATTATTATTTGGCAATATTTACTAGACAGATTTCTGCAACAAATCTGTTATTGATTTCTGGATAAAATCTATGGTTGCCCTAGCCAGTTTGGCTCAGTGGATAGAGTGTCAGCCTGCAGACTGAAGGGTCCCGGGTTTTATTCTGGTCAAGGGCACATGCCTGGGTTGCAGGCTCGGTCCGCAGTGTGGGGCATGCAGGAGGCAGGCGATTGATGATTATCTTTCATCATTGATGTTTCTATCTATCTCTCTTTCCCTCTCCTTTCCTCTCTGAAATCAATTTTTAAAAATATTTTTAAATGTATGTTTGATTCACTATAGCCCCTCAAAATTTGGAGTTAATTTATTCTTGTTAAAATTGGGATGGAATAAGTAAGACTTTTGGTTCAGTAGTTCCGTTTTCTATGAGTTTGTAGAAGGCATTAGAAATGATAAATTTCAAGTTCAAAATATAATAAAAATCTCTAATATTAATGTAGGCGTTTCATTTTCAGTTTGCTGAGGCACATGTTATAGTGAATTAATTACTGCTTTGGAGTCAGAATTCATTGGACTTTTGTTTTTCTGTCTATAAAATAAAAATGGAACTTCAGGAGACAAACAATCCCCAAATAAAAGAAAAATAGGAATCACCAGAAAAGGAACTATATGAACTGGAGGCAAGCGATTTGTCAGATAAATAATTCAGAGTAATGGTAATAAGGGTGCTCAAACAATTCAGTGAGAACTACAAGCAACATCTATATATATAAGAGCCTAAGTGACTGAACAACCGAATGACTGAACGACCGGTTGACTGGTCTCTATGATACACACTGACCACCAGGGGGCAGACGCTCAATGCAGGAGCTGCCCCCTGGTGGTCAGTGCACTCCTATGGGCAACCCCCTGTGGCCCCTCCCATGCCAGCCAACCTCCCGTGGCCCCAATAGGATCTAATTGCTGGCCAGGTCAAGGGAACCCACTTGTGCACGAATTCATGCACCAGACCTCTAGTTATATACATAAAGTCAGAGACCATAATGCCATCACAACCATAATGACCTAGTCCAGTCACTATGACACCCACTACGGCCAGCAAACCTACCTGATCTGGGCCAGACCAGCTGGCCAATCGCCTTGGATGGCAGAAATTTGGAGTCTGGGGACCTTGGAGTTGCTTGGTCTCAGTCTCAGGCAGCTGTGTGGGCAAAGCTCTGCTTTGGTGGAAGTGGATCTGGGATCAGGGCGCTGGAGTTGGTGATGGGGTGGGGAGGCTTTCTTGGTGGCCATAGCAGTCCCTGTGGGCTGTGCACAGCACCTGGGCTCTGGCCCTGGTCAGAACAGTGGCAGGAATAGAGCTAGGATGTGTGAGGCCCAACATGGGCTCTTACCCTGCCCACTGGGCCCAGCAGCACCAGCAGGTGGGCCATGATGTGCAGTGAGGTGCTGAACCACAGATGGGAGGGGAAGCAAGCCAGGAGGGCAAGGCCCCATACCAGACAGAACCTCAAGTAGCGTGGGTGAGGCTGGAGCTGGAAACCCTGGTGCGGTGTGCGGGGCTGCAGCCCCATGCCTTTTTGGCCTTGGCCTTGGAATTCAGAGGTCAACCCCACTTTAAGAGAGAGGATGTGGCAAAAAGTGGGAAGGCCACAGGAGGGATAAGAAATGTTGTGGCAATATTTGGGAAACACAACTGTCATGGTCTTCAGTAACTATGAACAGATAACCTTTGGTCTCAGTTCTACAGAAGAGGAAGATGCGACTCAAAGAAGGGAGCCTTCCACAACACCTCACCCACTTCTCAGACCTGGCCCTGTGCAGCATTGCTTTCTTTGAAAGTAGAGGATCCAAAATGTTTTTAGATCTTTGCTATTTTAGGCAGGAAAAAAATTTAACACAGGGAATTGGTGCTTGGGAAATCATTGGAAAGCTGGAGGAGTGGGTATTAGGCTGGGCCCACAGGAAAGACTCCCCGCCCAGTGTGAGGAGCTGCCCCCTCAGGCATAACTGAATTGTAGGACACTCTGGCACAGCTGTGACCCAGGGATCAGGAAACTGCTGCCCCCGCAAGTGCCTTCCAGATCCCACAAAAAGGTCACTGGGCACTGCCTCTGCCACAACTGCCTGTGCATAGCCTGGATTCCACTACAGAAAACCTCCAAATCTCTGTAAACATGATCACCAGCAGCAAACAGCCAAAACTGTGGGAAGATGCATCTGCCCCACTTCTGCCTTCAAAATATTGTACAAGCACATCCTATCAGCAGAAATGAATTCATTTCCAGAAACAGCTGCAAAGGAGTTTGGGCAATTTCAGACCTTTGTCTAGGAATGAGATCTTGCCAATGTACCTCATGTGCCTGGTATTGATAAAAATGGGGCCTGGCTGGTGGGCTCAGTGGTTGAGCATTGATCTATGTACCAGGAGGTCATGATATGATTCCTGGTCAAATTTCAGGCTTGATCCTCAGTAAGGGCATGCAGGAGACAGCTGATGAATGATTTTCATCGTTGATGTTTCCAGCTATCTTTCCTTCTCCCTTCCTCTGAAATCAATAAATATTTTTAAATGGGGTCATGCTGTATATATATATATATATATATATATATATATATATATATATATATATATATGTGTGTGTGTGTGTGTGTGTGTTATAACGAGTTTTTCACTTCATAGATCACTAATGTCTTTCCTTTTAAAACCATACTTAGAGAACATTATTTATTTATCATTCATTTTAATTGATCTCAGAGAGAAAGAAATAAACATTGTTCTGTTGTTTCCTGCACTCACTGGACTGGGTATTGAATCTGCAATCTGGGCATGTGCCCTGACTGGCAATCGATCTACCACTTTCTGGTGTATGGGATGATGCTATGCTGGTACCCTGACCCCAAATTCCAGCCTTCAGAACTGTGAGAAAAATACATTTCTGTTCTTTAAGCCACACAAATTTATGATATTTTGTTATGGCTGTCTGAGGTGACTAATCTATACTAATAAAAGGGTAATATGCTAATTAGACCTGGTCAACTGGACATCTTCCATTTGTCCTTCTGGACAAAGCCATGGTGGTGGGGGCCGAGGCAGAGGCAGTTAGGGGTGATCAGGCCAGCAGGGGAGAGCAGTTAGGGCAATCAGACAGGCAGGCAGGCGAGCAGTTAGGAGCCAACGGTCCTGGATTGCGAGAGGGATGTCCAGCTGCCGGTTTAGGCCCTATCCCACAGAAATTGGGCCTGAACTGACAGCCAAACATCCCCCAAGGGGTCCCAGATTGGAGTGGGTGCAGGCCAGGCCGAGGGACCCTCCCCATTCACGAATTTCATGCACTGGGCCTCTACTGAGAATTATAAGGGACTTAATGAGAGCTATACCAACATGAAAAGAGAGGTTGAAACAATGACTAAGAATCAATTGGAAATGAGGAATGACATAGCTGAAATCAAGAGCACTGGGAAGAATTCAGAAGTAGATTATAAGAAGCTGAGGACCTAATCATTGAATTGGAAGATAAGGTAGAAAAAAGCACCCACTCAAAGCAGCAGATGGAAAAATAGTTAAAAAGAAGGAGAGTTTAAGGGAGTTTTGGGACAACATGAAATGTAACAACATTCACCTCATATGAAAAAAAATGCTCAAAGTCACTAATCATCAGAGAGATGAAAATTAAAATGGCAATGAGATATCACCTCACAACTGCCAAAATGGCTATTATCAACAAATCAACAAGTGACAACTGCTGGCGAGGATGTGGAGAAAAGTGAACCCTAGTATACTTCTGGTTGGAATGCAGATTGGTGCAGCCACTGTGGAGAACAGTATGGAGTTTCCTCAATAAATTAAATATGGAACTCCCATTTGACCCAGTGATTCCACTTCTAAGAATATATCCTAAGAAACCAGAAACACCTATCAGAAATAATATATATACCCTTTGTTAATAGCAGTGCAATGTACAATAGCTAAGATTTGGAAACAGCCCAAGTGCCTATCAGCAGATGAGGATTAAAAAGCTCTGGTACATTTACACCATGGAATACTATGTGGCGGTAAAAAAGAAGGGACCTTTACCATTTGCAATGGCATGGATGGACCTAGAGAGTATTATGCTAAGTGAAATAAACCAGGCAGTGGAAGATAAATATCACCTGATCTCACTCATTTGTGGAATCTAATGAACAACATAAACTGATGAACAAAATAGACTCAGAGACATAGAACCATGGAACAGAGTGATGAATTTCAGAGGGAAGGTGGGAATGGGAATATGGGTGGGGGGAGATTAACCTGGAAACTTATATGCATAGCGCATAGACAAAGACAATAGTGTGGTGATGGACTGGGAGGTGTGGGTGCCGGGTGGAGGGGGTCAATGGAAAAAACAAAGGGGATAACTGTAATAAAGATAAATTTGAAAGCATGGAACTTAAATTATCTTTAAGGTTGCTGAAATTCTAACATCATGTGATTGGTAAATTTGAATCTACTTTGCAGGTAAAAAAATTTAAGAAATATACTTTTTGTAAAAAAAATGCTCATTGGGTATTATTTTACAACAGAAATAGGATGGCTGGTTCATAAATACCAGTGGGTCAAGTTCTCTGTTCCTAGACTTCACATTTCCTTCATGAAATCATATCATTACATCTTCCCTCAATCACTCAAGAGATCTGTAAGCGATCTCTACATTTCTTCTCTTACATACTTTTTCTATTTGGATTCTGTTATAGCATATATTTTATCTGTTTATTCAAACCTTATTTCTTCTTCTAACTTTGCTTTTCACATCTTTTTTGTGATTTAGTACTATTTTATGTTTCTTGGCAAAGGTAAATCTTCTTCAATTGATCTTTTTACAACTTTAGTTATAGTTTCCACCTCTCCTGCCCAAACATTCACTCTCTAATCTGACCTCAAAACTTCCATTTTCTTTTCAGTCTACAATTTATTTTTCCCACAAAGTTTTTGTGATATTATTGCCTTATGGACCTGAGATTAAAAACAAATGGCATTTTGTTATAATGACCTAATACAATCAAGTGTTACATAAATTAGATGTTTTTCCAGGAGTAGCAGTATTTGTCAAGCAACTGTTACTCCACTTTGAATAATGGAAAGCATTTGATGTACTTCAATAGTAACAACAGATGAAAGTGAAGATTTTTATCAAAGTTTTTATGTTATTTTAGTGACTACTGAGAATAGCAGTTGTTGCAAGTGTTCAAATGTAGCAAAGGAACTCCTTTGGAAATACACATATGCTCACACTCAGACACACACACAAATACTTTTCCTGTGTATGGATATTTTGTTCTTTGTGTCTTATTAAACAATACAAACTAAGATTCAGTAATGAAACTTCTAACACTGGGTAAGGTGTTGGTATGTTTGTACATGTATGTATGTGTATATATCATGACAGGGAGAGGTGCATGTAATAAATTTTCTATTTTCTCCTTTCTGCTATTTGCAGAAAGAAGGGCTCTGAATTATGTATTCTCTTAACCATGCCTCCTCTACCAACAACAAAGAACATTGGCTGAGAATGTACATAAGTAGAACAGGTGAGAACTCTAATGTGATCTATAAAAATGACTCTGTTTGAATATCAGAATAGGGAATACTAGTTATTATTTTTTATTTAAAACTAGTGACCCAGTGCATGAATTCATGCATGGGTGGGGTCCAGCAGGCCCACCCCATCAGGGCTAATTCGGGCCAGGCCGGATAGGGGGAAGGTCTGTAGGCAATTGCAGGCTGGCCCCGCCCCCTGGTCGCACTCCAGGGCAAACTACTGGTCAAACTCTTGGTCAAGGGAAGAATTTGCATATTAGGCTTTTATTATATAGGATGAAGCCCTTTATTGAATCTATCACAAATAGATTCCTAAGTGATTATGGAGCATGACATTCTGGCAAAGAATGCAGAAAACTGACAACTATAGAATGGATTGGTTAGAACAACTTTTAAAAGAAAATATAAGCATAAGTAAATGTGTATATAAGAAATACATAGAAAGAAATGTGTGTAAATGTGTGCTTATATTATTCATTTTACTATGCTGGGGTTTCTGTATAGAAATAGCCTAAAAAATCCCATCCCTAATTGCATACCAGTACATCTTAAGTGTCCAAACAAAGGCTAAAGTTATAGTGCAAAGAATTCAAGAACATTACCTTACACTTCTTAAGTCACTACCTTCTACCTCCTTTTTTATCAGTGCTTGAAATAGCCCTCTTTTGGAGGAGCCCCTATGAGGGTAGTTATCTGGGGACTTAACCTTGCTAAATCCCCAGATAACTACTGCTGTGGAATATACTGCCAGTAAATGGCAGGGCTAGAGCTCAAACCTGACTCATAACCAAGTGTCCTATTTTTTATAAAATTTTATTATTGTATAATGTTAAGAACTTTGCATGTATGTAAAAGTAAAACTAAAATACCCAATTATTTTACCAGTGAAAATTAATTTATTTGGAAATGGCAGAGGAATTATAATTTAAGACATGGAAAACCATAGGCAAATCCAGAGAACAAAGTAGAGAAACATTACTTTAGAGAGAAAATTGAAGGAGTTGGGAAGGGCTGTTATAAACAAAAATGTTCATTGGAGGAAACCAGGAGTTTCAAGTGTAGTAGCATTTTCTCATTGGCGAGTGTGATGGTAGGCAAGAGGAAAATGTTCCTCCTGCTGGAGTTGTAAGTTTCTTCCAGTGGATAAATATAAGGGTATACATTTTCCTGTTAGAGCCTGGGAAGTGCAATGAGTGGTAGCACATGAGAGCTCTCCCTTCAGGCCTCCCTTACTCCATTTTAAATGAGGTTTCCTTGCCCTATCCGGTTTAGCTCAGTGGATAGAGCATTGGCCTTCAGACCAAAGGGTCCCAGTTTCAATTCCAGTCTAGGGCATGTACCTTGGTTGCAGGAGGCAACCAATCGATGTGTTTCTCTCATATCAATGTTTCTCTCTGTCTTTCCCTCTCTTTTCCACTCTCCCTAAAGTCAATGGGGAAAAAAAATATCCTCGGGTGAGGATTAAATAAATAAATAAATAAATAAATAAATAAAGTTTCCTTTATTCATTTTCACAAGTTTAAAGAAGAAAAGACAGTTAAGGAATAATATCACCCAGAAATATTGACTATGTTGTTTTATTTATATATGTCTGTGCATATGGAAGACAAGAATTGAGATTGTCATTACAGAGTTTTACACCTTGTTTTACTCCTCTTAATATATCATGAACTTTTACCCACATCATTAAATAGTCTTCAGAATTATAATTTAAATTCTGAGTGCCTTTCTCCTGACTTGTGCCTCCCCTTTCAAGGTGACAGTGTCCAAAATAGAAACATGACAAATGCTGACATTTTAAGAGTCTTATAATATTTATGGTATTGTTGTATGGAAGTGTCACAGTAGAGTTTTGTTTTGTTTGTTTATTTTGCATCAGGTTCAAAGAAGCAAGGCATGGAGAAAGAGACCTCTATAGCTGACAGGTTTTTAAGCTGACCTTTATTCCCTTTTTATCCTTAGACTTCTCACAATTTCTGTGTGATTTCTTATCTATAAAGTGGGAATGCTCTTTACTGGTGAGGGGAGGATTCAATGAAAATTCAAGATCCCTTAATATGTAGAACCTTGTCAAGGAAATAAAGGATAAGCTAGGATTTTTTGAGCTGTCTCTACTATGGCATGGCGGGTGGTAATCTTTGTGCCTGGTTCCCTGCTTTCCTTAGGTGTACCTGTTGGTAAATTATTGATCTTGTAAATATCCCCTGTCAATATCTTTTATTTTTTAATATACTCTTTATTAATTTCAGAGAGGAAGGAAGAGGGAGAGAGAAATAGAAACATCAATGATGAGAGAGAATCATTGATTGGCTGCCTCCTGCGCACCTCCTACTGGGGATGGAGCCTGCAACCTGGGCATGTGCTCTTGACCGGAATTGAACCCAGGACCCTTCAGTCTGCAGACTGATGCTCTATCCTCTGAGCAAAACCAGCTAGGGAAATATCTTTTCTTTTTATTCAATTTATTTGGGTTACATCGGTTGATAAAATTATGTGGGTTTTAAGTGTATAATTGTATAATAATACATCATCAGTATATTGTATTATGTGTTGACCATTCAAAATCCAGTTTTTTTCTGTCCAATCAACTGGTGATCAGAACTCCTAAGTTTATGTGTTGCTGTATGACACTAAGCTAGTCATTTCCTCTTTGTCAGTCCATCTCTAAAATATTGGATTCTCTAAAGGTTGGACTAGGTCAGTGGTCGGCAAACTATGGCTCACGAGCCACATGCAGCTCTTTGGCCCCTTGAGTGTGGCTCTTCCACAAAATATCACAGCCTGGGCGAGTCTGTTTTGAAGAAGTGGCGTTAAAAGAAGTTTAAATTTAAAAAATTAGTTTTCTCCTAGCTATGGCCTAATCTTTTCTCTCTCAAGCCTCTTTTAAAAAATGAGTATTTCATAGAATTATTTGCGTTCCTTTATATTCAGTGATTTGGAAGACTGCAAATAAGAATACAACTTGTAAATCCAGGTAGAATTCCTCCTCTTACTTTAATTATACCAATCAGAGTGTTCGTTTTTTTAAAGAAATCAATGCCATTTATCTGTTCGATTTATCTGCACATTAAACCCCTGCCTAAAGGATTTAGGCTAGTGTTTTCCCTTTTGAAAAGGAATCACCACAGTCATGCATATCAGAGTACTAAGAGATTAAAGTCATTTTATCCATTAATTTGTTCATTCATTCATTCACTTTGTAATACCTGCTACTTTCTGTCTTATGCAGGAGACAGACAAGTAAATGAGATGTACTAATGCCATGCCCTCTAATAGAGAAATGGCCAGGATGCTTTGCCAACTGGAGGAAGGAGGGATTGGCTGCTATCAGGAAAGGCTTCTTCTCAGAGTGGATTTGCTTCTAGAAGATTGAGGGCCAATTGACTGGTAGAAATTGGTTGAGAATGGCATCCCAGGATGTAGAAACAGATTGTACCAAGGCATAGAAATGTGAAAGGGTCTGTCTGACTTTGAAAAACAAGGAAATTCATCCTGTGTAGTCATTGGCATGGTGGCAGAAAGGTGGACCATCTGGGTGGGGACTAGGAGCCTAGACACAAGAGAAGCATTAAACATTTGATTATTTCTCTTTGAGAAATACTGATTTTTCAAGTACATCTTTCAATATGACCCTATGACTTCATGAATCCTTCCTGACTCACACACACAGAGACACAGGTATCAGTAAAAGTTATTGTTGGTAATAATTTAAACTATTCCTCATGAACTCCTACTCATCCTTCAAGACCTAGGAGAAATGGTACTTTTGAAAGGAAGTCTCTATTGATCCCTGAGTGATGGTGCCTTCACATAACACTTACCACATGGATGTTGCCTTTATAAATTGCCTGTCTTGCTCACTGCTATATCTCAAGCCCCAACATAGTCCTCATAGTGCTCAATCTCTAGAAAGAGCTTAATAAATGATTTTGAATATATAAAAATACGCATTAGGCCCACTAAAATTATATGAAACATACAGGTACAACCTTGAGCATCTTTGCAAAAGAAAAAAAAATTATTCAGTTTAGACATCGAATGGAAGTAACACAGTTTGAACTTTCATCACACGACATTAACTATTAAGTACCAAGCTGAAGTTTCTTGGTTTTTCATTTGCCTTTCATAGCCCAGGGTCACTTCCCAAATATTTCTAAATATTCTGTTGTTTACTAGTTTATTTTCTTTTCTGTTATTTTCATCAACACACACTTTAATATAATGCTACACTGAGCTATATTAGATCAGCTAGAAATATTTTAGACTTTCAAAGCATGGGCATTACATATTCAAAACAGGACCTAATGTTTCAGAGCTTCATATTCTACTATAATTATATGGTTCAATGCAAGTGATTATATCTCTTCTTCAGTAACGGGCTGAAAAGTTTTGGTTTGCTGGTTCCCTCATAATTTACTGCCTAGGTATAATAGGCCAGTCTTGTGGGGGGAAAAAGATGATAAATGATGCTGGCTAGGATTCATAGATTTATTAAATTTCTATCAAAGTGCAACAAAAAATCTGCCTAAGTTAGAAATGGGCTCAAATTTTTTAATCAAAATTCATGAGTCCTGATGCTTGGTTCAGTAGGTCTAAGGAAGGCTTGAATTGAAGACTGATTAAAGAAAATAAAAGGCTTATTTGAAGTAATTTTTCAATGACGGCTTTTAATTGGATGTTAAATCAAATTCTTATCTGCCTTTCTGCAGATAGCACATTATATAAAATACAGTTAGTGGCACTACCACTGTAACTGATACACTGAATAACAATTGACTTCTCACTTTACACTGAGAGGGGAGAAGGGCTGTGGTTGTCAGCCTGTCAGAAATTAAGTATGTAAATTAATGCTTAAGTGTATGAATATGATTTACAAGAGGCTCAGAGTATTGTTGGGAGAAAATACTGAGGTTTTTCTTTCCTATTCAAGGTTAACAAGTGATCAGTGACCTTTACAGATTGTATGCAAGCATGGTTGCATTAGCAGGGTGCCCACGTGTGCATTTTGCCACTGAGCTTTGGCTGGGAGCTGAAATACTCCAGAAGAGCAAATACTGAATTCATTCCCTAATGTCCCTTTCTGCCATCCATGAATGTCAGCCCATAAAAATTAGCATTTCCTCATTTTCCAATATAAGCAGTTAGTGTAGCCTAATAATGGACCCTTATACATATTTCGCAAAGGATGGATGCTGTGTCTCTAGGAGGGAGGAAGATGCCAGGACTGGGAAACTCTGAGAGCACCTTGGTTAGCAAATGGGAGCACTTGGGGCCCTATTTTAGAACAGGGGTGGGTATTCCTGGAAAAGTCTGCTGCCTTTTGGAGGCCATTGGTGGTGGAAGGGTGGAACAAATGCCTCTTTCATAACTGATTGAGATGGTATTGGTTTGCAAGAGTTAATGGAACTTTTTAAAGTGCTGAGTTAACTCCCAGGATAGCATTTAGAGATTGAGGGAATGGAGTTTGCATAGACTGGTTTTCTCATATACATTTTTAATGGTAGATCTTTAGTAGACAGCTCATTAATTTCATGGTTGTTTATAGCCAAGAATAATATCCTTTAGGCTTGGGAAACATTTCTGCCATTTTTGTTCACATTTTCAGAACTATAAAAACTATGTTCCATAGAATTTTAAAATGGGGAAAACCTAATACATAGCTCAGATCTAAATACATCTTCATTCCCGTTACCCTAAATAGAATTGCATCTGTATTGGCTTCCCATGTTTGAGATTATACACGATGTAATCATTTTGCTGCTTGAGAATTATCAAACCTAGTGAAATTTATGTTGCATGACTATATAGTCTATGTATTTATTTATTCATTTAAAATTTTTATTGTTGAAAATATTACATATGTCCCCCTTTTCCCCCATTGATCTCTTCTAGCCTGCTGCTCTAACCCTAGCCCCAGCCTTCACCTCCCTATTGTATGTGTCCATGATTTATGCACATATGCATACAAGTTCTTTGGTTTCTCTTTTTCCACCCACCCTCCCCCGTTTTCCCTATGAGATTCATAGATAGTCTGTTTTTATTGCATATTGTATTGACCGTTTTTTAGAGTAGTTTTTAGTTTAATTGCAAGATTCTCAATTTCATTAATAATGATACTTATATCTGTACATATTGCACACCTACTTTGGGCTAGGTTAGTCACTTTAGATTGATGATGGTAACCAAAAGCTATAGTGAGTGATAGAGTTATTGAGGAAAGGCCCAAGGCTACATGGCTAGAAATTACCAAGCTTGCACTGCAACCCTACACACAATACAGCATGCTCTACTCTCTGAAATTTTCACAGCTCTTACAAGATAGTTGGCCTTAGGTCCATTTTACAGATAAAGAATCTGAAGCTCGGTAAGGTTAAGTTATTAAGAGCATAGAAATTAAGAGGCTAATATGGAATTTGTGCCATGATTTTCCACTTCATCCCTTTACCCTTTCCTTCTCCCCTTCTTACTCTACAGGCACTTTCTCTACCATGATGCTGAATGCCTTTACTCCCAATGTTCATTCAGAGCCTCTTAAGCAGTTATCCTTTCTCAGATCTCATCTTTCTTGATTTCACTTTTTTTTTAGGAAAAGCATTTGTCAATATTCCCCATTCTTCTTTTGAAAACTATTTTCATAACATTGTATTCTATTGCTTTTCACCCCACTTCCCCATCTGTCATTTGATGTATTTTCCTTCCATGTCCTAGCCTGGGGATTCATTTCAGTGTTTTAACCTTTAGCTAATTCAGACATAATATTTATTCATTTCCAAAGTTTTTATTCTCTTGACTAGGTATTTCTACCTGTGCCAGCTCTCCCAGGCCCCCCTTGCAAACTTCTAGCTGTCTGCTGTTTGAGCAAGATTTGGATTTAAGTCAGAATTCTGCAAAGCACTTTCTGTATAACCTTGGGAAAGTCAATTAATATTTCTAAGCCTCAGTTTTCTCATTTGTAAACTGGGAATAATAATAATACATCATACAATTTTTGCAAGGATTAAAAGTGAGATGATGAAGAGAAAGGACAAAGCATACTACCTGGAACATAATAAGCACTCGGCACTAGCAAATGGTAGCTATTATTACTATTACTAGAGGCCTGGTGCATGAAATCCATGCACTTTGTAGGGGGGTGTCCTCTCAGAGTCCAGAAGCCCTCAGGGGATACTGGATTTGAACTGCTATGAACAGTGAAAAAGGACCAAAAAAGTTATCTAGATAGTTTATTAGCTTCATCCTGATGTATGTGAGAGCTACATCCTTCTTTCTATGCCATCATGGTGTTTCCAAATGCAGGAGTTGCCTTGGGAATGAGGGAAATATGGTACTTTCAGAGCATTCTGGGATTCCTAGATTCATAAAGCAGTTATGCACAACTCTAAGATGCCCTACTGACAGTGGCAAAGGACATTTGGCTGGGTTGGATTTCCTACAGGAGGAAGCACATTAGAGCATAAGACAGTGCTAAACAGATTCTGAGAAACAGAGCATGTGCTCTGGGCAAATCAGCATTGAGTATCATTGCCTGTGTGTATGAATATATACCAGGAGCTTCTGAGTACAGAACCCATGTTGTATTGGGTGGTCAAATGGCAGGTGTTTAAAGAATTGTGGTATTAAACTCCTCACTATTCTTTAATTGGGCCTCTTTGATACTTCCTGCTTTCCTTCCCATAAACTATTTGGTTGTTTTCCATACCTTTGCATGTGATATTCCCTATTCTAGGAATACCATCCTCCTTCTTTGCTAATTCATAGCCATCTACACCTTCCAAATACAATAGAACCAACAAGTTATTATATGAACGTAGTGAGTCTCTGTCTTATATCCAATGATAGGCTGTCTACCTGCTCCTGTATGTCCAGTATTTAGCACAATGTCTTGAACCTAGGATGAGCTCTTTTAATGTTTATAGATGGAAAAAAGAGAGTAAAGGAGAGAGGGAAAAGATAGGAAGAGAGGAAGGCAGAATGGGGGGAATTTAACCAAATCACTGTGGAATCAAACAACTCAATAATACAGCTGTGGTGTTTGCACATCTAGTTTCATTCCTGAATAGCAGCCCGATTTAAAAAAATGGATTTCAAGTGAGAGAATGTCATGGTAACATTAGTATTGAACAAGCCACAGCACATCCCTGATTTAATTATGCTATGTGAAAATCTAAGCAGTGATGTAAGAACATTTCCCTCTTGGATTATTTTGCTGCTTTTTTTTTTTTTTTTTAATTTAACCTTTGTGGCAGCTGAAACCATGTCAATAAAGCAGTGTTATCTGGTGAAGGCACTAATGAACTCTGGCAGAAATTCATGTTTTTCTTTTAATCATATACAAGAAAAATAGTACATTAATAGCACAAATATGTTTCTAAATATAGCTTTTGCATTATACTGTTTTAATTGTCTTTTTAAATGCAGTGTTTAACATTCCTCCAAGAATTTCTCAATTATTTCTTTTCTGAGCAGAAGACTTTTAGACATTGAGTCCATCTCTTAAAACAGTACATTTTAACATTAAAATCCCCTCTTTTCTCCCAATGTCATGTTGCAGCTTGTATTCCTCCTTTCCCAGGACACTTCATCCCCTTGCCTGAATGCAAAGACCAAAGTCAGAAGAGCTTGAGAAGACATTTGTAAATCTCACTTCTTTTTCAGCTCTAAGACCTTGGGGGATGTTGTGATGTTACAGCTGTTCGTCTGTGGCCGAGGAAATAGGATTAAATGAAATGAAACCAAACCAGGTCACTCAAATCCACATTATAATCTGCTTTTTTTTCTGGAAGTTATAAAATATGTTTTTTATTTCTTGTTTTACAAAAATACCTGTCCCTGGGTGTTGATAATGCTAGTTTAAATTCTTCAAAAGAATCTGTGACTTATAATTGCTCTGATGGTTATGCAGCTATTATTAAGTTTGTGTTTTTGCTCAGAAAAGTATACACTGTGGGGTAAATTTTATGTGCAATTATATATCACTGGAGGAAACTTTTGAGGCAATAGCATAAATGGACTTATCAGGCAACCTCCCAAGAATATGGCCCAGATGATATCATTACATATACATCTGGTCTTTTATTTATCTCATTAAACTTATTCTAACACATTTTTCATATAATAGCTTTTCTGATTTCTTTGTTTGGCAAAATGTCAACATTGTGTCTTTTGAGGGAAGATAATGCTTTATCTGTTTTCATCTCTTGGAGCTCTGATGTATATCCTGCATTTTACCTTGTCATTGTTGATTATTACCAGGATAACTTGTAGAGGTGAGATTCAATCCAGCATTCTGAACTTAAAATTTCTCCATAGATCACTGACAGAAGAAAGCATATGGAGTCCATGTTCTTTGAGTTTATCTCTAAATCCCATGGAAGCCATTGCTACCTAGTCTGCCACTTAGCCTTCCAAACATGTCTCCCACTCTTTTTAGGAAAATCATTATCTCCCAATCTTCCTACATGTGTCTAGCTAAGATTGACATAATACAAACTCCAGAACTCTATATTTAAGAAAACTCTTCTTTTGCACATGAAGGATCAATGTGATAGTGGGCCATTTGTTTCTGATCAAGATCTTATCGAATAAATCAGGGTTATAATCAAGAGTAGACCAGGAAAGCAGAAAGCACAACTATAAGTCTCCAAAATGACTGAATCTAGTAAAATTATGTTCCAAATCCTGTTCAAAGAGCACTAATGTACAATACACATGGATCATACAAGAGACCTCATTATGCACAATATGATATGAAACACACATGTGCAACTATGCTACTAAGACTTTTTATCTCTATTAATCTAATAAACTCTAATGAACATTAATTTAATATTTAATTACCAATAATTCTGTATGGCTTCTTAGAATTTTAAGGAACTTTTGGGGATTGATTTGGTTTTCCACAAATTTTAAAAGTCATTTTCTGGTGAGCTGATATTTGTTTTTTTTCCTCTCAATAAATTTCCCTATAGTAAAGAATATCAGGATCATCCCATAAACAGTAGAACTGCTCTTATCTGCCTACCCACTCTTCAGAAATAGCCATTGTAATATTGAAACCCCTGGCGACCTCATAAGGAATCCTATATAATAAAATAGTAATATGCAAATTAACCATCACTCCGCTACACCCACAAGCCACGCCCACCAGGCAATCAGGAGCAAATATGCAAATAAACCCAACCAATATGGCTACGGCCACAGAGAGCAGGAGGGAGGCTTGGGTATCCCTGGCAATGGAGGAAGCCAAGCTTTCCGCCTGCCCTTGCAGGCCTAGGCCTCCACTCAAGGCTACAAAGTTTCAATGATAGAAGATACATAAATCCAAAGAGAAGTGGCGGCAGCTACAGAGCTGGAAAGAGCAGGAGGCTAGGGTTGCCCCCGGTGATGGAGGAAGCCAAGCTTTCCGCACACCCTGGCCAGCCCAGGCCTCCGCTTAAGGCTACAAAGTTTCAATTATAGAAGATACATAAATCCCCCAAAAAATGGCTGCCGCCAGAGCAAGCAGAAGGCTTGGCTTCACTCCAGGCTACAAAGTTTCAATTGTAGAAGATAAATAAACCCCAGAAAACAGGGCCTCCACTTGGGTCACCAGGGGGCGTGGCCGGCCTGCAAACCACCACAGGCCCCTCGCCCAGGCCGCCTCAAGGGAAACCTCACCCTGATCCAGGATACCCTTTAGGGCAAACCAGCTGGCCCCCACCCATGCACCAGGCCTTTATCCTATCTAATAAAAGAGTAATATGCAGATTGACCATCACTCCAACACACAAGATGGCTGCCCCCATGTGGTCAAACATCCTGCCCCCATGTGGACACAAGATGGCCACCACAAGATGGCCAGCAGGGGAGGGCAGTTGGGAGGGACCAGGCCTGCAAGTGAGGGCAGTTGTGGGTGATCAGGCCAGCAGGGGAGGGCAGTTGGGAGGGACCAGGCCTGCAAGGGAGGGCAGTTGTGGGTGATCAGGCCAGCAGGGGAGGGCAGTTGGGAGGGACCAGGCCTGCAAGGGAGGGCAGTTGTGGGCGATCAAGCCTGCAGGGGAGGGCAGTTACAGGTGACCAAGCCGGCAGAGGAGGGAAGTTGGGGGCGACCAGGCCTGCAGGGAAAGGCAGTTGGGAGGGACCCAGGCCTGCAGGGGAGAGCAGTTGGGGGGGACCAGGCCTGCAGGGGAGGGCAGTTAGGGGTGACCAGGCCTGCAGGGGAGGGCAGTTAGGGGTGACCTAGCCAGCAGAGGAGGGAAGTTGGGGGGGACCAGGCCTGCAGGCGAGGGCAGTTAGGGGTGACCAGGCTGGCAGGGGAGGGCAGTTAGGGGAAAACAGGCTGACAGGGGAGCAGTTAGGCACCAATCAGGCTGGCAGGGGAGTTTTTAGGGGGTGATCAGGCTGGCAGGCAGAAGTGGTTAGGGGCAATCAGGAAGGCAGGCAGGTGAGCAGTTGGGAGCCAGCAGTCCTGGATTGTGAGAGTGATGTCCGACTGCCCGTTTAAGCCCGATCCCACCTGGATCGGGCTTAAACGGGCTGTTGGACATCCCTTGAGGGGTCCCAGATTGGAGAGGGTGCAGGCTGGGCTGAGCGACACCCCCCTCCCCCATGCACGAATTTCGTGCACCGGGCCTCTAGTTTCATGATGAAAGTCTGGTGACTAGAATTTTCTTGGTTCTTTTATTTTCTCAGTTTTGAGTGTCTCCTCCCCACACCCTTAGAAAAACTCCATAAAATATCAATTTTATCTCTGAAGTGACCAGAAATCACGAAGTGTCAAATGATTGTGTTGGTGGAAGCAGGTGTGAAAAGGAGAAAGAAGATTTATTTGTTTGCCTGGAGGACCCAAGGGCTGTTATGGGCTCCCTGTATAGGTCCAAACATCTGACCTTTCTTAATGCCAACTAATGGGATGTCACCTTTGAGACTTTCTTCCTGTTTTGACCCTCCCTCCTGTCCATTTTCCTTTTCCAGCATGAACAGGATAGAAGAACCCTATTAGAGAATTCATTCAGTGTGTGGGTATTGATTATACATTGTTGAAGGCACAATTAGCCATTGTGAAGGAGGGAGTCTGTGTAAAGTGCTGCAAAGTGGTAACTTCTTGTGAGTAGAGGCACTGCTCTTCTTTCCTGTTAAGAGATTGTTCAATTTAACTGTACTGTTATGGAATAGAAAAAGGATAATGTATAACTTCTGCCCTCTAGTAGTCGGGCTAAGAGAAATATAAAAATAATTATAATGAAATGAATAACAGAGCTCTCCCCCATATTACCTATATGGACTGTGTATACATAGGATAAAAGCATGAACATGCTGATTGTGTTCACTCTCATAGATAGGGGAGTTTTTCCAAGTTGTTTGTAGTGGTGATTAAGTTTTTACAATTGCCAGAGCAAGTTCAGGAGTTAGGAGATAGATTACTATTTGAAACTTCCTAATTGCTTTCCATCTCTTTATCATTTTATGTGTACTTACATCAGAAAGTCTCATGTTCGGTCAATTATTTGCGTCATATATTTAGTCCTATCTTGATGTTGACAGAAACTGCTTTTGTCACTTTTGTTTTCAAATCATTGTGACACTGTAGCAGTTCAGTGCTTTGTCTGTGCTTAATTATGATATTTAGTTACAGAAAATGGTTTCCTTTTTCCAATCTACCTTAATCAGAGCCTTTGGTCTGACCTCCTGGGTCTGGATCATGTTATATTTGCTCCTCAACAAAATAGCAGAGGGAATCCTGCACAGGTTATACTAAATCACAAACTGATGAGGGGTGACAGGTTCTGCAGTAAGTTGGAATCACGTGTTATTTGATTTTTGCCTCTATAGGCCAAAAAAAAAAAAAAAAAAAAGACAGAGGAGGTCAATGCACATATGCAGATAGTCTGAAATGAGATCACAGCACCAGTGACAGCATCTCATTGCATTTTATTCTTTAGGTAAGGGAAATACATAGAATTTATATAGAATTTTCTAGCAATAAAACACAAATATCCAAACATTGTTAAAACCATCATATAGTAAAATATCCAAGTATATATTTATATTCATAGGGATATACTGTGCAAATATTATATATCTTATTTTATTAATGATATGATGTATTAATTATATCCATATATCTGTTTCTTTATATTTAACAAGCCATCTTATAAGATATTTTTTAAAATTTTATATGAGATATTTCTTAAATTTTGCTTGGAACTCCTAAAGAACTTCCCAGAAACAAACATGCTGTTGGTCACCTCAGTCCTTCACTCCGTAAAGTTAAGTTGGTGAAGCAGAACAACTGAATTTGAATCATTGTCTAGTTTTCTTATTTATGATTAGTGATTATTTCAAAGTCTGATGGACTGAGCGTGACCAGCAAATATTTAAAGTGAGTGGACCTGTATCACTGAAGATCAGTATAAGCCCATATACTAGGGGATTAGTATATAATAGGCTTTAGAATATCACAGCCTGCAGTTATATTTAGTTACTGCCTCATACTAGTGTGGGCAAGATATTTAACTGCCCTGAGTTTCATTTTCATTATCTATAAAATGGGGATAATAATAGTGCCTACTTTAGAGGGTCAGTAGGGGTCACATTAAATAAACTATGTAAAGTGCTTAACAGAAAAGATTAGCTCTGTTGTATATGAGCTAACATTCAGTGGAGCTGTCTTGGCCAAGGATCAGAACTGGCGAAGGTTGGCAGAAAGCAAGAACAGTTAACAGATTAATCCAGTGCCTCTCCTTATTGTACTATGTACCTTGAACTGGATGATCTCATGTGAAAGAGCTAACTCTGCTTTCCTCTTTGCTGGTGAAATATGGTAATTCTGAATATTTTGCCTTTGAATGTTCCATTTGATAGTGGTTATTTACATCCTTTAGAATTCATAAACAATCAACTTATTTATTTTAAATAAAAAATAGACAATTCAATAACTGACTTACTTCTGTCTGATAGCTTGATATTAGTAAATTTGAGTCTTTATTCACCATGTCTGAATAGTATTGAAACCTGCCCAGGCACAATGACCAAAAAGATAATTTTGAATTAAAAAAAATGAAAACATGTTTTGCAGTGAAATCTTCCTTACTCTCTGGATGATTAGATTTAGATGTTCAGAATGAATATTTTGAGGGTTTGTAGCAGCTTAGCATAATATGTACTTGGAAGTTATGTTTTGGAAATCAATTAGCACATATGAAACTGAGATGCATACATATAAGGAGTGAATGAAAATCAGCTAACTCTTGATTTCTTAAGTCATTACATTTGACCTGTTGACCCCTGGATAAGATTTGGGTATTCACAAACATCAGGGAACAATCACATGACATGAGTACATGGAGTCCAACAATCAGATCAAAAGACCTGAGTTGTCGTTCTCTAAAAGGGAAAATAATATGAGGAGGTTGAACTATAAAAGTCTATCCAATTAAGTTTCAATCTGATATATTTAAGGTATTTTGTTCTATAAAAGTCTTGCCTTGGGATATAACTTTCTTGTTGTGGCCAGTAAAATATTAAATTTTATTTGTTATACAGCAGGGATTTGCAAACTATGGACACCTGTTGTTGTTTTTTTAATAAATAAAGTTTTATCAGCACACAGCCATGCCCATTTGCTTAATTTATTGTCTAGGATTGCTTTTGTGCTATAAGGGTAGTGTTGAATAGTTGTGACAAAGACCATACAGCCTGCAAAGCTGAAAATATTTACTATATGGTCCTTTATAGGAATAATTTGTTGACTTTTGTACATACTATGCAGGTACTATAGACATATATGTCTATATGTATATAAATATATAAATTCTAGAGCATTATGCATACATGTTAATTAGAAAATATTATAGATATCTATGCCTTGCTTCTAGCATGGCAGTTGGCCCTCATTAGGTGCCCAGTAAATGAGAGTTATTAGTAGATTCTTAAGATAAAGATACTACACAAATATTTGAAAGCTGTTTTTGTGCTTTTGCTTTTTTAAAATATGGTTATTCTTTGTCAGACATTTCCAATAACTTTTTTTAATAAAAATTATAGACGTTGTTTGTGTAAAATTGGAAAACGTCAGAAAAGCTTAAGAATAGAATGAAAATTACCCATAATCTCAACAACCAGTAATGATTACTGTAGGCATCTCAGTGAAACATATATCTCCAGATTATTTGTCTCCCCCAAAGAGAATCATACTTTCTTTTTTTAAAAATTTAATTTTATTGTTTAAGGTATTACAAATAGTAGTACATTTGTCTCTTTTTTTCCCCCATTGACCTCCGCCCCATTGACCTCCCCCAGGCTGCCCCTAGGAAACCCCCAGCACTTGCCCTCACCCTCGCCCCAGTGTCTTGCATCCATTGGTTATGCTCATATGCTTCCATACTAGTCCTTCCATTGATCTCTTACCCCCTCCAAACCTCCCCTGCTTCCCCACAGTAGTGTGACAGTATGTTCAATGCTTCTTTGCCTCTGTATCTATTTTTGTTCAACAGTTTATAATGTTCTTTATATTCCACAAATGAGTGAGATCATGTGGTATTTATCTTTCACTGACTGGCTTATTTCACTTAGCATAATGCTCACCAGTTCCATGCTGCTGCAAATGGTAAGAATTCCTTCTTTTTTACAGAATCAAAGTATTCCATTGTGTAGATGTACCACAGTTTTCTAATCTACTCATCTGCTGATAGGCATTTATGCTGTTTCCAAATCTTAGCTATTGTAAATTGTGCTGCTATGAACATAGGGCTGCATATATCCTTTCTGACTGGTGTTTCTGTTTTCTTGGGATATATTCCTAGAAGTGGTATTACTTCTGGGTCAAATGGCAGGTCCATTTTTAATTTTTTGAGGAAACGGCATACTGTTTTCCACAGTAGCTGCACTAGTCTGCATTCTCACCAGCAGTGAAGGAAGGTTCCTTTTTCTCTGCATCCTCTCCAGCACTTGTCTTTGTTGATTTGTTGATGATAGCCATTCTGGCAGGTGTGAGATGGTACCTCATTGTTGTTTTGATTTGCATCTCTTGGATGACTAGTAACTAAGCATATTTTCATATGTCTCTTGGCTTTCTGTATGTCCTCTTTTGAAAAGTGTCTATTTAGGTCTTTTGCCCATTTTTTTTATTGGATTGTTTATCTTCCTTTTGTTAAGTTGTATGAGTTCCCTGTAAATGTTGGAGATTAAACCCTTATCACAGATAACATTGGCAAATATGTTCTCCAAAGCAGTGGGCTTTCTTGTTGTTTTGTTGATAGTTTCTTTTGCTATGCAGAAGCTTTTTATTTTGATGTAGTCCCATTTGTTTATTTTCTCGTTAGTCTCCATTGCCCTAGGAGCTGTATCGGTAAAGATATTGCTATGACAAGTGTCTGCTATTTTTGCTTCCTATGGCTTCTTCTAAGATTTTTATGATTTCCCATCTTACAGTTAAGTCCTTTATCCATTTTGAGTTTATTTTTATTTATGGTGTAAGTTGGTGGTCTAGTTTCAGTTTTTGCAAGTATCTGTCCAGTTTTCCCAACACCATTTATTGAAGAGACTGTCTTGACTCCATTCTATGCTCTTGCCTCATTTGTGAAACATTAATTGCGCATAATGGCTTGTGTCAATTTATGGGTTCTCTGTTCCATTCCACTGGTCTGTATGTCTGTTCTTGTGCCAATACCAGGCAGTTTTGAGAACAATGGCTTTGTAGTATAGCTTGATATCTGGATTGTGATCCCTCCAACATTGATCTTTCTCAAGATTGCTTCAGCTATTCGGGGTCTTTTTTTATTCTAGATGAATTTTTTGGAGAATTCGTTCTAGGTTTTGAAGTATGCCATTGGTATTTTAATTGGTATTGCGTAGAATTTATATGTTGCTTTGGGTAGTATGGACATTATGATGTTGATTCTACCAATCCATGAACATGGTATGTTCTTCCATCTGTTTATGTCTTCCTCTATCTCTTTTTTCAGCATCCTTAAATTTTTTGCGTACAGGTCCTTTATCTCCTTGGTTAAGTTTATTCCAAGGTATCTTAATTTTTTGTTGCAATGGTAAATGGGACTGCTTTTTCAATTTCTCTTTCTGTGAGTTCATTATTGGTGTATAGAAAAGCCATATACTTCTGGGTGTTAGTTTTGTATCCTACTACATTGCCGAATTCATTTATTAAGTCTAGAATTTTTTTGATGGAGTCTTTGGGGTTTTCTATGTATAATATCATGTCATCTGCGAGTAAGGACAGTTTTCCTCTTTTACAATTTGGATGCCTTTTATTTATTCTTCTTGTCTGATCATAATGGCTAGTATTTCCAGTACTGTGGCGAATAGGAGTTATGAGAGTAGGCATCCCTGTCTTGTTCCTGTTCTTAGGGGAAATGGTTTTAGTTTTTGCCCATTGAGTATGATGTTGGCTGTGGGTTTGTCATATATGGCTTTTATTATGTTAAGGTATTATACTTCTATTCCCACCTTGCTGAGAGTTTTTATCAAGAAAGGGTGTTGGATTTTGTTAAATGCTTTTTCTGCATCAATGGATATGACTATATGGTTTTTATCTCACAGTTTGTTTTTGTGGTGTATCACATTTATTGATAAGTGGATATTGTACCATCCTTGCATCCCTGGAATAAATCCCACTTGGTCATGTTGTATGATCTTTCTAATGTAATGCTTGATTTGATTTGCTAGAATTTTGTTGAGGATTTTGGCATCTATGTTCATGAGGGATAGTGGCCTGTAATTCTCTTTCTTGGTATTATCTTTATCTCGTTTTGGGATTTGAGTAATGCTGCTTTCATAGAAAGAGCTTGGAAGTGCTTCTTCCTCTTGAATTTTTTGGAGTAGTTTGAGGAAGATAAGTTTTATTTCTTCTTTGAATGTTTGATAAAACTCCCCTGTGAAGCCGTCTGGTCCAGGGCTTTTGTTTGTTGTAAGCTTTTTGATGACTGCTTCCATTTCCTCCATAGTTATCAGCCTATTCAGATTTGTTGATTCCTCCTGGTTGAGTTTTGGAAGATGGCATTTTCTGGGAATATGTCAATTTCTTCTACGTTGACCAGTTTGTTGGAGTAGAGTTGCTCATAGTATTTTTTATGATTCTTCGTATATCTGTGGGGTCTGTTGTTATTTCACCTCTTTCATTTCTGATTTTGTTTATTTGGGTCCTCTCTCTTTGCTTCTTGGTGAGCCTGGCTAGAGGTTCATCAATCTTGTTTATCTTGTCAAAGAACAAGCTCTTGGTTTCATTGATCTTTTGTATTTTTTTTTTCTTTTTGCTTTTCGGTGATCTTTTTTTTTAATTTCTTTATTGCTTAAGGTATTACATATGTGTCCTTATTCCCCCATTACCTCCCACCTCCCATTCATGCCCCCACCCCTTGTTGTCGGTGTCCATTGATTAGGCTTATATGCATGCATATAAGTCCTTTGATTGATCTCTCCCCCTTACCCCCACCATCTCCTACCTTCCCTGAGGTTTGACGTTCTGATTGATGTTTCTCTCTCTCTGGATCTATTTTTGTTCATCAGTTTATGTTGTTCATTATAGTCCACAAATGAGTGAGATTATGTGATATTTTATCTTTCTCTGTCTGGCTTATTTCACTTAGCATAATGCTCTCCATCTCCATCCTTGTTGTTGCAAATGGTCAGAACTCCTTCTTTTTTACCGCAGCATAGTATTCAATTATGTAGATGTACCATAGTTTTCTAATCCACTCATCTGCTGATGGGCACTTAGGCTGTTTCCAAGTCTTAGCTATGGTGAATTGTGCTGCTATGAACATAGGGGTGCATATATCCTTTCTTATTGGTGTTTCTAGTTTCTTGGGATATATTCCTAGAAGTGGGATCACTGGGTCCAATGGGAGTTCCATTTTTAGTTTTTTGAGGAAACTCCATACTGTTCTTCACAGTGGCTGCACCAGTCTGCATTCCCACCAGCCGTGCACGAGGGTTCCTTTTTCTCTGCATCCTCTCCAGCACTTGTCATTTGTTGATTTGTTGATAATAGCCATTCTGACAGGTGTGAGATGGTACCGCATTGTTGTTTTGATTTGCATCTCTCTGATCATTTATGACTTTGAGCATGTTTTCATATGTCTCTTCGCCTTCCTTTTGTCTTCTTTCAAAAAGTGTCTATTTAGATCAGTTGCCCATTTTTTGATTGGATTGTTTATCTTCTTTTTGTTAAGCTGCATGAGTTCCCTGTAAATGTTGGAAATTAAACCCTTATCGTTGATATAATTGGCAAATATGTCCTCCCATGCAGTGGGCTTTCTTGTTTTATTGATGGTCTCCTTTGCTGTGCAAAAGCTTTTTATTTTGATGTATCAAGAACTTAAACATACGATGGGAAACCATAAAAATACTAGAGGAATCCACAGGCAGAAAAATCTCTGACATATGCCGAAGCAATTTCTTCACTGATACTGCTCCTTGGGCAATGGAAACTAAAGAGAAAATAAACAAATGTATTTTTTTTGGTCTCTATGTCATTTCCACTCTGATCTTTATTATTTCCTTCCTTCTGATCACACTGGGCTTTTCTTGTTGTCCTGTTTCTAATTCTTCAAGTTGCAAAATTAGATGGTTTATTACCAGTTTTTATTTTTTTATTTTATTATTATTATTATTATTATTATTATTATTATTATTTTTAGGTTGGCCTGTAATGCTATGACCTTCCCTCTCAGGATGGCTTTCACTGTTGTCCCAAAGACTTTGTGTTTTCATTGTCATTTTTTTCCAGGATGTTTTTATTTCTTCTTTTATCTCTTTGGTAACCCACTCATTGTTTAATAGTATCCCGTCAGCCTCCAAGTGCTTGAATTTTTGTGATTGTCTTTACTGTAGTTGATTTTTAATTTAATGCCATTGTGTTCTAAGAAGATGCTTTATATGATTTCAATCCTCTTGAATTTGGAGAGAATTTGACTGTGTCCCAATATGTGGTCTATCTTTGAAAATGTCCCATGTGCGCTTGAGAAGAATGTATATTCTGTAGTTTTGGGGTGGAGTGTTCTAAAGGTGTTGATTAAGTCCATCTGATCTAGTGAATCATTTAGGATTGATGTTTCTTTGCCAATTTTTTGTGTAGGGGATTCATCCAATGATGTTAATGGGGTACTAAAGTCTCCTACTATGATTATGTTGCTGTCAATCTCTTCCCTGATATCTTCTAGAAGTTTTTTTTTTTTTTTTTTTTTTTTTATGCATTTGGGTGCTCCTGCATTGGGTGCATAAATGTTTACCAGAGTTATATCCTCTTGTATTGATCCCTTTAGAATTATGAAGTGGCCTTCCTTGTCCCTTGTTATGGTCTTCACTTTGAGGTCTATTTTGTCAGATATAAGTATTGCTACCCCAGCTTTTGAGAATCATACTTTGTATACACTTTCACTTTCTGTTATATTTTTGAACATTCTCACATACCATTAATATTTAAAACCTTTTTTAAGGTATCATAATGTAAAATGATTATATCATATTTTATTAACCGTTCCTCCTGTGTTGAACATTTAGACTGTTTCCACTTTTTGGCATCACAAATAGCACTTTAATAAACAGCATTGTGCATGAATCGTTTCATGCATGTCTGCTTTTTTCCCTTAGGATAAGTCCTAGAAGTGGAATTATTGGTTTGGAGGGTAAGAACATTTTTAAGGCCGTTGTTACTTGTTGATGAATATCTTCCACCAGAATGAAAGAATGCCAATATTTTCTACTCCTCCTTGAATGACAGCAGTAGGTAATATCACTTTGAATGTTTTGCTATTTTGAAAGGTTAAATGTGTCATTTTGAAATATTTTTACAAAAATATAAATATTTTTTCCTTACTTCTCTGTTGGCTATTTTTGATATGGTTGAAGATGTTCTGACATAGAAGGCCGAGTCTTTGCCATTCAAGAGGCTTTGTGGGAAAGATGTCTTTCAAAAGTTGGAACATTATATCTCTTTTTATATTGGACTAGTGACCTGTCGTGTGAAATCATGCAAGACCCAGGACCCCTCCCCCCAGCCATGACATGGGACCACCCCGAGTCCTGCAGTGCCACCCCGATGCCCTGACTCCACCCCCACTGTGAAAGTGTTACGGCATGAGGATCAATTTGCATATTACCTCTTTATTATATAGGATTCTTGCTGCCCAATACAGGCTCAGACTCTGCTGTCAGGGAAAGAGAATATGTTCTAGGTAGGAAGACCAACAGTCTTAAATTTTCATTGCTAAGCTGAGCAGTCCTGGGCACACCAGGACAGTTCCTCAAGCTATTTTGTTTGTCATCATAGGAATTGGACTTGAATTCTGGAAATGTCAGACAGAGGCTTGTAATATGAGGGAGTCCTTACAGAATGCTACTCTTATGTGAAAAGTTCTTTCTTTTGATTCGCATGATCCTTGAAGATATTTACAAAATTATAAGCCATTCAAATTTTGTAGCTTTGGAAAGTTTTACTACTAGACTTAATTATTTGCATGACTATAGGGGTTCTGGGACATATTTTATTTCTTTTGAACTATAGAAAACTACATTTTAACCCAAACCAGAAAGAAGTAAGGTTTTGCTTCTCAAGAAACATTGTGAAATGAGTTCAGCAATTATTACTGAGATAAGAAGGTATCAATGCAGCATGACAATGAGGGCACAATGTATTCAGAGAAGTAAAGTGGTTCTGAAAGTGACATTTTCTGACACAGTTCTCAACCTAAATTATTATAACCAAAGAATGCTCTGTGCATAAACAGTGTTGATTCCAAATCACAGTAGCAGAAATAGAGGATGGAGATATTTTTTGTTATACTTTGAGAATGGAAGGATCATTATGTTATCCAAGCAATAGTTTTGTTAATGGAGATGCCTCTGATCCTCCATACATCCATCATAGTAATTTCAAATAGCTTCAAGAACACTGATCCTGTGTCTCACATCACTTCACCTACGTACTGTGATTATGAGAATGCTTGGATTGTGTCTGAGAAACTCAAGCTATATTTATTCTGGAAGGAGAAATCATTATCTCTCCAAGTGAATTTAGTAATTTCATGGGCCCATTGTGAAAGAAACTGAAACAGCTGACCAATGACATTTGCAAAGCACCCTTGCTCTGAATCACAGGTAAAGAAAGCAGAGTAAAAAAAAAATCACCTGAAAGAGCTTGTTCATTTTCTAACAAATGTATCTGTCCAAAAGCCAATTTAACCTTTTTATAATATTAAAAAAAATATCGAAACAAAGTTGTTACTTTCTTAGTTCCAAAGTGCTATAGTTGGAATTTTCATCAGATTGGAAAAAATAACTCACTCCCAAGCTAAGACCTAATATGGAAAGTTTAATAACCAAATCTTCAAACCTACCCAAACCAGGATTTAGAATGGAAATGGTAGCAAACCTCTTAAAGTCTTGAAGCAGCATTGAATTGAGCTGCTTAAATAGCCAAAATGGAGTTTTCTATGGGCCTCTTTTCAACAGATTCTAATTCCTGCCTTTACTACCTAATTACAGAAAGCAGTCCAGAGGACAAATCAAAGACGGCACCTTTCTTCTTTTATTTCTAACAGAATTCACAAAAATTTCCTCAAACTTCCAGCAGTGTCTCTCTCAGAGGTTCCTTGGGAAGAAATATGGCCTTTAGGCATTTTCAAATATCTACAGGGAGAGAGGTTGAAGAATGTAGTACCAGTTACATACTCAGAACTAGACTGACTCAATGATTACCAGACAATGGAAGGGCAACCTGTGAGTGTTATGCAGAAGAAGTGAAATTACTGAAAGTAAATTGGAAATTTTCTATGTGTAAAAGAGTGAAATACTCTGAAATATAGAATTGCATACCTAGAGTTTATATCCATCATCTCCTTGAACACTTATAGCATTTTCAAAGTGCCTTAAGCAAGGCATTGTTCAATAGTTTGTCAATATAGTAAATAACATATGCAGCTCTTATTAAAGTTTGACGTCATTTCTTCAGAATATAAATTGCAGAATTTTAAAATATGCCTGTATTAACCTGGCATTCAGTACCAAGTCTACAATTTTGGAACCTAAACATTTCTAATTGCTCAAAGATTTAAGTGCAACACTTCTGCTTTGGGCACTTTTTATGTTATTTCACCCATATATGTAGCCTTATAAGAAAAATGTATAGTCTTACATTTTAATAACATTGTCCCTATGTGTCTTGTATAAGTTTCCTTATATGAAAAATGAGCTTTATATCTTCCTACCACTTCATGGATTTGTTGTGTAAATGGAGACTGATACTATGTTCACTGGACAAATGTGCAGGGAATTATGGCTCCAACGACAGTTGAAATATTTAGCTATTTGAAAACTTGTGGAGATTGCAGTATTTTTGTTATTTTAAACTATTCTTTAAAGTATTTTTGATATTTTATAATTTGAGGGAAAAGTCATTGTACTTATAGCTCAGTCCTCTGTGTATGGAGTGGAGGTAGGGAGGATATAAAAACACAGAATTATAGAGAAAGTGAATGATCATGATGGCTTTCCACTCAACTATCTTTCAAAATCAAGTTCCAAAGCCTCTTGCATTATTTATTTCCTCAATTTAAATAATTCACCATCCAGTGTACCTTTATTTCCTGTTAAGTTCGAGCCCTGATGTTACATGATGCACTAGCTCTTTAAACTGCAAACTCATTCATTGATTTATTCAACAAATGTTTACAGAGTCCTAACACTCTGCCATGCATCACCGGTGCTAGGTGCTGGGAATGTAGCAGTGAGCACAGCAGACACTGCCTCTGTCCTCATGGAGTGTGAAGAAAGCATGTGTTGTTCATTGTGGTTGCCCCGATGCCTAGCATGTGTTTGCTTCATAGTATAACTTAGTGATGTTTGTTAAACAGATGGTAATTAAATAAGTTATTATATAACTGATAAAGTGGTTGACACAGTTCTCTGCAAGTTTAGACTTTGTTAGCTCCAAACAACTTTCTCTGCCAATTTTGAACCTCACTATACTACTTGTAATATCAGGGTGCTGCTTAGATATGATCCATTATATCGTTTAGTATCTCATCATGAAGATCCAGAAAAGCAAGTTTCCTCATATACCCATCTGAGAACAAGGCTTCTTAGCATCTAGTTGGCTCATTCTCATTTCCTGCACCTTCTACATCTCATAACGTGTCAGGAGACCCTCTTTGCTATGGGCTGCCAGGAAACAGCTCCTCCTTTTTGACCCACCTGGTGTAAGTATCTAGGTTTGAGTAGCAAACATTTTGGCTACTTAAACTTTGCCTGATTCCATGTCCTTATTCCTTCCATTTGTATATAATGGTACTATGTTTATCTCCACAAGTTGGCTGTCATCCATTTTATGACAGAAGAGGTTTGAACTTGTAAAATAAAGTGCATGTGGAAAAAGTCAATCACCTTCATAACCCAGGGTAATGTGGCTGGCTTTTTGTGGGTAACTTACTTCATGAACTCTGAGTGTGTGTTTCTGAATTAATTTAAAGTTTCAAATAAATGTATCATGGTATGACGCTTCTCCAAACAACAAAAAATTGATTTTTAAAATCTCTTTTAGTACTGAGAATCACCAAGCTTTTTATAGGCTAGACATCTATACTTGACAATATTCTCCTGGTAAAAAACTTGCATGGTATTTGGCATTGTGCTGGACATACAAATAAATGCTTGCTGAATTGAATTATAGTCAATATAATTTTCCATGGCAGTAAAAACCAAAACCTGCAGTCTTGGTCCCTGAGATATGTGTAGAACATACTTGTTGAGTATTAAACTTCAAGCTGACACTCAGCACTGGATCCTGGAACCAGTATTCATTTTATGGTACCATTTCTGAAATACCTTTTACTTTCAACAAAAAAAAAAGAAGACCTTACTACAGTTCATGGTTAATTTGCTATTTTCCACCTGATTATTCTTTTCATGGAATAGTAAGATAGTAAATTAGTCAGAGAAATTGAGGATGAATGCAGAGATGTTCAAGTTCTGGACCTCTAGGTAGACAGCTTTGATTCCCAAATGATTATTTTTTTTATTTTTATCACTACCTTTATAGTGGTGCCAGTTGAAAGCATAGCATGCAAGGTGGCACCCAAAAAATAAATTTGCTCGGGGAATAACCCAACAACTATAAGGTTTTCCTGGGAGCGGAGGGAGTAATTAGAGCAATAGCTTTTATATACTTCATTTCAAATAATAATTACATTAACTTGTAGATTAGTTGACTGAAATATTAAATCCTTTGGCATAGGCTTAATGAAAATAGTCATAATGGTGCCAAAAAGAAATTTTATGGTCAACTTTTAAATACCAAAGAAATTCCTTATTGTTGTGATAAAATACAGATGTTGTGATAAAATGCAGATGTTGTTTAGAAAGGAACTTGCATAGTGAGCAGAAATATAATATAATATATAATTAGAATAAAGAGAGCTTAAATCAAATATAATATAATATATAATTAGAATAAAGAGAGCTTAAATCAAATTAATCTTCATCTGACAGGAACAGTTACATTTAAATCATTGAGTGCAAAGTCATAGCCAAAATTGAAATTAGAAACAGATAATTATGATAAGAGGACACTTATTCTGACTTTTCTTATGCATAATTGGAAAGAGTACAAAATGCAATACTTGTTCTAATTAGAATTAGTATTAAAAGATTCCAGTTTTGATGAATTCTGGTTTTTGTCTTTAAAAAGTTGTTTAAATAATTGAATGATGGATATGCAAATGTATTTGCTTATTTGTTTAAGATCAAAACAGGAAGCCAGTTTAGGAATATAACTTTAATAGTACCAATGATATGAATTATGTTAATTTCTTATGTCAATGGCATCTCGTAATTTTGTTGGCTTTGTTACATGTGTTTTTATTTCCTTTGATAATCTGATTTTATTCTTAAAATCTGCCCCTCATTTTCTTTTGCAAAGTTTCTTATTGCATGTGTACCTACATATACACATGCCTTATAAAAACAGAGGGTCCAGTTGTTCACTAGGCATATACAAAAGGTGTTTAATTGCAGATTCAGAAATGCAGATATCAAAAGACCTTGTGATACAGTTCTGTTATTTCATCTTGAAGTTCAAATTTGCTATTTCTGAATGATTGAACTCAAAGGGAAATTTTGCTTCCCATTGACAGATCCTTTTGAAATACTCATTCCTGAATGCCTTACTAGAATCAATCTCTGGTGATATTTTCAGTGATCCTGGCAGTTGAGAGAGACAGGGTAAGGAGTTAGCTAGCATTATGGGGTTTTGAATGTGACTCCAGAAGTCATTACTCTATACCCTTTGCTTTTCTTGATCCCTTGTCTTTTTTCTCTTCTTTTTTTTCTTTTTCTTCTTTTTTTTTAAAGTAATTTTTGACATATTTTTATTGATTTTGGAGAGGAAGAGACAGATAGAAACATCAATGATGATAGAGAATCATTGATTGGCTGCCTTCTGCATGCCCCACACTGGGGATCAAGCACACAACCCAGGCATGTGCCCCTGATCATAATCGAACCCAGGACTCTTCAGTCTGCAGGCCGAAGCTTTATCCACTGAGCAAAACCAGCTAGGGCTACTTTTTCTTCTTTTTGTTTCCTTCTTTTAAAGATGAAGCCCTGGCCTCTTCAGTAGCATCAGTGGTCCTAGCTTCCTAACTAAATATTCAGGGACTCTTGGAGTAATTTTATTATTTTCCATTACATTTCTTCTATTGCATCTTGATGCACATTATTATAAATTATGAAACTCCAAATTCCATCTATTTTGGAAATATATGAGTTCCTGGCAAGACAGATGGACCTAGACATACCAATGGAGATAAAGTGTACCATAGTTGCTTTCTGAAAATGGTTTTTATAGAATCCCTTTTTGCATGCATACAGGATTTATATTTAGGATAACATTGAATGCCTTACCAATGCCTTACAATGTGGCAGAGGGTTAATAAGTGAAGTTATAGATTTCCTCCCTACGAAGGTCTTTATAATCAAGGAGCATTCTGATCTGTCAAAGATTATTAGGGTGATTTCTCTAATTCTATGATCCTGATCACTGTCATTTTCCTTCTTGGCTTAGTGTTCTCTCAGAATTTCCCAGAAGTGCCAGAAGAAGTACTAAAGTGGATTCTCCCTTGATATGGGCAGCATTAATGTTCTTTGGCCTTCACATTTTTGTTTGGACTGTGTTTTTATTTGTTTGGTTGGTTTGTTGGTTTTACTCTCAAGGAAAAGGGCAGTAGAGAAAGTATGTAATGTCTGATGTTATTTTATTTTTTTTTAATCCTCACCTGAGGATATTTTTTCATTAATTTTTAGAGAGAGTGAAAGGGACGGGGAGAGACAAACATTGATGATGTGAGAGAGACACATTGATTGGTTGCCTCCCACACATGCCCCGACCAGGGCCAGGCATCAAACTGAACTGAGGTATGTGCCCTTGACTGGGAATTGAACCTGGGACTCACCCTTCCACAAGCCTACACTCCACTGAGCCAAACCATCTAGTTCTGATTTTAAGGACCACAGTAATATGATACACAAAATTCCATTTGAATATATCTTCTCAGATTTTATTGTATTGCCAGCAACAATTATAGAAATGATCTGTTTATTATACATTGTGTTAAAGAAGGGCAATTGGAAGAGATAGAGGATTTTCAATGCCAAAATTATAATTTACTAGAGGCTTGGTGCACAAAATTCGTGCACAGAGGGGTGTGTCCCTCAGCCCAGCCTGCACCCTCTCCAATCTGGGACCCCTCAAGGGATGCCCGACTGCCCCCTCACAATCCAGGACTGCTGGCTCCCAACTGCTTGCCTCCCTGCCTTCCTCATTGCCCCTAACTGCTTCTGCCTGCCAGCCTGATTGATGCCTAACTGCTCCCCTGCCAGACTGATTGCCCCTAACTGCCCTCCACTACAGGCCTGGTCACCTCTAACTGCCCTCCCCTGCAGGCTTGATCGCCCCCAACTGCCCTCCCTTGCAGGCCTAGTCCCTCCCAACTGCCCTCCCCTGCTGGCCATCTTGTGGTGACCATCTTGTGTCCACATAGGGGCAACCATCTTTGACCACGTGGGGGCAGCCATCTTGTGTGTTGGAGTGACAGTCAGTTTGCATATTACTCTTTTATTAGATTGGATAGAGGCCTGGTGCATGGGTGGGGGCTGGCTGGTTTTCCCTGAAGGGTGTCTCAGATCAGGGTGGGGGTTCCCTTGGGGTGTGGGGCTTCCTGGGAGAGGGGCCTGTGGCGGTTTGCAGGCTGGCCACACCCCCGGCAACCCAAGAGGAGGCCCTGGTATTAATTTATCTTCTATAATTGAAACTTTGTAGCCTTGAGTGGAGGTCAGGGCAGGCCAGGGCTGAGGGAAGCTTGGCTTCCTCCATCGCCAGGAACAACTCAAGCCTCGTGCTCTCTCCAGATTCATGGCTGCCACCATTTTTATTGGGATTTATTTATCTTCTATAATTGAAACTGTGTAGCCTTGAGCGGAGGCCAGGGCAAGCCAGAGCGGGTGGGAAGCTTGGCTTCCTCCATTGCTTGGGAAACCCAAGCCTCCTGCTCCCTCTGTGGCCGCAGCCATCTTGGTATGGTTAATTTGCATACTCACTCCTGATTGGCTGGTGGGTGTGGCTTGTGGGCATAGCAGAGGTACGGTCAATTTGCATTTTTCTCTTTTATTAATGTAGATTATAAGGTCTAATATGCACTATTAATACAGTTGATGATGTAGGTTAAATAATAATAGTAAATTAAAAGAGAAAGCTAAGCATTAATAACTTCTTAAGTAAAAAGATGTTCTTTGATTAAATGACATCATGGAAGAAAACATGATGTGATGTAACCAATTATAACATTGTGACCATCCCAGGAACATTTCTGTTGTTAAGAAGCAAACAAACCTCAAGAGTTTTCATTTGAGAGATCTCAACCTCCAGGCCTATTAATGGCAGGGTTTGTCAGAGAAGGCTTCTAGCAACCTAAAGATCAATC
Organism: Plecotus auritus; assembly: GCF_963455305.1. Classification (NCBI taxonomy): domain Eukaryota; kingdom Metazoa; phylum Chordata; class Mammalia; order Chiroptera; family Vespertilionidae; genus Plecotus; species Plecotus auritus. Next base: position 127,356,873 of record NC_137784.1, read on the forward strand.
TTAAGAGAGAAAGGCATTCCAAAGCCTCTGATTTCCTAATACCCTTGCAACCACATGCTGAACAAACTAATTTGCTAAGAACTTAAGAGGGCTGACAAACAAATTACAGCCATCTTGATAGAGGGTGATTATTGGCATTACTGACTCATTTGGTTATTAATGAAATAAGACAGCTTTATTTTCACAGCTTGGCTTGTAATGTAGGTGAAGGACATTTAATGTATTTTTTTAGTGATCAGTACTATGCAGCTATATAGCATTTTACATTTGCAGTTATCATTGAAGTCAATTGTATTTTGTTTTATCTCTAAGGCTTTTGTGACGTAGGTCAGGATAAACATGATTATTATTTAGAATGAATAATTGTAAAGTGTGGCTCCAATATAATGAGACTTGACAATATAATTTGGACATTTATACACTAAAGTCTAGGGTCACTAGGAGGTTGGCTATAAATGTGATTGGCCAGTGCCTCTATCAGGCCACCCACCTCCTCTGTACTATTCCTTCTGCTTGGAATATTGAGCTGCCCCCACTTTCCCTTCCTGGTGAACTCTTATTTATCCCACAAGAGCCTGTTCTTGGTCTCTCTTCTGAAGTTTACTCTGCTCCCTTCCCAGCCCGTGTCCCAGCCCCAGCCCCAGCCCCAGCAGTTTGCCCTGGCTTCCCTAGTTCAACATGCTTTGTTACTGCAGCTATTAGAGTGTTCATCACTCTGACTATAGCAATCTTGTCACATATACTTCTTGGACTAAACTTGTGAACCCCTGTAGCCCGTGCATCTGGAACATGTATCCCAGTTACCTGCAACTGTACCTTCTCCTCAAGAACTGAGAGCTGAGATTGAGGCCTTAATTAAATATAATTTACGCCTCCTTAACTGCACTTCCTGGTCTTCATAGGTGCAAGCCTGCTGTTACTTACCCTGCTGCCCATACTGGCAATTTTATAGAGTATCTTGGTGGGGTGCGGATCTCATTCAAAATGAAACAAAATTCTGCATGAGTGAACACACTCCTGCACACATTTGTAAATCATTGTGGTTTGTAGGCTATAGATAAGCCTTTCCTATAGACATCACATGGAGAATAAATTAAGAAGAAATTTTGCTTTCCAGTGTAGTGATTGGGGTGGGAAAGAACAACATTTGAGCAAACTGACCAAAATGTTTTTGCTTTGGCAGAAAGTTATGGGGATATGTTTTTGTTTTCATACAACTGATCCTTAAGTACGATCTCACTTATTTTTTATTCCAACCTTTCTCATTTAATTCCCATATACAGTCCTTTAAAATAAGTATCCTCACCCATTTACAGATGAACAAGTTGAGATTCAGAGAGGCCAAGGAGTTCAGCATATATACAGCTAGAGTCTGTACAGAAATTGGACTGCACAGAGGCTATCTGTGCCCTGAAAGTGCTACCTCTCATCTTTCCTAATGAAATGGACTCAGGATCCTGCTTGAGGAAAACTTGATAAATTAAAATTCATACTATAAAACAGATAAATTAGAACCTTTATTGTTTAAAAGCTTCCTATAAAATCTTCACAATTTGGACTTCCTTTTTGGAAAGCAAGATGCACTTTCCTTATGAAGGGGCTATTTTGAATACATTGTATAAAAGGCAACTGTAGCAGCATGAGTGGTTTTCACAAATGGTAAGTGTGTTAACCTATAAAAGAAGAAAGCAAAGTTATAAGGTAGCAGGCAGTGCTAACAGTGATAGATTTTTGCTCCCTATTGATAAAATGTTAAACAGGTTTTAAATACATTATGTTTTATGCCCAAGTGTGTCACTGGATAGCTTGGTTAGAAATGTAGAGCCATTTCTTAGTACACTAGGGACAAAGACTTTAGTCCTAATCTTTCACCCTGGACTTGACTCCTGTTTCCCTCCAGGAGCTGTAGTTTCAGTGGGAATCCAGGAAAGACATTCTGAACATTTTGGAAGAAAGCCAGAATTGTTGGAGTACTGTGGAAAATGATGCTCTTTGGACTCAGTACTCTTTATATCAAGAGATTAAAAATCCAGACCTGTCTGATTTTGCTCTAATGTTAAATTTTTGGCTGATTTCCAGGAAAGGTCCCCAGATTTCCAATTGTCCAAATGGAAAGATCATTTAAAGGAAGAATATTTTGCATTCAAGTAAAAGGGGTTCTATAGCATTGCAATCCCTGCTACTTCAGGCAGAGCTTTCCATATCTTTTTTTTTCATTATGTAAAAATTTTTTTTTGCTTTTGTTTTTTAATTTCTTTATTGATTAAGGTGTTACAAATGTGTCCTTATTCCCCCATTACCCCCTATCCCCCCACTCATGCCCTCACCCCCCTATTGTCTGTCTCCATTGGTTAGGCTTACACATCTTCTTTCTAAGTCCAGTTATTGGCACAATTTATTTGGACCAATTTAAAATCTTTCCAGATAATTCAGCCAGCCAGCCATTCAACATACATTTGATCAGTGCAAGTACTGTATTAGACATTAGTGGTGTAGAATGGGTAAAGACAGTCAAGTACAGAAATTTATCATGATTGGACTGTGCCCTGTCTTCATTCAGCTTGCAGAGGAAAAATCATGCATGTGACAAGATGTACACACACATAACCATAGATTAAGGTAGAAGCTCCTATGAAAGGTGCAGATTAACTCTAGCCAGAGTTTTTGGGAACATTTCAGAAGTTATAAATTATATTTGATCTGAACTTTGAAGTATCAGTGGGATTTGTAATTGTAGAGTTGGGAAGATGTGTACTTTCAAGATCGGGAGGTACTACTAGAGGAAATATAATCAAGTTATAAACAAAGGGGTGGAATCTCATGCAACTTTAAATTACATAATAATATTGCAAGGTAACCCATGATCCATTGAGAAATAGAAGATATGATCTGTAGTCTGGAAAGGCCCCACAGAAGTCTTAGAACATCTGAAGAACCTGAACAGGTAAAGCCTCTCACTCCTTCATGAGGACTGATCACAAAAATATTTTTTAAATATATTTTATTGATATTTCACAGAGAGGAAGGGAGAGGGATAGAGAGCTAGAAACATCGATGAGAGAGAAACATCGATCAGCTGCCTCCTGCACACCTCCCACTGGGGATGTGCCCGCAACCAAGGCACATACCCTTGACCGGAATCGAACCCGGGACCTTTCAGTCCGCAGGCCGATGCTCTATCCACTGAGCCAAACCGGTTTTGGCTCACAAAAATATTTTAACACAGAGACTTCTGTGAACTGCTTATGATGACTTTTCGGTTGGACACTGAATTTATTTATAGTTTAATATAATGTAAATACATTTCAATGCAAATGTATTTCTGCTGAAAAGGGTTAAATTTGCAATACTGAAACCATAATATTTAGAAGGGCTTGCTTGCAAGGTCAGCCCTTGGCTGGCTTCTGGGAACTGGGCATTGAAGATATTCCTTAACTGAAAAAACTGGCTTACTAAGCTTAGACTAGACTGTTTCTACAAACAATGGGATTTATGCTGAACACCTGCTTTCTTTCTAAGAGTGGAATTTTGGTACATGCTAGGCAGACAGTACCCACATGACCAGCCCCAAATGAAAACCTTGAGTGCTATATGCCTAACAGGCTTCCCTGGGCAAAAGCATTGCATTCATGTGACTACATTTTTACCATTGGGGCAGAATCTGCTCTGTGTGGCCCTTAACTGGAAGGACAGAACATAAGAAAGCCTATGCATGTATTCTGCTGCTTGTGAATTTTTTTTCATTATGATACTGTTATGTATCCTGTCACTGCTGAAACCTTAGCTGTGACTACCACTAACTATTCATGAGTCCCCTGAGTTCTCTGAGTGTGTGGGTGATTTTAATGGACACTGCAAAATAGGATTACTGTGTACCTAGGACTAAATAACTTCTCTGTGTCATCCAAGAGAAGGAAATATCAGTTTTCAAGTGAAGCATGTCCTATTACAGAAGCACCTGATGATCTGCCAAGAATAGGTCCAAGAACTGCATTTTCTCCTTATGACTATATTCTTTTTCTCTTTTCCATCTGTAATTGCAAGAAGATGACCCCTAATTTTCATATTGCATTGCCTGGAAATGGTCATCTCTACAACCCATTGAATAGATGTCACCTTTTAGCCACACCACCTTCATGTCTGTGTTGGGACTGGCAGTAATCCAAATAAAGAGAGTACTGCAGTAAATATTTGTTATTCTTCCACATTTTGAGATCCTCAGTCAATCTGATTGCTGATTCATTTGCTCTCTCCATGTAACAGATGTTGCATCTGGAGATGGAAATCAATGTTACAAAGCATTAACAAGTGGAAAACTTACAGGAAAGTGAACCCAAATGATTCCCTGCTTATTTAATACAGCATGATCTTGGCCTGTTGTTATGCCAGGTTTTGCCAATAGATTTTAAGGGACTTAATTTTAAGTAGGCAATTAGTTATTTGAAGTGCGTACAAGCATCTCTGATAGCTGAGAGTGGTGAAGGTAAGAAGACAAGACCCCAGTTTGAAATGAAAAGACAGATTGAAAGTTTACTTGCAAAGGACACCTGCAGAAATCATGCAAGACTAGGTATAGGCAAGAGACTGTTTGCCCTACAAATGTGTTTTTTGACCCATAATAGGTTACAGCCTAATTTAATAGGTCACATTTCACTGCCTTTATGGGCATCTCTTTTCAGGGTAATTATCTCAACACACATTTGATGTGGCAATGTAATTGACACTTGCTTTGGTACAGTTTTGGTTAACAAACCATACTGACTTTTTCAGACTAAATCACTCATGTTTTGTTTTTGATATGTAATATAAATGTACTTAGAAGGCAATGTTTTGTTTTCACCCATTGAGTATGATGTTGGCTGGGGGTTTGTCATATATGGCTTTTATTATGTTGAGGTATGATCCTTCTATTCCCACCTTGCTGAGAGTTTTTATCAATAAAGGGTGTTGGATTTTGTCAAATGCTTTTTCTGCATCAACTGATATAACTATGGGATTTTTATCTCTCAATTTGTTTATGTGATGCATCACATTTATTGATTTGCGGATATTGTACCATCCTTGCATTCCTGGGATAAATCCTACTTGGTCATGGTGTATGATCTTTCTGATGTACTGCTGGATCGGATTTGCTAGAATTTTGTTGAGGATTTTGGCATCTATGTTCATGAGGGATATTGGCCTGTAATTCTCTTTCAGTGTGTTGTCTTTATCTGGTTTTGGTATTAGGGTGATGCTGGCTTCATAGAATGAGCTTGGAAGTGTTCCTTTCTCTTGAATTTCTTGGAATAGTCTGAGAAGGATAGGTTTTAGTTCTTCCTGGAATGTTTGGTAAAACTCCCCTGTGAAGCCTTCTGGCCCCGAGCTTCTGTTTGCTGGAAGCTTTTTGATGACAGCTTCAATTTCTTCCATAGTTATTGGCCTATTGAGAATTTTAGAATCTTCCTGATTGAGTTTTGGAAGGTTGTATTTTTTCTAGGAATATGTCCATTTTCTTCAGGTTGTCTAGTTTGTTGGAGCAGAGTTGTTCATAGTATTTTTTAACAATCCTTTGTATTTCAGTGGGGTCTGTTGTCATTTCACCTCTTTCATTTCTGTTTTGTTTATTTGGGTCCTCTCTCTTTGATTCTTGGTGATCCTAGCTAGAGGTTCATCAATCTTGTTTATCCTTTCAAAGAACCAGCTCTTGGTTTCACTGATTTTTTGTTTGTTTGGTCTCTATGTCATTCATTTCTGCTCTGATCTTTATTTCCTTCCTTCTGCTCACTCTGGGTTTTTCTTGTTCCTCTCTTCTTAATTCTTTGAGTTGTAGAGTTAGATGATTTATTACCATTTTTTTCTTATTTTTTGAGGTAGGCCTGTAGAGCTATAAACTTCCCTCTCAGGACTGATTTCATTGTGTCCCATCATTTTGGATTGTTGTGTTTTTATTCTCATTAGTTTCCAGGATGCTTTTAATTTCTTCTTTGATCACTTTGGTAACCCAATCACTGTTTAATAGCATGCTATTCAGCTTCCAAGTGTTTGAATTTTTGGATTGTTTTTATTGTAGTTTATTTCTAATATTATGCCATTGTGATCTGAGAAAATGCTTGGTTTGATTTCAATCTTCTTGAATTTGGGGATACTTTGCTTGTGACCCAATATGTGGTCTATTTTTGAAAATGTCCCATGTGCACTTGAGAAGAAGGTATATTCTGTGGCTTTGGGGTGAAATGTTCTAAAGATGTCAATTAAGTCCATCTGATCTAGTGAGTCATTTACGATTGCTGTTTCTTTGCTGATTTTTTTGTCTAGAGGATTTATCCAGTGGTGTCAGTGGTGTATTAAAGTCCCCTACTATGATTGTATTGTTACTGATCTCTTACTTGATATCTTTCAGGGTTTTTTATGTATTTGGGTGCTCATGCATTGGCTACATATATGTTCATCAGGGTTATATCCTCTTGTTTATCGATCCCTTTAATATTTTTCCCCTAAGAACAGGAACAAGACAGCCATGCCCACTCTCACCACTCCTGTCCAACATAGTACTGGAAGTACTAGCCATTACTATCAGACAAGAAGAAGAAATAAAAGGCATCCAAATTGGAAAAGAAGAAGTAAAACTGCCCTTATTCGCAGATGACATAATATATACATAGAAAACCCTAAAGACTCCATCAAAAAATTATTAGACTTAATAAATGAATTCGGGAATGTAGCAGGATACAAAATAAATGCCAAGAAATCTATGGCATTTCTATACACAAATAATAAACTTACAGAAAGAGAGACTAAAAAAGCAATCCCATTTACCATCGCACCAAAAAAATTAAGTTTAAGGAATAAACTTAACTAAGGAGGTAAAAGACCAATATGCAGAAAACTGCAGGACACTGAAAAAAGAGATAGAGGAAGACATGAACAGATGGAAGAACATAACATGTTCATGGATTGGTAGAATCAACATCATCAAAATGTCCATACTATCCAAAGCAATCTATAGATTCAATGCATTCCCCATTAAAATACCAATGGCATATTTCACAGACATAGAATGAACTTTCCAAAAATTCATCTGGAATACAAAAAGACCCTGAATAGCTGCAGCAATCCTGGGAAAGAAGAACAAAGCAGGTGGGATCTGAATACCAGATATCAAGCTGCATTACAAAGCCACTGTTCTCAAAACAGCCTGGTACTGGCACAAGAACAGACATATAGATCAATGGAATAGAATAGAGAACCCAGAAATCAACCCAAACCACTCTGCTCAATTAATATTTGACAAAGGAGGCATGAAAATACAATGTAGTCAAGACAGCCTCTTCAATAAATGGTGTTGGCAAAATTGGACAGATAAATGCAAAAAAATAAACTAGACCACCAACTTACACCATACACAAAAATAAACTCTAAATAGATAAAGGACTTAAACATAAGACGGGAAACCATAAAAGTACTAGAGGAATCCACAGGCAGCAAAATCTCAAACATATGCCCACGCAATTTCTTCACTGCTCCTAGGGCAATGAAAACTAAAGAGAAAATAAACAAATGGGACTACATCAAAATAAAAAGCTTTTGCACAGCAAAAGGAACCATCAACAAAACAACAAGAAAGCCCACTGCATGGGAGAACATATTTGCCAATGTTATCACCGATTAGGGTGTAATCTCCAACATTTACAGGAAACTAATACAACTTAACAAAAAAAAAAAAAAAAAAAGATAAACAACCCAATCAAAAAAATGGGCAACGGACCTAAATAGATACTTTTCGAAAGAAGATAGAAGGAAGGCAAAGAGACGTATGAAAACATGCTCAAAGTCACTAATCATCCGAGAGATGCAAATCAAAACAACAATGGGGTACCATCTCATACCTGTTAGAATGACTATCATCAACAAATCAACAAAGGACAAGTGCTGGCCAGGATGCAGAGAAAAAGGAACTCTGGTGCACTGCTGGTGGGAATGCAGACTGGTGCAGCCATTGTGGAGAACAGTATGGAGTTTCCTCAAAAAACTAAAAATGGAACTCCCATTTGACCCAGTGATCCCACTTCTAGGAATATATCCCAAGAAACTAGAAACACCAGTTAGAAAGTATATATGCACCCCTATGTTCATAGCAGCACAATTCACCATAGCTATGATTTGGAAACAGCCTAAGTGCCCATCAGCAGATGAGTGGATTACAATCCTGTGGTACATCTACACAATGGAATACTATGCTGCAGTAAAAAAGAAGAGTTCTTACCATTTGCAGCAGCATGGATGGAACTGGAGAGCATTATGCTAAGTGAAATAAGCCAGTCAATGAAAGAAAAATATCACATGATCTCACTCATTTATGGAATATAATGAACAACACAAACTGATGAACAAAAACAGATCCAGAGACAGAGAAACATCTATCAGACCATCAAACCTCAGAGGTTAGGTAGGGGAGGGTGGGGGTAAGGGGGAGAGATCAACCAAAGAACTTGTATGCATGCACATAGCCTAACCAATGGACACAGGCAACAAGGGGGTGAGAGCATGAGTGGGGGGGTGGTTAGGGGGCTAATGGGGAAATGAGGAGAGTATGTAATAACTTTATCAATAAATAAATTAAAAAAGAAGGCGATATTTGATACCTTAAAAATTCTCAGATAACTGACAACTTTGAATTCTCATCCTTTATGCATCACAGTGTGTAGTCATGAAGAAAGGATTATAAAGGCATCCAAAAGCATGGATGTTTGAAATTTAGAATCTAAGAGGAAAGAATGGCAAAATAATAACATCAGCTATATAAAAATACTATGTGATTACTGCAAAAGACTGGTCTACATTGTGAAGGATCCCACCCTCACTCCCCATGGGAACATCCTATGAATTTCAGGTATAATATTTGGTTACTTTAAAATATCCATCAAAAACCTGTACAGCCCTAGCCGGTTTGGCTCAGTGTATAGAGCATCAACCTGCTATCTAAAGGGTCCTGGGTTCAATTCTGGCCAAGGGCACATGCCTGGGTTGCGGGCTTGATCCCTTCTAGGGGGTGTGCAGGAGGCAGCTGATCAATGATTCTTTCTCATCATTGATGTTTCTATCTCTCTCTCCCTTTTTCTCTGAAATCAATAAAATATATATTTAAAAAAAAACTTTCCAAAATATATTTGGAATGCAATCTTTTTATACTCTAATGATATCTGTATGATGGTTTCTTTATTAGAAATTTCCAAATAATTGAAGTCAATGAAGACATGAGATATTTAAGCTTAGAATTGGAAATGAGAAAACAGATGCCTTTACATTTACTTATTTGTCTCAGAGTTATAGTACTGTGAAATCAAAACCAATATTAAGATGAGAAGACAAAATAAACAGATGGGCGAAGGTAGATTTACAGTTCTGAGTATGCAAAATAGCTTTTTCTTATATTATTATGTATTAATTATTGTATTATTTCCCATGCAAACAATCATAAACCTACTTTTGCCCATGCCTATATAATGATAACTAATCACCCATTCATTGATCAAGAAGCAATTGGGATATATCCGGCATAGCTGAAGGGCCTTAAGGTCTTCCAGCTCCGAGAAGGCTCATGTTCAACTTTCTTCCATCTTCCGGAATCCGGGTTCATCTGACACCAGCTGCCTCCACCATGCCACCTCCACCATGCCGCCTCCACCATGCCGCCTCCACCATGCCGCCAAGGAAATCAAAGGTGTATACCTGAAATCAAAGTTTGACCCCAACAAAATAAAGTTGTATACCTGAGGTGCCCAGGTAGGGAAGTGGGTGCTATGTCTGTGCTGGCCCCCAAGATCCGCCCCCTGGGCCTATCTCCTAAAAAAGTTGGTGATGACATCTCCAAAGCAACCAGTGATTGGAAGGGTCTGAGGGTTATAGAGAAACTGACCATTCAGAACAGACAGGCTCATTGAGGTAGCAGTGCCTTCTGCCTCTGCCCTGATCATCAAAGCCCTCAAAGAACTACCAAGGGATAGAAAGAAGCAAAAGAAAAAAACATTAAGCACAGTGGAAATATCACTCTTTTAATTTTATTTTATTGTTTAAAGTATTACAAAGAGTAGTACATATGTCTCCTTTTTTCCCCATTGACCTTCCCGTGGCCTCCCCTAACGCCCCCGCCCCCGCCAGTGTATTGCATCCATTGGTTATCCTTATATGCAAGCATAAAGTCCTTTGGTTGATCTCCTACCCCTCCCAACCATCCCCATCCTTCCCACTGTAGTTTGACAGTCTGTTCGGTGCTTCTTTGCATCTGTATCTATTTTTGTTCATCAGTTTATAATGTTATTTATATTCCACAAATGGTTGAAATCATGTGGTACTTTTCTTTCATTGACTGGCTTATTTCACTTAGCATAATGCTCTCCAGTTCCATGCACGCTGTTGCAAATGGTAAGAACTCCTTCTTTTTAATAGTGGCATAGTATTCCATTGTGTAGATGTACCAGAGTTTTCTAATCCACTCATCTGCTGATGGGCATTTATGCTGTTTCCAAATCTTAGCTATTGTAAATTGTGCTGCTATGAACATAGGGTTGCATATAACCTTTCTGATTGGTGTTTCTGTTTTCTTGGGATATATTCCTAGAAGCGGTATTACTTCTGGGTCAAATGGCAGGTCCATTTTTAGTTTTTTGAGGAAACTCCATAATGTTTTCCACAGTGGCTGCACCAGTCTATATTTCCACCAGCAGTGAAGAAGGGTTCCTTTTTCTCCACATCCTCTCCAGAACTTGTTTATTGATTTGTTAATGAGAGCCATTCTGGCAGATTGGAGATGGTACCTCATTGTTGTTTTGATTTGCATCTCTCAGATGATTACTGACTTTGAACATGTTTTCATGTATCTCTTGGCTTTCTGTATGTCCTCTTTTGAAATGTGTCTATTTAGTTCCTTTGCCCATTTTTTTAAATTGGATTGTTTATCTTCCTTTTGTTAAGTTGCATGAGTTCCCTATAAATGTTGGAGATTAATGTCAGAGATAACATTGGCAAATATGTTCTCCCATGCAGAGGGCTTTCTTGTTGTTTTGTTGATGGTTTCTTTTGCTGTGCAGAAGCCTTTTATTTTGAGACCCCGAATAGATGCAGCAATCTTGAGAAAGAAGAACTATGTTGTCATAATCACAATACCAGACATCAAACTATACTGGGTACTACAAAGCCACTGTTCTCAAAACTGCCTGGTACTGGCACAAGAACAGACATATAGATTAGTGGAACAGAACAGAGATCCCAGAAATGAACACAAGCCATTATGCTCAATTAATATTTGACAAAGAAGGTAAGAGCATACAATGGAGTCAAGACAGTCTCTTCAGCAAATGGTGTTGGGAAAATTGGACAGATACTTGCAAAAAAATGAATCTACACCACCAACTTACACAATACACAAAATAAACTCAAAATGGATAAAGGACTTAAACATAAGATGGAAAAATATAAAAATCTTAGAAGAAGCCATAGATACCAAAATAGCAGACATTGGTCATAGCTCTATCTTTACCAATACAGCTCCTAGGGCAATGAAAACTAAAGAGAAAATAAACAAAAAGGGAAATATCACTTTTGATGAGATTGTCAGCATTGCCTGACAGATTTGGGACCGATCTTTAGCTAGAGAACTCTCTGGAACCATTACAGAGATCCTAGGGACTGCCCAGTCTGTGGGCTGCAATGTTGATGGCCAACACCCTCATGACACCATAGATGATATCAACAGTGGTGTAGTGGAATGCAGGACTAGTTAAGAACTACAATGGAACATGTTTCAATTAAAGATCATTTAACAACCAAAAAAGAGTAGCATTTGGTTATATATGGTATAATCATTTTGGTAAACAAACAAACACAAAAAAACACTAGAATATCATATACCAAGATGTTAATTCTAGTAATTTCCAGTTGTGGGGTTACATAGGGTCTTCTTTTTGTTAGCATTATTTTGTTACCTTTAAATTTTATATAAATATGATGCTTTTTTGTCATAAGATAACATTGTGTATCCTTTTTAAAGGAAGCAATTAGAATGGGGAACTATGAAAGTGACAGTGACTATGCATTAGTTTGTGGTTACATTTTTTTCAAATCTCTGTAAGGAGACAGTAATCCTTCAATGAAGGCTGTTTCCAGCTCTTATTAACTAATCTCTTATAAACAAATTTAGGGCCAGGGTAATTTCACAAGCACTTATGAAGTGCTTCTGATTAGAAAATGAGGTTCAACCTACAAATATGCAAAATTGGGGACAGAATTAATCAGAATGACAAATGCAAATGATGAGTATGCTATAGAGATGTAAAACTGCTGTTGAAAAAAAAAATGGTTTGGTGAAATCAGGTTTCATTCAGGAGCCCTTAAAGCAGGGAGATTTTATGGTGGAAAATAGGACAGAAGGTAGTTTTTGTCTTTGTGTGGAATAAAAATCATCTAGGGAAGTGTGTTGTCTCTACAGAGTCCCTCCATATTAGAAAAATATAGAAAGTAAGGAAGAAGAGGTCCCTGAATGTGCAGGAAGCTAGGCCCCTCTCAAGCAGAGTCAGAAGTCTTTATTTTTCAAAGGTTTAGAATGTGAGAGATGTGTGATTACCCTGCTCCAACATGCTATTTCACATAGTGTCTTGATTTTTTGAGAAAAAAAATCCATTTCAGAGAGTTTCTTCTTGACCCACACAGTTTTCCTATGCTTAATCACAAGCATTTCAACAATCTCACATTTTCCTCTCCTTTCTCTCTTCCTTCTCACTGTGCTGACTTCAAATCCTATGTTCCTCCCTTATTCATTAAACTTTCTTATATTTTCCACCAGATTTCTATCAAGCTAATATATACTTGGATACTGCTAGTGTAATACTAACAGCCACTGCTTTAAAAAAAAATTAGACTGCCTAAGAACAACCTGTACCATTCTAGAATTCACCCCCTTCTCCCTCATATTTATGGGAACATATTGGTTTTGCTTAGGGGAAATTTTTGTTTCTTTGGACTCAGACCAGTGGGTTCGGAATGCAGTTCATAACTAATGAGACCCAAGTGCTGTTTCTCGTTCTTAGTCCAAATGGCAGGGGAAAAAAATCAGTATTTCTTTTTTTAATATAATTTTATTGATTTCAGAGAGGAAGGGAGAGGAAGAGAGAGATAAAAACATCAATGATGAGAGGGAATCATTGATTGGCTGCCTCCTGCACACCCCTTACTGGGGACCGAGCCAGCAACCTGGGCATGTGCCCTTGACCAGAATTGAACCCTGGGGCCCTTGAGTCCACAGGCCAATGCTCTATACACTGAGCCAAAACAGCTAGGGCCCGTAACTATTTCTTTTTTTTTTTTAATTTAATAAATCCTTATTGTTCAGATTATTACAATTGTTTCTCCTTTTTCCCCCCATAGCTCCCCTCCATCCGGTTCCCACCCCACCCTTTGCCCTTATCTCCCCCTACATTGTCCTCATCCATAGATGTACGATTTTTGTCCAGTCTCTTCCTGCACCTCCCACACCCCTTTCCCCCTGAGAATTATCAGTCCACTCCCTTTCTATGCCCCTGATTCTATTATATTCACCAGTTTATTCTGTTCCTCAGATTTTTTAATTCACTTGATTTTTAGGTTCACTTGTTGATAGATATGTATTTGTTGTTCATAATTTTTCTCTTTACTTTTTTCTTCTTCCTCTTCTTAAAGAATACCTTTCAGCATTTCATATAATACTGGTTTGGTGGTGATGAACTCCTTTAGCTTTTTCTTCTCTGTGAAGCTCTTTATCTGACCTTCCATTCTGAATAATAGTTTGCTGGGTAGAGTAATCTTGGTTGTAGGTGCTTGCTATTCATCACTTTGAATATTTCTTGCCACTCCCATCTGGCCTGCATAGTTTCTGTTGAGAAGTCAGCTGACAATCGTATGGGTGTTCCCTTGTAGGTAATTAACTGTTTTTCTCTTGCTGCTTTTAATATTCTCTCTTTGTCTTTTGCTCTTGGCATTTTAATTGTGATGTGTCTTGGTGTGGTCCTCTTTGGATTCCTTTTGTTTGGGGTTCTGTGCGCTTCCTGGACTTGTAAGTCTATTTCTTTCACCAGGTCAGGGAAGTTTTCTGTCATTATTTCTTCCAATAGGTTTTCAGTATCTTGCTCTCTCTCTTCTTCTGGCACCCCCATAATTCTGATGTTGGTACGCTTGAAGTTGTCCCAGAGGCTTCTTACACTATCTTCAACTTTTTTGATTCTTTTTCTTTTTTTTTGCTTTTCCGGTTGAGTGTTTTTTGCTTCTTTGTATTTCAAATCTTTGACTTGATTCTTGTGTTCCTCTAGACTGCTGTTGGGTCTTTGTATAATATTTTTTATTTCAGTCAGTGTATGTTTAATTTCTAGTTGGTCCTTTTTCATATCTTCAAGGGTCTCGTTATATTTATTGGCCTTTTCTAGGATATTCTTGAAAAGCCTTATAACCGTGGTTTTGAATTCTATATCCAGTCGTTTGTTTTCCTCCATTTCTTTCGTTTGTGATCTGTTTCTTCATCCCCCCATTTTTCACTGCTTCCCTGAGTTGGTAGAGTAGCTTTGTGTGCTAGGTTTCCTATATGGCCCAGTGGGTCCGCCTCCCCAGTTAACCTGAGGTGGACACTTTTGGTGCACCCCTTTGTGGACTGTGTGTACAGCCTTGTTGTAGTTAAGTCTTGATTGTTGTTGGTATCGCTGGGAGGAATTGACCTGCAGGCCAGTTGGCTGTGAGGATCAGCTGTGTGTACACTGGGAGATTTTCGGTGCTGGAGACAGCCTTATAGGATTAGCCTTGCCAGATTACAAAAGCCTCTGTGCTCAGCTTGGAAGGGGTGGAGTCTCAGAGCGGAGCAGACAGTCTTGGCTTCCCGTCATCCCTGCCCTTGCGTGCACGCCTCCAGACCTCTGCCTTCCGCGTTTCCCGAGTTTCCGCCTTACAGTCCAGATTCCCCCCGTAAGAGCGTGGGTCCCCAGGGGCTCTCACGGAACTGTGGTTCAGTGCAGTCAGAACTGGGGTTCAGTGCAGTCAGGAGCTTCTGACTCCCTTCTGCTAGGGATAGCCTGTGGTAACCTCCACAGTCAATCTTTGTGCGCACTCTCGCCTCCAGATCCCTGCCGCCACGGCTCCCCTGAGTCTCCAAGTCTCCGAGTCTCCGTGTGCCTTTCTCTTTACCTGACAGTCCAAACTCCCCCTGTATGATCCTGGGTCCTCGGAGTTTCACCAGGAACTGAGGTTCAGTGCCGTCAGAACTGGGGTTCAGTGGTCGGGGGCTTCTTTCTCCCTCCCGCCAGAGAAAGCCAGCCAGGCACTCCACCACCCTTCCTCTCTGTGTGCGCGTGTCTCTGTACATCAACTGTTTGCTGCTCCTTCTCCGTGAGCTTTCCCCTTTCCTTCTAGTTGTAGGATTTCCACTCAGCCAGCTTTCATGTGGTTCTGGATGGTGTCCATTCTATCTTTTAGTTGTAGTTTTGAAATTGTTGTGCAGGGCAGCAGTTTAGGTGTTTACCTATGCCGCCATCTTGGTTTTCAGGTGGGCCCATAACTATTTCATGTAAAGAACTTTGGAAGTCATTTGAGTGATCAGAAAGAGTAAGTTGGACTATATTGGACTGAAACTTACAGAGTAAGTTTTATTGATTTGGTAGTTCAGCTTTTTTGGTTTGATTTATTTTAATTATGCACAATCAATAAATCATTATTTTAAATGATTATTCATGCAAATGGGTCTGCCTTTATAGTGAAAAGCTCTATAGGTTAGTATAGCCCTTTTTGTCCATTTAGATATGGTTGATGTCAGGGAAGTCATTTGTTACATAAATTGATTATGTGGCCAGGAAAGAGTTGTCCATTTCTTTTGGTTCACAAATTCCTGAAAGTTATACCAATAAGATGAATGTTCCATTGTGTTATCTGAAAATAGCTTATAAAATTAGAACTACTGAAACTAACAAACTAATATTAATGACCTTGGGCTAGAATGCAGTTTGCCTTTCTCAATAGCAAGTGTAAGTGCTATGTAACCACTACCTTTTGTTATTAGCATTTATTTGCAAGCTTATTACATTGAATCTGTGAGGTGCACATTATTAATCCTATTTGGTAGCCGAGCAAAGTGAGGTACAAGGTTGTATGAGTTTCCTATAGATTCTGTAACAAGTTACCACAGATTCAATGGCTTAAAACAGTAAATATTTTTCCTCCAATCATTCTAGAGGCCTGAAAAGTCCAAGATGAAGGTATCTGCAAGACCCTCTGGAGGGTCCAGGGAAGAATCGTTCCTTGTATCTTTCAGCTTTTGGTGGCTGCCAGCAGTCTTTTGTTTATGGCCCCATCACCCCACTCTCTTCTTCCATCTTCACATCAATGTTTTCTCTGTTGTTGGGATGTGGAGAGGCATGGGACAGGAGTTGGCTGAAGGCAACTGCCCCTGCCTTGACTTTTCCAAACATGTCTGAGCCCCCAGGTGTTTTACTGGAATCTTTATGTTTAGTCTTTAGATATCCTTTCTTAAAAGACACTGCAGACACATGTGTCTTCTCAAGGATGTCTACACTACTGACAGTATCTAATAGTTAATTTTAGTTCAAGCTGCTGCTACAATAAAAACCTGAGGAGGTAGGTGAACAGGGCTGTTTAGTTCTTATAGCCAACCAGTTCTTTAGCCCTCTCTTTTACAGTAATTGTGTGTCAGAGTAGTAATTTATCCACTGCTCAGGGTCTGCTGGTCAGCCCCAGCATTGTATGTGTTTTCTACTCTTCTGCCTGTGTCTTTCCTAAAACTTCTTTGATTTTCTTAAAGGATGCATGTGGTTGTATTAAGAGTCCACCCAAATAATCAAGGATAAACTCCTCTTCTGAAGATCCTTTACCTAATCTCATCTTTTGCCAAAGAAGTTTATTTACAGACTAGAAGCCCGGTGCATGAAATTTGTTCAGGAGGGTTGGGGGCCCCTCAGCCCAGCCTGTACTCTCTCCAATCTGGGAGCCCTCAGGGGATTT
The DNA here is from genome assembly GCF_963455305.1 of Plecotus auritus. Taxonomy (NCBI): domain Eukaryota; kingdom Metazoa; phylum Chordata; class Mammalia; order Chiroptera; family Vespertilionidae; genus Plecotus; species Plecotus auritus. Next base: position 127,373,880 of record NC_137784.1, read on the forward strand.
CTGACTGCTGGTTTAGGCCCAATCCAGGGGATTGGGCCTAAACTGGTAGTTGGACATCCCTCTCACAATCCTGGACTGCTGGCTCCTAATCGCTTACCTGCCTGCCTGCCTGGTCATGCCTAACTGCCCTCCCCACAGGCCTGGTCACCCCATGCAGCCTGATATTCGGTCATTTGGTCATCCCTCACTAACCCCCCTGCCGGCCTGGTCGCCCCACGCAGCCTACTTGTTCAGTTGTTTGGTCATCCCTCATTAACCCCCTGCCAGCATGGTCTTAAGCAGCCATCTTATGAGGGTGTGAGGGTTCATTTTCATATTACCTCTTTATTATGTAGGATTTCAGGGAGTGATCATGGACATATCTTTTTGAGACCATTTTAGGTCTGCCACAAAGGTTACTGAACCAACAAATGGCAGAATTGAAACCAACTGGAATCTGGTATCATGATACCAAACCCTGTGTTTTTTGTAATAACCTTCTTAAACTATACCTTATCTCTGCTGTAGAATACACTTGAATATTACTCAACTAGAGGCCCAGTGCACGAAATTCGTGCACAGGGGTGGTTGTCCCTCAGCCCAGCCTGCACCCACTCCAATCTGGGACCCCTCGAAGGATGTCCGACTGCCCGTTTAAGCCCAATCCTTGTGGTCTCGCCTGCCTGCCTTCCTGATTGCCCCTAACTGCTTCTGCCTGCCAGCCTGATCACCCCCTAACCACTCCCCTGCCAGCCGGATTGATTTCTAACTGTTCCCCTGCCAGCCTGTTTACCCCCAACTTCCCTCCTCTGCCAGCCTGGTCACCCTTAACTGCCCTCCCCTGCAGGCTTGATCACCCCCAACTGCCCTCCCTTGCAGGCCTGGTCCCTCCCAACTGCCCTCCCCTGCTGGCCATCTTGTGGTGGCCATCTTGTGTTCACATGGGGCAGGATCTTTGACCACATGGGGGCAGCCATCTTGTGTGTTGGAGTGATGGTCAATCTGCATATTACTCTTTTATTAGATAGGATAGAGGACTGGTGCATGGGTGGGGACCAGCTGGTTTGCCCTGAAGAGTGTCCTGGATCACGGTGGGGGTTCCCTTGGTGCATGGGGTGGCCTGGGTGAGGGGCCTGTGGTGCTTTGCAGGCCAGCCACACACCCCGGTGACTCAAGCAGAGGCCCTGGTATCTGGGATTTATTTATCTTCTACAATTGAAACTTTGTAGCTTGGAGTGGAGCCAAGCCTTCTGCTCGCTCCGTGGTGGCAGCCATTTCTGTTGGGATTTATTTATCTTCTATAATTGAAACTTTGTAGCCTTAAGCAGAGGCCAAAGCAGGCCAGGGCTGCGGAAACTTGGCTTCCTCCATTGCTGGGGGCAACCCTAGCCTCCTGCTCTCTCCAGCTCCATGGCTGCCGCCATTTTTGCTGGGATTCATTTATCTTCTATAATTGAAACTTTGTAGCCTTAAGCGGAGGCCTGGGTCAGCCAGAGTGTGTGGAAAGCTTGGCTTCCTCCATCGCCGGGGAAACCCAAGCCTCCCTCGTGCTCTCTCTGTGGTTGCAGCCATCTTGGTTGGGTTAATTTGCATACCTGCTCCTGATTGGCTGGTGGGCGTGGCTTTTGGGTGTGGCAGAGTGATGGTTAATTTGCATATTGCTCTTTTAATAGATAGGATGTTACCTCTATCTTCTAGAACAATGGTTGGCAAACCATGGCTTGCGAGCCACATGCGGCTCGCGAGCCACGGTTTGCCACTCTGTTGACTAATGAGTTTGCGGACCACTGTTCTAGAAGATAGGAAACTGAGTCCTCTCGAGGAGAAATGTTTTAGAATTATTGTTAAGAAGTCATAACAATAAACATAAAAACAAAACAGAGCCACAGTTAATAGAGCAGGATATGTTTTCCATTTCTCTATGAGGAAGTAAGGATTTTATTTGGTATATTCATACTAAAGACTTTTAGATATTATTTGGACTAAAAATATTTTATTTCATTATGCATTTTAGTGAGCTTATTATCAGTAACATGTTTAGTATAAAATGTATTACTGAAATGCCCTTTAATTTAGCCTGTCTAATTGGTGCTAATTTAGTTAGATTGCATTACATTAGACTATTTAATGTAGCTAGTTATACGTGGTTCAAGAAATCTATTCCAACAAGTTAGGTAATTTTTCATGTAGCTGAACAGTAAAAAATTATATTGAGGTAGTTGAAAAATGCAATATTCCAAAATAATTTTTCTGGTGTCTTATTGGAAAGAGCTTAGCAGAGTGTATCATCTGTCTCCACTCATTTTCCCATTATGTAACAAATAGCCAAAGAACTAATGAGGAAAAGGGAATTGACACTTTTAGAAGCATAGCAGAATCTTTACAAAGGATCCTTGTTCCAGCCTTCATTTCTGATTTACCATGTTAAGGAGACAATAACATGGTGGGGGGTGGGGTGTTGTTTTCCATCTTTGATCTGTATGTCTTCCTATTTTAAATTTTGTGGTTAGAAGCTGGAGTATGTAGTTTTTATTTCTCCCTCAGTGGTATAAAGAAAACACAATCAACATTCAGGAAACATATACACAAAAACAAAACATTATCAAAACCTTCTCATTTGTGAATGATGGTTAAAAGAGGAGGAAGAACAGGTCCAGGCAGTAACCATGCTGCATGGTTTGCCAGTCCATACTCCTACTATCTGTGTCCTCTGCCAGTAATGACATTCACCACACATCTCCCACAGATGACTAAATTAATCCAGCAACATCACAGAAACTCATTCCAGAAGATAATAACAATCTCCAGATATTACTTTGTTACTTGTCTCTAGAAGGAAGAATTGCCTTATTCTTTGGGGGAATCTATAAAAATTCAAATTATTCCCACAGGTAGATTTTTCTCTTCTTCCTTTTTGAAGTAAAAAATATCGGCTGGAGTTGCTAAACTATAGACAAATTTGATAGAGATTTAGGGTTTTGTCTATAGGCATCTGTGAGATCCCAGAAGAATGAAGCCCTTTGTGCCTTCTAAACTGGGTGGGCATTGTGCAGTGGCAGCAGTAGCCCTGGGTATCCTCATGGATTTCCAGCACAATCTACCTTCTGCCTTTCCTCTTGAGTGTTCCACAATAAAGGGAGCAAATAGCACATATTCCAATTGTTTTTGCCGTGGTGAACGTCTGAAAATGGGGCCTTTAGTGAATGTCTTTTTCAGTGTTCAAAGAGAGACTTAGCCTGGGGGAGACAAGAAAAGCAAAGTAGATTAAGGAACATTTAGTTAATACCAGACAACTAGGAAGGTGTGCCAGCCGCTATTGACAATATATGACAGCACTGTCACTACTCCTTTTGCCCTGTGCACTGGAGCCTGGCTACTTTTATGGGTAGCACCCGGTCACTACCATTGTGTTTCCGGGCTTCTTCCTTGAAGGAGGCTGCTGAGGTGATGTTTTTGTTCAGTTCCTGGTGCTGAGCTCTTGTGTTGCCAAACCCAACACTCAATAGAGAGAGGATCTCAGTTAAGAAAAGCTGCAGGGAGTGAACGAATTTGTAGCCACATTTTAAAGGAGAGGCAAAAATAATTTAGAAAAGACACTGCAGAGTCAGGAGAGCTGGAGAAGAGTGTGCAGGCTGGCAGCATTCTGGCAGAGGTGCCTGTGTTTGCTGAACCCTCTCACTGAATACCCTGGTGAGATGTACCCATTCCCTGGTACCTAATGCTAGAGTGCTAAAGGATTAGATAGCTTTTGAGTACCGTTCCTTCTAATAATAAAATTAATGTGACCATTTGGAACAAGACTTTGTAATGGGCCTCATTCAAGCCTCTAAGTATGCACACTCCACTTTGGAACTGTACATAATTGCTCAATTGCACCTGCAAATCATGTTGTTAGCTCACTAATTATTCAAATAGTGGGGGCAATTCCACAATTGTGTGTGTAATTGTGTTAATTGTTAATGCAGTTAGGTACAGGTGCACCGTGACTAATTACATATGCAGAAGCAGCTCTCTAGCAGCCCACTGTCTTCATGCATGGGCCTCTCTCTACGAGACAGACACAAGTGGGTGACACACACAAAGCCACAGGCCATCAGTGGGGGATCAGTTTGACACAGTTTTCACTTAAGAACTGCAGCATATATGTTTGGGGAACAAGCAGATCTTTGACTGAATTCATTTTTTTATGCTTTTGATTCTCTTGAGCCCTCTCCCACCCCAACTGTGAGGCAAGGGGCACACACACACACACATGAGTTATACGGTCAAATACAGTCACAAAGTCACACACAAAGTAGTTCATGTTGCAGGCTCTACTCATCTTTTCACTGATGGTTCTGTTGCCTGGTGGGATTAGCTTTTAGTCAGGGGTTTTATTACTCTATTTCCCAGTCACCCATATAGTTTCCGGGATCCCATTCATCTGAACCCAATGTCAGGATATTTATGCCACTTCTAGGGTAAAATAAAGCTTGGGAGGTAAAATTGGGTGATTTCTGAGACATCCTGATGGTTTATGTGGATGGGACCTAAACATGAATTGCTGCCACATTAATGCTTCACCTTTTTTTCTCATCTCTTCAGCTACTTTAGCCTCATTTCACCTTGTAGCTTGTTGCAAGGCACTGGTAAGAGCCTTTCAAGATATGAGACAAGTCTGATGAATGCTTAAGTTTTCTGTGTCTGTGGATCAGGGGATGGGTGCATATCTCACACTGCGGGAGACTATAGACATACCCTCGATTTTTCAAGACAACCTAATTTCACATATTCTGCCCAGTCATTCCCATAAACCTGAAGTTTTTAACCTTTGGCGAATCACAGTGTATTTTGAAAGTCTGATAAAAATGATGGAACCCCTTGCCATAAAATACACATCGCCACACACAAAATTTTGCATATGGTTTTAAACTCCCTTAAGCACATTCATAGATCCCATTATGAGCCCATCCTACAAATACCCTATGTTTTAGAAACTAACAAAGTGCCCATTTCATAGATGAGCTTGGATTGTGTGAAATACATTATATGGTGGAACTCCAATCTCAGGTATATAGTAACTAGATGAAGTTAGTAAGAATTACAATGCAAGTATATTCAAGTTTCTCTCTCCTTCCTCCCCTTCTCTTTTTTTTATTTTGTTTGTTTGTTTGTTTGTTTGTTTGGAAAGGTATGATCAGCATAGTTATATGTTTCTATTATTTTCATGACCATCTGTTAGTTTTGTAACACATTTGGTAAATTTAAAAAAGTGTTCACAGCCAAGTAGACATTTGCTGATCTGGATTGCAACCCTGGGAGGGAGGGAAAAGAAGATGAGTTGGGGGAGCAGGGTAGATGTTTGCACACTTGTGTAAACTTAGATCCACTTGTATACAGAATAGGGAACTCCAAGGCTGCATATGCAATGTGTACATTGCATCTCAGGCCCTTCTAGCAATCAGCATATATTTATTCTTTAGACTCAGTGCTCTGTAGCTCTAAGGAACTGGGTCTCTTATGAGAATCTTTACATACATTTCCTGCTATAAGGAAGGTGAGTCATCTCTAAAAAATTAATTAGCACTGGTTTGTAAGCCCAATGCCCAAAGGAAAATGTATCACACATAAAACAAATCAGTCTGTTAATAATACCGGAGAAACATTATAGGGATCATTGAACTTAGAGGCAAGGGACCCCACCCTTAGATCCACTTGTATACAGAATGGGGAACTTGGTATGGTAGAAGAGGTATACTCTGCATCACTGATGCATGGGGAACAGAACTAACCTGCTTTGTACCCAAGTTCATGGCCTAGCAGGTGCCCAATTGAACATAGAGAAATAATGCTAGAACTCATGTCCTAGAATTACTGTTAGGATTAAATAAGATAATCCTTGTGAGGCATTTAGCACAGTGCCTAGCACATATTAAGTACTTGGCTGTAATTTGTATTATTATCATTAGTGTTACTGTTCTTATTTCTATTGTCATCATTTTAATCTATAAATATAAGAAATTAACCCGATAGTGCTGTTGCCTTCTTTTCACTTTGCCAGCCATTATTCTGTGACCCTGCCATTGCATATTATTCATACCTTCCTTTTGGTATTTTCTATAGTTTGCCTTGTACCGTAGGCATTTATATATTTGTTTTATCCCACCAACTAGGCTATTTGACCAAATTGATTTTCTTGAGATGCCATAACAAAGTACCACAAATGATATGGCTTAAATAACAGAAATGTATTATCTCATAGTCCAGAGGCTGAAAGTCTGAGATCAAGGTGTTGGCAGGGTTGGTTCCTTCTAAGGGCTGTGAGGGAAAATGTATTTCAGGCCTCACCTTGGCTAGTAGATGGCTATCTGATCATTATGTCTTCATACTCAGTTCCTCTATGCATGTCTTTGACTAAATTTTTCTTTTATAAGGACACTAGTCATACTGCATTGACCTCATTTTAACTTGATTAAATATGCAAAAACCCTGTCACCAAATAAGGTCACATTGTGAAGTACTGGGGCTTACAACTTCAGCATGAATTTTTGTGGGGACAAAATTCAACCCATACAATGACAATCATATGGCCTATGTTTTACATGTCTTTGAAGATTCTACAGCACAGTCTAGTGCCTTGCATATACTTCAGAAGAAGAAGCAATGGACCTGTTGTGGCAGAGACCAACAGGCCTGGGTTCTAATGTTGTTTATCTTTACCATTGGGCCAGTTAGCCAGTCTGAGACTATTCCCCATCTAAATGTGGGTACTAATTCCTATTTCATAGGCCTTTAAATAATTACACTTTTTGTATATGCAAAGTACATGCATATAATAGATGCTCAGTAAAGAGTAGTTTTTACTCACAAATGTTTATTAAATGAATGAATAACCATATGGAGGGATGATTGAAACCTAGGTGTCTAGTCATAACTGTGGGCCAGAATTATAGGTTTTTAATTTCTTTGTTAAGATGGTCTGTTTTTCATTGCATTTTGTGGTTTTATACCTAGTCCATGTGCAATGGAGAGAAATTTGTGCATTCATTTGGAACATTATGAAAAGTTTATCAACTTTCTAAACCAGATTTATGAACATCAATCAATATTGTATGTGTGTGTGTGAGTGTGTGTGTGTGTGTGTGTTTGTGTGTGTGTGTGTGTGTGTGTGTGTGTGTTTGAGCAGTCAAAGTTGCATCCTTGAGATGTGATACTTAATCTTTGGATAAACAAAGTCATTTCATTATCTTTCTAAAATGAAATATGTCTACTAAATTTAATAAATGTGTATCATTTTTTTAAAATATATTTTATTGATTTTTTACAGAGAGGAAGGAAGAGGGATAGATAGTCAGAAACATCAATGAGAGAGAAACATCGATCAGCTGCCTCCTGCACACCTCCCACTGGGGATGTGCCCACAACCAAGTTACATGCCCTTGACCGGAATCGAACCTGGGACCCTTCAGTCCACAGGCTGACGCTCTATCCACTGAGCCAAACCAGTTTTGGCAATAAATGTGTATCATTTTGTGAAACAAAACAAAACAGAAAAGCTCCTAATAACAACAATGTGTCATAGATTGGCCATAAGGTCCAGTAGTTAGGAAGCAGAAGATAGACACTTGTTTTGAGACTAGGAAAATTAAAAGTTCACATTGACATAGTTCCTAATTATAGTTTAGTTTCAATTCACTAGCATAGGAGTGTCAAAATCTAAATCAGATTTCCTTTTGCCTGCTTTTCTAAACATTGAAACAATGGCTTGATATGCATTATTTGCTATATAATTGAAGTAGATAAAAAAATCAGTTGGTTGATCAAAAAGCCAACCTCATGACCACCAACTTTTAATTACTATAAATCACAGATATATAGATATGTGGAGTTGTCATTTTGAATGTGATTAAAAGAAGTTGAATCTCAGAGGGAAGGACTGGCGTGGGGGAGGGGGTACGGGGGAGGCAAGAACAGATTAACCAAAGAACTTATATGCATATATGCATAACCCACGGACACAGACAATAATGCAGTGAAGGCCTGGGGAGGGTGCAGGAGCAAGGAGATGGGGGGCAATGGGGGAAAAAGGGGGACATATGTAATACTTTCAACAACGTTAAATAAATAAAACTTTAAAAAAAGATGTTGAATCTCTAACCACTAAAATGAGATTGTCATCAATAAAGAAACTCTAGAGCTGAGGAATTTTATTGATTTGAGCAGAGGAATTTGCAAACTCTATTTTCTATTATCTTTTCCTTTCACAAGTGTAGACACCTTTGAAGATATAGTAGCACATTTGGTAAAAGAAAAATATCCATATTTTAGTTAAGGGAACTTTGTTCATTTTCAACTTCCAGGATCTAATGTGAGCCTTCTCGGTGATAACTAAATCGTCATTTATGTTATCTAAAATTTGATTTATCTCTCCCTACTAAGCATAGCTTCACTGCCTTTGGCAGCACATTTTAATTGGTTTAGACATCATGGAAAAATCACTTTGGGTGGGAGGAGAGGGTCTTTAGTTGACTGTTTATCTTTCATCAGAATTTTTCACGGGCAGCAATTGGTTCCATACTCACTCTAAATCAGTTATAGAATTGTGTGTAAAATGCATATTAAACAGCCTAATGCAATAAAAATGAAGTATGAACACTGTCCTTCCATTTGGTGTTCTGTTCTCAGCAGTTCCACAAAGCCACATATCAAGAACTGTGTGTGTGGATTCATATTAATTTAAAATCTATGCGATTGCAGGTCCAAGGAACCATTGCTATTTATAATTGGAGCCTAAAACAGCATTCTCTGTGCAGAGTTGACCCATTTCTCACTGTCCTGCCCCTGTTCTCACCACCCTCTTCTGTATGCTTGGATGGTCATATTTTGAAATTTCCCCAGGCCCAGTTTGTCATGCAGTCATGTTTCTCATCACATCTGAAGGATGTAGTGTTTCGCATGGTAATGAGGCCTTTTTGTTTCAGCTGCTGCATTGCTCACTAATTCCCATCAGTTTCTGCAGTCTGAGGGCCAGTTCTGTGATGGCAGAGCCATGGAGGGCCTTTCAGAGTGAACAACTCACCTATTACTCAGTTAGGATTTTAAAAACTGATTTACATCAGTTTCAGGTTTTAAGCTGCTATGTTTTGTGTAAAGAATTTTTGTGAGTTTGAGTCAAATTGTCCACAATTCATTGAGATAATTCTCCAGAGAATGGCAGATTTGCATCTTATTTTATACATTACAATCAAAAGAGAAGAGGTAAGTGGTTTACATGAAATTAATTGGTGATAGAATTGGGAGGCAGGAGAAAGCAAGGGGGGGGGTAACCTCTGGGTTTGGATAACAGTAAAATGATATATATTTTACATAGGTGAGTACAGGATAGTTAATGGTGAACAATTAACACAATAAAAATAATGAGAAGGTTTTTAGTCTTTGCTCTGATGCATTGGTTGTGCCCTGAGAGGTCTAAAAAAAGTATGTTATTGTAGATGCAAAAGACAATAGAGAGGCTCAGTTAAGGAAAAAGTTGACTTTTGTCAGGGAAGAATCTAATCTAGGACATGACTACCTGCCATAAACTGCTTTTAGTTAAAAAGTTTTAATTTCAGACCATCCTTTGTGCTACTTTAGTTCTGAGTTTGCAAGGCCTTCCCGGAACTTGTCAGGTTAACATATGGCCCCTTTTCTTCCATAATTTACTGTTTTTTTTTAAATGTGTTAAAACAATGTATGAACATCATTTGCAAGGATGGCTTGTGTGGAATGTGTATGTTTGCCCTCACTATTGTATTCATGTATACATCTCACTCCATATTTACAAAAGAGGCTGAGCTAAGTGAACTAAGTGATGCCCACTTGAATATGTTCTAGAGAGAGAAATGACATTCCTGGAAGGCATTAATTTCTTTATGAATTTAGTAGCTGTGGTGGTGTATTTCCCGCCAGAACTACTGAAGAATAATAGTTTCTGTCTTCTCTGAAATGATTTCTATTTGGTTTTAAATTGCTTTAAACTGTATCCTAAGAACATGTTGCCTCTACAGAGATGCAGTCTGTCAAAAAATATGTGCACATGCCTTTTCTCAGACAGTTAAGACTCTAATCCTGCAATCCTAGCTAGATCCCAGAAAACGAGTGGGAACTTGCTGCAGTAAAGGGATGGTGGTTTTGAGTTTCCTATGGCCCCATTTATTGTCCCAGTAGTTAACCATAGCACTATTTCAATAGAATACCGTATGTGTCCCCTGAATACTGGATATTGCCAAAGGTGATTATTTCACCGTAATACGCCATAGAGTTAAGAATCATAGTTATGCCCTGGCTGGGTGTCTTACTTGGTTGGAGTGTTGTGCCATACACCAAAAGGTTATAGGTTCCATTCCTACGTTGTGGGTTCAATTCCCAGTCGGGGTGAGTATGGAAGGCAACCTATTGATGTTTCTCTTGCATCTATGTTTCACTCTCCCTCTCTGTCTAAAAATAAATGAAAAAAAGCATCATAGTTATATAGGTTTCTGTATCATAGAGGTGCCAGTATATACCACATAGGCAATCTGACCCCTTCATTTCATATTGAGGAGACTTTGATTTAGAGAACAGAGGTGATTTACCAAAGACACACAGCTAGATAAAAGAAACTTGATGAAAAATGGCACCCAAATACCAGAATATATATTGAGGAATGGTTCAAATTGTGTATTTTGAGGCTACCAAATGTTATCTTGACAAAATGAAGGTTTGATAGTCCAACCTTTATAGAGTATTCTGGACAAAAGCATAACACACCTTCCTAAAATGAAAATTACTTACTTTCAGTCTTATTTATCATCTATACAATCAATTTATTTGATCACCAGTCACAGTCTTATTTTTGGAAGCTCTGTAAATCTGAGATACCTGTTCTTTCAGTTTCTTCATTTAATAGGTAAAAAAAAAAAAAACAACAACAAAAAAAAACAACAACAACAACAGAAAAAAAAAAAAAAAGAGAGAGAGAGAACGAGATATAGAGATATAGGTCTTCTGACCTAAGCTGCAGGCTTCTTTCTCACTGGCCACCACTTTCCTTCCATGGTAAACCATGAATTTAAAAAATTCCCTCTCTATTGTTTGTAGAATTAGACCCAGTATGAGATGTGTTCATGTCTGACCTAGAGCTTCAAAAACAGAAAAAGATAAATATAAGTCTATTGATAGGTTGAATTGACCAGACCATGGAACTGGTTGCCAAAGGGTTAGCTTGGCCATGGTCAAGGTGAAAGAAACATTTCAATCAGGACTGGGCTATAAGGGATATTCACTTTGAAAACTTTGGATGATGATAATACTAGAAAGAATAGGTTTTCTCTGATGAGACCCTAATAGAATAAAAAAACTATTAGTGAACCCATTAGAGGGAACTTGTGAGAAATGCAGTCTTTGAAACATTTGGCTTTAACATTCCCTTAAGGAGGAATTATTTTGTCACTAGCTTATCAATTGTGAGCCAATGTGCATTTATTCTATATGTACTCTTCCATACATATTTCAAATTTGCAGACAAACGCTAAAGTTTCACATATAGAAATCCACAGCTGGTCAATTAAATGTTTTTAAACTTTCACTCCTGAATTACTTGTCTTTATTCAACAGGCTCAAAATAATATTACCTTCTAGTTTGATTTTATTTATTATATACAGTAGTACCCCCCTACCACTGGGGATGCTTTCCAAGACCCCTAGTGGTTGCCTGAAACTGTGGATAGTACTGAACCCTATATAAAGTACATTTTTTTTTCTTATACATATGTATCTATGATAAAGTTTAATTTCTAAATTAGGCACAGTAAGAGATTAACAATAGTAAGTAATAATAAATAATTAATAAAGTAATAAAGAATAATTATAAAAATATACTGTAATAAAAGTTATGAGACTGTGGTCTCCTCTCTCTCTTTCTCTCTCAAAATATTGTTCTATACTCACCTTTCTTGTTCTTTTAATGATGCCAGGTGATAAAATACCTACAAATGCCTATTTGATGAGATATAGTGAGGTGAATGACTTAGGCTACTCTTGTGCTTTGGGGCCATTAGTAAGTAAAATAAGGGCCACTTAAACACAAGCACTTTGATACTGTGACAGAGGAACTGATAAACAACATGGCTAGCTAATAAGTGACTGACAAGTGGGTAGCATGTACAACGTGGATATGCTAAACAAAAGGATGATGCACATCCTGGGCTAGACAGAGTGGGATGTTTGATACACTATTCAAAATGGTGTACAATTTAAAACTTAAATTGTTTATATCTGGAATTTTTCATTTAATAGTTTTGGACCACGTTGACAGCAGGTAACTAAAACCATAGAAAGCAAAACCATGGGTGAGGGGTGTACTATTATCCTATCTAATAAAGAGGGAATATGCTAATTAATCCTCACATCATTGCAAAAATGGCGGCGCCTACAGCCAATAAGGAGGGGATATGCTAATTGACTGCCATGCTTTCAAAGATGGAAGTGCCCACAGACACAAGATGAAGGAACTCAGTCCCCTCAGCCCTACCGGGCGGCATTTATGTGGCAAGGCCGGGCCCACCCCTGCCGCTTGCCTGCCTCCAGAGTCCCCCAGTCCCCTCAGCCCCCCATCCACCCAGGGCAGGCCCGAGGCACAGGCAAGCCTCAGCTGTCAACTGCCCAGCCGCCCAGGGCTGCCCGAGGCTCAGGTAACCAGGGCCGTCAGAGGATTGCACTGCCGACAGTGGCAGCAGCAGAGGTGTGATGGGGGCGTCACCTTCCCCTGATCACCAGGTTGCCTCCCGCCCCTGAGGGCTCCCGGACTGTGAGAGGGGGCAGGCCGGGCTGAGGAACCCCCCACTCTAGTGCATGAATTTTCATGCACCAGGCCTCTAGTAGAAAGATAAAATGCGTCATATCCTCTCATGGCCATTTTAATCAGTTTTCCTTTGAGATCTTATGAAATAGTCCATTGAGCTACACATTATACTTAATATAGTTTAATTTGAAGTGATTGGCCATAGTAGTTGTGAATGCAAAGAAATAACTATAATATCTTGTTTATCCTACGGGGCTAGGTTATTATAACTTTATGCTCATCAGAACAATGGAAAGACTGAGCGCATTGAAATGCAACTTTCATTTTCATGTTTACTACATTATGTCATATTGGCACAACAAAGGAGTTTTGCAAAGTGAAATAATATATAACACAACTCATTTTTTTAATATATATATATATTTTATTTCAGAGAGGAAGGTAGAGGGAAAGAGAGTTAGAAACATCAATGATGAGAAAGAATCGTTGATAGGCTGCATCCTGCACAACCCCTACTGGGGATGGAGCCTGCAACCCAGGCATGGACACTGACCGGTGATCAAATTGTGACCTCCTGGTTCATAGGTCCATGCTCAACCATTGAGCCACACTGGCTGGGCCACAACTCATTTTTTATGGAGACTACTACATATTTTACTTTTTTATTGATTTTTAAAGAAAGAACAAGGTAGAGGTATAGAGCAATGGAAACATCAATGAGAAAGGAACATTATAAAGGTTGGCTACCTCCTGCATGCCTCTACTGAGGATGGAATCCACAACCCGGGCATGTGCCCTGATGGAATCAAACCAGTGACCTCTTGGTTCTTGAGTCAGTTTTCAACTGCTGAGCAACACAGGTAGGGCCATACCTTACTTTTAGATAATATAATTGAGAATCAGTCTTTTTATACAATGGTTAGGAACACAAGTTTGAAGTCATACAAACATGGTTTTGTATCTTAGCTTTGTCACATATTAACTGTGACCTTGGGTAAATTACTTAACATCTCTGAACCTCACTTTTATCATTTGTAAAATGGGGATAATAATGCCTACATTATAGTGTTGTCATGGAGATTAAGATAAAGGATAGTCCTGGCCTATTGTAAATGTTCAACAAGCATTTCTATAAACAATAGACATTTATATAACCATTTTAATACTAAAGGTATAACACCAAAAGGCTTTGTCTACACGTTCTTGGTTTTGTTTATGTTTTTTTTTTCATCTTAGCTTTAACTCAGTATACTATTAAGTTGTGAAAATAATTATGTAAATGCCAATGGTGGCTTGGGAACAGCTGTCCCAAGTATTCACTATAGAGTTTAGATACATTAGGCCCAGAGGTTGCTGTTGGGCGCTGGTTTGGATGATGAATATATACCACAATGCGTAATTATGAAACCCAATTGAAACTGATTGTTTACCCTTTGGTGTGGCTCTTCAATTTGAGGGCTAGATTTGGGGACTGCATTAGTAAAATTGGGCAAATAAGGAAAAGAAAGAAAGAAGACAAGAAATTGCCTAAACTTTCAGAAACACCACTTAGTATGCCAAATTTTACTTTTGAAATGAACACCATTATAAAGGAGGTATGGATGTATCATTTACAGAAATAGAGCATTTCCAACTGCTCCAATACATGTCTCTCTAGAAATTAACAAGTACTATTATTTTCTGTACTTAAATAATAATTTACAAAATAGTTTTATTCACCTAACCTTCTCTTCTCAGTACGTCTAATTTGCTAGCATTACATTTCCTCATTGCTTTACTTTGATTGACTCGATTATTTAGACTGAACATAGTGCTATGGAAGACAAGGCAATAACCATGACCCCTATGACACACCCTAAGAATATAAGTAGGAGCTCCAGCCTACTACCTCACACACCTAGCTGGAGGCAAAGCTAAATCCTGACTTCCTCATGATACAACCTTTGGTGGTAATGCTGCAGGAGTATGGGACCTGCAATGCTGCGTGACTGAAGAGCAAACTTATAAAAAAGATGCCATCCTTTGCCTTCCTTTTAATGTGTCTTCTGTTCTTGTTTACACAATGCTTTATCAGGTATCTTTTCATCACAGTTTTAACACTTACCATGTTATCACACTATTTAATGTTTTAAGAGATATTTCTTTTAGTATTTCAAGGGTAAGATGGGGCACAGCTCACCTCCCATCACTTCCCAATAGAATACAGAAGAGACTGTGCAGGCAGATCTATTAGCTCTTCTAATAGAAGAAGTTTGATTATATCTTCATGAGTTGATTGAATTGAATAGAATCTAATTTAATTGAATAGCATTATTAAATAATGAATCCTTTGTCATTGGAGTTCTGTAAGCAGCAGTTGTATCATATAACTACAAAAACTTGGCCTTTTCAGTCATATGGTCCAGAATTTATTCCCAGGTCTTTTCCATTCACATGGCCGTATAACCTTGGGCAAATTATTTCATCTTTCTGAAATTCATTTGTCCTCATCTTTAAAATGGGTCAAATGTTATAATGTTGGAGTTTATAACCCTCATAGCCCTTTATCTGTAAAGAGTATATCATGAGGTCAATATATACATTATAGGACAAGCAACTTAACAGTATTTCATTGATAATAAACCAATAGCATTAGCTGTGCATGTGACAGATAGCACATGTATCACTAGAGTTACTTCATATATTACCTGGTCCTTTTCCTTGCCTTCCATCAGATTTAGCAGTTCACAGTCAGAGTTTTAATGATTTGGATCATAGGCCAATACCACACTTGTAATGGCTATCAGAGACAGTTATTCTATAGAGTGCACATTTTATATAAGTAACCAAATTTCAAAAGGTGAAAGGGTGCCCCTGCCAGCTCTAGTTGGCTGTTTCCCCTTTCCTTGAATAAAGAAAAAAAGGGGGGGAGTGTGTTGAGTGAGCAAGTGTCTTTCTTTATCCCAGTCTTGGCGTGACACCAGTAAGCTTATTTCACCACAAATTCATGACTTCTAAAATCAATATTGACTGTAGATATTCATAGAAAAACAGTTTTCCAGCATATTTCTACTGCTAATGAACCACTATGACTTTAGTTGGATGTAAAATGGCCAAGAAAAAAAAGCAAAAGGAAGAGACAAGCAATGGAGTATCAGGTGCTGACCTCGATGTGGTACCTGACTCCTCAAAGCTTAACAGCTTTTGAGGCCTGGCTGGAGGAAAGAGTTGGTCTACCAATGACAATAGCAGGTGCTCTTCAAAGCACAGACTCTGAGGCATGATTGTACAGATGGTGTTACTTCAAGATGATCTTCCTCTCTCAAGTTTTTAAGATGCCATTTTGTGGGTCTCTTTTTAGACCATCAGTGTTTTTTGTCTTTTATAAAGTTGATAGTCGGTTTGGAATTTGTGATAAAATTGGTTGTTCTATAACAGAGATACTTATCCTGTCAATTCAGAGGGGAACCTTCAGTGAAGTTTACAAACTTGGCTCCTGAATTCCTATGGCTTTAGTGGGAACTCTGTGAATAAGTATATGTTTACAGATCAGCAGCATGAAATAATGGAAGATATACTGGATTAAGTAGCTGAAAACCCATGGCCTAATCTTCACCACTAAGTAGCCATAAAAGCTCAGACAAGTCATTTAACCTTTTGAAGCTTCAGTTTATTTTAAATCTTTACAATAAAGCTCATTCAATCTTCTTTGCCTACTTCTCAGGATTTTTGTGAAGAAGGAATTATATGAGTGGGGCAGAGGGAGCAGGGGGTGGAGAGGATGTATAAGGACTCTATAAGCTAGTAAGGAATCTAAAATTCTGAGGAGTTATTTGTATAAGCATTGGTCTTAAAAGCAATAATAATAGAGATATTTTTAATATCACCCTCATTTAAATGCCCATATTCCCTTTTATTTTCATATGTCACCAGGGTGCTATTCTTAGAGTTTTGAATTAAGGGGTTAATAGATTCACATTAAGGATTTAGGAAATTTATTTGAAGTTAAGTGATCTTTTATAGAGAAGAGAAACTAAGGATCTTGACAATATTAATTGTAAAGCTTATCACAAAAAAGGTAGTAGATGCTGCTTAAAAACCTTGTAGCATCCTAAAGAGTTATGTTTTCTTTTTTAGTATCCTATATAATAAAGAGGTAATATGCAAATTGATCGTCACGCCCTCACAAAAGATGGCCGCCCCATGTGGTCACAAGATGGCCACCAGAAGATGGCTGGCAGGGGAGGGCAGTTGGGGAGGACCAGGCCTGCAGGGAAGGGAGAGCAGTTGGGGGGGACCAACCTTGCAGGGGAGGGCAGTTGGGGGTGACCAGGCCTGCAGGGGAGGGCAGTGGGGGCAACCAGGCTGGCAGGGGAGGGCAGTTGGGGGCGACTGGGCTGGCAGGGGAGCAGTTAGGCGTCAATCAGGCAGGCAGGGAGTGGTTAGGGGGTGATCAGGCTGGCAGGCAAGCAGGTGAGCAGTTGGGAGCCAGCAGTCCCAGATTGTGACAGGGATGTCCAACTGCCGGTTTAGGCCTGATCCCTGTAGTATATCTTCAAATAATACTTTATAAGTGTAATATACACTGAGTGGCCAGATTATTAAGATCTCTGAACGCATAATAATCTGGCCACTCAGTGTATATCCTATATAATAAAAGGCTAATAAGCAAACTGTCCCCTTGACCAGGAGTTCGACCAGCAGGCAGGCCGACCAACTGCCCATATCCCCTTCCCCCTGGCCAGGCTGGCCGAACCCCACCCATGCACAAATTCATGCACCAGTCCTCTAATACACACACACACACACACACACACACACACACACACACACACACACTGAGTGGCCAGATTATTATGCATTCAGAGATCATAATAATCTGGCCACTCAGTATATATTGATGAGTTTATTTATCTTGAGTTGGGAGCTTTTATGGATTCCAGCTATATATGTCTGCCACAAATCTTTTGTGTGTGTGTGTGTGTGTGTGTGTGTGTGTGTGTGGATGCGTGTGTGCTCATAGCAAATAAATGGAAGTTTTGGAGTCTGTGAGGATCACTGGAGGGAATTTCCCAATCTCATAATATATTATTATCTCTTCATGTCTGTTTCTGATGGGGTCCAACAGCAGGTAAACATACTTAGGTAACAAAAAGAGTAAACAGCAGTCATTGAAAGTAAATTAATGAAGGCCAGCGACTGCTGATCTCTTTGACAAGAAGGAATTCTTGCTTCCAACATTTAGAAACCACTAGAAGTGGTCTCCATTGGAAACCAGGTTTTGACTTTGCTCTCTGTGCTGAAAAAAGTATTGCAGTAGAAAATACAAAAGTAAGTTGAACTTTGAAATGTAATTTTGATGACTGTCTAGTGCAGGGGTGGGCAAACTTTTTGACTCGAGGGCCACAATGGGTTCTTAAACTGGACCGAAGGGCCGGAACAAAAGCATGGATGGAGTGTTTGTGTGAACTAATATAAATTCAAAGTAAACATCATTACATAAAAGGGCACGGTCTTTTTTTTTATTTCAATAGTTTTATTCATTTCAAACATTTTAACAAGAAGAATGTAAACACTAATTATTATAATTTGAAACTTCAAAAAATGGAGGAATCATAGCACAATAACATACCTTATATTGAAGATGGCAAAGGCAAAATAAAATTGCCTAACAAAGGAAAGGTACAAAAGCCTTTCAAATTAAACTTAAATATAATAAAATAATTTAAAATTAAAACAAATAGAAAAGAACAAAATGTGTAAACAGTAAATTAAACATTTTCTTTAGTGCAACTTCCAAATTATGCCCGGGACGTAGATGTAGATGGCAATGTAGACTGGGTTGAAAGGTTTTTAGTCTTTAAAACATCAACTTCAGTGGGAACAGTGTTGTTGGTCTCCTTTTAAGCTAATGCTCTGATACTGTGCTCTCCAGGGGCGTGTCTCCCTACATCACCAGGATAACGTGTCTACGCATTCCCAGGGTGATGTCGGGGGATGCGTCTGAGGGCATTACAAGGAGCCTCTGGAAGATTGAGAGGTTGTTCCTTCTACTGAATGGGCGGATATAAATCCGCCCAATCAGAAGAAGGAGCTGCAGCTGTGTTTCCCAACGTTGCCATGTTAACACTGCTGCTGGTGAAGGAGCGGAGGGGAGAGCCAGAGAACCCTCCGCTCTTTCGGCTCAGCGGGCTGGATAAACAGCCGAACGGGCTGGATCTGGCCCACAGGCCGTAGTTTGCCCACGGCTGGTTTAGTGAAATGGATTCATGTTCTGACACTGCACCTTTGAGACTTTGAGTTGATACCCATAACACAAAAATCTGTCTGGTCTTACAGTTGAAAAGGTCACAAGCACACTTAATGTCTGGCGGTCTCTGTACATTACCAAACCTTCATTAAAAAAAGGAAGATTTAGGAACTATTATGGGATTTTTTTTAAATAATCTTTTTTAATAGAACCATTTCTACATGTTTTGGATTCAAGTTTATTGATTTAGCTAAGTATAGATTATATTTTCACTACCCTCCAGCAATAAGCACTAACTCAGCAAGAAGCTCTCACATGATTAAGGCAGTTTGGCTTTGGGGCCAACATGCTATTTTTGAAAATTACATCTAATTGTCATTATGGTTTCCTGTTATTAAAAATTAAACTGTCCACATTTTAAAGTTTCCATTGACATTCTAAAACATATTGTCTGTTTCCATTTTAAAAATATATGCTAGAATAGCTTGACATTTTTACTTCTGTATATCATGGGGGCCCTGTACCTGTGAAATGTATACCTTTTTTCATTTTATACTAGAGGCCCAGTGCATGGATTCATGTACCAGTGGGGTCCCTGGGCCTGGCCTGTGGGGATCTGGCCGAAACTGGCTTTTCAACATTCCCCGAGGGGTCCTGGATTGCCAGACAGTGGTTCTCAAGTGATGCACCCCAGAATTGGGCTCCTTCCTCTCTTCTCCCAATATTATGTCCCTTTCTCTCGGTATCTGTCTCACTTCTTTCATCTCACTTTACCCTAAGTTTGGCAGTAACTGACAACTTGTGGGCATTTAGCTGCAAAATGCAATTATTTAGCAAACAGGATTTACTTAGCCTGGAATCTAGTAGGCCTAGGGTAGGACCCTGCTCAATGTCAGGCTCCCACCCAGGCCCTTCTGCCCAGGTGGAGTCCTGTGGCGGCGGGAACCTCCTTCTTCCCACCTGCGCTGCTCCTTCAGTTTCTTCCCTCCCTGGAGGTTGCCCACTGGCACTACTGCCAGCCCAGAAGGAGGGAAGCCTCAGCTGATTTCCCAGCTGAAAGTGGTAGCAGGAAAATTAGCTACCTCCACTGGAAATCAATATTAAGCTGATGGGCCTGCACAGACGCCAGACATTGGGGCCGCAGCCAGTATGTCCTGCATGTTTCATCATTTTCAGGGGTGGGCAAACTTTTTGACTCGAGGGCCACAATGGGTTCTTAAACTGGACCGGAGGGCCAGAACAAAAGCATGGATGGAGTGTTTGTGTGAACTAATATAAATTCAAAGTAAAGGAGCAGAGGGGAGACCAAGAGAACCGGATAGAACAGCCGGATCCGGCCCGCGGGCGGTAGTTTGCCCACGGCTGATTTAGCTAATCCAGTCGAAAAGCTTCTGTAAGGGCCAGACCCATGACCTCTGCAATGGGCTGGAGGCCCCATGGAGAGCCAGACCCAAAGTGGGGAGCCAATATGCTAGAGGACTGGTACACGCATTCCTGCACTGGTGGGGTCCCTGGACCTGGCCTGTGGAGATCGGCCCAAACTGGCTCTCTGACATCCTCCGAGGAGTCCTGGATTGAGAGAGGGTGGTTCTCAGGTGAGGTACCCCAGAATCGGGCTCCCTCCTCTCTGGTTCCAGGTGCCTCACCCGAGAACCACAATTGCCAAGTCACCACAGCTCAGCAGCTCCTGCATTGAGCATCTGCCTCCTGGTGGTCAGTGTGCATCTAATTTGCTTTGGACAACAGAATGATAGACTTGTTTGAACAGATTTGGTCACTACTTATTAGATTCTAGGTCCACCCCTTTGTTATATATCTGCAGAAATTGTGACTTTCCCAAAGTCATACAGTGCCATAATCACCACCTATTTAACTCCTTGCCCTTATTCAAAGTTAAGGCCAAGTCTCACTTCCTTGCATGACCACCACGTACTCATGGATAGCTTTCTCTGCTGCAACTTCCTATTATACACTGAGTGGCCAGATTATTATGATCTCTCAACGAATAATAATCTGGCCACTCAGTGTATATCCTATATAATAAAAGGCTAATATGCAAATTGTCCCCTCTACCAGGAGTTTGACCAGCAGGCAGGCTGGCCAACCGCCCATGCCCTCCCCGCCCCCCCAGCCAGACCCCACCCATCCATGCACAAATTCATGCACCGGGCCTATATATATATTTTTTTAATAAATCTTTATTGTTCAGATTATTACAGGTGTTCCTCTTTTTTCCCCCATAGCTCCCCTCCACCTGATTCCCCACCCCACCCCATGCCCTTACCCCCACCACTGTCTTCATCCATAGGTGTAAGATTTTTGTCCAATCTCTTCCCGCACCCCTCACACCCCTTCCCCCTTGACAATTGTCAGTCCACTCTGATTCTATTATATTCACCAGTCTATTCTGTTCTTCAGATTTTTTATTCACTTGATTTTTAGATTCACTTGTTGGTAGGTATGTATTTGATGTCATTTTGCTGTTCATAATTTTTATCTTTACCTTTTTCTTCTTCTTCCTCTTCTTAAAGAATACCCTTCAGCATTTCATGTAATCCTGGTTTGGTGGTGATGAACTCCTTTAGCTTTTTCTTGTCTGTGAAGCTCTTTATCTGATCTTCAATTCTGAACGATAGCTTTGCTGGGTAGAGTAATCTTGGTTGTAGGTTCTTGCTGTTCATCACTTTGAATATTTCTTGCCACTCCCTTCTGGCCTGCATAGTTTCTGCCGAGAAATCAGCTGACAGTCGTATGGGTACTCCCTTGTAGGTAACTAACCGTTTTTCTCTTGCTGCTTTCAAGATTCTCTCTTTGTCTTTTTCCCTTGTCATTTTAATTATGATGTGTCTTGGTGTGGTCCTCTTTGGATTCCTCTTGTACGGGGTTCTCTGTGCTTCCTGAACTTGTAAGTCAATTTCTTTCACCAGGTAGGGAAAGTTTTCTGTCATTATTTCTTCTAATAGGTTTTCAATATTTTGTTCTCTCTCTTCTTCTGGCACCCCAGAAATTTGGATGTT
Source organism: Plecotus auritus (assembly GCF_963455305.1). Lineage (NCBI taxonomy): Eukaryota > Metazoa > Chordata > Mammalia > Chiroptera > Vespertilionidae > Plecotus > Plecotus auritus. Next base: position 127,395,904 of record NC_137784.1, read on the forward strand.
GGTACACTTAAAGTTGTCCCAGAGGCTCCTTACACTATCTTTATATTTTTGGATTCTTTTTTCTTTTTGTTTTTCTGGTTGGGTGTTTTTTGTTTCCTCATATTTTAGATGTTTGGTTTGATTCTTGGGGTACGTTGTTCTACAGTTGAGTTTCTGTGTATTCTTTATTTCAGACAGTGTATGCTTAATTTCTGACTGGTCCTTTTTCATTTTTTTTTTTGGCATTCTCATTAAGATCCTTAAAGGTCTCACTAAGTTCCTCAGCAGTTTTTAGAAGATTCTTGAGTAACCTTATAAATGTGGTTCTGAACTCTATGTCGTCCAGTAGTTTGCTTTCCTCCATTTCTTTCATTCGTGACAAGTTTCTTTGTCTCGGCATTTTGCTGCTTCCCTGTGTTGATGGAGTGGCTTTGTGTGGTAGGTGAACTATAGGGGCCAGTAGCTCAGCATCCCCAATCACCTGAGATGGACGTTCTTGGTACACCCCTTTGTGGGCTGAGTGCAAAGTCTTGGTGTAGTTAAGCCTTGATTGCTGTTGGTACACTGGGAGGAATTGACCTCCAGGCCAATTGGCTGTGAGGACCCGCTGTGTCTATAATGGAAGAACTGCTACGTTGGAGACACGCTTATGGTGCAGGACTTGTTTCAGTGGGGCTTTGGTGCTCACTGAGTCTGCCTCTTGAATGTGTCACTTATGGATGTGAGGAGTTGAAATCTGGTGTCTCACACTGACCACTAGGTTCACTGGCTTCTGGATCGCCAATGGGGTGCAGGTCAGCTACTGTCTGAGGCCACCCAGCAGGAGCTACAGCGAGAACTACAGTTTTTTCCTCTTTTCTTGGGGTTTGGAGGTTTTGGAGCTGTCTGACCCAGGCTGCAAGTTTTTTAGGTTAAGCTACGATAGGGCAGGCCATTCATATGCTAAAGCTGCTGCTTGGGTGGGTTTGTAGGTTGTGCAGGGCGGGGTCTCAGGGCATCACTAAGCTAGGGCGTAGCAAACAGTGATGGCTGCCAGTTTGCCGGCTCTGCATCTCCAACCACGTCCCCGCATCCCGCGCCCCAGCACAATAAACAATTATTCCTGTGCGCAGCCCTACAAGCAAGCCACTCTCACTTTCCGACCCGATGGCAGACAGTTCAGCTTCTCCCCGTGTAGTTTGGGTCCCCCTTGTCTCCCCAGAAACTGGAGTTCAGAGTAATCAGGAGCTTGTCTCCCTTCGGGTTGAAAAAAGCAGCGCTCCCAGTCGCCTGCCGCCAGCCCAATTTGCACGCCTCCGTACCTCAGCTTTTCAGCGCTTGTGCACGTCTTGATGCTCTTTTCTCTTTCCTTTTAGTTGTAGAACTTCCACTCAGCCAGCTTTCCCGTGGTTCTGGGTGATAGACATTTTGTCTTTTAGTTGTAGTTTTGAAATTGTTGTGCGAGGCAGCAGTGTAGGTGTTTACCTACACCGCCATCGTGGATCCCGGGCCTATATATTGAGTGGCCAGATTATTATGCGTTCAGAGATCATAATAATCTGGCCACTCAGTGTCGTTATTGCCAAAGCCATTCATCTATCTTTTTAAAGTAGGATTACCACACAGTTTGGAATTTCTAGAATAGTGCTGATTTGAAATAATCAATTTCATTCTCCCCATATTAGATATTCTGGAAATTGTCATATTTGGCCATCTACGTCATGTAACCCAAACTGGTTCCCATACCCACTCAAGGAAAAATTATCCTTCTGTCCATGTGCCTGATTCAAGGATCAGAAAATATATGCTAACTTGCATTGTCATTTACTCATTTTATGGATGTAGGTATGTACGTCCTCTTTACTCATCTAGAGTATATATTCCCTGTGGACATTATTTTTTTATCACCTGCTGAATTTTCCATAATGCTCAGTACAGTGCACTGTACATAGTGGGGATGCAATATACATTTTCCGTGTGGGACAATTTTCTGTTTTTTAATTTTTTTCCTTCTTAAATTTCATAGATTTTTAGAGAGAAGAATGAGGGGAGGGGAGGGAAGGAGAGAGAGAGAGAGAGAGAGAGAGAGAGAGAGAGAGAGAGAGAGAAGAGAGAGAGAGAGAGAGAGAGAGAGAGAGAGAGAGAGAGAATAACTGATGTGAGAGAGAAACATTGATTTGTTGCCCCCCACACACACCCTGACCAGGGATGGAACTTGAAATCTGGGCATATGCCCTAACTGGGAATCAAACCCACCACCTTTCAGTGCATGGGACGATGCTCCAATCAACTGAGCCACACCAGCCAGGGCCTATTTTCTTAACATGAACTTTTCCAAGTTCCATGTTTGGCAGTACACCAACACATTGATTCTGGTCAGGGTTAAGTGTGGTTATTTCATTGAATTTATTTTATTTTTATCATTATTACCTTATAATTATACCTGTAATTATAAACACTTGTCAGGTATCTCTTTATCCTGAATACTTTCACAGCTAAGAAATAGCCACTGAGTTTCATGTGGATGTAGCACAAGCTAGGATCATTGGTGCCATGCATATGGTGTCCATGTTAATTGGCATAAATCATTAGGCTCCATAAACCATGTTACACTGTGTATCACTCCTTCTTTGGCATTCAGTGTATAATACAATGTGTTTGAGATGCTCCACAGAGCGGCCCCGCACTTAATGAATGCCACAGACCTTCTTTATGACACAGTGTCAGAGGTCTGAGTTTGCAGAGTGATATTCTGGAAAAGTGCCATGCGCTTTCATGAGCCTAATGTTTAAGAGTGTCCCACAAATGCTGGGCAGATGGGTCCTTAGGACTATCTCTCCAGCTAACTGGAGATGCTAAGTAAGGTACAGGGGAAATTTAACAAACAGGAACTTCTTGTATTTGTTCTATTGATTTTTCTGCCAACAAAAAAAGTGTAACCAATTGTGGTGTTTTCAAATAAAAACATTGGGAATAAACTCTGATTTTAGAGAATGATTTCCTGGCCAGACATGCAGTTGCATTTGAGGAAAGAATGGATATAGCAGGAGATAGGTAACAATGCCAGGTCACTTAACAAAGCAGGAAGGGTAAGGGCCAGGGTTGTAAATCATTATTTATAATTGAACAAAGTGGTAATTTTAGCAACTTTGCATTCTCAAATATGAGACCATCCTCGTGATAATCAAACTATTACTCTGAAACAGTTTGCTTATCAGGAGACCAATTTGAGATGACCTGAAAATGGAAATTGTCTTTCAATTCATTTGAATTGCAAACAGGTAGAAAACCTATAGCTACTGTGGCATATTGTTAAAGCAAATTCAGGTACCTACATTGACATCCTATTTACATTTCTTTCAGAAAAAAAAATCAGGTGAAAGATATCAAAAACACATTTCACAGCAGGCAAATTAATTGGTTTTACAGTATTTGAATGGAGGGTTTGTCAAATAAAACATGCCTTGACAATTAATAGTGTCATTTAGAGCCAAAAAAAATATTGGCTTATTTGTTATTGGATAAAAAGAAGGCAAACATTTTGTATTAGGAGCTTTTAATGTGTTTAAAATCTTCATTAGAGATTAATGGACATGCTTACTTAGCATAGCTCCTCATTAATTTGAGACTAAATAGTCACTGCTTTATTTCAATCTCACTGTTGTTTCTTAACGTGTTTTTTTTTTTACTTCTTTTTAATTAGATCTTGCATTTTAGTTTGGTCTCTACATCATTGGAGATGTAGAATTAATTAATGAGATGTATAAATCTAATGGAAGTGAGTTATTCTTAGCTATCATTTCATTTTGGTGAGCAGTTAAACCACATGTAAGAGGGTGCAGATCCAAGAGATTTAAGAAGTATAGAAAAAATGTGAACTTCACTGAATATATTTAGCGCTGTCACTTGGCATTAATAGATAAAAATGTTTTAATTAGAGTTATAAATAATAGGGGAGCTGGCCAGGATTCAGTTCCTATGCACACAGATTGTTCTTTAGGATCATCACTGTCAAAGAAGAGCAATTGTAATTCTGTTTCAGTGGAACCGCAGTGTCATCCACTGGCAATTAAGACAATCCTAACTACAGGGTTTAGAGAATTAAGAAGGTGCCAAGTTCATTAGAGGTTAGTATGAAAGTGGAGCTATTTTCTATCAAGTATATTTTGTTGTCACATTTTATTGAGGGCATATATGGGCACAATTTATAAAGATTATTTTACTTACACTGCTTTAAGGAAAATTTAGCTAGTAAAAAGTCAAACTGAAATCCAGATTTCTTGATTTAAAGAAGACATTTAAATCATTAGCTATGTATTGAGAAGAAGACTGAAGTAGTTTCTTTAGATTGAGGGATTATTCATGTCAAGGATAGACCTTTCTTTTCTAAAAGACTTTCAAAAAATAAGATATATATTTAAAAGGTTCTGCTATAAATGGGGTTATAGCAAGTCCCCAGAATATACCTATGGCAATGTCTTCAGAAGCTACCAGTAAATCCTGAACTCCCACTTCATTCCCCACCATTAGGAAGTCTTTATATCTTTAGAAGCCATAAATGCTTTGAAGAACTTTTCAAATGTATGTTATAAAAGATAATCATATTTTAAAATGTTTCATACTAACGATCACATAGTAAATATGATTGAAAATAGCTCTCCTTTTAACAATTTGTAAACTTCCAATGTTATATAGGAATGATCTCTCTCAGGAGGATATGGTTAATCAAGTTCTCTGTTTCCCTAGAGCCAGAGTTGAATTAATTTATCTCCGGAGAGGAGATCTTCAGGTCCTGGGGCTATATTTTGCCCTGGGGTTAATTTCATCTGGCCTTCTGGGTAATATTATGGTATTCACCACTGTGGTATTCCAAAAAATTATTACTCCTACTCTTAGGCTCTCTTCTTCCATTCAGAATGAAACCTCTTATAGATTAGAGCAGGCAGAGAACTGCAAACTGGTTAATTAGTTTATTATTATTGGAAAGAGCTGTAACTAATATTGGGGAGCAGAGTGTCACCTCCTTCTGAATTACCAGAGATACTTGGCTTTCAACTCTCACCTTCTCCCCACTCCTCCCATTTTTATCTTGATACTAGTACTCCCGATTTATACAGCATCTCCTTCTAGTTTCATGCTGTAGCTAGCTCTTTATCTCTCCCCCTTAAACATTGCCAGATAATTTTATTATACTTACCTAGCAAATTCGTGTTGCTGTTCTCAAAGACAACTATTTTTCACCTTTCCTTTCTCCTCAGATTTTCAATAACAGCCCCCTCATTCTCAGCAGATGACCTTGCCATATACTTTATAGAGAAAAATATATACAGTCAGACAAGTACCACCTCATCTTCTCATCTTTAATTTCTACACCCCAACTGCTTATGTACCTAGGTACTATGGCTTCCTTCCTATTACAATGGAAGTAGTATCCAGAAGTGCCCATGCTCCTATTTCAGGCAACCCCTCCAATTGTCTCAATCCACTCTCTCCTTCTCAAGGACTTGCTTTTAACATCATCTACTTTCTGTTTTGCAACATTTTCCCCCTCTCCATTGATTTATACTCATTGGTATAAAATATATCTTAATGTCATCCCTCTTAAAAAAAAAAAAAAAAAAAGGCGAAATCTTGACCTCCACATCCCTACTACCTATCATCCATTTCTCTGCTCCCTTTCACAGTGGAAATTGTTTATGCACTTTCTCCATTTGCCCCTCTCATTCTCTCTTCAACACACACCAGGCAGGTATGCATCCACACGTCACTGAAGCAACTCTTACCAAGGTTATCAATGACCTAGATTTTACCAAACCCAATGGCTGACTGCATCCCTATCTTAATGGCCACTTTCTCTCTTAAACACTTTGTAGTCCAGACTTCTAGGACACTATGCTTACTTGATTTTCCTTCTGCCTTCCTGGACACTAAGAATTCATGTTTGACTTTGGAATACATGACACATGGTAGATATACTTTGCTGTATGGAATGTGGACTCATAGAAAAAGGTATATAAATGGTCTTTTAATTCAGCTTCATCTTAGGATGAAACCAGTTTTATAGATAAGGCCTATATATAGCACATTTATGCTACATGCTTTATATGACTTTTTATGTAATGGTTGCCTTCTTAATTATGTTTGTATTAGTTATTACAAAAATTAGTTTGCATTTCCCATGTATTAAAAAACCATCTGCAAGGTAAGAGAAAAGTACCTGGGATTTGACAATTAGCATTAAGAATTCACAATGAAAATAATCCATGCTTAGGAGATAGAGAATTGAATGTTGAAAAATGGACTACTACATAGAATAAAATATATGTAATATTATAGAATAAATTGAAGGTGAATAAAATCACAGAATCCAAAAGATACCTGAGAGATCATCTTGCCTGACCACCAGTCCAACATGAAGGTGCTATTATTTTGTAACAAAATGGGAAATATGAAAACAATAGTATGTGTGAGTGTATTGGCATAAATCTGCTTTCATATTTGAAAAAAGAAAAACTGTCCTTCTAACCTTTTGGGTGTGATTTTTACAATGTGCTTTCATGACAAAATAAAATGTTGATAATCTTATGTAGATATCCTATAGTTTTTGCACTGTTATGTGAAATACCAAACACTGGGGATGTGTAATATATTCATATGCCTTTGCTGTATGAACTGAAGAGTGAGTAAGTGATTTGTCCAAAATCACACAGTTAATTCACAGTAGGGCATGTACAGGAAACTATTGTTTCCTAACTGTGAGTATGTTTTTCTTTTCACTACTTTATTAGATCATATTTACCTGAAAGTGAGATTACTGCTTTGCAATTGTTTAGTTGCTCCATACTATGAAAGTTTGATATGACCATGGAGCAGTCAGGTGCATCTGAAAACTCTAAAAGCTCTAACATTTACTCTTTAATTCTCAAAATTCAAAAGTGGACTTGCTTCCTGATGCATTATATATATACACACTAGGGGCCCGGTGCACAAAGATTCATGCATGGGGGGTGGGTCCCTCAGCCTGACCTGCACCCTCTCCAATCTGGGAGCCCTCAGGGGAGCCATCTCCAATCCGTGAGTTTCTGTCTGTCTTTGCAATCATATGAGTGAATTGTCTGAGACCCCAACCCAGTTTGGTTTGTTGCTCACAGAATAATAGAGGCTTTTTTTCTTTGCTTCATTGGTGGAGATTTCCTGGAAGTTTTAGGATATCTTCCCTTTTAATTTTTCCTAGACACTCTGATTTTACTTGTCTCTCACCTTTGTATTTCCTCCATCCCCCACAACAACAGTAACTTTCTCCAGGCTCACTTTGCTCTAGCGTCTAGGATATTCGTCTGCCATCAGAACTATGATTCCCAGCATTCCTGATGCTCCCCACACTCTCGGTTTTCCCTTTCTGCTCTGTCTCTGTCCCACGGCCTCCGGCTCTGCCAAGTCCTCCAAGCCGCCAGCTCTCCCTCTTTCTGCTCTCTGTCTGATGGCTTGGGGAGCCAAGTTCCCCAAGCCACTCCACTGTTTACCACCTCTCCCCCTCTGCTCTCCACCAGGCGCTTGTGTATGCAAATTAACCCACCATCTTTGCTGGGTTAATTTGCATACCCACTCCTGATTGGCTTGTGAGCGTAGTGGAGGTATGGTCAATTTACATGTTTCTCTTTTATTATATAGGATTTAGCTCATGCAGTTTAGCCTTGTTAATGATGTCTATCGATAGAGTTCAGAAATTGCCTTACTTCAGTTCAATTTCACATCTGTATTTTTACAGTATCATCCTTTACTAAAAGAGATTATGGGCCTGCACATGAGATAGCCATTAAAGTTAATGGAAGTGCAATAAGAAGGGATTTCATAGAATCAAGATTTTAATCTTGAATGGTTTTTGTTGTGGCACTAAGATATAGACAGGACAGAAGTGTATATTCTGTGATCCCTAGGGAGTCAGATGCCTGCCATGAAATTTTAAAAGAAAGGGTACATGGCTGTAAGGTATTTGGGTTAAAAGGTAGGCACCAAGAACAGACAGAAGGCTGAGAAGAGCACAGGCAGGAAAGGGCAAGTGAGCTGGGTCAGAGTCTGAAGGCTGGCAAAGATAAATAGGAGGATACAGCTTGAGTGTGAGCAATAGAATTAAGGATCTAGGAAAGAAGCCTGAAGAATGTATACGGAGGGGGTCTGACCTTGGAGATCCTAGCCAGTAGAGACTGTACAGCCTAGGTAGGCAGTAGCACTAGCACCAAGAGTGACCTCAATACCCAGCTAGGGTGACCAGAGACAGGGTATCTGGGCAAGGAGGGGCTGTAGTTCAGGCAGCCAGACATTTCCAGATAGGCTCTTGGTTTCTTAGGGTAATTTTTCTAGATGTCCTACCTTATTTTCCTTTAAGATGAAGCTCCTCTCCCCATTTTTAGGTCACTCTTATATAGAAACCAGTTATTAGACCAAATAAATGAACAGTGAGCTAATGACTATTCAGAGCTGACTGAATTAAGTACTCTTCACTTGAAATTCCGTCTGTCATTAGGTATTCTCAGCTGATGATGGGTCTTGCTGCATATGAATTCCCCTGTTGCTCATTCTTGTTTTTTATAATATACTTTATTGATTTTTTTACAGAGCGGAAGGGAGAGGGATAGAGAGTTAGAAACATCAATGAGAGGGAAACATCGATCAGCTGCCTCCTGCACACCCCCTCCTGGGGAAGTGCCCGCAACCAACGTACATGCCCTTGACCGGAATCGAACCTGGGACCCTTCAGTCCACAGGCCAATGCTCTATCTACTGAGCCAAACCGGTTAGGGTCCCCTGTTGCTCATTCTTAATGTAATCAGTGAAGAGGTGGGTTCATAATAAAGCACATCACCCACACTTTCTCCACTTCTCCCACCCCCACTGCTCCTTCTCTGTATTCTATTAGCCCCTCAAGTCCCACTCTAGCCCACTTTGTCACCTCAGTCAGAGTCACCAGATGGAGCAGCAGCAACCTGAATAGGATTTAACAAATAGTGACATTCACAGGATTTCTAGGGGCTAATTTACAAGGTGATCATATTATCTACTCAATGGTCCCAAGGCACAGAGTACTGACACACCTTTCCAAGGTCTTTAGAGAGAACTTAGAATAGACGGTGTTGGAGACTTACGATGCACAACCTAGCAGGCTAAGGTACTTTTATATACCTCAGGACATCTCAACCCCACAATAAGCCTAGAAGTAGTTCTTTTTTAAAAATTCCCCTTATATACAGAGGGAAACAGAGGCTCGGGGATGTTCAGGTTTCAGATCTGGGATTAAAATCTAAGTTTGTCCAGCTTCAAAGACCAGTCTCCTTCCACTATCTCTTTATGCCCCTAGAAAATATAGTAAATTATCTCATTTATTTGCTCAAATAAAATGTGATTGCTATCTCTACCTTTTTAACTTTAGTTCCATGTAAGATTCTGAGCAACGGGTAATTTTCTGTACATGGCTTAAAATGGCAAATGTTAAATTCCTTTGATCTTCACATTCTATTTTTGGCTCCTTCTTTTCTTAGAGGGAATGGTGAATATTAGCCTGTTTTACATGGTATATTTTGACCATATAACTCCCTTAAAAATGGCCAGAAAAATATTTTAATGTAAATATCAACTCTTTAGACACCCAGGACTGCATTAAAAAGAAATTAAAAGATGACCAAGTTGGCTGTAACATTTCACTGTTATGAAATCTTTCTTTTGTTTTCATTAAAGTTATATTACTTGAGGACTTCTGTCTGCAGCTTATGTAATATTAACTGTTCTCGTTTAATCACAGACTCATGAATACACACTAGAATAGGGACAGGTTAAGGTGAGGCAGAAATCAAGAGGCAGAAGAATCCTTATGTGAACTGTGTTTGAAGTTTTGGAAAACTTGGACTCCCTGGATAGGGAGGGAGATAAAACCTTTGAGGCTGCTTCCCCTTGCTTTTACAAATGACTGATGATGTAGATTAAAATTTTTTTAAGAATAGAAAGTTCATTCGGTAATACAATAGCATAACCTGAGTTTTCATTTTATTAGTAATGCCATGCAGGGGAGAACTGTGTGCTGCAAATCAATCATGGGGATAAATGTAGCAATTTGTTAATAAAAATACAAACTGAATTAATTTAGAAGCCACATTGTGTCAGTCGTGGATATTGTTTTTAACTGGACCAGTAACATAGTATTTTGTGCTATTGGTATGTCAGTCAGTGTCACTGGCACTTGTTAGGGGAATTCAAGCATTCATTAGCAATTAAACTTGCAACTTTTAAGTTTTTGTCCTTTTTATTAAATTTAGTGGGGTGACACTGGTGAACAAAACTATATAGTTTCAGGTGCACAATGCTACAGTACATCATCTGTACACTGTATTGTGTGTTCACCACCCCAAGTCAATTTTCAGTCCATCACCATTTATCCTCCCTACACCCTCCTCAACCTCTCCCCTCATGCCCCTCCTGCAATCGCTACACTGTTGTCAATGTCCATGAGTTTTTCTTTTTTTTTCCTTTTAGCTCTATTCCCCCACCTGATCCCCGACCCAGCACAACAACCTCCCCCCTAACAGCTGTAAGCCTGCTTTACGAAGTCATTGCCAAGATGAAATTTACCTAAAATAGTGGGCTTTGATTGCCAGGTATTATGAGGCAACCTCAGGATGATTTTAAGGGGAAAAATGACCTCTCTTCTCCCACAATCCCTTAATAATAATGTACTGAGAGGCATGCATTGAGCTCCTCCAGGTTAACAATGTGGTGATTATTATTCTTTTAATGTTTTACATTAATCTCAATGTTTTCTATTAGTGCTAGCTGCTGCTTATGTCTCTCAATGCCACAATCAGGGTATTTTTGATATCTTATATTACCCTAATTGCCAAGAAGTATTCTCCAAACTGATTAATTCCAGAATGATTAAAACATCCTATGCAATTCATTTATTGTTGCTGCAGTTAATTGAATATTTGATTATTTAAAGGTACCCTGATTATTTTCTAAGATATGTATTTATCACTAGGCAGATGATCTGTGTGTGGTCTCTCTGTGGCTACATGGGGTGGCAGCCTACACTGTCACATGCATAGAGGGTAGGCACTTGTGAGGGCTCTCAGTCAATTCACCACCTGCCTGACATGCGCATGCCTTCCTGGCTGGCCTTCAGAAGACCACATTTGTGCCCAGCGCAAGAGGTTCTTTTGGGACCAGGAGTGAGAAGAGCACAGCCTTGCTTTCTGCTCCAAGAGGAGGGGTTAGAGAGGGGGAATGCAAAAGGACGCTGCAGCTCTGAGTGGCTAACTTGCGCTTTGTGGACCATCTGAATACTCAAAAGAGGATTTAAAGAGAAGAGAAGGTGGCTCCGGAATTAAACAGCAGTTTGGGAACTCATCGGATAGCGGTTCTAATCCTGGTATCACCACTAGCTCTCTTCCCCTCTTCCCCAGTATTCTCTCACACCTGTCTGAGTGACTCCAGAATTACTGCAAGAGGGGTGTGCGTCAGAGAGAGACAGAGAGAGACATAGAGAGAGCAACTGGGAAAAATTTGGACTGAGCCATAGCCTTAGTTCAGCTTTCTTTCCCGGCGCAGCTCTGCAGGGAGCTCAGAGACGGGAGTGGCTTCAGGTGTCCCCGCCACTTCTCAGCCATGTCAAGTCCTTGGCCCCTCACTCCTATATGGAGTGAGGACTACAGTCAGGATCTCGGCGGCTGGGAGCTTCTGTCGGACATGACTCTGTCCACAAGCCCGGTAGGTACTGTCTCCTGGACACCTAAATCAGACCTCCTGTATGGTATTGTCAGTATTGTCTGTTTCCCTTGTAAATGTTTGTCTCCCCAATTTGTGTGGCATCTTGAAGGCACAAATTATGTTGTCTTTAGTTCTTTAAATACTCCCTCTTGGGACCATCTTGAGCACAATGTGAATTCAATCCAGATTTGCTGTCTAAAGAAATAAATGAAAGAATTGATGAATAGGTGGAGGGGGTGAATGAATGCCATCCTATTACCCTTGTCAGGATTACCTTACAATGTATATCCCAGTGGGTCTCTAATTGTTTGTTTTTCCATCCCATCTAGACATGTAACTTGGAAAGAAAGAGGCCAAGTTTCATAGTTATTTGTATTAGCAACCCACAATACCTCACACTCTTCTAGGCACCTAGGAAATACTCGCCGGTTAATTCAAACACACTTGCAGTGGGAAAAATACTTGCGGCTTGAATGTAGTTGTCTGGCAGTGTAAACGGCTATAAGTCAGGGCTAGATGAGCTTGTGGAACTCGTGGCTCCATGTGAATGCTTGATTCCATTATTTCCTTTAAAAAAATTCTGAACACTTCATGTGGATGCAATTTATTTCGCTGCCCTTGTCTGTAGAGTTTTTCCCAATCCTGAGTGCTACCAACTGCAATAAGTCATTATTAGATTTCCTGTAAAGCCCCAGAGTCCACAACTCTTTCTATTTTGACAGCATTTCCCCAATAAGGAAATGGATATTCATAATACCAGGTATAGAGATGATATTTGCAGTTGACAAGAGTGAGTCAAATCTTACCTTGAAAAGACAAGAAGATTGGACTTAATAATAAAGCAGTAAGAAGAACAGGACAAGGGGTAAAAACCTGACTCATTGTGTGGGGCTTTGTGGGTTATTCATATTATTTATTTCACTTGCTGCTCACAGAAACCCTGTGAGATTTTAAAGGAATAGGTATTGTTATTACCATTATTTTATTTTATTTTACAATTGGAAAAAGTGGAACTTTAAAGGATTAAAGTTACAAAGTCCAGCTCCCTGGTGATAGGGCCAGGACTCCCACCCAACATTTATACTCATAAATGTTGTGTCTGCATATTACCAATATTTTTCCTCTTTAATTAAAAAATTAATGTTTATGCATTTGTATGGAAAAAGGAGGACAAAGACCTCCTCATGAGAGTGGGCCATACATTTTTAGCCCAGGCAGCCCACACTGATACAATGCAATAGCAATATTAAAGATTAAAGATTTTGCTATAATCATTTTGATATTGGTGTTTGGGGAAGGTATTCATTAGAAGTTTAAGAATTGTCTTGGAAAATAGTTATTGGAGCACTGAACAATGGAATGAGATTTTATTTGCTGTTAAGAATAATCAGTTGAGTTCTGTAATCTTTGTAATAGAACATTATCTCCAAGTATATGTTCTGTAAGTATTCATTCTGTGCAATTATAATAATTATTAATGGGGGGTATTACAAATACTAAAAACCCAAGAATTCAGTCAAGAAAATTGGAAAGTGCTGCATTAAACAAATTAGATAGGTGTCACAGAGCCTTTAATTTGCATCATGGATCTCCAAGAGGCAGATAGATTGCAGCATTTCTCAGTTATTTGGACATGCACCTAGGAAATAGTCATTGGTTAATTCTTTCATTTGAAGAACTAGTGTCCATAGGATGATCTCCTTTGTAGCACTTACCACAGTTACAATTGTACATTAACTATGTGATTCTTCATATCTGCCTTCCTCTTGAATCTGCAAACTCCATGAGAGAAGAAACTGTTTCCTTTTGCTTCCTATTATATCTGTGCCTACTGCAAGTCTAGTGGCACAGACTCTAGCCCTCAAAAATATTTGCTTAATGAATGGATAAATTAACAAAGAACTGTGCTAGGCCATCTATGGTTCCCTAACAAAAATCTACATTTAAGGTTCTTGACAATGTGTGCCCAGCCAACTTTTTTAGCCTTTCTTTTTATTGTTCTTCTACTCGGTATTAGAATATGATTGTTCTTGGAAGGGTGACTGTATAATTTATCATCCAAACTGGGACATTTTTAAGGTGGAAAGAGGACACTATCAATTAATTATGCCAGGGTAACCCAGGTTGGATGGCCGCTCATTGTTGGTGACTCTTTCTCACCCTGCCTCCCCCACTAGGGATTTTATGCTACTTGGAGCAGGTAACTTTACATGGAGAAGGTATTCAAAAATATTAGCTGAAATTAATGCATGCAAAGTAGCAACTTTAATGCTAAGTTGAGATTTGCTGATGAATTTAACATATATTTTAACTTTGAGGGAAACTGGATCCATATTCTAGTCCCCATTTCCTGAAATAGAATTATGTTCATATTCAAATGTGTCAGAGTAACTAAGGGATTATGACTTAATTGTCCTGTAAGAGGCCTGAAACATGTGGACTCTGTGGAAGTGCTCTCTGAATAAAACCAGCCTTTTATATCCCAAGGCAGTGAATCAAAGAGAGCAAATATTATATTTACCAGAACTGGAGTGAGGTGGAAATGATCAGATTGCAATTCTGGACAGGCTGAAAGTATGAAGGAGAGTGGTAAGAATGTTGGGAGGATGCCCATACCTGCATAGGTGACATCATGCCTGGAAGACCTTTGTCCAGGTGGCTCTCAAGTCCTTCGTTATGCATTGTTTTATAGCTGGTGTCTCACTTTGGTGTTTGGACTCTTGCTTTCATTATGGAGCCCCTGGAGGAAAGGACCAACTGCCAGACATGGAGTATGTCCTCAGTACATTTCTGCTAGTTGATTGAATTTTGGTTGATTAGAAAGTTGTCACACTGGGAAAGATGGCTCAAGGGATTAACTGTGTATGTGTAAGAGTCTAAGTGCCAAGGCAAGCATGCAGTTTACATAGGAGTTTTACCCTGTGTTTTCAATAAGAATTGCAGGCATCTATGCCGAAACTGGTTTGGCTCAGTGGATAGAGCGTCGGCCTGCGGACTGAAGGGTCCCGGGTTCGATTCCGGTCAAGGGCATGTACCTTAGCTGCGGGCACATCCCCAGTGGGGGGTGTGCAGGAGGCAGCTGATCGATGTTTCTCTCTCATCGATGTTTCTAACTTTCTATCCCTCTTCCTTCCTCTCTGTAAAAATATCAATAAAATATATTTAAAAAAAAAAAAAAAAAAAAAAAAAAAAAAAAAGAATTGCAGGCATCTGGTTGGGCTCATAAGTTCAAAGAACTTAATTTAATCGTAGAAGTGTTTCATATAGACCTCATCTTTTAAAAATCTGTGATTATGAGTAACACACTAAACTGTGTCAGAAGGTCAAAGAGACCTTAAAGATCAAGAAGTTGAACTCCTTCTTTGAATACCAGTAGATGAGCAAAGTGAAGTCCCATCAATGGGGAAGGATGGATCAGTGTCCTACTGCAAATCAGTGACAGAATGAGGCACTCGCTTTCTGCACCTTGCACTGTGGTCTTACTGTTTCATTGAAGTAAAATAAAATTGGTCATTTGCAGATCCCTTGTGCTTTGTATATAATAAGGAAAAACCACATTGATACCTACATTTATTTTCCTTAGAATTTTTCCTAAATAGTAAAAATATTATGCAATAAGCTTCTCTGAAAGTAACTAGATTGTGCTTAATTTTTTTATGTTTTTTTAGGCAAGCCTTCCCAGTGATCCAAGCTGTGTTGAAGAAATCTTGAGGGTGAGTTTAAACCTTTATTTCTGTGCCTTTTAATAATGAAGCAATATATCTGCTTAAACTGTTTAAAGTAATTACTGTTCTGTTTCCAGGAGTATAACTTCAAGACCCTTCTGCTTATACCTCCTGTCTCATTTCTTACCTGTCATGCCGATCCTTTAATCAAGCTAGTATCCTAATCTCACCAACCTTCTGTCCCATTCTGACATCCTTATGGGTCTTTCTTTGGAGTCTGGATGGACTCAACACCTGTTTAAGGAAACTTACACTGGTTAAACATCTTACCCAAAAATTTTGCCTTTCTGCTTTCTGGGATCTCAAGACAATGTCATTGTTCTATTCCACTACATTGTTGATGGCACATGGTTATGGAAATTGTAGCCTATAAGGAGGGGATGAGATGTGGAAGCAAGGATGGGAAGAGAAACAAGAATGATGGCCAGTGAGAAATGATACTGATGGGAGTGAATTTGTGCATGAGAATAGCATGGAGGCAGCAAAAATTTACAAATGGTGGCACTAATCTCTCCCAACATAAATGATTAACCAAAAGGAAAAACCAAAGCCAAGCCAGAAGAATGTATCTCCTGTATCTGGCTTTTGGCATCATAAGGCAATATGGTACATGAAAAATAGGTGTCATAGAAGAGAGGTCCAGTCCTGCCTCCACTATTTGTCATTTCTATGATTTGTACAGATGATTTCATCTTTCTGAATCTCCCTTTCTTTTCTGTAAAATAGGACAATAATACCTGTCCTTATTTCCGTATAAGCTGCCAAGTAGTATATGAATGCTTTTTATTATGATAAATTATTATCACTGTGACCAGGAGGAAACCATGTAGGATTTCCATTTGGGAAAGAATCTGTGTGCCAGTTAAAATTCTGCACCCCCTTTCCTCACTTACCACATTCACTCCAATTCCCCCTGAGACTCCTCCTGGTAAATGCTTCTTAGAAGTCCATTTTTTTTAATCAAACCCTGCGAAATCACAGCCAAAGGAATAATAAAGAGCAGAAAACTGTTTACTACCAAATTGAATAGCCACATGATTTCAACTTTTGTGGATATTCATGTACCTTTTTAACTAAAAATCATTGTTAATGATTATTAAAAAGGAGTCCTATCACTCTGATCAGAGATGAGACTATCTGAATTAGGGATATGCTGGCTACTTTTATAAGATAAGAGACCAGGAACCCCTCAGTCATCTTTCCTTGGGATCCAAGGGTCTCAGTGTGGGGTGGTTGACTGTTGTGAAATCCTGGGAACCCAGTCCCTTGCTCTTTCCATTGGGTCAACAAAGGTCAGATACACCAAATATACAAAATCTTTACTTCTGTGATGGCTGTGTTCCTTAAAGGAACATATTACCCTGGTCACTACAGTAGTCTTGCTTTTCCAAGTGATGTCAGTGGTCTTCTATTAACTCCCAAAGGAATGCTGGACCCATTTCAAAAATTACTACCTAATCTGTCACAATTGAAATCTCTACTTAAGAGCAACCTGGCCCAGGTGCCTAGGTGGCTCACACAGTGACTAAGTGAGGGGAGCGGGTGAACACCTGTCAGGGGCTAGCAACTCCAGTCTGCTGGAGAAGCCACTTAGAAAAACAGAATGTCATGTGGAAAGAAAAAAAGCAGGTTGTTTTAAGAAGTTTGAAAAAGCTAACACCCTTTGAGAGAGTAAAATGTGTTTTTCTGTTGTTTGTACAATAGAATCTAGCGAAATGTTTTTTCTTACTTTTTTGAGGGGATATAGGTTATATAGAAGTCTTTTATATCTGTCTTTATTGATTTTAGAAAGAGAGGAAATGCTGTAGCCTGTTTGTCTCAATGAATAGAATGTTGGCCCGTAGACTGAAAGGTCCAGGATTTGATTGTGGTCAAGGGCATGTACCTCGGTTGCAGGCTCCATACCTGGCCCTGGTCAGGGCACGTTCAGGAGGCAACTAATCAATGTGTCTCGTTCACATCAATGTTTCTCTCTGTGTGTTTCTCCCTCTCCCTTCCACTCTCTATAAAAATCAATGGGAAAATGTCATCAGGTGAGGATTAACAACAACAACAACAAAAAGTAGAGAGAGAGAAGGGAAGAGAGAAAGAGGAGGGAGAGAGCTGCCTCCTGCATGTTTCCTACCAGAGATCAAGCCCACAACTTGGGCATGTGTCCTGACTAGGTATTGAACCAACCCTTAAGTGCTGAGACAACTCTTAACCAACTAAACCATTTAGTCCAGGGCTATAATTCTTTATTTTTTTTTTTAAACACCATTAATGAGTGGGCTTTTTTTAAATTGAAGAATGACATATTTCATTTACCATACTTGGAATAAAAATAAGCTTTCTGAAGTTTATGTCCTAAAGTTTATTACTAATTCTTAAACTTTTACAGACTGCATTTCATGGAACAGAGTTCTTACTGTATATTTTGTTATCACACATTCATATTTCTATTTGTTTGAGAGTCTTAGTGTCTTTTGGATGGCTCTACAGTCTCTCTCTGTCACTTTGCTCCCCATCAGCCTCCTTCTTGGAGGGAGTACCTTTACTATTTATCTCCAACTCTTTCTAACACCCTCAATGCTTTTCAAACTAAGCAGAGTCCAGAGCAAGTAAGGTCATCTTCTCTTTTTTACTGAAATGGAGCTATGCAGAGGAAGGAGCCAAGGGACAAGGAGGACTGGCCTCTAGTTGCTCATGACATTCCATCACTGCCTAGCTCTGTGGCTTTTCAATCTTTTCATCTAGAAAGCAAAGGGTGATTCAACTTTCCACCCCAACATCCACCTGCAGTGAAGGAATCTAAGGTGTAAACTCTGTTTGCATATGTAAAATGGAGATCTCAGTATGTTTGCTCTCTCAACTTTTCCAACCTCCCTGATTCTCCCCTTTTTCCCTCTATAGCACCGCAGACAATGTATGCAAACCCACTTCATCTAACATAGGGAAAAACTTATTTTATTAACGAAGGTCAATACAAATGACCTCTCCCCAACTCTCAACCCATCAGTGTCCTGGCAATGGAAATGCTTTTGCCTAATGCATTTTATTTTGACCCTTTTTTTCCCCAAAAATGCTGTTCAAATTCAAACCAGTTGGCTTTCTATGAAAGTTTATCTTACCATTACTCTGACAATGAGCTCAGCTTCCCTTCAGACCAGCACTTCCACTTCTCTTTGTTTGCTTGCACTTCAAGTTCTCTTACTAGGTTGTAGCCCACCTTGTCTGGTCTTCCAGAGCCCACTTGACCTGATATAGCAACCTTATTTCCCTATAGCACAACTGGCTTTCAAAGCACTTGAACCTTGTTATCTTATTTTTATCATAAGAAACATGTTAGTTCCTTACTATATCAGGAAGTTGAGACCTAAAGAGGTTATAAATGACCTGTAGTTTAGGGTGAGGCTAGTATATGGCAAAGGAGAAATAGAAATCAGACTCCATTTTGCACTACACCTGTCAGCCACCTTATTCACAAACCTACAGCAAGAATCTTTTGATTTAAAAAAAATTATATTGCTTAAATTCCATTTCTGATAATATGTGCAAAGGAAATAAAAGCACTAACTCAAAAAGATATCTGCACTCCCATGTTCACAACAGCATTATCCACAATAGCCAAGACATGGAAACAACCTAAGTGCCCACTGATGGATGAACAGATAAAGAAGTTGTGTCTGTGTGTGTACTAGAATATTATTCCGCCATAAAAATGAGGATATCCTATTTATTTGTGACAATATGTATGGACCTCAAGACAAATACTATATGATCTCACCTGTATGTGGGATCTTAAAAAAATTCATAGAAAAAGAGATTAGATTTTTGTTTATCAAAGACATAAGCAAAGGGAGGCTAAATTGGAGGAAGGTGGTCAAAAGGTACAAATTGCCAAAACCGGTTTGGCTCAGTGGATAGAGCGTCGGCCTGCGGACTGAAAGGTCCCAGGTTCGATTCCGGTCAAGGGCATGTACCTTGGTTGCGGGCACATCCCCAGTAGGGGGTGTGCAAGAGGCAGCTGATCGATGTTTCTCTCTCATCGATGTTTCTAACTCTCTATCCCTCTTCCTTCCTCTCTGTAAAATATCAATAAAATATATTTAAAAAAAAAAAAAGGTACAAATTTACAATGATAAGATAAACTAGAGGCCCGGTGCACTAAATTCGTGCATGGGGGGGTCCCTCAGCCTGGCCTGCACCCTCTCCAATCCGGGACCCCTCGGGGGATGTCTGACTGCCAGTTTCAGCCTCGCAAGCCAGACCAAGGGACCCCACTGGTGCACGTATCTGTGCACTGGGCCTCTAGTTGTTAGATAATAGCAAAAGATTGAGAGCATCCCTCCTGCAATCTGGGACCACTGGCTCCTAATCACTCACCTGCCTGCTTGCCTGATCGCCCCTAACTATCCTCCCCTGCTGGCCTGATCACCCTTAACTGCCCTCCCCTGCCAGCCTGATTGGCCCTAACTGCCCTCCCCTGCTGGCCTGATCGCCCCTAACTGCCTCTGCCTTGGCCCCTGCCACAGTGGCTTTGTCCAGAAGGACATCTGGAAGATGTCCAGTCTAATTAACATATTACCCTTTTATTAGTATAGATAAGTACTAATGAGGTAATGTCCAACACAATGACTATAGTGGTCTAGTATGGTATATACTGTGTGGCACATAGGATAATTGTTAAGAGACTGAAACTTATGAGTTCTCATCACAAGATTTTTTCCTTTTTTTCTTTTCTTTTTGTTGTATTTATGTGAGAAGATGGATGTTAGCTGAACCTACTATGCTAATAATTTCACTATATAAAATCAAACTATCATGCTGTACTCCTTGAACTTATACAGAGATACTAGAATATATCAATTATTTCTCAATAAAACTGGAAAAATAAGACCTGTAAAAATGCTTCAGACACTGGCTGATTTATTTTAGAAGTTTTGACTAAGAATACCAGCAAACCAACATATGTTGAGCAGGTTTGGAGAATGAATTATTTCTTCCTGCTATTCTTTTTTTTTTTTTTTTAAATATATTTTATTGATATTTTACAGAGAGGAAGGGAGAGGGATAGAGAGCTAGAAACATCGATGAGAGAGAAACATCGATCAGCTGCCTCCTGCACACCTCCCACTGGGGATGTGCCCGCAACCAAGGTACATGCCCTTGACCGGAATCGAACCCGGGACCCTTCAGTCCGCAGGCCGACGCTCTATCCACTGAGCCAAACCGGTTTCGGCTCTTCCTGCTATTCTTAATATTTTCAAATCTCATTTCAAATATAAAATAATAATAATAAGTTACTGCTATTAATAAAAGAAATAACAACAATAATGTGCTACTTACTGTATGCTAGATACACTACATTGTCATTTTCTCTTCATAACAGCCCTAACAGATTTTCTTATTAATCACATTTTACAAAATAGGAAAGGGTGAAATCCAGAGAGGTTAAGTAATTTGTCCCCATGTCTCTGACAATGTCCTGTCATGCATTCCCTCTGTTCCTGTTGGTTTACCTGAATCCATCCACAATTCACAAGTTCCATTTCACTTCATAATTATGGCATCAACAAACAGTTCATTTCAGCTTTTTTTGTTTCCTTAATTTGTACAAATCCAGTTATGTCAAAATAATTTCAAGCAGTTTTTCAAACAAACCAGAATTAACCAACCTACAGCACTTTTCTGCCAAATTGCCCTTCTCCCACAGAATAAGTTGCATAAATTCAGATGTTTTACTACTTGTCAAGAACATTATTGCTTATTATAAATTTTACAAATCAGAGACTTTAAGGCAGTAATCAGCTCAGTGCAACCCAGCCTGTGTACCTGCTTTCATCAGCATTCCATTTTCTCTTGAGTGTCAAGCTACCCTCAAGAACAAATAGAAATGAAAAATAATAACAATTCTGGCCCCAGTGATGGTGTTTTGGAGTTACAATTCATCTATCATTTGAGGGATTCTTAAGCTGCTCATATGTAATAATGTGAGCAGCAGCTGAAGCTTCTTTTCTAAGCTCCATGGGGTTTATGGGTCCTAGAGTAATCATTTCTGGAAGACTTAAGGCAAGGAAAGCAGCATGTACTAAATGCTACTAGCTAAGGATGGATGTTCAATGATTATTTGTTCTGCAATGGTATGATTTATTTATTCCTAGCAAGCATTTATTTTAAGATATCAATAAACTATCAACTAAATCATTTCTAGAGTAAAAATGCATATGTAATGTTTCTCTTGGATTTGACACTGAACAGATTGTGTTTCCTACCAAAGCACCTTCAATAGTTGATAATTTTATAGGCAAACATCTGTAAGGGTAATTCACTGTTTATGAGGGATGCAAAATTTGCTAGTTAGAATTTAGGGAACTTGATTTTATAAACTGTATTGTCTTACAGATCTCTCCCTGCCATATAATCAGGTTGGCAAACACTGACATAGACACCTCTTTTTTATTACAACATGATCTGTATTTACAGCCTTCTAAATTATGGCAATTCTACTTATTAGGTCTGTGTTTAAGTTTACTGTTTCATCATAGATAAAACTTACTAAATAATTACAGGATTACCATGTAGAGTATTTGCTGTTTTTTAAAGGGGAAAAATGAAAAGGACCATATTAAAGGTGAGAAAAAAATGAGCCAAAGAACAAAATTGGTAAGATAATTGTGTCTGAAATTATGTTTGATTATATTTTCATAAATGTGCAGAATAATCAAATACCTTTCAATAACAATTATTTTATAAAATTTAACCAATAATTGGGTAACTGATTTTATATTCTGTCATATTAACGTATAAATAATGTTCAAATGGAATCATGCAAACAATTTTCTGTATGGCTGTGTTAAATACTAAGATTTTCAGAATGCTTTAAAAACATCTATCTTATTCTGGTATGAACTTTTAAAATTAATAGTTTTTTGAAATAGTAATATAGTGTTTCATCCAAGAAGGATAACAATTGCTAAATATAATTTAGACTATAATAAATGTTAACAATGATGGAGTCAAATAAATGAACTAACTAATAATAGTACCCTCTGCTAGTCTGATGACTAACTCTTACCTAATGACATTGGGAAATATGTAAATTTGTCAGCAGGTGAAAATTCCCTTGACTGGGTAAATTATGTGGAGTATTACCCTTTCTGAAACTAATTCAAAGCACTAATGGACTTAATATGTAGTGTGCATATGTAAGGTGAGCTATTCATTGAACAAATTAGCCCATAAGAGATAGTGCCCATTATTTCCCTACCAGTAATCATTCCCTCTTTTCTCAAACCCAAACCAACCCAGAAGAAATATGCTAAATTTAATTATAACAACTATTATGTGAACAATGTAGATATGACATCCAGTGTGCTTCCAAATGCACTTAGAGACTGTCAAGCAATTTAAATATTTTCATGTGGAATCTGGGGGGGGGGGGGGGGAGTGTGTTGCATCTAGTATATGATGTGAATTTTAAATGATTATACAGACGTCATTGGGAAAATGAGTAATGTGAGTAACAAGGTGACTGGCCCAGTGAATCATAGGAAACTTTCAAATGGAGACATGTCAAGGAAGAGATGATGTCAAATGCCATAACTTAGCAACTTAGCATTTAGCTGCGCAGGGAGTAAGCCAGAGTAGCCCCTTTAAAATAGCTGAGTAAATGTATGAGTCCCTATATATCTTAGGTGTGCTATAAAAATAAGTCTGTTTCCTGTCAACCTGTTCATTTTTGTGAACATGGTGATTTATTATTTTCTATTGAATTGAATGAAAGCAGGTGAGAATTTAAGCCACGTGTAGAATTTATACTTGCTTTCTGTATCTTGGGTATACAGAGAGGGTAACAAAACAATGTATTAGTTTTCCAAGAAGCATTCTAGGCTTCTCTGAAAGACATAATAGCTTCCAACTGTTGTTTGGGAAGTAGCCTTTTGTCCTGACTGTGCTTCTAGGATTGGGTTAGGGGGAAGAGGGGGTAAAGCAAGGGACATTTACCATTCCATTTGCATCTGTGTAAAGGAAAAACCAGTGTCTCTGGAAAATGCATTGAGAAAGTAACCTCTCAGAATCAATTTGACAGGCATCTTCCACTTTTGAAATGAAAGAATAAAACAAGATTTGTCCCTTCTCTTGTTATCGCCAAATGCATGTGGAAAATGAGAAAGAGATCTTAAATCCATAATTGATCTAACTAGAAGACATCCATAAGCCTAAATCACAATTTATTTTGTGAAGGTAAAATAGGGAAGAATCCAAAAGACAGTTCTCATAGCCATGAATCTGAGGCATAGCTGATGAATCACTGATTTGCAGGATAAGCAGCATACCATGAAAAGGAAAAACAATATTGGAATAATGAGAAAGGGTATGATGGTTTGTGATCAGAGTTTCATGGACCAAGTCTGGGACATACATATTTTGAGAAGTGGGAAAGGAAGGATTGAATGAGAAATTACATAACTAATCCACATTTGTGGGAAGCACTTTGTTGCTGAAGCAAACTAGAAGAGTGAGATGCTGCTTTGTGAGAAATATGCAGGGCTGATGTCTCTTGATAAGATAGAAATAAAGATCAAAGCAGTTATTGGTTACACATCCTCATGTTCAGAAGATATTTCTGCTAGTCTTGGATGAAGCCATAGACCTCATTGCCACAAGAACATCCTTCCAATAACTGGTCCAGGAAGAATCCTATCTAATAGAAGAGTAATATGCAAATTGACCATCACTCCAACACACAAGATGGCTGCCCCCATGTGGTCAAACATGGCTGCCCCCATGTGGACACGAGATGGCCACCACAAGATAGCCAACAGGGGAGGGCAGTTGGGAGAGACCAGGCCTGCAAGGGAGGGCAGTTGTGGGCAATCAAGCCTGCAGGGGAGGGCAGTTGGGAGGGACCAGGCCTGCAGGGGAGGGCAATTAGGGGCAAACAGGCTGGCAGGGGAGCAGTTAGGCATCAATCAGGCTGGCAGGGGAGTGGTTAGGGGGTGATCAGGCTGGCAGGCAGAAGCGGTTAGGGGCAATCAGGAAGGCAGGCAGGCGAGCAGTTGGGAGCCAGCAGTCCTGGATTGTGAAAGGGATGTCTGACTGACCGTTTAGGCCCGATCCTACCAGGACCAGGCCTAAATGGGTAGTTGGACATCCCTCAAGGGGTCCCAGATTGGAGAGGGTGCAGGCTGGGCTGAGGGACACCCCCCCGGTGCACAAATTTCGTGCACCGGGCCTCTAGTTCTTACTAATAAAACATTAGCAATAATAAAAATAGGAATCATCAAAAGAACTACACAAAAAGCTGAAACTGGTTTGGCTCAGTGGATAGAGCATCGGCCTGCAGACTGAAGGGTCCTGGGTTCGATTCTGGTCAAGGGCATGTACCTTGGTTGCGGGCACATCCCCAGTGGAAGGTGTGCAGGAGGCAGCTGATCGATGTTTCTCTCTCATCGATGTTTCTAGCTCTCTATCCCTCTCCCTTCCTCTCTGTAAAATATCAATAAAATATATTTTTAAAAAAAAGAACTACACAAAAATACAATCCAAAAAAGCATATGGTTAAAGTGTAGCAGGAAAAAGTATTGCCAGGGAACAAATTAAAGCTCTGACCAACATAGTTACAAGAATTGTGTTTTTTTAAAGCAATTTTATCTAAAAACAAACAAACAAAAAAACAAGAGTCAAAGCAGTGATACAAGAGCTAAGAGATGCTATTTTAAAAATAGATAAATTGAGAACTGCAAAATATATAAAACAAACAATAATAAAGAGAAATAACTTCTCAAATACAGACAAGTTTAAAATAATCATGAGTAACACTTTACTCACCTCTGTATAAATAAATATAATCATCTAGATGGGATGGACAGTTTTTCTAGTGAAATATAACTGACAGAAACTGACTCCAGAAGTGAAATCATATGGTACTTGTCTTTCTCTTACTGGCTTACTTCATTTAGCATAATGCTCTCCAGAGCCATCCATGCTGTCACAAAAAGGTCAGATTTCCTTCTGAACAAAATAAACTAACAAACAAAATAGAAACAGATGTAGATACAGAGAAGAGACCCTCAGCTGTCAGAGGGGAAGGGAGTTGGGGGCTGGGTGAGAAAGGTTAAGGGATTAAGCAAAGAAAAAAACAACAACTCAGACGCAGATAGCAGTATGGTGATTACCAAAGGGAAAGGGTGTTGGGGAGAGGTAGAAGTGGGTAAAGAGGGGATAAATGGTGATGTTAGGAGACTTGACTTGGGGTGATGAACATACAATACAATATACAGATAATGTATTATAGAATTGTATACCTGAAACCTATATAATTTATTAACTGATGTCACCCCAATAAATTTTTAAAAACTCACTCCAGAAGATAGAACATTTAAATAGAGTTATCATCATCAATTAATTGTAAACTAATCCCCACCACTAATGAAATCATCACTCCAGAAGGTGATAGCATCCTTCTGCTGTGTTCTATTTAGACTACACTTGGCATGTGGCATTGATTTCTGGCTAGCACATTAAAAATTAAGCATTTTTTTGCCCTAGACAGTTTTGTTCAGTGGATAGAGTGTTGACACGCAGACTGAAGGGTCCCAGGTTTGATTCCAGTCAAGGGCATATGCGTGGGTTGCGGACTCAATCCCCAGTGGGGGGCGTGCAGAGGCAGCCGATCAATGATTCTTTCTCATCATTGAGGTTTCTATCTCCCTCTCCCTCTCCCTTCCTCTTTGAAATCAATAAAAATATGTATTTTTAAAAATTAACCATTTTTTAGTTACAGTCCTATGAGTTTTAACACAGCATAGATTTCTATAATTGCCACCTTTAACAGAATACAAAATGAAATTAATATCCCAAATAAATCTCTTTTTTGTATTCTGTTTTTGACAAATTTTGGTATCAACATGTGCTACTTTGGCTTTGCTAAAAAAGTATTTTGCAAAACTATATGAACAAAGTTATCCATTTTTATATTTTTGTATTAGCAAAAATAAATGCTACTATATATCCTACAGTAGAGGAATAGTTAAGTAAATTCTGATCCCATTAAAATGATAACTTTGAGTTTGTTGTAGTGACATGGAAAAACTTATTATTTAATTTTAAGTGAAACAGCCAGAATATAACAATTTAATTTTTATAGCTATATAAAAATGTGAGTAAAAAAGAAACTAAAGAAAAATACTCTGAAACAGTAGTCCTTATTTTATTAGGGTGACAGGATAATGGGGAGGTTTTTTTTCCTTTTTTAAACTTTCTCAACCTCTATAATTTACATTACTTTAATAAAAATTGTAAGAAGAATGATATTGAACTGAATTGCTTTTGGCAAAGAGTAAGCAGGATAGTGAGTGAATTTAAAATCAATAGATTAACTGACCAACTAGAAGAAAATTGAACTAGAAGAGGGAGCAGACCATAAATGCCTGAGGTACTTACAATATGGAAGCAAGGCTCAGAAGCTAGATTTAGGCTAGGAGTCCTCAAATGGTGGAGCCCAATCCCAGAGGGCCACTTACAGAGAGATAAGTATTTGAGCAATAAAAGAAGAATGCTCTAGGGAGATATAATTGTTAAAGAAGTAAAGCATGGCTCTTATCACCTGCTGAACATTCTTGGGTAACTTATCAATTCTGGATCTCATTTACAAAATTGTAATAATGCTGCCTAATTTTCAGAATTAGTGGGAAGATTTATGAGCTAATGTATATTAAGCCCCTAGAATAATACTTGGAACATTCAATAAATATTAAATCCTCCCTCTCTCCCCTGTTCCAACTGGTGAATCTGTCTAAGGAAAAAAGGGAAGTGAGGTCACTGTCAACAAAGGTTTTCAAGAAGTACTGTGTTTCCAAATAACTAGAGGGTGAAGTCCAAAATACTTATCTTAGCAGTCAAGCCCTGTCTGTATGCCGTCACTGGTGCCCATTTCATCTTTTCCCACTTTTCCCAACCATGTGCCCTTTTCTCTATCCTCCCACAGACTTATTTCTCTTCCTTAAATATGCCACCCAGTTCCCCACACCACAGCCCCTTGTGTGTGTTGGCTCTTCCCACTGCTTGGAACTCTATCTACTCTTGTCTGCCTGGTGAACTTCTGTTCACACCATGTAAGGGCCAACACAGATATCACATCTTCTCTGAAACCCCTAATACTGTCCAAATGAAATTAATATATCTCTTCTTCTGGATCCTCTCAGAACTTTTTGTACATCTACACTTGTCACCTTTGAAGGTGTGTTAGGGGGAGTTGCCTCTCAAGGCATAATGTGATGTCCCTTAGAGCAGAGACTGTGTCAAACTCTCTGTCCCTTTGGACTAGCCCAGAAGCACCCCATACACATGTACACAAAGGTGACATGTGTAGGTGTATAAAAAGTACAGGGAGTAGGTGCATTGTGTTGGATGGCTTAAATTTATAGAGAATGATTAGAGAGAATGATCTCATTCTATTATTTCTATCTATGGTAAAACAATTATTTGTTTTTACATGAAGATGTTTTAAGTTAATAAGCACCACAAAAATACAAAGGATTGTAAGAAAACACTATGAGCAACTATATGCTAACAAGCTGGACAATGTGGATGAAATGGACAAATTCCTGGAAAAATACAATCTTCCAAAACTGAATCAGGAAGAATTAGAAAACAAGAATAGGTTAATAACCACTGACCTATAGAAGCAGTAATCAAAAAAATCCCACCAAACAAAAGCCATGGTACAGAAGGTTTCACAGGGGAGTCTTACCAAGCATTCTAAGAAGCATTAACACCTATCCTCCTCAAGCTATTCCAAAAAATCCAAGAGGAAGTAATACTTCAAGCTCTTTTTATGAGACCAGTATTAGCCTAACTCCAAAACCAGATAAAGACACTACAAAGAAAGAAAATTATAGGCCAATATTGTTGATGAACATAGATGCTAAAATCCTCAACAAAATATTAGCAAATCACATCCAGCAATATATCCTATCTAATAAAGAGGTAATATGCAAACTGACCATCATTCCAACACACAAGATGGCTGCCCCCATGTGGTCAAAGATGGCTGCCCCCATGTGGACACAAGATGGCCACCACAAGATGGACAGCAGGGGAAGGCAGTTGGGAGGGACCAGGCCTGCAAAGAAGGGCAGTTGTGGGTGATCAGGCCTGCAGGGGAGGGGAGTTGGGGGTACCAGTCCTACAGGAGAGGGCAGTTGGGGGGGACCAGGCCTGCAAGGGAAGACAGTTGGAGGGGACCAGGCCTGCAGGAGAGGGCAGTTAGGGATGACCAGGCCTGCAGGGGGGGGGGGGCAGTTAGGGGCAACCAGGCTGGCAGGGTAGTGGTTAGGGGGTGATCAGGCTGGCAGGCAGAAGTGGTTAGGGGCAATCGGTCAGGCAGGCAGGCAGGCAAGCAGTTGGGAGCCAGCAGTCCTGGATTGTGAGAGGGATGTCTGACTGCCCGTTTAGGCCTGATGGGTGGGATTGGGCCTAAATGGGTAGTTGGACATCCCTCGAGGGGTCCCAGATTGGAGAGGGTGCAGGCTGGGCTGAGGGACACACACACCCCCCATGCACGAATTTTGTGCACTGGGCCTCTAGTTAAAAAGAAAATACACCATGACCAAATTAGATTTATTCCAAGGATGCAAGGCTGGTACAATACTCACAAATCAATAAATGTGATACATCACATAAACAAATTGAAAGAAAAAAATCACATGATCATATCAAGAGACACAGAAAAAGCCTTCTAAGAAATCCAACACCCATTTTTGATTAAAAAAAAAAACTCTCCTCAAAGTTGGAACAGAGGGAGCATATCTCAACATGATAAAGGCCATATATGACAAACCTATGGCCAACATCATACTCAAAGGGCAAAACCTAAAACCATTTCCCCTAAGAACAGGAACAGGACCAGGATGTCCACTTTCACCACTCTTATTCAACACTAGAAGCCTGGTGCACAAATTCGTGCACAGGTGGGGTCCCTCAGCCTGGCCTGTGATCAGGCCAATCAGGGCCACAGGAGGTTGGCTGCAGGGGGGACCCTATTATACTGCTGGTGGAAATGCAGACTTGTGCAGCTATTATGGAAAGCAGTATGGAATTTCCTCAAAAACTTAAATATGTAACTCCCATTTGACTCAGTGATCTAGGAATATATCCTAAGAAACCCAAAACATCTAGCAGAAAACATATATGCATCCCTATGTTCATAGCAGCACAATTTACAATAGCTAAGATCTGGAAACAGCCCAAATGCCCATCAGTAGATGAGTGGATAAAAATGCTGTGGTCCATTTACACCACAGAATACTATGCAGCAGTGAAAAAGAAGGATCTGTTACCCATTGAGACAGCGTGGAGGGACTTGGAGAGTATTATGCTAAGTGAAATAAACCAGTCAGAGAAGAACAAGTATCACATGATCTCACTCATATGTGGAATCTGATGAACAAAATAAACAACCAAAATAGATCCAGTGACATAGAAGCATGGAACAGACTGTTGAATCTCAGATGGAAGGCAACCCATGGACACAGACAATAGGGTGGTAGAGGCCTGGGGCAGGCTATGAAGGGTCAATGGGTGAAAAAAAGCTGACATATGTAATACTTTCAACAATAAAGATTTAAAAAATTAAAAAAGTATATGAAATGAAAAAAAAATAATTTGCTGGCTAGCAAAATCAAAAGTTATTGGAATTATATTGTTTGTCTCTAATTTCCCTTTTGAGTGAAAGAAGCCACAGCCATGCATGCCATTTAGCCCCATCCAACAGAAATATACCACAAAAACACCAAGTTTCTCACAATAGTAACAGAAATGAAGCCTAACCAACTTAAACACAAACTGGTGTCCTACCCAAGAAGATAAAAGCCAATGAAGAAATCAATGCCATCATTTTGAAAGATGTTTTCCCTTGAATGTGAGGGCTTTTGATTTTGTTTTTCTTTTAATAAAAATGACTTTCATAGTTTCAACTCATGTACATTATCTCAAGTAACCTCTAATCCATAGATGCAACCCCCTATCAGTCAAGTCTACACTGAACGTATTCTCCTCTTTCAAACTCACGGGGGTCAGTTCCAGTCTGTCTCAGTCCAGTCTAACCTCCAATGAAGGACCAATGGACTCTTGTACAATCTGCTGCTCACCATTTTCTCCTCTTTTGGAACTGCCCTGTCCCCTCCAAACACAGAGCAGTTTCTGGAGAGACCCATCTCATAGTACCCACCTTTTTGGCCATTTGATGGGTCCAGAGGCAGCTGAGCCTCAGAAACTGACCAGGAAACTTTTAAGGTCTTCAGGTGGCACATTAAATACACACTCACACACACACACACACACACACACACACACACACACACACACACACTAGGGGCCAAGTGCACGAATTTGTGCACTTTGAAAGGAATTGTGGGCCTCAAGGCTGCGGTGGGCACAGGGGCAGGTCTCAGCCCATCCTCTGCACCCCCACCCAGCCCCTCCCACCACAGCTCCCTGGTCACCTGTCTTCTAGTATCCCCTCTCCCACCGCTGCTGCTCCCACCCACTGACAGCACAGAGTGATTGGGGCCTGTGCCAGCAGCGAGTGTGAGCGGCGGCTGCTGCCCCAATCACCCCTCAGGAGCAGATGGAGGCGGAGAAGCCCTCAGGGGCGATTGGGGCTTACAGTCACCACTCACACCCACTGACGGCGCCAAGCAATCAGGACCAGCACCGGGCGCCGGCAGCAGGTGCAAGTGGTGGCTCCGGCGCCAGCTGCGGGTGTGAGCAGAGCGAGTGCCAGCAGTGGGTGCAAGTGGAGCCATCACCAGCAGTGGGTGCGAGAAGCAGCTGCTGGCCCCTATCGTCCCTCAGGAGCAGGGGGAGGTGGAGAAGCCCTGAGGGGCGATCGGGGCTGGCAGTCACCTCTCGCAACCACTGATGGCGCCAAGCAATCAGGGCCAGCACCGGGCACCAGCAGTAGGTACGAGCAGCAGCTCAGGCTCTGGCAGCGGGTGCGAGTGCTGGGTGGGACCGTGGCGTGCGGGAGCAAATAATTTTTAGTAACCACCAGAGGTTCACCCCAATGACAGCAACCAGTGCCCCACCTTGGTCTGGCACCTCTGCTCACCTGCTCCACCATCCTGCTGTGGCTGATGCCCACCATGTTCAGCACATGCCCCCTGGTGGTCAGTGCACATCATAGAGAACAGTTGTTCAGTTGTTCCACACTTCGGTCTATTTGCATATTAGGGTTTTATATATATATATATAAATTGCTCTAGCCTATTTTTAATATTGCTCCTCAAAGTACAATAATGTTGGCATTTTCACTTTAAACAAGACATTGATAAATGCCAAAGTGGGGTCCCATATGCTACTATGGTTGGAGAAAAGAGAGACAATTTGAATCTCTCAAATAAAGTTAAAGGGACTGATTTGGTACTAGTCACTGTGCTTATTATCTTTGTGATCACAGGAAAGAAGCTTTCATGAGATGTGTTATTTCCTTCATAGTGAGTTTTCCAGATCTTTTTGTGGTTGAATGCCTGTATGTTGTTCCTATTAAGCACTCTCTGCCTTGCAGCAAAGTTTGTGTTAAAACAGAGCATTCCCCTCTAGTCCTCCATTCTTGGGGTGAGCATGCTAACGGACTCATCCAGTTCTCCACTAGTAACATGTTAATTCAAAATTTTCGAGTCACAAAGAAAGAACTAAGGCCCATCAAAAACAAAGGCAGGCAAAAGCATCCTGGATATTTGGGCCTATGATAGTTTTGTATTCAGTTACCTCCTATCTTCTTAGGACCTATTGGGACTGGAGGAAACCTGTGAAGCTTGTCCACACTCAAACATTGCATCCTGCTCTTTAACCTAGGAGCCCCAGCACAGCACCACACACCCAATACATTTGATACAAATGTGAATGGTTGTCTGATCTGGAAGCTCCACCCAGATATTGTCAGAACCTGATATGTATTACAGAGAAAATACCACACAGCCTTTGGAAAACCACTGGCCTCTATAAGAACTAGGCTTTAGAGGAAAGCAATGTGTCAATGATACTGGACTGGGCATCAAGAGACCTCAAAGCTAGTCCCAACCCTTCCACTACCTTATTTTGTGACTCTCAGCTGATCTCTTAACCATTATGTGCTTCAGGTTTCCCATCTGCAAAATTGAAGTGTTGACTGATTTTGAACTTTTTAATACAGTAACAATAGCTACATGTGACTGGTTATTTAAATTTAAATTAATTACATTTTAATAAAAGTTTAGTTCCTCAATCCATTAGGCATAGTTCAAGTGTTCAGTGGCCACATGTTGCCAGTAGCTGTCATAGGACAGTACAAAATACATCATTTTCACAATCGCAGAAAGGTCCAGTAAACAAAACTGCCCTTAGATTATCTCCTAAGATCTATCTAGGTCTTCATTCTGAGTCTTATCTTATATAAAAAAAAAAACAAACCTAATATGCAAATCAACAGAACGGCAGAACAACCAGCAGAACGACCAGTCCTATGATGCAAACTGACCACCAGGGGGCAGATGCTCAATGCAGGAGCTGCTACCTGGTGGTCAGTGTGCTCCCACAGGGGTAGCGCAGCTCAGCCAGAAGCCTGGCTCAGGGCTGGTGAGTGCAGTGGCAGTGATGGGAGCCTCTCCCACCTCCCAGGCAGTGCTAAGGAGCAGTGAGCTGAATGGTAAGGAGCAGTGAGCAGGCAGGCAGTAAGGAGCGAGGGGTCTCAGACAGTGAGAGGGATCCCAGACTGCAAGAGGGATGTCCTGGGGGGATCAGGCCTAAGCTGGAAGTTGGACATCCCCCGAGGGGTCCTGGACTACAAGAAGGCACAGGCCAGGGTGAGGGACCGCCCCCTCCCCCAGTTAATGAATTTCATTTTACCTTCTCAACTATTTACTCTTGACCATGTTTATAGTATATCTGAGTAATTTATTTCCATCCTGAGGCTTATGTAGTGTATATTAGTCAAATGCTACTCTAGCTCTGAGCAGTATACTTACTATATAAAAAAGAACTAAAAACTCAGGCTAAGTGGGTATAAAGTGATAAAGTGAGTGTTCCCACAAAGGAGAGAAGAAGAGAGAAATTTAAGACATACTGCATATAACTGCCTCTGTGGCAGAGCAAGGAAGTACTCACCCTCAGTCTAAACCTCGTGCAAGTTCCTTTCCCTAGGTGCAGTAGGAGTGACCATACCTTCATCCTAAGACTCTGAGAAGGAAAGGGTACCTGAAACCCTGGAAGGGCTCTTTCCATAAAAAGCACTTGTATACCTCCAGAAACTTTAGATGACCATTACTTTCTAGGGGGAATTGCTCACCCAGGCCTTGATATGTACTATCACAGACACCCGAGGCCTGGATTATTAAATTTAAATTGGTCTGAGTCCTGTGAACAGCTGTTCATTGGGTTGTATTTTGGTGACAAGGCACATTTAATAAATCTAGCACTCTCTTCAGAGGGCTGTATGCCAATCATACAGAAGAGTGAGAAATCTTGGTTCCTGCTGCATATTGTGCAGTGTTACCTTAACAGAGCTCATCCTATGGAGCATGGTGGTGACTAAAGTCCAGAGTGCAAAGCCATACCCCCTGGACAGAGGTTTTTGATCTGTCACATACTGCCTACATGAATTTGTGCCAATGGTTGCTTTCTTGGAAACTCTTGTATTTCATCTATGGAATGAGAATAAGAAAAATGACTTCCCTGAATCCTAGAGTGGATGAAATACAGTAACATAAAAGAAACATTCAGTGGGTTCTAACCCCTAAATTCATGTAAACTTCTATTGGATTTTATTGTGACTGTTCTTATTGTTGTTTAGCAATTCCAAATATTTTCAGTGTGCCTTCTGAATTCTGTGTTTCAACCCTTCACAGACTCCCAATCTGGTTAACTGAGGAGTTTAAATTGTCCCTGCAATTGTTTTCTTAATTATTAAATATGTAAGCCTCTTTCATGTCTTTAATACTGTGTGGTGCTTTTTTCCCCCTTTTTCATTTTTGACCATTTCATGGTTCATAAGTCACATTGCAGCTTTTCAAATTGTCACATTTGTTTAATTAGCCCAGGGACCCTGCCATGTTGATTTCTGTCAGCTGTATAACAGTCTCTGTGGGTAACTTGCAAATTGCTAAACACATTTCCTTCTTTTTTCAAAGCAAATGAAAGAGAGACTAGATGAACAACAACCAGTGGAAGACTGGGAAGAAAGATGTGACTACAGCCCAGTATAAAACCACTGGATGACAACTGGCTTTTGGTCAATAGATTCAAATTGATTATACACTTATGTTCAGAAGCCCAGGCCTGAGAGAGCCAGGTTTATGAGAGACAGTTTTTCATGTACTGTTTATTTATTTCCAGCCCTATGTGCTATTTGCTCACTAGAATCTTTCCAGCAAAGGGTTTGACATTGTTCTCTTTGAACCATCTCTTTGGTGCTTTACTAAATTTATAACAAGGGGTAAATGTATTGATCTGGTTACCCCAAAAGATGATATAGGCTAAAAACCTTTATGAGTTTAAAGAGGATTTTGAGACATACATGGGTAATAGGTTATTAAGGAAGCTTTGGGTGGGGGGCAGGTGGAAGGCATCCATTCCCCAGGGTAAGCAAATATTTTAGCATACAGGTGTGGGTGCCTCAAATTTGTCAGTGGAAACTCTTAATGAAAGAGACTTTGATAATAGACTCCAAGTGTGATTGTTATCTTTGTATTTAAAAAAAAAAGGCTAGGTGATGAAATACGAGAATTTGATTGGATTTTCTTTAGCAAATACTTAGCATATAATAACTCTGATATTATTTATATAGACATACTAGAGACCCGGTGCATGAAATTTATGCACAGGTAGGATACTTAGGCCTGGCTGGTGATCAGGGCCAGCTAGGGCCTTCTGGCTGTTGGCCAGGGCTTTCCTTCCAGCTGCCCGCCACCAGCCAGTCCTCCCTTCCCTGGGTGCCAGCTGGGGCCTTCCTTCATTCTGCGCCACCCCCTGGGGGACAGTGCACATGATAGAGAGTGATAGACCTCCCGGCTTCCCAGTCGAACTCCTGCAGGGACACTTTGCATATTAGCCATATATATATTATCAGAAGTTATTCCTAGCTTACACTGTTGGTAAGTGGCTGTTTTACCAAAACAGAGAGGGACCTGTCTTCCTGATTTTAAAATAGAACTGATGCTTTATAGCATGCTTATGAGGCAAGTTTTTGTCTATACTGCCTGGCTCCTAGAGTGTTCATATTGAGTTTAGAATGTTGTTTTTCTCCATTAGTCAGATATATCCCGTTAGAAAAAGATATGGTTCTCACTTTTGCCACTTCTTTTATACTCTTAATATAGAATAAGTAAGCTATTTATTTCCCATTATTTGAAGTAATTGCAGAAAAAAAAAGCTAATCTGGGAGAGGAGCAACTGTTAAGGCACTCAGAAATACTCAGCCTGTTAGGATCTTGAAATATTTGGAAGAGGCTCTCTGGATCAATTTCACTGGCTTGTTTGTGGTTTTGATTTTGTTAAATTTAGGCTCCTGCAAAGTTCAATGTCTCTGTTGCTTTATTTTTATTTGGGGAGGAAGTAGGTGGGGGGGGGTCTGGTGTTCAGTAATTATACTGCCATCTTGTTATCCATTTATTAATTTCATATAAATAGGACAAATCAGTTCTGTTTCATCCCCTTGGCTCTGTGATTCTATGATTCTAAGAGTGAAATAGCTGTTTCAGAAGAAAGACGATTCCATGCAAATCATATTGACTGGACTTCCAGCTGTATTAGTGGCCTAGTGCCTTATTTTTTACTGAGCTCAGAAATAATGGGAGAGCAAAGCTACAACCAATTTGTTCACTGGAGGCCTCTTCCATGAAAACAAATATTATTTATTTTTTCCTCAACAATTGAGCCTTTGTTCCTTCTAAAAGCCATTGTCATGAATTCCTCATTACCATTTTCCTTAATATCATATGTGTAAACTACAAGAAAGGTAACATGTTTGAAAAACTGCAGCAGCCCTTAGAAATGGAATACTAACGCCTTGTATAAGTCTTTGAGAAGGCTTAGACTAAGGATTGGGAGAAATGTAGCCTTCTGCCTTCTTTTGCCTAAAGGTGTCATTCTCCAGTGCCTTTCACTTTTGGTAGGGTCGTGTTGCTGCATCTACACTGTGTATCTGTCCAGCAATGTGATATCAACAAATCCCTTTGGTAATTTCCGGAACATGATACTAATTGCATGCTATTTAAACAAATAAAAAATAACAACTCTGAAAGGTTTATTTTACTGTTCTACTTTTGAATGATAACTAATAATTGTCATTATCTTTCATTCCAATTATGAATACTCTAGCTACCTAGAGCCTAGCTGGACCTGGTTCAGCTATTCACATCTTAGAGGTCCTGCAGACAGTAGACATTCAATAAATGTTTTTAAATGAATTAAATTAAATATAAATCATTAAAAATGGTTCTGGGGAAGAAACCAATGAAGTTGTGTATGTTTTATTAAACTGGTTTAGCTAACCTAGAACTAAAAGAGCAAATTTCAGATTAATCATAAATATCTCATGCTATGCGAATATAACATGTCATTCCATCCAATAAAGTAGCTCTGAAAACATACACATATGGCTATAATATTATGAAAGCCTGGGTAATTGCTTTAAGCAAGTATATTTTATAAATGATCATCATTTGGATATAGTTGATGTCAAAATAATTTGAAACAGAAGAAAGTCAACAAAAATAAAATCATTTTTGAAAAGAGTAACAGTAATAAGCAAAGGAAACAAGTTCATGGGTTAGAAAAGTTAATAAATGACCTTTGAGAAAGTTCAGAATCCTCTGATGCCTGATCTGGACCACTGAGTAGAAGCCCTCTACTTAGATTTCCTTTTTTGCTCCTTTTCTTTGCAAAAACACTTATTGATGGCTCATTCTTACCCTTGAACTTGTGCTAATTTTACCTTTCCCAAAGAAGGCATTTTCAATCCAACAATATCTCCTAGTGGGGTGGCCAGTCTTATGTTCTGATTGGTTCAACTAACTGAGACATGTCCTGATTAAGGATTGAAGGCAATCCTTAGGGAGTCAACCCTCTTTATTTAGAGGGGCTGTAGCCTCTGGTGTTGCTGAAACGTATGCAGAACTCAGTGGCTATGGTGGCCTGCCCCACTGTTGCTGCCTTTGGAAATGTTTCATTGTAGAATCTGAGTGTAGAGCACCTGAGAAGTAACTGGTTCAGAAGAAGTTGTTGCATAGTCTTGCACATGGCTATACACATCCCAATTATATACAGGGGATGAAATAGAATTGATTGTATCTGGCAATGACAAGAAAATAGATTGATTGATGAAATGAGCACACAGTCAAGCTGCAGAGTCACCGATCACTGTCTTCCCCAGTTGTAAATTAGAATTAGGCTCTATTAAAGTGGAACCTTGATTTGGTGGATGCCAGGATAAAGACAACCAGTGGGAGTTGGACTTTTTTCATGCACATCCCTGGGGCTGATGGAGGAAATTTGAAGATTCCCTGAAACAATTGCCAGCACTAGAGAGTTTTAAATAAAGCAGTCAGCTATTTTTGAAGAAGCATTGCCAGGGTTTTTATACTGTGTCAATAAAATTATAACTTAGCATTATACACTTTGAAAAGAATTAGCTTTTTGCTTTTTTTCTTGTGGATTGCATTTTATGTTGGTCCACTGTTGGGAAGTTATATTTAATGTAACAGTGATTTTATACTTTTTCCCTACCAGAACTTGCCTAAGATATCAGAGATACAATTTCAGGAGAATGTCTTAAAAGCATTCCAAACAGAATTTAATTGAATGGAACAGGTATTTGACCACTAGAGAGGCTTGACAGGAGTGTTAGTGATGAAGCCCAGGAAATTTTATAGTTCCACTGTTGTTGGACTTTCCAAGAGCTGAGCAAACAATCAGACAAATTGGGCTATTAGCTGTCTCACTGCAAGAGAGCAGACTGCTCCCACTGTCTCTGGGAGTATGGTGAATTTCCTTAGCCGATTTGGTCAGCCTTATTTATATGCCATGTAAAACAAAACAAAACAGAAACTGTTTTTTTTGCAGTTTTGCATCTTCTCATAAATATCATTGATTTTACAGAGATAAAAATATAATAATATGATTATGTAAGGCAGTACAGTTGGTCCACAACTTCACCTCCCCTCCCTTTTTAGGAATACCTTTTCCATTACACTATGCAGGAGCCATCCACTCACTGTCTTCTAAACTACTAGGCTCCACAGTTGGAAAGCTCACGATTGGAAATTTTTCTTAGTTAAAATTGATTCCCTCAAACTGCTACCCATAGGGCTAGTCTTAACCTCTTGTCCATAAAGCATGCCCCAGATCTCTTTCTTATGAGTATTTGAATGCACTGCTCAGACTTTCCCTCAGTCTCCCTTTTCTGTAGACTAAACTTTTTCTGTTCTTTTAAAGAGCATTTATATATGTGATGGGCTTTACAAGCATTTACAGTTCTAGTAGCTGTCCCTTTTAATAAATTTCAGTATCCCAAAGCCTCTACTGAAATGGGGTATCCAGGATACCACAGTGTTTCAAATTTGGTCTGTCCCATACAGTGCAGTATTGTACAGTCAACTATTGACTTCCACATTCAGAGTATCACACTTATCTTTATATAGTGAATTGGCCTTTGTTCTTTTGGTTGACAACCTCCCACCAAAAAAAAATATTTTGGGAGCTCAACTAAAGTCCATGGGTATTTTAGCCCATGAATTACAACTAACTCAGGTGGTCTTTCTCATTCTGCAATTTTATACTTAGTTTATGGAACATAATTGCAGTTTTCATGTACCTCTGTTAAATTTTAACTTATTGGCTTCAGACCAATTTTGAAAGATCATTTTGAATATTGATTACTCATAGTTTAGTATCACTTGCAGACATTCTATATGTTCTTAAGTTCTTAAGATTGAATGATGTAATGTTTCTAAAACATTTATTTCAACCAAAGGGTAAACAAGGAAGGACTAAAAATGACAGGGCCTTAGGACATACCTCCAGAGACTAACTTGTAGGTTGACCTTGTTTATTTAGCATCTTGTATAAGCTTACTCAACTGCACTGTAAATCCACCTTAGTGTGTGATCATA
Organism: Plecotus auritus; assembly: GCF_963455305.1. Classification (NCBI taxonomy): domain Eukaryota; kingdom Metazoa; phylum Chordata; class Mammalia; order Chiroptera; family Vespertilionidae; genus Plecotus; species Plecotus auritus. The sequence continues at coordinate 127,435,472 of NC_137784.1, forward strand.
CATTTCACCCATCTCCATCTTTAATTGTAAGAGTTACATGTCAGGCTTGGTAAATGCCTTGCTGGATCTCATTTCTTAAGTGGTTTAATCTAGACTGTGGTCTGGCCAGGTTTAAAAGTCTCCAGAGCCCTAAGTAGACAGCACATTTTGCATGACCAAAACATTTTTGAAAACACAAAGTCTATCCTGGGAGGGTTGGGAAGGGAGAGATAGAGACCAGTAACCCTTCCCATGTGTCCTGCTTTCTTCCATGGGGAATTTCATACGGAACATCCAAGCTCCCTGACCCTGGCCAAAAGGCTCAATCCTTCATCCCTTGTCCTCCCAGGGCCTGCCTGAGGAATGTCTATCAGGAGAAGAAGGCAGTTGCACATTTCCGTAGGGGCTGCACATCAGCATTCTGGTACACCACACTGGGAGTGGCAGCCTGTGCAGGCCACAGTCACCATGTGAGTCTTCTTATAGCTGACTGCTCAGCTCCTTCTGGGGGCCTATCCCAAGATCTGCTCCAGTTTCTGTCATCTGTTTACTATTTAAAGGAATCACTGCTACTTCAGATAATGGTGCTAATACCTTTGCCTGGCTTCCCTCTCTTATCAGGGAAGAGGAGAGGTTCCTACAAGCCAGTTAGCAATCATTGTGGGTCAAAGGCTGAGGAATGATTATACTGCTGTTTTCCTGAGGCCCAAGAAGTCCCTGGAAAATCCCTACAAAGGACTTTAAGGACTCTTTTCCCTTATTCCTTGGCAGCCCTAATGCCTAACTCCACCCTCCACCCTCCATTTTGGTGGGAGGTTGTCAACCAAAAGAACCAAAGCCATTTCTTCAGAGAACTGTCAGGGTCCATGGATACACAGTTTCTAAATTATTTACTCAAACAAATTAGGTTTTCTGGTAAGTTATTAACACCACACACACACACACACACACACACACACACACACACACACGTGGATTTGCTCTGTAAGAGAGAGGGCCCTTCAGTTAAAAAGCAGATTTGACTGTCTAACAAGTACACCTACCGCACTTGCGCAAATGGGACAGGTGAACTCAATATTCCCAGGTACAAATGTGTTTTGGGTAAGGGCGGGTGCTGATATTCCTTAGGCTATGGTGGCATGTAAGACTGCCCACCGTATATATTTACTTTCCTATTATAGTACTCTATGGGAGTATACTTACTGGGGTGGGGGAAGGAAAAGAAAAGTAGCCCTCTATCCCAAAGGAAGTCAGAGACCAAGTTCAGTTACTATGACTTCACAGTCATTTAAATCTAAGTCTCTATGAAAATAAACTCCAACCTGATTGTATGAGTGTATTCTCCTTCTATACAATCATATTTTTTTTACTGATTTCAGAGAGTGGAAGAGAGAGGGAGAGAGGGATAGAAACATCAATGATGAGAGAGAATAACTGACCAACTGCTTCCTGCACGCTCCCTACTGGGGATCCAGCCTGGTGACCTCTTGGTTCATGGGTTGACACTCAACCACTGTGTCATACCAGCAGGGCCATATTTGTATTTTAGAACCACTCAACTGGTCTCACTTATTATTACTAATCACAGGAATTTGTAAATACTTGTAAAATTTCAGTTTTTATATTCTTGACACTTCAGCAGATGTAAGGGGGAACGAGACTGAGCTCCTTACATCTTGAGCCCTAGACAGAGTCTAGGGTGCATGTTGGCTAAGCAGATGCATGCAGGCTTATGCTGGCAATGCTGTCACTGTGTTTGTGGGGCTGGCAGCAATGAGCTTTGTGCATATTCCATGCTATCTGGCTTCTAAAACCTTTGCACACTCATTAGCTCAGTTTCCCCTGAGGTAGGCCTGAAGAGGTAGAAGCAGAGATTAACTATTACTGGATAGGAAAACCTGTAGAGGCCATCTTAGCCAAAGGACACATACTACAGGTAGGAAAACTGAGGCCTCAGAGAGGGTGAAGCGACCTGACCTAGATCACTTGGGTAGCTTTTAGCAGAACTCACACAGTAGTTAAAACTCTCCTCACTCTTAGGCTAGGGACCTTTGGTAATCCCTCTGACTCCGACAATAACAACAGCAATAGCAATGAAATAAGTGAGATTCCACCAACATTTATATTCATTAAAATGGTTATTTGAAAAATTGCTATAGTTATATCTTCTCTTTGAACTGTTTGGGGTGAGAACCGTAGTATTTATGGTATGGTTTTATTTGTCCTAAACATGTATCGTTTGCACATCTACTATGTGTCAGGTATAATGTTAGCGTCTGTAAGGAGTACACACAAACACATACACAGTACATCACAAACACTGCTCCTCTCACCTTCACTCTGAAGCCTTTTCCAAATGCATCACAAAAGAATTCCTCCCTGACACCTTTACATATTGCTCTCTCCAAGTGGTTAGCATGTTAAGCAGAGAGAGCTCTTCCCAGGAAAAAACTTGACCTTTAATCATTTCTAGATCCCAGTGACTGGTATATAATGGCTACTCAATACAAGTTAGTAGAATAAAATGCAGGAAATCCACCAAAGAGACTCTGCCATTTGCTAACTGTGTAGCCTTGAACAAGTCACTTCACCTCTTTGTATCTCCGTTTCTTCATCTGTCAAACAAATATGATGCTAATCCCTACCTCTTTAGTTAGTGGTACAAAAAGATGGAGTGTGGAAATAAGTGCCTGGCTCACTGTAATCATTTGGTAAATCTAATATCATCATCATCATCATCATCATCATCATCATCATCATCATCATCATTTCACACATAGTAACTTCAGAGACTAATAATATCTCATGTTAACCAGTTACTATGTACTAGGCACTGGAGATACAAAGTTGAATAAGACAAGGTTTGGGACAACATGCTAGTTACTTGAAATAAAAGCCATTTAGATGGTTCTGTGGTAGATGAGGATGGGATGCATTTGAGATTAGCAGAGTCTGGAAGTCACACTGTGTTCTGTCATTCAGTGTATGAGGTACCCAGCTTCTGTTTCTAAGTCAGGCAAAGCAGGTCTACCCACAATTGTTTTGAATTTAACAGTGTCCTCACCATGAGCCATAGTATATATAATATGGGGGGTGGATCGCTGATCAAAAATGGGCCCTTTCTGATTTTTCTGGGTTTGACTATGGAATCTTCAGATAACATTAATGCAAGTGTCTTTCCCATTGTTAGAAATTATGTAGAATATTCTATTGCTTGTGTGCCTATTCTCCGTCAAATACTGAAAAATAAAACATTATTACTTACTTAGTCCTTTCTCTATTAACCATGTTAGTAAACCTTACAAAATGAAGATAAATCTAGTGTAGTGGAAGGAGTATGCCCTTTGGAATTGGTCACCAATATTCACTTATGACTAACGTGAGGCTATGTGCAAGTGGCCCCATGTCTTGGAGCCCACAAAACCTTGTGTCCAGTGGGATATTAATTCCTGTTTTGTGTCTGACTTGGAAAGGATCAATAGAGCTTAGAGATGGAGTTTTGGAACAATCGTGTGTGTGTGTGTAGTTTTGTTGTTAATGGAGAAGTGATGCTTGATCTCACATTTTCAAATAGAGAGAATCTATTATAATTGAAAATGTGAAAGTGTATGCAATTCCATGTGGATTGAACAGCAGGTCAGTACACTCTTAGAGTAATTCAAGATAATCAGAATCTGCCACGGAGTAAATGCAGAAGAACTGAGAGAGAAGGTACACCTTTGAGAAGTGAGTTCATCCATCAGAGGTCTGAAGCACCTTTTAATCAAACCAGGGATACACCTCTAAAGCCAATAGTGATAAGGGGTATAACTAAGCCTCTCATAAATAAGGCATTCTCCCTAGTTGCTGAAAAGAGACAACACTTCCATCTCAGGCTGGTGCTTACTGCTCTTTGGTTGTCTCTGGCTAAAGAGGACCTATATCTTTTATTTTTTTTGGGGGGGTGTTTTATTATTTATTTTTCTTTATTGATTAAGGTGTTATATATGTGTCCTTATCCCCTCATTGTCCCCCACCCCCCCCCCACTCATGCCTTCACCCCCTGTTGTCTGTGTCCATTGGTTAGGCCCATATGTATGCATACAAGTCCTTTGGTTGGTCTCTCCCCCTTACCCCCACCCTTCCCTACCTTCCCTCTGTGGTTTGACAGTCTGATTGATGCTTCTCTGTCTCTGGATCTGTTTTTGTTCATCAGTTTATGTTGTTCATTATATTCCACAAATGAGTGAGATCATGTGATATTTATCTTTCTCTGACTGGCTTATTTCCCTTAGCATAATACTCTCCAGGTCCATCCATGCTGTTGCAAATGGTAAGAATTCCTTCTTTTTTACAGAAGCATAGTATTCCATTGTGTGGATGTACCACAGTTTGGTTTTTGTTTTTTGTTTTTTTAATCCAGTCATCTGCTAATGGGCACTTAGGCTGTTTCCAAATCTTAGCTATTGTAAATTGTGCTGCTATGAACATAGGGGTGCATATACCCTTTCAGATTGGTGTTTCTAGTTTCTTGGGATATATTCCTAGAAGTGGGATCAAGGTCCAAAAAACTAAAAATGGACCTATATCTTTTAAATGATAGGACTAACTTTGGAGAATACCAGCCTTAAAAAGGAGCATTACGCTGAGTGAAATTAAGTCAGTTGGAGAAAGATAAATACCACATGATCTCACTCATTTGTGGAATATAATGAAAAACATAAACTGATGAACAAAAACAGATCCAGAGACAGAGAAGCTTTGATCAGACCATCAAACCTCAGAGGGAAGGTAGGGGAGGGTGGGGGTAAAGGGGAGAGATCAACCAAATGACTTGTATGAATACATATAAGCATAACCAATGGACACAGACACCAGGGGGGTGAGGGCATGAGCAGAGTGGTGGTGGGGGCAATGAGGGGATAAGGACACATATGTAATAACTTAATCAATAAAGAAAATTTAAAAATCTAAAATTAAAAAAATTCATTGAATGTTTTAGAGACAGAGTAATTGGAATTCAGCTTTAAACTATTGTCACATAGATTTACTTTTGGACTGTTTTGAGGAAATTCATAAGTAACATTTATCAAGAATGTTATCAACTGCATACAAATGCACATCTCAAAAAACACTTGGAAATATTCTATCTCTTAAGTAGGTTAAGCATCCCCTCAAATTTTGTTTGTATTTTTAATGTACTTACCACCACCTTTTAAATAGTGCTAGGTAAAATCCAATCTGAATCAGCACTACTCTTAATCATGCAAATTCTGCTTCAGTGGTGCTACTGTGAATGAATCTGTGAAGTATCTCCTTGCAGTTTAGCTCTTCATACTTCAAAGCTTCTTTTTGAACTGGATAATTATAGAAGAAATAAATCGTGTTTTAGTGCTACTTGAAGTTTCTTATTAATGTTACCTTTGCAATGACTAATTATGTTACCCATAAAGATTGAGGAAACCTATTATGTAATTTGAGTCATTAAAAAGGCCTTCCATAACCCTAGTTGGTTTTGCTCTGTGGTTAGAGTGTTGACCTGGGAACTGAAGGGTCATGGTTCAATTCCAGTCAAAGACATGTACCTCAGTTACAGGCTCCATCTGACCCTGGTTGGGGTGAGGGAGGCAACCAGTTAATGTGTCTCTCTCACATCGGTGTTTCTCTCTCTGTGTCTCTCCCGCTCCCTTCTACTCTCTCTTAAAAAAATCAATGGAAAACAAAAACAGTAACAATAACAAAGCCTTTCATAAACCTTCATCCCTTGTACCCCTCCCCAAAGCTCTCATGTATTTCTACCATTACAATGATTTTATGTTTAATGTTTACATATCAAAATATTTGATGAATCCATCACATGCTGGCATTGTCCTGCTTCACAAACTTTGTCATCTCTCTGGTGCTGGGGTGTTAAACATGTGATTTAATTGTCCTTACTCTTCAGGTAAAGCATGTTGGCCACAAGCCCTATGACTCAAGCAGGTTTTGAATATGCAGCACCTCTTCTCAAACTAAGTGTTTGAAAGAACTGAGAAGATGCCCCTTCTGATAACAAAGAGTGGGAGGGAGCCTTAGGTGCTTTTCCTACTTTAAGACTTGAACTCACAAATACACAGTGTGTATGTCTTGGTGTAACAGAGCTACCAATCACATAGTAACCTTCTTTACAAATGGCAAAGAATTCTCTTCAGTTTTCTCATCTTTGCATGGAAAAATCAATGCCATGTGTGTAATCTTGTCACTAACTGTCAAGAGTCATGACTATCAGACTTGACTATCAGACTATCCAGAATGAGGATGGTGACAGTACCTAAAATAGAATACCATGAGTTAAAAGAGCCCCAGACAATCAAAAGCTCCTCCTGGGAACACCTAGAGTAGTGCCAGAATGCGGAGCTCAAGCATTAGAAGAAAAGGTGAAAAGTTGAACATTCCAATAAATAAATAAATAAGCCATGGATATCTCAGCCTAGAGAAAAGATAACACCGGTGGATAGAGTTGCTGTCTTTCAACAGATGAAGGCTTGTCATGAGAAAGAAGAGGAGATATGTTCTTTGTAGTTCCTAAGTATGATCCATAGTTAGAAGCTCCAGTGAAACAAGGGTGTAGCTCACAACCCGGAACAATCATCTAATCAAGCTGCCTCAACATGAGACAGGCTGCTTCAAGCAGTAGTGAACTCCTTGTCATTGGCAACATGTAAGAGGATGTTAGATGGCCCTTTGTATTGCAGATAGGCTTGAAGCAACAGTGTGGAGCAGGGAAATGGACCAAATGACTTAAGTACCTCTGAAAAAAATAGGCCAATTAAGTCAGTAAGTATTTATAAAGGGCTTATTATATTTAGTGCCAAGAAAGTTTTTAATTTTCTAAGTGCCAGAGATGACATATCCCTGGCCTCTTCCTCTCACTGCCATGCATACCCCTGAAAACTCTGAGCAGAACACATTTTCCATCCCAGGGCAGGTCAGTTAACTACCTTCCTCCATTTTTATCTTATTTTGATTATGCCAATCTTCCAATTGGATTTTTTAAAATAAAAATGGACTTGATTTTCTAGTTCCCTAAAATATAGACTCTCTCTTGCCCCTTGAGATGTCATTATAAATATCATTTTTACTTTAAATTCTTTATTGTTTAAAGTATTACCTAAGTCTCCTTTTTCCCCCATTGACTACTCCCCAGCTGCCCCCACCCCCCAGCACATGCCCCATCTGTGTCTATTGGTTATGCTCATATGCATGAATACAAGTCCGTTGGTTGATCTCTTACCTCCTAACTGCCCACCTTCCCTCATAGGTTGGGCAGTCTGTTTGATGCTTCTGTGACTCTGGTTCTATTTTTTTTTCATCAGTTTATGTTTTTCATTATATTCCACAAATGAGTGAGATCATGTGATATTCATCTTTCTCTGACTGGCTTATTTTGCTTAGCATAATGCTCTCTAGTTTCATCCATGCTGATGCAAATGGTAAGAATTCCTTCTTTTTTACTGCAGCATAGTATTCCATTGTGTAGATGTACCACAGTTTCCTAATCCACTCATCTGCTGATGGGAACTTAGGCTGTTTCCAAATCTTAGCTATTGTAAATTGTGCTGCTATGAATATAGGGGTGCATATATCCTTTCTGATTGGTGTTTCTGATTGCTTGGGATATATTCTTAGAAGTGGGATTACTGGGTCAAATGGAAGTTGAGGAAACACCATACTGTTCTCCACAATGGCTGCACCAGTCTGCATTCCCACCAGCAGTGCAAGAGAGTTCCTTTTGCTCCGCATCCTCTCCAGCACTTGTTGTTTGTTGATTTGTTGATGATAACCATTCTGACAGGTGTGAGATGGTACCGCATTGTCATTTTGATTTGCATCTCTCAGATGATTAGTGACTTTGAGCATGTTTTCATATGCCTCTTGGCCTTTCTTCTGTCTTCTTTCAAAAAGTGTCTATTTAGGTTCTTTGCCCATTTTTGATTGGGTTGTTTATCTTCCTTTTGTTAAGTTGTATGAGTTCCCTGTAAATGTTGGAGATTAAACCCTTATCTGTGATAACATTGACAAATATGTTCTCCTATGCAGTGGGCTTTCTTGTTGTTTTGTTGATAGTTTATTTTGTTGTGCAAAAGCTTTTTATTTTGATGTAGTCCCATTTGTTTATTTTCTCTTTAGTTTCCATTGCTCTAGGAGCTGTACCCGTGAAGAAATTTCTTCAGTATATGTCTGAGATTTTGCTGACTGTGGATTCCTCTAGTATTTTTATGGTTTCCTGTATTATGTTTAACTTCATGGCAGTTTTAAAAGTTGAGCTTCTATCCTATATAATAAAAGGCTAATATGCAAATCTACCCAACAGCAGAATGACCAGTTGCTATGATGTGCACTGACCACTAGGGGGAAGACACTCAACGCAGGAGCTGCCCTCTGGTGGTCACAGCCAGAAGCTGGGCTCATGGCTGGTGAGTGCAGTGGAGGTGGTGGGAGTCTCTCCTGCCTCTGCAATAGCGTTAAGGATGTCCTACTATAGTGGGGAGAGGGCCTAAGCCTTCACTTGGACATCCCCCAAGCACTCCCAGACTGTGAGAGGATGCAGGCCAGGCTGAGGGAACCCCCTGATTTCATGAATTTCATACACCAGACCTCTAGTATAGTAAATAATTGAGCATTCTTGGTACCTGAATATGGACTATGTGCACAGGGAAAGGAAATATTGCACTTTATAAGCACTGTATTGTAAAGTGGAAAATGTGATGTCTTAAATAAAACTATTTAAAATTGGAAAAATAAAAATAAAATGCCTACTAGTAAGTAGACATAGCTATTCTAAAAGCAAACTTTAAAAGAGAAAAAATACCTTCCTTCCTCACTTCTTTTCTTTCATCCAAATAAATATTTATCAATCCGCTCAGAAACCATTTACTGAGGACATACACTAGGCTAATGTTAGGGATGAATAAAAGCCCTCAATATGTTATCAGCTAAATGACAAAATAGTATAAAAAGTGTCTTCATAAAGAATAAAAGGCTCAGAGAAGTATTTAACACTCCTTGGGGCACTGAGGAAGTGCTCACAGAGGTGGCTGCATTTAGAGTATGCTTATGATTTTGATACATGGAGTAGAACTAAAGAGAAGAACATTCCATGCTGAAGAACAGAATGGGAAAATGCATGACAAGATTAGGGATCATGGTGTGGTCCATATTTATATAATGTCCCAAGTGGCTGGATCAGTGTTTGTGTGATAGGGAATAAAGAAAGATGAACACTGGGCAGATAAATACATCTCTGTGAAAGGCCTTAAATGCCAGCCAAGGAGTTTGGACTTTATATGTAGAAGGACAAATCAGATCCCTTAATTTTTAGGATCATGATTTTTGACAATAACATTAGCTTAAACTGCCTTGATCCCCTCCTACCTTTGAAAGGGGTCAGAACTAAGTGAACATCAACCTTCTCTGGTTATGTGTCATTCCCTCCTGTATTCCCACTCTCCTTCCTTAGACTGCCCTGGGCCTGGTACCTTCTCCCTAGCACCCCATCTAAGGAATTAATCCATCCCTTTTAGACATTGAATCCAATCAATTGCAGTGTTTTCAGTCCTATTGTCCAATTTTGGAGATAATTTGTACAAGTCAACAATTTTGACATTTATAAGTGTATACAATAGAACTGCTTGTTTAAATGGCTTCTATAGTAAGTGCAAAATTTGGAATCAGGCATGATTTGCTTTTTCTGACAATTATCTGTGCTACCATCAACCCTATGATGAATGTAGAAACAAGTAGGATAAAATGGTGAGACCAGGATGACCACACACCCACTCTTGTTTTGCTTAATCCCTGTCAAAATGTTGGTTTGAAATAAAAGTACATTTAAAATAACAATTATAGCATCAAAAGCACACATTATGCTATGATGTGCCTCACCTCATTATAAGTACTTAATATATATCAAGTAACTCAATAGTCACTACAATTGAAAGAGATTGATAATTTGACTATCCCTAGTTGACAGAGGAGGAAACTGAGGCACAGAGTAAAGTAATGTGTTCAGAATTACCTAGCTATTAAATAAGGAAACCAGTCTTTAGATCCAGGTGTTTTGGCAATGTGTGTCTTTTTTGTTTGTTTTTGTTTTTTGGGTGTTTTGTTTTGTTTGTTTGTTATCTCACAGATTTTAAGGTGCCCCAGTTCAAATTCCATTTTCCAAAACATTGGGTGTCTCCAATAAATACAGGTAACCAGGCTGATCTCCCTTTCCTCAGTGCTTGAACCAGAACTAGGTGACACACCCTCTCAGAAAGCATCCATTTTTTATTTATACCCATGACAGAGCTTGCACAGTAGAAAGGGTGCTGTCTTAAGAGCTGTGAACTTGTCTACTTTTAACCCTGCCTCTGCCATTTCCTGGCTATGTGGTCCTGTTCAAGTACTTCTGAGCCTCAGTTTCCCCATGTGTGAGTGTGTGTGTGTGTGTGTGTGTGTGTGTGTGTGCAGTTTCCCCATGTGTGAGTGTGTGTGTGTGTGTGTGTGTGTGTGTGTGTGTGTGTGTGTGCTATATAACCCCAATGGATTTTTCAGTTCAAATAGTCCATGATTCAGTAAACTTATAAAAACAGATGCAGTTGAAAATTCTCAACTTAAGTTTACTTATCCATCTTAAATTGAAAATGGCATGTTTTTTCTTAGAAAATGGAAAACTCCAAGGAAAGGAGTACATTGCTAAGCAGAACTGAGGGAGCTATAATGTCCTCAGGGGAAGTTCAGTAAAAGCTTCATTGAGGTAAACATCCCCTAGACAGAGGTTTGCAAACTATAGCCGATGGGTTTTTAGATTTTTAAATGGTTAAGATTTTCAAACAAAAAGCAATATGAATTATGAGCAATATGAATGATATGAAATAATATGAGTGATATTCATTTCAAATTTTAGTGCCTATTAATCAAGCTTTCTTAGAATTCAACTGCACTAATTCATTTATGTATTATCTACCACTGCTTTCACACTAGAATGACAGAGTTGAATAGTTATGACAGAGACTCTCTGCCTCCTAAAGCCTAACATATTTACTATCTGGCCCTTTACAAGAAAGGTTTTCTGCCCCATGCTCTGGAATCAAGATTCTCTTGGAGCCTGTGATTATAGGATTATCATTAAAGATATTAATTATTTAAGATAACCTCACGTGACTTTGTGAAAACAATTTTGCATCATTATATTCTATACTATAATTACCTATATGACATGTCTATGAAAAAAATTCACAGGTCAAAGTAAGGCATTTTTTTTTGAAAGTTTGTATTACATGCATCAACAATTATTACATATGCCATGACCAGGTAGCTAATTTGCTCAGTTGGTTAGATTCCTGTCCCAATATGTCAAGATTGCAGGTTCAATCCTGGTCAGGGAACATACAGGAATCAACCAATGAATGCATAAATAAGTGAAACAGCAACCCTGGCCAGTTTCGCTCAGTGGATAGAGTGTTGGCCCATGAACTGAAGGGTCCTGGGTTCGATTCTGGTCAAGGGCACGTACCTCGGTTGCAGGCTCCATCCCTGGCCTTGGTCAGGGTGCATGCAGGAGGCAACCAATTGATGTGTCTCTCTCATCAATGATGTTTCTATCTCTCTCCCTCCCTCTCCCTTCCTCTCTGAAGTCAATTAAAAATATTTTTAAAAATAAGTGGAACAACAAACAGATCTCTCTCTTTCTCTCTCTCTCTCTCTCTCTCTCTCTCTCTCTCTCTCTCTCTCTCTCTCCCTCTCTCTCTCTCTCTCTCTCAAATCAATAAATAAAAATTAAAAAGCCCTGGTTAGTGTGGCTCAGTTCATTCCTGGTCAGGGCACATGCCTGGGTTGCAGACTAGGTTCCCGGGGCATGTGGGAGGCAGCTGATTAATGTTTGGCTTTCACATAGATGTTTCTCTCTCTCTCCTTCTCCCTTCCTCTCTATAAAATCATTTAAAATATTTTTTTTTAAATATTGCATGAACAATGTAGATGCTTTCCATGACCAAGCTATTTCTAATTGGGATTGGATATGTATGTAAAGTAAGTTGGATAATATCCAAAAGTGTTTTATTCATTTGGAATTGTGGTTTTGAAAAGTCTTACCTAGCTTAACATTAACAACTGTGTCAAGAATACATAACACCAGTGACTCAAGTTTAGTAAATACCTAATGTAAGTCTCCAATTTGTTTCATGCATTACTGCCCTGCTGCCCTGCACAACTGATTGTTTGAGTCTAATGTGTAAAATACTTGGATGAAGGTTAAAAATTCTGTCCAGATTTCTGGGACCAGTAAAAAACACTGGCTGCACGTTTAACTCTCTAGTCAGATACTTTGGTTTATTTGACTTTGGAACCTTTCATTTGATTCCTAAACATATACAAGATCAAAATTGCCCTATACAATTGTAATGAAATCCCTTTAAAACCATAACAGGTAGAATTATCGGTATATAGTTAAAACATATAAATGGTTAACCACTCATTTATTTGTCCCTCTGGGGAATGAGGTGTTCTAGATAATTGAAATTCTTGGATTACTAAAGATTATCCTTTCATATTAATTATGTAATAGGTATCATTTTGAAATGTAATTAGTATTTTTCTGACTTTTTATTTATTTATTTTATTTTTTTATTTTATTTATTTTTTTTCAAATTTTTATTAAGGTATTATATGTGTACATATCTTACCATTGCCCCCCCCCACCCCACTCCCATACCTGCCCTCACCCCCCAATGTTTTGCATCCATTGGTTACTCTTATATGCATGCATACAAGTCCTTCAGTTGATCTCTTATTTCCCCCACCTCTCCCTAACCTTACCGCTGTAATTAGACACTCTGTTTGATGCTTTACTGCCTCTGTAACTATCTTTTGGTTCATCAGTTTATAATGTTTTTCATTATCTCTAAATGAGTGAGATCATGTGGTATTTTTCTTTCATTGACTGGCTTATTTCACTTAGCATAATGTTCTCTAATTCCATCCAGGTGTCTACAAATGGTAGTAATTCCTTCTTTTTTATGGCAGCATAGTATTCCATTGTGTAGATGTACCATAGTTTTCTGATCCAGTCATCTGCTGACGGGCACCTAGGCTGTTTCCAAATCTTAGCTATTGTAAGTTGTGCTGCTATGAACATAGGGGTGCATATATCCTTTCTGATTGGTGTTTCTAGTTTCTTAGGATATATTCCTAGGAGTGGGATTACTGGGTCAAATGGGAGTTCCATTTTCAGTTTTTTGAGGAAACTCCATACTGTTCTCCACAGTGGCTGCACCAGTCTGCATTCCCACCAGCAGTGCATGAGGGTTCCTTTTTCTCCGCATCCTCGCCAACACTTGTCGTTTGTTGATTTGTTGATGATAGCCATTCTGACAGGTGTGAGATGGTATCGCATTGTCGTTTTGATTTGCATCTCTCGGATAATAAGTGACTTTGAGCATGTTTTCATGTGTCTCTTGGCCTTCTTTCTGTCTTCTTTCGAAAAGATTCTATTTAGGTCCGTTGCCCATTTTTTTATTGGATCATTTATCTTCCTTTTATTAAGTTGTATAAGCTGCCTGTAGATGTTGGAAATTAAACCTTTATCAGTGATACCATTTGCAAATATGTTCTCCCATACAGTGGGGTTTCTTGTTATTTTGTTGATGGTTTCTTTTGCTGTGCAAAAGCTTTTTATTTTGATGTAGTCCCATATGTTTATTTTCTCTTTGGCTTCCATTGCCCTAGGGGCAGTATCAGTGAAAAAGTTCTTTTGGCATATGTCTGAGATTTTGCTGCCTGTGGATTCCTCTAGTATTTTTATGGTTTCCAGTCTTATATTTAAGTCCTGTATCCATTTTGAGTTTATTTTTGTGTATGGTTTAAGTTGGTGATCTAGTTTCATTTTTTTGCATGTATCTGTCCAATTTTCCCAACACCATTTATTGAAGAGACTGTCTTGACTCCATTGTATGCACATGCCTCCTTTGTCAAATATTAATTGCGCATATTGGTTTGGGTCGATATCTGGATTCTCTATTTTATTCCATTGATCTATATGTCTGTTCTTGTGCCAGTACCAGACTGTTTTGAGGACAGTGGCTTTGTAATACAGCTTGAAATCTGGTATTGAGATCCCTCCTACTTTATTCTTCTTTCTCAGGATTGCTGTGGCTATTCGGGGTCTTTTTTTATTCCAGATGAATTTTTGGAGAGTTCTTTCTAGGTCTGTGAAATATGCTGTTGGTATTTTAATGGGGAGTGCATTGAATCTATAGATTGCTTTGGGTAGTATGGACATTTTGATGATGTTGATTCTACCAATCCATGAACATGGTATGTTCTTCCATCTGTTTACATCTTCCTCTATCTCTTTTTTCAGTGTCCTGTAGTTTTCCGCATATAGGTCTTTTACCTCCTTGGTTAGGTTTATTCCTAAGTATCTTAATATTTTTGGTGCGATGGAAAATGGGATTGCTTCTTTAGTCTCTCTTTCTGTAAGTTCACTGTTGGTGTATAGAAATGCCATAGATTTCTTGGCGTTAATTTTGTATCCTGCTACCTTGCCGAATTCATTTATTAAGTCTGTTAGTTTTTTGATAGAGTCTTTCGGATTTTTTATGTACAATATCATGTCATCTGCAAATAAGGACAGCTTTACTTCTTCTTTTCCAATTTGGATGCCTTTTATTTCTTCTTCTTGTCTAATTGCAATGGCTAATACTTCCAGTACTATGTCAAACAGGAGTGGTGAGAGTGGGCATCCTTGTCTTGTTCCTGTTCTTAGGGGAAATGGTTTTAATTTTTGCCCATTGAGTATGATGTTGGCTGTGGGTTTATCATATATAGCTTTTATTATGTTGAGGTATGATCCTTCTATTCCCACCTTGTTGAGAGTTTTTATCAAGAAAGGGTGTTGGATTTTGTCAAATGCTTTTTCTGCATCAATTGATATGACTATGTGATTTTTATCTTTCAATTTGTTTATGTGATGTATCACATTTATTGATTTTCGGATATTGAACCATCCTTGCATTCCTGGGATAAACCCTACTTGGTCATGGTGTATGATCTTTCTGATGTACTGCTGGATCCGATTTGCTAGAATTTTGTTGAGGATTTTGGCATCTACATTCATGAGGGATATTGGCCTGTAATTCTCTTTCATTGTGTTGTCTTTATCTGGTTTTGGTATTAGGGTGATGCTGGCTTCATAGAAGGAGCTTGGAAGTGTTCCTTCCTCTTGAATTTTTTGGAATAGTCTGAGGAGGATAGGTTTTAGTTCTTCCTTGAATGTTTGGTAAAACTCTCCTGTGAAGCCGTCTGGCCCCGGGCTTTGTTTGCCGGAAGCTCTTTGATGACTGCTTCAATTTCTTCCATAGTTACTGGCATATTGAGCTGTTTAGATTCTTCCTGATTGAGTTTTGGAAGGTTATATTTTTCTAGGAATATGTCCATTTCCTCCAGGTTGTCCAGTTTGTTGGAATAGAGTTGTTCATAGTATTTTTTAACAATCCTTTGTATTTCGGCGGGATCTGTTGTTATTTCACCTCTTTCATTTCTGATTTTGTTTATTTGGGTCCTCTCTCTTTGCTTCTTGGTGAGCCTGGCTAGAGGTTCATCAATCTTGTTTATCCTTTCAAAGAACCATCTCTTGGTTTCGTTGATCTTTTGTATTGTTTCTTTGGTCTCTATGTCGTTTATCTGTGCTCTGATCTTTATTATTTCCTTCCTTCTGCTTACACTGGGCTTTTCTTGTTGCTCTTTTTCTAACTCTTTGAGTTGTTGGGTTAGGTAATTTATTACCCCTGTTTCTTGTTTTTTGCAGTAGGCTTGTAGAGCTATGAACTTCCCTCTCAAGACTGCTTTCGCTGTGTCCCATAGATTTTGGATTGTAGTGTTTTCATTGTCATTTGTTGTCATGATGTTTTCTATTTCTTCTTTGATCTCTCTGGTAACCCAGTCATGGTTTAATAGCATGCTGTTTAGTCTCCATGTGTTTGATTTCTTTGGGTTGTTTTTATTGTAGTTGATTTCCAGTTTTATGCCACTGTGGTCTGAGAAGATGCTTGATATGATTTCTATCTTCTTGAATTTGAAGAGACTTTGCCTATGTCCCAACATATGGTCTATCTTTGAAAATGACCCATGTGCACTTGAGAAGAATGTATATTCTGTGGCTTTGGGGTGAAATGTTCTGAAGATGTCAATTAATTCCATCTGGTCTAGTGAGTCATTTAGGATTGATGTTTCTTTGCTGATTTTTTGTTTAGAGGATTTGTCCAATGGTGATAGTGGGGTATTAAAGTCTCCTACTATGATTGTATTGCTGTAAATCTCTCCCTTGATATCCTCCAGGAGTTTTTTTATGTATTTGGGTGCTCCTGTATTGGGTGCATATATGTTTACCAGAGTTATTTCTTCTTGTTGGATTGCTCCCTTTAGTATTATGAAGTGGCCTTCCTTATCTCTTGTTATGTCCTTCAGTTTGAGATCTAATTTGTCAGATATAAGTATTGCTACCCCAGCTTTTTTTTCATTTCCATTTGCCTGAAAAACCTTTTTCCATCCCTTCACCCTCAGTCTGTGTGCGTCTTTTTTTCTGAGGTGGGTTTCTTGTAGACAGCAGATATATGGGTCATGTTTTCTTATCCAATCCATTACCCTATGTCTTTTGATTGGGGCATTTAATCCGTTTACATTTAAAGTTATTATTGATAGGTACTTGTTTGTCGCCATTCCTATTCTTTACACCTGTGTTCCTTCTTCGCTTCCTATTTCTTTTTTTTTTTTTTTACAGCAGACCCTTTAGCATTTCTTGCATTGCTGGTTTGGTGGTAGTAAATTCCCTTAGTCCTTTTTTGTCTGTGAAGCTCCTGATTTCACCTTCAATTTTGATTGACAGCCTTTCTGGGTACAGAATTCTTGGATTCAGACCCTTCCTTTGCATGACTTTGTATATTTCATTCCATTCCCTTCTGGCCTGATGAGTTTCTGTTGAGAAATCAGTTGCTAGTCTGATGGGGGTTCCTTTGTATGTAACTTTCTGTCTCTCTCTGGCCGCTTTTAAGATTCTTACTTTGTCGTTGGTGTTTGCCAATTTAATTATAATGTGCCTTGGCGTCGGTCTTTTGGGGTTCATTTTGCTTGGGACTCTGTGAGCTTCTTGGATTTGTGTGGGTTTTTTCTTCTCTATATCAGGGAAATTTTCTGTCATTATTTCTTCAAAGAGGTTTACTATTCCTTGCTCAGCTTCCTTTCCTTCTGGAACCCCTATTATGCGGATGTTGTTTTGTTTCGTGTTGTCCCAAAGTTCCCTTAGGCTCTCCTCCTGCCTTTTAATTTTTTTTTTCTAGAAGTTGCTCTACTTGGGTATTTTTTCCCATCTTGTCTTCTAGCTCACTGATGCGGTCCTCTGCTTCTTCTAGTGTACTCTTGATGCTTTCTATTGAGTTCTTTACAGCAGCGATGTCATTTTTCATTTCTTCTTGGTTCTTCTTCATTTCCTCTTGGTTCTTGCTCATATTGTCGAATTTGTCTTCCATTCTTTTCAGCCACCTTATGACCATTTTTCTGAATTATTTTTCTGGAAGGTTGCTTGCTTCCATTTCGTTTACTTCCTTTTCTGGTGATGCCTGCTTTTCTTTCATATGCGGGCTGTGTCTTTGTCTCCCCATGGTCTCTCTTCTCTGGGTGTCTGGTTATGTAGTTCTCTCTCTCCTGCGTCGATTTAAAGGCACAAAATACAGCACTACCAGGTACAACACACAAGGCACTGAACAGAAATGTATTCACAATATTAATAACCTCCAATAAAGGTGACCACCAGAGAAAGGCAAATTAGGGGATTGTAGAGAAGGAAGAAGAGGAAAAAGAAAGAAAGAAGAAGAAGAAAAAAAAAGGGGTGTCAAAATGAAATTGGGAAAAGGGAAAAAAAGAAGAAAAAAAGTAAGAGAGACAAGAAAGAGACTAAGAGAGAAAGGGAAACAGACTATATATATTGGGGATAAAACTCCAATAGAACAATCACTTATCCCAGCAAATGCCAGCAACAAGTACCTGGGGATTAATACAAACTACAACACCAACTAATATTGAGTGAGGCAAGGGAAAACAGAAGCACTAAACAAACAAAAAAATAAACAAAAGAAGAATAAGCAAAACAATCTCACAAAAAAGCATAAAAATTCGATATAATCTACATTCAAGCGAACAACCACAAAAGGACAGAGAGAAAAACAATTTTTTGGATAGTTAAGACAGCGAAGAGAGAGGTGTGTATGGACTTGGAGCAGGGGATTGGAGATTAGATATATAAGTAGGGTGAAATTTTAAAAGGGGGTAAACAGAAAGAATAGGGAAAAACTAAAGCAGGAAAGGGGTAAGATAAACAGGACACTGAAAAGGGAAAAGTGAGGAAGAGAGTGATGGGATAAAGGTAGATTTGAGATAGAGTAAAATGATGCTAAAGGAAAGATAAAAATAGAATGTAGAACATTAATCCCAAAACAAAATGAAGAGAAAATAAAATGACACTTAAAAAAAATTTAAAAAAAGATAAAATAGCAGTAGTAATAATACGGATTGAAAATAAAAATGTAATAATTAAAAAGGTAAAATCAAGTGAAGAAAAAAATTAGTTTCTTGAGTAAAAGATGCAAAAAATGAAAATAAAAAAATAAAAAATAAAAATAAAATGTGGAGTAGTGAAGGTCATTCACTTCCTCTGTTGTTCTGTTTGGCACGCCTGTTTCTCAGTCCGGACAGTATTGCAGTTC
Organism: Plecotus auritus; assembly: GCF_963455305.1. NCBI lineage: Eukaryota > Metazoa > Chordata > Mammalia > Chiroptera > Vespertilionidae > Plecotus > Plecotus auritus. The sequence goes on from NC_137784.1 coordinate 127,454,209, forward strand.
CCTGCGTTCCACTGCTCTTCAGTGATGTAAGCCAGTCCTGATTTTAAGCAGGCGGTGTGTCTTAATTCGTATTCCTTTATTTTTGATTACACAAGAGTCAATTTGTGATTCAGCCCCTGGGTGGCAGTGTTTCTGGATTGACTTCCGGGTTTATCTATGGCCTCTCTAGGGAGTGTTAGAGCCTTCTTTCCCTGTGGCACTCACTACCGGTTTGTGGGAGTGGGCTGCCTCAGAGCTGGCTCTCCGATGGTCACTCCCCGCTCCAATCCCCAGGTTCCAGAAAAACAACTTTCCCCTGCAGTCTCCCAGGGTGTCCCCAACTGGGTGAACCTATGAATTGGGCTTAGTAATCAGAAGCAAGAATTTCAAGAGGAAAAAGCCCAGTGTGTGCACTCCGTGGCTGCGCGTAAGTCTAGCACACCCCTGAAATTCTTAGGGTGTCCCTGCACTTCAGATCAAAATGGGTTGCTTTTTAGAGAGCCCTTCTGTTAGCAGCTCTGAGGACCCCCTTCCACATTCACAGATCACGCCAGCCCCAACAGCCACGGATTTTTCTAGGCACAGACTTCCCTGGTCCTCCAGCTCCCGCAAAACACGCGTTCCTCTCTAGCGCTGGGACCAGAGACCTCACCTTATCCCAGGCGAAATCTGACCTTTCCGTGGTGGAGTGTAGAGCTCCTCTGAACCCGTGTGTTTTCGCCAATTGAAGAGCGTTGTTCTGGGGCTCGCAGCTGTTCCGTGGGTGCCGCAGTTGTGGATTCTCAGGCTTCCGATAAGCTCCACTTTCCGGTTCCAGATGGCGCAGACTCCATGTCCAAGCCCGCAGCTCCGGGAGGGGACCCAGCCGCAGTGGGAGCTGCCAGGTCAGGGGAACCCCGTCTAGCAGTCTCCCACCTTCTTCTGGAGTTCAGCTGTCCCCCAACTTGCCAACAAACACTCCTAGTGCGACCCTCAGCTGTTCTTTCTTTCTGCTCCGGGACAAGGCTGGGAACACGTCTGTCTATTCAGCCGCCATTTTTCTCCCCCTATTTTTCTGACTTTTTATAAAAATTATACTGAACATGCTTTAGTCTTTCTTGATAACTTAGACATTATTATGAGCACTAGTTATTGTACTATGCTATAATATTATACTACTAGTGGCCTGGTGCATGAAATTCGTGCACATTAAAAGGGGATTAATTAGAGGAAATAATTTAATATTTCTATTTGCCCTTTCTATAATAGAAGTGTCAGAGATGAAAGAAAATTAGTAAAATATATATGAAAACCTTCTTCCTGTCAGAGTCTGGGCCACACCACGGGACCCAGAGTCAAGTCCCCGCCCACCCACATTCTCCTCAAAATCACATGAGATCCAGACCCGGCCGCCCACCCCCCCATTGGGCTAGATCCAGACCCGGCCATTCCCACCCTTGTCAAGCCCCGCCGGGAAGTGGACGTAGCCTCAGGTCCCCTGGCCTGGCGCCAGGACGGGGGACGTGGCCTGAAGGCCCCCAGCCCAGACCAGGGTGGGGGCATGCCTTGAGGTCCCCCGTCAAGCCCTGCCAGGTGTGGGACATGGCCTGAGATCCCCTGTCAAGCCCCGCTGGGTGGGGTGCATGGCCTGAGGTTTCCCGTCAAGCCCCGCCAGGCAGGGGTGCCCAGCCTCAGGTCCTCTGGCCCGGCACCAGGAGGAGGGCACAGCCTTAGGTCCCCTGTCAAGTCCCGCTGGGCAGGGGGCACAGCCTGAGTTCCCCCGACCCGGCACTGGGGGTGCACCTTGAGGTCCCCCGTCAAGCCCTGCTGGGTGGGGAGCATGGCCTGAGGTCCCCTGTCAAGCCCAGCCAGGCAGGAGGGCACAGCCTCAGGTCCCCTGGCCTAGTGCTGGGGCGGGGGGTGCAGCCTGAGGTCCCCTGGCCTGGTACTGGGGTGGGGGGCACAGCCTGAAGTTCCCTGTCAAGCCTCACCTGGTGGGGAGTGCGGCCTGAGGTCCCCCAGCCTAGTGCTGGGGCAGGGGGAGCAGCCTGAGGTCCCCAAGCCCAGCACCAGGATGGGAAGCACACCTTGAGGTTCCCCATCAAGCCCTGCCGGGCGGGGGGGCGTGGCCTTAGGTCCCCTGGCCTGGTGCCAAGGTGGGAGGCGCAGCCTGAGGTCCCCTGTCAAGCCCCACGGGGGTGGGGGAGGGCATAGCCTCAAGTCCCTGCTGATTGCTCGTTAAGGCTCCTTATGGGAACTTGGCCTCAGCTGTGGGTATAGCCATCTTTGTGATGGAGTGATGGTTAATTAGCATATTCCCTCTTTATTAGATAGGATGCTGTAATTGTGCCCTTAGGAGCTATTAAGATGGATAGGAATTCTTGGCTCTATATTAAAAGACCATAGATTCTTATGCTCTTTAAGTTCTGAATTTTCTGTGTCATTTTCTTTGGCTCTCTGTTCTGTCAGTTTTCATGTCTCAGTGTTCCTAGTGATTGTGCCTCTAAAAATGTTTCTGCTTTCTCGTCATCTATGATTTGCTAAGTAGTGGGAATCAAATAGGCAAGCTTGTTAGAGTTCTTTATCAAAAGTCAATTCTCTATCAGCAAAGGTACAGAAACTTTTCAACAGAACAGCTCTTAAGTTGAGAGGCCTTTTCAATATCTTATGGACATTTTATGGTAGTCTTCTGGAGTGCTGATTTTGCCAGAAGATAATCCTCTTGGGCAATAGAATCATGCTAAGTAGACTGAAAAGTTCACTTTTTATTAAAGCACAATGTTATCATTCTTGTTCACTTACCTTAAATATAAAGTATGCTGTGATCCTATTTTTACTCTATAGTGTGGCAAGATTAGACTTAAAGAGTATATTAATTGCAGTACTGATTGCTGTAACTTATTCTTTTATTTACTGGAATTCATTGTCTCCAGTTTTGGAATATTTGCTTTTCAGTCGAAATTTTCTTTACTATCCATGAGGGGCTGTGTGTGCCCTGTACATCATTGTAGTGCTTCTGCCTGCAAGTTTTTTCAGGGTCCATACAGATGTGCCACACTCCCAGAAAGCCTGATGTGTGCAAATACTGATTTGTCAAAAACAGTGAATTGTGTGTAGGGAGACTTTCAAGTCAAATTTAAACCCATTTAATAATGTGCTACACGACCATATTTCAAATTGCTTCCTATACTTCACCAAATTTGTAATGAAGTGTTAATAACACTTCTCTCATGAAAATGAGGTACATCTATTGCATATGTGCCACAGTTAAGGTAGAAAATTTGAGCTGTTTCTATAAAATGGAACAATTAGCAAATCTGTTAATTATAATCTTGTTTATACTTCTACAAAATTATAATTATTTGTCTAAACTAAGTTCTCTTTGCTTCCTCGAAGCATCATTGCCTAGCTCAGTGAATTTCACACATGGAGGTCATTTGTTACACAGATTTCCAATAGATACCAGTCTGATATAATTCTGAGAAAAAGGTAGTTATGATCATGTTGCAGCAGATTTGCCTGTTAAATGTTTATCCTTCAAGTAGAGCTATAGACAGATGCCTAATTAATGGAATTGTGAACAGTGGTTTCCTATTCAAAACATTACTCAAGTTATATCTTCATCAATAAGAGGTATGTCTTTTGTTACCTTTGATTCATTTAACTAATGTTTGAATTGTATGTGTTCTTCCTTATAGGAATCTCAACATCTGACTCCAGGATTTACCTTACAAAGTAGGTGTTGTTTTTTTTTTGTTGTTGTTTTTTTTTAAAAAGTCTTATTCCAAACTTCATGCCCTCACCTCCCTCTCCCTCTTCTCTTTTCTACCTAATGTCATTGAAATATAAAGTAACAATAACAAAAGTCATATTGTGATATATCCAATTTGTTTCTTTTTTCATCTTTTATTAATGGAAGGATGCTCTGAAAAAGTATAACTGGAAGGGCTGCATGTTTGAAGACCAATTTAATTCAGAATAATCATTTGACAGTAGAAAACATGGATAGTAATTATATGTGCCCTTTCTTTTCAGAGTGGAATGACCCAACCAGCAGAGCTTCTACAAAGTCAGTATCGCTCAAGTCGTGAGTACTTGGGTTTCCAAAATAGGCTTCTTCAGGGACATTTGGCAATGAAATGATGCCTCATTGCTAAGTGAATCTTTTTCTCTCTTCTGCTCCTTGAAAATATGAACTTTGGCTCATAATAATATGGTGTTTGGTTAGAGGTGAGAATGAGATTTACCATGATAAGCAAGTAACAGTAAAAATGAGTGATATCGCCGAAACCGGTTTGGCTCAGTGGATAGAGTGTCGGCCTGCGGACTGAAGGGTCCCGGGTTCGAATCCAGTCAAGGGTATGTACCTTGGTTGCAGGCACATCCCCAGTGGGAGGTGTGCAGGAGGCAGCTGATCAATGTTTCTCTCTCATCGATGTTTCTAGCTCTCTATCCCTCTACCTTCCTCTCTGTAAAATATCAATAAAATATATTTTTTTTTAAAAATGAGTGATATCACCATTAGACCCTCTAATGATATAGACACAGGCTGGGTAAATACTTGGGTTATGAAAACAACCATGACTCTTGACTAGTTGTTTGAGCATTGTGTAATGTCAGCTACAGAAAGTATATGCAATATTCAGCATATTGATGGAGAAAGGACACCTCTGAGCAGCCATGATTAGGCATGACATGTTGAGTGGGTTGCTATGGCCATTCATCCTGAGAATTCACCATTTGTAGGTCATATGGAGACTGTATGTTAAAGCCAAACAAAGACAGTCAGGAAGAGATAGAATAAGAGATTACATGGTAATAGGTTGAAGTTCAGAAGCCAGAGCCCTGAAATTCACTCAGTACTGTCTTCATTTTTTATTAATGTTAACTGAAGGAGGGATATGGAGAAACCAGTTTTCTCAGATTAACTATTGTAGATTTTGTAACATCTATTTGAATATATCAAGGGAGTATTTGTCTCACAACTCCTTTTATTCCTAATAATAGAAAATAGGAGTTGACTTTTCAATGTGAGTAATAGTCACATACTTGAAAATTTTCAAAATGAAATAATTTATGATGTACCAGTGGCCTAACAGCACACTTGAAATGAATAGATCACCTTTTGGAAGATCACAAATAATTGCATAAAACAATTTGGAATGATTTCCAAATAGACTGAGGCTCAGAGAAAGTCAGTACCATTTCCATGTTCTTGGTTCTGTTTAGCAGCAAAGCACCCAAAGCCTTAACCCCATCACCCATTCTCTTATTTTGTTTTCTGGCCTTCTATACTGTGCCCTCTAATTCAAAGTTCAGTTTTAACAACCAAGAATTCTCTATTTAAAGAAGTGAGGGAAAAATAAGGGGGGGGAATAAAAAACCATTATCCTGACTTAAAGACCAAATTATATAGAAACATAGAAATCAAAATCATCTTTGATTGTGTTCATTTTACCTTAATCACATTTTTAATTGCCCTCCCCCTTGTTGTGCTAATAAACAATAGATTTTATCCTCCTACTTTGCCCCATTCCCACTAAAATCAATAAAATTTGCACACACAAACACACACACACACCTGTGTGTGCACTTGAGATTTGAGAAATCAATGTAGATTTGTAAACATGAAAAATATAAAAATATTTTCCCATTATAAAATGATCTAAAGCAAGAGTATTAGGCTCCCACTGTGAAATATGTTGATTTCCATATTGACCCTAAAATGCCATTATTTCAATAGTTTGTGACTAACAGAAATAAACTCATGAGTCATGGTTTATAGTTTGAGGCTGCATTTCCAAGAATAGCACTTCATAGCACAGGGTATATACTGCATTCAATAGGTCCAAGGTTTTCTATAGGAAGCATCAATAAAATTAGAAGACACTGGGTCCATTTTATCAATGAGCTGCTTGCTCTCTGTTTAGCTGCCTGGTCTAAAGTCCAAGTATTGTGCATCAGACTTCAACTGAAGTAAGTTCTTTTTGTATTATAGGGTATGGAATAGATAAAAATTATTATAAGAATTATTTTGACTTTTAGCTTCCCAATTTTTTTCAGCTTAGCTATTACTCATTTTCCCATATTTTAGTACAGTGTGCTATTTAAGCCATCTTCTAATATTTTCTATTTGGAAACTAACAACATTGTGAGTGTAGACGGATTGTTGATGGCTGCAGCTTGTTTGGAAGCAACCCCTAAGTAGGCCCTGCTACAGGAGAAACACCTTCCCATAATCAGTAAATATCCTGGATATACTCCTGCCACTTACTGCAGTAGAAATAGATGATTCTTGTAAAATAAAATTCCTTAATTACTGGTGTGCTTTATTACTTCCTCTCATCTTCGCCTCTTTTCCCTGGTTATAAAATTGCAGATCTTACATTTGAGCCTGGATTGTTTATCAGCACTGAATGTGTGGGTACCAGGTCTGAAAACACTGGCCCAAATTTCCCTGAGTGCAAGCTAAGAACCAGCAAGGCTTACTCTGTGTTCTTTACAGCCACTGCTCTCTCTGGGCCTTTTGGAGAACTGGGTCTTTCTTATGCTCAGTGTACTACATTGACACACAGTACATTTTATGGGGTGGGGTGTCCATTCATGGGTTAGCATCCTACCTAGTCCAACTGGGATTCTCACTGCCCATGAGGCAAAAGCATTGGACTGGGGGAGTTTCAAGACCTGGGTTTGAACAGATACGGTATTGGGGGGAAAACACTGACCTAGTATTCAGAACATATCAGTTTAAATCACAGGGGAATTTATTTTTATTTCAAAGTATAAAGATAGAGCCCATTAAGGTAAATTTAAGCAAATTAATTTGCGTGAGTCTACACATGCAGGTACACATACAAACACTTGTCAGAATTCAAGTATAGATAGTCATACTCTTTAGAAATTAAACTTAACAACATAAAAGTGCATTTAACTTTAACCTTTAACAATTTTTTACAGGAAAGAAGAGCTAACAGATTTTTATTTCCTCAGCTTATATGAGTCTGGGTTGTATTATAATCTTGGAACAGGCCTTATTCAGCCAGGCCTTCCAAATCTGAGTTCCTAACCTCCTTATAAAAAGGTCTCTGTCCACAAAAAGATGGTGGAGCATGGGCTTATGAAGGTCAAATTATATTTCCCAGACTGTAGAGTTGTATATTTATATATTAATACCATGCTTGTTCTGATTCTAAAAGAGCCATATATTTCAGTTACAAGATTCAGGGATTAAATGGACATATCAGCTATTGTATTACTTTCTAGTTTCTTAATGAAGCCATAAAGGAATGATGAAGGATAAAACTTAAACCAAACCCAAAGAACTTGAATTTCTTGAGTTGGATTGCTTCATCTAGTTGATAATAATATCACATCAATACAGTGGCTTTATAAAAATACATCACCTAGTTGGAAATTTTATGAGTCATCCTATCTAATAAAAGAGTAATATGCAAATTAACCATCACTCTGATACACCCACAAGACACGCCCACAAGACACGCCCACCAACCAATCAGGAGTGAATATGCAAATAAACCCAACCAAGATGGCTACAGCCACAGAGAGCAGGAAGGAGGCTTGGGTTTCCCGGGCAATGGAGGAAGCCAAGCTTTCCACCTGCCCTTGCCGGCCTAGGCCTCCACTCAAGGCTACAAAGTTTCAATGATAGAAGATACATAAACCAAAACAGAAATGGCAGCAGCCACAGAGCTGGAAAGAGCAGGAGGCTAGGGTTGCCCATGGTGATGGAGGAAGCCAAGCTTTCCGCACACCCTGGCAGTCCCAGGCCTCCGCTTAAGGCTACAAAGTTTCAATGATAGAAGATACATAAATCCAAACAGAAATGGCAGCAGCCACGGAGCAAGCAGAAGGCTTGGCTCCGCTCCAGTCTACAAAGTTTCAATTGTAGAAGATAAATAAATCCCAGATACCAGGGCCTCCGCTTGGGTCACCAGGGGGCGTGGCCGGCCTGCAAACCACCACAGGCCCCTCGCCCAGGCCGCCCCACACCCCAAGGGAACCCCCACCCTGATCCGGGACACCCTTCAGGGCAAACCAGCTGGCCCCCACCCGTGCACCAGGCCTCTATCCTATCTAATAAAAGAGTAATATGCAGATTGACCATCACTCCAACACACAAGATGGCTGCCCGCATGTGGACACAAGATGGCCACCACAAGATGGCCAGCAAGGGACAGCAGTTGGGAGGGACCAGGCCTGCAGGGGAGGGCAGTTAGGGGTGACCATGCCGGCAGAGGAGTGAAGTTGGAGGCGACAAGGCCTGCAGGGAAAGGCAGTTGGGAGGGACTCAGGCCTGCAGGGGAGGGCAGTTGGGGGACCCAGGCCTGCAGGGGAGAGCAGTTGAGGGGGACCAGGCCTGCAGGGGAGGGCAGTTAGGGGTGACCAGGCCTGCAGGGGAGGGCAGTTAGGGGCAAACAGGCTGGCAGGGGAGTGGTTAGGGGGGAATCAGGCTGGCAGGCAGAAGCGGTTAGGGGCACTCAGGAAAGCAGGCAGGCGAGCAGTTGGGAGTCAGCAGTCCTGGATTGTGAGAGGGATGTCCGACTGCCTGTTTAGGCCCGATCCCACTGCCCTAAACGGGCAGTCGGTTATCCCTCGAGGGGTCCCAGATCGGAGAGGGTGCAGGCTGGGTTGAGGGACACCCCTCCCCCGTGCACGAATTTCATGCACTGGGCCTCTAGTCCTATATAATAAAAGCCTAATATGCTAAGTGTCCAGTCATCCAGTCACCTGTTCAACCAATCAAAGCGTAATATGCTAATGGTATGCTAAGGCTGCTCAACTGCTTACTATGATGTGCACTGACCACCAGGGGGCAGACAGTTGACAGGTTGACCAGTTGCTATGATGTGCACTGACCACCAGGGGGGCGGACACTCTGACTGGTAGGTGAGCTTGCTACTGGGTTCTCGCTGATTGGGACTGAGTGAGATGGGCCAGACATGCCCTGGAGCCCTCCCATGGTCTCTCCCTGGCTGGTGAACCTCCTGTGTCCCTCCCTGGCCCTGATCATGCACTGGTGGGGTCCCTCAGCCTGGCCTGTCCCCTCTTGCAATCTGGGCTGAGGGATCCCCTCCCTCTGAGTGCACGAATTTCGTGCACCGGGCCTCTAGTCCTAAATAAGAACAGATAAAATATATTTGGTGGCCCTGAGACATTTTCAGACAACATCCATGAACTCATAGGTATCCATCTAGTCAACCCTTTATTTCAGTTAATTTTGTGAGTGCTATTAAAAAGATGGCTGCTCCAAATAACCAGTTCTTTAGTTACACTTGGTTGTTAGCATCTGGACTCTGTCCAGTTGGAAACCATCCAGACACCCTTTTAATCAAGCAAATCCTGTGTTTTAAGTTATGTTGTTGAGAATGCCTAGAGTTCCCATAAATGCCCAATATAAAGGTGTATGTTCTTTCATCGCCATAAAACCAGTTCCTCCACTTATGGTATTAGCGACAGGTTTGAAATCCCAGTCATTGACCCAGAGAACTGATGAAAGGTTTAATGGAAACAGACTAGTTGTAGCCAGCTTTAGTTTACTTGTGGGTGATGAGTATGCACACTACCTGAACAAATCCTTGGAACACTAGTTAGGAATAAAGAAATTATACTACTACAGGAATGCCGGAAGTCTCATACAATAATCATTGTTCTATTCAGCACATGTGCCAGTCTATGCCCAAGGTCCATGCCAGGTACTTTTATATGCCTCATCCTATTACACTTGCAAGCCATCCTGGAGGGACTTCAAATGATTTCCATTTTACAGATGAGAAAATGGAAGCTAGAATACAGCCCCTCCATATGAAATGTGCATAGTCCAGTGGGAAGACAAACTGACCATACACATTTTGGCTATGAGAACACAGAAGGACCAAGTAAGTTACATTGCTCCCTGATGGGAAAACTTGAAAGCAGGCTGAAAGCTGTATAGGCTCAAAGCCATCTCTCTTCCCACCAGGCTGCCCTTCCTCATGGGATCTGATGGGTTCAGGGATTTGGTACACCATATTTAACCTTTTAAAAATGGAGACAATCTTCAAATGGATTTGTAGAGATGAAGTTGGTGGAAAGGAGTCCCATAAGAATTTATACCTCATTGTTTTAGATGATACAAAATCAAGTCAAAATTTCTTCAAATAAAGCATTATTTCTAAACTTTTCTCTATGTGGTCTGAAGATTTCATTACCATTGAGAATAGAAAGATTATCAGAATGTTTTCCCGTTTGTTATAACCAATAACAAGCCTCACATTATTTCCTAGATGGATTTTGAAACTTTTTACCCTCAAAAAAGTTCTTCACATTCATTACAATCCTGCCCATCTATATATATATAAAACCCTAAGCAACCATCACAACAACCAAACAAATGACCGAACAGGCTGTGTGGGGTGACCAGGCCAGCAGGGGGGTTAGTGAGGGCCAACCAAATGACTGAGCAGCAGGCTGCATGGGACAACCAGGCCTGCAGGGTGGTTAGTGAGGAACAACCCAACAACTGAGCAGCAGGCTGTGTGGAGCGACCAGGCCAGCAGGGGGGTTAGTGAGGGCTGACCAAATGACTGAGCAGCAAGCTGCATGGGGCGACCAGGCCTGCGGGGGGGGGGGGCAGTTAGGGGCAACCAGGCCAACAGAGGGGGACAGTAAGGGGCAACCCAGGCTGATGGGGGGGGGCAGTTGGGGGTGACCAGGCCAGCAGGGGGGGGCAGTTAAGGGTGATCAGGCAGGCAGGCAGGTGAGCAGTTAGGAGCCAGTGGTCCCGGATTGTGAGCGAGTGCAGGCTGGACTGAGGGGACGCCCCCTCCCATGCACGAATTTCATGCACCGGGCCTCTAGTACTTCTATAAAATTTATCATCATCCAAAGTGTTTTCTTTAAGACTCTATTAAGACTCTGATTTGATATTTGAAAACTACAATGTCTTATTGCAGAGCAATAATCCACATCTCTAGCAATTTCACATACTCTTCCCTAAATAGATATTTGGTCTGCCACTTAGATGCAATTTTGGTTGCAATGTGACTGTGTAATTAGGAAGGGGGAAATGATTGTTATTTTCTTAATCAGATTAATTCTTAATCAGAATACATGATTTAGTACTTGGAATTTAGAAATGGTATTCATCATTTTGGTTTATCAAAGCAAGACTAAACTCTCCTGATAAACGGGCAATCTTGGTGACTTTCACTGGTTGCAGCCATTCTGGTTTTCAAACTGAGATGTGCACCAATTCTAGCTTTTAATCTGCCTGGCATCTCAGAGCTTGCCAACTTTTCCTAAGGACTTAATATACTTTTGAAAGTTCTCCATCACATCAGGGACAGCCACCTGGGAGCAGAGAAAACAAAATTTGGCAGTCTGTTCAAACTGTGAATTAAAGGTAATTCACAGTTTGAAATGAATCAGCATGATGTTCTTAAGAAGAGTAATTAGACATCAAGAGGGTTTTATTTTGAGTATTGTATATTGGCTAATGTGACAACAAGCAATATTGGCATTTGGAATGTTCACAACAAGAAGCACTGAAACTGCTGGTATTTGACAGGTGCCAAGATTGAAAACAGGGGCTCCTTCAATGGGAGCTGTGGATTTCCACTTTCATTATAAAGGCTGAAAACATAGATGTTTTTGTTCAGGTAGCATAAATCTTGGAAGATGAGATTTCATTTTTTGTGTTGTTCTTCATGTGCCCAAGATTCTGTAGATTTTGAGACACCTTTGTAATTAGAAGCACATGTCTTTTGCTCTCAGGGAAAAGTCAAGTATTTCTTCTACCTGATTTGCATCCATGTTTATATTCATTCATTCACACTTTCATTTCTTTGAACAAAATTAATTATGCCCCTATTGTTTGTAAGGCTCTAAGAAAGGCACTATGGTAAGTCAGGTTTGAAACACCACACATCCTCCCCTCAAGGAACTCACAATTAGGGAAGTTTAGATACCTCAACAAACTCATATTTATCGAATGCTTACTATGTGCTAGGATCTTTCTCTGTTTACAACAAGCCCACAGGAATCACTTCTATTACATTCTAAAGTAACAGAAACTAAAATTCAGCGACATTGAGTGAGTTGCCCAAAGGGCCACAGTAACAAAGCCAGAACAGGACACTCGGAGGGTATGGTCTTAACCTGCAAAAAAAAAAAAAAAAAAAAAAAAAAAAAAAGTCATTTATGGGCACTTTGGAGATAGCCCTACTGATTTGAAGTCAGGTGTTATCTTGCCCTGAGCAGCAGCCTGCATGGGGCGACCAGGCCGGCAGGGGGCTTAGTGAGGGATGACGAAACTCATATTTATTGAATGCCTACTATGTGCTAGGATCTTTCTCTGTTTACAACAAGCCCACAGGAATCACTTCTATTATATTCTACAGTAACAGAAACTAAAATTCAGCGACATTGAGTGAGTTGCCAAAAGGGCCACAGTATCAAAGCCAGAACAGGACACTCAGAGGGTATGATCTTAACCTGTAAAAAAAAGTCACTTATGGGCACTTTGGAGATAGCCCTATTGATTTAAAGTCAGGTGTTATCTTGCCCTGAGTAGCAGGCTGCATGGGGCGACCAGGCCGGCAGAGGACTTAGGGAGGACTCATCAATCAGAGTGCTGACAAATCTGGTGTTAAGCCAAAGTGGACAACCACAATAGAGATGACAATGGTCTCTCTCATTTTGGTTTAGATCAGGAAGAGTATTAGATCTGAATACTGTCACTGAGTTAGGTCTTGTTATACTGCACATGCCAATGTGACATTCTGTAAGCAAGAATTTGTAGAAATGGAAAATGTCCTATAATTTGAAAGCTCAGGGCTTTTAGCCAGATTGTATCACCATGCCTGTAAGATGCTCCCTTTGGGGAAGCAGAAGGATCTATGACTGAAAGGAATTTATACCACCATATAAGATCTCTATATGGTTGATTTCAGTGGCCTGTGATACAAACAACATCCTGCTCAAAAAATATCAATTTTGCCATATTGAAGTGAAAAAAAGAGGACTGACACAAGGAGGATCCAAGATGGTGGCGTAGGTAAACACCTAAACTGCTGCCTCACACAACAATTTCAAAAATACAACTAAAAGACAAAACATCTATCACCCAGAACCATGGGAAAGCTGGCTGAGTGGAAGTTCTACAATTAGAAGGAAAGAGAAAAGAGCATTGAGACGTGCACAAGCGCTGAAAAGCTGAGGTACAGAAGCGCGCGATCTGGACTGGCGGCAGGCGTTGCTTTTTTCAACCCAAAGGGAGAGAAGCCCCCAATTACTCTGAAATCCAGTTTCTGGGGAGACACAAGGGACCCAGACTCCTTTGGGGAGAAGCTGGACTGTCTGCCATCGGGTCAGAAAGTGAGGGTGGCTTGCTTGTACTGCTATGCGCAGGAATAATTGTTTACTGTGATGGGGCGCGGGATGCGGGGACGTGGGTCAGAGACGCAGAGCCATAGCAGTTTGCCACGCCCTAGCCTAGTGACCCTCTGAGACACCACCCCACACAACCTACAAACCCACCCAAGCTCCAAGCAGTGGCTTTAGCATATGAATGGCCTGCCCTATCGCAGCTTAACATAGCAAACTTGCAGCCTGGTTCAGACAGCTCCAAAACCTCCAAACCCCAAGAAAAGAGGAAAAAATTGTAGTTCTCGCTGTAGCGCCTGCTGGGTGGCCTCAGACCGTAGCTGACCTGCACCCCATTGGCGATCCAGAAGCCAGTGTACCTAGTGGTCCGTGTGAGACACCAGATTTTAACTCCTCACATCCATAAGTGACACATTCAAGAGGCAGACTCAGTGAGCACCAAAGCCCCACTGAAACAAGTCCTGCACCATAAGCATGTCTCCAGCACAGCAGTTCTTCCATTATAGACACAGCGGGTCCTCACAGCCAATTGGCCTGGAGGTCAATTCCTCCCAGTGTACCAACAGCAATCAAGGCTTAACTACACCAAGACTTTGCACTCAGCCCACAAAGAGGTGTACCAAGGGCATCCACCTCAGGTGATTGGGGAGGCTGAGCTACTGGAGCCTATAGGTCACCTACCACTCAAAGCCACTCCATCAACACAGGGAAGCAGCAAAATGCGGAGACAAAGAAACATGTCACAAATGAAATAAATGGAGGAAAGCAAACTACTGGACGACATAGAGTTCAGAACCACATTTATAAGGTTACTCAAGAATCTTCTAAAAACCGCTGAGGAACTTAGTGAGACCTTTAAGGATCTTAATGAGAATGCCAAAAAAATGGAAAAACACCAGTCAGAAATAAAGCATACACTGTCTAAAATAAAGAATATACAGAAACTCAACTGTAGAGCAATGTACCCCAAGAATCAAACCAAAGATCTGAAATATGAGGAAACAAAAAACACCCAACCAGAAAAACAAAAAGAAAAAAGAATCCAAAAATATGAAGATAGTATAAGGAGCCTCTGGGACAACTTTAAGCGTACCAACATCCGAATTTTGGGGGTGCCAGAAGAAGAGAGAGAGCAAAATATTGAAAACCTATTAGAAGAAATAATGACAGAAAACTTTCCCTACCTGGAGAAAGAAATAGACTTACAAGTTCAGGAAGCGCACAGAACCCCATACAAGAGGAATCTGAAGAGGACCACACCAAGACACATCATAATTAAAATGCCAAGGACAAAAGACAAAGAGAGAATCTTGAAAGCAGCAAGAGAAAAATGGTTAGTTACCTACAAGGGAGTACCCATACGACTGTCAGCTGATTTCTTGGCAGAAACTATGCAGGCCAGAAGGGAGTGGCAAGAAATATTCAAAGTGATGAACAGCAAGAACCTACAACCAAGATTACTCTACCCAGCAAAGCTATCATTCAGAGTTGAAGGTCAGATAAAGAGCTTCACAGACAAGAAAAAGCTAAAGGAGTTCATCACCACCAAACCAGGATTATATGAAACGCTGAAGGGTATTCTTTAAGAAGAGGAAGAAGAAGAAAAAGGTAAAGATAAAAATTATGAACAACAAAATGCCATCAAATACATACCTACCAACAAGTGAATCTAAAAATCAAGTGAATAAAAAATCTGAAGAACAGAATGGACTGGTGAATATAATAGAATCAGGGACATAGAAAGGGAGTGGACTGACAATTGTCATGGGGGAGGGGGTGTGGGGTGCGGGAAGAGATTGGGCAAAAATCTTATACCTATGGATGAAGACAGTGGCGGGGGGTAAGGGCATGGGGTGGGGTGGGGAATCAGGTGGAGGGGAGCTATGGTGGGAAAAAATAGAGGAACACCTGTAATAATCTGAACAATAAAGATTTATTTAAAAAAAAAAGAGGACTGATATTTGGGTCTGCTTCTATTAGAGGTTCATCCATGAACATTCATGATTATCAGTCTCTGATAATTGGAAACTTGCTTTATATCCTCTAACAAATATTCCTAATGTTATCAACCCATGGCTTATTTCTAAGTTCTCAACATTTTGAACAGTAACTGGGAGTGAAGTATATAATGTTGGTGGAAAACATTGAAGTTAATAAGTGAGGAACCAAAGTTAAAATGATTCCAGTTTTTTGTTTTGTGACTGAAGATAATATTATGATAACACACACACACACACACACACACACACACACACACACATATGCACCTGTGCAAACACATGCTCTGTATCCAAGAATATCAAGTCGCTTTGATGCTGTCTAATGTGATGCATGCACACACATGTACACTCTTTTTGCAGTTACTTGATTGTGAAATACTACTACCAGAGCTATTTTTCATGTGCACAGTGAATATTCACTGTAAAGCACTTTCACACAATGCATTATCCTCATGTGAGTGTCACAGCAATCCTGTTATATAGCCAGGTGAAAAGAAACCAGGTTTAGGAAGGAAAGATATTTGCCCCAAGTCCCACAACTAGGGAGTGGCAGAACTGGGAGTGGAAGCCAGTATTTTGCACTCCCATTACAACATTCTGCATTGTTCCCAGATTCCCCAAATGGCAGCAGGGCCAAAACTCATCAATCAGAGTGCTGATAAATCTTGTAGGGGCAGGTGAAGAAAATATAGCAGCAGTGTAGACAAGGTCATGGATCATTCTTAGAAGTTAAAAAACAACAACAAAAAACCACTGAGACTGAAGTAAATGAAAAGAAATATCTTCTCCACTTGTAAACTATTCATTCTGGTTTTCCATCCTATCAAGTGTTTCACAAACAGCTAGATCCTTTGCCACAATTATGTTATCAAGAATGTTATGTTTATGCCGAAACCGGTTTGGCTCAGTGGATAGAGCGTCGGCCTGCGGACTCAAGGGTCCCGGGTTCGATTCCGGTCAAGGGCATGTACCTTGGTTGTGGGCACATCCCCAGTGGGAGGTGTGCAGGAGGCAGCTGGTCGATGTTTCTCTCTCATCGATGTTTCTAGCTCTCTATCCCTCTCCCTTCCTCTCTGTAAAATATCAATAAAATATATTTAAAAAAATAAAAAATAAAAAATAAGAATGTTATGTTTAAATGGTTTGCTTTTGACACCTTCTCAGAGCTGCTATCAGCCCCTCCATTTTGCTGATGAGTGGGGTAGAATACCATAGGTGCTTACACAATAACATCTGTAAAATCAGTCGAAAACTCTAACAAATGGCTTTCTTTGTGATTCATCCATCCACTTCAATAATGAGGACCAAAAAAGAAAAAGGTCCCAAAATGATCTAATTGACATCTCCAAATATGCTTCCAAGAGTGGGACAGAGGGATGAAGTAGGGTGGTACTGGGGTATGCCTTATAAAAACCAAATAAACAAAATTTCTATTCTTTGTTACCCTGTGGAATTTTGGCACCCAATATCTACTAGGACAACCCCTAATACACGGCCTGATCCTTGGCTGAGCTTCCACAATAACCTAAGTGAGTGATGAGGGAAAAAGGGTGGTAAAAGGTAATGATTTATACAGAAACCAACCTACAGTTCTGCCACCTGCATTACCCAGTTTCAAGAGTGATTTCATTTCTGCATATATTGCCAACATTTAAAAAATCTATTTCTAGATTTTCAAGAGTAAAAATTTAAGTACCTTATAATACATGGAAATTATCTAGGATATCTGAAGATTGTAAAGATCATTCTAGATTTCTCCAAAACCATTTTCATATATCATATAGTGCAGAAAGAAAAGAGGCAAAGATACTGCATCTGAGCAATGTGCTTGGGTAATTATAGCCACCACACTTCTAGGCACCTTCTATATGCCAAGCACTGTTTATAAGAATTAACTATTTCACCCTCAACACAACTTTATGAGATAGGATATCATCATCATTGCCACAACCACCACTACCACCATTATCACCAATCCCAGGGTTGTCCTCTCTAGGGTTCAAACATCCTAAATACCCATGGCCGCATAGCTAGTACTAACTATGGAAACCAGCTTGTCTGGTTCTGTGCACAGTGCTTTTTCTCTGGTTCAATCATTTCATCATCTTTCATCCTCACAATACCCCTGTAAGATTAAACTAATTTTGAGATGGAAATTTGATCTCAGAGCAGTTAAATGACTTGTTCAAGATCACATATTTAGTGAAAGAGCTGGAATTTTCCTTTAGGATTTTTAGATTACAAAACTCAAACTTTTATTTCTTTTTTTAATTTAATTCTTTATTGGATAAAGTATTACAAGAGTCTCCTTTTTCCCCCATTGACCTGTCCCTGGCCACCCCCACTCCCCAGCACATGCCATCACCCCCACACACACTGTCTATGTTCATTGGTTATGCTCATATGCATGCATACAAGTCCTTTGGTTGATCTCTTACTCCCTCACCCCATGCCTTTCCTCACAGTTTGGACAGTCTGTTCGATGTTTCTATGACTCTGGTTCTATTTTGTTCATCAGTTTATGTTGTTCATTATATTCCACAAAAGAGTGAGATCATGTGGTATTTATCTTTCTCTGACTGGCTTATTTCACTTAGCATAATGCTCTCCAGTTCCATCCATGCTGTTGCAAATGGTAAGAATTCCTTCTTTTTTACATCAGCATAGTATTCCATTATGTAGATGTACCACAGTTTTCTAATCCACTCATCTGCTGATGGGCACTTAGGCTGTTTCCAAATCTTAGCTATTGTAAATTGTGCTGCTCTGAACATAGGGGTTCATATATCCTTTCTGATTGGTGTTTCTGGTTTCTTGGGATATATTCCTAGAAGTGGGATTACTGGGTCAAATGAAAGTTCCATTTTTAATTTTTTGAGTAAACTCCATACTGTTTTCCACAGTGGCTGCACCAGCCTGCATTCCCACCAGCCTAACTTTTATTTCTTATACTGTATATGCCACATCTGTACAATGTTATGATTGAACAATTATTGCTGAGAACAGAGGCAACACTGATAATAATAATACTTTCAAATTATAGGACATTTTCCATTTCTACAAATCCTTACATTTGTTACATTTGGTCTTTAATTAATCCTGGTAGCCTGGAGACATGGGAGATAGTCATTGCCCCAGAAAGACATAAGCTTCCATGTCTGCACTTCTGGGTAGCTCAAATCCCAGCTCTCTCACTTCCTGTCTTGTGACTTGATGAAGTCACGTGATACTATATGAGCCTTTATTTCATCATATATAAAATGGAAATGCAATATTACTCAGACTCCTTAGCGAATTGTGCTGACATTGAACGAGCTCATGCATGGGCATTGCAGTCAATTATTTGCATTACTTCACTCCCCGTGAAAGAAGTAAGGGAATTCATGTTCAGATGGCTTAAGTGAGGTGCCCAAGATCACATAATGCATAGTGCAGCAAGGTTCAGTCCCAAGCCCCTTAAGTGTAGTTTTCTTTTTGAAAATATCCACCATTACTTTTCAAGTGTTGTATTGATGTGGTTTGAATCAAAGGATTAATTTCCAATGCTGACAGAGAGGAATTGACTTAAAATCAATCACTATGTGTACCATTCCTCTCCCAGTTCGATTAGATATTTCCAGCACATATGTTTCAACATGTTGAGAAGAGTGAGTGAATTTTCTGATGCACCTACTCACACCAAGGTATCATTATTTTATTTAGTGATAGTTTGAACATTTGTAGAAGAATTTGAAAACTTAAAAAGATCACATAACTTTTATAATCTCACTTAGAGATGGGTTTTGGGATTAGGACCACCCCTTATCTTCATGCTTTTTTGTGGGTGTGCTCTTATTTTGAGATTAAAGAGGGTATAAAACCAGTGACCTGTCTTGACCTTTACTAACTGGATTAAAATGCCAGGTTGCTGCTGTGGTAACTATACCTAAATCCTGGCAATCAGTAAGAAACTAGAAAGTGCATTGCTACCATAAAAATTGAAGAAAAGTTGCTTACAATTGTCAGGGACAGCCTCTTAATTGAAATTATCTTACTTTGGTCTACTAGAAAGAGTTTGTGTGTCTGCTGGAGCTAGGGCATAAAAAGTGAATGTCTTGATGCATTTTTTTAAAAACATGAAAATGGCTGTGATTTAAAGCAAAGCTGTTTTCTGCATGAAATTTAAATCAACTTCAACTCAATCTATACTATTCAGAAACAACTGTGCTATTCAGTGTGGCAGAAAGCCAAGATGCACAGTAAAGATGCAAAAACACTCAAAGAAGATACCTCTGGGAGTATAACCTAGGCAAACCAGAAAACATTGAGTAAATGATAGGTAGTGAAAGAAGAATCCAGAAGGTATCAATCATTCTGAATTAATATTCACATTTTGATTTATTCTTAGATTCCTCAACCCATATTGAAAAGGTAGTATCATAGGAAGAAATATAAATATGAGTGTGTTCATATGTGTGTACATAGGCACATGTATGTCTGTGTGCAATTTAATCATGGAAAGCAATATAATATAGAGATTGAACTGGACCAGGTTGCCTGGGTTCAAATCCCAGCTCCATTATCATTTAGTCATGTAATCTTGTGCAAGTTACTTAAACTTTGTGTCACTCAATTTTCTCATCTATATGGCGGGGGTAATAATAGCACCTAAATAATAGGACAAAATGATTAAAGTGCTTATCACAGTGCTTGGTACATAGGAATTTCTTAGGCTCTACAGCAGCAGTTCTCAACCTGTGGGTCACGACCCCACAGGTTGAGAACTGCTAGCAGGGTCGCCTAAGACCATCAGAAAACACAGATATTTACATTATGATTCATAACAGTAGCAAAATTACAGTTATGAAGTAGCAATGAAAATAATTTTATGGTTGGGGATCACCACAACTTGAGGAACTGTATTAAAGGGTCGCAGCATTAGAAAGGTTGAGAACTACTGCTCTAGAACCTAAATAATTGGAGACATTATACTCATGCATTAAATGACTTTGTGTGGTTAAGTTCTTAATTCTCCCCAAATCTATAGATTCAGTGCAATCCTAGTAAAAATTTCATTAGGTTTTCTTGTAGAAATTGACAGGCATATTTTTTAATTTATATGGAAATTCAAATGACTTTGTTTAGCCTCAAAGCAATTTTATTTTATCTTTCTGTTTTTTTAATTTTTATTTAATTCATTGAGGTGATATGGATTAATACAATTATATAGGTTTCAAGTGTACAATTCTATAATACATCATCTCTATGTTGTATTGTGTGTTCACCATCCTACATCAAGTCTTTTTCATCCCATTTCCCCCACTTTACCCCTTTCTATCTCACCCCAACTCTTTTTCCTCTTGCAATCACCATACTGTTACCTGTGTCTATGAGGTGTTTATTTTTTTCTTAATCCCTTCACCTTTTTCACACAGCCCCCAACCCCCTTCCCCTCTGACAATTCTCAGTCTGTGTTCTGTATCTATGAATTT
The DNA here is from genome assembly GCF_963455305.1 of Plecotus auritus. Classification (NCBI taxonomy): domain Eukaryota; kingdom Metazoa; phylum Chordata; class Mammalia; order Chiroptera; family Vespertilionidae; genus Plecotus; species Plecotus auritus. The sequence goes on from NC_137784.1 coordinate 127,475,021, forward strand.
GTTTCTATTTTGTTTGTGTATTTTGTTATTTAGATTCCACATGTAAGTGAAATCATATGGTATTTGTCTTTCTCTGGCTGGCTCATTTCACTTAGCATAATGCTCTCCATATCCATCTATGCTGTTGTGAAAGGTAAGATTTCCTTCTTTTTTACAGCTGCATAAAATTCAATTGTATAAATATACAACTGCTTTTTAATCCACTCATCTACTGATGGGCACTTGGGCTGCTTCCAAATCTTGACTATTGTACATAATGCTGCAATGAACATAGTGGTACATATATTCTTTTGAATTAGTGTTTCCAGTTTCTTTGGATATATTCCCAGAAGTGGAATCTTTGGTCATATGGCAGCTCCATTTTTAATTTTTTGAGGAAACTTCATACTGTTTTCACAGTGGCTGCACCACTCTGCATTCACTGGGTTCATGTCTTGAACCTGTGTCTGGCTGACTTCATTAAAACCCCTGAACCAGCATTTTCTACATATCTGTGGAATATCCAACCATAGAATCCACCAGAATCAATTGTCATATGAAATAGCACCTCCTCAGAGATAAAGGAAGACCAAAACTTGACCAAAGGATATTATCTGCCCTAATCCCTAGGATAGCCTCTCACCTTTTATAAAATCACCGCTGGAGTAATTTCCTGAGTTATAACTGTGGATTGCTTTGGTATACACACAAACATGAATAACTGCTTCTGAAATATTATAACAAGCACATTACAGTTTTCTAATCAGGTGGAACATAATCCTTTTCTGAATTCCCATTTTTGTGCATGCACAAAAGAGAATTCATCTGAATAAGTAAACATGTGAATAAAATGTCATAGCCCCACCCTTCTTTGAAATAAACAGTTTACTCCCTTGGCTAGGCAAATCATTCCTGGTACTGCATATCTGCTTCTATATCCTTCATCTAGTAATGCATTTCAGACTCTGCCTTTAATTATGATCAGGCTTGACTATGAATCCCTTGTTTTTGTTTTTATTTTCTGGGAGTAAGATATCATTTAAATAGGTTTTTAAAATAAGAATGAAATCTCAGAAGACAGACTATTGTAGAACATACTGTATATCAAAATATATGAGCATTAGTTGTAAGAGTGTCTTAGTAAACACATTGCTTAGTGAACTATGAAAAATAATCCACTGAGGTGCCATTTTCTTTTATTCCTAAGCACTAAGTTAAGAGAGCATTGCCATAAAGTAGATATGCACTGTTGAATATATTTGTGTGTGTTTTTAGAATATCTGTTTCAGGCCAAATAGACTAATATTTTTCCTTCCCTTGCTAGGAAAAATGCACTGTAAGTAATTTAGGTAAGTGATATATTAAAAGAAGGTTTAAAACAGTTTTAGAAGATAATTATGAGCAAAGACTTATCTTTAGCAATTTGATTCTGAATGTGATATAAATTAACTAAAAATAGAATCAAAGAGGTTCAATTAAGTCTTTCCAATATTTTATATAATTTAGAATTTGAAATCCATTGTATTTGTTTAATGGCACCTTTATTATTATAAGAGCCTAAAACTGTAGGTAAAATTAATAATATATCACTACAAGTAAATGTGTTCTGGAAGATGATCATTCTGTGGACAGCATGAATTATCCTGGTTAAGAGACCACCTCTATGGGAGAGCAATTCTCTCAAACACCATTCTATACATAAAGTTTTATGTAAAACTCTTAGAAGTTCTTTTCCAAAATTTTAGAATAATAGGAAGTATTCCTAAACATACATCCCTCTATAGCTCATGTTAAAACTTTTAGTTATGAATTAAAGTAACTTGACTTTAAAAGATATGTTTCAATTAATATTTGTTGTCTTTTAACTCTGTATTAAAAATTTTGGTAATATATAATGAGACCATTAATTTTCCACATCAGGCCATGTCAAACCATTTCCAGTTTGAAGCCATTAAACAATTCTCCACATTTGAAACTATAGTGTAAAACCTTTTTCTTAGCTTAATTCCAATAATGTAAAATGTGCATATATGGAAAGGTTTCAAGATAATGTTCATCATAAATCGCATTTCAATAGCTCCTTCATCTCAAAAGAAGGCAAGGGACAAAGCAGATGAATCATGACAGTCTCTAATAATGGAAAAAAAAAACTGAGAAAAAGACTATCCACATGCCCACTCCATTGTAGTGTAATTTGGCTGCTTGATAGTTATCACTGGATGATTATATCTCACAATTTACATGGTAAAGAAAAAGAAGACATAACAGAGATGTTTTTTCACTTGAAATAAACCTGTCACAAAAATTCTAGCATATATTTCCAAACAGAATAAAAAGTAATTTTTTACTCTTAAAAAGAATCCTTTACTTTGAAAATGATTCACTGCAGTTTTCCTCTAAAGAGTAAGCTCATCTCATGCATTTATAATATGGTTTGATTTTTAAAACATCAATTTACATGTGCTTTCCAGAAACAAATATATTGTGCAAAGTGATGCTTACTTGTATAGCATAAAATATAATTTTAAAAAAACTGGAGTCCATGGTGAGAGTTTGCTCATCATTAATATTAATTATTTATAGTCCAGTAACTTTTGATAACACAAGTAGAGATAGAGATGCCACAGGCTGCCTCAGAAATAGTTCCATAATGTTCATTCATAGTTAGTGAAATGCCATATTTTAGCAGCAGTCAATCATATACAACCTTATTCTTGTTCTCATGGGAACCTAATTCTTCAAGCCCTCCCCCCCACTTCACTTTGCCTGGTTCATGGATACATTCCATGATCTGAAAATCTAACAACAAATTAGTGAGAATATAAGAGCAGTTTTTATGTCTTAACATTTGAAATAGCATGTAATCCTTGGTGTGCAAAATATTCACACTCAACATGAATTAGACAGATCAGTAACTAAAAACTTGGCACAGCATCTCTCAAAACATGAATTCTTTAAAGAACCCTGTGTGGAAAGGTTACCTTGGAATTACCATTTCAAATAGAGTAAAATGCCTTTGAAAAGGGAGCCAGGGCTGAGCTACGCAACATCATTTGAAATCTGTGCACCCAAGAAGTGTAAGCACATCTGGAGTGCAGAAGACACACCTCCCTGCTTTCACTGGGATGTTTTCAATAAGATGCTGGATGGCTTGGCTTTTTAAAGTAAATGTGTTTAGTCTTTTTTGGAGAGAGGGTCAAACCATGCAGGGACATTTACAGCAATACAGAGATTGACGTTATGTGGATCTCAATTCTTCTATGATGCTTTCTTTTGGGAACGTGTTTCCTCTACATGAAAATAAACAGCCTCAGAAATAAATACAAGCATTTAAGTAAGCCCTCAAATAATGTGGCTAAACACAGTTTGAACTTCCATATGGAATTGAGCTTGAACAGTTTATCAAAGGTTTTTTCTGAGCTGATTATACAGGGTGAATCCTGGGTCTGTTATTTGTAGAACACTGATTTCAGATATTTTTTTTTAAATACGTTTTTATTGATTTTAGAGAGAGAGGAAGGGAGAGGGATAGACAGACAGAAATATTGATGGAAGAGAAACATCGATTAGCTGCCTCCTGCATGCTTCCCACTGGGGATCAAGCTCGCAAACAGAGCATATGCCCTGACCAGGAATCAAATTGGCAACCTCTTTGTTTATAGATCAATGCTCAACCACTGATCCACATTTGCCAGACTCAAATATTTTTAATGTAATCATCTGAGATAATTTTCAAGAACACGTTATGCTTCTAAACTTTAAAAAGTAAAGGTCATTTTCTACATTCCATTGTGACCATCAGGCAGGTTGGCAAGAGAGTTAAAAATGTGGCTCTGGGTGATTATTTTGAAATGATCAGTATATTGACTCTTACCTCCCAATTGAAAATCAGGTTTTTACTGCACTTTAAAAATATTTATTAGTGTCAAAAATGTCCTTGGAAGCTTTGGCTGTATGGTTTTATTTATGCCATGCAAATGATGTGACTATTTGAGGCAAATATATTCAGAGGGAAAGAAAATAACCTCTTTTCTGTCAATTATGTGGATGTGTAAGGCAAATTTATTCTAGATATGAAATAATCTAGATTTCACCTTTTTTAAGTGCTCTATCATAAAGTATTACTATAAAATAGTTACCACAGAATATTGTTATTTAAAACAAAAAAAAACACTTATGATCCAATATATTTAAAAGAAACTGAAAGGTTTTTTATTGTAGGAATTTTTTGAGCCTTTAATATACTAATATTCACTGCATTTCTACAGGAGGGGTTAGAATAGGAATTGTTTCCAAAACTAAGTTGGCCTTAGAATTTTTTTCCCAGAATTCCCTCCTGACATTGTGGGGAATTTCAGGCCATGGAGATCTGGATAACTAATTCATTACAGAGTTCTCCATGCATACAGGGGTGGGCAAAAGTAGGTTAATAATAATCATCATGATCAATACAATGATTACTAAATAAATAATACAATAATAAACTATGTTTCATGTACTCACAACTGTAAACCTACTTTTGTCCACCCTTGTATGTAGACTCAACTTCAGTATTTACCTGGAGTAGAGATGCTCATTACTTTTTATCTTACTACCCTCACTCCACTCTTCCTCTAGTTGCCCCACCAGCTGAGAAAGTATGTCTTAAGTCAAATGTCCCTTTTAGGCAACTTAGTGAAATTTCAATTTTTATTCAAAACTAATGGAGACTTTATTTTGTATTAGCAATATGGAAGGTGTTCTCAAATCCCACCAACTTTCACCCTGAAATTTCTTCTGTGAAAAGTCTATTGTTCATTTTTTTTTTCTTCCCAGACCACCTGAAACTGTAAGTTGTCTCCTGGGTGGTTAACTACACCCACAGATCATCTTCCCTCATTGTGGGGAGAAAAGCTGACTGAATAGAGAAACAAATGTATACTCGCTGAACATTCATGAGAGATAATTTACTACCATGTTTTATAAATCCAGGGACTGAATGTGCTTAAGAGCTTTTTATTAGATATTTCCAAGAGAGATAATAGTTCTAATATCCTGGTGATTTTTGAGACCATTCAGAATGCTGGCATTATTTAAAATGCAGTAATGAAGTCAACTCTCAAATCAAAGTATGTGGATTGTCCATTTCAAACTGTGTCTCCCAGCTGGCAGCTCTGGACTGTCCTCCAACTTTCCTTTTAGGAATGTGTGTTTGGACTGCAATCTTGCATAACATTAGATTGAGAAAAAACATTGGAAGGGAGGTTGCATTGCACGCAATTCAGAGTGTAAAGGAAAGAATATCTCATTTTGCCCTGTTTTTCTGGGTGCTGCTAGGCTCTATCAGCACCAGTAATCTGGAGCTGATATATTCCCTCCTAAACAGCCAAATTATATATTCAAAGCCAAGAATGTGTCCTTTTTTTAAAAGCAATTTGATAAAAGATATCCTATTATTAAAAGCACTTAGTATCTAGTTAAGCTTATTTAAGACCCTACACTGGAATTTCTGATCTACACACTTAAAGATTTTTTTCCGTGTACACAGTACTCCATTTAATTAATCATTTTAATTTACTTCATTGACTAAACAGTTATGAACACATTTTAAAATAATCCCTATAACATACAAGTAATTTATAATTTTCATTATGTTTTATCTCATTCACATTATCTGAAGCTTGATAGTAGATAGTTGATTGGACATACAAGTACCCAAAATATTGATGGGTAGCAGAGGTAAGTTCTGATTAATTTACTCTTTCTGCCTTTACCAGTTACATATTGTTCTTTGTATTTTTTCCTGATATATACTCATATTAGTAATATGCATCATGTAAAATTTGTAGAGAGAGAAAATATGGTTCAGTGATTGTATTTGTAATCTATATATTACAAAGTTGAAAATAAATAACAAAGTTGAAAATAAATCATCTAGTATATATATATACTAGAGGCCTGGTGCATGAAATTCATGCACAGAGGGGATGTCCCTCAACCTTGCCTGCACCTTCTCCAATCTGGGACCCCTCGGGGGATGTCCGACTACCAGTTTAGGCCTGATCACTCTAACAATTTGGGGACCACTGACTCCTAACCACTCACCTGCCTGCCTGATTGCCCCTAACAGCTTCTGCCTGCCAGCCTGATAGCCCCGTAACTGCTCCCCTGCTGGCCCGATCACCCACAACTGCTCTCCCCTGCCATGACCCGCCTGCTCCACCAGAACCCACCTCCTCTGTGCTGCAAGGAGCTACAGGACCCCCAGGCTGCACTGCCCAGAGTGGCCACTGGGCCCCGCCTCCACTGTGCATGTGGCCATCTTGTGGAGGCCATCTTATGACAACATCATGCATGAGGGCCACCTAGGCTTTTATTAGTATACATATAAAAGTATAAGCGACCAGCCGATGGGCCAAGCAGCTAACTGGCCAGTAGCTATGACATACACTGACCACCAGGGAGCAGATACTCAATGCAGGAGCGGAAACCACAGGCATGGAAACATGGAACAGGCTGATAAATCTCAGAGGGAAGGGAGGAGGAGGGAGGGCAGGAAGAGATTAACCAAAGACTTTATATGCATACTAGAGGCCCAGTGCATGGATTCATGCACCAGTGGAGTCCCTCTGCCTGGTCTGTGGGGATTGGGCTGAAACCAGCTCTCTGACATCCTCTGAGGGGTCCCGGATTGTGAGAGGATGCACTGGGCCTCTAGTATATTATACCAGCTACCTTATAATATGAGGGAATTCAAATACTGAACTTTATTTCTGGGATTAAGCCTCTACTTTTAGATTTCCTCATGCATCATTATTGCTACTTATTTTACACATGCATTTCAGACACACTTTTTTGCAACTATCATGTTTCTTAGTTATTAGTAAGGTTAAATAAATTAACTTGGCAATAGAAGAATGATCCACAGAAAAATAACAAAGTTGAAAATAAAAAGTGCTGAGAAGCTTATATGAATGTATAGTTTGTAAGACCATCCTACTTGAGGTTGGAAGTTGCTAGGAAAAGATGGCTATAAATCATACACCTAGATCTTGCTAAACTCACTGCCTATACATCAAACTTGTCTTTGCATTATCTTTTTATTTTAGTGTTTTAAATTTATTAAGGTGACATTTAATTATATAGGTTACAAGTGTAGATTTCTATGATACATGATCTGTATGCCCACCACCCAAAGTCAAATCATCTTCCATCACCATATATTTGGCCCCTTTACCCTCTATTACCTCCCAACCTTCCTCCCTCTGGTAACCACCATACTGTTGTCTGAGTCTATGAGTTTCAGTTTTATATTCGACATATGAGTGAAATTATATGATTCTTAGTTCTTTCTGACTTATTTCACTTAGCATATATCTCAAGGTTCATCCATGTTGTTGCAAATGGAAGTATTTCATCTTTTCTTATGGCTGAGTAGTATTCTATAGTATATATGCCACATGTACATATTTAATGCAACCCCCATCAAAATCCCAATGTCATTTTTTGAAGAAATAGAATAAAAAAATATCATTGGATTTGTATGGAACCACAAAGACCCCGAATACCCAAAGCAATCCTGAAGGAAGGTTGGGGGGGAGACAAAATAACAAAACAAAGTCATAGGTATCATGGCTTTAAATTATACTACAGAGCAACAATAATCAAAACAGCATGGTATTGGCAGAAAAACATACATACAGACCAATGGAACATAACTGAGAGCCCAGAAATAAAACCACATTCATATGGGCAAATAATTTTTTTTTTACAAAAAAGCCAAAAACACACAATGGAGTAAAGAATGCCTCTCCACCATAAAAATCCTACAAAATTCCATAGGCAGCAAAATAGCAGACATATGTCATAGCAATATCATTACAGAGACAGCTCCTAGGGCAATGGAGACTAAGGAGAAAATAAACAAATGGGACTACATCAAAATAAAAAGCTTCTGCACATCCAAAGACACCATCAACCAAACAACAAGAAAGCCCACTGCATGGGAGAACATATTTTCCAATGATATTTCTGATAAAGGTTTAATCTCCAAAATTTACAGAGAACTCATACAACTTAACAAAAGAAAAGTAAAAATCCAATAAAAAAATGGGCAAAGGATCTAAATAGACACCTTTCAAAAGAGGACATATAGAAGGCCCAGAGACATATGAAAACATGTTCAAAGTCACTAATCATCCAAGAGATGCAAATCAAAACAACAATGAGATACCATCTCACACCTGTCAGAATGGCTATCATCAACAAATCAACAAAGGACAAGTGCTTCCTAGGATGTGGAGAAAAAGGAACCCTTCTGCACTGCTGGGGGAAATGCAGACTGGTGCAGCCACTGTGGAAGACACTATGGAGTTTCCTCAAAAAGTTAAAAATGGAACTCCCATTTGACCCACTAATCCCACTTCTAGGACTATTCCCCAAGAAACCAGAAACACCAAACAGAAAGGATATATGCAACCTTATGTTCATAGCAGCACAATTTACAATAGCTAAGATTTGGAAACAGCCTAAGTGCCCATCAGCAGATGGGTGGATTAAAAATATTTGGTACATCTACACAATGGAATACTATGTATGCCGCTATAAAAAAGAAAGAACTTTTACCATTTGCTACAGCATAGATGGAACTGGAGAGCATTATGCTAAGAAAAATAAGCCAGTTGGAGGAAGAAACATCACATGATCTCACTCATATGTGGGATATAATGATCAACATAATTTGATGAACAAGAAAAGATCCAGAGATGAATGTTAGGGGAGGGGAGCTAGAGTGCAACCAAAGGACTTGTATGCATGCATATTAGCATAACCAATGGACACTGACACTGAGGCGGTGGGGTCTTGCTCAGGGTGGGAATGGCTGGGGGAGGGGTCAATTGGGGAAAAAGGAGACATATGTAAAACTTTAGGCATTAAAAAAAGAATAATATATACAAAACTTGAAATAAAATAAAAGAATGCCTCTCCAATAATGATGCTGGGAAAATTGGAAGGCCACATGCAAAAGACAAAACTAGACTACAGTTTGTCCACATGTATAAAAATTAATTCTTTGCATTATCTTGATTACTTGCACTAGGAAGTGACTACCCAGCTGCATTTAGTTTACAAAATCTGGTTGATTGACTGTCTTATTCACTGAGGTTTGGGATCTCAGATTGAAATATCATTAAGGCCATGACAGATGTGTCTCAATTGGTTAGGCATTTTCCTATGCAACCCTTTTCCAAGGGTTGCTGAATTCAACCCAGGTCAGGTCACATGCTTGATCCCAGGTAGGAGGCATGCAGGAGGCAGCTGATTGATATTCTGCTCTCACATCAATGTCTCTCTCTCTCCCTCTCCCTTTCTCTCTCTCTAAAAATCAATTAAAAATCTTTTTAAAAAGAGAAATATCATTCGGGCCATAGCAAGTTATTCTTTCAGGGGCATTTAAAGGCACACCAGTAAACTTCCAATCTAGGTTCATGGTTATTATTTGAGGAAATACCAAGGGTAGATACAGATGCCCAGTAATCTTCTCAACTTATAAAATCATCTTATTGTACACATGCTTCTCACTTATTGAGCCTTCTTTTACTGTTATTGTATTTTTTTGTCCACAGGGAAAGAGGGGGTAGGGTGGGAATGATGCTGGAAATCCAGGTAGCAATGCGAGAAGGGATGTATATTTCCACTAGAAGAGAAGTAGAAATTAGATTTTTAGAAGTCAGAAGATTCTTATGTTCACCATAAGATAAAGTCCTGTGGGTAAACCAACCCCAAGTGGCCCTGGCCTTGGGGCAGAAGATCTTTATTTTGCTTCTCTTTCACTTCAATTGAGTTCTGATAAAAGCCAAGAGAGAAATAAATTGAAAAGTTTCAAGCAAGAGCTCAGAATTGCGAATGTTGTACTGTGTGTCTTTTGTTAAGGTTCAGTGCCTTCTGTGCATGTCTTAATCATTTGGTATATGGCCAATTAGGGATATTTAACTCAGAAGTAGGCAGAATACTGATTGAATTTGACTCTGCCAGTTGGCCTACTTTGAAAGCCCAGAGTGAATTGGCTTCAAATGGGTAACTGATGTGGTTTTTCAAAAGGATGTCTAACTCCAGCTGGTTGGAGATTCAACTCAGTGACTTCAGACCAGCCAAAAAAGAGTGGAAAGACTTCTGAGAACTAGGAGTCTTATTGATGGTGTGGTTAATACCGACAGCAGTGTTGCTTCTGCAGAGGTAAGCATTGCTATTGAACGTGAAGCTCAATGGTTTGACTTTCCCCCAAATTCCACAAACGTAACAGTCTGAATAGTATTTTTTTCACACACATGCATTTCAGTATTCTAGAAACAGGTATAGATTTATGCAGATGAATCTGGCTTAACAGCAAATTGCTACTGTGAGATATATTTTAGAATTACTAATATTTCCTAGATCAAGCTAATAGGTTTACATAGATTGATTTATAAATCAGATAAAACGTTATGTTACCTACCATTGTAGCTGGACACATTTTTTGCAAGCAACATAAAGGTTGTTCATATATTTTCATTATTTCCAGCAAAAGTAAAACAAAATAGAAACAAATCCATTGAATTTAGCCACCATTAACTAACATTAACTGTAATTTTTCTGACAAGCTCATCTCATCTGATGATGAATGAAACATTGGGAAAAGTTACCTAAAAATTGTATGAACCCTAATAAAATATGCCCCTGTATTTTGAGTATGCACAGTTCAAAAATCTATAATAGAACCATTTATAATGTTTTAGCAGCCAGAGCTCCATCTTGTTTTAAATAATTTTATTTTTCTACTTCTTGTGAAACTTTAACTCACTGAAAGAAGACTCATGACATTTCACTGCACTAGGTGAGTCACAAATGGAATAATATGAAATAACATTAGGGTACTGAAGAAAATGATATGGCAATAATGCATTTTACAGTAAAATTTGGTAGTCCTCTAAAGATCAATGAGTGTGTTTGTTTACTTTGAAGTAAAAGGACAAAGGCTTCATAATGGAACCCAGAGAAACACCTGAATAGGAGGAATCTTTGTCAGATAAAATGAACAGCTATCCTTTGTAAGGTGAATTCAGAAAATATACCATGTACTTTGCAGCAGGAAGAAATAGCCTAGATGCTGCTGTGATAAAGTCATTGTAAAGCTAACCTGGAATAAATGGAAGGCCTCTCATAGCCACACAGAATAAAACAAGCAGTGAGTCACAGGGTCTCCTCCTACCCCAAACATTGATTGAAAGGGTACTTTAGGAAGGGAGAAAGAAACAGCAGGGCACCTTCATTTGCATCACCAAACGCTAATGATGGAGGCACTTTTATGGACACACTGTGTACACAGAATTGGTTCAATTAAAAATAAGTTATTTTACATTGGCCTTTACCCCACCAGGATTAAAAAAGAAAGACAAAACAAACACCATTTATCTATGTAAAAATGCATTACTTTTTTTTAAAAAAAAAATGAGGCAGAGTGCATTATATACAGTAAGGAAGAAGCATGGGTCTCCCATGGTTTTAACTTTGCCACTTTGCAACCACTGCATTTTAGACCTCATGAAGACATATACACTGAGTGGTCAGATTATTATGATCTCTGAACACATAATAATCTGTCCACTCAGTGTATATCCTATATAATAAAAGGCTAATATGCAAATTGTTCCCTCGACCAGGAGTTCGACCAGCAGGCAGGTCGGCCAACTGCCCGTGTCCCCTCCCCCTGGCCAGGCTGGCCGGACCCCACCCATGCACGAATTCATGCACCAGGCCTCTAATATATATATATACTAGAGGCCCGATGCACGAAATTTGTGCACTGGGGGGGGTGTCCCTCAGCCCAACCTGCACCCTCTCCAATCTGGGACCCCTCAGGGGATGTCCAACTGCCTGTTTAGGCCCAATCCAGGCAGTCAGACATCCCTTTCACAATCTAGGACTGCTGGCTCCCAACCGCTCGCCTGCCTGCCTGATTGCCCCTAACCGCTTCTGCCTGCCAGCCTGATCACCCCCTAACCACTCTCCTGCCAGCCTGATCAACACCTAACTGCTCCCCTGCCAGCCCAATCGTCCCCAACTGCCCTCCCCTGACAACCCAGTCACCCCCAAATGCCCTCCCCTGCATATTCCCTCTTTATTAGATAGGGTTTTTTCTTTAGCATATTGGACAGCCCTAACTGGTTTGGCTCAGTGGATGGAGCATCAGCCTGCAGACTCAAGGGTCCCAGGTTCGATTCTGGTCAAGGGCATGTACCTTGGTGGGGGGCACATACCCAGTGGGGAGTGTGCAGGAGGCAGCTGATCAATGTTTCTCTCTCATAGATGTTTCTAGCTCTCTATCCCTTCCCCTTCCTCTCTGTAAAAAATTAATAAAATATATATTTTTAAAAAAGAAACATTTAAGATTCCTCCATATCTTCCTGGCTGGTGTGACTCAGTGGTTGAGACTCCAGGCTGCCACCGCTGGAAGGGGATTGCACCCCAGCCAGGCTGAGACCCCAGTCCAGGCTGCCATCTCAGCTCGGCCAGGCTGAGACCCCAGCCCAGGCTGTGGCCGGGGATCGCACCAGGCGCTGGTGCCTCCCAGCTGGACACCCCAGGCTGCCGCTGCTGGGTGGGAATCGCTGCGTGGGGGGCGGGGACACCCCGGGCTGCTGCCACTGGGCGGGGATCACTGCATGGGGGGCTGGTGCCTCCCAGCTGGACACCCCGGACTGCCACCACTGGGCAGACTGGGGAACTCCGGCAGGGCTAAGAGGACTGGGCACTGCCATCTTGTGGCTATGGGTGCCACCATTTTTGTTGTGGAGTGATGGTTAATTTGCATATTACTCTTTTATTAGATAGGAGATACACACACACACACACACACACACACACACACACACACACACACTCACTGAGTGGCCAGATTATTATGCATTCAGAGATCATAATAATCTGGCCACTCAGTGTATTTGTTGAAATAAGGTAAATATGAATGATGTTTAGAGTGTGCATGAGTCTAGTAGCTGAAACTAAGAGCAGTTTTCAGAACTTCTTATGACTTTTTGATCAAACTGGGTTAGCAGGACCAAAATAAATTGTTGTCCAATATTTTTTGGCCTTGATAAAATGTGTTGGGGATTTGAGTTCAATGCCTATGGATAGATGTTCCACAGACAAAAAAAAAAAAGGAGGCTTTTAATTGGCACTAATTAGCACACTTGTTGGCAGAGAGGTATTGACAAGGTTATTTCAATGGCACATCTCCTCCTCCCCCCAGACTCCCAGAGTTGTTCTTTATAGGACAAGGGGAGGGCAATGTAGGTAAACTTATGCTCTTAGCCTTCAAGGATTATTTGTGCCCCCAAACAAAAAGAGACTTCACATTTCTAAGCTACCAAACTTAGTAAGATTCTTTGCCTGGGATATACATTGGTTTTTATTTTGAATTAAACAAAGTGTAATTAGTAGGAAACAATCAATATAGTAGAGTGACAGGAGCTTTTCTGTTGGTTTGTTTGTCCCTGCATAAAGAAGCAGAAGCGAAAGGGAAAAAAGCTGTAGTAAGGAAGAGAAAAACAATCTCAGCATATTGTAGATGTTCACACTAGTATAGAACATAGATAAAATTTGGCACTGGCACAGATCACTACAATGTGCCATGCAACACATCTTTTTAATGCTGTTTCTAATCACTTCCATCTGTAAAATGGGAAGGCCCATCAACCTCATAAGATAGATAAATTATTTCTAAAACAAGTGATGTTGGAGAGTTAGTGTGTCTTGAAGGAACCTTCTTGCTTCATTCTAATAAATGTTAAGCAAAGCTATGTGGAAATATGCTTTAATAGTCTGCAAGTGCTCCTTGCTCTATAATTACAAGCTTGGGAATTATGCCAAAGTAATTATTTTTGCATTTATTCCATTTAGTGCTAATAAGGAACTCATGGAATGGATTAAAACCTTTTGGGTTTTTTTGTTTTTGGGGGTTTTTTTTAGTAACATGACAGTTGTTTTTTGTTTTTTTGTTTGTTTGTTTGTTTTTAATGTTGTAGCATGATGGTGTACATTTCTGAAGAGCTAGAGGTACTAAACATAGATTAAGCCCTTATTTCCTCCCAGGAAGACTACAGGATTAGAGCTCTGAAATGAAATAGACCCAAAGAATTCCCAACCACAAGGCCCATGGATGTGAGAAATCATATGTGGGGTTGAGTTGGGGTGGTCAGATTCCTGAGAATGTGTTTTAAAGGAGAAACCTTTAGGGAAGTGAAGAGAGCAGGATAGGGCAGGGAAAGACAGCCAAGCAAGGCAGTGGTCTCAACTGGAACCTGGCTTCAGCCTGATCCCACAGGGAGTCCTTTTTGTCCCTTGCCAGTCAGTCATTCATTAAGGGCTTTATACCCAAGAGCAAGGTGGCTCTATTTCTGCCAAAGGCAGTTATCAGGAGAAGAGCCCATCTGGAGGGCCTTGGAGGATGACCCAGGGGAGCTAAAGGGCTGGTGTACCAGTCTAGTAATGGGGATGTAGGAAGGCTTTCCACTCTAGGACTTCAGGCTTGTAGAGCCATGTAGCTTTCTATCAAAGCAGGGCCTTTCAGTTACTGAGCAATTTTCAGAAAAGCAAAATTTTATTGAACAGAATAAAATCCACCCCTGAATAACACAATTAGAATATCATTTAATGATCAGTGAAAGTATGCACATAGATGACCTATACAGTATTTTTATTGTGAATAGCCCCATTCTATACAATAAAGAGGTAATATGCAAATTTAACATCACACCCTCACAAGATGGCTGCCTATGACCAGGCCAGCAGGGGGGATAGTGAGGGACAACCAAACGACTGAACAAGCAGGCTGCGTGGGGCAACCAGGCCAGCGGGGGGGGGGGGGGGGCGTGAGAGGCAACCAGGCTGGCAGGGGGGGAAGTTAGGGATAATCAGGCCAGCACACACAGAGGCAGTGAGGGGCAATCAGGCTGGCAGGGGGGGACAGTTAGGGGCAGGCAGGTAAGTGATTAGGAGCCAGTGGTCCAAGATTGTGAGAGGGATGTCTGACTGCCGGTTTAGGCCTGATCCCCAAGATCGGGCCTAAACCTGCAGTCGGACATCCCCCAAGGGGTCCCGGATTGGAGAGGGTGCAGGCAGACTGGGCTGAGGGCCGCCCCCCCCCCCCCCCCGTGCACAAATTTTTTGCACCGGGCCTCTAGTTTTAAGTATAAAAAGATAATTCAGATGTTAATTTTGGTTCATATTTGCTCACATACTGTGGAAAGATAGGGATTGTCAGTTCTACAAACAAGCTTTCCTTTTTAATACCTGTCATATGTCCTTAGGCCTTCTGCCTACAGTGCTCTCAAATCCTTGTCTTACAGTCATCTGTCAGGATCACACACAAACATCTGGCCATCCCAGCAAGAAGTCACTCTAGATCAGCGGTTGCCAACCTTTCGGACATCACGGACCACTGATTGGCGACTGCTGCTCTAGATGCTATATAAATATTTCTTGTACTCTAGGTCAAAAAATTTCCCTGCCTTTCCCTAGGGCCATCTCTCATAGCCTCTCTGATTTTCACTGCCACACCCTAGAGCAGCCGTGGGCAAACTACGGCCCGCGGGCCGGATCCGGCCCGTTCGGCTGTTCTATCCAGCCCATGGAGCCGAAAGAGCGGAGGGTTCTCTTGCTCTCCCCTCCGCTCCTTTACTTTGAATTTATATTAGTTCACACAAACACTCCATCCATGCTTTTGTTCCGGCCCTCCGGTCCAGTTTAAGAACCCATTGTGGCCCTCGAGTCAAAAAGTTTGCCCACCCCTGCCCTAGAGCCTAGGGCTTAGACTCCCCCCAGCCTTCACACAACCTGTACCCTCAAGACAAGGTGTTTCACTTTTCACCAAGTGCCTACCTTGAGTGGAAAAGGAGGTTCCATTAGGCCCCACCAATACTCCCAGGTTCTTCCCAGCCTCTCACCAGGAACATTCCACAACCCTTCCTAGTCAGCTGGCTCTGTTAACTAACACCAGATCCCAGTCAAGTTAGATACACTCACCACTACTAGTCTATTTCCAGACCCTTAAAACAACCTCCTCTAGATACCTTTGATCCTACTTCCCTCAAGGCCACACTGTTCTGCAGACTCCAGTCATCCCAGCAGTGATTTTCAGACTGTGGTCTTTGTTATCCTCAAAGAAACTTAATCAGGAGAATTATATGGCCAGAGTTGCTATTTAGGAAGATCACTGTGGCCGAGGTGAGAGATGCTGAAAGCTTTAAATAAAGTGGGAATGGAGAAGAGAGGACAAATTGGGAAATGATGGCCTGTGGCCCCATCAAAAAAGTGAATGACTGATGACTGATAAGACATGTGAGGTGAGGGACAGGGTAGAAATTTTAAAATGACTCTTTCTTGCTTGGGAATATAAGTAGATGGTAACATTGTAGACAGATGCCAAAATAGCAAGCTACAACATGCGTGAATTTCAAAAACATCTTCAGTGAAAGAAACCAATCACAAAAGTCCACATATTGGATGATCCCATTTATATAAAATGTCAAAAATAGGCAAATCAATAGAGATAAGATAAATCAGATTAGAGGTTGCCTAAGGATGGAGGGGATGGGAGAATTGGAGGAGTGATAGCTAAAGGGCCTGCAACTTCTTTTTGGAGTGTTGAAAATGTCTTGATGATGTTTGCAGATTATAAATGTACTAAAAAACAATGAATAGTACATTTAAAATGGTAAATTTTATGTGCTTTTCATCACAATAACAGATAAAACAAAAACAATGAATACACACTTAAATGAAACAAACCAGGAGGAGGTCAGGCTAGAGATGGAGTTCAGCTTTCTTGGTTTTGAGGCATTTGTGGGACATAGTGGTGGAATTTTCCAGTAGAAAGTTAGATTTATGAGTCTAGAGCACAAGAGAATGTTCTAGGCTGCATATGTAGATGTGGGAGTCAGGGCAATAGATAATGTCACTCAGAAAGAATGGAAAATCAAGCAGATCAAGGGGAAGAGTGCCATTTGTGGGTAGATGGGCAGAGCAAGAGAAAAAAGGAAAGATTGCTGGCAGGAGCATTTAGAGTGGTGGAACTTAGAATTGTTTGTGCATGCCCTTTCTCTCACATTTCTGATAGGGAGACCATAGTCCCATTATTGTTCATGCCTCCCGTATCAGTGATTAATCTCTTGCATTCTGTTTTTTTTTTTTTCCTTTAAGTCATACTGTCTGGTATTTGACCCATCATGCTGACTGACTAACCACTTCTAGCCAGTATGTGCCCAAAGGGTGACATTTTAAAGTCTTTAGAGGGGCAAAAACCACAATACAGGAATGCTTCAGTTTTAAAGTATTACATATTTAAAGAGTCTGAATCTGCCCTCAGAAGGCATTGTCAGAAGTAACTGGAAACACCCTGGCCACTGTACTCAGTGGTTAGAGCACCGGCCCATGCAATGAAAGGTTGTGTGTTCCAATCCCGATCAAGGGCACATACCTGGATTGCAGGTTCAATCCCTGCTCTGGTGGAGGAATGTGCAGGAGGCAACCAATCAATGTTTTTCTCTCACATCTCTCTCTCTCTCTCTCTCTCTCTCTCTCTCTCTCTCTCTCTCTCTCTCCCTCTCTCTCTGTCCTCTCCCCCCTCTCCTCCCTCCCACTGTCTCCAAAAATCAATGGAGGAAAATCCTCAGGTTAAGATTAAGAGATTGAGAGAGAGAGAGAGAGAGAGAGAGAGAAGAAGGAGGAGGAGGAGGAGGAGGAGGAGGAGGGGAAGAAGGGAAGGAAGGAAGGAAGGAAGGAAGGAAGGAAGGAAGGAAGGAAGGAAGGAGTAACTGAAAGAAAAATTCACATGTAAACCTAGCAAGAATAGAAGTGAAATCAATGAACTTAACCAAAGCAAAATAATCTATCTTAAAAATGAGATAATCTCCTAAATAGGGTGAGGGGTACCATGGGGTTTGGTTAAGTTTTAGTTTTGGAGATGCTATTTCAATTCAAGAGGTTCAGATGACCCAAATTTCACTTAGCTTCTATGTTAGAAAATTGGTCACTGGGATCCTCCCCCATTGCCTTAGTTGCTATTTTCTCTCAGCAAACATATTTTTGTCATATCCCTAAATGTTGCTTTCCTCAGGTCATTAGATGGTGAGGCAAGTATATAAAAAGGCAGCGACTGGGGATATTAATGCATTCCCCATAATCCACATATTTGGGGGCACTGGGAATTTGGGGACACTGTGTAAAGCCCTTTATTGGTTTACTAGGGCTGCTGCTATAACAAAGTCTCATAAGTGGGAGGCTTAGAATAGCAGAAATGGTTGTGTCTAAGACCAAGGGGTCTGTAGGTTGCTTCCTTCTAAGGCAGTGGTTCTCAACCTTTCTAATGCCGCGACCCTTTAATACAGTTCCTCATGTTGTGGTGACCCCCAACCATAAAATTATTTTTGTTGCTACTTCATAACTGTAATTTTGCTACTGTTAATGAATCGTAATGTAAATATCTGTGTTTTCCGATGGTCTTAGTCTCTACAGCAGTGGTTCTCAACCTGTGGGTCGCAACAGGTTGAGAACCGCTAGCAGGGTTGCCTAAGACCATCAGAAAACACAGATATTTACATTACGATTCATTAACAGTAGCAAAATTACAGTTATGAAGTAGCAACAAAAATAATTTTATGGTTGGGGGTCACCACAACATGAGGAACTGTATTAAAGGGTCGCGGCATTAGAAAGGTTGAGAACCACTGTTAAGGGCTATGAGGGAAGAATCTTTTTTGTGGGTGTTTCTTTCCGAGTCCATCACAGAAAGAGAGCAAGTCCAGTTCCTGAGTAGAGGAGCTGGGGATTGAGAAATAAAAGAAAGAAAAAGACAAGACACAAAGATAGAAGAAAAAAGCTGGGACCGGGTGGGATCACTGTCCTCTCTGATGGAGGGACAGGGACCCAGAGCCAATCCAGCAAGTTTATTTTATATCCCAAATACCAGAAAGTTTCATCAAAAGGTCAAGACAAAAAGATTATTTGCATTCTTGAATTGGCCCTGAGCATTCCTGGTGCTAGGCTGGATTTAGATATCAAACCTACTTCAGCACACCATGTGCTGATTAGAGTCAATGCTGATAACACCCTTGCCCTTTAGGCAAGGCGTGATCCCAGGGTGTTGTTTTGCCTGTCACCTTGGGTTCAGCTGACAATAATTAAAGAATGCCCATGTGCCTTTCCAGGCGCTGTCTACATCTCAGCCTTTTTTTGTTTTTAAGCTACTATAATAAAAGTAAAAATTAAACATCAAGAACAAAGCTCTAATATTAAAACAAATGCAAACAATGCCAATGCAAAAACCAAACTACATACATGTTATCATTTTAAAACTTGAACATCAAGAGCAAAATTCTGGCTATTAAATAATAACAAAACAATGCCAATGAAAAACAGCAATAAGAGAGAAATCAAAACTACAAGACATGTTAACATTTTTAGCTACTAAATGAAAGAAGTTTCTTTTGCTGCTGGTTTATATTTACTCAGAGTCCTCGGACTTGACTGCACAAGACTTTGCAGAAGACTGGCAGTAACAGATGCTAGCATGAGCAGGAACATGGTTGAAGAAGTAGCTTCCATTTCTTGCTTTTCCACAATCTGCTGGGCTTCAGTCGTTAACTTCTTCAGCTGACTCCATATTGGCACCTCAGTCCCTTGCGTAGCTTTCAGTTTTCTTCTTCTTCCGCTTTGCTGTCATCAGGCAACTCTCAGTCCTTTTGAGTGAAGGGACAAGGAGCTTGTCTGGGTCCATTATGATGACACACATATCGCTCTGGCACCCAAATTGGCTGGGTTGCTCCTTCTGGAAAGATATAAAACACAAACTCTTCCCCACATTATTACCGAATCTGATAAAACTCTTGTCTGGTTTGTACTTCCTTCAACCTAGCTAACTCGGCGGAGGCTATTGTACAGGAGGCCTGATGGCTTTCAGCTGCTGTATGACCCTGTGCATCGCAATTCAAAAAATTTAGCATGACTGAGTTTGTTTTGAGGTGACACATAACATCATGTCTCCCCCTTTTTGTTTTAGTACTTGCATTTTAAGAGTACAATTCGCAATCTTTCCACTATTGAGTGACATCCATATTGCCAGATTTGATTAGGTTTAAGTCCTCGGGGATTTACCCCTAAAGTTGGCACAGGGAGGTGGATAACACACTGAGGACATTGCTTCCAATAAAACATGGAAATTGTCGTTCTCTAATAACATTTTAAAGACTGAAAAATAAATGAAAAAGTTCCTCTGAATTAGTGTGCCCTATAGTAGCTGTTTCAATAATTTTGGCCATACTTACCACATAAGCACTATCACTATAGGTTGATGGGCTCCGTAGCAAAATCTGTTAAGGCATAAATAAGAGCTTGTATTTTTACTGAAATATAAGGGGTTTGAAGGATCTTTGCTCCCCTGCTGTAGTAGATCCAGCCTTTCCAGAACTAGATCCATCTGTAAAATGGTTAATGCCTGGGGCATAACATCTCTTTTAATGTGGCAGCTAATACCATTCCCTGTGTTAGAAATAAGGCAAGCCCCCGAAATCAGGGGTCTTGGTAGAACACAAAACATCAAACATTTTGACTTCTATGCAGAAGAGTGTGCACACATGGTCTGGAAGCACGCACACTGACCTTCTTTGCCCTTGGTCCTGGGCAACCTGCAGCAATGCACAGCTGCTGACTGCTAGGATGGCAAAGCGTCTCACCATCTTTATTTCTTGACTATTTCTCCTCTGTGCTCCTCCTTCTTATTCTGTGGCTGGAACAGTCTTATCAGGTCCTCTCTGGGATCCATTGTTGCAGGAATCCACATGGTCTTGGAGTTTTCTGGAAATAAACATATTCTCGACCAAAGGTTAATAAAGAAATCTTTTCTATAAATTAGACTTGGGATCCTTTTGATTTTTGTCCAAACAATTTTCCTTTGGCTTATTTTGACACCATAAGATTTTATGGGTGTCTTGTTATCAGCATTATAAATGAAAAATTCATTTTCAAAGTAAAAAAATTTCTTGATGTAATTTACTTACAGGATATTTCTTATAGGATATTATTCTACTATCACTCTTTTTTTGGATTTTTTTATTATGATGCTTTTGTAAAATATTTTAATGTAGTCTTGATAACGTTTTATTTTTATTTTTTTCACAGAAATATGACTGCTTTGGATTCATTGCATGTTTAGCAATTTTACTATGAGATGAACCATCAATAAAATTTCTAATTAATACTTCAGAAATAGTGTTTTTTTTTTGTCTAGTACAATTAAGTTTTTATGAATATTCACTTATTTCAACTAGCCAATTTAAGTTAGTTAGAAATAAGGTTAATTATTTATTAACTTTAACTTTATTTGTCCTAGGTTATGGACAGTAAATGACATTAATTAAACTTCTGCTATTAATCTTTAACTTTACATAAATTTTATCAGGGAGGTAAAAACACAAATTACTTATTTTAGTTTAAGAGGCCAAATATATAGACTTTTAATTATTTCTTTTGACATTTGAAGGAAATCTCTTTATTTCCTTCCAGAATAATTTTCAGGCTACAGAGAGTTTTATTTAAAAAACTTTGTCTTACTTTACAACAAACAACCTGCAGGGCTGCAGCTTGGAGCTCAAGCCTACAGCTGAGTAGCTAGCTATATTACAAGTAACTTTACATTAAGGTTGATTATTATTTTACTGTCAGATTTAATATTTTAACAATCTTCAGTTTACATTGTAAATATTAGTGGAAGAGATTTCAAAATTTTAAAATTTCTCCTTTTTGTTAAAT
Source organism: Plecotus auritus (assembly GCF_963455305.1). Taxonomy (NCBI): domain Eukaryota; kingdom Metazoa; phylum Chordata; class Mammalia; order Chiroptera; family Vespertilionidae; genus Plecotus; species Plecotus auritus. Next base: position 127,496,822 of record NC_137784.1, read on the forward strand.
TTATAATTATATTCTTAAAAAGTATCCCCTTAAGCTTATTTGCATATACAGAGGGATCATGGGAAGCCTTCAGTAACTTTCTTAGAAGACTTATTTAAATTGCTTACAAAGACATTGGCTTATTCAAAGGAATGGGATTAGCCTTTGTTATTTCAAGATGGCAGCCCCCATGGGAGCGGCAAGCCATGCAGCCAACATGGTGGCTGTCTAATCCATTCTTTTAAAAGACAGTCAAATTTATATTGCAGACAAACAAAAATCTCACTAGCTGTTTCTGGTCTTTATTAGAATTGTTTATAAAAATATTGGCTTTTCATTTAGCTGAAAACCTTGATTATAATTTAAAAAGCTAATTTATAAAGTAATTTAAGTAGGTATCTTTAAAAAGCAAAGCAAGCAAATTCAGTAAACTTACAGGTCATATTCACAAAGCACAAACGCTGCCCCACCCCCAGCCCATTCAAAATTCAGGCTGCTTGGGGCTTTTGTCTTTCTTGAAATTCTGCTGCTGTTGAAAAATTTGGATGTATTTAAGAAATATATTGTTACTTTATTTTTCCCTTCTTAGAGGCCAAAACCTTCATAATATTTAATATATGTATATAAGTAAAATACAATTATCAATTTTTATTTGATAAAGCTTTCCATGCTATTTCAAGTACCAATCAGTTTAATTAAAAAAATATTTCTTTTAAGAGAGAACAGACTTTTGAAAACATTTCAGGGCCCGTGAAATGTCCGAAAGTTATTCTCAGTCAAAGTCTTGAAATAAACTTGGAAAGATCAAATATATATTATTTATATATATGATTTAAAGATTATATACTTAAATTATCCTAAAGAATATCAATTACATTTAAACTGGTTCACAGAATTAATCCGCTTTTTAAAATTAGACCAATAAGTAACATATTTTGAATTCCTAATTATCAGAGAAAACACAACATTTTATTTTCTCAAAAACAAGTTATACTTTAGGCATTTAATTACCACATTTATACTTTCTCCCAATTTAATTTGAACCTTAAACTTTCAGAGCTTCAAATTTTAGATAACAGATTAAATACTTAGCATTTCTCAAATCAATAATACTTTTATATTTTTAAAGATACATTTCAAATAAAATACAAGGCATATTCAATAAATAGATTAAATTCTATCCTCTAGACTTCATAAGAGGCATACTCAGATCAACATTTCAGTATTATATCATTTCAATATATTTAGATATAAGTTTTTATCATTTGATTTAGTAAACTTCAAAGTCTAAGTTTCCAGCCGTTAGGCCTGGCTCAGAAGCTTCACTTTTAAAACAACCATAATTTTTCTGCTGGGGAACTCAAGAAGCAAAACTGTAGCTATTCCATGCAAAATTGCTATCTACTTCCTGCTGGTTACTTGCCTCTGGACGGGAAATTTAAAAAGAGCCACTTTTTTTCCTTTAGAGATTGCCTTGGGAAGCCAGCCTGTATTTTTTCCAGGTCATATCCGCCATTTTTCTTAGGCTAAAAACAGAATTGGGTTTTTATTCTGTACATAGCAAGGAGTTAAGCTCACCTCAAAAACTCTATCTAAAATGTACAAATATTGGACAGTTGCGCACTTTTGTTTTTAAACTGGCCTTTCCCTTTACACATGCACAGAAATCCCCAATGTGTTTATAATTTTGTAAAAGTTTTAAGTCACTAGCCGGAAAAAGGCATGGCGAAGATGAGGCCTTTTAAAATGGCTTTCTGAGGGAGTGGCATCCATATTGGATCACCACGTGTATCCCTTCCCCCACCTCCTTCTTGCTTTGGGGGAAAATTCAGTGATGGTCTGGCATCTACTGTTTTTATTTTATTTATTTTTTCAATTTTTATTTATTTTTATTTTTATATTTTTTAAGGAAAGAGAAAGATTTTTTAAGATAAAGAATCATTGGCAGTTGCTGAGAAATTCCTTTAATCCTTTCTACTTTGTTCAGCCCCATACAAGTAGTTTGAGCTTCCAACAAAAAGAAATGTGAAGTCACTTTCGGCCAAGCGCCTGCATCCAGCCATAAAGGCTGGGCAGCTGCAAGCAAAACCTTTCTTATCCCGCTCACAATGATGCTTGTCCCGCTCTGCCTCAAACTCTAGCTCCCGCTCATATTTAGGAGGTAAATCTTTGTCAGGCGGGCTCTTAACTACAATTGCAGGAACAGTGGGCAGAGGCAGAGGAGGCGGAGGAGGTGGAGGAGGTGGAGGAGGTGGAGGAGGTGCGGAGGGGGGAGATGATTCACACCCCTCTGCTGTAGGCTGTAAGGCCGTGGCCACATCCCGCTTATTCTTAAACTCTCCTGTGCTGAATCACAAATTAAAGTAGGAATAGGAATCTTTTCTGGACCTTCTGCCGAATATCAGTCACGCAACTGCTTTCTGACCTTTTCCCACATTTCATCAACAAAACTTAAGAAATCAAGAATCTGACTATGCTTAACAGAGCATCCTTGAGCTTTGAGCATAGTTTTAAGCATTTGAGAATTACCCATATTTTACACCCAGCTAATTCAGTTCACAACAATCCACTCCTTACCTTACTCTTTAATCTGTGGTGTGCACACTTCTGGAGTGACCCCCTCGCTTCTTGCCTCTGTACTCAGTCCCTGTTCCAGGGCGCCAAATGTGGGTGTTTCTCTCTTTCCGAGTCCAGCACAGAAAGAGAGCGGGTCCAGGTCCTGAGTAGAGGAGCTGGGGATTGAGAAATAAAAGAAAGAAAAAGACAAAGACACAAAGATAGAAGAAAAAAGCTGAGACTGGGTGGGACCACCGTCCTCTCTGATGGAGGGACAGGGACCCAGAGCCAATCCAGCAAGTTTATTTTATATCCCAAATACCAGAAATTTTCATCAAAAGGTCAAGACAAAAAGAGGTTATTTGCATTCTTGAATAGGCCCTGAGCATTCCTGGTGCTAGGCTGGATTTAGATATCAAACCTACTTCCCCACACCATGGGCTGATAAGAGTCAATCTTGAGAACACCCTTGCCCTTTTGGCAAGGCGTGTTCCCAGGGTGTGGTTTTGCCTGTCACCTTGGGTTCAGCTGACAATAATTAAAAAATACCCATGTGCCTTCCCAGGCACTGTCTACATTTTTCAAGCCTCTCACTTTGGCTTGTAAATGGCAACAGTCTCCTAGTGTCTTTTCACATCATATCCCCTCTATATATGTCTCTGTGTCTAAATTTCCCCTTCTCATAAGGACACCAGTGGTATTGAATTAGGGCCTACCCTAATGACCTCATTTTAACTTGATTACCTCTGTAAAGAATCAAGTCATATTCTGAGGTATTGAGATTTAGTACTTCTTTAGAATAATTGGAGTGGAGTGGGGGCAGTGGCAGAATTCAACATCTAACAAGCCCATTTCCTGAATTTGCCTTTTCTGAATAGCAACAATTCTAATGACCTTTGTTAAAAGTTATCCCTCAGATGACAATAGTAATGGTGTTGTTCAGTTCTGCCCCATCCCAGACAGTGGGAATTTGGGGGTGTGAAATCACTCCCACAGGAAAACCACCTTTGAGCTCCTTTTTCCTCTGCCCTCTCTGGATGACATGGATTTGGGAAGCTGACTCAGGATGCATCTACAAGGAGTAATTTCCTGATAACATTGTTACTTCAGTTACCAAGTTAGGGAAAGCCTTCTCAATGACTACTTGGGCAATTGATAAATTAATAAAAAAAAAACAGATTAACTTTTTTCTGTGGAGACAGAATATTTGTAGGAAGTAGTCCCCACCTACTTTGTAAGCAGGTCTGTGCCATGGATAGTGGATTTTCCTAGTGTCTTTAACCAATCCCAGCTTCTGATGGGTATTTTCCTGTGGTAGTTTATTCTTTGGCTTTGAGATGGGACTTTATGCCAAGAGAACCCTCTGGAGACTAGAGAAAGATCAGGCTGTTGTCCCACATTCTCTCTCCACTAAATCACAGTTTTTTTTGGAGGGAAAGTGGCTATTTTGAAGCTGTCAAACTTAGTCAAGCTAAATGGGCTGAAGTGAAGGCTCCTATGAACAATAGCAGCTATCTCTGTCAGATGCAAGCTTTGCAGACAGTTTACAAGACAATTTGGCCTTGATAGGTGAGCGATTAAAAATAACAAAAGGCAGGAAGAATGAAAGGGGGAAACACATATTACTTTGTGGACCAAAAGCCAAGGGGGAAGCCAAATATTCCACACTTGAATCTAGCCCCCAGCTAGTGTGGTAGGCCTAGGGACAGGTGTCTTCCCTGAAGAAGTCCTGAATGTTTTCCTTGGCCAGATCTGAGAATGGAAGGTGGATGGTTGGCTAGATCTGTATTAAATTCAAGGTCTATGTCAAGTTCTTAATGCTGATGATTGGAAACAGAGTGTTCCCAGTAGTAGGTATGTGCACAGGAATTCCCTCTATGTGAAAAGGAGCAATATGGGCAGTTTTTACAGTATCATATCTAAGACTGAAGGTTAGAGGATAGACAACCAGAAGATTAAAGGAAAATTATCTCTCAGCTCGAGGGAACTCTTATCTAAATTGGGTTTGTGATGTAACATTTGCATTACCATGGAAGCTGCATACTAGTACTAGGCCCTGATAGGAGCCAGCCTGCATAATCCCATTTGTCAGAGTCTGGAAAGTCAGTTACCTGCTAGAGCACCAGGCCAGGCACAGACTCACCAGAGGAGAAACCACTGTCGTCCTGGGCAGCCTGCACATCAGACCAGCAAGAACTAACTCCTTTTCCCTACCTCAAAATAGGGAAAAGGAGTTGCAGAGTCCCACTTTACCTGTGCTTAATGAATTGCTGCATAAAATGACCAAATCTTCATCCTCACCCCAGCTTCTCCTTTAACTGCTAAAATATGAGCCTCCTTCCATCAGTCCTGACCTCTGCTTACATCAACTCATTCAAATTGTCAGCCCACATTAAACAAGTCTGCCTGTGGATGTTATGTGGTATGGGGGAGAGGTGATTTGTTCTGTTGAGATGAGGCCTCTGCATAGATGGGTTCCTTTCTTTCCTAGGCTACAGTTTGGAAATTCTGAAGTCAAGGAGGGGTTAGAGCATCTTTGCTGAAGCCTTCTTGGCTTGGTCCCTCCCCCATCCAGATATCTGTCTCTTTAATGTAATGTTTTGTGTCTCCCAGAAAAGACAGAGCCCCTTTCCCTTGGTAAAGCTTCTGTTGGCTATATCACTTGTAGTTTTAACGTAAGAAAAATGGAGGAAGAAAGAGATTATGTGTGTGTGGGGTGGGCGGGGGTAGTTATTTTTCTTTCAGCATTTTTCTCCAAAGATGTGAGTAGGAATGCCTCTGAGACCTTCTGTCAATCTGTCATGCAGGTTGTGGTTAGGGACAGGGGCTTTGGCATCAGGCTGGTGCAGATTGTCATCTCAGATCTCCCTCCCCGACTTGGCTAGCTGTGTGACTTTTTAAAAAAAGTAGCAGGTTTATTGAGCTTCAGATACCATAAAATTCACCCTTTTTAAGTGTACAATTCAATGGCTATTAGTAGTCACAGAATTGTACAACCATACTATCTAATTACATAACATTTATAGCACCCTGAGAATCCCTGTACCATTAGCAGTTACTCCCCATTCTCCCTTACCCCAGCCCCTGGTATATAGAAATCTACATTCAATCTCTATACATTTGCCTATTTTAGATATTTAATATGAATGGAATAATTCAATATGTAGCATTTTGTGTTTGGCTTCTTTTCCTTAGCATAAGGTTCATCTATGTTGTAGTATGGATCAGTACTTCAGTCCTTTTATGGCTGAATAATATTCCATTACAGGCAGTCCTCGGGTTACATCAGAGATCTGTTCCTACGGCGCAACGTAACTTGATTTTCACCCTAAGTCAGAACCCACCTACATAAGCACCTACATCACTCACATGGAGCACATACACACCAGTAATGAAGTGAAACAGAAAAAAAAAATTTAAAAGAAAGATAACAATTCTTGACCTTTACTTTTGGTAAATAAATAATAAAAAACTTAAAGCACATATGTACATACATCGAAATGACAGAACTTTTTTATATAAATACTAGAAGCCCGGTGCACGAAATTCGTGCACAGGGGAGGGGGGTGTCCCTCAGCCCAGCCTGCACCCTCTCCAATCTGGGACCCCTCGAGGGATGTCTGACTGCAGTCAGACATCCCTCTCACAATCCAGGACTGCTGGCTCCCAACTGCTCGCCTGCCTGCCTTCCTGATTGCCCCTAACCACTTCTACCTGCCTTCCTGATTGCCCCTAACTGCTTCTGCCTGCCAGCCTGATCACCCCCTAACCACTCCCCTGATAGCCTGATTGATGCCTAACTGCTCCCCTGCCAGCCTGGTCACCCCTAACTGCCCTCCCCTGAAGGCCTGGTCCCCCCCAACTGCTCTCCCCTGCAGGCCTGGTCGCCCCCAACTTCCCTCCTCTGCCGGCTTGGTCACCCCTAACTGCCCTCCCCTGCAGGCTTGATCGCCCACAATGGCCCTCCCCTGCTGGCCATCTTGTGGTGGCCATCTTGTGTCCACATGGGGGCAGGATCTTTGACCACATGGGGGCAGCCATCTTGTGTGTTGGAGTGATGGTCAATCTGCATATTACTCTTTTATTAGATAGGATAGAGGCCTGGTGCATGGGTGGGGGCCAGCTGGTTTGCCCTGAAGGGTGTCCCGGATCAGGGTGGGGGTTCCCTTGGAGCATGGGGCGACCTGGGTGAGGGGCCTGTGGTGGTTTGCAGGCCAGCCACTCCCCCTGGTGATCCAAGCAGAGGCCCTGGTATCTGGGGTTTATTTATCTTCTACAATTGAAACTTTGTAGCCTGGACCAGAGCCAAGCCTTCTGCTTGCTCTGTGGCAGCAGCCATTTTTTTGCGATTTATGTATCTTCTATAATTGAAACTTTGTAGTCTTAAGTGGAGGCCTGGGCTGGCCAGGGTGTGTGGAAAGCTTGGCTTCCTCCATCGCCGCGGGCAACCTAGCCTCCTGCTCTTTCCAGCTCCGTGGCTGCCACCATTTCTGTTTGGGTTTATGTATCTTCAATCATTGAAACTTTGTAGCCTTGAGTGGAGGCCTAGGCCGGCAAGGGCAGGTGGAAAGCTTGGCTTCCTCCATTGCTGGGGAAACCCAAGCCTCCCTCCTGCTCTCTGTGGCCGTAGCCATCTTGGTTGGGTTTATTTGCATATTCGCTCCTGATTGGCTGGTGGGCGTGGTTTGTGGGTGTAGCGGAGTGATGGTTAATTTGCATAATACTCTTTTATTAGATAGGACTGTAAGTGGGAGATGGCGACATAACCACGAAACGACGTACTTTGAGTCTTACGTAATCCAAGGACTGCCTGTATATGGAGAGACAACATGTTACTTATCCATTCACTAGTTGATAGACATTTAGGTTGTTTCCAGTTTATGTCTAATAGCTAATAATATTGACTATCTTTTAAATTGCTTATTGGCCATTTGTACATCTTCCTTGGAAAAATGTCTATTCAGATTTTTGCCCATTCTTTAATTGAGTTACCTATCATTTTATTGTTGAGTTTCCAGGCTTCTTTATATATTCTAGATATGAGAATATTATTAGATAAATGATCCACAGATATTTTCTCCCATTCTTTGAATACTATTCTTAATTTTTCTAAGCCTGAGTTTTATTAGCGAAAAAAGAGAAAAAACATAAGCACAACCTCTCAGATTTCATGGAAAGAGTCAATAAACTGATTCATTATCATACTTAGTGAAGTTAGTGTCTGGCATACATTAAGCTTACCTGAATAAGTCTTAGTTATTGTTAGCTCGTTTAGCTAACTTAGATTCATTCTGAAACAATGACAACGTATGAGCCTTCAAGTCATAATAACATATATAATGGTGACATGAAAAGTACAGAATGTTTTGATTTTCCTAACATGTTATTCCTAGAATGATTAAAGCAATTTTTATTTGGGGTGATTATATTTTATTTTGAATATATTTTATGGTTTTAGAAATTAGCTTATAACTACTGGTCAGTATTGGAATCTGTCACTCTTCATATATCTATATTTACTAGTATAGCTATTTTTCTCTCAATCTAGACATTAATATGAGTCTATGATTAACACACCTATGTTGGGGCAGGTATTCAGAATGGGCACTTTCTTACCTAAAGCCAAATCATGAAAAACTAGATCTTTTATTTCCTAAGATGTTTACCTACTGTATGTAAAACCTACTCTGATGACTCCTTGTTGTTTATTAAACTGCTTTTTTCAACCAGAGACCTGCTAATTTTCTCTTCAGTAATTATTTTAGTACTGCTTCTGAATGTTCTGAAAGAACGAGGCTCTAGTGTGTCCTGATATCAGTAATACTAGAAGTAGTAGCATTTATTGAACACTCATAATCACAATCCTTTCACATATTATTTCATTTATTCTTTACAATAACCATGGATAGTAGATATTAGCAGTTTCATTTTAGAGACAAAAAAAAAATGAAGGCTTAGCGACTTTAATCAGCTTGCCTAGATTTGCACAGCTAGTAAATGCAAGAGCCAAGACTGGACCCCCTAGTCCATCCAATTTGCTAGTCTTTTCTCCTTCCTTAGAATAGCAATGCCTCTTAAGAGGCTGGATTTACCAGAGCCCTTAATCATTAGGCACCTGTATTATTCCTGTGTCTCAGAATTAGAAAGCCAATCCCTTCTAATCCATTGATAAAAATATAGTACTTAACAATTTAGATATGTATGCCACTGACTTAGCAAGAGCGTGTCCTCCCCTATCTTAACAATCATCCTAACTAAATAACCCAAATTTTCTTTTGGAGTCAATAGAAGTGCTAATATGATGGCTTTATGTGTATTCAGCAGGGTCACAGAGTTAAGAAACATCCACAATATATTGGCAAGCCACAAAGGATTCATTTACAGTAAGTTGAAGGTTGAAGACAGATGCCCAATATGACTCAACATGGCTGGCTTTCCACATCAATATAATTGTTTTGTGTGCTATAATTTATAGTGTAAACAAGTTTTTTGCAAAAGCTAAATATATCATGCAATTCATTTAACAGGCACAGAATGAGCTGTAAAGTTATATCAGTCCCATTACTCAAAATGTTCAGAAAATTTCTCTGTATTAAAGCCAGTGCAGGATTGGCTCTGCAGCCAAGTGCATCAACATAAATGTTGAATTCCCAGGAGAAATGCATGCCTCATACTGTCACTTAGCATATGTCCAGACATCATGGAGTCCCTCCTAAAACAATTCACATTTTGTTAAAAAATAGGATCAAATTTTCAATCATGTTACCTAGCATCTCTGCAGTTATAAAGCTTGTTGTCAGACATGAATATCAATTAAATGGTGATGTGTTTTTAAAGGACTAATACTTTGTGAAAGGTAGAAGTGGAAACTGAGGTTTTTCATGTCACCTTTTAATTTTGCCTTTACCTACATGGAAATAATTCCTTGTGGACGCCATATGTGATGTCTCAAAACTATTTAAATTGGAGTAATTATCAGAACAACTGGTGTTATTGGATGATATTAGTCTGTTTGTGTTCCTTCTGTCTATCCAATGAGTCAACATTAATACAGATTTTTGAAAATACTTGAAACAGTAATCTGTGATTTCATTTTTGTTTTAAAATATATCTTTAAACATTGATCTAACCTTTCTACCTACTAAAACATGTTTAGATGGATAATTTTCTATTACATATTTCTTATCCAGAAAGGATGCATTCTTCTCTACCTAGTTTTTAAAAGGTCTGGTTTAGAAATTAGTATGAAATTTTATCTAGTATATTTTTGGCATCTATTAAGGTGATCATGTGTCTTCTATCATTTTATTTGTTGATGACATGATGTCTTATAGAAATAGATTTTTCAATATCAAACTGTTTATGCATCCCCAGAATCTGGTAGACTAATATTTTATGATATGCAGTTCAGTTGCATTTTATGTAGATTTGAATTTTTTAGATTTGAAAAAGTTTAAATTATAATATTAATATAAACTCTTTTTGTACTAAAAAATTAAATCTATTTCTACTTTTGGCATGCAAAAGCTATTTGTGGCAAAGGTACAATTATTTTCCTCTTTGAAACTTTATACTTAAACATGAGAACACATTTCACTAATTTTCCTTATTTCCAAATAAAATTACATCTGATGTGTTCAGGATAATACAGGATGAACTATCTTGAGCCAATAATCTCAATAGATGATAAAGACTGCGTGATTCCTATGTACTAAGATCTTGACACAAGTTATCTTATTTAATAATTACAGCAATCCTATAAGGTGATCCCTCTTTCACCCAGAAACTTGGAAGTTCAAGGGATTTTATCTAAGATGACACAGATAGTGAGGTTTTGAACCAGGGCCTGTCTGACTACAGAGGAATCTCAGTCCCTATAGAGCCCTTCACTGTGCTCAGGTGCCACATGCAAGGCAGTTGGCTTTACAAAGAGGACAGTTACTGGTCTCCAAGGACTACGAGCATTGGTTAGTTCTTGCACAGTTGTTTCCTTAGACTCAAGCTATAGCTAGCTTAGCTCACATCCATCACTCCTAGGAGAGAAACAAGCCCATTAACTTTTGTTCTATCCTATCTAATAATAGAGTAATATGAAGATTGACCATCACTCCAACACACAAGATGGCTGCCCCCATGTGGTCAAAGATGGCCACTCCCATGTGGACACAAGATGGCCAGCAGGGGAGGGCTGTTGGGAGGGACCAGGCCTGCAAGGGAAGGCAGTTGTGGGTGATCAGGCCAGCAGGGGAGGGGAGTTGGGGGTGACCAGGCCTGCAGGGAAGGGCAGTTGGGGAGGGACCAAGCCTTCAGGGGAGGGCAGTTAGGGGCAATCAGGCTGGCAGGGGAGCAGTTAGGCATCAATCAGGCTGGCAGGGGAGTTGTTAGGGGGTGATCAGGCTGGCAGACAGAAGCAGTTAGGGGCAATCAGGCAGGCAGGCAGGTGAGCAGTTGGGAGCCAGCAGTCCTGGATTGTGAGAGGAATGTCTGACTGCCCATTTAGGCCCGATCCTAACGGGCAGTTGGACATCCCTTGAGGGGTCCCAGATTGGAGAGGGTGCAGGCTGGGCTGAGGGACACACACCCCCATGCACAAATTTCATGCACTGGGCCTCTAGTTTATTTTAATGATAATCCTAGACTTATGTGGGCAGCACATTTGACATGAAATATTAGTAAACGTCCATATTTATCATGGCACCAGAATCTGGAAAGCAGGTCCCATAAGGAGTAGTTATCAACTAACCAGGATGTCTGGTAGTATAGAAGAACAGCTCTGCCATGGCAACATGGACAATCTGCATGTATCCAAACAGGCCATGTAGGCTGAGGCTTGAATCCCAGCTTATCTAAATCTTGGCAGAACACCAAGTGATTCTCCCAGAACAGGAAAGGACAAGAAGATCTTGATATGTACTTCAAGGCCATTTCACATGCCCCCCTTCTCCTCTGGGAGGCAGTCGAGATAATTTCCTGTCACCTCCCAGGTTCTTATAAGGTATGGAATGTTCTGTCCTGCTCACTGAAGAATACACCTGCAGCTTATAAAACCCCCTTAACTGAAATCTAGAATGGGATTCTCAATAACAGAATATCTTACAACTTGCTCTGAGTCATTGGGTCCTTTTTGTTTTGGTGTCATCTTTTTTGGTGTGGGGGACAAGGATCACGGGAAACTTTGTCAAAGCTTCCTTTCTTCCATTATGTAAGTACTAAATTCTGAATCTAAATTAAATTGCTGTATCTTTACCAGTTGAAATACTCAGGCCTTGGCCTTGGCCTTTTCTTGTCTTGAATGTGTGTGCTTGACAGGTGGTACCCATGCTCACCTGATGGAATAATCACAGGGGTCCTGGGCTACATGTGCCCCAAAAAGGGTTTTCAGATCTAAGATTTTGTAGTGGTGAAACTACCATATGGGATATAAGACAATCTACCTCCTTCTACCCTAAACAAGTATGTGTGTAGGGGGGACTCATTTTAATACAAAAGAAAGGGCTGAGTATATAAATCAGGTGGGATTTTCATAAACAACTGGGCAACATTGCTGTAAACATTTTAAAAATATTTTTTATAGATTTCAGAGAGGAAGGGAAAGAGAGATAGAAACATCAATTATGAAAGCGAATCATTGATCAGTTGCCTCCTGCACACCCCCTACTGGGGATCAAACCCACAACCCGGGCATGTGCCCTGACTGGGTATCAAACCATGATTTCCTGATTCATAGGTCAACACACAACTACTGAGCCACACCTACAGGGCTCCTGTCAACACTTAAGTTGGGACTAAATTGTCAGTTTTGCCTATTTTGATTAAACAGTCTGAAATAATATGAGGATCCTTTATTCATCAGCATAACATAAATCCTTTCTGCTGTATAAATTCAGGTAAACACCCTTTCTCCACAGTCTTTCTCTAGAAATGGGTTTGAGAAATAGTTTAAAGCACTCCAAGCTGAACTGCTATGTTATCAGAGACTGAGGATTTTCAGGGTCTCAACTCTGACTAAAAATGGGTCCTTGTCCCCATTGAGTTTCATGTAAGGCACAATGGCTGTCAGTAGGTGTGCGTTATAGTGCAATAAAAGCAACTTAATATTTCAGTTGTTTTGAAGAGTTTCCTTAGAGACTAATGGACCAGCTCAATAAAGTAGTTATTTACTTAGCCCAGGGGTGGGGAACCATTTTTCTCCCAAGGGCCATTTGGATATTTATAATATCATTCGAGGACCATAAAAATTACCAACTTAAAAATTAGCCTGCTCCATTTGGTCAAAAAATTAATTAACTCACACCTAATGCCTTGGCAGGGCCAGACCAAATAATTTTCCAGGCCTTGTGTGTCCAGCCATGTTACCCACCCCTGACTTAATCCTTTAACAATTAGGAGCTGATAAAGAAAGATAAGTAATGAAGTAATCTCTGTGATCAGGAGGTACTTTGGAGGTAACCATGATGGTTTCTTCTCTCTAATCATTTGTGGTTGCTCTAAGAAGTTGAAAGAAGGCTAAAAGGGACAAACACAGAAGGAAGCCTTCATGGCAAGAAACCTGCCTTTCCTCACCATTTGAGAATATAGCTAACCATTTCTGTCTCTGGAGAAAAAGGTTGAGCACTAGAGCAACTCCTGCTGAGTAGCAAAGTTCCTAGGATAAGTCTCTGAGCCTTGGGAGAATGAAGAGACATTCATCAATATAGGGCCAGCCTAGTGTGAGGGAGTGTGTGCATGCTTTGGAGTGTGGCAGAATTAATTCTATAAATTCAGTGCCATCAGAGTGGCTAAGAAGACCTTGGATGCCAGGATCATCAATGCGTCCATTCAGTTTATTCTAATCCTGGCATAATTCTAGAATCTGATTCCTTTTCTTCCCCATCCTCACTGTCTTATGCCCTGGCCCAGGCCACTACCCTCTGCTACCTGAATTACTAAAATGGTGGTTTAACCAGTTTTCTTACTACCTCCTCCTTCCTGTTAATCTATGTTCTTTGCTCCCAGAAATCTATGCTTCTGACTCTTTATTTCCCTCCCCTGCTTAAAAACTTTGATTGTTTCCCCTCCCATTGTTCTTTAGAAAAAGGCATGGCCCAGTCTCACCCCAACGTATCTCCTTAAGCTCATCACTTTTAACTACTGCCCACAGGTCAGTATACTTCAGTCAGACCAAGTGACCCACCCATCCTAAAACCTCAAGTCTTGTTACCTCTGTTTGTTCTCCTCAAAGTTCTTTTCTTTCTTTGGCTTCTGGTAGTTCATTCTTCCTTCAAGGCATTGCTCAAACTGTGCTACTTATGGGTAGCTGTCACCAGAGTCCTCAAGCAAACATATATTTCTTTTTAAGTCCTTGCTTACATGCTTCTAACATTGAATTTACATGATTGGATTGCAACTTTTTCTTTATGAAGTCTTTGTCCTTGCTAAAGTGAAAGCTTATTAGGGGAAGGGACCATGTCATATTCATAGTTGCTTCTCCAGGGTCAAGCACAGTCATGGCAAATAATAATGACAGTAAGTTTATTACTGAGTGCTTTCCAATAATTTTACATACAAAATCTCATTTAATCCTCACACCAACCTTCTAAAATAGGTGCTATTATTGGCTCCATTTTAAGATTAGAAAACTAAAGCTATAATAAGTTAAGTAATTTACCAGAGTCCAGACTTAGTACATTTTAAACTTGGGGTTCAATTCCAAAGCCTGTGCTCTTAAGTACTGCAGTATTGTTGTTTTTTAAAATATTTATTTATTAAGTTGGTTGGCGTAACACCGATCAACATGAACATATAGGTTTCAGGTGTGGGTTTCTATGTTACAAGATCTGTATATTGCACCATGTGACCACCACCCAAAGTCAAAAAATCTTCCCCTGCCACCTTATATTAGGACCCCCCCTTCTCCTCCCACCCCCTTCCCTCTGGCAACCACCACATTGGTGTTTGTGTTCATGAATTTCAGTTTTATATCCCATATATGAGTGAAATCATATGGTTCTTAGCTTTTTCTGACTGACTTATTTCACTTAGCAAAATGTTCTCAAGGTCCATCCATGTTGTTGTTAATGGTGCTGCTTCATCCTTTTTATGGCTGAGTAGTATTCCATTGTGTATATGTACCACATCTTTATTTTAATAAATCTTTATTGTTCATATTATTACAGGCATTCCTCTTTTTCCCCCATAGCTCCCCTCCACCTGATTCCCCACCATACCCCACCCATGCCATTACCACCCGCAACTGTCTTCATCCATAGGTGTAAGATTTTTGTCCAGTCTCTTCCCCCACCTGTCACACCCCCTTCCCCTTGAGAATTTTCATTTTACTCCCTTTCTATGTCCCTGACTCTATTATATTCACCAGTTCATTCTGTTCTTCAGATTTTTTATTCACTTGATTTTTAGATTCACTTGTTGGTAGGTATGTATTTGTTGTCATTTTGTTGTTCATAATTTTTATCTTTACCTTTTTCTTCTTCTTCCTCTTCTTTTTTTTTTTTTTTAAATATATTTTATTGATTTTTTACAGAGAGGAAGGAAGAGGGATAGATAGTCAGAAACATCGATGAGAGAGAAACATCGATCAGCTGCCTCCTGCACACCTCCCACTGGGGATGTGCCCGCAACCAAGTTACATGCCCCTGACCGGAATCGAACCCGGGACCCCCCAGTCCGCAGGCCGACGCTCTATCCACTGAGCCAAACCGGTCTCGGCTTCTTCCTCTTCTTAAAGAATACCCTTCAGCATTTCATGTAATCCTGGTTTGGTGGTGATGAACTCCTTTAGCTTTTTCTTGTCTGTGAAGCTCTTTATCTGACCTTCAACTCTGAATGATAGCTTTGCTGGGTAGAGTAATCTTAGTTGTAGGTTCTTGCTGTTCATCACTTTGAATATTTCTTGCCACTCCCTTCTGGCCTGCATAGTTCCTGCCGAGAAATCAGCTGACAGAAATCAGTCGTATGGGTACTCCCTTGTAGGTAACTAACAGTTTTTCTCTTGCTGCTTTCAAGATTCTCTCTTTGTCTTTGCCCTTGGCATTTTAATTATGATGTGTCTTAGTGTGGTCCTCTTTGGATTCCTCTTGTATGGGGTTCTGTGCGCTTCCTGGACTTGTGACTCTATCTCTTTCACCAGGTAGGGAAAGTTTTCTGTCATTATTTCTTCTAATAGGTTTTCAATATTTTGCTCTCTCTCTTCTTCTGGCACCCCAAAAATTCGGATGTTGGTATGCTTAAAGTTGTCCCAGAGGCTCCTTATACTATCTTCATATTTTTGGATTTTTTCTTTTTGTTTTTCTGGTTGGGTGTTTTTTGTTTCCTCATATTTCAGATCTTTGGTTTGATTCTTGGGGTACATTGATCTACAGTTGAATTTCTGTATATTCTTTATTTCAAACAGTGTATGCTAAATTTCTGACTGTTCCTTTTCCATTTTTTTGGCATTCTCATTAAGGTCCTTGAAGGTCTCACTAAGCTCCTTGGAGGTCTCATCAAGTTTCTCGGCTGTTTTTAGAAGATTCTTGAGTAACCTTATAAATGTGGTTCTGAACTCTATGTCGTCTAGTAGTTTGCTTTCCTCCATTTCTTTCATTTGTGACATGTTTCTTTGTCTCTGCATTTTGCTGCTTCCTTGTGTTGATGGAGTGGCTTTGTGTGGTAGGTGACCTATAGGGGCCAGTAGCTCAGCCTCCCCAATAACATGAGGTGGACGCTCTTGGTACACTCCTTTGTGGGCTGAGTGCAAAGTCTTGGTGTAGTTAAGCTTTGATTGCTGTTGGTACACTGGGAGGAATTGACCTCCAGGCCAATTGGCTGTGAGGACCCGCTGTGTCCATAATGGAAGAACTGCTGCGCTGGAGACACGCTTATGGTGCAGGACTTGTTTCAGTGGGGCTTTGGTGCTCACTGAGTCTGCCTCTTGAATGTGTCACTTATGGATGTGAGGAGTTGAAATCTTGTGTCTCACACTGACCACTAGGTACACTGGCTTCTGGGTCTCCAATGGGGTGCAGGTCAGCTACTGTCTGAGGCCACCCAGCAGGAGCTACAGTGAGAACTACAGTTTTTTCCTCTTTGCTTGGGGTTTGGAGCTTTTGGAGCTGTCTGACCTGGGCTGCAAGTTTGCTATGTTAAGCTGCGATAGGGCAGGCCATTCATATGCTAAAGCCACTGCTTGGAGCTTTGGTGTGTTTGTAGGTTGTGCAGGGTGGGGTCTCAGGGCGTCACTAGGCTAGGGCGTGGCAAACAATGATGGCTGCCAGTAAGCCGGCTCTGTGTCTCCTACCACATCCCTGCATCCCGCGTCCCAGTGCAGTAAACAATTATTCCTGCGCGCAGCCCTGCAAGCAAGCCACCCTCACTTTCCGACCCAATGGCAGACAGTCCAGCTTCTCCATGTAGGAGTTTGGGTCCCCCGCGTCAACCCAGAAACTGAAGTTCAGAGTAATAGGGAGCTTGTCTCCCTTCAGGTTGAAAAAAGCAGCGCTCCCAGTCGCCCACAGCCAGCCCAATTTGCCCACCTCCGTACCTCAGCTTTTCAGCGCTTTTGCACGTCTCAATGCTCTTTTCTCTTTCCTCCTAGTTGTATAACTTCCACTCAGCCAGCTTTCCCGTGGTTCTGGGTGATAGACATTTTGTCTTTTAGTTGTAGTTTTGAAATTGTTGTGCGAGGCAGCAGTTTAGGTGTTTACCTATGCCGCCATCTTGGATCCTCCTCCCACATCTTCTTTATCCAGTCCTCTATCGCAGGACACTTTTGTGTCTTGGCTACCATGAATAATCCTGCAATGAACATAGGGATGCACATATCCTTGCGAATATATGATTTTTATTTTTTGGGGTATATACCCAGGAGAGATTTTGGGTATATACCCAGGAGAGGGATTGCTTAATTTTTTGAGGAATTGCCAGACTGCTTTTCATAGTGATTGTAATAGCCTACATTCCCACCAGCAGTGAATGAAGGTTCCCTTTTTTCCACAATATCTCCAACACTTATTATTGTTTGTCTTGTTGATAATATCCACTCTAATATCTATAAGTTGGTATCTCATTGTAGTTTTGATTTACATTTTCCTGATTGCCAGTGAGGTTGAGCGTCTTTTCATATATCTACTAGAGGCCCGATGCACAAAATTAATGCAAGAGTAGGCCTTTTTTCCCCCGGCTGCTGGCACTAGCTTCCCTCTAGCACCCAGGACCCAGGCGTCCCTTGCAGCCCCGGCTTCATCTGGAAGGTCATCTGGTCTAATTAACATATTAAACTTTTATTATTATAGATTGGCTGTTTGTAAGTCTTCTTAAGAAAGGTGTATTTTCAAATCATATGCCCACTTTTTGATTGGGTTGTTTGGTGTTGAGTTTTACAAGTTCTTTATATATTTTGGAAATTATATCTTTGTCCAAGTTACTGTTTGCAAATATCATCTCTCATCTGGTTGCCTACCTCTTTGTGTTATTTACTTGGGGTTGTTTTTGTTCTTCTTTTTCTAGTGCTTTAAGATGTGATGTTAGATTATTTACTTGGTATTTCTCTTGTTTCTTGAGATAGTCCTGTACTGATATAAATTTCACTCTTATTATTACTTTTGCTGCATCCCAAAGGTTTTTATATGTTGTATGACAGTCACTCTCATTTGTCTCTCTCTATATTTTGATCTCATCTTTTATTTCTCCTGTGACCCAGTCATTTTTAGTAATATGTTGTTTAATCTCCACATATTTGTGGGTTTCTTTACTTTCTTTTTGAAGTTGATTTCTAATTTTAGGGTGTTGTGGTAAGAGAATATGCTTGATATAATTTCAGTCTTCTTGAATTTGTTGATGTTAATTTTGTGACCCAACATCTGGTCTATCCTTGAGAATGTTCCACTTGCACTGGAGAAAAATCTATAATCTGATGACCTGGGATGAAAAGTTCTGTAAATGCCAATTATGTCCATTTGGTCTACTGTTTTATTTAAAGCCAATATTTCTGTATTTTCTGTTTGGTTGGTCTATCTAGAGCTGTCAATGGAATATTAAGGTCCCAAACTATGATTGTGTTTTGATCTGTTTCTCCCTTTAGTTCTGTGAATAGCTGTTTTATATATTGCAGTGCTCCTTGGGCTGGGTGCATATATATTAAGAAGTGTTATGTATTCTTGATATAGTGTTCCCTTTAACATTATAAAGTGTCCACCTTTGTCTGTTATCTTGATATCTATTTTGTCATATATAAGTATCGCTACACTTGCTTTCCTGTGGATGTTATTTGCTTAAAGAATCATTTTCCACCATTTTACTTTGAATCTACTTTTCTCTTTGCAGCTTAGATGTGTCTCTTGTAGGTAGCATTTGTTTGGGTTTTGTTTTTTGATCCACTCTGCTACTCTGTGCCTCTTTATTGGTGAATTCAGACCATTTGCATTTAGGGCAATAATTGATATATGAGGATTTCCTATAGCCATTTTATCTTTTGTTTTCTGGTAGCTCTGTGCTGCCATTGATTATTTTCCTTTATGTTTCTGTCTATTGTTTTTGTTTGGTGATATTCCATACATCTGTCCTCTGTTTCTTCTTTTTTTAAAGCTATATGTCTTGGTTTTGAATTTTTGTGTGTGGTTACCATTAGGTTTATAAAAAATGTGTGGTTACCATTAGGTTTATAAAAAAATAAAGTTGTATATATAGCACAGTTTTTGTTTTCTTTTGAATGCATCTAATGTTCATTTTCCTTTGCCAGCTCAGGTCTCTCCTCATCCCCTTTTATGGTTTTGTTGTCACAAATTATCCCTGTTTGTGCTGTAAGGTTTTTTATGATCTTACTCGTAGTGTTATGACCTTATGTTTTGTGTTTCAGGTAGTATGAACTCCCTTGATTATTTCCTACAATGGAGGCTTTCTGGTGATAAAATCCCACAGCTTCTGTATGTTTGGGAATGTCTTTATTTCTCCTTCATATTTAAAGGATAAAATTTCTAAATATGTTATTTGTGGCTGGTGATTTTTCTGTTTCAGACGTTTGAATATTTGGTTGCACTCTCTTCTGGCTGGTAGAGTTTCTGCTGAGAAGTTGGATGAAATGCTGATGGGTTTTCCTTTGTAGGTCACTTTCTTCTTTTCCCTGACTGCTTTGAGATTTTTTCTTTGTCATTAACTTTTGACAGCTTCAATATCAAGGGCTTTGGAGAGAGCCTCTTTGGATTGAGGTAAGGGTGTTCTGTTTGCTTCTTGGATTCAAGGGTCTATTTCTTTTCATAGATAATGGAAGCTCTCATCCACTATTTGTTTTAATAGATTTTATTCCATGCTCCTTCTCTTCCTCCTTTGAAATGCCTATAATTCTAATAATTGCTCTTTCTGATTGAGTCAGGTAGATCTCATAGAGCTCTTTAACTTTTCTTTATGCTCAGGTTTCTCTCTTCTTCCCTCTACATCATTTCTTAATTCCTATATTGTATGTCAGTGATTCTTTCCTCCATCTGGTTGGTTCTATTTTCCATGCTCAGTACTTCACTCTTAATCTCCTTAATTGCTTGCTTCTTTTCCAGGAGCTCTGATTGGTTCTTTTATAAAGTTCCAATCTTTTTGATAAAGTACTTCTGTTCATTGATTTGTTTTCTAAGTGCACTGAATTGCCTGTTGTTATTTTCTTACATCTCATTGAATATTTTCAGAACTTCAATCTTGAAATCTCTGTCATTTATAACACATATTTCCATGTGCTCCAGCTTGTTTTCTGGAAATTTTTCATTCTCTTTTTGGTCATCCTCATTACTGTGGTTCTTCATGGTATTTGCTGTCCTCCTTTGTTTATGCATTTATCTCTGAAGAAGTCTTTCTACCATTTTCCAGTAGATGGTGCTAAATTGCAAGATTTTTTAATCTCTTGATCCTCCAATCTTGAACCTCTGTAGCTTTACTAAGATAGAATAGGCAGGCTGCTTGTAGGCGGGATTTGTTTTGTCCTCAACCTAATGGTGACCCAGCTCTTGGTTTAAAGATAATATGCTCCTGAATCTGACTCTAAAGGCAATGGGAGACAAGTGTAGAGTGTCCAAGCAGCAGTAGGGCTCTGTGGTTCTGTTTCTTTGTCTGAAATGGCACCACCCAGTCTGACAATGGAGAGTCTCATGGCAGAACCTGTGCTCTGTCAGGCATCTGCTGGCTCAGTAATTCCCAGTTCTCTTGCTAATGAACCAGAGTAAACTTAAGAGAATGCTATTTTCTGAAACTCCTAGAAGTCCATCAGCTACAGAAGACCCTCATTCTTTGGTCTGCATTACCATGGCAGGGTACACAATCCAGTTTAGACTCAAGCTGTGGGCCTACTGGGTGGCACTGAGCTAGAGGGCCCCACCTGATAAATCTTGGGGATTTATTCCAATAGAATATAGTCTAGATCTTCATACCATTTGTCCCTGCCACAGGGGGATGGTCATGGAATCAGACTTTTAACTTAAAAACTTGAGAAAATTAAATGCAGCTTCTCCTGAGGGAAAAAAAAGCTTGAACACCTTTACCTCAGGGAAACAGAATGAATGCTTTGAAAAATATCACCACCTCTTCCTCATTGCCTGCTTACTATAAACAAATGATTCAGTGCTGCAGAGAATACAAAGCATTAGGTAGGAAAATATATAATTACCTGAGTAATTCTAAGCCAGTCATGTTTCATTCCTCCCAGCCTACTTTATGAAGAGGAAGTGCTCTTTAAGGATTCAGTAAGGCTAAGTTATTATTCTAGAAGAGGGCCCACTGTAAAACACTGCCTGAGGAGAAGGCACAAGCCTTGAGCTATCCCACAGACTGAAATGATCAGCACAGCTCAGGTATGTTACTCATTTGGAGCCATAAAAAGTTACTCTGATTGTCATCAGCTATGGATACTTATGAAGACAGTGGTAATTAAAACTAGTCCCCTGAAGACCCCAGAATAATTAAGACAGAATCTATGGTTCCTAATTTTTATTCAGAGCCTAACACCTGAGTGAAACAGCCTCCCTATCCCCTGCATGATGGAGATAGTAGGACTGATTCTATCTCCATCAACATTCCAAGTCCGTTCTCCCAGTGTAGACTATAGAGAACAAGGCTTAGGTTACCAGATGGAAGCTACAAAAAAGAACAGGGAAATTCCTAATTGGCAGAACTTTTAACAGTTAAAGCTACCAAAGCATAGAAAGGTTTTGCCTGCTAGCCATCAGACAATGGTTTATGGCCATATTGTGTGGATCCTGTAGCTATCTCCACTGGGTGACAAGGTGAAATAGGTAACATAGGCACTTCCAACTGTAAGATCTAGGGCCCATCTGAATATCATATTGCAGCTATTTCCATAGATAATTAGAAGAAGCTGCAATCCAGCTAGTATCAAGTAGTACAACTGATGACATATCTGCCTGGAAGGGCATCATTTTGTAATTAACAAATAGGCACTGTGTAGACTTATAACCTACACATTCATGGTTTTGAATGTTGCTTCTGAGCAAGGGTTCTGGATCAACTAACTGCTTCCAAAGATCAAACTTATATACAATGATTAGAACCAACTATGTATTGGAACTGCCTCCTAAGAGTGGCTGGCCTAAAGTCAAGGTGCTCAAGGTAAACACAACTTCCAATGGGAGCCACCCTTGGCCTATTTCTCTGGATCTGCGGGTAGTTCCACATTTATAAGTAGTAGGACACCAGGACATTCTTTTTTTAATTTTAATTTATTTCAGAGAGAAAGGGAAAGGGAGAGAGAGAGATAGAAACATCAGTGATGAGAGAGAATCATTGATCGGCTCCCTCCTGCAAGTCCCCTACTGGGGATTAAGCCCACAACCTGGGCATGTGCTCTTGGCCAGAATTGAACCCAGGACCCTTCAGACTGCAGGTCAATGCTCTATCCACTGAGCAAAACCAGCTAGGGTTGGCATCCCCCCCTTTTTTTTAATCTCACTTGGAATTGTCTGGGTGTTTTCTTTTGCAATAGGCTTTCAAATCTCCAGGGTATCTTAAGTACTCTGAGTGGGTCTCAGGAAATCCAAATTAGCCATGATGGGTTTAGACCAGATCTCAGAACCTCTCTTCATCTGGTCAAGGGCTTCCAATGATGTTTGCTAGTTGATACCCCTGCTAATTTTGGGGTCACTACCAGAGCTTTTTTAAAAAAATTGTTCCAAGCTCTATAGCACCATTTCTCAGGTAATAATAATAACAATAGCAATAATAACCAAGGTGAAAACAATACCTACCTATATTTACTCCCAGGCAATTTATATAAACTTTCTTTTTATAATCCTTTGAAAAATTATTTAAAGTAGCTACTAGTGTCCATTTTAACACGTGAGAAAATTAATATTCAAAGAGTTTTATTTTATTTTATTTTTTTTAGGTGGATAATTCTTTTATTTTTTATTTTTTAAAAAATAAATCTTTATTGTTCAGATTATTACAGGTGTTCCTCTTTTTTCCCCCTAGCTCCCCTCCACCTGATTCCCCACCCCACCCTATGACCTTACCCCCCAACACTGTCTTCATCCATAGGTGTAAGCTTTTTGTCCAGTCTCTTCCCGCACCCCTCACACCCCATCCCCCCTGACAATTGTCAGTCCACTCCCTTTCTATGTCCCTGATTCTATTATATTCACCAGTCCATTCTGTTCTTCAAATTTTTTATTCACTTGATTTTTAGATTCACTTGTTGGTAGGTATGTATTTGATGGCATTTTGTTGTTCATAATTTTTATCTTTACCTTTTTCTTCTTCTTCCTCTTCTTAAAGAACACCCTTCAGCATTTCATGTAATCCTGGTTTGGTGGTGATGAACTCCTTTAGCTTTTTCTTGTCTGTGAAGCTCTTTATCTGACCTTCAACTCTGAATGATA
The DNA here is from genome assembly GCF_963455305.1 of Plecotus auritus. Classification (NCBI taxonomy): domain Eukaryota; kingdom Metazoa; phylum Chordata; class Mammalia; order Chiroptera; family Vespertilionidae; genus Plecotus; species Plecotus auritus. The sequence continues at coordinate 127,520,203 of NC_137784.1, forward strand.
GCTTTGCTGGGTAGAGTAATCTTGGTTGTAGGTTCTTGCTGTTCATCACTTTGAATATTTCTTGCCACTCCCTTCTGGCCTGCATAGTTTCTGCCGAGAAATCAGCTGACAGTCCTATGGGTGCTCCCTTGTAGGTAACTAACCATTTTTCTCTTGCTGCTTTCAAGATTCTCTCTTTGTCTTTTGCCCTTGGCATTTTAATTATGATGTGTCTTGGTGTGGTCCTCTTTGGATTCCTCTTGTATGGGGTTCTGTGTGCTTCCTGAACTTGTAAGTCTATTTCTTTCACCAGGTAGGGAAAGTTTTCTGTCATTATTTCTTCTAATAGGTTTTCAATATTTTGCTCTTTCTCTTCTTCTGGCACCCCAAAAATTTGGATGTTGGTACGCTTAAAATTGTCCCAGAGGCTCCTTACACTATCTTCATATTTTTGGATTTTTTCTTTTTGTTTTTCTGGTTGGGTGTTTTTTGTTTCCTCATATTTCAGATCTTTGGTTTGATTCTTGGGGTACATTGATCTACAGTTGAGTTTCTGTATATTCTTTATTTCAAACAGTGTATGCTTAATTTCTGACTGGTGTTTTTCCATTTTTTTGGCATTCTCATTAAGGTCCTTGAAGGTCTCACTAAGCTCCTCGGAGGTCTCATCAAGTTTCTCGGCGGTTTTTAGAAGATTCTTGAGTAACCTTATAAATGTGGTTCTGAACTCTATGTCGTCCATTAGTTTGCTTTCCTCTATTTCTCTCATTCGTGACATGTTTCTTTTTCTCCACATTTTGCTGCTTTCTTATGTTGATGGAGTGGTTTTGTGTGGTAGGTGACCTATAGGGGCCAGTAGCTCAGCCTCCCCAATCACCTGAGGTGGACGCCTTTGGTACACCCCTTTGTGGGCTGAGTGCAAAGTCTTGGTGTAGTTAAGCCTTGATTGCTGTTGGTACACTGGGAGGAATTGACCTCCAGGCCAATTGGCTGTGAGGACCCGCTGTGTCTATAATGGAAGAACTGCTGTTCTGGAGACACTCTTATGGTGCAGGACTTGTTTCAGTGGGGCTTTGGTGCTCACTGAGTCTGCCTCTTGAATGTATCACTTATGGATGTGAGGAGTTGAAATCTTGTGTCTCACACGGACCACTAGGTACACTGGCTTCTGGGTCTCCAATGGGGTGCAGGTCAGCTACTGTCTGAGGCCACCCAGCAGGAGCTACAGCAAGAACTACAGTTTTCTTCTCTTTGCTTGGGGTTTGGAGGTTTTGGAGCTGTCTGACCTGGGCTGCAAGTTTGCTATGTTAAGCTGCGATAGGGCAGGCCATTCATATGCTAAAGCCACTGCTTGGAGCTTGGGTGGGTTTGTAGATTGTGCAGGGCGGGTTCTCAGGGCATCACTAGGCTAGGGCGTGGCAAACAATGATGGCTGCCAGTAAGCCAGCTCTTCGGCTCTGCATCTCTGACCATGTCCCCGCGTCCCGGGTCCCAGCACAATAAACAATTGTTCCTGCGCAGCCTTGCAAGCAAGCCTCCCTCACTTTCCGACCCCACGGCAAACAGTCCAGCTTCTCCCCATAGGAGTTTGGGTCCCCTGAGTCTCACCAGAAACGAGTTCAGAGTAATTGGGAGCTTATCTCCCTTCAGGTTGAAAACAGCAGAGCTCCCAGTCACCCGTCGCCAGCCTGATTCGCGCGTCTCCATACCTCAGCTTTTCAGCGCTTGTGCATCCCTCAATGCTGTTTGCTCTTTCCTTCTAGTTGTAGAACTTCCACTCAGCCAGCTTTCCCATGGTTCTGGGTGATAGACGTTTTGTCTTTTAGTTGTAGTTTTGAAATTGTTGTGCGAGGCAGCAGTTTAGGTGTTTACCTACGCCGCCATCTTGGATCTTCGGTCAAGAGTTTTATTATCTAGTTCAAAAGAGCATACACATTAGAAAGTCCTCTATTCAAACTCAGGTGTATCTTGCTCTTGATCCTTTACTCTTAAACCCATATTGTCTCAACTGAAGGCATCATTTCCATAGGAACTTTTGTACTAATATTTTAAACCCTCTATTTTTCCTCATCAAAATCATCTAAGCATTCCACTCTGTGAATTGCCAAGATTTATGGTTAAAAGTCACATGGGGCCTGTCACTTCATAGTGTCCTCTGAGGCCACCAGGTTCAGCTTGAGGCCAAGAGATTTCAGCACAGATAAGACCCTGGCACAACTCTCCCTTCTCCAATATCTCTACAGTTTTCTTTTTGTTCATTTTACCTCATTGGCCCCAAATTTTGTTATTTAGGCTTTTATGGGATCATCTCTTCAGGGCAAGGACTTGGGTTTTTTTTGACACAGTTTTCTGGACTATATTACTTCTTTTTTTTTTTTTTAATATATTTTATTGATTTTTTTTACAGAGAGGAAGAGAGGAAGGGAGAGGGATAGAGAGTTAGAAACATCGATGAGAGAGAAACATCGATCAGCTGCCTCCTGCACGCCCCCTACTGGGGATGTGCCCGCAACCAAGGTACATGCCCTTGACCAGAATCAAACCTGGGACCCTTGAGTCCGCAGGCCGATGCTCTATCCACTGAGCCAAACCGGTTTTGGCTATATTACTTCTTAATACTATAGAAATTATAAGTCATCCTATATAATAAAAGAGAAACATGCAAATTGACTCTACCTCTGCTACACCCACAAGCCACGCCCACCAGCCAATCAGGAGAGAGTATGCAAATTAACCCAACAAATATGGTGGCAGCCACAGAGCTGGAGCCAGCCAGAGGCTTGGGTTGCTCCTGGCAATGGAGGAAGCCAAGTTTCCCGCCTGCCCTGGCTGGCCCTGGCCTCCACTCAAGGCTACAAAGTTTCTATTATAGAAGATAAATAAATCCCAGATACCAGGGCCTCTGCTTGGGTCGCCGGGGGGCATGGCCAGCCTGCAAAACACCACAGGCCCCTCACCCAGGCCACCCCACATCCCAAGTGAACCCCACCCTGATCTGGGACACCCTTCAGGGCAAACCAGTCAGCCCCCATCTGTGCACTAGGCCTCTATCCTATCTAATAAAATAGTAATATGTAAATTGACCATCACTCCAACACACAAGATGGCTGCCCTCATGTGGTCAAAGATGGCTACCCCCATGTGGACACAAGATGGTCACCACAAGATGGCCAGCAGGGGAGGGCAGTTGGGAGGGACCAGGCCTGCAAGGGAGGGCAATTGTGGGCAATCAGGCCAGCAGGGGAGGGCAGTTGGGAGGGACCAGACCTGCAAGGGAGGGCAGTTGTGGGTGATCAGGCCAGGAGGGGAGAGCAGTTAGGGGTGACCAGGCCAGCAGAGGAGGGCAGTTGGGGGGAACCAGGCCTGCAGGGGAGGGCAGTTAGGGGTGACCAGGCCTGAAGCGGAGGGCAATTAGGGGCAATTAGGTTGGCAGGGGAGCAGTTAGGCATAAATCAGGCTGGCAGGAGAGGGTTAGGGGGTGATCAGGCTGGCAGGAAGAAGTGGTTAGGGGCAATCAGGAAGGCAGGGAGGCCAGCAGTTGGGAGCCAGCAGTCCTGGATTGTGAGAGGGATGTCCAATTGCCCATTTAGGCCCGATCCCAATCGGGCAGTCGGACATCCCTTGAGGGGTCCCAGATTAGAGAGGGTGCAGGCTGGGCTGAGGGACAACCCTCCTGTGCACGAATTTCGTGCACCAGGCCTCTAGTAGTAAATATAAAAACATGGAGTTTTCACACAAAGACTGGTATTATGAACTACTAGATTCTGAGCAAACATCCTAACTCACTCAGGACATCTGCTTTGTTGTGTTTTCATCTAATAGCAAAGTGGAGAAAGAATGACTGTTGTTGTATTTTAAGATTATGCACATAGGCCTACATTTATATGAGCATTTTTTTTTCACATTTTAGGATATCTAGCTTGTGATGAATTTGTCTATAGAATTATAACCTCATGAAAGAGATTACTATTTTTTTGCTGAGACTTCCTTAATTGAAATGGGTTTGAATGGTCATGCTATAACAATTAAATTCAAAATATTTCATCATTTTACACTTTCCCTAATGTTCACCATTAGCCATGGATGGGAATGCAAATAAATACATGTATATTAAATAATAAAGCTTAATAAGTCAGGGAAGGAATGGAATGAAATGAATATCTAACACCTCTAGAGATAACTAATGATAGTTTGCCTTCCTAGTTACTTCTTTGACTTGAGTTTACTGGGACTTGAATACATGCATGAAACTGTCCTTTATTAACAACCAAATTTATACCAAGCTTGTTGCCCTAGGGTGTTTAATATAAATTGCTATGTAGATTGGCTGCCTATTTTCAGAAATATATAGTTGAGGACCTTTAATTTCTATGTTAAAATCATATAGGGTTGATTGGAGAGTAAAATAAGAGCTGAGTTCAACTCTTTGCACTCAGGTTCTGGATAAGCTAGTTCTACCTGAAGGAGAGTAGCCTGAAGAACATTAACCCATTTCTGGATCCAGCTTTGAGACTCCATGAGACAATTCCCTAGTCACCATGGCTTTACATTGCTTGGTGAATTAAAATGAGAAGAACAAAGTTTCATGAAGACTTTACTTGTGATTACTTGTTAATAGTATTAATGATGTCCAAAATAACAATTGTAACCTGTATTAGGTTATAATGCTTTATGAAAACCTATGTTTTCATAAAGAATTTCACATGCAAAAGTTTAATTATTATCCTATTTAACAGATGAGAAGGCTAGATGAGGTTCAGAGATAATAAATGACTTACCCAATATAGCAGAATTTATGATTAGACAGCAGTTGAATCCAAATATATCAATGTGTCTTATTTTGTTTTGTGAGTTTTTTATATTGCTGTTAATTTTACTTATTTAATACACCATCTTTTGTAAGTTATATCCTCTGGGAAAACATTATATACTCTCAAGTTACAGGTGAAGATGGTATGGGTTCCATGTTTACCTCCATGATTTCCTAGCTGTGTGATCATGAACAAGTTGTTTAGCCTCTCTAAGTCTTGGTGTTTCCATTTAGAAAATATGGCTAATAATAGCACTTCCTTCATAGATTCCAATAGCATGCTCCTGGTTAAATAATTAGCACCTTCCCTGACACATAAATGGATTCTCTAAATGATAGGAATAATTTATCATTGATTTTGATAAATACTTAGGTATAAATTAACACATAGTCATTGACTACTTATATTCAGAGGGAGGGAGGGAGGGAGAGAGAGAGAGAGAGAGAGAGAGAGAGAGAGAGAGAGAGAGAGAGAGAGAGAATAAAGTCCTTTATGACCAGCAAAAAAGAGCCTCCACTTGAAGCCTGGGGACAAGGTCTAAGATTATATTTATGAAATAAAAATATTAACACCAAATGTTCTTTGAAGGTTGATTAACTGGAATTTATGATAATAAGCACTTTTTCCTCTGTAGCTCAAATTTTGAGACAGTGAGGTACAGTGGAATTAATATTCCTGTAGAAAAAAAAAGGTTCTGTGTGCTTTATCAAAAATTTTGAAGGTGCTATTTCATCACCAAAATTTAGTCCATTCATATTTTTCAGGCATCTTTCCTTAGGATAGAAAGACTTCTTATCCATATCATGAGCTTACTTCTGTTGGATCAAATCTTACAGGAAGAGATCAGTCATGTATCAAAAGTTAATGACTAGCCATTTCTCACCCAGCTATTTTGTGACCACCGAACTGCCACAGTGCATAGGGTATAGAAGAGTAGTGGAAGTTCACTGGGCATTTTTCCTCTGTCATCTAGAGAGCCCCAGCAGGCTTTGACAACAGCCTCTGTAGCTAGGGGCTATTATCATGCCCCTATTCTTTCATGGGAGACTTGGAACATTTTTTTCTGTAGAGATCCAATGCTACATCCCACCTCCACATTGATTAATCTGTGCATTTATAACACTTTCAGTAGTAAAAATATATAGAATTCAGTCATCTCTGGAGATGCTGAAATAGTCCTTTTTTTCTTCTTGATTTAGGAGAAGGTAGAGAGAAACGATGTGTGCAGAGTATGATATAAATATATGAGCTCAAATATCTAATTAGCTGAAAGAATCTTGGTTCCCTCTGTACCTTTGACAGAATTGCAGCTGTCAGATTGTAGCTCCAATACTTTATCCTCATTGCAAGATGAATCTGAGGATGGTTTATAAAAGACACTTTTTAAAAGACACATGAACACCACTCTGCTTATTTTGTAGGATGCTTGAGGATGACCTGAAGCTGAGCAGTGATGAAGATGACCTTGAGCCTGTGAAGACCTTGACTACTCAGTGCACTGCCACTGAGCTCTACCAGGTAGGAACAGCTTAGGGCTTGGTTTGGGACCTAAGGGGTGGGGGAAAAAGGAACTGGAATGGTTTTGTCATCCACAAGCTTATTCCCTGCTTCATCTCTGGTCTTTGGTGAGAGGGAAAGAAGCAAAGATAAGCATAGTATTCTGGAACAGGTTGGATCAGCTTACACTTCCATTAAAATTAGAGTAAAGAGATGCTGAGCTCTTGAAAACAGCTTTCATCTCTTCCCTCTGTTTCCTCTTTGGCATACACAGTATTCTTTTTTAGTAAGCAATTGAGATCATCTTTCCCTTTCTAGGGATAAGTATTGTCTTGAGGGAGCTATAACTTTAGTAACTTCAGTGTGCAGTTTAGAGCCTCATTAATTAATTAAATGTGCTCATTAATTAATTAAAATAAAACTGTGATTACTTCATTCACCTTTCCCAGGAGGTGTGCCACTTCAGAACACAGCTAAGAATCAGAACTCAGAATCTTGCAGCTTTCATGAACCTTCAGGCAAAAGACATTGGGCAAAAGTTTGCTGACGCCCTGCAACTTCCATTCTGTGTTACAAATATTTACAGTACTTACTATTAAACTAGATGGCAAAAATATGTGTTTTCAGCATTTCCAATGAAACTGGATTCTTGATTTGAAAAGGCCAAGTACTGTATCTTTTATAAATCATGAGAATGGCAAAGTAGTGTGTGGTATCAATGAATGCTTGTGTGTTTTCTCTGTGGCAGAGAACTGTATTGTGTGTGGGGTCCTTCTGGCTGTGCTTGTAACCTCACATTAGGAACACAGAAGTACTACCTTTAAAAAATTGTTTATTGATTTTTAGAGAGAGAGGAAGGGAGAAGGGGAGAGAAAGAGAAACATCAATGTGAAAGTGAAACATCTACCAGCTGCCTCCTGCACGCCCCCTACTGGGTATGGAGCCTGCAACCTGGGTATGTGCTCTGACTGGGAATCAAACCGGCAACATCTTGGTACATGGATTGATGCTCAATCAACTGGGCTGCACAAACCAGCACTACCTTTGTTTTTTAAAAGCCAATACCTAACCAAGTTCTTTCTACGGTGAAGTCCGCTAAGTTATAAAACTGAAACCAGACTGTTTTAAGGAATGCTCATACACTGGTATTTCAAGATAGTTAACAAATATGGAATTCCATATGACCAAATATTTTGTGATGAACCTGCAAAGAAAAGCTTAGGAAAAATTCTCAGGACTCACCTATTCCATTCTCATCTACAATTGTTTGTCACACCATAACTCCTACTACTCTGCATAATTTTAAAATTGAACACATCTTCAATGTTATGTGGCCAATACTTTCCTCTCTTTCACTTTATCCAATTTATTCTGCTTACATTTTTTTGAGAGTACATTTATTAAAGCTGGGGCAGCCTGGCCGGTGTGGCTCAGTTGGATGGGCATTGTCCTGTGCACCAAAGGGTTCCTAGTTCGATTCCCTTTCAGAACACATGCCCAGGTTGTGGGCTCGATCACTAGTAGGGGGCATGCAGGAGGCAGGCAATCTATGTTTCACTCTCATCAATGTTTCTCTCTCTCTCTCCCTCTACCTTTCTCTCTTTATTAAAAAATAAAGCTGGGGACAGTGAAATAAGGAAATGCATAGCATAGAAGAAGCAACAAGAGAGAGCCTAGGCTGGGCTGCTTTGGCTCACTGGAAAGTCAGAGAAAAGGGTCCTTGGAGATAGGCTCAGTGTGTTAGCCCTGGATGAGCTGCCACTCCCCATTGATACCCTGGTTGCAAGTTTCCTGGGGACCCTTATAATTTAGGAGATGCATGGCTGAGAGAGAAGAAGGGTGTAAGTGTGCTCAAGAAAGGGAGAGTGCTCTACATTTTTGATAGTATGTAAAAACTGAAAATTTGCAACTTTGGTGCTTTATTAACAACAAACACAATTGTCTCCTAGGGCCTCACAGTACATTTAATATACAGAATGCAAGGCTGGCAGGAAGAAGTGGTTAGGGGCAATCAGGAAGGCAGTCCCTCTCCTACTTGAGTCATGGACTTAAAAGCAACTGTAAAATGCACGTTTAAATTCCAATGTCTGCCATTCCTGCTTTTTGCGTTTAATATGCCAATGACAAGAACACTGTATTGCTAAATAAAACCAAAAAAAATCTAAGATAATTTATTCTGACAGATGCAACATTACCTTTTAATGGAAATGTTTAAACAATGTAAAAGTAAACTTTGCACATGGACATCCTCTCTATATCATTGCATATATGCAATCTGCATCTTAGTTTCTCAAGTTGTCGTTTTCTGTATTTATCTGGAGAAATGGCATACAGTCTGTTGGCCTGGATCATCTGGGTTTTTAGCATGTATGGGGTGACTTTGTGAAAGTGCTGCCACTCTTGGATATTTTCAGTTGATGAGTTGGAAGCTTTTTTTTTTTTTAATTTCTTTATTTTATTTTATTTTTTTAAATAAATCTTTATTGTTCAGATTATTACAGGTGTTCCTCTTTTTTTTCCCCCATAGCTTCCCTCTACCTGATTCCCCACCCCACCCCATGCCCTTACCCCCCGCCACTGTCTTCATCCATAGGTGTAAGCTTTTTGTCCAATCTCTTCCCGCAACCCTCACACCCCCTCCCCCCTGACAATTGTCAGTCCACTCCCTTTCTATGTCCCTGATTCTATTATATTCACCAGTCCATTCTGTTCTTCAGATTTTTTATTCACTTGATTTTTAGATTCACTTGTTGGTATGTATTTGATGTCACTTTGTTGTTCATAATTTTTATCTTTACCTTTTTCTTCTTCTTCCTCTTCTTAAAGAACACCCTTCAGCATTTCATGTAATCCTGGTTTGGTGGTGATGAACTCCTTTAGTTTTTTCTTGTCTGTGAAGCTCTTTATCTGACCTTCAACTCTGAATGATAGCTTTGCTGGGTAGAGTAATCTTGGTTGTAGGTTCTTGCTGTTCATCACTTTGAATATTTCTTGCCACTCCCTTCTGGCCTGCATAGTTTCTGCCGAGAAATCAGCTGACAGTCCTATGGGTGCTCCCTTGTAGGTAACTAACCACTTTTCTCTTGCTGCTTTCAAGATTCTCTCTTTGTCTTTTGCCCTTGGCATTTTAATTATGATGTGTCTTGGTGTGGTCCTCTTTGGATTCCTCTTGTATGGGGTTCTGTGTGTTTCCTGAACTTGTAAGTCTATTTCTTTCACCAGGTAGGGAAAGTTTTCTGTCATTATTTCTTCTAATAGGTTTTCAATATTTTGCTCTTTCTCTTCTTCTGGCACCCCAAAAATTCGGATGTTGGTACGCTTAAAGTTGTCCCAGAGGCTCCTTACACTATCTTCATATTTTTGGATTTTTTCTTTTTGTTTTTCTGGTTGGGTGTTTTTTGTTTCCTCATATTTCAGATCTTTGGTTTGATTCTTGGGGTACGTTGATCTACAGTTGAGTTTCTGTATATTCTTTATTTCAGACAGTGTATGCTTAATTTCTGACTGGTCCTTTTCCATTTTTTTGGTATTCTCATTAAGATCCTTAAAGGTCTCACTAAGTTCCTCAGCGGTTTTTAGAAGATTCTTGAGTAACCTTATAAATGTGGTTCTGAACTCTATGTCGTCCAGTAGTTTGCTTTCCTCCATTTCTCTCATTCGTGACATGTTTCTTGGTCTCCGCATTTTGCTGCTTCCTTGTGTTGATGGAGTGGCTTTGAGTGGTAGGTGACCTATAGGGGCCAGTAGCTCAGCCTCCCCAATCACTTGAGGTGGACGCCTTTGGTACACCCCTTTGTGGGCTGAGTGCAAAGTCTTGGTGTAGTTAAGCCTTGATTGCTATTGGTACACTGGGAGGAATTGACCTCCAGGCCAATTGGCTGTGAGGACCAGCTGTGTCTATAATGGAAGAACTGCTGCGCTGGAGACACGCTTATGGTGCATTACTTGTTTCAGTGGGGCTTTGGTGCTCACTGAGTCTGCCTCTTGAATGTGTCACTTATGGATGTGAGGAGTTGAAATCTGGTGTCTCACACGGACCACTAGGTACACTGGCTTCTGGGTCTCCAATGGGGTGCAGGTCAGCTACTGTCTGAGGCCACCCAGCAGGCGCTACAGCGAGAACTACAGTTTTCTCCTCTTTGCTTGGGGTTTGGAGGTTTTGGAGCTTTCTAACCCAGGCTGCAAGTTTGCTATGTTAAGCTGCGATAGGGCAGACCATTCATATGCTAAAGCCGCTGCTTGGAGCTTGGGTGGGTTTGTAGGTTGTGCGGGGCGGGGTCTCAGGGTGTGACTAGGCTAGGGCGTGGCAAACAGCGATGGCTGCCAGTTAGCCGGCTCTGCGTCTCTGACCGTGTCCCCGCGTCCTGCGCCCCAGCACAGTAAACAATTATTCCTGCGCGCAGCCCTGCAAGCAAGCCTCCCTCACTTTCCGACCCCATGGCAGATAGTCCAGCTTCTCCCCATAGGAGTTTGGGTCCCCCGTGTCTCCCCAGAAACTGGAGTTTGGAGTAATCGGGAACTTATCTCCCTTTGGGTTGAAAACAGCAGGGCTCCTGATTCGCGTGTCTCTGTACCTCAGCTTTTCTTCGCTTGTGCACCCCTCAATGCTGTTTGCTCTTTCCTTCTAGTTGTAGAACTTCCACTCAGCCAGCTTTCCCGTGGTTCTGGGTGATAGACGTTTTGTCTTTTAATTGTAGTTTTGAAATTGTTGTGCGAGGCAGCAGTTTAGGTGTTTACCCAAGCCGCCATCTTAGATCCTCTCCCTGAGTTGGAAGCTTTTTATGGCATGCTGCCCGCGATCAGTCATGCCTTCCTCAACAAAGGTTATTATTTGAAGGAGGTAGGGGGTTGAACTGGAATATCTAAAGTAAGGCAAGATGACAATTTATTCCCCTTAACTGGGTCCAGGAAGAAAGAAGTGGGCACAAGGTTATAGATATTTGCAAGTGAAACCTTCTTATAGAGTTTGGGGACTAGTTAAAAGGCTGAAAGGCTAAAGACCAAGAGAGAATCTGTGTGTAGTAATTTTTCTGTTGTGATAAAATTCACGTAACATAAAGCTCACCATTTTAAAGTATACAATTCAGTGACATTTAAAACTTTCACAAGGCTGTGCATTCAACACCAGTTCCAGAATATGTTCATCACCCCAAAAGGAAATCCCACATACATTAAGCAGTTACTCCCAATTTCCATATTCTCTCAGCCCCTGGAATCTACTAATCTATATCCTGTCAGTATGGATTTGCTTATTTGATATAAATGAAATCATAAAATATATGACCTTTTACAACTGGCTTCTTTTACTTATTATAATGTTTTCTAGGTTCATCCATGTTGTAACATGCATCAATACTGCATTCCTTTTTGTGGCTAAATAATATTCTGTTCTATGGATCTACTACCTTTTATTTATCCATTCATCACTTGAACATTTTGGTTGTTTCCACCTTTTAGCTATTTGAGGATTTCTTTCTAAGTTTCATTGGTATACATGTTTCAGTTCTTTTGAATTGTATCTTTCATTTTTTTTTTCAATTCTTCCACCTAAAATTGAAATTGTTGAGTCATATAGTACTTCTATGTTTAACTTACTGAGAGACTGCCAAAATCCTTTTCTTTTCAGGCAAAGTAATATAGTACCATGTAGATATTATAGTTAATTTATCTTATCTTATAATTGGGACCTTCATATATCTGCAACATCAGCAGTATTGCTAAGAGCTCCCACTTTATGGAGTTGCCCTTTCTCTGAGCCACGCATTAAGTCAAGGTTCTCTGTTTCATTTGAACCTTGCAGAAAACCTTAGAGGTAAGTTTCGGCCTCTAGTCTAAGCTAAAGCATTACAGAATCATTCTATTTGTGGCAAGATGATCGGGAGAAAAGCATATAAACAAATGCATTGGTGCATTAAATCACGCCATTGGTTGGAGCTGACATTATAGTTAGAAAATTTCCCAGAACCTGGTAGCTACATTCATACAGCCATACTCCAATATAAAAGCTATTAGCTTTCTAGAGATATCCTCAACTTATCTCACCCATAATCATTGCACCTGGACTCACTAAGGAGACCCAAATAGTTCAGGTTTAGTGAGTACACACCACTCTTTTCCAAAAAGCTTCTGAGACCCTATGCTATGGCTTGCAACATAACAAATTCAAAAAGAATGGATTTCAAATGCATGTATGAAAATGAAATACAGGATCAAGACATGTTAATTTCTAATTTGACATTTAGTCCCAAGTATTTCAGAATCAGGACAACCTCCCCTCTCCCTACCCCCATTGGCACCCTCCACAGCAGTATTAGCCATGCTAAACACAAACAAACACCAATAGAATAATTAGGATGTGTTTAAACGCTAAGTATTACTTATTCAAATGGGAAAGTGGAGCATGCTTCCCAAATAGTCTCAACTGAGAAAGCAAAATGCAATGGGGAATGTAGAGAGAACACACAAACTTTTAACCAATAATTTCAGGGTACTATCACTTTTTTCCCCCTGAAATTATTTGTTAAAAGTTTATGTGTTCTCTCTACATTCCCCATTGCATTTTGCTTTCTCAGTTGAGACTATTTGGGAAGCAGATATATCTATGCTGTCTTCTAAGTCGGTGTGTCAGTGCTGGCACAGTGTAGGATAGAAAGCAAGAGAATCAGTGTATAACCAAATGGATTATAATCCTGGCTCTGCCACTTTCTGGTGAACTTGAACTGAACACCTAAGTGTCTAGAAAATGGAGATAACAATAGCAGCTACTTCATTGGGTTATAGTGATGATTCAATGATTAAGTGAATGAAAATAGGCAAAATCATTTGAAAGTATGGTTAGCATATAGTAAATGTTCACCACTTTTTTAAATGATGGTGATGATCAGCAGGAGCAGCAGCATCGTACTACTAATAAAAATGTAAAATGTCTCCTATTCTTTGAGATTCTATAACAATTACCTTCCCTTTTCTTGTAAGAAATGGGATGTTAAAGAGAGCTGCTTAATTAACTACCTGGAAAACAACCAGTATGTGGCAAACTTGAATGAAAAGATTCTGTCTTGTCCTAACATTTATTAACTTCTAGTATGTGTACCTGGTCATGAGGATTCATAAGTGTAGTCATTAAAAGCATGATTTTTGGAATAGAGAAGCCTGGGCATAAATCCAACTCTATCACACTCCAGCTGCATGACTTTGTGCAACTCACCTAATATCTCTAAGTCTTGGATTTCTCACCAATAAACTATGATAAACCAGATTTGTCCAATTCATAAGAGTATTGTAAGAATCAAATGAAGATTGTGTATAAGAAAATGCTCTTAAAGCCATAAGCACTACACAAATGCTGGTTATTCATCCTTATGGCCCTTTAAGATATTAACTTCAGTTTTGCTTTGATGTCCATAGGGATCTGCTAGGAACTGGATTGAATGTCCTAATGACCCTGCAAAGGCATCCACTAAATGTGAACAACCTTTCCTCCCCTCTGAGACCTGACAAGTTTTAAAGCAGACATCCCAGGAAGAAAGGCCAAACTGCCAATGACACTGCACCAAATCCTCCAGGGAAATTTTATTTATTTATTTATTTATTTATTTATTTATTTATTTATTTATTTATTTTACATGTTTTTTAAAAAAATAATTTTTCTTCTAAGGACTGATGTGAGTGGAGTGTTGAGTCATGCATTTTTATTATCGTTTTTATTTTTGCTTTCTGAGCTCTCACTCTACCCTGGAGAAAGGCTGTATTCACCTTGGTTTTCTCTCAGGAGCTCCCCCTGAATGGGAAATAGTCATTTGAAGATGACATTGGACTGTGGGATGGTCCAGAACAGTGTTTGAATTGGGTGCAGTGTTTTGTACTTAGTGTCTGCATAAACATATGTGTTACAATACATTCTTTGAAAGTTTGATATCAGTAATATGGTTGGGCCCAGCTGGTGTGTCTCAGCAGTTGAGTATTGACCTATGAACCTGTAGGTCATGGTTTGATTCAGTCAGGCATGTGCCCTGGTTGCGAGCTCCATCCCCAGTAGGGGCTGTGCAGGAGGCAGCTGATGAATGGTTCTCATCACTGATGTTTTTATCTCTGTCTCCCTTCCTCTCTTAAATCCATAAAAAATATATCCTATCTAATAAAGAGGGAATATGCTAATTGACCCTCATGCCATTGTAAAGATGGCAGCACCCACAGACAATAAGGAGGGAATATGCTAATTGACTGCCCCGCTCTCAAAGATGGAGGCACCCATAGCCAATAAGGAGGGAATATACTAATTGACTGCCATGCCCTCAAAGATGGAAGCTCCCACAGCCACAAGATGGTGGCGCCCAGTCCCCTCAGCCCTGCCGGGGTGGCAGGCATGTGACAAGGCCAGGCCTGCCCCCAGGCGGGCCCTGCCTTGCTGTGCACCTGCCTCCAGAGTCCCCCAGTCCCCTGAGCCCCCCAGCTGCCCAGGGCCGGCCCGAGGTGCAGGCAAGCCTCGGATGGCAGCTGCCCAGCCTCCCAGGGCTGGCCCTAGGTGCAGGCAAGCCTCGGATGGTGGCTGCCCAGCTGCCCAGGGCCGCCAGAGGCTCAGGTAACCAGGGCCAGCTGAGGCTTGCACTACTGGCAGTGGCAGCAGCAGAGGTTTGATGGGACGTCTCCTTCCCCTGATCACCGGGTCGCCTCCTGCCCCTGAGGGCTCCCGGACTGTGAGAGGGGGCAGGCTAGGCTGAGGAACTGCCCCCTCCAGTGCATGAATTTTCATGCACTGGGCCCCTAGTTTTAAAAATAAAATAATATGGTTGCGATGTGAGGGCTATGTGATGTCAATTCGCCAGCTGACTACTTTCCAGATGCTACCTTGGCATAATATATAAAAAACCCAACCCTGGCCTTCATCCCTATATAACACTTATTGAATTGCCATTTTAAGCAAGTCATTTAGGGCTAGCAATGATGCTGTGATGAGTCACTGGGTTTTTGTGGGACAATGGCATAATCCAGTAAGGCACAGTTCTTGGGACTTCATAGGTGTAAAGTTCTCTGCACATACTAACTTCATAGCCCTGAAACTTCAGTTTTCTTTTCTTTTTTATTCAGTTTTTCTTTTGGTCAAAATTTTCTTCTTATGTTTCTCAGGATTAAAAGAACCCATGAAAATGAGGGGTTAAACCTGGAATCAATTTTCATTTACAGCTGATACGCAGTTATTGATGTTGTGCTTACAGCTCAATAAAAGATCTAAAGATACAGACCTAGTGCTTCTCTTTCAATATAAGCAGCCTAATCAGTCTCAAATGTTTTTTTAACAAATAAATTGTATTGACAGGTTTATTAAAATCGCTGTCTTTAAAGTTTTAAGCTATCCACAATTTGACCTATTCCAAAGGCTTCTAGAATGTATGTTGACCACATTTCAGAGCTCCTTCAAGTACATAGTCATAGAACCTGGTAAACATCTGCTTAATATTCCATTGAATAGTATCATGATGCTTGATTTACACAGTTCTAAGCATGTAGTCTATTATTATAATCTGGTGGCAGGATGGCCTATGATGCCTAGGTTCTGAGGCCAGGTTAGATCTTGGCATGGCTCTCTTATGCCTTAATAATCTGATTGGCATTAGAAGCAACAGACTTTAGAAGTATAAAGATCATAAAAATATGCATTTTTAGAAACTGCCTTTAGGGCATTTTAATATTTATACTGTTTTATTATTAACTTGAATTAGACCAGCATCTTAGATAACTTAATTAGTCCAGTTAGAAATTTGGAAAATGGACACTATGGCTGGAAATGTTCAGTTAGTGGCCAGGTTCATCTAAAGGACTCTAGATAAAGCTTGGAGTGATATGTTGGTGCTTTAAAAACAACTGAACAATTTGCTTTGAGCACAAAGTTATTCTAATGGGCTGTGTCTCAATACATTGTTGTAGGTAGCTCCAATGTATGCAGTTTTATTGAAACCAAGCTGCTCTCTTTTTCTGCCTCAGGATTGTCCTGATACCCCTAAAAAAGTGCACTGAATTGAAATTGAAAGCATTTTACTGGGTATATGTGAACATTTAAACTAGATTGCTAGTAGCAGAGCTGCACCTCAAAGATGTTAACATTCACAGAAAAAACGTGTCTTTTTAGCTCTTCCCCTACACTTCCTAATTTTATTTGTCTAATGATTACTAATTACCTCAAACAAATAGCTTACTTTTAAACCAATTTCTTGATTTTGGTTTTATAGTTCATTTAATTTTGTTTGTTTGTTTGTTTTTATGGTTACTGTTGGGCAAGCTTACAGGCTAGGTTGTTATTTGACAATTGCAAATGAGACAAATTTCATGGTACTAGAAAATCAGAATATTGTGGCAGCTTTGGGATGTGTTCCTTATACCTGTGATGCATGTTGTACTTTGAAAACATAGGATCCAATTTAAATTTAAGCCCACTTTTATGTTTAAAGTTTGCTAGTGAAAAATATGCAATAAATTTTACTCCTGCTATCAACTGGCTTTTTTGAAGTTGACATGCTGTAGTGAATGCATTTTTTTGTGACAACAGATACCCTTCCCTGTTGTAATTGTTCCTATTTTTTTAGCCACAGTTCTCCCTCCTCATGCTCAACAAGTTGTTACCTCACCAAGGTTTCCCTGCATTTCCATTTACTTTGTTAACAGCAGAAAGGCTGGGGAAGGCCTCTTCAGTAATGTTAATATGGCATACACAGCAAGAGAGATCAGCCTGTCAGAGCTATAGAAACCACAGATGGATTAGGATGAAACCAGGTGCAAAATAACTTTGATAGAGTCTTTTAATGTAAACAGTTTATCTGTCATTGCTATTCATTGAAATGACCCGCAAAATTATCCAGTTTGTCTGTGAAAGCTGCGGAATATAGCTGAATAAAATAATTACATTGTCATACTCTATCCAACAATTAAAGAATGAGTGGATATTTTAATTTATTCATTGAGGACAGGAAAGTAAAAAGGATAACATATAAAGTTAATAGAATAGCATTGGCCTTCATATTAACAAGATTCTGTTCCCTATTTGGCTGTATTAGCATAGAGACTAGATTAATACGAAACTTCTTAGGGCTTATAAAATGTGATTTTTAAAATGCTCCAGGCAAGTCTGTGTCTGTTTAGAAACATGCATACTGATTTTTTCATTGTAACTAGGTATTCTACATTTAGTACTAAATAAATATTTTGATTTGTGACTCCATAGATTGCCTTTATATTGTAAACTAAAACTATGCTTTGATACGCAGAGATGTAGAGAAACACAAGGTTGTACATATTGTGCTCTTTATAACTGACTAGTAGCCCTGCGCATGAATTGTGAGGCCTGGCTGCTCCGTGCCCACTGCCCAGAGTCTCTCCATGGCCCAGAGGCCCATCCGCAGCCTGGCACAGAACGCTTGCCTCGTTGCCATGGTGGCAAAGCAAGCATTCTGCCAGGCAGCTCATGTTGCCCTCTCTCAGCGGCCGCCCCCCTCCCCCCGGGACTGGGGGACTCCTGCGGGGCTGTGAGGACTGGGCGCCATCATCTTTGTGATGTAGTGATGGTTAATTTGCATATTACCCTTTTATTAGATAGGATGACCAAATACTAACTAATGCCCACTACATTTTGTGAATTATCCATCTATGAGAATTTTGTTATTTTGATTTGCTTAACACTTTTCTCACAATGATATTAATTCAGATATTGGTGAGGGTGTGCTGCTTCCACCAAGAACAAACAGAAACTGAAATGGATATAATCTGTTACTTGAGAATAGATAGCTCTCAGGTAGGACAGAAATGACCACAACCTTTTTTTTTTCCACAAAGAACACGTGGAACATATATGGCTCTATACAAAGGATCACAGGGAGAACAGCAGCCACCCCTGGGAACCTGGGGATCACTAAACTAATTTGAATCAAAGTACTGGAAGGAAAAGGCATCACCATATTTCCCTTTGTCACTGCCCCTGGGTTCACGGAAGTGGCTAGACACCATTGGTCCTCTCTCCACTCTCATCACCCTACTTGTTTGGCAGAAGCATATTCTTTTTCTTAGGACTCTTCATCACCCCAATTTGGGTCCAAATCCATGGCTGAAGCCTGGAGGTTCTGTCTTGGAGTCATTAGCAACTAAAAATCCTCAGGCAATGTAACATATGTACATACATTTATGGGAAGTTTCCAAGTCTTGAGTTTAATCAGGGTTCTAGCATACAGTGGAGCAACATGAACATCTTTAGTGAAAGCTGTGTAATAAGGCACTTTGCCAAACTGAAAATGTAAGATTTTGAAATTTATGTTCTGGCTTTGAAAATTTTACTAGGGCTTTGGTTTAGGGCCCAAGGAATGCTTTACTCTGTCCCCCAAATATCTGCCACCTGCTGAAAAAGATACCAGGCAGGCTACAAACAACCAGGGCCTTGTCTTTAATGGAAAACAGAATCTGTCTTATTATTAAGCAGCTATATTATTTTTTGTATTTATTTAGCAAAATCAAAGGGCATAAGTATAAGCATTATAATTAACGGAAGAGGTGTTCACATTTGAGATTAGCTACCAATTCAATGTTAATTATTCAAAATTCAAGTGGATGGGAAGATAAAAGCAGCAGACACTCCCAAAATGCATGGGATAACAACGTATTTCTCAGAATTATCTCATAGGGATCTTTGAAATATTTGATATAAACATTTAGAACTTGCTAATAAATCTTGTTTCTTCCTAATGGAAGTGGATTCAGAGTCCATATTTAACCTTGAATCATATATGTATACATATATGTGTCTATATGTGTATATATATGTATATGTGTGTGTATATATATGTATTTATAGTATACACACACACACACACATATATATATACACACACATATGTATATATAGTCATGTTTTGCTTAATAATGGGGAAATGCATCATTAGGTGATTTCCTCATTGTGTTAATGTTTAAGGACCATGATGACCAAAACAACACAAGATTAAATCAAGCACAAGGGAAAATGGTGCAGTCAAGAGATGCTGCATGTATAAGGCTGCTGTGAACAGAATACAATATACTGTTTTTACAGTAAAGTTTTTCTTTATAAGTAAAAAAAGTACACTCAAAAATAATTATAAAAACTATAGTATAGTAAATACATAAGCCAGTAACATAATTGTCTATTATTATTATCATGTATTATGTACAGTGCATGATTGTATTACTATACTTTTAAATGACTGGCAGCACAGTAGGTTTGTTTACTCCAGCATCACCACAAACATGTGAGTAATGTGTTGTGCTACAATGTTACAATGGCTATGAGGTCACTAGAGGATAGGAATTTTTCAGCTCAATTATAATCTTATGCCATCATTGACTTAACTGCTGTTAAGTGCTACAAGCATGACTGTACACTTAAATACTTGTGTGTATTTTAAAATATAGGATATCAGACCTTAAAATGACCACGAAGAGTCATTATTCCAGCTTCCTAATTTTGTCAGTAAGGACCCTGAGGCACAGTGTCAGTTGGTATTTGGTATTCTAAGATAAAACAAAGCATATTTTAGTCTCTGCCCCGCTTCTTGGCACAGAGCTCTGAAAACCCTTGTAATTTCCTAAGTGATAAGAACATTAAGAGCACCTTTTGTTTTAATATTTGGTCTGCACCCAAGTTGGTAATGCAAGATATTGAATCCCATGGAACTTCCTGGGTGATAGGAATGTTTGTTTGTTTGTTTGTTTGTTTGTTTTCCTAATGAGGCAACTCTGGTTAGGCTTCTGTATGGGAGCTGTTCACCAGAAAGACCAAGCCATGATTAGAAGCTTGAAACATTCAGCGCTATTTCTCCCCCTCCCCACTTCTCTAGAGAAGGGAGAGGGGGGCTGGAAAATGAATTAATAATTGATCATGCCTGCCGAAACCGGTTTGGCTCAGTGGATAGAGCGTCAGCCTGCGGACTGAAGGGTCCCGGGTTTGATTCTGCTCAAGGGCATGTACCTTGGTTGCGGGCACATCCCCAGTGGGAGGTGTGCAGGAGGCAGCTGATCGATGTCTCTCTCTCATCAGTGTTTCTAGCTCTCTATCCCTCTCCCTTCCTCTCTGTAAAAAATCAATAAAATATATTTAAAAAAAATAAATAATTGATCATGCCTATGTTAGTAAGCCTCCATAAAATTTCTGATAATATGGGGTTTGGAGAGCTTTTAAGTTGGCAAACACATCCACAACTGGGATGTTAGAGAAGTCCTTATGCTTGGGACCCTCCCCAGACTTCACACTATATACATCTTCATTTGGCTATTCATCTGTATCCTTTACCATATCCTTTAAAAAATTGGTAAACACAAATAACTGTTTTCCTGAATTCTGTGAACCACTCTAGACAATTATTTGAACCTGAGAAGGGGACTATGGTAACCTCTTATTTATAGTCCACAAGTCTGAAGTACAGGTGACAACTTGGACTGCAACTGGCAACTGAAGTGCGGGGTCAGTCTTTTGGGACTGAGCCCTTAACCTATAGGATCTGATGCTATCTCCAGGTATATAGTGTCAGAATTGAGTTAAATTGTAGGACGCCCAGCTGGTATTGCAGAAAATTGCTTGGTAAGGGAAAAAATCATCATACATCTGATATCAGAAGTGTTCTGAGTGTGGTAGTGATGTGAGAGTGAGGAGAAACACATGTGAAAGACTACTGTATTTTCTACTACAGGCATATGGATAAAGATGAAAGTATAGTAGTCCCTCTTATCTGAGGGGTTACATTCTAAAACCCCCCAGTGGATGCCTGAAACCATTGATAGTACCAAATGCTATGTATACTATGTTTTGTCCCTATACATATATACCTGTGATAAAGTTTAATTTGTGAATTTGGCATGAACAACAATCCTATATAATGAAAGCCCAGTGACCAAATGGCAGAACAACCAGAACTACAGGTCGCCCAGTCACTATGATGCGCACTGACCACCAGGGGGCAGACACTCAACACAGGAGCTGCCCCCTGGTGGTCAGTGTGCTCCTAGAGTGGGCCGATCCCTGCAGGCCACGCCCACTACCAGTGCACAAATCCCACATACTGGGCCTCAACAGCATCAGCCTCTTTGTTTCAGTATTCTTTACCAGGACAGGCATTAATATCCTAAGTACATGTGAGACATGACTTGGGTCAGCCAGCCACATATTCCTCATTTTTACCTGTTATCTCACTCTAGTTTTCTCACTTTCCACCACTTGCCAAATGTCAACCTTAGGCACAGATGTTGAGAAAATAAGTTTTGCCTATCAAGCCAAAGAAAATGTCCAAATATTAATGGGTATTTACCTAGCAATAGAACCTGAGAATAGAGGAGGACTTGGATCTCCAGCACTAATGTCTAAACTTGGGAAGTGTTTCATTTAAAAAAAAAATTGTTTCAAGGTGCATTGAGTTGTTGTTATGCATAGAAGGGTTCAGCATGCTTGTGCACTGGCCATCCAAAACAAGACCAATGTTATATTATAAATTGTCTCTGTTACAAGCTGTTGCCTCTGCTTTATAATTTACAGCAGTATGCTCTTATTCTCTTAGCCCTCACCCATGTCCAATATTAACAAATAAGAATGTCTCCAACTGGATACTTTTTTAAAGATCTGAAGAACTCTGAGGTTGTCTAAGCGCTGCTTTAGTACTCCCCATATTAAATATTATTCTATAGCCTCAAAAAGTCTAGGCAAGTACGTTTGGTTCTGATTACATAACTATGCTACAAAAGTATGAAAAAAATCATCACTAAAACCTCCAGGTGCTTAAACAGTTTGATAGACTATAGCCATTCTACCATCATCACCCCCAGCTGTGTTGCTTAACAACATTTTAATTCCAGAATAATTGAAGGAGATGCAATCCCTGTGGAGAGGGAAACAGAAATCAGAAGGCTGTTGACAGATGATCTGAGTTGTTTCTTCTAATATACTGTGAAGATCACTAGCTCTTTTCATGAATGATAAATGGACTATACACAGATCAATGAGTTCAGCAATAAACTGGAACCAGGCTCCATGTCTGAGGCAATGCAGGCTAAGAGGCCCAGAGATTTTCTCATTTCAATGATTTGGTGTGTTTTCTTAAAGGTTCCACAGGAGTACAATGATCTGAGCATTCGGTCATTCCTTGCCCTTTTGTAATGTATGCTATTAAAAATCATTTTAGAAATGGACACTTTAGCCTTTTTGTCACCACGCAGGTGCAGCCAAGTGTCAGTAATAATACAGGGTAAGTGGCTCACTACCACAGACTTTAAAATCCAAGATATGCCAGTGACCATACCCTCTGCATCTACCACCCCTCCTGTCATAAAAACCAAAGGAGGACCACACAGGGGAATATTAGAATGAAAAGGCTGGAAGAGGAGAATCCTCTTGTGAATCTAAGTGCTACTCCTATGGACATGGCTGAACTTTCCAGGCAGCCCTGAAAATGCCCACCTGTATCTGAAAGATGTACTTAGGCATGTAACCATGTTCCCTGGGAGAGTAAAATTGCTTCCTGTGTCTACAGTCTGCTTATCTCCAGCAGCCTGCTTCAGTTAGCTCCTTATCTTTCTGAAGAGCATTTTATATTGTTTATTGTTTTGGTAACTAGTTGCAAAGGTTATGCTTGCTAATGTTGTCTAATTGCATTTTTCCTTCTGTTTACAGGCTGTTGAAAAGGCAAAACCTAAGAATAATCCTGTGAAGTAAGTTATTTTTTTTATTAGTTGGAAATTTTAATTTGAATGGACTCCATGCATGTGAAAAAATAGTCATAAAAGACACTTTGGATTTTGAGTTAATCTCCATTCATGACAATTTAAAAACAACAGAAAACACACAAACAAACAAAAATACCTCCAATAAGTCAGGACCAGCCTTTGTTTTTTTTTCCTGTGGTCTTTATCCCAAAGTGCCCTAAGTTGTGCCCAGTTTACATAAATTAATATGTGCCATCCATGAGTAGCTGCCAAATATTATTATAATCATATTCAATGCATAGTACTTCGAATCTTTGGGTTTTGACATGCTAAAAAGCTTAAATTTTAATTGCAAATCTTGGACCAACGACAGAGATGTAAATAGCTGAAAATCTGCCAAGTGTTTTCCAACCATGAGGGGGAGGTTCGGCACCTTGGCATCAAGGCCTCATGACTCTGTTAATGAAAAACTCATGTACTATATTTAACTATAAGTCTTTCTACCTAACAGATAGTTATTTCTAAGGAATTTTATGGTATACTCTTAAATTATAAACAAAGTGCATGACAGTCTTTTAAATATAGACATCCTGTCTCTTCCAGAAGGGAGACTTTCAAATTAAGAAGGGTGTATGTCTTGTCATTTGGGTTTGTGACATCTGATTACAGTGTTATGTTTCATACCAGTCCTCCTAGTCATGTGGCCTAGAGAAGATCTGCTATATCTGCTGGGTTATTGTAGGTCTGGTAATATCACATCTTTAGGAACTATGTGTTAATTTATCTCAGCTAACTTCCATTATAGTGGGTACCCGATGTAGAAAAGAGGAGTGCATTTATTTTTAATAGTTTCTGGGAGAATGAATCAGCTAATGCCAATGACAAGAAGGCTGCTTGTATTTTGGAAAATAATTAACTTTTTCAAGTCACTAGGGTGGTGTTTAGCATGCCATTAAATGTAAATTCTAATTCTTTTTTCCAAAAGGTTTGATGTACTTTATTTTCAAGTTGAATTTTTCTTAAGCTACAGAATATTCCTTGTTGGGTTTCTGTAGCCTCTGGAACATCTGTAGTCTAGAAATGTATTATGCTGTAATCATCCTATGGAAGTAGTTTTAGATGCTGCATTTTTCTCTGGGTGTTCAGTTGGGGGTTTAATCTTCTCTGCAGCCTGATTTCTTTTCTATCTATGCCCAGAAGGCTTCTGTGCTGTGAGCCCATAACAGGTGACCTTCATGAATTAGAGCATGGTGCTAATGAGGCCAAGGCAAGGACTATAGTCCCTGAGTGAGCCATCGGTGATCTTTCCCCTAGTCTGACTGCACGTGCCCCGCTTTGGTCTACCTACATGTACATGTGTCCCCCAGGTCACAAGGGATGGGACAAGTGCTGGAGGCATGTAAATATAGGCCCTCGATGGGACAAACACCTCCCAAATTCAAGCCCTCTCAATAGGAAGTGAGTCCCAACCTCTATCTTGGCATACACAAGACTGCCCATTGGTAGTGTTTGGAGCTGCATTAGATCATACTCTAGTGGCTGGAAAGTAGGACTAGTTTTCTCCCTGCTCCTTGTGAGGATTTAATCCTACAGCTAATTATATTTTTACTAGAGGCCCGGTGCACGAAATTCGTGCATGGGGGGGGGAGTGTGTCCTTCAGCCCAGCCTGCATCCTCTCCAATCTGGGACCCCTTGAGGGATGTCCGACTGCCCTTTTAGGCCCTATCCCATAGGGCCTAAAAGGGCAGTCGGACATCCCTCTCACAATCTAGGACTGCTGGCTCCCAACTCCTCACCTGCCTGCCTATCTGATTGCCCCTAACTGCTTCTGCCTGCCAGACTGATCACCCCCTAACCACTCCCCTGCCAGCCTGATTGATGCCTAACTGCTCCCCTGCTGGCCTGAATGCTCATAACAGCCCTCTCCTGCCAGCCTGGTCATCCCTAACTGCCCTCTCCTGCAAGCCTGGTTGCCCCTAACTGCCCTCCCCTGCAGGCCTGGTCGCCCCCAACTGCCCTCCCCTGCAGGCCTGGTCCCCCCCAACTGCCATCCCCTGCCAGCCTCGTCACCCCTAACTGCCCTCTCCCGTCAGCCTGGTAGCCCCTAACTTCTCTCCCCTGCTAGCCTGGTTCCCCCCAACAGCCCTCCCCTGCAGGCCTGCCCCCCCCAACTGCCCTCCCCTGCAGGCATGATTGCCCCCAACTGCCCTCCCAATTGCCCTCCCCTGTTGGCCTGATCAGCCACAACTGCCGTCCCCTGCCGGCCATCTTATGGCGGCCATCTTGTGTCCACATGGGGGTGGCCATCTTTGACCACATGGGGGCGGCCATCTTGTAAGTTGGAGTGATGGTCAATTTGCATATTACTCTTTTATTAGATAGGATGAGCTCTTATTAATTTACAGTGTGACTCTAACTAATGTCTATCACTTTAAGGAATATTCTAAAGAATAAACAGGAAAGCTAAAAGAGCCAAATAATTAGTAATAGAATATGGAGATTTATACTTTTAAATATATTTGAAAATCTACTTAGTAATAAGCCTACATTACAGTCATCTGGTAGAGGCTTAGAATTGTCTTCTAATTTGATAAGATACTGTTCTCAGTGTGAGTTTGGGTGTCCTGTTACACTGGGACTCACAATATCTAACTCACTTGCCTAGCCACAACCATTGGAGCACATTAAGTAGAGAAGTCTCCTCAACTCTGACAAAAATTCCAGAGCCTGGCTCAATTACACAGCCTGACAGCAGAGAAGAAGTGGAGTTTTAAAATGTTTTATATATAGTGGTTCTCTTTCCATTTCTGCTGTCTGCCAGAGAATTTCAGCTATACACAGTGCACAGGGACCCTAAATAGAGTAAGGGTTCAATACATGTACTCTAAATGAATGAATAAGTAAACAAGTTGGACACATCCCAGAAAACAGTCCTTGCAGGAGCCTGGTCTGGATGTTTAATGAGACTGGTGGCTCTACACCAGTGGAGTACCAGATCAGAAGGGCCCATGTGTTCTAACTGACCAAGTTGTTCAGTCTCTTATTCTTGAATCATGCCACATGTAAAATAGTCACATGTTGCTCTGGTTTATTCTAGCTCTTCTGCCTCTGATTAGTTACTGGCTTGATTTTTTATGCAAGAATTGACAATAGTGTGGGAAGGCCTGGAGAGGTGAAGGGAACGGGGTCAAAAAGGGACATCTATAATACCTTCAACAATAAAGATAAAATAATTAACATTTGATTGTTTAAGCATACAGTCTTGCTGGAAAAGTAGAGGCTTCATTTATAGTTAAAGTATGAACACACATTGGTGAAGATTACCTTATGTGCAATCGGATATCATCCTCATGTGCAGTATTTGGCAGATGGTTGAGAAAAAAATAAAAAGAAGAAGAATATTTTGTGACATGTGAAAATTATATGAAGTTCAACTTTCAGTGTCTACAAAAAAAAGTTTTATTGGCGCACAGCTACATTAATTTGTTTACATACTGCCCATGTCTCCTTTTGTGCTACAGTAGCAGAGTTGAGTAGTTGCAACAGAGATTATACAAAGCCAAAAATATTTACTATGTGTCCCTTTACTGGATAATTTTGCTGACCCCTGCTCTAGTTGGTCAGGTAGAAGATGGCACAGATTTAAACTCTTCCATGACTGTAAAGCTTAAACTATCAACCCTTTCTCTTTCTGCACTTTAAAACATTGAGTAGGTATTTACTGAGCCCTTATCATTTGTTTTGGAATTTGTTAGGCTGATGTACCATCTAATTTTCATTCAGTGAAGAGAGATCCCTCTTAAATCACTATCTTTGAAAATTGTTATGGATATAAGATCCATTAACAGGGCAGTGATGCCTCATAAACTAGTGAACACATAGCTACAGCATACTGCTAGTTTGCCAACTTGTGTGTAGATGGATATATTGCAAAAGGTATGTGCATTTTCTAAAATTCTGTTGTTTCCCAAGATCTAACTAAGGCTAAGTACACTTTCATTAGAATGATGGTAAATGATTCACAATATCCATCTAGTTTGTATATTTTCCTGTCTAAAGGTTGAAATTCCCCTCCCTATTTCTCAACTATTTGTTCAGTTTATTTTTAATACCTTCATGGTTGCAAGTTTCTTTCATCACCATAGAGAGATTGTAGTACACATTAATTACACCCCATATAAAAGAAATTAAATTTATGCTTATTTAATGTAATCACATAATACACCTGAATACACTAATGACTTTTCCTTGAAACATTAAATATTACCTTTGAGAGTAAGAATCAAAATTGAATATTCTTAAGATCAGTTATCAGGGCAAGAGATGCTGGGGTATTTTTCAGTCTATTAGAATCATGCTTGTATCAAAGCTTGGTTAGTATGTTCAAACTGTGGCTCTTTAATGTGTCACAGAGACTTTCACTTGGATATTCAGGTTCTGCAGCAATTATATCCAAATATTCATTGTGACAACAGGTCTGAGAGATGTACAGATTTCTTCTACCATATAAGACTCATCACATGCATTAAAAAAACATTTCTGTTATTAAGACACTAGAGGCCCAATGCATGAAAATTCATGCACTGGAGTAGGGGAGTCCCTCAGCCTGGTCTGCCCCCTCTCACAGTCCGGGAGCCCTCAGGGGCAGGAGGCAACCTGGAGATCAGGGGAAGGCAACACCCCATCACACCTCTGCTGCTGCCACTGCCGGCAGCACAAGCCTCAGCCGGCCCTGGTTACCTGAGCCTCGAGCGGCCCCAGGCGGCTGGGAAGCCGCCATCCAAGGCTTGCCTGCACCTTGGGCCAGCCCTGGGCAACTGGAGGGCTGAGGGAACTGTGGGACTCTGGAGGAAGGCGCATGGCAAGGCCGGGCCCGCCTGGGGGCGGGCCCGGCCTTGCCGTGCACCTGCCACCCTGGCAGGGCTGAGAGCACTGGGCGCTGCCATCTTGTGGCTGTGGGCGCCGCCATCTTTGAAGGTGTGACAGTCAATTAGCATATTCCCTCTTTATTGGCTGTGGGTGCTGCCATCTTTGAGGGCATGACAGTAAATTAGCATATTCCATACTTATTGGTTGTGGATGCCACCATCTTTGAGGGTGGGGCAGTCAATTAGTATATTCCCTCCTTATTGGCTGTGGTGCTGCCATCTTTGAGGGCGGGGCAGTCAATTAGCATATTCCCTCCTTATTGGCTATGGGCACCGCCATCTTTGCAATGGAATGAGGGTCAATTAGCATATTCCCTCTTTATTAGATAGGATATATGATAGTACACTTCTGCAAATGTGAATTGCTTTTGGCTAAAAGCCATGCACTAATAAGTTGAGTTCAATCTAACTGAACTTGACATCTGTTACCAAAAGAGAGAGGGAAGAGAGAGAGAGAGAGAGAGAGAGAGAGAGAGAGAGAGCAGTTGTCAAGCATAAAATAAGAATCCACTCTGCTTAGGAAATTACAACTTTACTTAAGAACAGATCTATCAAACCTCAGAGGGAAGGTAAGGGAGGGTGAGGGTAAGGGGGAGAGATCAACCAAAGGACTTGTATGCATGCATATAAGCCTAACCAATGGACACAGACAACAGGGGGAAGAGGGCATGAGTGGGGGGATGGGGAGTAATGGGTGAATAAGGACACATATGTAACACATATGTAATTTAAAAAAGAACAGATCTATTTTATAGATATTGTGGTTTCATTATTGAAAATGGCAAATAGCCACAAATATTTTCCTGACCATGATTTTGTGAATTATTCATTTATTCACTGAATGAATATATATTGAGAATCTATAGCATTCCCAGAACTTTGATAGATGATGAGGAAATTAAAATAAATCTGACAAGGGTCTTACCCTTGGGGAGTTTAGAGTCCAGTAGGAGAGAGATAATCGGTTTGCAAAGAACTCAAAACAAAATAGAGTTATGTTTGTTAAGTGGGGTACTGATAAGTATGATGGAAACTCTAAGGACAGAAAGTGCTTCTGGTTATCACTATTGGAGAAGGGGTGGAAGAGCAGGAGACATTTGCACCAGGACTTTAAAGACTGCTGGATTGAGACACTGGTGCCGAGGTGGTAATCAGTGAAAGGTCAGATTGGAAATCAAGGCTTAGAAGTAGTGGAGATTTAGCATTCTCAGAGCTTATCCAGTTGGAAGAGATTAGCCTAGTAGAATCAAATACCATTGAAGAGCTCTAATTTGTTACTGTGAATCATCAATTCATCCCCTAATTTTTAAGCATAAACAGAGTTCATAGACCTAGGTTCTAGTCCTGAATTTAACACTAGTTTGTAGTATGAAATTGGACACATTCTTTCCTTTCTATACACCCTAGCTAGATAATTTATAAGGTTCTTCTACCTTTAAAAAAACTAAAGCTTGAAATCCTGTTTTATAGTTACTCTTATTTTAGGACATATTTGATGTTAAAGTTTGATGTAGCTGCATACAAGCACATACATTAAACATTGCATATATAATACATATATGTTTATACACACATAATGCCTTTCCCCCTTATTTCTACCTTATATATCTGTGAAATGAAAGACAAGAAGCCACATCATTACAGTTTTAAATAGCTATATTATATAAAAGATAGTGTGGCTCCAAAGGCATTTAGCTTTTTAGATGACCCCTTAGGGCCAAAGGTAATTTTGCTTTTGGAGTCTGTATCTCTTGTGAAGCTCTTGGACACAGGCACATCACATGCATGTAGAATGTCACTGGGATCACCACATCCTCTCAGAATGATCAGTCAATGGATTCAGTACTGTGTTCCACCAAACACTAGTCTTGTGGGTTGTCTCCTTTAAGAAAAAAAGGCTTCAACACCACAGAGACTTGGTATTACACTATCACCTCTTTTTCCTGCAGCTCTCCTTTGCACATTTACATAATGCAGGCTCAAATAAGTCCTATAGAAAGAGGTCTGTTTAATTTTGTCTTATCCAAGATTTCCCAAATGTGTTTGACCAGAGGACACCTTTATCCAGCATGGTATTTTATGGAACAAAAAATTGGATGCTCAAGTCCATGTGAAATAAAATGACCACATAGAGATATGGACTCATAGTTTTGAGAAACTTAGGGCTGAATAACTTATGTCCAGTCTTTACAAGAGTATTAGAAGTGAGCAGATTATTTTAAAAGTTAACCATGGAAAGGAAAAAATAATCCCCCAAGTCTGAAATTGTATAATATCTCCTGTGACTCTTTTAAATTGTCATAGTAAATGATTTTCATGAATTACAAATGACTTGAAGAGCAATCCTCAATGATTTTAGGGCACATTTAGGAGTATGTCCTTCTGAATGAGACCCTTGAAGCCAACAGTCCCCAGTAAGCCTCAGAAGAGCAGTGGGTAAGCCACCTTGCCAACTTGTTTCAGTGAGGCATCCAGACCAGTGTACTCCCAATATCAACAAAAATATAGTCAATCTCTAATCAGCTGTGGCCATTTTAAGGATAGTTAAAGCAAATATAGGAATAAACCTTCTGTCTAAACAGTTGCATAAAAATAAATTGTGCCCTGCCCTAGCCAATTTGGCTCAGTGGATAAAGCATCGGCCTGCAGACTGAAGGGTCCCCAGTTGGATTCCAGTCAAGGGCACACACCCAGGTTGCAGACTCAATCCCCAGTAGGGGGCGTGCAGGAGGCAGCCAATCAATGATCCACTCTCATCATTGATGTTTCTATCTCTCTCTCCCTCTCCCTTCCTCTCTGAAATCAATAAAAATATATATTTATAAAAATACATACATGCATAAATACATACATACATACATACATACATACATACATACATTGTGCCCTTTATTTTGCCCAGATAGCTATATTCAGATGCAGAAAGTTCTAGCAATCATCTTCACAGCTAATGAAACTTGCACAAATTTCTGGTCACCCTCCATTTCATAGGTAATTGGAATTGCATCATCTAGGCAGTCTCAGATGAGACAACTAAGGTCGAGAAAGCAGACAGCTCAGGACCCTGATATTCCAGAAATTCTCTCACTTTGAACTCACTGCCTCATTACCATCAACTCTTATGACACACATGTTCACTTTCAATACCCATAAATTTGCTTTCAGTTTTTAATATAATATTTATTACCTAACTTTATGTAACAGTTTGTTTTGTTAAAATATGACATCGAATGTTTTAAAATTTTGAGTTAACAAGTTTGCAGGAACTTTAAAAATTATGCCAACTTTGATTTATATTAACTTTATATCTACAACAAAAAGAGTATCTTCAAAACTTTAAACATATTGTTTAGTCTCATTACCAGCACTCATCTTTCAAAACCTTTTTTAGAACTTTTTTTCTTTATTTGGTGAATTAACAATCTAATAACCATACTGATGAAACAAAAGTATATTAATGAAGCAGAGGGACCTCAAACAAGCTAGTAAATGTGGACTTAAGCCATTTTAAAGAAATTAATATATTTTTTAAAGCAACAACATTCATAAAATACCTCCTTATTCAGTACTTTATAAAGTATCATGTTATTTTATAATTCTGTTCTTCTTAGCATTTACTAGTACTGCTTAGACAAGAATGGACAACTCTGTTTAATCCATTTGTACAAGTCAACTCAGTTTTTAGTATGTAAGAATTACACCAAGAATTTTATTTTAATGTTGCCATTCTTTTAGAAAACTTAAAACTCAGAATCACATAGCTGATCTTCTAGAAATTCTAGCAATCTATACATATGTGTTCTTTTAACAAATGTTAATTGTGTACCTACTATTTGCTAGGCTCAGTTGATAGGGAGATTAATGAGGTGAAGTCTGCCCTGGAGATCCTCACCCTCTAGCAGGGAAACAAACACATCATTGCACTACAATATAATAGACAGGCTCTGAAATGGAAGCATGTGTAAGCATTCTACTAGGCACAGATGAAAGAGCAAGCAGCTACTTAGATGTGGGATCACCCTAGATCAACAGGAGGTCCCTGGTGAACAGTGAGGCTGAAGCCATTTGAGAGAGCAGAAAATCACTTGCAAAAGACATAATGAAATAAAAGCAGATGTGGAGTTGTGGGCAATGTCCGGTAGGAAAATGCAGCTAAGGAGAGGGAAAAATTTTCACAGTAGAAGTAAATATCAAGTTTCTGAATGGTGGCCAAAACCGGTTTGGCTCAATGGATAGAGCGTCGGCCTGCGGACTGAATGGTCCCAGGTTCGATTCCGGTCAAGGGCACGTAACTAGGTTGCAGGCACATCCCCAGTAGGAGGTGTGCAGGAGGCAGCTGATCGATGTTTCTCTCTCATCGATGTTTCTAACTCTCTATCCCTCTCCCTTCCTCTCTGTAAAATATCAATAAAATATAAAAAAAAAAAGTTTCTGAATGGTAGGAGAGAAAAGAAGGAAAAGAGTAACTATGTATGCCAAGATACCTAAAGTATCACACTACTCGTGAAGACTCGTGCCTCACTTTTTTTTATCTTTCTTTTTTTTTTTAATAAATCTTTATTGTTCATATTATTACAATCGTTTCTCCTTTTTCCCCTCATAGCTCCCCTCCACCCGGTTCCCACCCCAGCCTCTGCCCTTACCTCCCCCCCACTGTCCTCATCCATAGGTGTATGATTTTTGTCCAGTCTCTTCATGAACCCCCCATACCCCTTTCCCCCTGAGAGTTATCAGTCCACTCCCTTTCTATGCCCCTGATTCTATTATATTCACCAGATTATTCTGTTCCTCAGGTTTTTAATTCACTTGATTTTTAGGTTCACTTGTTGATAGATATGTATTTGTTGTTCATAATTTTTATCTTTAGTTTTTCTTCTTCCTCTTCTTAAAGAATACCTTTCAACATTTCATATAATACTGGTTTGGTGGTGATGAACTCCTTTAGCTTTTTCTTATCTGTGAAGCTCTTTATCTGCCCTTCCATTCTAAATGATAGCTTTGCTGGGTAGAGTAATCTTGGTTGTAGGTTCTTGCTATTCATCACTTTGTTGTTTTTTTTCTGTTGTTTTTTGTTTTTGTTTTTGTTTTTTTATCAGGATAATGCTTTATTATTTTTTTCTAATTTTTTTATTGTTTGAAGTATTACAAATAGTAGTACATATGTCTCCCCTTTTATTTTCCCCATTGACCTCCCCCCTGGCCTCCCCTACCCCCAGTACATGCCTTTACATGCCCCCCCCCCAGTGTCTTGTATCCATTGGTTATGTTTATATGCATGCATACAAGTCCTTCGGTTGATCTCTTACAGCCCCACCCCCCAAAAAAACCTCCTCTGCCTTCCTGCTGTAGTTTGACAGTCTGTTCAATGCTTCTTTGCCTCTGTATCTATTTTTTCCCCTTTTCTTTCCTTTAAAAAATCTTGCCTCCACAGACTAGAAATAAACATAATATAACAAAAAATGTTTGAGTCCCAATTTCAATGTCCAACAGTTCTGAGTCCCCGTTTCAATGTCAAACAGTTCCTTATGTGTACAGGTCAGCAATGATATCTGGATGGTGGGCACATGGTGGCAATGCAGGTCCGACCCTCTCTGGTTGGGTCCTAGGCAAGCTGCTGCGTCGCACAGCTGCTGACTGCTAGTGTGGCAAGGCATCGTCAGCATCTCCCATCTCTGGACTGTTTCTCCTCTTGTCTTTGTGGTTGGAGCAGACCTGTCAATTCCTCTCTGTTGCAGGAATCCACATGGTCTTGGAGTTGTTTTCTGAAAATATACAAATATACAAAATATATTCTCGACCGAAAGTTAATAAAGGAATCTTTTCTATATAATTGATTTGGGATCCTTTTTATTTTTGCCCAAACAAGTTTCCTTTGTCTTATTTAGACACCATGTGTGTTTTTCATGGGTGTCTTGCTGTTAGCATTACAAATGAAAATTAATTTTGTAAAGTAAAAATTTTCTAGATGTAATTTACTTGTAGGATATTTTTCCTTACATGATATTACCTTTCTACCCCCCCCCTTTTTTGATTAATGGAGGCTTTTGTAAATTTTATAATGCAGTCTTGATAACTTTAAATTTTAATTTTTTGCACAAAAATATGACTGCTTTAGTTTCATTGCATGTTCAGGAATTTTACCATGAGATGAACTACCAATAAAAATTTTAGTTACTACTTTAGGAACAGCTTTTTGTCCAGTACAATTAAATTTTCTTGAATATTCACTTATTTCAATTAGCCTATTTAAATTAATCTGAAAACTTGATTATTATTTTACTGTCAAAATTTTTTTTTAAAATATATTTTATTGACCCCTCACAGAGAGGAAGGGAGAGGGATAGAGACTCAGAAACATCAATGAGAGAGAAACATGGATCAGCTGCCTCCTGCACACCCCGACCGGGGATGCGCCCGCAACCAAGGTACATGCCCTTGACCAGAATCGAACCTGGGACCCTTCAGTCCGCAGGCCAACGCTCTATCCACTGAGCCAAACCGGTCAGGGCTATTTTACTGTCAAATTTAATACTCTACCAACAATCTTAGTTTACCCTGTAAATATTAGTGGAAAGGATTATTTGCATTCTTGAGTAGGCCCTGAGCATTCCTGGTGCTAGGCTGGATTTAGATATAGGGCAGCTGCTGTCTGCCAAGTCTCTGTCTGTTACCTGGGTCCCAATCTGAGCTGGGCCAAGTCACTGTCTGTCACCTGTGTCCCGATCTGAGCTGGGCATGGGAAGCAAAGCAGCCATGGGGGCAGGAGACCTCCCTCAAAAGGGGTGAGGGTTCAGGCCCCTGCAAGGTTGGGGGGGGTGAAGGTCTGTGCCCCACTTCTGTTGATCCCCAAGTTCTCTCCTGATGGCCCCTCTGCGACTGTGCCTGTCTTAGGTTGTTCCTTTCCTGAGGAATCTGACCCGTCTCTGGCTAACCAGTCATCCTCCGAGGCCAAGCAGGGTGATGTGAGGTTCAGTTCTGTCTCCTTGGTAGCCTATGCCCCCGTGGCCTCCACGCTCAACACCTGCCTTGGGGTCCCCTGGCCTGCTGGCGGGGCCCCAGCACTAATCACATATCTCAGGGAACTCAGGTTTCTTCTCCAGGGAGGGCCCAGCTCACACAATTGGGCGAGAGACAGATCCATGGTACCAGCCACCACGAGGCTTCAATATCAGCATGAACAGAAAGTTCAGGCAACAGCTGAGGGCAATTGGATTGTGAGAAGAGGGTCCCTCTTGGCACAAAAGGCAAGAGGGGCCAATATAGAATGCTCAAGTGCCTTCCCAGCGCCTTAATTCCTTCTGAAAGGGATTAAATCCTTTCATGTCCCTTTTTTTAAATTGCTGCCAAAAATTCAAAGAATTAGTTTGTAAGTTTGTTTGGGATAATTGTACAATATGCTGTTGTAAAATATCTAAAATTATAATGACATTGTATAATAATATCATGTAAGGATATTCTTTGCTCTAGGCCATGGCAATTGAATTTTAAACTGGCTGTCAATTTCTTTTGTAACTTTATATAAACTTTGTCAGGGAGGCAAAAACACAAATTACTTACTTTAGTTCAAGAGGCCAAACATATTGACTTCCAATTACAATTCTTACGACTTTTGAAGGAAACTTCTCTTTGTTTCTTACCAAAATAATTTTTGGGCAACGGAGAGTTTCATTTAAAAATCTTTGTCACATGAAACAATTTCTCTTAAGGTTATGGTGACCACTAGTATGGATTAGATTTAATATTTTATTTTACTTTTTTATAATTTTTAAAATTATTTTTAAATTGTTATTTTTTACATATGTGTCCTAATTCCCCCATAACCCCCCACCCTCCACTTATGCCCCACCCCCTTGTTGTCTGTGTCCATTGATTAGGCTCATATGCATGCACACAAGTCCCATGGTTGATCTCTACACCTTACCCTGACCCTCCCCTACCTTCAACACCATTTGTTGAAGAGACTGTCTTGACTCCATTGTATGTTCATGCCTCCTTTGTCAAATATTAATGACATGCTGTTCGAAGTTTCTCAGTCTCTGGATCTGTTCTTGTTCATCAGTCTATGCCATTCATTATATTCCAAAAATGAGTGAGATCAAGTGATATTTATCTTTCTCTGCCTGGCTTATTTCACTTAACATAATACTCTCCATCTCCATCCATGTTGTTGCAAATGGTAGGAACTCCTTTTTTACTGCAGCGTAGTATTCCATTGTATAGATATATCACAGTTTTTTAATCCACTCATCTGCTGATGGGCATTTAGGCTGTTTCCAATTCTTAGCTATGGTGAATTGTGCTGGATGAACATAGGGGTGCATATATCCTTTCTGATTCGTGTTTCTAGTTTCTTGGGATATATTCCTAGAAGTGGGATCACTGGGTCAAATTGGAGTTCCATTTTTAGTTTTTTGAGGAAACTCCATACTGTTCTCCACAGTGGCTGCACCAGTCTGCATTCCCAACAGCAGTGCACAAGGGTTCCTTTTTCTCCACATCCGCGCCAGCACTTGTCATTTGTTGATTTGTTGATAATAGCCATTCTGACAGGTGTGAGATGGTACCGCATTGTTGTTTTGATTTGCATCTCTCTGATGATTAGTGACTTTGAGCAGATTTTCATATGTCTCTTGGCCTTCCTTCTGTCTTCTTTCGAAAAGTGTCTATTTAGATCAGTTGCCCATTTTTTGATTGGGTTGTTTGTTTTCTTTTTGTTAAGCTGCATGAGTTCCCTGTAAATGTTGGAGATTAAACCGTTATTGTTGATATCATTGGCAAATATGTTCTCCCATGCAGTGGGATTTCTTGTTGCTTTATTGATGGTTTCCTTTGCTGTGCAAAAGCTTTTTATTTTCATGTAGTCCCATTTGTTTATTTTCTCTTTAGTTTCCATTGCCCTAGGGGCAGTATCAGTGAAGAAGTTCCTTCGGCATATGTCTGAGATTTTTCTACCTGTGGATTCCTCTAGTATTTTTATGGTTTCCAGTCTTATGTTTAAGTCCTTTACCATTTTGAGTTTATTTTTGTGTGTAGTGTAAGTTGGTGATCTAGCTTCATTTTTTTGCATGTATCTGTCCAATTTTCCCAACACCATTTGTTGAAGAGACTGTCTTGACTCCATTGTATGTTCATGCCTCCTTTGTCAAATATTAATTGAGCATAGTGATTTGGGTCAATTTCTGGTTTCTCTATTCTATTCCATTGATCTATATGTCTGTTCTTGTGCTAGTACCAGGCTGTTTTAAGAACAGTGGCTTCATAATACAGCTTGATAACTGGTATTGAGACCCCATCTACTTTGTTCTTCTTTCTCAGGATTGCTATAGCTATTCAGGGTCATTTTTATTCCAGAAAAAATTTTGGAAAGTTCGTTCTAGGTCTGAGAAATATGTTGTTGGTATTTTAATGGGAAGTGCATTGAATTTATAGATTGCTTTGGGTAGTATGGACATTTTGATGATGTTGATTCTACCAATCCATGAACATGGTATGTTCTTCCATCTGTTTATGTCTTCCTCTATCTCTTTTTTCAGTGCCGTATAGTTTTCCAAGTATAGGTCTTTTACCTCCTTAGTTAAGTTCATTCCTAGGTATCTTAATTTTTTTGGTGCAATGGTAAATGGGATTGCTTATTTAGTCTCTCTTTCTGTAAGTTCATTATTGGTGTGTAGAAATGCCATAGATTTCTTGGCGTTAATTTTGTATCCTGCTACATTGCCGAATTCATTTATTAAGTCTAGCAATTTTTTGATGGAGTCTTTAGGGTTTTCTATGTACAGTATCATGTCATCTGTGAATAAGGACAGTTTTACTTCTTCTTTTCCAATTTGGATGCCTTTTATTTCTTCTTTTTGTCTGATCGCAATGGCTAGTAATTCCAGCACTATATTGAACAGGAGTGGTAAGAGTGAGCATCCCTGTCTTGTTCCTGTTCTTAGGGGAAATGGTTTTAGTTTTTTCCCATTGAGTATGATGTTAGCTGTGGGTTTGTCATATATAGCTTTTATTATATTGAGGTATGATCCCTTTATTCCCACCTTGCTGAGAGTTTTTATCAAGAAAGGGTGTTCGATTTTGTCAAATGCTTTTTCTGCATCAATTTATATGACTATGTGGTTTTTATCTCTCAATTTGTTTATGTGATGTATCACGTTTATTGATTTGCGAATATTGTACCATCCTTGCATACCCAGGATAAATCCTACTTGGTCATGGTGTATGATCTTTCTGATGTACTGCTGGATTAGATTTGCTAGAATTTTGTTGAGGATTTTGGCATCTATGTTCATGAGGGATATTGGCCTGTAATTCTCTTTCATTGTGTTGTCTTTATCTGGTTTTGGTATTAGGGTGATGCTGGCTTCATAGAAGGAGCTTCGAAGTGTTCCTTCCTCTTGAATTTTCTGGAATAGTCTGAGGAGTATAGCTTTTAGTTCTTCCTTGAATGTTTGGTAAAACTCCCTTTTGAAGCCGTCTGGCCCTGGGCATTTGTTTGATAGAAGCTTTTTGATGACTGCTTCAATTTCTTCCATAGTTATCTGCCTATTGAGATTTTTAGAATCTGCCTGAGTAAGTTTTGGAAGGTTGTATTTTTCTAGGAATGTGTCCATTTCCTCCAGATTGTCTAGTTTGTAGAATAGAGTTTTTCATAGTATTTTTAAACAATCCTTTGTATTTCTGTAGGGTCTGTTGTTATTTCCCCTCTTTCATTTCTGATTTGTTTATTTGGGTCCTCTCTCTTTTCTTCTTGGTGAGCCTGGCTAGAGGTTCATCAGTCTTGTTTATCCTTTTAAAGAACCAGCTCTTGGTTTTGTTGATCTTTTGTATTGTTTTTTTGTTCTCTATGTCATTCATTTCTGCTCTGTTCTTTATTATGTCCTTCCTTCTGAGCAATGTGGGTTTTTCTTGTTGCTCTCTTTCTAATTCTTTCAGTTGTTGAGTTAGA
Organism: Plecotus auritus; assembly: GCF_963455305.1. NCBI lineage: Eukaryota > Metazoa > Chordata > Mammalia > Chiroptera > Vespertilionidae > Plecotus > Plecotus auritus. Next base: position 127,559,065 of record NC_137784.1, read on the forward strand.
TGATTTATTGGCATTTTTTCTTGTTTTTTGAGGTAGGCCTGTAGAGCTATAAACTTCCCTCTCAGGATTGCTTTCATTGTGTCCCATAGTATTTGCATTGCTGTGTTTTTATTGTCATTAGTCTCCAAGATGTTTTTAATTTCTTCTTTGATCTCATTGATCACCCAATCATTGTTTAATAGCATGCTATTCAGCTTCCAAGTGTTTGAACTTTTTGGAATGTTTTTATTATAGTTTATTTCTAATATTATGCCATTGTGGTCTGAGAAAATGCTTGATATAATTTAAATCTTTTTGAATTTGGGGAGAGTTTGCTTGTGACCCAATATGTGGTCTATTTTTGAAAATGTCCCATGTGCACTTGAGAAGAACATATATTCCGTGGCTTTGGGGTGAAATGCTCTGAAGATGTCAATTAGGTCCATGTGATCCAGTGCGTCATTTAGAATTGCTGTTTCTTTGCTGATTTTTTGTCTAGAGGATTTATCCAGTGATGTCAGTGGTGTATTAAAGTCTCCTACTATGATTGTATTGTTGTCGATCTCTCCCTTGATATCTTCCAGGAGATTTTTTATGTATTTAGGTGCTCCTGCATTGGGTGCATATATGATTACCAGAGTTATATCTTCTTGTTGAATTGCTCCCTTTAGTATTATGTAGTGGCCTTCCTTATCTCTTGTTATGGCCTTTACTTTGAGGTCTATTTTATCAGACATAAGTATCGCAACCCCAGCTTTTTTCTCATTTTCATTTGCCTGAAAAATGTTTTTCCATCCCTTCACTCTCAGTCTGTGTGAATCCTTTGCTTTGAGGTGGGTCTCTTGTAGACAGCAAATATATGGGTTATGTTTTCTTATCCATTCAGCTACCCTATGTCTTTTGATTGGTGCATTTAGTCCATTTATGTTTAATGTTATTATTGACAAGTACATGTTTGTTGTCATATTTTTCCTTAGTGTTTGTGTTTCTTTTTGCCTTTCTCTTTCTTCTCTTTACAGCAGTCCCTTTAGCATTCCTTGCATTGCTGGCTTGGTAATGATAAACTCTCTTAGCCCTTTTTTGTCTGTGAAGCTCCTGATTCCACCTTCAATTTTGAATGATAGCCTTGCTAGGTATAGTATTCTTGGATTCAGACCCTTGCTTTGCATCACTTTGTATATTTCATTCCATTCCCTTCTGGCCTGGTGTGTTTCTGTTGAGAAATTAGTTGATATTCTAATAGGAGATCCCTTGTAGGTAACTTTCTGTCTCTCTCTGGCAACCTTTAAGATTCTTACTTTGTCATTGGTGTTTGCCAATTTAATTATGATGTGTCTTGGTGTCGGTCGTTTGGGGTTCAACTTATTTGTGACTCTATGTACTTCTTGGACTTGCATAGTTTTTTTCTTGCCAATATTAGGGAAGTTTTCTGTCATTATTTCTTCAAACAGGTTTTCTATTCCTTGCTTCTCTTCCTCTCCTTCTGGTATCCCTATTATTTGAATATTGTTTCATTTTTTGTTGTCCCAAAGCTCCCTTAGGCTCTCCTCTTGCTTTTTAAGTCTTCTTTCCAGTTGCTGCTGTGTTTGTGTGTTTTTTCCTACCTTGTCTTCTAATTTGCTGTTGTGGTCCTCAGCCTCTTCTAGTCTACCGTTTAAGCCTTCCATTGTGTTCTTTATTGCAGCTATGTCGTTCTTCATCTCCTCTTGGTTTCTTTTCATGTTGGTGACATTCTCATTCATCTCCTTATAATTTTCATTGAGTTGTGTGTATTTGTCATTGAGTTGTATGTATTTGTCATCCATCCGTTTAAACATCCTTATAACCATTACTCTGAATTCTTTCTCTGTTAAGCTGCTAGCCTCAATTTTATTTAACTCCCTTTCTGGTGATTCCTCTTTTTCTTTCCTTTGGGAATTGCTTTTGTGTCTCCCCATGTTTTCCTGTAATGTTTTAATTGTAGATCCAATTGATTTGCTACCCAGGTTCTTCTGGTGATCATTGTACTGATGTAATCTCTCAGTTCTCCTGGGCTTGGTAATCTAGTGTAGCTCCCTACTTGAGCTATTTGGGTTCTCTTGATGTAGGCCTGCGAGCTTGAGAGGCACAACTGCGGTGTCTAGAAGTCAGCAGCCGTGGAGGGGAGTATCCCAATTTTTGCTGTCTTGCACCCTTAATTGAAATCACACATGCCCAGTAGGGACTCACAGTGGCACCAAGGAACTGTCTGTTGGGGTGATGTGGCTCAGGGGGCCTGCACTCTGGAAAGGTGTGACTGTGATGCCCAGAGTTCTGTAGTTATTGGGTGGGCAGGCTCAGCTTTCGCTGCTGCACCTGTGGTGGATAGGCGCTTACTCCCAGTAATGGCTCACAGGAGCACCCGTGGTAAGTTTGCCAGCGAGGCACACTGAAGCACTCTGAAGGGTCCCGGCAGTGTAGCCGTGTAATTGAGGTGCCTAGCTTCTAAAGATTTCTCTTTGGGCAGATCCTATGGCCTCAGGGAGTATTCAGATTCCATAATGTTATTCAGGGTGGGATCTGGGTGTGGCTATATTGGTTGCCTGGAGACTGGAGGGAGGGCTATCTCTCAGGAGAAAATGGCGACTGGGGTTTAGATATGACTCAGCACCAGACTCGCTTCCACCTCTCCTGGACCATCCGCTGCCTACTCTCCCCAGATTACACAACCCCACCCCTTTTTCTGCACCTCAGCCACAGGTAAGTGTCTGTATCTGAAAGGTCCTACGAACTAGGTTCAGTGGAGAAAGGCGCAGGCCCCAGCACGAGGAGGGACCGCGTCTCTGCAAGTTCCTCTCTTGCTGGCACTGCGCAGTCCAGCAGCTCTTCAGGGCTGCCTTTGAGCTCAGATCCCAAATCCAGACTCCAAGGTCTAAAGTCCACTACCTCCCGCAGTTCCGTGGACCCTTTTTTTTTTTTTTTTTCAGTCAGACCCTTTGCCTGTCCTCAGAGACCAAGGCTTGGCACCTTGTAGTTTCTCCCTGACTTTCTGGGCACAGAGGTCTGGTGGATTCTACTGCCTAGATCTTTGATTTTACCTTTATCGGGGGAGGGGATCTCTGCCCTTCCCAGCTGCAAACTGTCTCACCAGCTGTGCCTCCTTCACCAATTTGGGCTGGATTCCACTAGTTTCAGCTGCTCCCTCTATTTGCTCCGGGACAAGGCTCAGGACACGTCTGTCTATTCTGCCACCATTTTGTCTCTCCACTATTCATCACTTTGAATATTTCTTGCCACTCCCGTCTGGCCTGCATAGTTTCTGTTGAGAAATCAGCTGACAATTGTATGGGTGCTCCCTTGTAGGTAATTAACTGTTTTTCTCTTGCTGCTTTTAATATTCTATTTTTGTCTTTTACTCTTGGCATTTTAATTATGATGTGTCTTGGTGTGGTCCTCTTTGGATTCCTTTTGTTCGGAATTATGATGTGTCTTGGTGTGGTCCTCTTTGGATTCCTTTTGTGTGCCTCCTGGACTTGTAAGTCTATTTCTTTCACCAGGTCAGGGAAGTTTTCAGTCATTATTTCTTCAAATAGGTATTCAGTATCTTTCTCTCTTTCTTCTTCTGGCACCCCCATAATTCTGATGTTGGCACGCTTGAAGTTGTCCCAGAGGCTTCTTACACTATCTTCAACTTTTTGGATTCTTTTTTCTTTTTGCTTTTCCAGTTGAGTGTTTTTTGCTTCTTTGTATTTCAAATCTTTGACTTGATTTTTGCATTCCTCTAGTCTGCTGTTGGGTCTCTGTATAATATTTTTTATTTCAGTCAGTGTATGTTTAATTTCTAGTTGGTCCTTTTTCATATCTTCGAGGGTCTCGCTAAGTTTATTGGCCTTTTCTAGGATCTTCTTGAAAAACCTTATAACCATGGTTTTGAATTCTATATCCAGTCATTTGTTTTCCTCCATTTCTTTCGTTTGTGATCTGTTTCTTTGTCTTCACATTTTTTGTTGCTTCCCTGAGTTGGTAGGGTAGCTTTGTGTGCTAGGTTTCCTATATGGCCCAGTAGGTTGGCCTCTCCAGTTAACCTGAGGTGGACTCTCTTGGTGCACCCCTTTGTGGACTGTGTGTACAGCCTTGTTGTAGTTAAGTCTTGATTGTTGTTGGTATCACTGGGAGGAATTGACCTCCAGGCCAGTTGGCTGTGAAGATCAGCTGTGTCTACGTTGGGAGAAGTTCGGTGCTGGAGACAGCCTTATGAGACAAGACTTGCAAAATTGCAAAAGCCTCTGTGCTCAGCTTGGATGGAGTGGAGTCTCAGGGTGGAGCAGACAGTCTTGGCTTCCCGTCAGCCCTGCCCTTGCACGCGCGCCTCCAGACCTCTGCCTTCCGCGGCTCCCCTGAGTTTCCACCTGACAGTCCAGATTCCCCCTGTAAGAGCGTGGGTCACCAGGGGCTCGCCCGGAACTGGGGTTCAGTGCAGTCAAGAGATTCTGACTCCCTTCCACTAGGGAAAGCCTGCGGTAACCTCCGCATTCAGTCTTCTTTGCAAGCACTCACACGTGCACCTCCAGACCCCTGCCCGCCGTGGCTCCCCCGGGTCTCTGAGTCTCCGTGTGCCTTTCTCTCTACCTGACAGTCCAGACTCCCCCTGTATGAGCCTGGGTCCACGGGGTTTCGCCTGGAACTGGGGTTCAGTGCAGTCAGAACTGGGGTTCAGTAAGTCGGGGGCTTCCTTCCCCCTCCTGCCAGAGAATGTCAGCCAGCGCTCAGTCGCCTTTCCTCTCTGCACACGTGTCTCCATACCTCAGCCCTTTGCAGCTCCTCTGATTCTCCGTGAGCTTTTCTCTTTCCTTCTAGTTGTAGAATTTCCACTCAGCCAGCCTTCCTGTGGTTCTGGATGATGTCCATTCTGTCTTTTAGTTGTAGTTTTGAAATTGTTGTGCGAGGCAGCAGTTTAGGTGCTTACCTATGCCGCCATCTTGGTTTCTCCTCCTCGTGCCTCACTTTTGAAATTAAGTGGAGAACAGTGCAATGTTGACAAAACTAAGAAAATGCTAGAAATGATTCTTTTGTTGTAGAAAGTTAAAAGTTAGAGTTAGGGAAGGTTTATAAGGTATCCTTTTTAAACTGCAGAGAAATAGACATATCAAATCTTCTCTGAGATATCAAATGTCAGAGAGGATTTGATGTCATATCAAATAGACATATCAAATCCTCTCTGGCTAATCCTTCTCTTCGAACTTTGATATAAATTTCACCTCATGTAGGGCTTCTTTGAGCACCTAGCTGTTCCCTTGTGACTTTATCAACCCTTGATTGTTTCTTCCATTTAAAGAAAATACTTTCATACACCAATAATGAACTCTCAGAAGGAGAAACTAAACAAAATATCCTATTTACCATTGCAACAAAAAAATTAATATACTTGGAAATACATTTAACCAAGGAAGTAAAAGAGCTGTACTTGGAAAACTATAGGATGTTGAAAACAAAGATAGAGGAAGATATAAACAAGTGGAAGAATATACTGTGTTCATGGATTGCTAGAATCAGTATCATTAAAATGTCCATACTATCCAAAGCAATCTATAGATTTGATGCAATCCCTATTAAAATACCAATGGCATATATCACAGATCCAAAACAACTACTCCAAAAATGTAAATTCAACAAAAAAAAAACCCTCAAATAGCAGTAGCAGTCTTGAGAAAGAAGAACAAAGTTGGAGGAATCATAATATAGGCTATCAAGTTATACTACAAACCCACTGTACTCAAAACAACTAGGTACTGGCAGAAGACCAGGCATATAGATCAATGGAACAGAACATAGAACCCAGAAATCGACCCAAACCATTATGCACAATTAATATTTGACAAAGGAGGCAAGAACATTCAATGGAGTCAAGACAGTCTCTTTAATAAATGGTGTTGGGAAAACTGGACAGGTACATACAAATAAATGAAACTAGACCACCAACTTACACCATACACAAAAATAAACTCAAAATGGATAAAAGACCTAAATGTAAGTCATGAAACCATAAAAATCCTAGAAGAAACTATAGGCAGCAAAACCTCATACATCTCTTGTAGCAATATGTTTACTGATACATCTCCAAGGACAAAGGAAACTTAGGAAAAAATAAACAAATAGGACTATATCAAAATAAAAAGCTTCTGCACAGCAGAAGAAACCATCAACAAAGTGAATGGAGAGCCCACTGTATGGGAGAACATATTTGGCAATGATACATCTGATAAAGGGTTAATATCCAAAATATATCAGAAGCTCATACTACTTTTAAAAAGAAAGACAAACAATCCAATTTAAAAATGGGTAAATGACCTATATAGACTCTTCTGCAAAGTGAACATACAGATTGCCAAGAGACATGAAAAAATGCTCAAAGTCATTAATCACCAGAGAGATTCAAGAATGGCTATTATCAACAAATCAACAAATGACAAGTGCTGGTGAGGATGTGGAGAAAAGGGAACCCTTGTATACTGCTGGTGAGAATGCAGACTGGTGCAGCCACTGTGGAAAATAGTATGGAGTTTCCTCAAAAAATGAAAAATGGAATTCCAATTTGACCCAGTGATCCCACTTTTCTAGAAATATATCCTAAGAAACTCAAAACAACAATCAGAAAGAATATATGCACCCTTATGTTCATAATGACACACTTTACAATAGCTAAGATTTGGAAACAGCCCAAGTGCCGATCAGCAGATGAGTGGGTAAATAAGATGTGGTATATTTACACAATGGAATACTATGCAGTTTTTAAAAAGAAAGAACTCTTCCCATTTGCTATAGCATGGATAGATGTGGAAAATATTATGCTAAGTGAGGTAAGCCAGCCAGAGAAATATAAGTATCACATGGTCTCACTCATATGTGTAATCTAATGAACAACATAAACTGATGAACAAAATAGATTCAGAGACATAGAACCATATGGTCCCTTTTACATTATTCAAACATCTAGGCTACACTAAGATATATTATTTTAGGCATGAGACATAAATTATTATTCTAAGCTTCTTTTTCTGACTTTAATCCACAGACGTAAAAATACTTTGTGAATGTATTTTTATCAGCAGCAAACATAAGCACAGTAGGGCTATTTTTCTTTCTAGGAAAATGATGCATGCCCCAGGATAACTACACACAGGGTTCCCAATAATAAATCAATCCTCTCTCAATCACAAATATGTTTAAAGTCAGGAGTCTGATGTCATAAGTTCTTATTTAGTTGACTAGTAGTTTGGGGTGACTGAGAACTATCAAAATTATTTTCTTTGGACGGGGATTGAAATAGGAAACAAATAGTTTCTGCTTTACTAAAGCTTTTCAGTTATCTAGAAAGCCAACATTAAAAAAATAAGGGAACTCATTCTTCTTCAGGAAAATTTTCTATTTATAGAATTTACAGTATGGGGGTAAGTTACATGTCATTATAAACTAGTTTTTATATGTACATGCATTTATATACTCTGTGCCTTAATATACCCTCATGCTCCATGTTAATTTAAACCCAAGATTGAATTGTCACTGGTGTTGGGCAGGCAGAGACAGCCATAACTATAGAAAGTACTCAAATCTTTCTCTCAGTGTCAATTCCTTTGTCCTCATCATCCTCTAATATTTTCACTGCTTTTCTCCTCTCAGTACCACATTCCCATAAGTGGGTTCCATGTAGCTGGGAAAACATTTCTGATAACTCTTGTGGCCTTTTGCTTATTTTTTAGCAGCTTCAAGAAGTGTATGACTATAAGCTTCTGTGGAAGCCTGTGAGTTACTAACAGGGCAACCCAGGGCAGACAAGGAGCTCATTCATACTCATTTTAATCTGCTAATAATAGCATGTACATGTAGAAGCACACCTTATTCATATCTTTCTCACTAGTTAGAGATATGTATCACTATGAACATTGGCTAAGTGAAAGTTCAACTTGCTTCAAATCATAATGCAAGGTTTTACTAAGCAAACTATATGTACTAACAAATTTCCTTGAAAGGTATGTGTGGTTGTATTTATACACTATCTTTAGAAAAAAAAAGGTACACTCATATATAATTTAAACCTCACCTTTTTCCTAAAGTGTGTTTGATCTGATTGATACAAGGTTATAAAGGAGGACGTTTAAAGGGAACAAGAGAACTTAGTATTTTTAGCACTACAGAAACATCTGGTTCCATACCTGAACAACTAAAACATGCTATGTGTTTTAAAATCCACCCAAATTAGTTCTGCCCTACAATGATAGAGCTAAGCACAGCCAGACCTTTCTGCAATGACACTGTTGTAGTGCAAAGCCTGTTGGGAGATCCTTTGGAGAGTTTCATCACACATGTGTGTGGTTCTTAGTGATATATGGTAGCTTATGAATGTGGGTTTAACTTGAAAACTAGTCCAAGAACGTGATTCAGAGACATGGATATTGAAAAAGTGGTCTAAATAAAAAATTAAATAATTAAAAAGTGGTCAATCAAGGCTATTAATGTGGATAATGTTTCAAAATAATAGTGATTTTTTTTCTTGTGGATAGTGAATGCCCTGAAGAGAAATTTTACAAAGGCTTAGTGCAAGATCAACATTATTAGACAACCACCCTGTGCAAAATAGCAACCTCTCCAACATATACATTCACCATCCCCTTCACCCTCCTTTATTTTTTCTCTTTAACAATTTTCCTCATACTGTATTTATCTGTTTGTCTATAGATTGGATTGAACAATATGTTTAGCTATAATCTAGTTGTCTTTGTTTTGAGGTGTCACCTCCCACCAGAATGTAAGGTTCATATGATTAAGAACTTTGTTTTATTCACTGTTGTAACCCTAGCACTTGAAACAGTACCTGGCATATAGTAGGAGCTCAATATATGTTGAAAGAATGAGTGTAAGCATCTATGCATATGACTCTGAAGTTCAGTCATTTTAGTTTAGTATGCGGATTAGTTTAGTCTTGGAGTGAGCTTGATTTTGCACTGCCCTGTGGATAATCACTGAATTCCTTATTAACCATCATGTGACTTATTAACTTTCCCTGGAAAATAACCAAGGTTTCCTTTAAAATAATCTATGGTCCATATTGGTTTAACTCAGGCATTTAAAAATTAGTTTTACTATCTTTATAGAGCTATATTTTACCTCACAAATGATTCTTCTGGTCTATACTCACCTTCCTAATCAGAATAAATTCAACTCTTGATTTTGAAGGGAGAGCATGAGGGGAAAGATGTCAGACTTTCTATGGATAGCGGTTATGCATAGGCAGTTGAGTTTGATGTCATTAGGCATTTTCAAGAATGACAGAAGGCATACATTTATCACCTAGCGACAAAGAAACAGAAAGGTCATTAAGTTAACAGCTGACAACACATGCTATTTCACATTTTTAAAATATATTTTATTGATTTTTTTACAGAGAGGAAGGGAGAGGGATAGAGAGTTAGAAACATCGATGAGAGAGAATCATCAATCAGCTGCCTCCTGTACACCCCCAACTGGGAATGTGCCCACAACCAAGGTACATGCCCTTGACCAGAATCGAACCTGGGACCCTTCAGTCCACAGGCCAACGCTCTATCGACAGAGCCAAACCGGTTAGGGCTATTTCACATTTTTAAAGGCAACCTTAATGCTCAGAAATTAGCAGGATGGGACACACAGTAGCCAATTCCAAAACATGCATACTTGCCTTCTTCCTAAGAACTGGGGAGTATGAGAAGCATCTGATTTCCCCTTTCTCCTTTCACCATACTTCACTGTCACACATGAATTAGTCTTTGGTAAGTTTCCCCATTGGCCCATATAGTTTCAGAAGTTGGATGGCCCAGAGTGGTTAGCTTTAAGGGAGCTGGTCCTTAAGCAAGGCTTGACACATAGAGTTACAGACATTTCTGGTCACAATGGTTTAGGCAATAACTCTGTGGAGTGCTAAACCTAAGAAAGCTTTTTAAATTTCATATTATTTTCTTGAATATGTAAGTAATCAAATCCCTTAGTCACATCTCAGTGATTCGATTTAATTTTTTTTCACTTTATATTGATGTGTATAAGTAAAACGGAAAAACAACAAGACTGTATTTCAGGAAATAATATTGCCACAAGGTTAATTTTGACTCATACAGCATTTTGTAGAATCGAATTTCCTGCTCTGCACTCTCAGGCATTGCTCTTAAACTTGCAATAATTGAGGCTGATTTTATTGGAAAATCATTACTGGATGAGGAACATACTTAAGAGGAAACTTTGCTTGGGACAAACTGGTTTTGATGCCAGTGACACATAATCTAGGCTGGTGCTGTTAGAATTCCCAGTCTTTCTGTTCATTCAGGCAGCACATTCATTAGCAATCTTTCAGACAGAGTAGAATAACTGGACATATTAAAGAAATTTACTTTGAATTGTTTGGGGGACTTATTGGCTAACAGGTCAGTAATCACATTGTAGCTCTTAGCAGGCACATTAAATATTTTACTAGTGGTTGCAAGACTCACTGTAGTTTTATTTCAAATACTTATCATAAAACTATCTATACTAATAAAAGGGTAATATGCTAATTAGACCGAGCATCTTCTAGACATTTTCCAGACGTCCTTCCAGACAAAGCCATGGTGGCAAGGGCCGAAGCAGAGGTGATTAGGGGCAATCAGGCTGGCAGGGGGGAGCAGTTAGGGGGTGATCATGCTGGCAGGGGAGGGCAGTTAGAGGACGATCAGGCTGGGAGGCAGAGTCGGTTAGGAGCAATCAAGCCAGCAAGGGGGCAGTTAGGGGTATCAGGCTGGCAGGCAGAGGTGGTTAGGGGCAATCAGGCAGGCAGGCAGGCAGGCAAGTGGTTAGGAGCCAGCAGTCCCGGATTGCGAGAGGGATGTCCTGGATTGGAGAGGGTGCAGGCCAGGCTGAGGGACTCCCCCCCTCCCGTGAATGAATTTCATGCACCGTGCCTCTAGTTTTACATAATTCTCTAGAATGACAAAGATCCTGAATGGATGACAGAACAGCATTATGGAGGGTAGGGTGAAAAGAAAGAGGATGATGATACTAAGTAGTAAAGCTCTCACGGTACCTTTGTAGGCATCAATCATTTTCTGTTTGTCAACTTTTTAATTATAAAAGAATCCAGAGTTATTTTGACATGACATTGCAGCACAACTATTCAGGAGAATCAAATTCAGAAATGTGCCCCAGCTCATAAACTTTACCAAGTGGAAATGGAGAATATTATGGACAGAATAAATGGAGTTTCTAGGAGGGAGGGAGGGACGGAGGAAACTGATAGAGAAGCCACCTATTGGGTGGCTCAGTAACCTTGGGTAACATTGACTCTGGAGGTTTGGAAAAAGGTACTAAAAACTGGTTTGATTCATGAAAATGGGAGAGTTGGAGGGATGCCAGAAAGGACAGTTTTATGAACAAGATGGGAAAGAGCAGAGAGAATGCTCATCAAAGCATGTAGTGCAACTTAGCCTTTGAACTTCTTAAGCAAAACTTACAATGGGAAGGTGAGAGAAGATACCCCTGTTGTGTTCTTGTTAAAAGTCTCTCCACTTACCATACTGTTGTCTGTGTCCTTGAGTCTTTCTTTTTTGTTTTCTCTGCTTAATCCCTTCACCCTTCTCACCCAGGCCCCAGATAAATGGGTGATAAATGGTGATGGAAATAGACTTGACATGTGGTGGTGAACACACAATATAATATACAGATGATGTGTTATAGAATTATATAGCTGAAATCTTTATAATTTTATTAACCAATGTCACCCCAATAAATTAAAAAATAAATAAATAAAAGTCTCTCCACTTAGGCTACTCCTTGGAGGATAAGAAAACTTGGTTAGAAATAATGTGCCTAATGCCTACGTCTAGGTTTTTAATATGTCAGTCTGTGCAGACTGGTTGGTACCATTCTTTTATGAATTTTGTATGCAGGTTATTACTATTATTTAATAGAGAAGGACAGTAAATTATTTAATAGAGAAGGAAAGTAAAACAATTCCCATGATCCAGCAGTCACACAAAGCCTTTAACTATGCCTGTAAGTGGTGTATGGTTTAATACTTGGATTTCTAGCAATCAAGAAGCAACCTTGTGCAATATCACCAGAGCTCAATTCCCAGTGGGCATAATGAAGATGATTAGATATATTGAGTTCTTTGTGTCATTCAAAGAAAGCATAATCTTATACACATTGGTGTTAGCTTCCTCTCACTTCATTTCAATTTTCAATAACCAGTGTCATCACATGTAATGGTTTCTTCATAATGAAACTTCATGTCAAATTTGGTTTGTCTTTCAAGTGAAAGCTTATTGTGAAGCCTTCTGAAATCTGATCCTTGAAATAATTTTGCTGTTACAAAAATCAAAAATATACTTTAAATTCCCCCAAACAAGAAAAATGCAGCAAATGGATGATAACAACAAAATATATTTGAAAAATAAAAGTTATATTTCTGCTTTTGATATTTGACAAGCCAAGGGAGAGAACTGCTCTGGTTAACCAAAATAATTTGGTTAATGGAACTACCACACATAGAATGAATGAATTTTAAGGAATTAGAAGAGAGTGAATACCCTTAACAAGAAACATGTCTAGCATAATCTAATCCTTCTTCAATAATTCTAGAACACCAAACAAATTTAATATTATCAATAGTTCCCCATTGTGCCATTTGCACAGGAAATCTAGTTGCTCAAAATTCTAGCTCCTTACTGTTGGTGGGAGTGTAAATTGGTACAACCACTATAAAAAACAGTATGGAGATTCCTCAAAAATTAAAAAAAAAAAATAGAGCTACCATATGATCCATCTATTCCACTTCTGGGAATTATATCCAAAGGAAATAAAATCACTATCTCAAAGAGAAATCTGCAACCCCATGTTCATTGCAACACTGTTTGTCCATTCTGAACATTTCACATAAGTGCAATATGACATGTGGTCTGATGGGTCTGGCTTCCTTAACTTAGCATGATGTTCTCAAGGTTCATCCATATTGTAGCATGAATTTGTATTTCATCCCTTTTTATGGTGGAATAATATTCCACTTTCGACTACATCATGTTTATCTGTTCATCAGTTAATGGACATTTGGGTCATTTTCATCTTTTGGCTATTGTGAATAGTGCTACTATGAACATAGGTGCACAAATTTTTGTGTGGACATGTTTTTAATTCTTTTTTATTTATTCCAGAGAGAGGAAGGGAGAGGGGGAGAGGGATAAAAACATCAATAATGAGAGAAAATCATCGATCAGCTGCTTCCTGCATGCCTCTCTACTTGGTATTGAGCCTGCAACCCAGGCATGTACCCCAACTGGGAATTGAACCCTGACCTCCTGGTTCATGGGTCAACTCTCAACCGCAGAGCCACACTGGCTTGGCTACTTTTAATTTTTTTAGGTATTACCTGGGAGTTGAATTGCTGGATCATATGGTAACTCTATGTTGAGCTTTTTGAGAATCCGCCAGACTATTTATTCCAGTTGCTGCACCATTTACATTCTTACCAGCAGTATATGAACCTTCCAATTTATTGATAACATCACCAACATTTGTTGTTATCTGACTTTTTGATTATTGCTATTTTAGTGGGTATGAAGTGGGATCTCATTGTGGTTTTGATTTGCATTTAACTAATGATTAGTGGTATTAAGCATTTTTTCATGTGCTTATTGGCTAATTTGATATCTTCTTTGGAGAAAAACCTATTCAGATCCTGTCTCTTTATTGATGAGGTGTTTTTTTTTCTTTTGTTAATTTTAATTAATTATTTTAAATCCTCACCTGAGGACATTCTTACATTGATTCCTAGAAAGAATGGAAGAGAGGGGAGAGACAGAGAAACATTGATGTGAGAGAGACACATCAATTGGTTGTCTCCTACACGTGCCCTGACCAGGGCCAGGGATAGAGCCTGCAACCAAGGTACATACTCTTGACCAGAATCAAACCTAGGACCCTTCAGCCTACAGGCCAATGCTCTATCCACTGAGCAAAATAAGCTAGGGCTATTTTTATTTTTTATATGTTTTTTAATTGATTTCATGGAGTGTAAGGGAGAGGGAGAGATAGAAACATCAATGACGAGAGAGAATTATCAATCTGATGCCTCCTGCATGCCCCCTACTGAGGATCGAGCCTGCAACCCGAGCATGTGCCCTTATTGGGAATCGAACTGTGACCACCTGGTTCATAGGTCAACACTCAAACACTGACCCACACCAGCTGGCCTTATTATTGAATTAAAATTCTAGTTACAAGTTCATTATCAACTGTATGACTTGCAAAATTTTTCTCTTATTCTGTGGGTTGTCTTTAAAGTTTTTGATGATGTTATTTGAAGCACAATTTTGTTAAGTACAACATTTTTAAATTTGATGAAATCAAGCTATCTTTGTTGTTGTTGGCCTGTGCTTTTGGTGTCATATCTGAGAAACCATTATCTAACCCATGCTCATGAAGGTTTGTACCTATGGTTCCTTCTAAGAGTTTTAGGCCTATATTTCAACTACATTCTTTTGCATGTAGAAATCCAGTTGTCCCAGAACCATTTGTTGAAAACAACAAACAAACTATTGTTTCCCTATTTAATTATCTTGACATCTTTGTCAAAAATCATTTAGTGGTAAATTTGAGTGTTTACTTCTGGACTATTATTTCTCTTCTATGGATCTCTATATCTATCCTTATTCCAGTACCATGCTGTCTTAATTTCTGTAGCTTTGTAGTTGGTTTTGAAATTGGGAAATGTGATTCCTCCAACTTTGTTCTTCATTTCTCAATATTATTTTGGCTGTAATGTGTCCCAATTATACATTTTTAAACTTCACTTTACTTGTATAGACACATCCTTTTGGTTAAGAAGGCAACCCTTGAGTAGATACTTGAACTTTGCATATGTGACACAAGACAAAAACCTTAGATCAATACAGAAGTGGATATTTCTAATTCTGAATCCAAGGGCCCCAAGAAAATGGGATTGGGAATCAGGCCTTAAATCTATTCAATAGTCTCAGCAATAGTGTACATTCAATGACCTCTCCAAACCTGTGTGTTTACAATCATGAATTATTGTGATTTGAATTTCTCTTACAATGGTATTGAAGATGGTGATTCCCCATTGTCTGCATTGTGGATGAGAACCACTAGCTGACTCTAACTAGGGATATGACCAGGAAAAATGTCTTTCATTTTCTGCATTCCAAATATATAGTGAGGAGAAATTCAATAGCATTTTAAATGTATTGAAAGATATTGCAACAAAAGTAATTTATAACTTGATATGTTTAATGCTTATAATAAAACTAGAGGCCCGGTGCACGAAATTCGTGCATGGGGGGAGCAGGGGTGTCCCTCAGCCCAGCCTGCACCCTCTCCAATCTGGGACTCCTCGAGGGATGTCCGACTGCCTGTTTAAGCCTGATCCTGGTGGGATCAGGCCTAAACAGGCAGTCGGACATCCCTCTCACAATCCAGGACTGCTGGCTCCCAACTGCTTGCCTGCCTGCCTTCCTGATTGCCCCTAACCGCTTCTGCCTGCTAGCCTGATCACCCCCTAACCACTCCCCTGCCAGCCTGATTGATGCCTAACTGCTCCCCTGCCAGCCTGTTTGCCCCTAACTGCCCTCCCCTGCAGGCCTGGGTCCCTCCCAACTGCCTTTCCCTGCAGGCCTGGTCGCCCCCAACTTCCCTTCTCTGCTGGCTTGGTCACCCCTAACTGCCCTCCCCTGCAGGCTTGGTCACCCCCAACTGCCCTCCCTTGCAGACCTGGTGCCTCCCAACTGCTCTCCCCTGTTGGCCATCTTGTGGTGGCCATCTTGTGTCCACATGGGGGCAGGATCTTTGACCACATGGGGGCAGCCATCTTGTGTTGGAGTGATGGTCAATCTGCATATTACTCTTTTATTAGATAGGATAGAGGCCTGGTGCATGAGTGGGGGCCAACTGGTTTGCCCTGAAGGGTGTCCTGGATCAGGGTGGGTGTTCCCTTAGGGTGTGGGAAAGCCTGGGCAAGGGGCCTGTCATGGTTTGCAGGCCGGCCACACCCCCCGGTGACCCAAGTGGAGGCCCTGGTATCTGTGGTTTATTTATCTTCTACAATTGAAACGTTGTAGCCTGGAGCAGAGCCAAGCCTTCTGCTTGCTCCGTGGCGGCAGCCATTTCTGTTGGGACCTATGTATCTTCTATAATTGAAACTTTCTAGCCTTACATGGAGGCCTGAGCCAGCCAGGGTGTGCGGAAAGCTTGGCTTCCTCCATCACCATGGGCAACCCTAGCCTCCTGCTCTTTCCAGCTCCATGGCTGCCGCCATTTCTGTTGGGCTATATTTATCTTCTATCATTGAAACTTTGTAGCCTTGAGAGGAGGCCTAGGCCGGCAAGGGCAGGCAGAAAGCTTGGCTTCCTCCATTGCTGGAAAAACCCAAGCCTCCCTCCTGCTCTCTGTGGCCGTAGCCATCTTGGTTGGGTTTATTTGCATATTCACTCCTGATTGGCTGGTGGGCGTGGCTGGTGGGCGTGGGTGTAGCGGAGTGATGGTTAATTTGCATATTACTCTTTTATTAGATAGGATTACTCTATTATGTGGATCTTTCTCAAAAGCATCTAATATCTTATGGATTGGTAAATGGTATTAAGTATGAATGGTATTCTTCAATTTTGTAAACTATTCTTTCTACTTACAAAACAGGGTGGTGGTATGGCTATTGTATCACATATCCAAGGCTTCCTATTCCATGTTTTTACTTCTTAGTAATTTTCCATAATTTTATAAAATATTTTAATATGACCAAGTCACTTCAATTACACAGTCATGATAAGTTTTGCCAAAGCTGTGTATTGATAGTTTTGTGTTCATTGGAGCACAAAATTAGAATTTTCCCTGCTGCAACTATAAACACTGTTTGGCTCAAAGGAATCAACTATTTTCTCATAAAATATTGGATAACTGATAATTGGTATTTTCCCTGTTTTCCAGCATATTTTAATTTTTAAAAACTATCTTCTCTTTCCTCCATTTGTACATTTCTTTTGGCCTTGGAGTTGAATAAGTGATTCTCTTTCAAATGGATGGCATTGCACATGGTGTATGAACTAGTAGGCACAGAGTGAACTGTCCCCCAGAGTCAGGAGAAAAAATAAATTATTTCTTTAATTTTCTCAGCTTTACTTGGCCTAAAATCTGGCAATTAGACCTGAGTAAGTCTGGAAAAACCATCTGGCACACTTACATCTGTTCTCACATTTTCCAATCAGGATTTATCAAAAATCAATGGTGCAAAAACATGAAGTTCCAAAGAAGTGCTAATTTGCGGCTAAATAATAACTCCAATGCTGCACTATTTGGTCCTCATGGAGTATAGTTTTGGTTTGGGGGAATGTAATGAATCTGTTTCATCTTACTCTCTTATATTCTCTGGTAAAAAAAAAAAAAAAAAAAAAAAAAAAAGTGGAATGTAGTTCATATCTAAGGACCTTCTTTCCCACCCTTTGTCTTTTCTGATACCGGAATGTCTTTGCCAAGGAGGTTTAGATACCTTGATGTATTTATTAATGGATACACAGACATCCATGCCCTCTTCCCAGTCATTAAGATGTTCTCAGCAAAACACCAGCACTTGATTCTAAATCATTTCCCACTTATCATCCCTGTTCTCCAACCTTTTGCCTGCCACTCAAAATCATTCATCTATGGAAAAGCTCTTCCTTCCCTCTCATTTCCTACCAACAAAGGAGAGATGACATTTATTATTCATTGCAATACTTTCTCTTTGCAAAGCTATATTCTCTTGCTTCAAACTCAAAACAGCTCATTGACTTGCTGGTATCCAAAAGCCACAGGTAGAGGAACAAGTTTATTATGGAAATCACATAATAGATTTCACTGACAGATTTTGAAGCCAAAGCAAGCAATTGGCTGGCACTCTTTGTGCATTAATATCCTTTGGCTTTTGCTGTGCTCATTGTTACAGAGGTACCCCTTATAAAGTACATAGACATTTCTAAGATAATAAAACAAGTAATGCCGTTCACATACCAACAACAATGGGGAATTTATGCCTCAAAGCCAAAACTATACCATGATGGCCCATATGTAATAGACTAAAATATACTTTGACAGAATTACAGATTGCTTTTATCAGACTCTGTAAATTTAGGGATTTTTTTTTTTTTTTTTTTTTTTTTACTTTTGTGGCTCATATGCCTAGCACAAGGGGTTTTGTCCCTGAATTACCAAGAGCACCTTGTTAAAAAGTGGTTTCCCTAATAAAGCCACCCCTCAATGTTACCTCTAAGGTCAGCTTTATTATGTGATATCTAAGTACATGAATATTAAACTCTACTACTCTTTGCTGAAATTTGGAAACTAAAGCATAGCAAATCATGTCTAACTCACTAGTAAATAAAATAAATCATGTGTGATAGATAAAATATGGGCATGTTTTAAAAATCACAAAGTGCATTAGCAAAGTTGAATAGGGTCCCATAGATAGAGCATAGGGAATAAAAAATATTTCAACTCCAAAAAAATACATGATTGTTTGCTTTGTAGGACATATATAGTCTTTATCTCAAAGGGTTTTATTCTCTGTTAAGGAATCCACAGTGTACCAAATACTCCCTCACAGGATTCCAAATCACTTTCTAAATCCAACCAAAAGCTAATCGTACATGTTTGTGAGGCTGATGATTATCTAGACCTTAGAAGGAGGAGGACTGTTTGTGTGTATTTGTTACAGAAAAAGGAATTTAAGCGTGGTTTTCAGCAGCTATTTAATTAGTTATTTTTGTAGGGGAGTAGAATATGCCAAAAGAAGCCACAGCTTAGAGTTTGGTGGTTGTTAAAAGATAAATGGGGCATAAATATATTTAAGAATTCAGATCTATTGACATAGATAATAACATTAGAAATGACTACCAGATTTTAATTGAATTTCACCTTTATACAGGTAGATGAGCCTCAAATCCTCTTAGAATTTAAGGGCAACTATGGGAACTCAAAATATAAAACTCTTTTACTGTATGCACTTTATTTCAGGGACATAATGACCAAAGATAGTGATTAAACCTATGAACTAATGAAAATAGAATAGTGAGATTTGCAAAAAATCCAGTGTGTGTGTGTGAGAGAGAGAGAGAGAGTACTTTTAGCAAACATCAATTTTCTGTCATTGAAGGCAAACCTGTTTAGTTTCAGGGTTCTTACCTGTATCTCATTCCTTCCATGTAGATGAACAATGTTTGATTTTTATGGGATATAGAAATATATATAATTTGGACAATTAGTACCTCTTCCAGGAAAACATTCTGCATGATTTGGTGCACTTGAATGGAAATGTGTTGAATCTCTAATCTGCTAGACACTGTAGGGGATGCCAAAATAAGGACACCAACACCTGCCCATGGGGGCATTAGAGTTTAGTTGCAGGGGGTGGGGGAGTTCAGATACACAGATGCTTCCACTTTCAGATAGATGCCCGCCCAAGTGTGACACAGAATATTTTTTTTAATTTTAGAATCAAGCCAACACCCCTTCCCAAACACACACACACACACACACACACACACACACACACACACACACACTGCTGGTTCCAACAGCCTTTGCATAGTGTGGGCTTATGCTGCTTCTGTTGAGTTCTATTTTCTGTGCTCTTCATCCAGCTCAGATTTTACCAGGAGTAACTCAGAGACTGAATATCAGCAAACAACCCAGCCTGATCTACTCAATAAGTAAATGCATATAACAAGACACTTGCACACACATCCAAATATAACCATGGCACAGACAGTGATAAAGAGTAGATTTGCATGATATTAGACTGAGTTATTTTAATAATTTGCTTTTAAGAGCAGCCGGTCGGTCGGTTTGCCTCCATTTACTGCTGAATCAAATGTAAGAGGAACCTGCATGACCTCTAAGGCTCCAGGCAGTTCTAATTCTGTCTAATCTCTGAATACTTTCTGCTAATGTGTACTTTCTTGTAGGTGAACAGTCATAGGGATAATTTTAAGAATATCTAGTTGTTTTATCCCAAATTTTAAAGATGCCATCATAAGGACACAAAGCTATCATCTGTATATTTATAGAAAATTAGAAAAAAGGACAAATAGTTTCAACTTTTATCCAATTTATAAAGAGTCAGTGCCTAGCACACAGTAGGCACTTGATTTGTTTATATGAATGGATGCAAGAAAGAGTAAAGGTAAACTCAGCCTTTAGGATAGCATTTCCACAGTGTGTCACACACACACACACACACACACACACACACACACACACACACGTCTCAATGGATACTAATAGGTCATCCCAGAACAAAATGCTGGCTGCTGGCACTGGTCTCAGGAGCCCAGATCCTCTGCAAGGCTTTCAAAAAAAATTGATTATAAGAGGCCGTCTGGACACAGGAGAAGCACAGGCTTTAGTGTCAAATCCCTGCACTCTCCTTGCCTCCTAGGTAACTTTGGGTAAGTTGCTTCACCTCTTTTGGCCTCCTTTTCCTCATTGGTAAAATAGGGATAAATGATTGAACCTGCTTCTTGAGGTGTGATGGAGATTAAATTAATTAATATGGGTAAGGCACCTGGTACAGTGGAGCTATACAAGTGTTTGCTATGATGTTCATCCTTATATTGGAAAGCCTGACAGCTGGGTTCAGTGACAAAAGCTCTGGACCTGGTTTGAGAAGACCAGGTTTTGCAATCTGGCTAACTTTGTGGCCTGGGGCAATTTTCTTAACTTTGTCAGCCTTAGTTTCTTATTTCTAAAATGGGACAATGCCTCCTCTAATATGTACAAAAATCCCTGACATATTGTAAGTGCAGAATAAACATCTGCTGAGTCTGCTGATGCAGGTTCTTAGAGCAATTGCCACAAAAGCAAAGCACAATTCAGCTGATCAGGTATATCTATTCTTGAAACTCTACTGTTTCCCATATACTATATGTTATGTAAAGAGTAATTTTAGGGGTAGAGAAACATCAAGGTTGAACTGGAAGTTTCATTTTAGTTCTAAGCTTGCTATGTCATAAAGGAAGAAAAAAAAAACTATGTGTTGGTATCCTTTACAAAAAGCTCTGCTATGTCAAAGCCTAACAATTCTGTTTATTTGGTCTTTTCTGAGATGAAAAGGGTGAGAGGAAATTCTCCTACTCTGCTTCACACTGGTTGCATGAGCTCCCCATTACTGACACTGGCCAAATGATGGTATAATTCTGGAGGGAGACACCCTCACCCTGAAGTCACATCACTTTTCCTATGCAAAGCAGAAAGGGAAGTCATTAAAGTTCATATGAGTTTCTCTTGTTGGGGATCTATTACTGCAGAGCTGAGATGGAAGTAGCCATGAATGCTTATGGTTTCTAAATGAAGATGTAGCATATAGAAAACACAGATAGGAATATATAGCTCATAATTATAGAGGATATACAGTAAAGTCTATGCTGTTGGTTTTCTCAGCAATCCACTCCTTCCCACATCAAAGTATTGCCAAATTGCAAAGACCTCCTTACCATTATCCCAGCAATTGAACTTTGCACACCACTTCAATCCATACTTATTGATTTTTGTCACTCAAATGGAAACTTATTGGTGGATCTATTTGGGTGACCTCTTAGAATAGAAGCCTTGATGTCACATGGAAAATGTAGCTTATGAATTCTTTCCTCCAAGTCTAACTGAAAAGTATACAAAGCATTCACCGGGTGCTCTCCTCACAGCTCTGTTTCTTCCCAGTTAATTATGATTCCTCAACCCTGAGAACAAAGGCCTTATTTTTCTCTAGTGATTGTGTTTGAGGTATTTTTAAAATGAATTCTAACAATTGGTTTACCTTTCAGTTCCATTTTGAGTAATGTTAGTGTTTTTATTTTTATGGATGTTTGAGACTTAACACTCCTGAATTTATCCAGAAAACTAACAGATTCTGGAAGGAAGACAAATTAGGACCTTGAACATAGACATTTATTAATAACTACTAATGTTATGCCTAGGGAATTATTTAGAGAGATGGAATGTGGCTGAGGCATGGTTCAAGGCAGGAAATAGGTCTTGGCAGAGGCCTTATAGCAGCCAGACTGATAAGCTTTATAATTTTACTATTTAAATAAATAACTGTATTACCAAAAATCATTGTTCTCTTTCTACTTTCTGCTTTTCCCCTTTCTCTCTTTTATTATTTTTTTCTTTTATTTTTACTCTATGTCTGCCTACCTCTTTCTGACCTGTTTCCTCATAGTGTTCTCTTTTCTTTCCTTTTTCTCTGTCTTACATTCTTTTTTTGAAAATCTTTATTATTGAGAGTATTACAGATGTCCCCCTTTTTGCCCCATTACCCCTCTCCACTCAGTTCCTACCCCACCCCAGACCTTCACCACCCTATTGTCTGTATCCATAGGCAATGCATATCCTATATAATAAAAGCCTAATATGCTAAGTGCCCAGTTGTCCAGTCGTCCATTCAACCAATCAAAGCATAATATGCTAATGATATGCTAAGGCTGATCAACTGCTCACTATGATGAGCACTGACCACCAGAGGGCAGATGCTCTGACTAGTAGGTGATCTTGCTGCTGATTGGTACTGAGCAAGACAGATAGGACATGCCCTGGAGCCCTCCCATGCTCCCTCCCCTGCTGGCCAACCTCCCGCATCCCTTCCCGGTGTGGTCCCTTGGCCTGGCCTGTGCCCTCTCACAATCTGGGACCCCTCAGGTGATGTCAGAGAGCTGGTTTCAGCCTGATCCTGCAGGCCAGGCTGAGAGACCCCACTGGTGCATGAATTTGTGCACTGGGCCTCTAGTATGCGTGTAAGATCTTTGGTTAATCTCTTCCAAGCCCCTTCCCCCCCTTCCCTCTGAGATTCATTAGTCTGTTCCATGTTTCCATGACTCTGATTCTATTTTATTCATCAGTGTATTTTGTTCATTAGACTATTTTGATTTTTAGATACAATTGTTGATAGATATGTAGTTATTGCCTTTTTATTGTTCATGTTTTTTATCTTTTTCTTCTTCTTTTTCATCTCCTTCTTTCTCCTTATTCTTATTCTTATCCACATTCTCATTCTTCTTCCTCTTCTTAAAGAATACCCTTCAACATTTCATGTAATACTGGCTTAGTGGTGATAAACTCCTTTAGCATTTTCTTGTCTGTGAAGCTCTTTATCTGGCCTTCAATTCTAAATGATAGCTTTGCTGGATAGAGTAATATTAGTTGTAGGAACTTGCTATTCATAACTTTGAATATTTCTTGCCACTCCCTTCTGGCCTGCAAAGTTTCTGTTGAGAAATCAGCTGATAGTTGTATCGGAGCTCCCTTGTAACTACTTTTCTCTTGCTGCTTTTAAGATTCTCCCTCTGTCTTTAACCCTTGGCATTTTAATTATGATGTGTCTTGGTGTGGGCCTCTTTGGGTTCCTCTTGTTTGGGACTCTGAGTTTCCTGAATTTGTAAGTCTATTTCTTTCATAAGATAGGGGAAGTTTTCTGTCATTATTTCTTCAAATAGGTTTTCAATATCTTCCTCTCTATATATACCTTCAGGCACCCCATAATATGAATGTTGGTACACTTGAAGTTGTCCCAGAGACTCATTACACTATCTTCATATTTTTTATTCTTTTTTTCTTTTTGTTCTTCTGATTGGGTGTTTTTTGCTTCCTCATCTTCCAAATCACTGATTTGATTCTCAGAATCCTCTACTCTACTGTTAAATGTCTGTTAATTATTCTTTATTTCAGTTAGTGTATGCTTAATTTCTAACTGGTCCTTTTGCATGTCTTTGAAATTCTCACTAAGATCCTTGAAAGTTTCACCAAGTCCCTTGAACCTCTCATTAAGATCCTTGAGCAACCTTATACCCATTGTTTTGAACTCTGTATCCAATAGTTTGCTTGCTTCCATTTCATTTGGGTCTTTTTCTGGATATTTCTTCTGTCCTTTCATTTGTGTCATGTTTCTTTGTTTCTGCAATTTGGCTGCTTCCTTGTGTTTGTTTCTATGTATTAGGTAGACCTGCTGGAATTGGTAGAGAGGCCTTGTGTAATAGGTGTGCTATAGGGTCCAGGGACTCAGCCTCTCCAGTTACCTGAGCTGGACACTTTAGGTGTGCCCCTGTGTGGACTGTGTGCACAGTCTTGTTGTAGTTTAGCTTTGATTGCTCTTGGCATCATTGGGAGGAATTGACCTCCAGGCTAATTGGCTGTGAGGACCAGCTGTAACTACAGTGGAAGAGCTGCTGTTCAGGAGACACCCCTATGGAGCAGGACTTGCTTCAGTGGGACTTCAGTGTTCACTGAGTCTGCTCCTTGTGTGTGTTACTTGTGGATGTGTAGAGTTGTAACCTGGTATGATCTGAAGCTGTCCACTGGGTGCACTGGCTCAAGGGCCTCCCAGGAGGTGCAAAGTCAGCTACTGCCTGGGGCCACCCAGCAGGAGCTACAGAGCAATCTGCAGGTGGCTGCTATTTGTATTGAGCTTGGAAGTGCCCAGACGAGTGCCGGCTGTGAAGCAAGGCAGGCTGGTGCTAGTGCTGGGTCTTGGGCCTCTTATTGATAAGTATGGGACACACTGACACCAACTGCTGCTTATTTGAAAGGTTTTAGGAATGTCTGAAGCCTGAGTCTGGACAGGCCATTCATATGGAAAAGCCACTACAAACATCTTTGGTGGGGCTGAAAATTAGGTGGGGCATGGTCTTGGGGAATCACCAGGGTCAAGCAAACAGTGTGAGCACACTGATGGAAACTCAGATATGGCTGCCATCAGATTTCAGGAGGAGGTCTCAGCATAGGAACAATGATCCCTGCAACACCCCTGTCAGGGAGAAAGCCACCCCTGAGTTCTTGCTCTGATGGCAGACAATCTAGTTCCTCCCATTTGCCCCCAAATCTACCCCAACTGTTGCCCCAGTTCTGGAGCCCAGAGGGATCAAGTCTGAGTGGGTTCCTGTGCTGGCCCTTTAAGAGAGACTGCCTGGGTCTCTAGCAGCCTCCATGTCACTCAGCCATAATCCGAGCTGTTTTTTACAACCCAAAGTTACGGGGACTTCTCTTCCCAGCTCTGGGACCCTGGGCTGTGGGACTGGTGTGAGTCTGGTGTGCTTCTCACAGGAGGCCTCTGCAGCCAAGATATCATTTCCAATTAAAAACACACCACAAGTGGATGTCAGACCAGCCCGTACCACACTTCTGTCCCTCCTACCAGTCTCGATGTACTTTCTTCTTTACTTCTCTAGTTGTAGGACTTCCAGCCAGCCAGCTTTTAGAGGGTTCTGAATGATGATTGTTCTGTGTTTTAGTTGTAATTGTGATTTGGTTGTGGGAAGTGGTGAGTACCAGCATTTACCTGCGTCACCATCTTAGTTCGCCTCTGTCTTACATTCTTACACTCTTCTCACCCAGACTGAAATTTAGCCTTGTTCTCACTACACAACCAGACGTCCGGGTGCCGCTGCCTGTCCTGCTTAGCAGCCGACTTATCTCGTGCCCGCAGTGCGCATAGGAATTTGTTCATAGTTTTATTTTTTTTTTATAACAATAGTCCGGCCCTCCAACGGTCTGAGGGACAGTGAACTGGCCCCCTGTTTAAAAAGTTTGAGGACCCCTGCTGTAGACTATAAAATGAAAAGAAAAGTAACTGAAGGCTAGGCTAGAGGAAAGGGGGCCTACAATTAGTCTTCTGTATTTGGTTATTATTTTGAGAACTAAACAGCAATTCAATCACAGGCAAAAAGAGATACCTTGCATTCTACATTCCAGTCAGAAGTTGACTTCTTTCCTGGAGGGTCAAGAACAGTGTTTATAAAATGGCACTGCCAAACTCCCTACTTTAGTAGACTGAACAAATAATATTATAATGCTTTTAAATGTATTCACTGTTAAATTTAATGTAATG
This sequence comes from Plecotus auritus, assembly GCF_963455305.1. Taxonomy (NCBI): domain Eukaryota; kingdom Metazoa; phylum Chordata; class Mammalia; order Chiroptera; family Vespertilionidae; genus Plecotus; species Plecotus auritus. The sequence continues at coordinate 127,584,914 of NC_137784.1, forward strand.
ATATTGAGAAAAGAATTACTAAATAGACCAAATTGCAATTTTTCTGGTGTCATTTCCATGTGCTCAATTTATGAGATGAATTCAAAGATGATTAAGGATTATCCTTGTATTCCAGAACATAAAAATGGTATCCAACATCCCCTCAGTGGAAGCTTTGGTTCTGTTTTTTTACAAGCTTTCCACTCTGTTCATATACAATACTGTATCTTAAATGTAAACCTATCACTAGGTTTAGCAAATCAATACCACAAGAGTGTGAAATGTTCCCCAGAACTCTCCACAAGGGTATTTCACAGTAAAAGCAATTGAAAAAGAAGCTGCAATGGAATATTTTATGAGATAGCCATTTAGATCACAAAAGGGCCATAAAAGTCACAAGCAGTTTGTGTGAAGCAAGGTTTGTAATATAACCATACAAAACTTGCTGGGAAGAAAGAGGAAAATTGCAAACCAATTTGTGGTTATAGCTTTTTCTGTCAATTCTATTGGGATTTAAAACTTGTAAAAGGTAGAAACTTTTGCCAGCTTACATTATGGAGAGAGAGTGTGATAACTATAATCATAGCAGCCAAACAAACACCAGTTATTTGAAGCCAATAAAGTATTTATTATCTGGAAAGCAATTAGTGCTTCTTGGGTTTATTTAGCCACAGAGTAGGAAGGTGTCACCCAACATCATTTGTCAGTAACATATTTGGGAGTCATCCCAGGATGTTTCATTTATATCTTTCAAAAATAGTTATGCAAATGATAGGTGAAGAATTGTCAAATAGAGTAAATTAAAGAGTGGGTCTGCTTTCTAGAGCCCACACAAACTACAAGATTGCAAGAGGGGATGCAGAAACAGGCCGTGTTTAATATTTTGTAATTATAAATGATCTGCCTTGCCCATTGTTTCAGGCCTTGCAGACCCAACCTGCCTTCTGAAAGTAATCACAATAGTTACTGTCTATACCGCATGCCTGCTGGGCATCACACATTCTATATACATAATCTTACTTAATCAGTTCAGCAACTCTGCAAGGCTTTGTTCTCTTTCTACAAATGAAGACATTGAGGCTTACAAAGATTATTTAGTAGTAGCTGAGAATCCAAACCAGAGTTTCTTGGGTTTCCCACCTGGGATCTTACCAGGACACCAGGCTCCTCCTCCATTTGGTGAGTCAGCTGATGGTCAGCGCCACAAACCTTACACATTTTTCTTCTCGGGTTACTCTTGGCATTACTAACTTTTCCCACACTGGCTACAGAAGCTGACAGATCACCTGGATATGTACTTTTCTGCATTTTCTTTGTCCTAGCTCTAAATTAATGCCTCCAAACATTAAAAACCAAAAACTCATTAGATTACAATTACAAGTCTTTTAGCATGACTCTTTATGATTCACTGTTGATTACAAGCTAATGCACTGCCAGTCTCCCCAGGTCTTTATTTCCATCTGAGCAATAAAAGCAATTTCTGGCTTCCCTTCAATTAACATTTCTCTTTAAAGAGCAGCAATCCATTAATGAAGATCTATAAAATGAAATCCCATCTCTGCTGTACTCAATCTGATTTCTTCAAACAAATTAAAACTAATATTGTCCCCTTTTAATATCATCAGAAAACCCAACATCTTTAGGTTGCAGTATAGCTGAGACAAGAGTCCTAGTATTTTTGCACCACTTATGGTTCACTTAGTACTTTCTTCAAATGGCAAAAGATCCCACTGGCGTCCTTGTCATCTGTCTTTCTAAAGTAGCCTTTCTAAAACCAGACAGAAATGTCTGTTTCTGTGTTTTGCAAAATCCCCACTCATCATAAAATTCCATGCCTGAAGGGTAATCTCTGTAGATGACTCACTAGTCTTCACTTAGCTGTAGGCCAGTCCCATACCTGGGGCTCAGCGGGTATTCTCCCTTTTCCTTACCCACAACACCAAAGATAGAAAGCAACTGAGATTCACAGGTAGTCCAGAAGAGCTCTGGAAGTTCCAGGTTGGGCTCACAACCAAATTCCTTCTCCAGCTGGTGTGCATCTACTAGCTGGAACACTTAAATGCACAAAGTCAGCACACCTTGCCTGGTTGTGCAATGCAGCTTCATAGCCTCAGGCAGAGTTGTTATGTAAGAAACCAGGTGTCAGACAGACCGAGGCCATCCTGACACTGCTGTATACTAACTCTGTGACCTTGAACTAGTCTAGTTTCCTTCAGGGTCATCAGTTTCTTCATTTGTATATGAGAATGATAATCTCTGCACTGGCTCTCTCACAAGGTTACTTCAAAGAATAAAAGAGAAAATTCTTTGTCCAAATGATCTGTAAACAATAAGAAGCTATAAACTAATATGAGATTATTCTCACCATTCATTGGTCAAAGGGGTGGATAACATTATCAGGCCTCGCCATGTCCTGGTCTACAATAGATATTAGAGAATGTCTTGTGAATTATCTGGAAAATGTTTCACCTTGAACCACATCAGCAACTCTCAGCAAAGGGGGAACAAGAGCAAAAGTGGAAACCTTGATGAGGGTTGGAGTCACTCAGAGCATTTCCATTTTTATGCTGGAGTGGAACTAATCAGGGCTAACAAGAGAACTCTGTGACCTCAAGCCAGCCTGGACCATTGTGACCTGTGTGGAGTCTACTATACCAGCATTCCTTCTCCAGCCTTGAAACGGGCCTCCCTCAAATAGCCAGGGCCAATTAGCAGTAGTACTTTGCCTTCAAGTCACCAAGTTTCCAAGTACTCTGTCCTCCACCTCCATGTACCACTTAGATTCTAACCTTCAAATTTCAATTGCATCAGTCCCAAACCATGTACATACATCACAAATAGAGCAAGGACTCTCTGAGGCCTTTGGCTAGTGGAACTGAAGAAATGTCTATTATCTTGCTAATCACTAAACTGCAGCTGATGAGATTTTAAACAACACAATGTTGTTGGTCCCATTGCCACTAAGGCAATTCATCAGCTGCTAACTTCAGATAGGGACTTGGAATGAGTGATAATTTTGCAACCACATGTCATCAAAGACAGCATATATTTTTTAATTTTATTTTATTGCTTAAAGTATTACAAAGAGTAGTACATATGTCTCCTTTTTCCCCATTGACCTTCCCCTGGCCTCCCCTACCTCCTTGCACATGCCCTCACCCCCTCCCAGTGTCTTGTGTCCATTGGTTATGCTTATATGCATACATACAAGTCCTTCAGTTGATCTCTTACCTACCCCCTCCAAACCTCCCTAGCCCTCCAACTGTAGTTTGACAGTCTGTTCAATGCTGCTCTGCATCTGTATCTATTTTTATTCATCAGTTTATAATGTTCTTTATTATCCATAAATTAGTGAGATCATGTGGTATTTTTCTTTCATTGACTGGCTTATTTCACTTAGCATAATGCTCTCCAGTTCCATCCATGCTGTTGCAAATGGTAAGAATTCCTTCTTTTTTACAACAGCATAGTATTCCATTGTGTAGATGTACCACAGTTTTCTAATCCATTCATCTGCTGATGGGCATTTAGGCTGTTTCCAAATCTTAGCTATTGTAAATTGTGCTGCTATGACCATAGAGATGCATATATCCTTTCTGTTTGGTATTTCTGATTTCTTGGGATATATTCCTAGAAGTGGGATTACAGGGTCAAATGGAAGTTGAGGAAACACCATACTGTATTCCACAGTAGCTGCACCAGTCTGCATTCCCACCAGCAGTACAGGAGGGTTCCTTTTGCTCCGCATCTTTTCCAACACTTGTCCTTTGTTGATTTGTTGATGATAGCCATTCTGACAGGTGTAAGATGGAACCGCATTGTCATTTTGATTTGCATCTCTCAGATGATTAGAGACTTTGAGCATGTTTCCATACGTGTCTTGGCCTTCCTTATGTCATCTTTTGAAAAGTTATCTATTTAGCCGAAACCGGTTTGGCTCAGTGGATAGAGCGTCGGCCTGCGGACTGAAAGGTCCCAGGTTCGATTCCGGTCAAGGGCACGTACCTTGGTTGCGGGCACATCCCCAGTAGGAGGTGTGCAGGAGGCAGCTGATCGGTGTTTCTCTCTCATCGATGTTTCTAACTCTCTATCCCTCTCCTTTCCTCTCTGTAAAAATCAATAAAATATATTTAAAAAAAAAAAAGAAAAAAAAAGAAAAGAAAAGTTATCTATTTAGGTCTGTTGCCCATTTTTGATTGGGTTGTTTATGTTCCTTTTGTTAAGTTGTATGAGTTCCCTGTAAATGTTGAAGATTAAACCCTTATCAGAGATAACATTGGCAAAAATGTTCTCCCATGCAATGGGCTTTCTTGTTGTTTTGTTGATGGTTTCTTTTGTTGTGCAAAAGCTTTTTGTTTTGATGTAGTCCCATTTGTTTATTTTCTCTTTAGTTTCAATTGCCCTAGAAGCAGTATCAGTGAAGATACTGCTTTGGCATATGTCTGAGATTTTGCTGCCTGTGGATTCCTCTAGTATTTTTATGGTTTCCCATTTTACGTTTAAGTCCTTTATTCATTTTGAGTTTATTTTGTGTATGGTGTAAGTTGGTGGTCTATTTTCTTTTTTTTTTGCAAGTATCTGTCCACTTTTCCCAACACCATTTATTTAAGAGACTGTCTTGTCTCCATTGTAGTTTCTTGCCTCCATTGACAAATATTAATTGAGCATACTGGGTTGTGTCGATTTCTGGGTTCTCTGTTCTGTTCCACTGGTCTATATGTCTGTTCTGGTGCCAGTACCAGGCAGTTTTGAGAACAGTGACTTTGTAGTATAGCTTGATATCTGGTATTGTGATCCCTCCAACTTTGTTCTTCCTTCTCAATATTGCTACAGCTATTCAGGGTCTTTTTTTATTCCACATGAATTTTTGGAGAATTTGTTTTAGGGCTTTGAAGTATGCCCGTGGTATTTTAATGGGAATTGCATTGAATTTATAGATTGCTTTGGGTAGTACGGACATTTTAATGATGTTGATTCTATCAATCCATGAACATGGTATATTCTTCCATTTGTTCATGCCTTCTTCTATCTCTTTTTTCAATGTCCTGTAGTTTTCTGAGTACAGATCTTTTATGCCCTTAGTTAAGTTTATTCCTAGGTATCATAATTTTTTTGATGCAATGGTAAATGGGATTGTTTTTTTCACATCCCTTTCTGTGAGTTCATTATTAGTGTATAAAAAGGCCATAGATTTCTGGGTGTTCATTTTGTATCCTGCTACTTTTCCAAATTCACTTATTTGGTCCAGCAGTTTTTTGATGGAGTCTTTGGGGTTTTCTATGTACAGTATCATGTCATCTGCAAATAAGGACAATTTTACTTCTTCTTTTCCAATTTGGATGCCTTTTGTTTCTTCTTCTTGTCTGATCGCTATGGCTAGTACTAGTACTATATCAAACAGGAGTGGTGAAAGTGGGCATCCCTATCTTGTTCCCATTCTTAGGGGAAATGAGTTTAGGTTTGCCCATTGAGTATGATATTGACTGTAGGTTTGTTGTATAGGACTTTTATTATGGTGAGGTATGATCCCTCTATTCCCACTTTCCTGAGAGTTTTTATCAAGAAGGGTGTTTGATTTTGTAAAATGGTTTTTCTGCAGCAATTGATATGATTATGTGATTTCTGTCTCTCAGTTTGTTTATGTGATGTATCACATTTATTGATTTGCGGACATTGTACCATCCTTTCATCCCCGGAATAAATCCCACTTGGTCATGGTGTATGATCTTTCTAATGTAATGCTGGATTCGATTGGCTAGAGTTTCTTGAGGATTTTAGCATCTATGTTCATCAAGGATATTGTCCTGTAGTTCTCTTTTTTTTTTTTTGTGGTGTCTTTATCTTGTTTTGGAATTAGGATAATGCTGGCTTCATAGAAAGAGCTTGGAAGTGTGCCTTCCTCTTGAATTTTTTGGAATAGTCTGAGGAGAATAGGTTTTAGTTCTTCTTTTAATGATTGGTAGAACTCCCCTGTAAAGATGTCCAGACCAGGGCTTTTGTTTGCTGGAAGATTTTTGATTGCTGTTTCAATTTTTTCAGTAGTTATCAGCTTATTCAGGCTTTTTGATTCTTCTTGATTGAGTTTTGGGAGCTTGTATTTTTCTAAGAATATGTCCATTTCATCTAGGTTGTCCATTTTGTTGGAATAGAGGTGTTCATAGTATTTTTTCATAATCATTTGTATTTCTGTGGGATCGGTTGTTATTTCACCTCTTTCATTTCTGATTTTGTGTATTTGGGTCCTCACTCTTTAATTCTAGGTGAGCCTGGCTAGAGTTCATCAATCTTGTTTATCCTTTCAAAGAACCAGCTCCTGGTTTTGTTGATGTTTTGTATTGTTTTTTTGGTCTCTATGTCAGTTATCTCCGCTCTGAACTTTATGATTTCCTTCCTTCTGCTTATGCAGGGCTTTTCTTGTTGCCCTCTTTCTAACTTTTTGAGTTGTAGGGTTAGATAATTTATTACCATCTTTTCTTGTTTTTGAGATAGACCTGCAGAGCTATGGACTTCTCTCCCAAGACTTCTTTCACTGTGTCCCATAGATTTTGGATTCTTTTGTTTCATTGCCATTTGTTGCCATGATGCTTTTTATTTCTTCTTTGATCTCTTTGGTAACCCAATCATTGTTTAAAAGTGTTGTATTTATCCTCTAGGTCAGTGGTTCTCAACCTTTCTAATACCGTGACCCTTTAATACAGTTCCTCATGTTGTGGTGACCCCTAACCATAAAATTATTTTCATTGCTACTTCATAACTGTAATTTTGCTGCTGTTATGAATCATAATGTAAATATCTGTGTTTTCCGATGGTCTTAGGTGGCCCTGCGAGTGGTTCTCGCAACCCACAGGTTGAGAACCACTCGCAGGGCCACCTAAGACCATCAGAAAACACAGATATTTACATTACAATTCATTAACAGTAGCAAAATTACAGTTATGAAGTAGCAACGAAAATGATTTTATGGTTGGGGGTCACCACAACATGAGGAACTGTATTAAAGGGTCACGGCATTAGGAAGGTTGAGAACCACTGCTCTAGGTGTACAATTTTTTTATTGTTTTTATTGTAGTTGATTTCTAGATCTGAAAAGATGCTTTATATGATTTCTATCTTCTTGAATTTGAAGAAACTTTGCCTGTGCCCCAATATGTGGTCTACCTTTGAAAATGACCCATGTGCACTTGAGAAGAATGTATATCCTGTGGCTTTGGGGTGAAATGTTCTGAAGATGTCAATTAATTCTATCTGGTCTAGTGAGTCATTTAGGATTGATGTTTCTTTGCTGCTTTTTGATTAGAGGATTTGTCCAGTGGTGATAGTGGGATATTAAAGTTCCCTTCTACCACTATATTGCTGTCAATCTCTCCCTTGATATCCTCCAGAAGTTTTTTTTTTTACGTATTTGGTTGCTCCTGTATTGGGTGCATATATGTTTACCAGAGTTATATCTTCTTGTTGAGTTTCTCCCTTTAGTATTATAAAGTGGCCTTTCTTTTTTTTAAATATATTTTATTGATTTTTTACAGAGAGGAAGGGAGAGGGAGAGAGAGTTAGAAACATCGATGAGAGAGAAACATCGATCAGCTGCCTCCTGCACACCTCCCACTGGGGATGTGCCCGCAACCAAGGTACATGCCCTTGACCAGAATCGAACCTGGGACCTTTCAGTCCGCAGGCTGACGCTCTATCCACTCAGCCAAACCGGTTAGGGCTGAATTGGCCTTTCTTATATCTTGCTATGGCCTTCACTGTGAGGTCTAATTTGTCAGATATAAGTATTGATACCCCAGCTTTATTTTTTTCATTTCCATTTGCCTGAAAAACCTTTTTCCATCTCTTCTCCTTCAGTCTGTGTGATTCCTTTGTTATAAGGTGGGTTTCCTGTAGATCACAGATATATGGGTCATGTTTTCTTATTCACTCAGCTACTCTATGCCTTTGTTTGGTGCATTTAATGCATTTACATTTAACGTTATTATTGATTGGTACTTGTTTGTCGCCATTTTTATTCTTTATACCTGTGTTCCTTCTTCGCTTCCTATTTCTTCTTTTTACAGCAGAACCTTTAGCATTTCTGGCATTGCTGGTTTGGTGGTAATAAACTCCCTGAGTCCTTTTTTTGTATGCGAAGCTCCTGATTTCACCCTCAATTTTGATTGATAGCCTTGCTGGGTACAGTATTCTTGGATTCAGACCCGCCTTTGCATGACTTTGTATATTTCATTCCATTCCCTTCTGGTCTGATGTGTTTCTGTTGAGAAATCAGTCAATAGTTGATGGGAGATTCTTTGTAGGTAACTTTCTGTCTCTCTCTGGCCACTTTTAAGATTCTTATTTTGTTGGTGGTGTTTGCAAATTTAATTTTAATGTGTCTTGGTGTCGATCTTTTGGGTTTCATCTTGTTTGGGACTCTGTGAGCTTCTTGGACTTGTGTTAGTTTTTTCTTCCCTATATCAGGGAAGTTTTCTGTCATTATTTCTTCAAACAGGTTTTCTATTCCTTGCTCAGTTTCCTCTCCTCCTGGAACTCCTATTATGGGATGTTATTTTATTTTGTGTTGTCCCAAAGTTCCCTTAGGCTCTCCTCCTGATTTTTAAGTTTTTTTTTATTTTGATGCTGCTCTGCTTGTGTATTTTTTCCTACCTTGTCTTCCAGCTCACTGATGTGGTCCTCAGCTTCTTCTAATCTACTGTTGATGCTTTCTATTGAGTCCTTTATAGCAGCGATGTCATTTTTCATTTCTTCTTGGTTCTTCTTCATTTCCTCTTGGTTCTTAGACATATTGTTGAATTTGTCTTCCATCCTTTTCAGTGACCTTATGACTATTGCGCTGAATTCTTTCTCTGTCATATTGCTTGGCTTCATTTCATTTACTTCCTTTTCTGGTGATTCCTCCTTTTCTTTCTTATGTGAGCTGTTTTTTGTCTCCCCATGATCGGTCCTTTCAGGGTTTCTGGTTATGTAGCTCTCTCTCTCTCCTGCATTTACTTTCTTCAGGCAATGCCAGCTGTGTTTCATTCCACAGTTCCTGGTGGGTGCTCTTTGATTCAGCTGTTCCTTCTGCTCTGTGAGAAGGTGCAGGGCCTGTCCATGAATTTGCGTCATTTGTCTCCCACTGAGCAGACCTCCCAGGCACCCGTGGTCAGGGAGGTTGGAGTTCTGGCATTTGTGGATTCGCACCTGAGGTAACTTGTCCCCCGTCGTTGCAGTTGTAATGTCCTGGGAAGTATCCGCGATCTCCCTGGTTGAAGTTAAGGCTGGATTTACGATCACAGTCAGTCTCTGATCACAGCCATCTCCCCTTCAAGATGATGTGGCCTCTGCAGCAGAGCCAGCTGCTCTGGGAGAGATTTCAGCCACAGTAGAGGCTGCCTGGTCTGTTGGGCCAGTCCTTCAGTCCCCAACAGTCCCTTGGAGTATAGCTGTCCCTCACTCCCAAATACTGACACTCCTCACACATCCACACACTCTCCTTTCGTTCTTTCACTCTCACACTATTAGCAGGCTGTCCCATCAGCAGCCATCTTGGATCCCGAAGACTGCATATATTTTATAAGTGGTTTTGCTAATATGAGCATTTAAGAATTGATATGCAAACCATATTTGTGATTTGCTTTCTCAACACTGAATTTTTTCACAGTATCTGGCCATTGCAGTGCATTGATATTTTAAGTAGTATCTCTGCTTCTTAGAGTAAAAAGAAAAAAATATGAAAATTATAATAGCTATTATAACTCATTTATCAGAGTGGTACAGTTATAAATTGTACTTCTCTAATTCATTCATAACCTTAGTCATTATATAAACACTAGAGGCCCAGTGCATGAAATTTGTGCATGGGGGGTGTCCCTTAGCCCCGCCTGCACCCTCTCCAATCTGGTACCACTTTGGGGATGTCCAACTGCTGGTTTAGGCCCAATCCCAGGGACATCCCTCTTGCAATCCAGGACCACTGGCTACTAACCACTCACCTGCCTGCCCCATTAATGCCCCCAACTGCCCTCCCCTACTAGGCTGGTCATCCTCAACGGCCCTCCCCTGCCAGCCTGCTCACCCCCAACTGCCCTCTCCCGCCATCCTGATCACCCCTAACTGCCTCTGCCTCGGCCCCCACCACCATTGCTTTGTCTGGAAGGAAGTCAGATGACCAGAAGATGGTCGGTCGACCCAGTCTAATTAGTTTTTTACCCTTTTATAAGTATAGATAGATTATATGGGATAGCATTGCTTAAAGGGGGGGAGCCTTTTTTATCAGGAAGAAATGCTCTTGGCAGACAAAAATACATAACCCCTATATCTGGACTGATAGCCAGTCTTATGCTCTATACTGCCAAACTGGTTATTAAAAAATTGAACTGCTTTCTTACACTTTACATCAAACAGCTGTTGCCCTTAAAACCCCTCCTCAGCGCCCACCTTATGTTCTGCTTTTGCAGTTCACCCAGATTAGGTTCTGATTGGTCGGTTTCTATGCCAGTCAGTGTCAAAAGCTCTACCTCCTATGCAGTCATTGGCTCCTCTGGGAAATCCAGAACAGCCCACATTTATGTTGGCACCACCCCTTCAGTAACACCCCCAATCTGCTCCTGGGTGTATCTCTGGCCACTCAGAAGTGGCACCTCAGGTCTGTGCTGGTGGCAATTTTGAATTCTCATCCCTGACTTAACCTTCTTAGAGTGTGAGCTCTGTGAAGCCAAGAATTTGTCTTGTTCATTCTTAGTTCACTCATAAACTTTACCTGTGTCTATGCATCTATGCTAGCACAGCATGGTGACTGGTCAAACATTCATTTCGGTTGTCATGGCCACTGCCTTTTTATATAGATAACTCACACCAAGATAACACATTCTAATTTGCATGTCTTACACCACTTTTGTCACTTATAATGACTGATGTTATTGAAATAAATGTATTAACATGATTTAGAAAAACTAAGTAAATTATCATGATTTTTCCTTGTGATTGTTAGTAAGATGAAGGCTGAAATCCATATTTTTGCCCTACTCCCAGTATTGTGTCACACTTGGAGTAGGGGTGGAGTTCTCCTGAAAGTGAATAGGAAGTCAAGTCTTTTGACTGCATGAGTTCTGGAGGACTAGCTCAGAACACCATTATGGGAAGGATCTACTGCAAATGGATAGGAGTGGTGATCACAGTGTGTTCATCCTTAAACCCAACATTTTTTTTTCATTTATTTGTTACTTACATGTAACAAGGACTCCATTTCTATGTTCTTTGCTGGTGTTGCTACTACTGCTAAATCAGGAAACATGACTTGGGCCAATGTCAGCCTAAGTATGGCAAAAATGTAGTAGAATCCATTTGGAATCAAGAGACTAGCATTTTCTCACCAACATCTGTCCCCAACTTAGCATATTCCCTTCCCTTTCTGTGCCTCAGTTTATTCTGCTATTGAGTGGGAAGGATGGGTGAGACAAACTTCAACTCTCAACAATTCCACATGGACTGTTACAAATTTGGATTTGCTTCCAAGGATGACTGAAGGTACCACATAGTTTAAGGTTGGTTAATCTCCTAAGAATTTCCCAGAAATTCACAAAAATCTATAGACCTGCTGAGAGCCCACTACTCTTCTTTGGGTTTGGAAATAATGAGCCATGTGAGCATCTACCAGTCTCTTCGTTGTTCCCCTCTACATAATAGGAAGAGTTCTGGACTTAGACTGACCTTGAGTTGACTACTAGCTCTTCCAATTATTAGCTGTGTGATTTAGGCAAGCTTACTTAAGGTACCTGAAACTCAGTATTTGAGAAGCTGGATACAGCTACATAGATTCTAAGGAGCCTTCCTTCCCTAACCCCAAAATCAAACTCATATACTTCCCCCATCCAATTGTGGTCAACTGTGTTTCAGCACTGTTCCTATCTCCTCAGAGAATTACTGTGAAGATTGAGGTAACTTCTGTCAAGTACTCAGCCCCCAGCACAGAGTAGTTGATCAATAAACAGGCATTCTTATTCCTATTATCTTTTGTTGTGGTTTACTTTGTCAGTGATTTAATCCACCAACCTTACCTAATTCACAAAACACACAATACCTCATTACAAAACACACAATTTACATTTATTTACATGTATTCATGTATTCATTTATCAAATGTTTATGTAATGCCCACTAGATTCTAGGCACTATTCTAGGAGTTAGAGAGAGATACAGCAAGAAAAACAAAGCTCTGCCCTAGTGGAGTTTATATTCTAGAGGGTGGTTACAGATAATAAATGTCATAAATATATAATGATAAAATATGTTGGAAGGTGATAAGTGCTATGGAGAGAAATTAGGGGAGAGTCTAGAGAGGGATGGAATGGAGTTGCATTTTTAAATAGTGTGATCAGGCAAGGACTCAGTGAGAGCTGGCATCTGAGTAAATACTTAAAGGAAATAAGAGAATGAGCTCTCGAAATATTTCAGGGAAGATCATTTCAGGAAGAAGAATAGCATGTGCAGAGATAGAAGGTACCTGGTGTGCCTAGAAACAGTAAAGAAGATAGTTCAGTTGAAACAGAGTAAGTAAGGGTGAGACTTTTGAGAGGAGATCAGAGTGTTCACTGGGAACCATTATGCAAGAGCTGGTAGGCCATAGGAAAGAATTCAGCTTTCATTCTGAGTTGAGAGTCACTGGAGAACTTTAAGAAGAGGAGAAACCTAATCTGATTTATGTCATAATAGAATCACACTATGGCTATTGAGATTATGTGATCCAGTGGTGGAAGCAGAGAGAACAATAAGACTATTGCTGTAATTCAGGTGAGAATGGTGGTGGCTTGGACCAGAGTAGGGGTAAAAAGGGTGGTGAAGATTAGAAAGATTAGATATATATTTTGAGGGGAAAACAGATAAGATTTGTTAATGGGTTGATTACTAATAAATGGTGATATGAAAAAATACAGAAATCAAAAATGATTCCAAGATTTTTAGCCTGTGATTCTAATATTTTTAGCATAAACACTTGGAAAAGTGCTGTTGCTATTAACTTCATAATTTATTATAATCACCATTAACAGCATGATAACAGTGAGACCATGTACAAACACTTGAATAATTTTTCCAATATGTAGACTGATAGAATGTTAGTTGCTTATTAGCTTTCTGATATCAATATTGAAGGGGAAATACATAAGGAAACTTTTCTTAAGCTAGTAGCTCTCAAATTTGGACATACATCAGAATCACCTATAAAGTTTGTTAAGAAATCTAAATAGAAATTCATTTGCAGACCTATGGAACTGGACTCTCTGCTTTAAACACATATACCACATATACAGCCACACATACCATGTTGTCACTGTTGTTTTTTGACAATTGAATCAGTCAAATGCCTGGTTTGTGGCTGATAACTAACCAACTTTCAAAATAAAATAGCTGGTTGTTTTAAATAAAATAATTTCCATTTCTGGGTTGTAGGTATTTATTATCTGTCTACTACCAAAGCAAAATGACTACAGCTGGTCTTGTCAAGATGGGTTTTTTAGAGGCTAATTGATTCACACACAAGACCTTTTGTTTGTTGAACATACTGCAGATTGGCCTCAGTTCTCCTTCTGACAATTCAGAGAAATGGATTAAAAATCCCCCAAGATTCTATACGGCTATATGATTCTATGATACAATGACTCTGCTTTATGATTACTAAATTGTTATTGAAAAGCCATTTGACTTTTAAAACTAGGTATTTATATAAAACCAAAACTGAAATATAGTGATCATTATTTTATTTAAATTATTAAGTTAATTCAGTATAGTGTACTAGCAAAAGATCACAGCCTTTGGTATCAGAAAAATCATTGTTCAAATCTTGAATCAAGTTGCTTCATCTCTCTACACCTCAGTTTTCTCACCTGTAAAATAAAGATATAATAGTATGTGTACCATGGAGCTGTTGTGAGGTTCAGAGAGAGTTTATGAAAAGTAGTTGGTGCAGGACCTGGCACAGAGTATGAGCATAAAAAATAGTAGCTAGCATCATCATCATCATCATTGCTATTAACTTAAGAATAATTAGTAAACATTATGCCTTTCCAATTATCATTAGAGAAGGTTACAAATAATTTTATGAAAACATGTCTAAATATTTTAGTACTTTTTAAAAAATAGATATGTCTGTAAATGAACATGTGGATGGGTGATTACTGAAATAGAGCAGAACTTATTTAAAGCGTTCTGGAAAAAAAAACAACACAGAAAAACCACCAAAAAGTGGGATTGTTTCTTCCTAGCCACTTACTGGCTGTAAGACCTTGGACAAGTTATGGCACATATTAACTTGATAAGACTAAATATTATTAATTTTATTGTTATTACATATAATATAAGCAGTAATAGTGTTAAAGAAGATTATGGTGGTAAAAATGTTGAATAAAAAAGATGTATATGCATCATATCTTAATAATTTGCATAGTTCTAACACTAAGGCTTCCAACTCAGAGGGGAGGAAACTAATCTATTTTGAAATTAGATATATATGAGACATTCTCCTGATAAACTGCAGGTTGTTGGTAGGCTAACAATGAGCTTGATTTTTGTCATTTGAAAATATATATTAAGAATTTGTGCATTCTTATACAATTCTAAGCCCAAATTTCATATCCCTGCCATTCTCTTGTATCTCAATACCTCATTTTCAGAGGTCGTGTTGTTGGTGCTATGTTATCCAGGACAAGTTAAGTGCATATATTATATATTACCTCATCCCAGACCTTCCTGCAGCTCTCTCCATGGACTCCCACCGACAATCTCTGTGATCTTTCATTTCAGATGAAATTGCCTCCTCCTAGAGGCTGTAGAGGAGATAAAGAGTTTGTGTAAGCTCAGAGCACCAGCTCTGTCTCTGACATGTAATCAGAAGCTTGCCTGCAATTTGAGTATTTCACAATAGTTGCCATGTTTTCAATAAGAATGATAAAAAAGCAGATATAAAGGCAAATATCAAGGCCGCTGGCTGACAAAAGCAGATTTCAGAAAGAAATGTGAAAATAGCAACTTACTTCAGCAATAAAGAGAGTATATTTTATACTTCAGATTTATTTTTTCCGTATTGTAAAATGGATTTTTAGCAAATGACATCCCAGAAGATATTTATCAAAGCGGGAAAGCTGTGGAAAGGCACAACTCAGATTTGGTCTAATATTTTGCCTTTTCTTTTGACATTTTCTTGCCTGGAGATCTAATTGCATTAAGTATGTACATTTTTTTGGCTGGAAGTCTTCTTCATGTATCTTTTAGATAAATCTTAAAAATACATAAGGTCTGTAGGGAAGATTTTTTAAGTGCAAATGAGACACAGTAGAATATTTTCTATGAGGATTTCCAAATAATTTACATCCCTATAGAGCTTTACCATGCACTTTCTGTGAATAAGGGAAAAGGTAAGATTCCAATGCACCTTCTGTGGAGCACTGTCAAACCACAGCAGTAATTTAATATCTGACATGCAGGAATGTACTTGGGCTGATCACTACTTTGGCTTTATTAAGCATTGTCATGACTGAAACTTTGCCTGATGGACTAGGTAAGTAGAAGTGTGACAAAGTGTCAAGTTATCAGTGTGCTGGTTGGTATTGCATTATACCTTTGAAAATGGACATAGGTTGACTACTTTGCTTTACCATTACACTTCTCTAGGACCTTGGAGTGCAAATGTTTGCTTAATTGGAAAAATTATATTCCAGATTCTATAAACACTGTCAATGAATTGGGGCGTTTCCTAGTAGAGATTTCGAACTTGTATCCATAATTTCTTCTCTTGATTTTATTTGTCATTCCCTATATCTTCAACTATTTCCTACTGGAAACCTGATGCATGAAGATTCGTGCAAGAATGGGCCTTCCTTTCCCTGGCTGCCAGCACCGCCTTTCTGCTCCGGCCCCAGAGCCACCTCTTTCCCCTCTGGCCTCGCCTTCCCATGCTTCCCAGAGGCCATGAGCAGCTGGGGTGGGACGGTGTGGAATGTCTGCGTCATTGCCATGCGACGACACAAGCGTCCCACCCCGCCCCTGGCCACTCGGC
The DNA here is from genome assembly GCF_963455305.1 of Plecotus auritus. Lineage (NCBI taxonomy): Eukaryota > Metazoa > Chordata > Mammalia > Chiroptera > Vespertilionidae > Plecotus > Plecotus auritus. The sequence goes on from NC_137784.1 coordinate 127,600,920, forward strand.
GCCTGTGTATGCAAATTAACCCTCAATCTTTGTTGGGTTAATTTGAATACTCACTCCTGATTGGCTGGCGGGTGTGGCAAAGGTATGGTCAATTTGCATCTTTCTCTTTTATTAGTGTAGATAGTCATTGTGGGTGAGGTGGGAGGCTTCATTTGGGGGGATTCGAAGTTGAAGTTAGATATAGGGATAATCTACATTTATTTTCTGCTCTGCAACAGAACTACTACTGCATTACTCCATATTTTAGGTGTTACCTTTACAGCAGGTAAGACCTTAGTAAAACAAAAGAAAATGTAAATTCATTGAATAATTACAGTTAGTCATAGCACCAAGATATGCAGGGCTGGGATAACAGCTTGGCATGTGACATTACTCAGAAGCTCAGGACTGCAGTATAGGTTACAGCCTCCTCAGGCAAAGCCAGTTCAATTGATGGCTTCTTGCCTGTGGCCATATGGGACAGGAGAGGAGAAAGAGTAGGTTTTCCTTTGCAATCTAAAACCATGAACACATCTCTGTGATTATAAGGTTCTGTGCTTTCAGATAACCTATCTAAAGACAATGAGATTTAAAGTATATCTTAAGTGTTCTCACCACACATATACAAATTGTAATTATGTGAAGTGATGGAAGTGTTAATTAACCTTATTGTGACAGTAATTTTATAATTCACTAGTGGTCTGGTGCACAAAATTCGTGCACTCAGGGAGGAGGGAGGTCCCTCAGCCAGACCTGAACCCTCTCCTAGTCCGGAAGCCCTCAGGGGATGTATGACTGATGGCTTAGGCTCGCTCCCCATATGGGGAATGGAACTAAGCCAGCAGTCAGATATCCCTACTGCTGCTGCAGACATGGGAGAGGCTCCGCCAGTGCTGCTGTGCTCGCCAGCTGTGAACCCAGCTTCTGGCTGAGTGACACTCCCCCTGTGGGAGCACACTGACCATCAGGGGGCAGCTCCTGCATTGAGCATCTGCCCCCTGGTGATCAGTGTCCATCATAGTGATCAGTCATACTGACTGCTGTTCAGTCGATTTGCATATTAGCCTTTTATTATATAGTCCTGGAGGCCCGGTGCACAAAAATTCGTGCACTGGGGGGGGGGGCCCTCAGCCCGGCCTGCACCCTCTCACAATCTGGGAGCCATCAGTCTGATATCCTTAGCTCTGCCACAGAAGTGGGAGAGGCTCCCACCACCGCCACTGTGCTTGCCAACCCTCAGCTTGGCTTGTGGCTGAGCTGCTCTCCCCCTATGGGAGCACACTGACCACCAGGGAGCAGCTCCGGCTCCACCCCCATCACCCCTGTGCCACTGCCAGTGGCCTCTCTCTATGAGGGGCAACTGGCGGGGCAATCAGGGGATGGCGAGCGGCTGGCCCACCCACTGATCGCCCCTCCACCGCTGCTAGTCACCACTGCCCCCTCATTGTCATCCCCTCCCTCTGCCCACTGGCACCCACCTTGGCTGGCCTGGCACTGCCTGCTCACCAGCCCCGCCCCCTGCCAATTGGTCATTCCACCATTTGGTCAATTTGCATATTAGGCTTTTATTATGTAGGATAAGTATATCAAACCATCATGTTATACACCTTAAACTCACACAATGCTTTATATCAATTATATCTCAGTAAAATTGAAAAAAAAAAGACAGGGAAGATAGACATTAGAAAGACAAATGTGAGAACCCAGAAAAAAAGGATAAAAGAAAGGAAAATAAAGAAACAAATCTAGTCCTAAACATAAATAAGCCATATTCCCAGTCCACCTTAAACAGTTGCTTTGTCAAAGACATCTTTCTGTAGGAGGAACTGGTTCTTCTTTTCTCTCTGCTTGTGTCTTACAGCTCTGTATCTTCTCTTGTCATGGATAATTGCCATAGGTTGACTCAACTAATTTTCCTATAACCAAAGAAAAGGATTGTTGAAGTTACTACATGGTAGAGGAGATGGTGGGCATGAAAGATGAGCAGAAAATGTGTTGCTTTTTCAAAACTGTCATTGAAAGGATAGCCAGAACATAAATGGTACTGTTTGGGATTCAAAAGGGTAAGCAGGTGTCTTCAAAGTCCCAAATGAGCTATGTACAAGCTTGTACAAACAAGTGCAGAATCAGGCCTGTTTGTTATTCATACAAACAGAGTTTAAACCATCTGAATTCTACAATTCCCAGAATTCAGATGGTGCACAATGGTCCATAATGAGCAGCACCTGTGCTTACCTCAATTACCAGACAGTTCCGAACAACAGCAGAAAGGGCTTACTAGAAATTTTTAAATAATAGATTTAGTTATGTCTTTCATAATTGGATTCAAAAGCTCAAAATTTCATTTTGCAACATGCTCATAAAATTTGTATGAAAAAGTCTGGCATTTATTCAAAAGAAATAGTCTGTGAAGGAAAAATTGCAAAACAGCCCACTGCTGGTAACTAAGCAGCCAAATTATAGTCCACACACTTGGAAAATAAACCATCTTTTTATTATTTCAGTAATTGAATTTCTGTTAAAGCGTGGAGCATAATTTAACATGAGGAATTTATTTATAATACAATAGTGTTTCAGTAATAAATGCATTATTATTGTCACTTTTAATGGAGTCTTATGTATTTCCTCTGAGCCTGTGTGGCAGACTTTGAGGCAGCCACTGCACCAGGGTTGTTTGTAGACAATTGAATTAATTGGAGACAGGGTCATTAACTCAACCTGAATACCTCTGATTGCTTCTGTAAATAAGGTTAGAGAGCAAATGGCTAATCTTCATTGTCATTATAGATTCCTCTTACATTTTCATACTGCCTTGTATATTAAGATCATTTTGCTAAGCAGCTTTTTAGACTCTCTACTTATTTACAGTATTGTCTTGCGTGGCATATAACCATAATTATATCAAACTTATATTACATACTCCATATCTTTATAAAACATGATACTAGAAAAGAACCTATGTTGAATCACAACTCATAAAAGCCATCAGGCCAATAAATGAATAAACTACAGTATATAAACCATCATATTAAAGGAAAGTAAAATCACAGAGTCAAAGTCGCTTTGGTTTCTTCTTACAGATTCATGTACAATTTGGAAACACATTAACACAGGATGGGTTGCCAAACATACAATTGCTAAAGAAAGAACACAGCAAGGGAAGAAATGATTAAAATCTCTTTATGTTTCAGTTGATGCCGTGCACTTTTTGTCCTTCTAGAACAACATTAATAACATGCAGATTACAGGAGGTCAGGTTCTTTCTCTCTCTTCTTTCTAGAATGGAGTTAACTAACAACTAATTTAAATATTGATACAAAATTATTTTATATTTAATTTGTATTGTTATGTTTTATAGCATTAGCCTGTTATAAGCACATGAGACACAAACTAGAAACATTTCTAAAAATTGACTTTCTTGTCATTTTATAATACAATCAGAAATAAAGGACCATTAAAACAGACAGTATTATGTTGAATAATGAGACTTTTATATGAAAGATAACAGAATGAGACAGAGGAGGAGGGCAGAGGGAGAAGGAAGAAAAATAAGTCTATGCCTCCTTCAGTTACTCCTTCCTTCCTTCCTTCCTTCCTTCCTTCCTTCCTTCCTTCCTTCCTTCCTTCCTTCCTTCCTTCCTTCCTTTCCTTCTTTCTTCTTTCTTTCTTCTTTCTTTCTTCTTTCTTTCTTTCTTTCTTTCTTTCTTTCTTTCTTCTTCCTTCCTTCCTTCCTTCCTTCCTTCCTTCCTTCCTCTTCTTTCTTTCTTTCTTTCTTTCTTTCTTTCTTTCTTTCTTTCTTTCTTTCTTTCTTTCTTTCTTTCTTTCTTTCTTTCTTTCTAAATTAGTACACCTTCTTTATTGCTTTAACATAGTGGTCATAATTACAGAAAGAGTAATGTTCTCTTTTCATGCAAAAGATCTCCCCTCTGCAATTGCTACAAGGATTTCTATTGCAAAACTGATTATGATATAACTTTATTTTACTATAAAGTTATTAGAACAAAGTGATCACTTTGTCAAACCTCCTCCCTACTCAGTACAACTAGGGTTTTCTAATGTTACATAGCTGCAGATCAACAATCTGAACTACTGAATTCATATCATTGCATTCATAATGGTGGAGGCTAAAATACATTCCTACAACTTGAAATAATTACTGTTGCCTTGTTACTTTTCTTGACAAAATAAAAAAAATTAATGCAAATATCTGAGATTATCCATACTGGATATGTATTAGATTATCTATACTACTTGAAGAGTAGGCCAAGTCTTATAAAACATAGCTCCAACACCAGGAATTTATCATTGCCCTACCACCAACTGGAAGCCTATCAGTTTCTTTTCTAGCTTTATCGAGGTATGATTGACAGGAATTGTATATATTTAAGGTATACATTTTGATGTGTTTATATATATAGTCATTGTGAAATGATTACTACAATCAAATTAATAAATGCATTCATCACCTCACACAGCTACTTTATTTTTTCCCTTGAGATCTAATCTTAGCAAATTGCAAGTAACAATACATCATCAGTAACTATGGTTACCATGCTGTACATTAGATCTTCTGAAGTTATTCATCTTATGTGTACCCTTTGTCCAATATTTCCCCTTCACCCCACCTCCAGCCTCTGGCAACCACCATTCTACTCTCTGCTCCTATGAGTTGAATTTTTTTTAAGATTGCACATATAAGTTAGAACACACTATTTTTCTTTGCATCTAACTTATTTCACTTACATAATCATTCTAGACTCATCCATGTTGTTGCAAATGTCAAGATTTCCATCTTTTTAAAGGCTTAATTTAATATACTAGTATATATATATATATATATATATATATATATATATATATATATATATAAAAAGCGTAATATGCTAACTAGACTGGACAGCCGAACGACCTTCCAGACGTCCTTCTGGATGAAGCTGCTGTGGCGGGGGCCAAGGAAAAGGTGGTTAGAGGCAATCAGGCAGGCAGGCTAGCAGTTAGGGGTGATCAGACAGGCAGGTGGAGTGGTTAGGGGCAATCAGGAAGGCAGGCAAGCAGTTAGGGGCAATCAGGCAGGCAGGCAGGCGAATGGTTAGGAGCCAACTGTCCCAGATTGCGAGAGTGATGTCCGACTGTTGGTTTAGGCCTGATCAGGCCTAAACCAGCAGTCAGACATACCCCAAGGGGTCCCAAACTGTGAGAGGGTGCACTGGGCCTCTAATATATATAATCACATTTTTCATTCATCTGTTGACAAACATATAGGTTGTTTCCATATATTGGAAGCCTATCAATTTTCACAAGGTTTTAAGAAATTTATCTTTATTGTTTATTGTTTAAAGTGTTACAGATGTCCTCTTTTTTCATCCCATTGATCCCCTCCACCCTGCTCCCACCGCCTACTCCTGGGCCTTCACTGCACAATTGTCTGTGTCCATGTGTTATGCATAGCCTATATAATAAAATCCTAATATGCTAAGTGTCCAGTCATCTGGTCAGCCATTCAACCAATCAAAGTGTAATATGCTAATGATATGATAAGGCCACTCAACTGCTTGCTATGATGTGCACTGACCAACAGGGGGCAGATGCTATGACTGGTAGGTTAGCTTGTTTCTGGGGTTCAGCCAATCAGGACTGAGCAAGATGGGCCGGATATACCCTGGAGCCCTCCCGCTGTCCCTCCCCAGCTGGCCAACCTCCCGTGTCCCTCCCTGGCCCTGATTGTGCACTGGTGGGGTTCCTTGGCCTGGCCTGTGCCCTCTCGCAATCCAGGACCCCTTGGGGGATGTCGGAGAGCCAGTTTCAGCCCTGTCCTGTAGGCCAGACCGAGGGACCCCACTGGTGCACGAATTTATGCACCAGGCCTCTAGTATGAATATAAGTTCATTGATTAATCTCTTCCTGCCTCCCCCTTCTCTCTGATATTCATCAGTCTGCTTCATGCTTCCATGTCTCTGGATCTATATGCTACTCAGTTTATTTTGTTCACTAGATTCCACCTATAAGTGAGATCATGTGATATTTATCTTTCTCTGAGTGGCTCATTTCACTTAGCTTAATACTGTCCACATCCTTCCATGTTGTCTCAAAGGGTAAGAGATTCTTCTTCTTTACAGCTGCATAGTATTCCATTGTGTATATGTACCACAGTTTTTTTTATCCACTCATCTACTGATTTTCACAAGTTTTATGACACACTGAAAGAGTTCACATTTCCTGTGGATATTTAATGAGTCATGTCCAAAAGATAGAAAAATATCCACCATTTAAGTTCTTTCAGACTTTTTATATTTACACTAGAGGCCCAATGCACAAAATTCATGCAAGAGCAGGCCTTCCTTTCCCCAGCTGCTGGCACTGGCTTCCCTCCAGCACACCAGACCCAGGCTTGCTTCCATCCAGCTGCCTGCAGGCACCTCGGACCCAGGCTTGCTTCCCTCCAGCCACTGGCAGGCACCCGGGACCTGGGCTGGCTTCCCTCTGGCCTCCTGCCAGCACCTGGGACCCCAGCTGGCTTCCCTCTGGCTGGCCGCAAGCACCTGGGACCAGGGCTTCCCTCCAGCTCCAGCTTCACTGGAAGAACATCCAGAAGGATGTTCTGTCTAATTAGCATATTACCCTCTTATTATTATAGATATTCTTGTTTGTAAAGCTAACTTTTGTGTATATGAGAACCTGAATAAAGTTTGACTCTTCCACATATGAATATACATTTGTGTATGCTATTGAAATACGGCTAGAATCCAAATGAGTGTTAATATAAACATTGATCAGCAACAATAATTCTTTATTAAATGACTAATGCCCAACATGTACTACAGAAGTCAGCATTTCTGTCCTTAGCCAGTTCATAGAAACATTATTCTTTTTTAAAATATGTTTTTATTGATTTGATAGAAAGAGAGAGGAAGGGAGAGGGAGAGAAAGAGATAGAAAATCTATGTGAGAAACATCTCAACTGGGAACTGAACCTGAAAGTCGGGCATGTGCCCTGACCAGGAATTGAACCAATGACCTTTTGGTGCATGGGATGATGCTCAACCAACTGAGCCATACTGACCAGAGTAGTAACATTATTCTTAATACTAGAGGCCCGGTGCATGAAATTCATGCACGGCGGTGTGTGTTCCTCAGCCCAGCCTGCACCCTCTCCAATCTGGGACCCCTTGAGGCATGTCCGATTGCCCGTTTAGGCCTGATCCCTCTCACAATCCAGGACTGCTGGCTCCCAACTGCTCACCTGCCTGCCTGCCTGACCACCCCCTAACCCAGCCTTGGGCAAACTACAGCCCGCGGGCCGGATCCGGCTGTTCTATCCGGTTCTCTTGCTCTCCCCTCCGCTCCTTTACTTTGAATTTATATTAGTTCACACAAACACTCCATCCATGCTTTTGTTCCGGCCCTCCGGTCCAGTTTAAGAACCCATTGTGGCCCTCGAGTCAAAAAGTTTGCCCACCCCTGCCCTAACCACTCCCCTGCCAGCCTGATCAATGCCTAACTGCTCCCCTGCCAGACCAATTGCCCCTAACTGCCATCCCCTGCCAGCCTGGTCACCCCTAACTGCCCTCAACTGCTGGCCTGGTCGGCCCTAACTGTCCTCCCCTGCAGGCCTGGTCGCCCCTAACTTCCCTCCCCTGCTGGCCTGGTTGCCTCTAACTGCCCTCCCCTGCTGGCCCGGTCACCCCTAACTGCCTTCCCCTGCAGGCCTGGTCACCCCCAACTTCCCTCTCCTGCAGGCCTGGTCCCCCCCAACTGCCCTCCCCTGCAGGCCTGGTCACCCCCAACTGCCCTCCCCTGCAGGCCTGGTTGCCCCCAACTGCCCTCCTCTGCCAGTCCAATCACCCCTAACTGTCCTTCCCTGCAGGCCTGATCGCCCCCAACTGCCCTCCCTTGCAGGCCTTGTCCCTCCCAACTGCCCTCCCCTGCTGGCCACTTTGTGGTGGCCATCTTGTTTCCACATTGGGGCGGCCATCTTTGACCACATGGGGGCAGCCATCTTGTGTGTTGGAGTGATGGTCAATTTGCATATTACCTCTTTATTATATAGGATTATGCATCTCAGTGAAGGATACTCCCCCCAATATTGTTTTATTTCTTAGCCAGACACTTTAAATGATGCTGAAATTATTTCACTTCTCTTGGTAATAGCCATCCTGGATTTTAGCCAATAGACAAATATACACTCACAAATACTCATTCACATGCACACATGTACAATCACATGTATACATGGTTACAGGCATACACACACTCAAACACGGGCACACACACATTCTGTCTCATTCAAACACCTTGAATTTAAGCATAGTTGTCTGAAATACATATTGAAATATAATTATATTCCAAGGATACTTTTTATTATATAATCTTTCTGTAAAATATTTATCCATCAGTTATTCTTGCCCAAATTTTTAACTGTAAGAGTAATGTACCTGGGTATTATCATTATGAAGCTAGAATAATTTATGCTTCCGAAAACTGCAATGGAATTTGAGATATTGATATCATCAAGCTAGAAAACATAAATCTTACTAAAAGTATACATCTCATGGTTTGTAAGTGAGCATATTTTTCTTGTTTTGGACATTTAACACCTTCCCTCATGCCCAGGCTATAAATACCTTGTCTTCACTCTAATCCCTAAGATGTACATTTATTTGGGCTCAGTTAGTGTCAATTCCATATAATTGTGACTTGCTATTGGCATAACTTTCAGGACATGCAAATTCCCAGGTTTTTCTGATGACTGTGAATATAATTTGTTTAACCTCAGAAGGTATTTTAATTATATTTTTAAAAATAATTTTTATTCTAAATCCTGCCTTCCTTGGAAAACTAAATTTTCCTAATTCTCTGCTTGAGAAATTCTTCCACATGACAAATTTCTGTTAGTAATAAAAACCAAACACTCTCACCTTATTATTACTAGCTTAATTCTCAATATCACACACCCTGCTAGTTCTTGGAAAAATGCCTAAGTTTGTTTCCATTTCTTTCTAGGTCAACTTTTAAGTGACTGTGTTCATTTGTAATATGGGATTGCCATTCTTGTTACTACTGATCTAGAGTCAAGTGTAAGCCCTGCCATACCATATACAGGAGTCAATGTTGAATAAGGCAGACTGTACTTAGCTATCTTATTACTGGTGGCCATGATCAGACTTTTCCTCTTGACATCAAAAGCGAGTGCGGTGCAAAATCAAATAAGCCTCCCAAGTATAAAGTGTGATATCCTCTTCTCTCATTTGCACTTGACCTCCTTATTTTAACATTGATGAGGAGGGAGACTGTTAGCTAGAAGGCAAGATGTTCAGTCAGATAGTATTATGAGATTAAAGATCCAGTATTTCCTTTACTGTCATTCAAAATAACAGGCACAGAAAATTCTGTTTAAAACAGCTGGGCTTTTTTACTCAAAGGGATTCTGTATAGAAGATTTAAGATGTCAGTTTTAAATATGACATTGATAGTCTTAGGCAAAGAATTCTTGTAGAAACTGTCATGTTTCCTGCCTGTTTATTAATGGTCTTTTGTAATTTATAGTAAACGCTGGGGAGGATTTTCAGGCCCATTTATCATGGGAAGGGAACACCTTTTTGTTCTTAATGTGAGGGTGTCATAATTAGAATGCATATGGGCTAGGAGATTTAGTTTTGTCTTTTCTGAAAGTCCTTCAACCTCATACCTAATCCCACATTGATTGAATATTTTACTTCCATGAGGAAATTAATTATGCTACTAGAAAAATCATCAACTAAAAAGGGAGTTAATATTAGGCACAATGTAGAATAGGCTGGTTAATGAATCAAAATTATATGATGAGAGTGGCTCACATTTCAAATAAATTGGAATAATGGAGTCATCATTTTAATTAAAAATATGAAAGTCTGTGTGTATGTAGCACTCATTTTTAGTAAGAGCCACACGATTTATTTCTTATGTTCATGCATGTATGTGTATTGTGACTTATCAATAGCTATTGCTGTAATATTGATTACATTGAAAATGTTCATCCAAAAAAGTTGTATTTTGTCAATGAATTGAAGCTGAAGAAAGAGTCAGACACAGTGAAGGGTTGGCATCTGTACAACCAGTTGAAAGGTTATAAATATATCATCAGGTAACCTATTTGCTTATTTTCATCAAATTAACTTAGGATTCAGGATGTTTTTGGCGTTGGGTAGGCTGGCCTAAGTGTTATCTTCTGCTTAGAGTCAGCAATACATAAATATTTCATAGTTAAGTATTGTTCTTTACAAGATGACCTTGTTTGTGCTGATTTTCTATTAATTATTAAGCCATTTGAAATATTTTTTAAATTTTATTGTTTAAAGTATTACAAAGAGTAGTACATATGTCTCCTTTTTTTCCCCCATTGACCTTCCCACGGCCTCCCCTACCCCCCTGCACATGCCCTAACCCCACCCCCCCCAGTGTCTTGTATCCATTGGTTATGCTTATATGCATGCATACAAGTCCTTTGGTTGATCTCTTACCTCTCCCCCCAAACACTCCCCAGCCTCCTCGCTGTAATTTGACAGTCTGTTTGATGTTTCTCTGCCTCTGTATCTATCTTTTTATTCATCAGGTTATAATGTTCTTTATTAACCATAAGTGAGTGAGATCATGTGGTATATTTCTTTCATTGCCTGGCTTATTTCACTTAGCATAATGCTCTCCAGTTCCATCCATTCTTCTGCAAATGGTAAGAATTCCTTATTTTTTATAGCAGTGTAGTATTCCATTGTGTAGATTACCACAGTTTTCTAATCCACTCATCTGCTGATGGGCACTTAGGCTGTTTGCAAATATTAGCTATTGTAAATTGTGCTGCTATAAACATAGGGATGCATATATCCTTTCTGATTGGTGTTTCTGTTTTCTTGGGATATATTCCTAGAAGAGGGATCACAGGATCAAATGGGAGTTCCATTTTTAGTTTTTTGAGAAAATTCCATACTGTTCTCCACAGTGGTTGCACCAGTCTGCATTCCCACCAGCAGTAAAGAAGGGTTCCTTTTTCTCCGCATCCTCTCTAGACTTGTCATTTGTTGATTTGTTCTGACAGGTGTGAGGTGGTACCTCATTGTTGTTTTGATTTGCATCTCTCAGATGATTAGTGACTTTGAGCATGTTTTCATATGTCTCTTGGCTTTCTGAATGTCCTCCTTTGAAAAGTGTCTATTTAGGTCCTTTGCCCATTTTTTTTATTGGATTGTTTATCTTCCTTTTGTTAAGTTGTATGAGTTCCCTGTAAATGTTGGAAATTAAACCCTTATCAGAGATAACACTGGAAAATATATTCTCCAATGCAGTGTGCTTTCTTGTTGTTTTGTTGATGGTTTCTTTTTCTGTGCAGAAGCTTTTTATTTTGATGTAGTCCCATTTATTTTCTCCTTAGTCTCTCTTGACCTAGGATTTGTGTCTGTAAAGATATTGCTACGACATATGTCTGCAATTTTGCTGCCTATGGAGTCTTGTAGGATTTTTATGGTTTCTCGTCTTACATTCAAATTCTTTAGCCATTTTGAGGTTTTTTTTTTGTGTGTGTGTATGGTGTAAGTTGGTGATCTAGTTTCATTTTTTTGGATGTATCTGACCAAATTTCCCAGCACCATTATTTAAAGAGGCTGTTTTGGCTCCTTTGTATGCTTTTGCCTCCTTTGTCAAATATTAAGTGAGTACACTGGCTTGGGTCAATTTCAGGGTCCTCTATTCTGTTCCATTGGTCTATATGTCTGTTCTTGTGCCAGTACCAGGCAGTTTTGAGAACCATGGCTTGGTAATATAGTTTGATGTCTGGTACTGTGATAACTCCAACTTTGTCCTTCTTTCTCAGGATAGCTGTGGCAATTCAGGATATTTTTTTATACCCGATGAATTTTTGGAGAGTTTGTTCTAGATCTTTGAAATATGCCATTCGTATTTTAATAGGTATTGCATTGAATCTATAGATTGCTTTAGGTAGTATGGACATTTTAATGATGTTGATTCTACCAATATATGAACATGGTTTGTTCTTCTATTTGTTTATGTCTTCCTCTACCTCTTTTTTCAATGCCCTGTACTTTTCTGAGTACAGGTCTTTTACGTCCTTGGTTAAGTTTATTCCTATGTATCTTAATTTTTTTTGGTGCAATGGTAAATGGGATTTTTTTTCATTTCTCTTTCTGTGAGTTCATTATTGGTGTATTAAAAAATGCCATAGATTTCTGGGTGTTAATTTTGTATCCTGCTACATTGCCAAATTCATTTATTTGGTCTAGTAGTTTTTTTATGGAGTCCTTGGGATTTTCTATGTATAGTATCATGTCATCAGCAAATAAAGACAGTTTTACTTCTTTTCCAATTTGGATGCCTTTTGTTTCTTCTTCTTGTCTGATCGCTATGGCTAGTACTAGTACTATGTCAAACAGGAGTGGTGAAAGTGGGCATCCCTATCTTGTTCCTGTTCTTAGGGGAAATAGGGTTTTTTTGCCCATTGAGTATGAAGTTGGCTATAGGTTTGTCATATAGGGCTTTTATTATGGTGAGGTATGATCCCTCTATTCCCACTTTGCTGAGAGTTTTTATCAAGAACAGGTGTTGGATTTTGTAAAATGCTTTTTCTATATCAATTGATATGATTATGTGATTTTTGTCTCTCAGTTTGTTTATGTGATGTATCACATTTATTGATTTGTGGACATTGTACCATCCTTGCATCCCTGGAATAAATTCCACTTTGTCATGGTGTATTATCTTTCTAATGTATTGCTGAATCTGATTTGCTAGAATCTTGTTGAGGATTTTAGCATTTATGTTCATCAAGGTATTGGCCTGTAGTTCTCTTTTTTTGTGGTATCTTTATCTGGTTTTAGGATTAGGGTAATGCTGGCTTCATAGAAAGAGCTTTGAAGTGTGCCTTCCTTTTGAATTTTTTGGGAATAGTCTGAGGAGGATGGGTTTTAGTTATTCTTTGAATTATTGGTAGAACTCCCCTGTAAAGCCACTGGACCAGGGCTTTTGGTGGCTGGAAGATTTTTGATCACTGTTTCAATTTCTTCAGTAGTTACTGGCCTGTCAGGTTTTTTTTATTCTTCTTGGTTGAGTTTTGGGAGCTTGTATGTTTCTAATATGTCCATTTCATCTAAGTTGTCCATTTTGTTGGAATAGAGGTATTCATAGTATTGTTTCATAGTCGTGTGTATTTCTGTGGGATCAGTTGTTATTGTTATTTCAACTCTTTCATTTCTGATTTTGTATATTTGAGTCCTTTCTTTAATTCTTGGTGAGCCTGGCTAGAGGTTCATCAATCTTTTGTATCCTTTCAAAGAACCAGTTCTTGGTTTTGTTGATTTTTTGTATTGTGTTGTTTTGTGTTTTTTTTTGTTTTGTTTTTGGTCTCTATGTTGTTTATCTCTGCTCGGATCTTTATTATTTCCTTCCTTCTGCTTATGCAGGGCTTTTCTTGTTGTTCTCTTTCTAACACTTTGAGTTGTAGGGTTAAATAATTTATAACCCTTGTTTCTTATTTTTTGAGGTAGGGTTACAGAGCTATGAACTTCCCTCTTAAGACGGCTTTCACTGTGTCCCATAGGTTTTGGATTCTTGTGTTTTCATTGTCGTTTCTTGCCATGACGCTTTTAATTTCTTATTTGATCTCTCTGGTAGCCCAGTCATTGTTTAATATCATGCTATTTAGCCTCCAGGTGTTTGATTTTTTATTGTTTTTATTGTAGTTGATTTCTAGTTTTATGTCATTGTGATCTGAGAAGATGCTTGATATGATTTCCATCTTCTTGAATTTGAAGAAACTTTGCCTGTGACCCAATATATGGTCTATCTTTAAAAATAACCCATGTGCACTTGAGAAGAATATATATTCTGTGGCTTTGGGGTGAAATGTTCTGAAGATGTCAATTAATTTCATTTGATCTAGTGAGTCATTTAGGATTGATGTTTCTTTGCTGATTTTTTGTTTAGAGGATTTGTCCAGTGGTGTTGTGGGGTATTAAAGTCCCCTACTATGACTGTATTACTGTCAATCTCTCCCTTGATATCCTCCAGAAGTTTTTATTTTTTATGTATTTTGGTGCCCCTGCTTTGGGTGCATATATGTTTACCAGAGTTATATCTTCTTGTTGGATTGCTCCCTTTAGTATTATGAAGTGGCCTTCCTTATCTCTTTTTATGGCCTTCACTTTGAGGTCTAATTTGTCAGATATAAGTATTGCTACCCCAGCTTTTTTTTCATTTCCATTCGCCTGAAAAACCTTTTCCTATCTCTTCACCATCAGTTTGCATGAGTCCTTTTTAAAAAAAAATATATTTTATTGATTTTTTACAGAGAGGAAGGGAGAGGGATAGAGAGCTAGAAACATCGATGAGAGAGAAACATCGATCAGCTGCCTCCTGCACACCCCCCACTGGGGACGTGCCCGCAACCAAGGTACATGCTCTTGACCGGAATCGAACCCGGGACCCTTCAGTCCGCAGGCCGACGCTCTATCCACTGAGCCAAACCGGTTTCGGCTATGAGTCCTTTTTTCTGAGATTGGTTTCCAGTAGACAGCAGATATATGAGTCATGTTTTCTTATCCACTCCACTTCCCTATGTCTTTGTTTGGAGCATTTAATCTATTTATATTTAAAGTTATTATTGATAGGTACTTGTTTGTCGCTGTTTTTATTCTTTATGCCTGTGTTCCTTCTTCGCTTCTTATTTTTTCTTTTTACAGCAGACCCTTTATCATTTCTGGCATTGTTGGTTTGTTAGTAATAAACTTCCTTAGTCCTTTTTTGTCTGTGAAGCTCCTGATTTCACCCTCAATTTTGACTGATAGCCTTGCTGGGTATAGTATTCTTGGATTCAGACCCTTGCTTTGAATGACTTTGTATATTTCATTCCATTCCCTTCTGGCCTGATGTGGTTCTGTTGAGAAATCAGTCGCTATTCTGATGGGGGTTTCTTTGTAGGTAACTTTCTGTCTCTCTCTCACTGGCCACTTTTAAGATTCTTACTTTGTTGTTGGTGTTTGCCAATTTAATTATAATGGGCCTTGGTGTCGTTCTTTTGGGGTTCATTTTTTTGGGGGATTCTGTGAGCTTCTTTGATTTGTGTTAGTTTTTTCTTCCCTATATCAGGGAAGTTTTCTGTCATTATTTCTTCAAACAGGTTTTCTATTCCTTGCTCAGTTTCCTCTCCTTCTGGTACCCCTATTATTCAGATGTTGTTTCATTTTGTGTTGTCCCAAATTTCCCTTTGGCTCTCCTCCTGATTTTTAAGTTTTTTTATTCTGATGCTGCTCTGCTTGGGTATTTTTTCCTACCTTGTCTTCTAGCTCACTGATGTAGTCCTTTGCTTCTTCTAGTCTACTGTTGATTCTTTCTATTGAGTTCTTTACAGCAACAATGTCATTTTTCATTTCTTCTTGGTTCTTCTTCATTCCTCTTGGTTCTTACATATATTGTTGAATTTGTCTTCCATTCATTTCAGCAACCTTATGACCATTTCTCTGAATTCTTTCTCTGACATATTGCTTGCCTCTATTTTGTTTACTTCCTTTTCTGGTGATTCCTCCTTTTCTTTCATATGGAGGCTGTTTCTTTGTCTCCCATGATCTCTCTTCACTGTGTGTCTGGTTATGTAGCTCTCTCTCTCCTTCCCTTAGGTGAAATCTGACATTTCTGTGAGAAGGTGCAGAGCTCGTCCAAGTCCACGTATTTGCGCTGTTTGAAATCTGGAGTTCCTGGTTTTGTAGCTGGTCCCTGGGTGTTGTGGTTGTGGAGTTCCAGGATGTATAGCCTTCCAATAACAGCCACTCTCCCCTTCAAGATCTGAAATATTTTTCATAACAATAAAATTATATACAAGTTATGCTAGTCACCCTAGAATATACAAAATAACTGTACAACCTGGCCTCTGTCATCAAGTAATGTAATATTTAGTTAAGCAGGCAAAAGGTTAATAGAATGAAATAATTTAAGAATAAGCAAGCGATAAACTATGATGCAATTAGTAAAAAGAAAGAACAGGGCTGTATCTGCGAGAATTGACATCACTAGAGAAGACCTTATGTTATTTGAATTTGAGCTTAAAAGATAAAGATATAAGCAAGCATACAAAAAGAAAAATGTGGTATTCTAAACAGAAAAACAATATAAGGAAATGCATGGAGGCAATGTTGGAGCAGGGAGGAGACAACAGTAGCAGGTGTGTTGGGAATAGAAGGAAATAAAAACCTGGAACTAAGGTAATGCATTTTTAAATTTGTATTTAAAAAAATACAATTTCACAGTCAGATCTCTGAAAATCTTGTAGAAAGAGTATATTTATCTGTGAGGAAGTCATTATAAGTTCTGAAGCCAAGAGATCTCATGTTCTATATGTTCACTGGGACTAAGTACAAAAGAAGTCAAAGCTTTTAGTCCACCAGGGAGTGCAGTCAAGGAAAATAATGAAAAAACACCTGACTTGCAATGGGGAAGTAGGCTGGACAGTGATTGTTGGGGGCACATGTTGACCACATCTTTAAGAAGTTTCATGGAAGACCATCAGCAACTGTTTCCTGATTAGGAACCTGCAGCCTGGTCCCATCCAGAAAGACTGAGCAGTTTTTTCTCCTCATGGTTACATGTTATGTTATTTCCTCTTCTTTGTGTTAGGGAGAGACACGGCAATTTTGCAAGTTTAAATTTTTGCCATTCACTTAGGTATTTTAATGCTTGTATTTACAATATATTTCAGACATGGTTATGAAGACACATTCAGTAAGGAAACTGTATGAGTTTTATTTTAGAAATTGTGTATGTGACTTTCAAGGCCATTCATTGAATGCCTTGCCACTCCACATACAGGAAATTTTTTATGGTATTACTTTTATAATTAAAAACCTTTATTTTAAAATCACACAAATCAATATTCATAAATGTGTGCAATATCATTGGAAGAAATATAAGGATATGATAACAGTGGAAAACTAGAAAATTGGGTAAAATGACAGTACAGAGTAAGAAGATACATTTTCATTGGATCTCTTTCTGCGTATTTTTAATTTAGTACCATGTTTGTACCATGTTTATTATGTATTTAAAAACAAATACAATTTAACAAACCACAGTGATGTGAAACATAAAGAACATTTACTTTTTCCCTATTTAATTTTCACAAACTATTAATAAATGTGGAGTTATTCGCTGTCAACTGTGTTGTTTTTTTCTCTAGCCTCAGTGAGATTTGTCATTTGAATGAGTCAAATGCAACAAGGTTTTCCTAGTATGAAAGGTTGCAAATTCTTGCAAGCTACCTCATTATGTCACTTGAAGAAAGAATTTGGCATTAATTCTGTGTTTCTGTTGCCTTTTGATATAATTACAAGGAT
Organism: Plecotus auritus; assembly: GCF_963455305.1. Taxonomy (NCBI): domain Eukaryota; kingdom Metazoa; phylum Chordata; class Mammalia; order Chiroptera; family Vespertilionidae; genus Plecotus; species Plecotus auritus. The sequence continues at coordinate 127,618,262 of NC_137784.1, forward strand.
GGATATTGTAGTAGATAACCGATTCTTTTCATTTCCTCAAGCTGTGGTGTTTAAGAAACAGTCACAATACCCTGGTGAAACCTCCCACCCACCACCCACTGCCTTTGGAACCGAGTCACAAAACTTTGGCTAAAATATATTGGAGCTTCATGTGTAAAGTGTTCCATCTGATTCCCAACCCCACCCCACTATCACCAGTGTTCTTGTAATAATCACTTGAGGTCATAAGATTGAAAATACTGAAACATTATCAAGTGCTCTGCACTTAAAAAGTACTTTGGTTTTGTTGATCCAATGATGATGATATTCCATTGGGGTAGACCATAGGGACATGGACAGTAGACAGTTCTCCCAGAGATCTATAGAGAAAACTTCTTTATGGCTTCACTCTAGGTGTCTTCAGTGCACCAGGCATTTTACAGAGTATGTGTGTGATATGTAAAGTGTCTGGCCTTAGAAACTTAACTCTTAATGAAGTGTCTGTGATATATCAGATAACAAGTCATACATGAATGAATAGCAGACAATACTGATAAGGAGATTGGCTTTGAGAGCCTTGAAAGAAAAAAATGTAGTCTATAGAGAAGTTGGAAGAGGAATACCCACTTCCCAAATCCAGAGGTAACTTTAAGCATCATCGGAAACAGAAAAAAGAAACCAAGCAAGGAAAATGCAGAAGCTTGTGGGGAGCTGCTCTGAGCCTATCTCCATCCTGCTTTGTACTCTTCCAGGTAATTCAGCCTGTCAACTGCCCAGGCTCTCCTGATAGGTAGTTGGGCACCTTCTATCTCCAGACCCATTCTATAGACACAGTGGGGAGATTCCTGCATGGAAGCAGCTTTCAGGTTTAAGTCACACAGATGAAGTACATACCCTGCTCCACCTAAGATTTGTGACTGCTGTAATTCTTTTTTGGAAGGCTCTGTCCTTATATTAGATTTCTGGCCTGTGGCCCTCTCTGAGTTCCTTAAGAATGTGACCTGCCAAGCATTCATTCGCTGCTTTGATGAAGATGAGGACTTAGAGAGTCAGCATTCACATTTACTTGCTTGCCTTTATTCCCTCTCTTGCTCCCCTTTAAAAAATGTAAATTGTGTTTCTCTCAAGATACAATGGCCCTTTAGCCAGCATTGACCAGCCTTACTGGGAACATTCCAGCATCCTCTACAGGGCCACCACACCTCATACTATGGTTAGGCTGAGTACAGATGCCTTATTGCTTTTTTTTTGTATCATTTCTTTGAAACTGAATATTGAAATGTGTCCTATAGTATCGTTAAAATTGTTTTTCAACTTGATATTGTTTGGTACTAAGTCTCAATATCCTCGGCTATAAAATGGTAGTAAGAGTATAACTCACAGTACTGTTATGAGGATTAAAAGACAAAATGCAGTATAAGTGCTGAACCTTGTTTTTGGCACACAGCTCTTGCTCCATATATCATAGCTAAGACTAGTATTTCCACTATGAAATATGCTCTGGGTCCAAGCCATGGTCATTTATGCAGTCTAATGCCACTCTAATTTTTGGCTAGAACAGTGGCAAGCCATCTTTTACTCTTGCAGTGATCCATACATAGCACACATTCAGAGGAAAGAATCATGTATGTGGTCAACTCCTGGTGCAGGCAAGTCATCTGAGGAAAGTTGCAAATTGTAAGAAGGAATCAGATTAGAACCTCTTCAGGAATAATTGCCTAAGGAAAGTTTATGCTTGACAAAGTTAGATTAAATATGACATAGGCAGTTAACTTTCTCTTGCTAAAGGAGGGCAGAATAATTATGGAAACATAAAATCCTCAGTTGATCTCAAAACTGTGTTTTAGCCTTTAGTTTAAAATTTACTAACTTATTTTATCCCCAACAGCTTATATCTGAATAGACCATGTAGGTTTTAGCCTTGCTACTCTCAGTGAGGTCCACCAATGAGGAGTATCTACATCACTGGGGAATGTGTTAGAAATGCAGAACTTCAATGCATAATTAGAATCCTCATGTTAATAAGATCTCCAGGTGATTTGTATGCATACTGAAATTTAAGAAGCAGTATTAATAAAGTTCTCTCACCTAAATTCTCTCAATCCTCTTATAATTCTTTGTGATATATTAGCTCTGTTTTGGAGATGAGGAAACTAACACCCTTATGTTAAGTGCTCAGCCTCAGGTCACGCAATAATACAGTATCCAAGGCAATATTAAAAATGAGGTAATCTGCCTTGACAGGTTTGGCTCAGTGGATAGAACATCAGCCTGCAGAGTGAAGGGTCCCGGGTTTTATTCCAGTCAAGGACATGTACCTTGGTTGCAGGCTTGATCCTAAGTAGGGGGGAATGCAGGAGCAGCCAATCAGTGATTCTCTCTTATCATTGATGTTACTCTTTCTCTCTCTCTCTCTCTCTCTCTTTCTCTCTCTCTCTCTCTCACCTCCTCTTCTTCTTTTCTGAAAAAAAAATAATAAAAAGATATTTAAAAACAAACAAAACAAAATGAGATAATCTGACTTTAATCCCATGCTCTTCCCACTGTACTAAAACTACCTTTTTAAAACCAGTAAGGAAAATGTAGCTGTTTTTAGATATGTGAAGTAGACTGGAAGTAGACAGGAAAAGAAGACAATGTCCTGGGTCTGGTCAGTACACAAAAAGGTAGCAAAGTCATGATTAATTGCGAGTCAAATTGTATCTAATAAAAGAGCAATATTCAACTTGACCGTACCTCCACTACACCCACAAGCCACGCCCACCAGCCAATCAGGAGCAAGTATGCAAATTAACCCAACCAAGATGGCTGCGGCCACGGAGAGAGCAGGAGGATTGGCTCTGCTCATGGCTACAAAGTTTCAATTATAGAAGATAAATAAATCCCAGATACCAGGGCCTCCATTTGGGTCACCGGGGGGCATGGCCGGCCTACAAACCACAACAGGCCCCTCGCCCAGGCCACCCCACACCCCAAGGGAACCCTCATCCTGATCCGGGACACCCTTCAGGGCAAACCAGCCGGCCCCAACCTGTGCTCCAGGCCTCTTTCCTATCTAATCCTATCTAATAAAAGAGTAATATGCAAATTGACTAACACACAAGATGGCTGCCCCCATGTGGTCAAAGATCCTGCCCCAATGTGGACACAAGATGGCCACCACAAGATGGCCAGGAGGGGAGGGCAGTTGGGAGGGACCAGGTATGCAAGGGAGGGCAGTTGGGGGCAATCAAGCCTGCAGGGGAGGGCAGTTAGGGGTGACCAGGCTGGCAGAAGAGGGAAGTTGGGGGCGACCAGGCCTGCAGGGAAGGGTAGTTTGGGGAGACCCAGGCCTGTAGGGGAGAGCAGTTTGGGGGTACCAAGCCTGCAGGAGAGGGCAGTTAGGGATGACCAGACCTTCAGGGGAGGGCAGTTAGTGGTGACCAGGCCTGCAGGGGAGGGCAGTTAGGGGCAAACAGGCTGGCAGGGGAGCAGTTAGGCATCAATCAGGCTGGCAGGGGAGTGGTTAGGGGGTGTTCAGGCTGTCAGGCAGAAGCATTTAGGGGCTATCAGGAAGGCAGGCAGGCAAGGAGTTGGGAGCCAGCAGTCCTGGATTGGGAGAGGGATGTCCGACTGCCCGTTTAGGCCCGATCCAGGTAGGATCGGGCCTAAACGGGCAGTTGGACATCCCTCTTGGGGTCCCATATTGGAGAGGGTGCAGGCTGGGCTGAGGGACACAACCCCCATGCACGAATTTCATGCACCGGGCCTCTAGTGCAATTATGAAAAGCCATTGCCAAAATCACTCAGTGTTATTACCTCAGAAAGGAAGTAGGTGTCAGGTAAATTGGGAGTAACTGCTAGTGATGGAAAAATGTGAGGAGCCAGTCATTTATATTATCAAGAAAGCTCCAAAAGGTTGACTTTCAGCTTCTCTGAAACATATAATCTCTTTCACTGCCCATTGCAGTGGCAGTAATCTACTAGTGCCTACCATATAGTAAGCTCTGACTTCCAGAGACCCTGTGATGACACTGGGGTCACCCAGATTATCTAGGATAATCTCCACATCTCAAGATCCTGTATTTATTCACATCTGCAAAATACCTTTTGCCACTTGAGGTACCATATTTACAAATTTCAGGGATTAGGATGTGGACATCTTTGAATGAGTTATTATTTTGCCAACCACAGATCTCTTTAGTCAGTCAGGGCTTTAAACAATGTCATGTATATAACTTGCCCATGAAAATGAATATGAATGGATAGATGTGCATCTCCTTATTATTCTTCAAATAAACTGAGCAGACTCTATTTCAAACAGCAAAATCAGACTAAAGGAAAAATACTCAGTATACCCACATTGGACAAAGATTATCTCATGAAGCCATGCCATGATAAACTATCAACTTATCAATAGCATCAGTGCCTTAACACATAGCATACTTGATTCTGAGTTGTTTGTAATAATATTGGGATGTGAGGTATTTTACTTTCAAATTGTATTTGAGGGCCATCTCAGGGAGGAGGACAAGCTACTGGAGACACCCTCCTCCTTCTTTCCTCCCCATCCTTTGTTTCCAACAGAGTAACTCTGCTTTTATATTTATTACTAGAGGCCCAGTGCACAAAATTCGTGCACAGGGGGTGTGTCCCTCAGCCCAACCTGCACCCTCTCCAATCTGGGATCCCTCGAGGGATATCTGACTGCCTGTTTAGGCTTAATCCCAGTAGGATCGGGCCTAAATAGGCAGTAAGACATCTCTCTCACAATCCAGAACTGCTGGCTCCCAACTGTTCACCTGCCTGCCTTCCTGATTGCCCCTAACTGCTTCTGCTTGCCAGCCTGATAACCCCCTAACCACTCCCCTGCCAGCCTGATTGATGCCTAACTGCTCCCCTGCAGGCCTGGTCACCCCTAACTGCCCTCCCCTGCTGGCCAGATTGCTCACAACTCCCCTCCCCTGCTGGCCATCTTGTGGTGGCCATCTTGTGTCCACATGGGGGCAGCCATCTTTGACCACATGAGGTAGCCATCTTGTGTGTTGGAGTGATGGTCAGTTTGCATATTACTCTTTTATTAGATAGGATAGAGGCCTGGTGCACGGGTGAGGGCCAGCTAGTTTGCCCTGAAGGGTGTCCTGAATGAGGGTAGGGGTTCCCTTGTGGTGTGGGGTGGCCTGGGCGAGGGGCCTGTGGTGGTTAGCAGGCCAGCCACACCCCCCAGCAACCCAAGCGGAGGCCCTGGGATCTGGGATTTATTTATCTTCTATAATTGAAACTTTGTAGCCTTCAGCGGAGACCTGGGCTGGCCATGAACTTGGCTTCTTCCATTTCTGGGGAAACCCAAGCCTCCTGTTCACTCCGTGGCCGCAGCCATTTTTGTTGGGATTTATTTATCTTCTATAATTTAAACTTTGTAGCCTTGAGCAAAGGCCAGGGCAGGCAGAAAGCTTGGCTTCCTCCATTGCTGGGGAAACCCAAGCCTCCTGCTCGCTCCGTGGCCGCAGCCATTCTTGTTGGGATTTATTTACCTTCTATAATTGAAAATTTGTAGCCTTGAGTGGAGTCCAGGGCCCACCAGAGTGTGCGGGGAAGCTTGGCTTTCTCCATTGCCAGGGAAACCCAAGCTTCCTGCTCACTCTGTGGCCACAGCCATCTTGGTTGGGTTAATTTGCATACTCACTCCTGATTGGCTGGTGGGTGTGGCTTGTGGGTTTAGTGGAGGTACGGTCAATTTGTATATTAATCTTTTATTAGATAGATTGTGTACAATTTCTATTGCACAATTGGGCTAAATGGATTTTGGGAAGTAAATGGGTTAGATTTCAAAACTACTTACTCAGATAAAAATGATTCCTTCCATCCCCTGCCTCGAAAAGGTTCAGGGTTCAGTGTGTCTGCCTCCAGTGGCATTGTGGGGTAAGGGAGATATATTGTTCTGGGTTTGTGAACCCATATTTCAGAGAGGAACAGGAGGAAGAGAGGAAAGATCAGGTATAAATGTTGATTCTTTTGCCCCATTTACACCTTAATGAGAAAATCATATATGGAAGCATTTCAAATTATCTGGTATACAGACATTTGATCCCTATAAAACTGGAAAAGAATCATGTTGATGAAATGTGTATGTCTCAACTAAAGACAAGCCTTTAATACAGAACTCCCCCATTAAACACCTCATGCTACATGTCTTTGGAAAGTTTTGAGCCTTGTGAAATATGTTACCAATATCAGTACCCCGTGAACTTGCTTGTCAAAGCCTTCCCATACCTATTTCTTGATAGAAAGTCATTACCCATTTTAGAACCTTTCCTTTTTGATGCCCACCAGTTTGATTGGGAAGAATTGTCAATTCATCATCACTGTTTATTTCCTGAGAAAGGATATTACAGCTAAATTAGGATTCGAGTCAGACAGCACTAATGTAGATGTTTGGCTTTCTGGAGGCTGTTAATCTGAATTAGTGAAAAGTCTGATTTATAAAATATCCCTACAGAAATGTAGCTTTTAATCTTACATGAGCTCTGTCATTAGTAAAGTGTTGCCATGAGCAGGTCATTTCAAACCTGCCTTAAGGAGCTGATGTCTCCTCACACTTTTTCTCTAAGGTTCATAAACAGTCTCCCTAAATATCTTCTATACACATCAGTTTCATAAAAATCATAATCTTTGAGTTGGAAGACACCTTAAAGTTAATCCAATCCACTTTGCACCCACAATAGGAATCCCTCTACCACATTCTTTACTTCCAGCTATTCAGTCACCTAAGGGTACAAAGCTAACTGGCCAGCTATAGATTTTTAGAACTACTTCCTGACGTTGAACAGAAACCTTCCTATCTAGATCTATAAATCATTCACCCTAGTTTTACCTTGGAAACCCCTCAGAATAAACTCACACCATTTCCTACAGAGCAGACCTTTAGTTTGTTGTTGTTTTTTAAGACTATCATCATATGAACCACTCTCCTACTGGATCCACAGTCTTCTTCAGGCAAAGTAATACCAGTTCCAGCACATAGCTTCCAGAATCTCTATCTCATAGTATCATATTGAAAGGTTTTTATATCATGGTCAAGTATTCGTATATGGTTTCTGTCCACACTTATAATACCTTAATCACAATTCTGAAATTCAACAAGTTCTGAGAAATGTTATTTTCAATTACTTTGAGACAAACTCATTTAATGATAAAAATGACCTAAACTGATATACAGATATTTATTTATAGTCTTTATTTAGTCCTCTTCCTATGAATGTTACTGCAGCAACACAAGTTTTACTAAGGGATGCTTCCCCAGATCTCAGTGGGGTATTATATATATACTAGAGGCCCGGTGCACGAAATTCGTGCACGGGGGGGGGGGGATGTCCCTCAGCCCAGCCTGCACCCTCTCCAATCTGGGACCCCTCAAGGGATGTCTGACTGCCCGTTTAGGCCCGATCCCACTGGGATCAGGCCTAAACGGGCAGTCAGACATCCCTCTCACAATCCAGGACTGCTGGCTCCCAACTGCTCGCCTGCCTGCCTTCCTGATTACCCCTAACCACTTCTGCCTGCCAGCCTGATCACCCCCTAACCACTCCCCTGCCTGCCTGATTGAGGCCTAACTTCTCCCCTGCCAGCCTGTTTTCCCTAACTGCCCTCCCCTGCTGGCCATCTTGTGGTGGCCATCTTGTGTTCACATGGGGGCAGGATCTTTGACCACATGGGGGCAGCCATCTTGTGTGTTAGTCAATCTGCATATTACTCTTTTATTAGATAGGATAGAGGCCTGGTGCATGGGTGGGGGCCAGCTGGTTTGCCCTGAAGGGTGTCCAGGATCAGAGTGGGGGTTCCCTTGGGGCATGGGGCAGCCTGGGTGAGGGGCCTGTGGTGGTTTGCAGGCCGGCCACCTGCCCTGGAGACCCAAGCGGAGGCCCTGGGATCTGGGATTTATTTATCTTCTACAATTGAAACTTTGTAGCCTGGAGCAGAGCCAATCCTTCTCCTTGCTCCGTGACAGCAGCCATTTTTGGGGGGATTTATGTATCTTCTATAATTGAAACTTTGTAGCCTTAAGCAAGGCCTGGGCCAGCCAGGGCTGCAGAAGCTTGGCTTCCTCCATCACCATGGGCAACCCTAGCCTCCTGCTCTTTCCAGCTCTGTGGCTGCCGCCATTTCTGTTTGGACTTATGTATCTTCTATCATTGAAACTTTGTAACCTTGAGTGGAGGCCTAGGCCGGCAAGGGCAGGTGGAAAGCTTGGCTTCCTCCATTGCCGGGGAAACCCATGCCTCCCTCCTGCTCTCTGTGGCCGTAGCCATCTTGGTTGGGTTTATTTGCATATTCGCTCCTGATTGGCTGGTGGGCGTGGCTTGTGAGCGTGGCTCGTGGGTGTAGCGGAGTGATGGTGAATTTGCATATTACTCTTTTATTAGTTAGGATGGTATAGTAACCATATTACTTTTTTAAAAATTAAAAACAATCTGAACATCAAAATTAATATGCCCTCCACAGGGCTTTAGATATGGAACCCCTGTATACAAACAGACACATACAAGTGTCTACTAAGCCAGTAATGCTTTTATTTTTATTTAGGTGAGGAATAAGTACATTCTGGTAAATAAAACACTGTACTTTGTGTATATTACCTCAATGCATTTTGTTTTGAAGGAATAATCCTTGAGATTATTTTGTTTCTTACATAAATTTATCAAAAGTGATCCAGCAAATGGAAACTCTATCCAGAAATATTTCAAAGAAAACCTAGACTATAGTTTGTTGATATTAGGATGATCAGAGTCTTTTAAGAAGCCAGGAATTAATGCATAAATATGAAGGAACACTAGGAAACAGATTTTTAACTTGAAAATAAAAAAAGTAAGTATAAATTAGATCTTATATCTCAATCCACCACCCAGTAGTCTCAGTATTGCTGATGCTCTGTGCTGTATTTTAAACTGTTGGACACAGAGACATAGATGCACACAGACAAACATGCACAGACATTTTACCAGGAAATATATCCCCCTATTTCTTCTGCTTCTCCTAATCTCTTGGTGTATTTGGCAGAGGAATGTACTTGCAGATAGAATTTACTTAGAAGACAACATTTTAAAATGAGCTTTTGCGGGGGAAGGTCAATGGGGAAAAAAAGGAGACGTATGTACTACTATTTGTAATACTTGAAACAATAAAAAATAATGAAAACATGCTCAAAGTCACTAATTATCCAAGAGATGCAAATTAAAACTACAATGCAGTACCATCTCACACCTGTCAGAATGGCAATCATCAACAAATCAACAAACGAAAAGTGCTGGCGAGGATGCAGAGAAAAAGGAACCCTTGTTCACTGCTGGTGGTAATGCAGCCACTGTGGAGAACAGTATGGAGTTTCCTCAAAAAACTAAAAATGGAACTCCCATTTGACCCAGTAATCCCACTTCTAGGAATATATCCCAAGAAACTAGAAACACCAATCAGAAAGGATATATGCACCTCTATGTTCATTGCAGAACAATTCACCATAGCTAAGATTTGCAAACAGCCTAAATGCCCATCAGCAGATGAGTGGATTAGAAAACTGTGGTACATCTACACAATGAAATACTATGCTGCTATAAAAAAGAAGGAATTCTTACCATTTGCAGCAGCATGGATGGACCTGGGGAGCATTATGTTAAGTGAAATAAGCCAGACAATGAAAGAAAAATACCACATGATCTCACTCATTTATGGAAAATAAAGAACATTATAACCTGATGAACAAAAAGATAGATACAGAGGCAGTAAAGCACTGAACAGACTGTCAAATTACAGTGGGAAGGCTGGGGAGTGTTGGGGAGGGGGAGAAAGAGATCAAACAAGGGACTTGTATGCATGCATATAAGCACACCAATGGACACAAGACACTGGAGGGGGATGAGGGCATGCGACAGGGGGCAGGGGAGGCTGGGGGAAGGTCAATGGGGGAAAAAAAGGAGATATATGTACTACTATATGTAATACTTTAAACAAAAAAATAAAACAATAGAGACAATAAAGAAAATAAAATGAGCTTTTTCTATATGAAAGAAAATATTGAGTCCCCATCAGCAGATGAGTGGATACAAAAGATATGGTACATTTACACAATGGAATACTTTGTGGGTGAAAAAAAGAAGGAACTCTTACCTTTTGCAACAGCATTGATGGACCTGGAGAGTACTATGCTAAGCAAAATAAGCCAGTCAGAGAAAGCAAATACCATATGATATCACTAACATGTGGAATCTAATGAAAAAAAAAAATTCTGACAAACAAAATGGCACTAGAAACATGGGCATATGAAACAGATTGACTGGTGCCTGAGTGGAGGGGGGTAAGGGTAAATGGATAAAGAAGGTAAAGTAGTTAGCTAAAGAACATGTATGCATACTCCATGGATACAGACAATAGTTTGGTAAAGGCCAAGGTAGGGGAGGGAAGGGTGGGTGGAGGTGGGCAAAGGAGAGAAACGGGGAGATACCTACAATAATGTCAACATTAAAACATTTAATAAAAAATTTAAATAATCTATAATAATAAAAGAGTAATATGCTAATTAGACTGGACAGCCGAATGACCTTTCGGACAACCTTCCAGATGAAGCTGGGGCTGCGAGGGCAGAAGCAAGCTGCTGCGGCTGTGAGGGCCAAGCCCCTTGCATGAATTTCATGCATCAGGCCTCTAGTATAAAATAAATTGTCAAAAAAAAAACCGAAAATACCTATCTGGGAGACTAAAGAGTCTTTAGGGACACAAGGCACATGTAATGAAAATGCTCTCTGCATTGATAGTTTCTGATGGGAAGCCCATGCTGACATAGAAGGTATCCTGTTCCTTCCCAAGCAACAGTTGAATATGGATTCAGCTCAGTGGGTAAGAGCTGTGATGTTGAAGAAGAATAGGCTCCCATGACGTTGTGGGGTGGGGGAAGACAAGTAATAATGCTCCATTCTTACAGAATGTTGAACAGAGGGGTCCTTGAGGTCCATATTTCTCAAGGTTGAGGGTGGGGCCACATGACCAGGTACCCTCCAGGAGCAAGTATGGATTCTCCTGACTGTTCTGAGTAGGAAAGAGCCAGGAAGAGGCTGGGAGTGTGAGAGGCACTAAGATTCTTATATGGCCAGCCAGGTAGATCTATGGGCCAGCCCCTGCACATCAGTGAATATACTCTACTGTTACACTTATAATATCTTATCCCAACCCACCTTTCACCATAATTAACAAAAAGGAGATTGGGCTGATGAGACAGAGGGAGATGAGAAACCTCCCCCAACTTTAGATCCCCATTTCTGACTGAAAGCAGAGCAAAACTTGGTCCAAATAGATAATAAGCAAAAGGACAAAAAGGAGATTACATACCCCAGCAAGTCAAGAGGAAGCTGAGGTTGCTTTGTTTTGGGATACAAACAGCAAATGATTACTTAGGAAGAGTATTGGTTGTCGATAAAGGCAGAGTAGCAAATGGTATCAACTTTCAAATGTTTTGCTTAGCTTTACAAATGTAAAATCAATCATTAGAAATGGTTGGTCCTTTATGATCATCCCTCCTTATAAGAGTTTTACAAAGCGTTTACAAAATATTATGGTGGAGGAGACCAAGAAGTGCATCCTCTCATTCCCTTATTCATACAGTCAACTATGGTCACTGTGATGCTGAGTGCTGGGTATTGGACACCCAGCAGTAAATATGCTTTACACAGCCTCTGCCCTTTGAAGGAACTGGGAGGCTATGATTCTAGTCTCACTTTTCTAACTAGCTATGAGGCAGAGGTAATCCCCTCCCACTCTCTGGATCTTTTTACTCTCATTAAAATGAGGATTGAACTCACCCCTTCTTGATGAGAAGACTACACTGTGTGTATAGCTAAAATCACAGCCCCTTGACAAACCTATGGGTTTCTGAAGAAAAAAAAATAGCAATAGAAAATGAAAATTATCTTAACTGGAAAAATGGGACCAAGCGGGGGGGGAGCAGGGAGGAAGGGGTCAATGGGGGAAAAAGGGGGGCATCTATAATACTTTCAACAACAAAAATAATTTAAAAATAAATAATTAAATCCTATCTAATAAAAGAGTAATATGCAAATTAACTATCACTCCACTACACCCACAAGCCATGCCCACCAGTCAATCAGGAGTGTGCATGCAAATTAACCCAACCAAGATGGCTGCAGCCACCAACCGAGCAGAAGGCTTGGGTTTCCCCAGCAATGGAGGAAGCCAAGCTTTCTGCACACCCTGGCAGGCCCAGGCCTCCACTTAAGGCTACAAAGTTTCAATTATAGAAGATAAATAAATCCCAACAGATATGGTGGCAGCCACGGAGCTGGAGAGAGCAGGAGGCTTGAGTTGCCCCCAGCAATGGAAGAAGCCAAGCTCCTGCAGCCCTGGCCTGCCTTGGCCTCCACTACAAAGTTTCAATTATGGAAGATAAATAAATCCCAAGAAAAATGGCTCTGCTCAAGGCTACAAAGTTTCAATTATAGAAGATAAATAAATCCCAGATCCCAGGGCCTCCCCTTGGGTCACCTGGGGGTGTGGCCAACCTGCAAACCACCACAGGCACCTCGCCTAAGCCACACCATGCCCCAAGGGAACCCCCACCCTGATCCGGGAAACCCTTCAGGGCAAACCAGCTGGCCCCCACCCGTGCACCAGGCCTCTATCCTATCTAATAAAAGAATAATATGCAGATTGACCATCACTCCAACACACAAGATGGCTGCCCCCATGTAGTCAAAGATGGCCGCCCCCAGGTGGACACAAGATGGCCACCACAAGATGGCCAGCAGGGGAGGGAAGTTGGGAGGGACCAGGCCTGCAAGGAAGGGCAGTTGGGGGCGATCAAGACTGCAGGAAAGGACAGTTAGGGGTGACCAGGCCAGCAGAGGAGGGAAGTTGGGGGCAACTGGGCCTGCAGGGAAGGGTAGTTGGGGGTGGCCCAGGCCTGTAGGGGAGAGCAGTTGGGGGGGGGACCAGGCCTGCAGGGGAGGGCAGTTAGGGGTGACCAGGCCTGCAGGGGAGGGCAGTTAGGGGCAAATAGGCTGGCAGGGGAGCAGTTAAGCATCTATCAGACTGGCAAGGGAATGGTTAGGGGTGATCAGGCTAGCAGGCAGAAGCGGTTAGGGGCAATCAGGAAGGCAAGCAGGCGAGCAGTTGAGAGCCAGCAGTCCTGGATTGGGAGAGGGATGTCTGACTGCCCGTTTAGACAGGAATCGGGCCAAAACGGGCAGTCAGACATCCCTCAAGGGGTCCCAGATTGGAGAGGGTGCAGGCTGGGTTGAGGGACACACACACCCCGTGCACGAATTTCGTGCACCGGGCCTCTAGTAAAAGTATAAGGACACACACAGAAAAAGAATCTAAGGCTGTACATTTGTTTCTATCTCCCTGCAACATTGGCTTTAAGTTTTCATGTGGAGTAAGGGACACAAGATTTTTTGGAGAGAGATGGCAGTGTTATGGAACCCAACACAGACCTGGTTCTAATGAAACCTTTGACCATGGGCCCTTCACTGAGCCTCATATTTCCCATCTGTGAAATGGGACTTAATGCTCCAGTTTGCCTGTATCTCACAGATCATAGGTCCTTATGCTGAGCTGGACTCTTTCTGGTGGTTTGAGACTGAAAAAGGCAATGAATGATGTCATTTTTCTTTCAGCCCACCCTTGGCCAAGCCTCAGCCCCCACCTGCAGTGCAAGTCAGTGGGGGATCAGGCAGCTCCAGTGACTCAGAGAGCAGCTCAGAGTCAGATTCAGACACTGAAAGCAGCACCACGGACAGCGAATCCAATGAGGCGCCTCCTGAGGCAACACCAGAGGTAGGTGAAGTGGCAAGTGCCCCAACCACAATTTGCCTGTCTTGCCTGTCACCAAGGCAGCACCCTAAATACCCAGACATGCACTCACAGTTTCAGCACAGTAATTATTTTAGTACAATAAATATTTCATAAAAATATTCAGGTATTTGATAGCATGTTCCCCTCTAAAACATATATTCACACAGTCTCTAATAGGCAGGCGCTAGCTAGGTGACTGACTTGTATGACTCAGTTAGTTACTTTGAACCTTCAAGATTCCTCACATGTAAACTGCAACAGTAATAACTGGGCTAGCAACTTCTCTTTCTAGAGAACCAGTGAAGCCAGTCAAGACCCATTTCTGGCCCTGGGGACACCATGCCTTACTCTGGGTTGATCCAATGAATTACCACTTGGCAATTAAGACACAAGAAGTGCTCTTCTTTTGAAAGACATCAGCTGATGCTTATGGTACCAGCCAATATAGGGTGACAGAATTAAAAACACTTTAGTAGCTGTGATTCCAACCTACACAGGGCAATGACAGATAAGGGCCCAATAAATCTTATTGGCTGCCACTGTTGGAAGCATAGCTCTGGCATTAGGGCACCAGTTCTATTAACACATATATCCTTGTTTCAGGCCTGGCTCTACTATTGCTTTATATGTGAGATATTGGGAAAGTTATTTGTTAAGCTCCCAGGACCTTATTCTTTCATATGTAAAATGGGGATAATAATAGCAAGGACCTCATAGGGTTGTTATTAGTATAAAATGAGTAAATGCAAGTCAAGAGCTTCTCACAGTGCTGGCACATCATCTTTCAAAAGAAGAACAATTCTAATAAAAAGGATGGCTCTTTTATTTAAACAGGCAGAATTCAGAGTTAGGAATCAAACATCTGAATTATACCCATTATTTTCATGGCTTAACAGTGGACAATAATGTTGGCATGCATGTCCCCATACACCAAGGAAGTGCAGTGGTTTTTCAGAAGTCAAATATCTTCAGCCTTCAGTAAAACTACAAAACACCTATTCTTTTTGCAATGAATTATAGCATCATATAGGAGGCCTTGGCACTTTGGCAGATAGAAAGTCTTTTCTTTTAAATTACTCTTGAGGCATGCTTACATTTCTTTTCAGGACCAGAGATCATTACCTCTGCCTCCTGGTAATAGGTTAAGTAATGAGTCTCACCAAAGGATTTGGGAAAAAGGTTTCCCCTTTACCCCAGGACTCCCTACATACTCCTGAAAAAAAGAAAACTCTCTGTGAATAAGTCTTTCATTCATTTCCAGAGTAGAGAATATTTTCAGAAGAATGGAAATTAGTTTAAATTAGATCAGGGCTGATTTGTGGTGTATTTGGCTCTCTAGGTAATTTGATTAATGTGGATTCTGTGTGTGTGTTCGTAAATGTATGAATGGCCACTTAACATCCAAAGCTTTTACCAGAAGTTAGTGTACTGAGGGTCCTCCTGAATCTTTCCCAGATGAGAAATTGATTATTGCTGCTGTTTCTCAATCTGTAGCCTGAGCCGCCCTCAACCAACAAGTGGCAGTTGGATAAGTGGCTTAACAAAGTGACATCCCAGAACAAATCATTTATTTGTGGCCAAAATGAGACACCCATGGAGACGATTTCTGTGCCTCCTCCAATCATCCAACCAATGGAAGTCCAGGTCAAAGTGAAAACAACCCCCAACCAGATCCTGGCTGAACCCAAAGAGAGGCCTCTCCTGAGTCTCATCAGGGAGAAAGCCCGTCCACAGACTATCCAGAAAACTCTAGAAACAAAGGCTTTGAAGCATAAGTTGTCAGAAACTATTGAGACAGCTTCTCAAAGGACAATTGGGAAAAAACAGCCCAAAAAGGTTGAGAAGAACACTGGCATTGACGATTTGACCTGGCCCAAACCAAATATTACCAGCAGCACTCCCAAAGAAAAAGGAAGTGTGGAGCTTCCTGACCCACCAAGAAGCCGCAACAAAGCCACTGTCAACAAACCAATCCCTAGGAAAGAACCAAGGCCTAACATCCCATTGGCCTCAGAGAAGAAGAAATATAGAGGGCCTGGGAAAATCGTGCCAAAGTCTCGGGAATTCATTGAAACAGATTCGTCTACGTCTGATTCCAACACAGATCAGGAAGAAACCTTGCAGATCAAAGTCCTGCCTCCTTGCACTGCTACTGGGGGCAATTTTACCAAATCCAAGGAAACCTGTGGTGTTAACCTGACCCTCAGCACCCTAATCAGCAGCAGCAACGATAACAATTTATCCATCAATAATGAGGAGCCAACTTTTTCACCCATCCCTGTAATGCAAACTGAGGTTCTATCTCCTCTAAGAGAGCAGGAAAATCCAAAAAATCTCTGGGTAAAGATTGACCTTGACTTACTATCTAGAGTACCTGGCCACAACTCACTCCAAGCAGCACCAGCCAAGCCAGACTACAAAGAGGCTTCCTCAAAACCCAGGTGCCAGGTTGCAGCTGCAGCTGTGGAAAAACCCACACTTAAGGGCAAGAGGAAGCACAAGGTAAGCTTTTTAATGTGGTCTGCCAAGTTATCATGAACAGTGGCTGTCCTTTGACTAACTTGATCCTGAGTCTTATTTCTAAGGATGCCAATGGCAGTGGATTGCAGTCTTTGGTGAAGGCAATGGTGCTTTCCATGTGAAATGCCATATTTGAAGTGACCAGGGAAGAAGTGTTAGAAATTATCAGGGTTGGGAAGCCAATGTCAAGAGTATACAATATGTTACAGGAGGGATCCAATATGTTACACGTAGGACAGAAGAATATGAAGAGAGTCTCCTTCCCCAGGCTGTCAGTCCCTGGGGTCGGCTCCTTAAGCAGCTCCTGTTTTCATGGATTCATGGGTCATTACTCTACAGTCATCCACTCCAGCAGCATCAGGGAACCCAAGTGTTCCTAAGTTCAAAAGGCATCCTCTGGGCCTCTTAATTTATGTTAACAAGCATCAGCACCCCCATAATCCACTTTGATTACACTTTGATTAGCCCCTAACCACTTCTGCCTGCCAGCCTGATCACCCCCTAACTGCTCCCCTGCCAGCCTGATTAACACCTAACTGCTCCCCTGCCAGCCCAGTTGCCCCCAACTGCCCTCCCCTGCTGGCCAATTTGGTTCTATTGGACAGTTTCTATGCCAGTCAGCATCAAAAGGTCCACCTCCTAGGCAGCCATTGGATCCTCACAGTTGACCCAGATTTGGTTCTGATTGGTGGGTTTCTATGCCAGTCAGCGTCTCTGGGCTTATCAATGGGGCCTGATAAGAAAGGCAGGGCTGATCAGCAGCCCAGGTGGAGGCCTGGAGAGAAATGGAGGTGCAGCTGCTGACCAGGCCCAGAGCTAAAGAGAGAGGCAAGTGCTGATCAACAGATCAGACCCTGCTTCTCTCTTCAGGCCTCTCTCTGGGCCTGATTCACAGCCCCCTCAGCAGTCAGTGCTGGGTCACCATGCCTGCAGCCATAGCAGTCAGCGCTGGGTCCCCATGGCAACCCAGTGCTGACTGCAGGACTGACTTCTGGTTGGTCAAGCCTCCCGGTTGCTGCGGACCCAGGTTTTTTATATATTAGGATTAGTGATTCAAAAACAGAGGGTATTATCTTTGAGCTGTGCACCAAATTATCCAACGAGACTATTCCAAAATAGGAAACAAAGTCTGTGGCCCTTGCCCTATTACTGTGCCTCCACTCTTAGTGAGGACAACAGTACAACCAGGGATAAAAATATAGCTTCACAAGCACATGTAAAGGTCCAAAGGTGTGCCTTGTACATAGTTAATTTCATTGAATGTTGTTAATTGTATTAGTGTCCTTTATATGTTATTCACAATCTATGTTGCTTGGACATCATTTATGCCATGTTAGAGTTTCAATGTTAGTTCCTAAATTGCTCATTTATTGATGGGAGAAGTATCTGAAAAGTATAGATTATCTTTACTTTTGGTATGAGATTTCAATCTCTAATCAGAGGTTCACATCATAGCTCAAGTATCTCACATTCCAACTTTTGGCCCTGGCTGATGTGATAAAGTTGGTTGTTGGAGTGTCATCTCATACATCAGAAGGTGAAGGATCCGATCCCTGGTGGGGGTGTGTTCAGAGACAACTGATCTCTCTCTCTCTCTCTCTCTCTCTCTCTCTCTCTCTCTCTCTCTCTCTCCCTCTCCCCTTTCCTTCCTCCCTCCCTTCCTCCCTCTCTCCCTCCCTCCCTTCTTCTTTCTAAAAATCAATTTAAAAGTTCCAAGTTTTATTAGGAGTAGACTAGGCAAGGCTAATTGCTTTTCTCTCTGATCAAAGGTGCATATTTAACTCCCCTATCTAATCTAGAAGGTAAAAGAGAAACAAACTATCTACCTTGCTCATTGTTTTTAAAAGTCTACATGTGCCATTTATTTTAAACTGTGCATTTTTCCCCTGTTGAAGCCAACAGACGTTGCAGAAAAAATCCCAGAAAAGAAGCAACGCCTGGAGGAGGCCACCACTATCTGCCTGCTACCCCCTTGCATCTCACCAGCCCCACCCCACAAGCCTTCTTACACTAAAGAGTGAGTTTTCCATGTCTTTGTGTGATACTTCAATTGTTCAGACAAAAAAAAAAAACACACAAAAAAACCTTTGGGGAGGTCTTGTCACAGAGAAATGTTACATAAAATACAAGAGTTTCTAAGTCCATCTTGACAGCTGTTCCTGGTTTTACAAGATTAGGCTAAGGGGTGGAATATAGACTGCCAGCTTTAGGGTAACACCATGAGCTTTTTAACAACATTTCTTTAACTTACATTGATTACCAAAATTGGCCAATGTGAAGTTTTAGCACTAAGTGAAGGGAAAAAAGAAGTAAATGAATTAAAAATGTGCAATATCAAACAACACCTATTGCTTGAACCATATCACCTGACTCTCGAACCATTAGTTTTGATGGTGATTAAACAATTTCCCTGGAAAGCAACCCCTTGGGCTTGACAGGATGACCCAGCTGCTGCTTCGTCTGTGGTGTCATTATTTAAACTTAATATGAAGCTTTAGAGTAGCTATATCTCGAACTCCTCAGAGGTCAGGAGAATGACATTCCTGGGAGGGCAGAGAGATAAGCTATCTGGGAATGACCCTCCCCTAAGCAGTTCTGTGTTGGAGAAAGCCAGCTAGGAATCAATAGGTTAATTCCAATCAGCTGTCACCTCTTTACCTTTATCCCTTTTTGTGGAAGGTGCCAGAGTCAGGAAGGAGGTTCTGCATATTTTCTCCTCACTCGAACAGCCCAGCCTTCCCTAGAGAAGTCCTGCCCTCTCTGTTTCTACCACGCATTGTGACTGTGTTCTTCTGTCTTATAAATATCATTTAACTAACAATCGTGTCAGTTACTGGAACCATTTCATCTGGATAATTATTGCCATAAATTCATTCAACATTAGTGATTACTTCCATTAAAGATCAGTTTTTGATCCTATTAGCAGCCCAGAGAAAAGAGGCAATCTGGCTAACTGCTGCTAACAATTGATTTCACAGATTATTGTTTAACATCAGTGATATGGTATCAATCTGCCACAAATAAGATGTCAGAAAGAAATTCTAGGTTTCCATTTGTTTGGAACCTTATTGATTTGAGATGAAAGAAGGAAAAGAACAATTACCACTAGATTCACTTAATATAATAAGGCGATTTGGGCCCTGGACTGCTCCCTCCCTGAAGATCTGAAGCTCTTTGTGAAGTGTGACTGTATTCTCTGTTATAACTTTGATCTGAAACATCTTTTCATATGCTTGGAGTTCTCAGAACTAGAAACTCTTACAGTAGAACAAGCTGATGCTCTCCACACCAGGGTGGGCCAGGCATATGGGGGAAACATGCTTCTTCTCCAGTGGTCAAACTTGGTCATCCTAGGGCCTTCTTCCTTTCCAAGGAGGAGCGACTACAATAGCAGTTCCCAGGCTTTGACCAGTTCAGGCCACTCAAAGGCAAAAAGAAAAGGCAAGGGACAGTGGGGAATTGCCACACCATCAGTTCCAATTGCTAGTCTCCATAAGCAACCCAATGACCTGTCACTCTTCCCATTTCATGGAAGAGAGATGATCACATATTAAGTAAATGTCTAATAATTTGAATGTTCTCATAAAATGGTGTTTTTTAATAACGATCATTATGGTCTTTCTGCTTTGGTTGTAGCTAGAAAAGCAGTGTTTACCTAGTCACGTTTTTCATTTAGGAGGGCCTGAGTCAGGTTCTCATGCTTACCCAAAAAATTCAAGCCTGAAAAAAATCTCAAGCCAAAACCGGTTTGGCTCAGTGGATAGAGCGTCAGCCTGCGGACTGAAAGGTCCCAGGTTCGATTCCGGTCAAGGGCATGTAACTTGGTTGCGGGCACATCCCCAGTAGGAGGTGTGCAAGAGGCAGCTGATCGATGTTTCTCTCTCATCGATGTTTCTGACTGTCTATCCCTCTTCCTTCCTCTCTCTGTAAAAAATCAATAAAATATATTTTTTAAAAAAAATCTCAAGTTGAGGGAGCAAGAAGCATTGACTGGCCTCTCAGAGATATTCTCCTGGGAACCTCTCCTCAAGCTTTGTCTGCTCCTTTGCTCTTTGTTGACCCTTCAAACTAAATCCTTGAAAATTTATATCAGGCCACATTCACTCTTCTAAATGAATATTCTAAACCTATCAAAGAAACCACATCAGACAGATAGCTGGAGTTTCCTTTCATTCAACAGAAGAGATCTGCTGAGTTCCTCCCCAATTCTTTGGAACCTGAACCATCAGCAAAGCCTATGAGACATTAAGTTGGGGTTGGGAATACACTTCTCTTGTCTGCTGTCTAACTCTAGTCTACTCTAAGAGGTGCAGAAAGTAGCCAAAATTGTCCTTGTATTAAGAAGCTATAATGGTGACTGAGTGCTCTCTAGAAAATGTGTCCTGGGTATTTTTTACTAGTAAAGTTATTAAAGGCTCCATGATTCTAGATCACTACCAAATGGAAAAGGGGCCAGGTGACTGGTGCCCACTGCACAGAATGTACTGTGCAGTATGTAATATACTGTGTACAATGGCAGATTGTAAGGCCTAGTATGACTCATCTCCTAAATATGCCATAGCTTAAAAACTTAAACAGATGCTAATACTTAACATCTTTCTACATAAATTCCCAAAAGTCTGATGCCTCTGTAATGATTATACTTAGTTTAGGCTGATATTTGTGGGACTTACTCATGAACACAAATTTTAATCCTTATGGTCATCATTATTTTAATCAGGCATCACAACTTAAAATTGTTCTATACATCAATGCAACTTTAAAAATCCATGGGCAAATATTGTTTTTAATATGTTCTTATTTATTTTATTTTA
The DNA here is from genome assembly GCF_963455305.1 of Plecotus auritus. Taxonomy (NCBI): domain Eukaryota; kingdom Metazoa; phylum Chordata; class Mammalia; order Chiroptera; family Vespertilionidae; genus Plecotus; species Plecotus auritus. Next base: position 127,639,411 of record NC_137784.1, read on the forward strand.
TTTTATTTTTTAAAATATATATTTTATTGATTTTTTACAGAGAGGAAGGGAGAGGGATAGAGAGTTAGAAACATCGATGAGAGAGAAACATCGATCAGCTGCCTCCTGCACATACCCTACTGGGGATGTGCCCACAAACAAGGTACATGCCCTTGACCAGAATCGAACCTGGGACCCTTCAGTCCGCAGGCCGACCCTCTATCCACTGGGCCAAACCAGTTAGGGCTGTTCTTATTTATTTTTGAGAGAGAGGAATGGAGAGGGAAAGAGAAATAGAAACATCAATGAGAGAGAAACATCAACATCAATTGGCTGCCTCTTACACATGCACTTTTGGGGATCAAGCCCACAAACCGGGCATGTGCCCTGACCAGGAATTGAACTGATGACCTAATGGTATATGGGTCGATGCTCAACCACTAGCCACACCAGCCAGACCATTAGTAAATATTTTAATTAATTTTAACCAATTACATTAATGGCAGAAACAGTTAAATTTTAAAATGTTTTGCCTCAAAATAAGAATGGATATAGGGCCACATTATGAAATAAAAGATGGATAAGATGACAAATATTACTACAGTTGGCAGTTTAGGGCAACACAGAGGAAATGGAACAAAAAGACTGCATTGGCTTCTATCATTTTAGAAAATCAAACCATTTGAATGCTCATTCATGTTTGATTTGTGGCTTTGAGATTTTGTAAATCTATATTTCTAGACACTGACTAAAATTGACCAAGAGGAAAACATAAATCCGTGTTGACTTAATTTGCTATTGAAAATTGTAGTCAATAAGCATGAAAAGTAAATGGCTGCACAGTGCAATATTAGTTGTCTAAGAAAATATTAAAATTCAAGTAATCTACATTGACTGGTCTAAGAGAGTAACTAAAATGAAAATCCATGACCCAATTACCATGCTAAACAGCTAGCATAAGGTTTTAGTTGTTTTATTCCATTTAAAGTCACAGTCTATTTAATAGTGCCCATTGAATAGGCAGATAAATAAGTTTGAATGTACAGGAGTACTTCTAGGACTGCAGGTGTCTTGTGGCAGTATGACAAAATATTTTCCAAATGGAGTTTGGTACTGTACATCAGTACTTCAATATAAGAACTTAAGCTGAGGGGCTTGTTATGCTTTAGCTTTGGGACAGAACATTTTAAATATGCAATTTGCAATGTGTCACTAAAGTAGTTAGTGCAAAGAACATATGTAAATAACCCATAGACATAGACAACAGTGTGGTGATAGCCAGAGGGAAAGTGGGGTGGAGGCTGGGTGGAGGTGGACAAAGGGGGGAGAAATAGGGACATCTTTAATAAAGTAAATTATAAAAACAGTTTAAAATAGTCTTTGCTAATAGCACAAAATAAAAATAAAGTATTTAGTGCATTGTTTATTTCTAAGTAATATATAAGCATAGCATCCTATATAATAAAAGGATAATATGCAAATTGACCGAACAGAGGAACCACTGGTCACAATGATGTGAACTGACCACCAGGGGGCAGGTACTCAATGCAGGAGCTGCCCCCTGGTGGTAAGCGCACTCCCACAGTGGGAGCGTCACTCAGCCAGAAGCCAAGCTCATGGCTGGCGAGCGCAGCAGAGGTGGCAGGAGCCTCTCCCACCTCGGCAGCAGCACTAAAGATGTCTGACTGCCGGTGTAGGCCCAGTCCCCAGGACTGGGCCTATACTGGCAGTTAGACATCCCCTGAGGGCTCCCGGACTGAGAGGGTGCCGGCTGGGCTGAGGGACCCCTTTGAGTGCATGAATTTTGTGCACTGGGCCTCTAGTATCTTAATAAAATATACTTCTACTAATTGTTTATCGTACCATTTATTGTGTGTTTGTGCAGTTAAGTCCTAAGGCCAAATAAGTAGAAACTATCCTAAAAATGAAGGTTAAAGTGTACATTGGATTTTCTATTAAAAAGCTAATTAATAAGAATATCGAAAGATTACAAATATTGCAGTGGAGCACACTGCATTAGACACTTATATTTATTGTAGAGTTCTGCTTCAAAGACATATGTTTATTTTTTTATATATATGTTATAGCTATATTTATATAGAGAGACATCTCTCTATAGATTTCTAAGTCTATATGTTTTTACATATAATCTTCATCACAAGTAAGTAAAATATTACTTCAGCTGAATGTACCAACATCATAGGAAAATTCAGAATAAAGACCAACAAAATTTTATTACATACCATACTCTTTGTTTACACAGAAATAATTCATCCAGGAGAGCAAATAGAAGAAAAGAAGAAAAGCTGTTCCCTCCTTCACTTTCCCCACCGCCAGAGGATCTTTCACGCCGCAGAAACATCAGTGGCAATAATGGTCTCTTCAGTCAAGACAAAAACATCCCTATGATTGGACAGTTCACCTCTGCCAAAGCTAAGAGGAGTGAAGGCAAATTCTGTGCTACTTTCAAAGGGATATCTGTAAATGTAAGCATCTTAGAAATATCACGATCATCATCTTAGAAACCAGCTGATCCAGCATATCTAACTAGACTTGACCACATGGGGATGTTGCAGGGTGATGGGAGGAAGAGACAGAGAGAAACTGTATGTGTGGGTACACACAAATACACAAACTCTCCATTATTTCAAATTTCAATTATTCTAACTTAGGATGATTTTTTTCACTTCAGTCTTACTGCTCCAAAAAGAATATTATGAAGAGACTTGGGACTTTGGACATCCTTTGGTCCAAGCTTTTCATATTGGGGGTTGGAACACTTTCAAAATACTGACCGCAGTACCTGGTATATTCATACCTGCTAAGGTGGGTGGTGGAAAGATATAACTTCAAGTTCTAGTCCCAGTTTAGTGACTGTGGGCAATCCCATTCCATCCATTTGTTTTCTTCATTCACTAAATGATCAATGCCTACCATGTACCAGATGCTGTGGTCGGTATTTTAGAAGTGTTCCCTACTCCCAAGATATGAAAGGCTTGGACCAAAGGATACCTAAAATCCTGAGTCTCTGCATAATAATCTGTTCAGAGTAGTAAGATTGGAATGAACACTTGAAACCTATATAATCTTAATAACCAATGTTACCCCAATAAATGTAATTAAAAATAAATAAATAATAGTGACTAAAATGATGGAACTTAAAAGGTGAATTTGTTGATAAAATCATACAATTGTGATTCTAAGCCCAACTAAATGATTATCTAGTCCTTTGGATTTTCTATATGGTTGCTCAATTAGCATAGATAATTAGGAATGTGTATCACTTTTTACACACACACACAATATATTTTTATCTCTCCCAAATATAAGTACATAACATATGGGGACCACGAGCAAGAATGCCATTAGTAAATATTAATGACAAATGTATCTGCCTTTTCGTGTAAATGCATGTATATGCAGATGTATCATCTGTATTTATCTAGTCTTCTTTAAATGTCATAGAAAAAGCAAATGAGTGAAATTCAATGAGTTTTAAAATGTCTGGTGCCAACCTGGTAGACCCTGAGCCAAGAGTATCCATTTCACATCCATCAAAAACCAGAAAGCCTCTGAGCTATAAGAACCCTGGTTTATAGGTCTTCCATCATCTATTATGACTGAGATGACATACATATCTATGTAAGTTTCACCATTGATATAAACAAATTGCTCTATAATTAAGTTGTCATGTTCCATATGAAAATCATGTGTTTCTATGTATGCACACATAATATATTAATATTTAAAATGCTGCCTATAATGTTAGGAATTAAACCATCTATTCTAAACAGTAATTACACTACAGTCTTATTTTTCATACTGAATGTAATTAATATTATAAACTTTAACTGATATTCTCTTCTATTTCAAGTTCTTGGAGGGTATATGCAATGTCTAGGCAGTTCACTTGGTACAGTGCCTAGTATATTGTCATAAATAATTATGTGCTTAATGCAGATGTTTTTATGACAACTGGTATTGCTTAAAAGAATCTGCCAAGTCATTTCCATGAGAACTAAAAACTACTGGGAACATGATAAATATGATTACAATTGTACTTATAAATTGATCATCCTTGTTAAAGAAATCACTGAGGTATCAAATGATAGAAAGAAGCACCAACTATCTCTTCTTTGGCCATTCCTTCCACTAATGGCTTGAAATCTGGAGAGAGTTTGTGGTGTATTTTTGCCCTAGCCTTGGAGTTAAGAGACTTGACATAGAGTTAGCCTGCAACAACTTTGCTCTGTGAATTTGGACAAATTATGAAATCTCCATAAAATGAGTGTGTTTGACTAGATTATCTATAAAGCTTCTTCCTACTCCACAAGTCTCTTCTTCAATTTTGTGCTCTGAGTCTTTTCCATTTATGCATGAAGTCTTATTTATTTATTAACTCAATGGATGAGTGTATATGGACAGAGGGCATGTTAATATAACTTACACCATCATGGCTGAATGCAGCCATTTCCATCCAATCAGATGTGCCAGGACTGACAATGATGCCATGTGCATGGTGGATGTGGTATTTGAAGGTTCTTGTCATATATTTTGATCATAGAGACAGTGGCACTGTCTTGGGCTGACTCCACTGTTTGATCTGGGCCATCTGGCTCTGGCAGAAGAAACATGGAGTTGGCTTAGAAGTTTTAGAAGACTGATTTTTTTTTAATGTGCTTAGATTGAATAAGATAAATGATCATGTTTAAACTATTTTCTCAAATATCCATTATTGTAATTTTTACTAGAGGCCCAGTGCACGAAATTCATGCCAGGGGGAGGGGGTGTGTGTCCGTCAGCCCAGCCGGCACCCTCTCCAATCTGGGATCCCTCTCACAATCCAGGACTGCTGGCTCCCAACTGCTTGCCTGCCTGCCTTCCTGATTGCCCCTAACTGCTTCTGCCTGACAGCCTGATCACCCCCTAACCACTCCCCTGCCAGCCTGATTGATACCTAACTGCTCCCCTGCCAGCCTGTTTGCCCCTAACTGCCCTCCCCTGCAGGCCTGGTCACCCCCAACTGCTCTCCCCTGCAGGCCTGGTCCCCCCCAACTACCCTTCCCTGCAGGCCCGGTCGCCCCCAACTTCCCTCCTCTGCTGGCCTGGTCACCCCTAACTGCCCTCCCCTGCAGGCTTGATCACCCCCAACTGCCCTCCCTTGCAGGCCTGGTCCCTCCCAACTGCCCTCACCTGCTGGCCATCTTGTGGCGACCATCTTGTGTCCACATGGGGGCAGCCATCTTGTGTGTTGGAGTGATGGTCAATTTGCATATTACTCTTTTATTAGATAGATATGTGTAGCCTCTCAGCACATTTCTCTCATTGAGCTCTTGGTGGTAAGACTTTTTGACAATCAGAGAAGGTCCAGGATCAAATGGAAAAGATAGACTTTCAAGGCTATAAGAAATGATCACATTTGGCTTTTATCTTTAAAGTGACCCTTTTAAATAGGCAGGCATTCAGCAAATAATTAGGAGCACTGGGCTGCGGGACAAGGTGGACAGGGTAGGGTGGGGTAGCAGCGTCATACATCAGAGATTATTCCAGTGCTGAAAAAGCACTCAATATAAGGTGAGTCATGAAACATACTGAGAGAAGTAGAATACAAAACATCTGGTGATTGGTACCCTACAGAAGACATTAAGTGAGACCCTTCAAATCTCTAATGGATCCAGAGGATTAAGACACTTCTGGCCATAGACATAAGGCAGTTTTCCTTGAGGAGAAGGCATTTCTTAAGCTGGATTATAATAGATGAATAGAGTTTAGAAATGGAGGGAAGTGATTACACAAAATATGATATATCCATACAATGGAATATATTCAGTCTTAAAGAGGAAGGAAAATCTGACACATGCTACAACATGGATGAATCTTAAGTACACTTAGCTAAGTGAAATAAGCCAGTCACTAAAAGACAAATATATCATGATTCCACTTATGTGTGGTAACTAGAGTAATCAAATTTTCAAATACAGGAAGTAGAAGGGCAGTTGCCAGGGGCTAGGGAGAGGAGGGAATGAGAAATTACAGTTTAATGGAGACAGAGTTCCATTTTTGCAAGATGGAAGAGTCCTAGAGATTTAGACAACACTGTGAATGGACCTAACACTACTGAATTGTACATCTAAAACGGTTAAGATGATAAATTTGATGTTATATATAATTTCAAAAATTAAAAATGGAGTAAATTATCAGGAGGTAAAAAAAGTAATGAAGGGAGGGTTTTTTTATTCCTTTTCATTTTTTGGGGGGGGCAGGGGAGGTTTTCAACGCTAAGAGTTAGGATGGAGCAAAGCAGGAAAGGGAAGAAAGCAGGATGTGTTTAGTTTGGTGGAAGGTTCATGAGAGGGAGTAGTGGGAGATGATCTGGGATGACCCTACATGCCAGCAAAGGAACTCAGCCTTAGTGTATACTTGGGCGCAAAGTAGTGAAATGTGTGGAGCTTTGTTTAAAAAGTTCAGGCTAGCAGGCAGCTGATTGTGGATGGATTGGAAAAGCTAGCTTGGAGTTTGGAAGTTGGCCAGGAAGCTGTTTGATAGTCTCGGTCAGAAGGCATGAGGGCCTGCACTTTGAGGCTTCAGAATAGAAAGGGACAAATTTAAGAGATGTTGGGGAGATGCAAGGGATACTAATTTGTAATTGTTTGGATAAGGGTAATGAAGAGGAAGATATTAAAGATGAAATAGAACAGTGGTTTTCAAAAAGTTTTAGGAACATTATCATTTCTTGAAATGAATTCATTTACAGAATTTCAATATATAAAGTGGAGTGAAACAGAGTAGCTCATTTGAAGGCAAGGTGGGGAATACACAAGTTCCAATGCTCCTGGACCAGGGATGGCCACACTACCCTTACTGACATGGATAAATCCAGCGTTGGTGACAGGGAAGACCATCCTATAATTAACAGAAAGAGTGATCTGGTTTGGTTATCAATTTTGCTTCAGAGAAATTTGAGGTGCTAATGAGCTATCTTGGTGCAACTATCCAAAGGTGGTCACTGTAGGTCTGGAGCTTTGGAGAGAGAGTAACATTGAGGTTTCCGTTTAGGAGTTACCTGTTTATTATTAAATCTGTGACAGTGCATGCAGGATTGTCAAATTCTATCAAGGTCAAGAAAGAAGAGAGCTGAGGAATGAACCTTGCGGGGAGACCAGCTTCAGTATATACAAACTCAGAAGAACAGAGAGAGGAAGAGGCATTATGGCAAGTATAGTCAGATATAGAACAGTCAGAATCTTCCCACAGTTGCCAGGTGGGGAGTAGAGAGTCTTCTATGTGAATAAACATAGCAGGTAGTCTTGGAACACATGCTGCCACATAATTACAAATTTTACAACCTACTTTCTTCATCTGGATCCCATTAAATCTTTAAAAAAAATTTTTTTTAAATATACTTTTATTGATTTTCGAGAAGATGGAAGAGGGAGAGAAAGAGAGAGAAATATCAATGATGAGAGAGAATCATTGATTGGCTGCCTCCTCATGCCCCACACTGGGGATAGAGCCTGCAACACAGCCACGTGCTCTAACCAGGAATTGAACCATGACCGATGCTCAACCACTGAGCCATGCCAGCTGGGCCAGATCACATTATTTCTATGGCAATGACAGCTCAGCGTGAATCTCAGAAATCTCTTTCACATTTGATTTTTTGACCTCGTTAAAGTGAACTTTCATCATCCCAAGACTTCAAAATGAGGAGGCATTCATTTGGCATTCACTCAGCTGGAAATCAGTCAAGCTCCTTGTGTGAATGAAAAGGCTGTTTTGGCCTTGGTCCCAGGGTAATGACTACTGAAATACAATGTCTGGTTTGCTGGTATTTGACTGCACTGAACCTTGTATTTTGCAGTGACCTGAGTACTTATCCTAGTGAAAGTTTCTGGTCTGGTTTACTTATCAAAAATATATACATCAGGGTCACATCTTTTTTACTCTCTCCATTTCCCTTCCTACATTCCTCACTCCTCTCCTCTCCCATCACATCCCCTAACAAATTTAGACCTTTGCCAATGACTATTTGTGGAATTATGGGGTTATATAATCCCAGAACCTGACTAGCTTGGTGATTGGTGTCATCATAGAACAAAGTCTGGTAATTCACAGAATTCATAAAATATACCAGGGTCACTTATTTATTCTCAAGCTCTGTCCATTATTTTCTTTTCCTTTGTTTTATTTTTTATTAAATTTATTGGGGTGACATTGGTTAATAAGACCATATAGGTTTCAGGTGTGGATTTATATGTTACAAGATATGTAAATTGTACTGTGTGCCCACCATCTTCTGTGACCTCCCTTGTCTTGTTTCTTAGTGGTCTTGGCCTTCAAATCATTTATGAAAAGATGTTCTAAAAAGCTAAATCTAATGAAAGTTATTTGTCCTCTTTTTTCCCAGGAGGGAGATACTCCAAAAAAGGCAACCTCTGCCACTGTTACTGTCGTCAACACTGCTATTGCCACTGCCACTGCTACTGCCATTGTTACCACCCCCGTCATAGCCACTGCCACTGCTACTGCCACGGCTACTACCACAAGCACTACCACTACCATTTCCACCACCACCTCTGCCATCACTACTGGCCTAATGGGTAGCAGTCACCTGGAGATGACAGCCTGGGCAGCCCTGCCCCTTCTTTCCACCAGCACCACCAGTGTCCGGAGACCCAAACTCACTTTTGATGACTCGTATGTTGTCCCCAGATTATCATGGACCCAGTTTGGGAATTGTGAATGGGGGGTGGTGGTAGTATGACTTTTTAGCACCATACAATGTATCACCCAAAATAAGACCCCAGCAGTAATCCCTATAGTTTTAAAAGTATATCCGTCTTCCTCACATACTCCTATCCTAACCAAGAAATGTCTTTGGCTCATTTAAATCGTAGATCTCTGTTACTGTTTCCAAAGGCAGTTGCTTCATTCTAGGTTTTTGTGTCCTCCTTTCTTTTTAATGTTTTTAGATAGAACTGTGTACCAACAAAGAGGTTTACAGCTATGTTTTGTTGAATCTTTTTGGATAAATGGAATGGTGGGGTTGGAGATTATAGTTATTTATCCTAATGGGTCATTATGCACTTCAGATTTCATTTACAGAATTATTTCAAAGTTATTTATTATATGAATGATAGCATTCATCTGCCCTTCTCAAGGCATTGTATAGGAATGGATTTATAGTAAAACATGGTTTTGATTATTCAGTTTGTAATGAAAAAAAATGAGCCATTGGTTTCTGAAAGAGGTTATTTTGTTTGTTTAGGGTTCACAATGCTGATTATTACATGCAAGATGCTAAGAAGCTGAAGCACAAAGCTGATGCACTGGTAGGTTTGCTTCCTCTCATTGTTTTGTTCCCGTTAAGGTATTATGCTTTAAAGGAAAAAAAAAAGAAGACACTTTATATACAATTCAAACTTTCTCATTGCTGCTCTGACATAGGGAGTTTGGAGCTGGTTAATTCATTAACACTGTAATACCCAGATTCTTTTGTACTGTGATACCCTGCCACTCATGTATTTGTGTTTTTTTTTCATTGTTATTTCCCTTGCCCCAACTTCAGTAGGTACATGGCATATACTATTATCCTTGTCTTTCAAGTGGATTTGAACTGACTTTTGAAACTGCTCTGAAGAAGCTGGGGGGGGGGGTGTCTTTGGGTCTGGTAAACCAGAAACCAATATGGGAAGGAAGAGGGTTATTGAGAGCTAATAAAGTGGCCTCAAAAATTGACTTCGCAAAACTGAGGTATGTAGAAAAAACTTAGCTCCTTGCTGCATTTGATTACGTGTTTCCAGAATGAGGCCCATAGCCAGGCTAGGACTCTGTACAAAGAGAGGAAGTTCTGTCATCTGGATTTCCCAAGACACTAGGCCCTGCTGCCTCTAAATGTTTTGATCACCTAGAACAGCAATGAGCTCAGGAGTTGTTTGACTTTATTGATCCTCCTAACAAGGGGTCTCAACCATGTGTTACAATCACTTGGGGAGCTTTAAAATAACCCTGATACCCAGGCCACACTCTGGAAAAATGGAATCAAAATTTCTGAGACTGGGACCTGGACATGGGTATTAAAACTCCCCAGGTGATTCCCAAGTTCAGCCAAGATTGAGAGAACCACTGCCTTAGCGAAGGCCCTAGGTCAGACTCCTCACCGTTGACTAAACCTCAGCATAACTAGAGATATTAGTTAGCCCATTGAGTTAAAAAATATCATCCCCCATCATTACATTGTGTCATCCAGGACTTAGCTGTTCCATTTTTTGACACTAGGAGGGCTATAAGAAAGTATCATGACAGTCTCTGCACTATGACTTGTGTGTAGTCAACGTCAACTGTCCATGGACTTGCATCTGCTGTTTCTCTACTTTTTTGTCATTTTCTCACTGTGGTCCAAATTGCTCAGCTATTGTCTGCAGCTAACCTTTCTGTGGTGTTAACTGTCCATTGGAAACACTTGTTCTCTGCTTCTGCATATGAAAGAAACAAGACAGGCTGGTGCCAGCTCCACTAGAGATGCTGGGAAGACTGTGCCTGTGACCATTGTATGTGTGGTGAGAGATTTGAGTGACATTGGTGGCCGTGCTGCTGGCTTGAAGACCAAAGTTATTTTTCCTAAATGTCCTCAACTCTGATTCACTGCATAAAGGCTCTGGAGTTTGCCCTCTGTCAAAATCAGGACAAGGAAGCACATAACTATTTATTTGACAAGCTGGTCCATAAGCTGATGAAGACTGGGACACACCTATGAGACCATACCTATGACCAAATGTTAAAATAACAGAAAAATCAGAGCCACAGAAATATATATACATATGATTCAGAATAAGCATCATTCTTTTCCATCCAGGGTCTGTTTATATGTTCCCCCTAAGCCACCTTTGTATTTTCACCACAATGTATTTTCAATTAGGGAGATTCTGCCCCCATGGAGACAAAGTGGTTTTTGGGAGTGGGGTGAAACAGTCTTAGATGTTTCAATGATTTGTGTCCCTTCAAAGGACCATAGTACATAAAGAGATCATCAGGACATAATTGGTATTAAAGTTTTAATGGAGATGTGTGAAAAAAAATATCTTAAAAAGCCCCATCTGGGGATGGTGATAATGAAAAAAGGGGGGTTGTGAAACGTTCATTTAGAGTATGTTATCTTTGCTAGGCTTATGTCTATTCTAGAGTTGGAAGTCCTCTGGTAATTCAAGCTCCTTATTTAATAGATAGAGAAATTGAGGCCCAGGAAGGGGATATGATCTGACCACTAAGTGTCATTATGGTTTTGAAATTTCTCCGGACTTCAGTTATACCTTTTTGAAAACGGGGTGGAATAGGGATAGGAGATCTTTAAGGATCATTCCAGCTATGGATTTATGAATGAAATCACATTTGCAAAAATCAGGATATAAAGATAAATTTCTAGATGGGAGAGCTATTTGGAGCCAGATGACCTCAGGAGATTATCTTGTAAACCAAGAGAAGATAGTTTGCATATACATAGGTTTTCAGAAAATCACTTTGAATTTCCTTGAAAACAATATTCTCCAAAGCATCTCACAGAAATGAAACCACAGAATTCCTGCAATACATAAAAGCAGAAAAGCATTTTTTGTAAAAAGAGTCATTTACAACAAGAAATTATTCAGGACGTGTAACTCATCATTTTATAGTTGTACTTAATGCTTTGCTAGAGGCAGCTACTCTGCCATTTTGAGAATTGCTGCCGGTACTGTTGCATAAAAAAATATTTTGATAAGATATACAAGAAAATTAAAATAGCTAAATCTGTATTATATTGGTCCTTTTACACAAAATTCTGCATTAGTGGAATTCTTATATCCAGCTATCAAAAATGAAAATTTTAAATACTGTTATAAAATACTCCCTATAAAAATATATATAATATTCATTACACATAAAAAAGAAATCAATATGTCTAAGTCACTTTAATGGTGACCATTATCAAGGCTAAAACATTTTGGAATAAAATTTTACTAAACTAAAATATTTAGTAATGCTGTATTTCTTGGCTTTTTGACACCCTATTCCAGACCATCATTTACAATGAAAGTGATGTGGTTATTGTCAACAGTCACACTATAGCCTCACATTTTCATGACAATAGCATCAATTTGTTACTCTTCTCTGTGGGTGTGAGGTTGATGTGCTCACAAAGAGTTCCAAGCAAAGACTGTAGTGTTCATTTTCCATGAGGTTTATAAAAAGCAGTTTTATTGCAAGCAGGTCTATAGGATACTACAATGACCAGTCTAGTAATTTTAGGGAATAGAAACTAGTCAAAGCAGTGATTTGGATTCTGGTCTATCAAAAAGATAACAACAACATAATACTACCGCCCATGATACCTTAGCTATTTTTCTTTCCTCAACCAGCTTCAGTGTGATGACAATAGAATCTTAAATCAATTATATTATTGTCAATACAAATTCATGCATCAGGGTTTCTCAACCTTTGCACTGTTAGGCTGGCTAATTCTCCATTATGGAGGCTTCTCTGTGCATTGTGGAATGTTTAGCCACACCTCTGGCCTCTGCCTACTAGATACCTCCTGTCCCTAGAGGCAACAACCAAAAATGTCTTCAGACCTTGCCAATTGTTCCCTGAGGGAGGGGTGAAAAATTGCCCTAGTTTGAGAACTCTTCCTTTATATGAAGGAGAGAAGGGAATACCATATTACTAAATCTTCTTTTTTTTTTTTAGTTCGAGAAATTTGGCAAAGCTGTGAATTATGCTGATGCAGCCCTGTCTTTCACCGAATGTGGCAATGCCATGGAGCGTGACCCTCTAGAAGCAAAGTCTCCATATACCATGTACTCTGAGACTGTGGAGCTCCTCAGGTAATTGGTCTTTCTGCAGCCAACTTCCTAAACTCATTTCAGTCATCATTAGAAGCTGCTATTTTTTAAAAATATCATTTCCACATAGTAATGATGTGTCCAAGGCATCTTCTTCTTAAAAATCATGATAATTAGTTTTTGCCATTTTATTAATGTCAGAAAATTGATAATTGATGGACACTGCTTTTATAAATCATCCCTTTTAGAAGTTATAATCTTCTATAATAATAAAAGGGTAATATGCTAATTAGACAAGACATCTTCTGGATGTCATTCCAGACGTCTTTCCTGATGAACCCGGGTTCAGAGGGAAGCAGCCCGGGTCCCAGGTGCCTGCAGGCGGCTGGAAGAGGGAAGCCTGGGTCCCGGGTGCCAGAGGGAAGCTGGTGCTGGCAGCTGGAGGAAGGAAGGCCTATTCTTGCATGAATTTTCATGCATCTGGCCTCTAGTGTGATATAATTTGCAATATTCATAAAATTAAAATGGAAACATAGTAGGTAGAAGTATAATAATTTCACTGTTTGACATTGACATTTGTATTTTCAAAGTGCAGTTTTAGAACTAAAAAATAGTGGTGTTATTGGGATTTTTGTTATAATCCATGATTTGTAAGAACTTTTCTGCAGTGGTTATTTAAAGAGAGAGAGAGAGTACTCTTCCAACATGAAGTAATCATTAAGGCTGCATGTGTGGAGTAGACTTTCCCTGCATGTAGAATTTCGGGGAAACAGACAAGGTGGTAGCAGGGGCAGAGGAGACATGAGAATAGGAGAGGGTATATTAACTGCACAGATTATTGGTTTCATTTGTATTTTAAATGAAAATTTTTGGCCTGTTGGCCTTGGCAGAGTAGAATTTGTAGGTAATCAAAAAATTCCTGGGAAAGGGGAAAGAGAAGAAACAATATCCATTCTAGTGTTTTCCAGTAACTTGCAGATATTTGGAAAATAATGTACCTCTGAATGGTGGATAAGCACCAACATTTGCTGGAATGATTAAATAATTGCTTTTGATTGAACAAATAGATCTTTACCTTATAGGCCCTTATATTCTAGTCACCTCTGACCTGATTAATCAATGTCCGACCTGATTTCTAGGTTTTTACTCTGTTGTTTATATCTGCATAAATGCTTACAAATCTGAGGACACTTGTACCTAAACCTTTAGGCACATTGGACAAATTTAGCATACATATTTTCATAGGAAAGCATTTCCAAATATCTAAAGAATGTGAACTATTCTAAAGAAAAAATATGCTCACTGAAATAAGAAGGTTTAGTTAAAACAAAAAAAGTAAAGAGATCATAAAGAAAGATCTAGCCTTGCCTTGCCAGACCAGGCAGCCATCTTTGGCTTTTCTCTGCTCTGATAAGCATGTAAAGTATCTCTCTGACTTCATGCATTGGTGAAAGCCATCACTGACATTCTATAGCTTTTAAGGGAAAATTGATTTTTTGTGTCTATTCAAGGCTGCCTGTGATTTTCAGAGCATAAGATGAAAATTCTGGCAAAAATGATAAGCATTAAAAATTAAGAGAAAACAATAAACAAACATGGAGAAAATTCATGTCTTCTATTCATCCAAAATGTAAATTTTTTTAAAAGGCACTTTTTAAATTAACAAGAAAATGTAAAAATGTTAATCCCTGGTGTTAGCACACACACAAATAATATTGGTGAACTAGGCCTGTCTTATGCTGGTGATGGGAGAAAAAGTGATCATTATATATTGAGGACAATTGTGCATTGTGTAGGAAAGCCTATTAATATAAGTATTTTTATCGTTTGAGCCATAACTCAACTTCTGGAAATTTGAATTTCCTCTCCTGAAGAAAATAATTATAGGGATAGTACAAGTTATCTTTATGGTGTTCTGTTTTGCATAAATTATAGCACACAATTAGAAGCAAACTAAAAAATCAATAAGAATAATTAATTACATCGTAGTACACTCAACAGAATACTTTGTAGCCCTTGAATTGCAACAATAATGGAGACTATGTAGCTGTATGAAAATGTTTATAACTTGATGTTAAAGAAAAGCAAGCTTCAGAATTATATACACATTACATTTCTGACCATGAAAAGCATTTTTCTGCATGTGGACCAATCTGGAAGGGAAATGAATTTATAGCTGTAATGGGGTGAAATTATGGGTGCTTTCCCTTTCTATATAGTTTTCTTTCTTATTAATTTTCTCTTAGGAAAATATATGCTCTCTAAAAATATAAAAGCAAAACATCAGTTTTATTTTTTGGTAAAAATGCAATGTGAATCATTGAGTAATATTTATTTCCATTAGAAAACACTACCCTTAATATTTTACACAATATTCTTTTTTTCTAAGTACAGGTTTTTTTTTTTTTTCATTATATGATAGTTTACTCCCTATAGAAGTATATTTCAGCAGAACCTCATCAAAATTGTAAACAATTTATGGAAATTCACTTTAAAGTCAATATTTCAAACTATTTGGAATTAATTATAGACTCATGCAATCATAATAAATGATACAGAAAGATCCTGTGTACTCTCACCCAGTTTCCCCCAATGGTAATATCTTGCATAACTATAGTACAGTATCACAACCAGAACATAGATATTGATAATCTATAATCTTTATTTAGATTTCACCACTTTTTTTTTCAGATTTCAACAATTTTACATGCACTCCTTTGTGTATCCTCTCTCTCTCTCTCTCTCTCTCTCTCTCTCTCTCTCTCTCTCTCCATACACACACACACACACACACACACACACACACACACCTACACTAGAGGCCCTGTGCATGAAATTCATGCACTGGGGGTGAGGGGGGGATCTCTCAGCCTGGCCTTTGTCCTCTAGCAGTCTAGGAGCCCTTGGAGGATGTCCGCCTGATGGCTTAGGCCCACTCTCCATGGGGATCAGGTCTAAGCCAACATTTGGACATTCCTCTCGCAATCTGGGACCCCTCGCTCCTTACTACCCGCCTGCTCACTGCTCCTTACTGCTTGGCTCACTTCTCCTTACCGCTGCCGTGGAGGTGGGAGAGGCTCCTGCCACCGCCACTGTGCTCGCCAGCTGTGAGCCCAGCTTCTGGCTGACCAGCGCTACTCCTATGGGAGCACACTGACCACCAGGGGGCAGATCCTGTGTTGAGCATCTGCCCCTTGGTGGTCAGTGCACATCATAACGACTGGTCATTCCACCATTCAGTCAATTTGGCTATTAGGCTTTTATTAGATAGGATATATATATTTGCATATTTATTAGATAGGATATATTAATTTGCATATTACTCTTTTATTAGATAGAGTATCTCCTATCTAATAAAAGAGTAATATGCAAATTAACTATCACTCCACTACACCCACAAGCCACACCCACAAGCCAATCAGGAGTGAGTATGCAAATTAACCAAACCAAGATGGCTGCAGCCACCGACAAAGCAGGAGGTTTGGGTTTCTCCAACAATGGAGGAAGCCAAGCTTTCCTGACACCCTGGTGGGCCCAGGCCTCCACTCAAGGCTACAACGTTTCAATTACAGAAGATAAATAAATCCCAACAAAAATGGTGGCAGCCACGGAGCTGGAGAGAGCAGGAGGCTTGGGTTGCCCCTGGCGATGGAGGAAGCCAAGCACCTGCAGCCCTGGCCTGCCTTGCCCTCCGCTTAAGGCTACAAAGTTTCAATTATAGAAGATAAATAAGTCCCAACAAAAATGGCTGCGGTCACTGAGCAAGCAGGAGGCTTGGCTCCGCTCAAGGCTACAAAGTTTCAATTATAGAAGATAAATAAATCCCAGATACCAGGGCTTCCGCAAGGGAACCCCCACCCTGATCCGGGACACCCTTCAGGGCAAACAAGCTGGCCCCACCCATGCACCAGGCCTCTATCCTATCTAATAAAAGAGTAACATGCAAATTGACCATCACTCCAACACACAAGATGGCTGCCCCCATGTGGTCAAAGATGGCTGCCCCATGTGGACACAAGATGGCCACCACAAGATGGCCAGCAGGGGAGGGCAGTTAGGTGGGACCAGGCCGGCAGAGGAGGGCAGTTGGGGGCGACCGGGCCTGCAGGGAAGGGCAGTTAGGCATCAATCAGGCTGTCAGGGGAGTGGTTAGGGGGTGATCAGACTGGCAGGCAGAAGTGGTTAGGGGCAATAAGGAAGGCAGGCAGGCGGGCAGTTGGGAGCCAGCAGTCCTGGATTGTGAGAGGGATGTCTGACTGCCCGATTAGGCCTGATCCTACCAGGATCGGGCCTAAATGGGCAGTTGGACATCCCTCGAGGGGTCCCAGATTAGAGAGGGTGCAGACTGGGCTGAGGGACACTCCTCCCCATGCACGAATTTCATGCACCAGGCCTCTAGTATATTAGTGTGTGTGTATATATATATATATATATATATATATATATATATATATATATTCCCTCTAGATGGCCTGCAGGGCTGCAGGGATTGGGGTGAAACCCACAGTCCAATGCAGCCTGCAGCTCCTACCAGCCGCTCCCGCTCATCCCAGCCCCACTGTGCCTGCTGTGGGCTCTCACTCAATCAGTCCTGATCAGGAGAGGTTTGCACTGCCCCTACAGTGCTTGCTAGCCATGAGCCCTGCGTCTGGCTCTCCCAAGGAGAGTGGCCTGTGGGATTGGGCTGAAACCGGCTCTCCAACATCTCCTGAGGGGTCCCGGATTATGAGAGGGTACAGGCCAGGCTGGGAGACCCCACCAGTGCATGCTCGGGCTGGGGAGGAACCATGGTAGGGCTCCAGGGCATGTCCGTCCCATCTTGCTCAGTCCCAATTGGCCAGACCCCAGCAGCAAACTAACCTACCAGTTGGAGCATCTGCCCCCTGGTGGTCAGTGCACATCATAGCAAATGGTTGAGCAGCCTTAGCATATCATTAGCATATTATGCTTTGATTGGTTGTTCGGTTGTTCTGCCATTTGGTCTATTTGCATATTACCCTTTTATTATATAAGATATATTACATTTAATGTAGTATGTGTGTATATAATTTTTTTCTAGAGACATTTCACTTGGGAATAAAATAGGCTAAAGCAACTAGATCTTCTGATCTATTTAACCAATTGAAGCTGCACTATCAAGTCACATCAAAAGTGGTTGCAATTAGCCCTAACTGGTTTGGCTCAGTGGATAGAGCATCGGCCTGCGGACTGAAAGGTCCCAGGTTCGATTCCGGTCAAGGGCATGTACCTTGGTTGCAGGCACATCCCCAGTAGGAGGTGTGCAGGAGGCAGCTGATCGATGTTTCTCTCTCATCGATGTTTCTAACTCTCTATCCCTCTCCCTTCCTCTCTGTAAAAAAACAATAAAATATATTTTTAAAAAAGTGGTTGCAATTAAAAGGTGACTGTAATATGAACATAGTTTTTAGTAGTGTAATATTATGTTGAAGATATTTTTATTGCTCTCTAGCCCCAACAGTATGCTGGGTACAGAGAGAGCCCCATTTTCTTCATTCAAGTAATTATAGTTTCTCTGAACTTGGGAATATGCAGTGGAAATGTATTTGTGAAAACAAGTAGGACATCACAAGGACTTGACATTTTATTGATTGAACTATAAAAGACAGATTTATTACATAATAAATCCCTTTGCTTAATATTGCAGCAATAAGAGGGATCCACATCAAATGCACAGGTCCTTTTGTTGAAACATGTTCACTGAACAGAATTGGAGCAATAAGTGGAACATAGAGTATGCCTAGGGGGTGCAGAGTGTTGGGGGACAAGCCCACACAGTTGCTGCTGTTCTGGGGAGGCTGCTGAAAATGGGGAGTTCATGGTGCAAGCACAGTATACCTGCTGGTTCTCCATTGCCTTCTTGCAAATGAGAACTAGTCCAGGCTGCCTGCACACTTTCAACTTCCTTCTGCAACATTAAACTCTGCTACTCATTCCACCATCAGCACCTATGAAATTGCATTAAAGCTCAGACATTGATTTTATGCAATGAATTTATTTCCAAGAATCTAAATGCCCAGAATGAAATGTGCTCAACTAAAAAAAGAAAAATAAGAATTACTCAACCTTTGATCAACCCAGTGTGGAAAGTAACAATTAAAGAGAATGGAAAAACAAAATATACAAGCACCATAAATTAAGGATTTAGGCCCTCAAATGCTGTGAAATTGGTCTTCGTTTTAAAAAAAACAAAACCACTTTCTATAGGAATATATTCCAAACCTGAGCCATTAGAAAGGACCTTATTAACTGTGTGATTGCGGTCTCCCCATGCTCCTGTCATACACAGTTGTATATTATTTACTTCATCTGTTATAAACGCAACTGAGACTGACATTTGTGTCCACCTCCCATTGAAAATACAATAATGTTTAGCAAGGTATTTCTAGAAACAGAATTTATCTACACACCAAACCAACAGTAATTCCTTACCTCTGTCTGAGAACATGGGCTCCAGATTTAGCCATCTTCTCCAGATTTAGCTGACTTCTCCAGAGTTAGCTTCTGTAAGTCATATCAGTGGCATTCTGACTATAATTTATTTATGCTTCCAAGAAACTGTGCTTTTGCCCACATGCCCTAGTCAGTCCTCCCTGTCAGAGCATATGTGGGACTAACACATTTAGAAGATGAGGATACCAATGACTTTGGGACTTTCTGAAGGATAATATAGATTCCACTTGAGCTTGTAATTTCTCTTCAAAGGTATGCAATGAGGCTGAAGAACTTTGCAAGCCCCTTGGCTTCAGATGGGGACAAAAAACTGGCAGTATTATGGTAAGTCTCATGGAGGCCAAGAGTAAATGGCAGAAATGTCACAGAACAATTTGAAAACTCCAGATCAACTTTAAGCTACTTAGCCCAGATCATTATTCTTGTTTGCCATTAAACTATTAAAGGATAACTAATGGATTTCTTCAGTCGCTGACTAAACATTTACTCTCCTAATTTATATCCTTATCAAGATGGAATTTTAATGCTTACCCCTTCTCTTTTAGTTTTTCATACTTAAGTTTCTCAGTAACTATAGGAAGGTTATGAATCAGCATTTTTTTATAGTTTGCTGGTTATGGCATTAACATAATCCTTTCCTCATCCCTACAGCTACAGATGTTTATCACTTCTCTACTTGCGGATGTTTAAACTGAAGAAGGACCATGCTATGAAGTACTCCAGATCCCTGATGGAATATTTTAAGGTAATCCTTATTTTGTATAATTTATAGGTGTTGGGTAATCACTAATAAAACTTGGCAAGTATGTTATTAAATATCAAGGTTGTTGCTGTTAAAGGCTAAACTTCCCTTATCCCAATAGGCCATGGCCCTCCCACCTCTCCTTTGGGACTCAGCAGAGAGCTTATGTTTTATTTGATTCCAGGGAGAGAAGGTATAACAATAGTGCAATATAAAAATTATTCTCTGGACTAACCAAATGGCCCTTGGCAGCTTCCCAGTTGCAGTCAGGGGGATGATGTCTTCTGCACTACCCTACATGGTGGACCCACCATGAAACACAGCTTGTGGCTGTGATCAGTCTTTTGTTAAATAAGAAGCCAATTCAGAAATTTCTCAACCCCTGGGCCCATTGGCCATGAGGAGTCTTGAAGTACAGTGGTTGAAGTTAAATACAATTGATTACTTTGGTTACAAACACAAACAACAAATAAATAAATCTACCATCTAGGGAGCTGGAATGTTTAATTTGCAAGGAAAAGAAAAGTATATATATCAACCTCAACATGCAATGCCAAAATTTGGGAATGAGCCTGGATGACAACTGCAATTAGTAGCCTGGTGCTAGGCCTGGCCACTTTACCAGAAATAACTGGCATGAGCATCAGTGGAACTTATGCTGCTTCTGCCCCCTCCCCCCCCCAAAAAAATGGTCATAATTTAAAATTGAGGAGGCTCAGGACTCCTATTGGGCTTGTTTCAAAAGAGAATATCTATCTATCTATCTATCTATCTATCTATCTATCTATCTAATCTGTCATCTGCCAAGTACATGGGAACATTTGGCTAAATTGCACTGAAGCAGTTGTTTGAAATTTAAGTGAGTTAAATTATGACCTTGCATCAATCATCCAAACCCAGTGAGTGTCAGGGCACAGCCAGCTATGTGATAACACTGACTGGGTTGGGGAAAAGAGCAGGTTCACTACTATTATGTGGTGTATCTATAATGCCATAAAGCTAGTGCTTATGTAGGTGGACAGGTTCAAATACAACAACTGCCCATCCCTTCATATCTCTACAGTCTCAACCTATGTTCTAGAAAGGTGGTTCTTAAACCTGAGTGGGCATGCCAATCCCCTATAGGGCTCACAAAACCAGAATACTAGGTCCTGTCCCCCAGAGTGTCTGATACTTTATGTCTGAGATGAGGCCTGAGAATTGCCATTTTAATAAGTTTCCAGGTAATACTGATGGTGCTGGTCTTATGATCACACGTTGAAGGTCAATGCTCTAATATCTGTCCTCTTCGGCCTGTCCTGTAGCTTTCAGGGCATTCCAAAATACGAAACAGATGTTTAATAACTTACGCCTCTGTCAGAGCATTGAGCTTCTTTGAGATTAAAAGTTGGAGTTTGCAGAATGTAACTTAGATGTGGATCTCTGAGCTCCAGAGAAATGGTGCATTCTCACTGAGCTCTTGAAAGTGCTGCCTCTCTCTCTCTAGCACCCCATTTGCAAAGGGGGCTGGGCATAAACCCAAGAGGCAGAAGAGGAGCATAACCTGGGCCATGAGGCCTGAGAGGCAGACCTGAGTCAGGCTCAATGCCACAAATATTCTGGCCCTGTACTACTTGGGCTCTAACCTGGTGAAGTCATTATAATGAGCCAGGTCACTGTCCTATTGTGGTGATTCTGAGTATCATGTTTGCCTGTACTCTACAAGTGTATGGCCACAAAAATATAGCAGACCGATTCTTTAACCCAGCCCAGATCTATCAGATGAAAATAGAACGTTGAGCATTCCATTGCAATGCAACCCTGGACCAACTACATTGCTAAATACTGAAAATAGTCATGAGTATTTGCATGTAAAGATAGCAAATAATGTCAATTCACAAAAAAACAAACCACAAACCACTGCTTGGTCCCAACAAATTCTTGGGATATCAGAAATCACAGCCCACCTTGAATCCCAGGGAAAATGTTTGCAATTGGAGCTAAAAGTGAAAAGCTTTCCTGTACTCTGAAGAGCTTGTTTTGCAAAATAAATTTCAGATGAAGATAATTAAACCACTTCTTGGAGAACTGAGTCTGATTTCACTGGGCCTTTTAGTATATAAGATCTTTCATCAAGTGACTTTCATGGTCCTGATTGGAGGCCACTAATTATCCTAACCAGCTATTTTCATCGAGTGTTTGTTGGTCGTGGTGTGCTGATGTGCACATATATCCTAGCTCTGCTAACAAAACAAGAGGCATCCTGAAATGCTGCAATCAATATTAATGTACTCTAAATCACACTTCTATCTGTTTGTGAATTAATAAAACACAAATAGATGTCCTTATTTCCCTCTCTTTCTCTCTTTTTTAGCAAAATGCTTCAAAAGTCACTCAGATACCATCTTCATGGGTAGGCAATGGAAAGTAAGTATCTTATGAAAATTGCTTTTTCTGAAAATCAATGATGTAATAGACCCCAAATATTTTGTATTGACAACTCAGAAGAAAGGTAAATTTTGAGAATATAGTAATTTTTGTACACACAAAATTCTAATCAAATTTTAGCTAATTCCAAAACAGAAAAGTTTAACATGATCTGATTCAAAATTTCTTTAACTATTTGATCTTTAAGCTATATTATGGCCTTAAAAATGTCTGTTAATGAGATGGCAAGCACCAAGCCATTTCAGGGAGGCAGGGTAAAAGTTAACTTTAATGTAGTGATTTTTCAATAATTCACTCAGTAAGGAAAAACCGATGAAATATTTATTGATATAAGTTAAGTGCTATTTAATAAAACCAAATGCATAATAGTGTTAAAAATGTGAAGTCACTTAGCCAGCCAATTATCTGAGCCTTCATTATGATTTTTATATTAATATTAAAATACCCTGACCTAAAATATAAATGCATCTACTGTAATGCTGATTTAAGGCTCAATGAACTCATCCACTCTAGTGGCCATATTTAGAGCTCTATGTGCTTGGGGCAGCTCAGCCTTCCAGCAGTAGGGTAGATGTCTGGAAATCCGTTGACCAGGTCCTGATGCTGCTCTTAATTCCAAGGTAAGCTAAGTGAACCCCTTCCTTTCTATGGGTTTGTTTCTCCATCTCTAAAATAAAAGGGCTGGGGCTGATGGCTTCCTGGCCAATCTGAAAAGCTATTCCTTCCAAGAGAGAGACTTTGAGTCCTAATTCTGGCTTAGCCATGAACTGGCTATGTGTATGCGCTTACTTGCTTGAGCATTAAATTATACTCTGATGCTGATAGCACCTTTACCACCCCAAGCTAGTAGTGAGAAGGGAAAATAGGTGACTGTGGACACAAACATTTATAAAGAGCTTATTTTTTTATTGCCATCATTTCAAAAGTCTTGCATCTCTGACCAAAACACTTTCTTTGAGAGTAAAATAGTCTCCTCTGCCACTTTATAAATATACTAGAGGTCTGGTGCACAAAATTCGTGCATGGTGGGGATCCCCTCAGCCCAGCCTGCACCCTCTCCAATCCAGGACCCCTCAGGGGATGTCTGACTGCTGGGGATTGGCCTAAACTGACAGTCAGACATCCCTCTCATAATCCTGGACGACTGGCTCCTAATCACTCACCTGCCTGCCTGCCTGGTTACCCCTAACTGCCAGCCTGATCGCTCCTCACTGCCTCTGCGTGCCAGCCTCATCTCCCCTAACTGCCCCCCCACCGGCCTGGTGGCCCCCAACTGCCCCCCTGCTCGCCTAGTTGCCCCTCATGGCCTCCCTGCCAGCCTAATCACCCCCAACTGCCCACTGCTGGCCTGGTTGCCCCCAACTGCACACCCCCCTGCTGGCCTGGTTGCCCCTAACTGCCCCCTCCGCTGGCCTGGATGCCCCACATAGTCTGCTGTTCAGTCGTTTGGTCGTCCCTCACCAACCCCCCTGCCGGCCTGGTCACCCCATGCAGCCTGCTTGTTCAGTCATTTGGTCATCTCTCACTAACCCCCCTGCCAGCCTGGTCATAGGCAGCCATCTTATGAGGGTGTGAGGGTTAATTTGCATATTACCTCTTTATTATATAGGATACAAAGCACACTCCCAAAGCAGTGGGATGTTAAACTCTAAGATCATAAAGACTTTCAGAGTGTGGGAGCAGATCTATTAAAAACTATGCATTAACTCAATTACTGTATTGAAAGGCAGTACCATTTAAATAGTTGAATTAGATCTTACTCTCATATTGACAAACAAAAATGAAAGAACACTTCTCTCTGCAAGTTCAGAAAATAAAAATAGCATTGAAAAGCCCAGTATTTTCTCTAAGCACAGAGTAAATCAAGGGCAAGTTTGGGTAAGCAGCCATTAAGGATCACTGAGAATCCTATCTAATAAAGAGGGAATATGCTAATTGACCCTCATGCCATCGCAAAGATGGCAGCTGGTGGCGCCCACAGCCAAATAAGGAGGGAATATGCTAAATGACTGCCCACCCTCAAAGATGGCGGCACCCATAGCCAATAAGGAGGGAATATGCTAATTGCCCCACCCTCAAAGATGGTGGTGCCCACAGCCACAAGATGCCGGCTCCCAGTTCCCTCAGCCCTACCGGGGCCTCAGGCAGTCCCGGCCGCTCCACACGCCTGCCTCCAGAGTCCCCCCATTCCTTCAGCCCCCCAGTCACCCAGGTCCAATCCGAGGCACAGGCAAGCCTAGGATGCCAGCTGCCCAGCCACTCAGGGCTGCCCGAGGCTCAGGTAACCAGGGCCGGCTGAGACTTGCGCTGCCAGCAGTGGCAGCAGCAGAGGTGTGATGGGGCATCACCTTTCCCTGATTGCTGGGTTGCCTCCTGCCCCCGAGGGCTCCCGGAATGTGAGAGGGGACAGGCCTGGCTGAGGGACCCCCCCCCTCCAGTGCATGAGTTTTCATGCACCGGGCCTCTATATACATATAAAACCTGAAATGAAAGAACTCAAAAATATCCTAAGCTTGTGAAGTCATATTAAAAACCTCCTGTAATCATTTTTTAAGCAGCTTCTATCTGAAGAAAACATGCTCCTTTTGGTAGGCCATAGAGCTAATGAATTAAGGAACTCAAAATAATCATCCAAAGGTTGTATCCTGTCTATTCCACAAACACTTCAGGTGCATTTCCTTTTGAGGGGCTGAGGATCCAGTTGAATTCAATGTGATTCCTGCACTCTATAAGTGCACAGTCCAGTAAAAGGCCGTGACAGGTATGAACAAATTTCTTTGGAAGCCCAAGAAAAAGAGAGCTTGGGCCTCTTTGGTTAAGGAGGGCTTCTTATCTGCAAGAAAATACTGATTTCCCACCAGTGAATGAGGATAGCTGCCCCCACACAGGACCTCTCATAGCACCTTCCAGAAGCAGCACCCCTGACCTTGATGGCTATCAGGGAAGAAAGACCAATAAATCAGTTGGAAGAAGAAGAAAAATCAGCTTGGTATAGAGGAGAAGTTGACAAAGGTTTTCTGTAAATAACCAAATAGTACTTATTTTGGCATTTGCCAGCTAAATGGGAAAATTGGGGTTATTATATAGAAAGAATACAAAAGAAAAAATAAATTTATGAAAAAATTTACTGGCGAAATTCAAAATATAATAATTAAGTACAACTTTTATAATACAAGTTTCCTAAGGATAAGAATGAAATTTAAGAAAAAATATTAACTTATTTGAGATTCAAAGTTAGTGTTTCCCTCTCATCAAATTGATTGCAAATGTTCATCTTTTCAAATCATTTGTAGCTCACAGGCCATGCAGAAACAGATAGTAGGGCAGATTTTCCAACCCCTGATGCAGAGTCATGGAAGCCATGTTATGGACAGTTTAAAAAGCTGGGCAACAATTTTAAAAGTCACATAGAGAGAATAAAAAGAAAGAGAGCTAGGAATGTTATGGAATTGTGAGATAAGGAGGCCATTTGAGGCCTTTACAGGAGCTGCTTCAGTAGACAGGTGGCTGTGGGTGTGGTATTGAAAGGGTTAGAAGAGAATGAATGTCTACTTGCATGAGACATTGGCCAGTAAAAGGATTTTGAGGAGTCTCGTGCTCACTGGAGGAAACATCCACATTAAACAAAACTTGGGAGGGCTGTGCCTGTGTGAACATGAGTGAGATACCTACGAGCCTGGGAGATCAGTGGAAATAAGCCAATATGGACACAAGGGTAAGGGTAGAGGTGGACAGCCTTATCAAGTGAAATATTTTATACAGTGAAGGGTAAGACTTTTAAGTAACATGGTGGAATGGAAGGAAAGTAGACTTGGAGAAAAACAAACCTGCTTCCTAAAAACTTTTCAATTACAATTTATTTTTAATATTATTTTATATTAGTTTCAGGTGTCCAGCATTGTGGTTAGACAATCATGTACTTTACCAAGTATTACCCCGATATTTCCAGTAACCTCCTGGCAACATACATAGTTATTACAATATCATTGACTATATTTCCTATGTTGTACTTTATTTCCTGATGACTATTTTGTAAATTCTGATATGTATTTCTTAATCCCTTTATCTTTTTTCACCCAGTCCCCCAAATGGCCTCCCCCTTGGAAACCATCATTCAAAACAGACATGCTTTCAAATTTTGGCCCTTTTACTGATTTTCTGTGTGGTCCTCAGAAAGGAAATGCACTTCTCTATGCCATTTTATCATCTGTTAAACAGTGGTGGCAGAAACTCACCTATAGTGTTATCTTGAAACTTAGTGATACTATTAGTAAAGCCTAGAGCACCATGCTTGCTACATAGTAACTTTATAAAATGGTGGCTGCTTCCATTTTTGTTGTCATCATTACCCTTTTTAGTTGGAAATCATAAGCAATTTTGCTTCTAGAACTCCCACAGCTCTTGATTTGTTACCATAGGTTGCTAGAACTTAATGGATTCTGCTCTCCTATTAGATTATTAGGGGCCACTTATTCTTTTTTATTAACCGAACATTGTGTGCTGACTACACATGAAACACCTGCTAGACCCTTTAAATATTCTTTATCCTTGTGCTATATGTATTCTTCTGCCCTCCTCAGGGCACCTTATATGTAGTGGATATTAAATAATGAATAGAGGGATAGCTGGAAGGCAATTTGTTCATTTACTTAACTGGTATTAATTAAGTACATAATATGTGCACCAGACATTTTTCTACATAGCACAGGATAATCAGAAATAGACAAAAATTCCTGCTCTTGTCAAAGTTACAGCCTGTTGGGGGAAAGACAGTAAAAAATATGCAGTATGCTAGATGATGATTAATTTCAGAGAGAAAATAGAAATAAGGAAGGGGATTGAAAGGGCTTCTGGGGATGGGGCAGGGAACAGTAGGACAATTTTTAATAAGTATGTTAGAGGAGAACAATGGGATAGTGAGCCCTGCATATACCTGAGGGAAATGCATTCAAGCAGAGGAACAGCAACCACCTCTTAAGTGGGGAAATGCCTACTGAGTCCAAATAACAGAAAGGGGTAAGTGTAGCTGAGAGAGGATGGTGGGTTGGACCAGGGTGCTAGTGGTGGAAGTGGTGGGAAGCATGTGCTTGTTTGGGCATGTTCATTTTTACATGCCATGGATGTATGAAGTAAAGGACAAGATCTGCAAACAGACCCACAGAAATAAAATAAGATGAGGAATGCCAAGCAGTGGGGAGAGCCAAGTTGGAATTGGAGTCATACCAAGATGAGTGCTGTATCAACCATCTTTTAGCCAGAGTCATGATTTCTTAGGCACATTATCATTTTTCATTTCATTATTACAATGCGATGTACAGACATGCTCATGAGAAAGTCAGCTCATGGAACTTCATGTGAGATCAGTAATGATTGAAAGCAAACCAATGCCCTAGCTCTGCTCAACTCCACTACTCATTACTTCAAAGAAAGGAAGTAAGAAGTGGAAGGCAAAGAATGTCCCTCAATAACACTGCCATATTTATAAACTAAAAAGGCCTTTTCAAGATGTACAAGGTCAGCAGAGGTGATTTGTTTCCCCTTTGTAACTTCTGGACATGATTGGAAATCACTGAATCCAACCTTTTCTTCTAGTAGACAAAAGGCCCCACAAAGGAAAGAGATGTACTCAGGAGAATACAGCAATTCATGACAGAACTGGTGCTAGGATTCAGGTCTCCTGGGATTCCAGTGCTTTCCAAGGACATACGGTTCCCTTTCAACATTTGTGACACCTGGCAGATATGCAGTTTTCTCTAGAAATTACAAATGAGGACATATTCCATTCTTGCCTTAAATTGACATTTAAGAGTTAATAACCAACACTCAGGAAAAAGGCTTGACAATAGCATTTGTAACCTGCCATGACAAAGAAATCCAGAATTCTCTGCTTTTTTGTGTATGTTATTAGCTGACCCTTCTGTGCCTAGGTCCCTGAGCTTGGACCTCTCCCCACCACACCCCTCTGTTGAGAATAAATCTATCAAAAAGTATCAAAACATTTCAGAAATTATAAACAGAGCAGAAAAACCTTCACACTCTCTTACATCAGACAAGTACAGAACAGGTAAGGATCCATTTTCCCCCTCATACTAGAACATACCAGAAGATATAATCTGTTTGCAGAAATGTACTAAAGCTCTCACGTGGCTATAGGCACAGCCTGCATGAGTCTTGAGGCAAGTATAACAGTTGGAATTGCTTCTAGATTGAGTCAGCAGCACTTTGGCATTTTGGTACCTTGTGATTGCCATTTCCCCCAGATCCTTTATATATGTGCCTCTTTGGGTGCACATCAGTTCTATGAGCAGGGTTAGCTCTGAGTAACACAGTCACTCTGGAAATCTAGAGTTGCCAATAGCAGTGGCTGGTAAAGGGGAGAGGGAATGAGACAGGGATCCTTCATAGTGTGTGGGGGAAGGGCAGTGTTTGGAAGAATGAGGAGGAGGTTCCTTCAAATAGGCAGACTTAGGGAGTCCCAATTACAGCTTTCCCCCATTTGTTTTACTCACCTACTCAAATGTTCAATCAAAATTAAGTGCTGCATTTTACTGGGCAGTCTTTCACAGTCTGGATGAACGAGTATAGGGAGCCCAGCAGTGAACATGGACCTTGCTCATGGGTATAGGAAGGCACCCATACCTTTGGGACTATCCCCAAGGAAGTCTGCAGCAGGGCAACCTAGGTCAGCCCCGCCCCCCCATGCTATGTGCAGCCAGCAGGTAACTCCATGTCACTAACATTAAATAATTAATAAAAATTATCTCCAAATATTTGTAACGCCAAAGTAGGAATGCCTAAGATGTCTCTTTATAAAGCATACAGGTGAATAAGCAGCAATTAACAGCCATCCTTGTAGCAGTCTTAAAGAATCCTAAAGAGATCTTCAGAATCTTACTTTTTCCAGCTTCCCTAATACTGCTCCTTGGCAGACTTTTAAAAATTACTCATTGTAGTGACTGCATTTGTAGCAACCAGTTATTGTGGTTTCCACAAAACACTTTGATAATAGACCAATATTGTTTTCTAAATGCCAATAGCCATTGTGGCAGCAGGTAGAGAAATCATCATAGCTCTGAGCTTTTTCTTTCTCTAAAACATCACAACACCAGTTATGTATATTCAAAGTAAGAAATGCATTTGTGGGTAGAATTAATGCCAGAGAAATAGTTGCCAGCTCTTTCTATATTTAAAAATTAATGTAGCAATGCACATGGAGTCATCAATGGTTGTTAAAGACAGTGTGACTTCACTATTTAATATTAGAAAAGGAGAATGGTTCATGCTATAGCCTGGCACTATAGCCCTGTGTGGGTTGGTCAGATGAGGAAGGGATGGGAAGATAACAAGCTTTCTCTATGTTGGAGCATCTGGAGAAACTTACTGTGTTGGCAAAAACTATAGGATGTTATTTGACAAGAGTCAGTGGATTGTGGGAACAAGCTCCACTGTACTTGGGCTTCATATACGTTCACCATGCTAAACCTCACTATGGCAAATGGTGTTCTGAGAAGGTCCCTGTGTGATGAGGGAGGTCTAGACCCCATTGTCACTCTTCTCAACTAGACTAACAAAACCTATCTCTTCCCATTTTCCAGGAACACTCCATCTCCAATGTGTCTCAACAATGTCTCTCCCATCGATGCAATGGGGAATTGTAACAATGGCCCAGTCACCATCCCCCAGCGCATTCACCATATGGCTGCCAGCCATGTCAACATCACTAGCAATGTGTTACGGGGCTATGAACACTGGGACATGGCCGACAAACTGACAAGAGAGAATAAAGGTATGCTCATCTGCTCTACCCATCGTTCACAAACCATGGTGAAATCAACTGTGCTTTGAAGGGCTTGAATTTTCCTGTTGGCCTTATCTTTCTGTCTCTGATTTTCAGGGCTTAGATAGAGAAGAGAGAGTGACCAATTTTTTTTTTTTTTTTTTTTTTTTAGAAAGTGAAAAAGTCTGGGATTTAAGTATCTTTTAAAACTTAAACTAATATGAACTGTGATGTGTTAGCAAATGACTATTTCAGATTTTCACTCAATGGTAAGGATCAACACAGAATCGGGCAAAAAAGAGAATGATTTTCAAGTTCATTATGATCTTGTTGGCTTCTATTATCAACTTTAATCTTTCTGGGAGACAGAGGGGGAGGTGAGGTTGAACTAAGGCCTTCTATCTTCATTATAACTGGTAGCTCAAGTGAGTACATGATAATGTAGCTTGAATTTATAAGCAAGGGCCAAGGCTCAGCTAGTATTTTTAACACACTTATAGCTAAAGGTTCTGTTCATGGTAACACATGAGGTTTTCTACAGAACAAATGCAAGGAATATCCTGCTTTACCAGAGGGTGAGTAAGTGAACTTTGATGACTCATACTGTCATCTATGACCCTAGCTGTCACATAGATTCACAATGAAGCCTCACTATGTTAGTGAAGGTGGAAAGTAAAAATAAACAGCACTTTTGCCCTGGCCATTCATTTGATTTTGCTGATTTTGGCTCAGGAACCATAGACAGCCCAACACCAGTCAAGATGAGGACAGATATGGGCTTTTTGGAATCAGACTGCAAAGAGGTGACTAGCAATTTGGAGCAGTAGAACTGTCTGGTCAGGAATAGGGAGGCATGCATTAGCACTCTGCATGGTCCAATGGCTGCTGATGGTGTATGATATGGTGAAAGCTTCATTGAGTGTACTTGGGTGCTACTAGGTCTCCAGCAGTACAGTGAGTGATAGGGTTTTCCTGTATTCAGATTGAGGTTGCAGGCCACCTAGATTCAGATGGAAGTTCTCTTGAGTTTGACTCCAAAGGACTTACTGGACTTCCTAGCCCAATTTTTCTCCCAAGCCCCAGATTCCTCAGAACCCAGGTAGCTCTCCTTTCCTTTCTACTCTGGCCCCAGGGTTCTGGTCTACATTTCTTCTGTCTGAAAAACTGCTGCTCTAATCTCTGGGGCTGTACTCTCCAGTGTCTGATTATGAAACAAGGTTCAGCCTTCCCAGCCCTCCTCCATGCTGCATCTTTACTGCTATTGCTGAATATGTGCAGAAACAGTTCTAGTAGAGTAGAAAAGTTGCAGATTTTGAAGCCTGATCATTTATGCATGCCTGGGTCATGCACTGGCTGGGGGACCTCAGGCAAGTTATTTAAATCTGTGAGCTACTTCCCAGCTTCCATTTCTATAAAGGAAATAATGATAAGATGACGATGATGATAATGATGATGAAAATACCCAGAAAGATGATAGAGATGGGTTGAATGAAATAATATGTGTGAAACAACTAGCATAAAATATCAGATGCAAATTAGAAATCCTACAAATATTGTCTTTCCTTACTCTATATTATTATATATCTATATAATTCAAAGATTCTGTGGCTATCAAAGTATATTTCATAATTTGTGACTTTAA
This sequence comes from Plecotus auritus, assembly GCF_963455305.1. Classification (NCBI taxonomy): domain Eukaryota; kingdom Metazoa; phylum Chordata; class Mammalia; order Chiroptera; family Vespertilionidae; genus Plecotus; species Plecotus auritus. The sequence goes on from NC_137784.1 coordinate 127,671,264, forward strand.
CCCTCAATTCAGCTATATACATTGACTTCTGGTACTATTTACAAATATTGGTTACATGTGTTTGTATAGCAACTTCTAAATGCTAGTAACTGCACTATTTGCTCTATAATTTGTTGACTCTTTTATCCCCATGTCATAGATGAAGAAACTTGAGACTCTGAGGTTAAGAGACTTACCCATGATATCACAGTTCTTAATGTAGGGAGCATGAATTGAATCTACTGTTCAATTCCAGAGTCTGAACACTTAACTGATAGGCTAGACTGCCAATCTAGAGATCAATATTAATAATGGGGTCCTCAGAGACCTTCGTGAGCTCCTGCCTTCAGTTACTTGAGTAGTGAGTAATTCTTAACTTGTCTACTATTCTAGGCTTGTGAAAACCCAAAGCCAACTGGTCCAGACAACCAGGCCTATCCAAGTGTTCTAGAATTGCAAGCAAAAGCACAAACATCTTAAAACTTAGCTAGCGTATCTGCCTCCAACACTGTCTTATTTTGTATAAGTAACTGAAGGGCAGTTCAATATTTATGGATTTCCTTCATAATTACATCCATTTTTAAAATATATTAGGGTAATTTCTTTTATTTTTATTTTTTCCATCACATTTATCCCCTCTATGCCCTCTTCCACCTCCACTCCCCCCTCCCCCACAATCACCACACTGTTGTTCAGTGGGCTGGGGAGAAGACCTGTTTGGAATCTTTTTTTTGTAGCCTTGAATTTCACACACTTGTCATTTATGAACTGCTTAGAGCTGGGGATTCTTCCCACATCTGTCTTGTCCACACAGAGATAGGGAAACTGAGGCACTTTTCTTTGGACTGGTACTCTGCATCCCACTAGAGACAACTGTGTACTTTCACCTTTTTCTACCAAATTGTGTCATGGGTGAGGTTGGCTCTCTCAGTGGAAGGTCTCCATTTCTGCACTGTGCCTACCCACCCATGCAGCTGCAGATGACTTATTGCAGAAGATTCTAATGCTAAAATGGACCAATGGGGCTGATTCTACTCTCTGGCCTTTGGTCTAGAAGCCCTGTACCCTACCTCCCCAGCTGCTTACTAGAAGCAGTTATTAAAATGGTGACCTGGATATCTAGTTAAGAATACCCATGGGAAATCCTGGTTCACATGCAGCTCACATTCATTCAACAATGACTAGGTCCTTTAACATGTCCTTTAATATTGTATTACATAAGAAAATATTTTAGATGCTAATAATAATTTACTCCTTTATCAGCAGAAATTACTTTTATTGCATAGTACAGGTTAAAAAATATCACATCATCAATGAAGTTGATACCTAGCAAAGGAGCCCACATGCTACGCATAACATGAGGAATAAATGCAATGTTTAGTGAAATACCATCTGCTGGAAAATAAAGCGCATGTAACATATGCATGGAAATTGTTTTTCAAGAAGGCAAGAGAGCATCCTGACCACTTTACAGTAGTCTCTAGCCTCCCCCCAAATACCTCGCCCCTAACCAGCACAGGTGTGATTTCCTCATGGCTGAAGCTGCTTTCTCTGTGGGGAGCTAACAAAGGGGATACAGAGAGCCCTCTCCTAACCAAAATCAATGCAGTGTGAGACAAATCAATTTAGACATGGAAAGGGGACACCTAGCTAGTTTCCAGACATAGTATAGTCTTTCCCACAACCCCTACCCTCACCTGCATCCCAAAGCAGAAATTCTAATACGCTGGTTACATTGTTTAGCATTACCATCCATTACTCTACCTCTACCAGTATTTTCCTTTCTCCCAGTCAACTGGAGAAAATCAGCTGGGAATTCTTACTATCAGTGTCCTGGGGTGGGGGGTAGGGAGAGTTGTTATGTAACACATACTTGAAGGTCATTTTCCTTCCCTGAAGCAATAAACCTTACAAAATCAGATGCCTCCTACAGGTTTATTTGGTTTCAGATGCTGATGGCTATAACTGCTGTCCTGGATCACTGGCTATGTCTACATCATGCCAAAAAAAATCAGTTTATTTTGACAAAAAGGAAAAGATAATATTATTCTATTCAATACCACATAGAATGACAAACAGCTTGCTGTCATATAGACCATGGCTATCTACCATTTTGTGTATAAGGATTCCTTTCTAAATATAAATTTATGTATTCATATAAAGAGGTAATATGCTAATTTTCTGTGACAGTGTCCCTGTAAGGACCAATTTGCATATTGATGCACCCACAGGAGAGGGCGGGCAGTCAGAGCCAAGTTCCAAGGGGTCTGAGGAGAGTGCCTGACAGGAGCCCAGACTGTAAAGAAGGAAGAGGGGCCGGCCACAGGGAGCTCTTCCAATCCCCCTGCAGGGACACCCTACCCCAGCCCCCGCACCCCTGGGGGCACTGAGAGGCTGACCAGACAGGGAAAAGATGCAGCCTCGGGGGTAGCTGCAGCCCGCACCTCCGACTCCCGATCTCTTCCCCCACCACCCCTGCCAGGGGTGCCCACAACAATAGCACGCTGGCGACCACCCATCAGCACCCCGGAGGGACCTGGGGCCGGGCCCACTCGGCTGGGGCCAGGCATTCCTCTCCTCCTTACAATTCCAGACTCAAGTGGAGGCAGGCCTGAGCGGCCCCCCAGGGTCAGACCCTTCCTCCTGACAGCAGCAGCGCTGTCTCTACAGAGGAAGTGTGCTGAACCTCGCTGGGGGCTCAGCTAAACCCATCCTCCTAGCCCGCCTGGCTCCGCGTGTCCCAGCCCCCACCCCACTTCAGGAGATTGGAGCCCCACCCTGAGCAGGTATAGCTGCAAAACAACCACGTACAATTTAAAGAATGACACCAAGCGGGAAGGTTTGACAGTTACTCCCCCTTTGGCCTTGCTGCCTCCCTAGCGCCCCCCTAATTTCCTGGCCCCTGCCAGTGCCTCCAGGGATGACCACCGCTACAGGGCTGCTGGCCAGAGCCCGCAGCTCTGAGACCTGCAGAACCCTCTGCAAAACTTCCATAGCTACAGTCCCAGGAAACAATCATGCCCTCCTCCCCTAATCAGCACCTGCCACCTGCCAGGGTACCCGTGGGCTTAAAAATAACAATCCCTTCCCATTTAGACATCACTTACTTGATGGAACATTTCTAGGTTTATTAGCTCAGAACCTCCTCATGACAACCCAGTGAGGTAGGCGGAGAAGAGATTACAATTCCCATGGTATATGCATATGTATTCAGAAATGAAGCTCAGAGAGGAAAAGTGTCAAGCCCAGTGGTTCCCAAGGTGCAGCACACGCCCCACAGGGCAGAGTGGGGCAATTTGATTTTAAGTGGGGGCAATTCTAGAATGAGTTAACAGTGAATTTTTTGCATTTCTTATGGTTCTAGGGGGCCTCATCTACAGTGTATCCTACATAATTAAAGGCTAATATGCAAATGACCGAATGGTGGAATGACCAGTCACTATGATGCGTGCTGACCACCAGGGGGCAGACACTCAATGCAGGCGCTGCCCCCTGGTGGTCAGTGCGCTCCCACAGGGGGAGCACCGCTCAGCCAGAAGCCAGGCTCACGGCTGGTGAGCACAGTGGCAGTGGTGGGAGCCTCTCCCGCCTCCGTGGCAATGCTAAGGATGTCTGATTGATGGCTTAGGCCCACTAAGCCGTCAGTCGGACATCCCCCCAGGGCTCCCAGACTGTGAGAGGGTACAGGCCAGACTGAGGGACCCCCCCCAAGTACACGAATTTTGTGCACCAGACCTTTAGTAATAAATAAAAATGTAAATTAAATATATAATATAAAATATATTTAAATATATTTTATATATATCATTTATGTGTATATTTTAAATGTATAATTATATATTTATCATATAAACATAAATATACATTGAGTGGCCAAATTATTATGATCTCTGAATGCATAACAATCTGGCCACTTAGTGTGTGTGTGTGTGTATATATATATATATATATATATATATATATATATATATATGAGGCCCGGTGCATGAATTCATGCATGGGTGGTGTCTGGCTAGCCTGGCCAGGAGGAGGGGACATGGGCGGTTAGCCAGCCTGCCTACTTGCCTGCTGGTCGAACTCCTGGTCGAGGGGACAATTTGCATATTAGTCTTTTATTATATAGGATATACACTGAGTGGCCAGATTATTATGCGTTCAGAGATCATAATAATCTGGCCATTCAGTATATAGGCAAACACATTTATATATAATATATACATATCGTGACGTGTGTGTGTGTGTGTGTGTGTGTGTATGTGTGTGTCTCACAAACCTCCACAGGATTGTAATGTACTTTTAGAATTGCTGTCTGAGAAAATATTACTACAAATTAGCAGATTTAAATGAATTTGTGTTTTATTAATCACAATAACACAAACATTATTTATGTTGCAGAGATTTTGGATCTAACTAAAGTTCAAAATAATAGTACTTCATATACATAAGGGGCTTTAGTCCCCTAGTAGGTACTCTATAAATTTTTGATGAATAAATAAACAATGAATAAATTTTCTTATGTCCACATGGTTGTGTTGTTGCATGAAGTCAGCTTAAGCAATCTGGTGCATATTTTCATGATTTCATTTAAAGCTCTGACCAAGATCTGCTCTGATTTTCAGAATTCTTTGGAGATCTGGACACATTGATGGGGCCTCTGACCCAGCACAGCAGCATGACCAATCTTGTCCGCTACGTTCGCCAGGGACTGTGTTGGCTACGCATCGATGCCCATTTGTTGTAGTGGGTGCTCCCCCATCTCCAGCATTACCATCCATCACTCTACCTCTACCAGAATATCAATGGTTACTGGTAGAACTCCACTCATTTGGAAAGTTCTCTTTATGTTTGTTTTTGTGCTTTTCTTGATATCTGTGAAAAACAGAAATCATTGTAAGTAGACACTACAACTTGAAAACAGTGTATGTTTTATTACTTAGTCATTTTTTTTTAGTATTTTGTATGCATTTAGTAGATCCTACCATCCTTTTGTGCTGGATGAAATGACACAGTCCACACAACCCAAAACAAAGAATGGAAAATACTTGCTATAATAATAGGTTCATGAGAAATGAAATCATATATATATATATATATATATATATATATATATATATATGAACTTAAACACAAAGGACCAGCAAGTATTCAAATTTTCAGCAATAGGCATTTTCCAAACTATATTTCTATGTCTAGAAAATAACGTATTTTAAAATCCATTGTTAAACTTTTGTGGTTCCTATAGACTTGATCTTCAGGTGAGAGTTTTCATTGTCAAAATCCACTACTTAGATGTTGTAGCAATATCATAAAATCAAGCATTAAGAAAATAAATGATCATAGCAATGCCACTCTTAAAACAATACTGTGTCAAGCACCAGAGGACATTTTTGTTAGCATCCCCCTCCCTGATTCCCTATTTTTAAAATTTTAATAATCAGGAGTGGCAACATTTGTTTGGACAACTTTAAGGCATCAGCTAGCATACATATTTTTGAACTCCATGATTTGAAATGTAAATATTCACCTTGAACTCTCTTTGTGTAAAGCTCTCCTCTTGGGGGGTAGTTTTGTGGGTGCACTCCCTAGTAGCCAAAATGCTAGTAGGTGGGTCCAAAATTGTCAGGATTTTTTTTTATTGCATTGTGCTCAAATCTCTAGAAGCAAAGGTCAAGTTGTCACTACCTAGAAATAATAATATAAAGTTTGCTTTCTAGTGGCTTTAAAATATGGACTTCCCCAATTACTATCCCCAATCTCTATATACAGGGTATCTTCCTCCTCTTCTTCTTCTTCTTCTTCTTCTTCTTCTTCTTCTTCTTCTTCTTCTTCTTCTTCTTCTTTTCTATTCTATTTCTTTTCTTTTCCTTTTTGGGGGGGCTCATTAGATTTTAACTGAAATACAATCACTGATTTTATTCAAGTCTCTATTAATATGAGTCATTTCCATTTAAATTCCAAAGATAGGTCCACATTTTCTAAGTAGTAGAGCTGGCCTTTTAACAAAAAAAAAAAATTAGTCTTGAGGCAATGCTTCAACCTAGGATTTAAAAAAAAAATCCTGAAGATTAGGAACAGTTCACCCAATTTGGACATTTCTAGATCAGTTGCAATTATCCCCACCCCTTATGACCATGTACATCCATTTTATGGCCCTAAACATTACAATGTAAATATCATCTTTGGTATTCTAGCTCACCAGAAGAATTCCCCACATGTGCAAGATACTATCCATGCATTAGTTCTGTATAATTACCTGCTGGTATATAATTCCTCATAGCTTTTAATTTGCTGAGTTATTGAATTTTGTTCACTGTTAATGACAAGTTAAATAATAGATATATGCACATGAAAGATGAAAACTTATATGAATTTTAAACCAACTCATGCAAGTTTGTGATTAGAACAGCAAAGGATCACTCTGCACTCTTATTGTCAAGGTTAGATATCACCACGGTTGCAAAAAAAACCAGACCTAAGCTCTTCTCTGGTCATCATTGAGTTTAAGGTCCTTTGTTGTATAATAAGGTTGTGACAGTTTACTCCAATGGCTGAGGCCACATTGTTAAAATGACTGCTGGGAACGTCCCAGTAGCTGAACCCAGCACTTTTTACGCTCCCAGTGTGGTTGAGCTTTATGTTCACAGTCTCTGCAACAATACTACCACATGCAGACACACAGAGATAAATGAAACCTCAGAGAATCTTTTCTGAGTCTCTTAAATGAGGAAAATAACAATATGAAAGACTCCCATCACCCAAGGTGGGTGTCATATATACAAATTAAGCTGATGGCTTTGCATTTAACCAAGTTATCTGCTTTTAATGGCTTACCAGGTAGAGGGCATGACTATTACTATACAGGGTGGGTAAAAGTAGGTTTACAGTTGTTCATATGGAAAAGAATACAATAATTAATAAATAATGATACAAGAATAAACTCTAAGTTTCATGTACTCATGACTTTAACCTTACTTTTGCCTCACCCTGTATAATGAAGCCCACTGGCTTGCCTTACAAGTTCAACCTAGACCACATTCTGACACAATCATGGATTTAGGAGCAGATTCTACTAGAAATTAAACCACCAGAAACTAGATATTAGAATGTGATGGACAATTTCCCAGGGAAACAAGCATATTGTCTCATGGAAGTAAGACTTGTAGCTCTAGTTTCAGTAAGTTGCTATGTCTACTTTACATACAACAGGGAGGTAGCAGAGAATCCTGCTTCCTGATGTCATCTCTGGTGGCTGAGGGTAGCGTGTGCCAAGTCAGCAGCACAATGATCAAATCTGACAGTCGAGCTCAGGATCACCACGAGATTATTTAATATACCCATTTGTAAAGCAACTTAGAAACCAATTAGACATGGATAATTTGCCTTCCTGTCCTTGGAAATGAGATATCTTTCCATTTCAGGATTAAGGATTGTTGATGTTTTCTAGGCACTCTATTCATCACATTATAAATGGTGATGTGTGTCATAGATGTGCAGCTATTTAAGGGATTGAGATAGTTTGTCAAGTAAATCTCTTCAGTGTACCAGTTTGTGGGAGGGATGCAAGACATGTGGCTGGCAGTGAGAGATCCTGCCTTGAGACCTTGATGGAGGCTTGGTGAGACACATCTCAATAAGCACATGGAGGTAGGATAACGGACAGAACAATGAGCAGCTCCACCTAAGCAAGTACACAGAATAATCTCAGCCTTGCAAAGTGACCCAGGTAAAGCCACCACTATTCATTAGTTTTCCAAACTCCAACCACAGAGAGTTTGACATGTTTGTGTTATGATGTTGGCTTGGCTTTGTATATTTAATTGACTTTGGGTTTTTTAGTGGTTTTGGCATATTACTGTCTAAGTTTGGTAGGTAGGATTAATTTGAAAAGGGTATACTAGTGTGTTCCTCAGGGTAGAATTTAGCCATAAGCATGTTGTTAGCCAGCCTTTAGTTTGTTAATTATTTAATAATTGCATTGGAAAAATACTGGCCCTTTTATATTTGGATGATATAATTGGAAAAGCAGATTAGCTGTTGTTAACTTTTAAAAGACTTGAGGCTGGGATGCCTTTTTTCCATATAATGACATAAAAAGATTCAAATCTTCAGTCAATAACCAAGTTTCTAAATTAGAAACCGTTTGCTAAAATGTGTTTTGTTGAATTTTCAAATGGATGGGTTTTCATTTGGACATTACATCATTAAATGCATTTGGATTGTGTCTAAATTGGAAAGATATCTGTTCTATTGTATCTTTCCCAAAGGTTTCTAATTCAGATTTTGTTTCATTTGAATTTGCATCCCGGAAGTGGAAGTTGGAGTGTAAAGTTGGAAAACATTTTTTAAGGCAAAATTAATTTAGCTGTGAAGGTAAAACCCTCACATACTTCTCAACAGACATGAAAAAATTCACCTGCATGATTTGGCAGGTGGGAGAACCAAAGTGGATCACTGGGTAAGACTACTCAGTAACGTAATGAACTGCTTGCTTAGAGAAGCTTCACTATACCCATTAAGAAAATGTGTGGCAAGATTGTATAGCTACATAATATCAAATTAATGGGTTGATTCAGTGCCCCTAAATTCAATTCTGTGGGGAAAAATATTGAGCCAGTTGTCACTACTATGTCATGCAGCTGGTATACTAAATTCTTTTTCCTCCTCTTCTTCTTGTCCTTCTTCTTCTTGTCCTTCTCCTCCTCCTCCTCTTCCTCCTCCTTCTCCTTCTTCCCCTCCTTCTGTTCTTTGGTCTTGTTGTTGTTTCTCATTTCCACTCGCACAGGCTTGTTCTCACAATTAAAATCTGATTCATTTTCTCTTCAGTGTTAGCAAACTCCAACAATAGAAGTGGTATCTGTGTGTTGATAATCAGCATTTACCCTGGCAGGAGGCTAATTGGGTAGGCTATCTCAGACATTAATCCTACCATCTGATATTTTCTGGGAAAGAAAAGTATTAATTCCCTTTCCATTCTCCTCACAAATCCAGAAGCCCTCTTTACCAAGAGCATCACATTTTCCTCTGTAATCTAGTGACTCAAAGAAAATTGCATTGTGGGAAGTGTAGAAGGGGCTAGAGGTAGGGGTGGAGGGTAGGGAAGCCCTTCAGTCCAGGCTGCAGTTCTTGCCCCTTTCTGCTTCTGACATGAGATGTTAATGAATCATCCATCAGGCTCATATTGGGTTAGGGGACACTGAACTTCTTTTCTGATCCATGATCAATCATCACTCTTCTAAGAGAGTGGAGCTTTGCTGTTTCATTAACTGTGCAGTGTAGACTAATGGTGTTTAATAAAGTTTATTCAAAATTTCAAACTCTTTTGCCAGTGACCTCAATTTTTTTTGCTCTTTGATTTATACCAAACTTTGAGGAAGGAAGAGGGAAGCAAAGGAAGCTTCTCTGATACCAGACCTCTGGCAAGATGCTGCAGTGGCAAACCCATTGCCTCCCAGTACTTGCAGCAGCAGCATCAGCATGCAAACCAGCTGGGGAAACGTTCTGAAGAATGCCCCAGTGGCCTGGCCAGTGTGACTCAGTGGTTGAGCGTTGACCTATGAATCAGGAGGTCACAGTTTGGTTCCCAGTCAGGCACATGCCTGGGTTTTGGGCTCTCTCCCCAGTGGGGGAGCATGCAGGAGGCAGCTGGTGAATGATTCTCTCTCATCATTGATTTTTCTATCTCTCTCTTCCTCTCCCTTCCTCTCTGAAATCAATAAAATATATATTTTTAAAAAGAATGCCCCAGTGGATGTTTTGAGCTGGGGATAGCTTATTCCTAGAGGGACTCATTGTTCTCCAGCCTCTGTAGTAGGAAGACACCTGCCATATTCAGAGCTTAATAAGAATTGCAAATGCTTGACTAATTTGGTTTTGGCATGCATCACACATGTGGCTACCCAATAGAAACACCTCTGGGAGTAGAGCCCAGTGGGGTGACTATGAGTAGCCAAATACATCCCAAATGCTCATGCCATTCTGTGGCTCTGCAGTCCTTATGAAATTAGTGGAATAGGAGCCCCTGGGAAAGAGGCTGAATTGGAGGAACTCCCAAAGAGACTGCGTTAGTGCTATGTTGTCCAGATCAAGAGCTAGCTTTTCCTTTGGTCAGCCTGGCATGCAACCAGTGGTGTATTGGTAAAATGTTTAACAATAAGCTCTCTGAGAAGATAAAACACTTGATTTGTAGCATTTGCTAATTTCTGTGGTATAAATACTCCCACCATAGATTATTTCAAGCTGCTAACTATGATGTCATTGAACACAGAGTTGGGGAGAGATACACACAAAGTTGGGAGATTGAGCCTGCCAGCTCCAACACAGTACTGAAAGCAGCCAGTCAAAGAGAATTTGGACACACACATACACTGAGTGGCCAGATTATTATGATCTCTGAATGCATAATAATCTGGCCACTCGGTGTATATCCTATATAATAAAAGGCTAATATGCAAATTGTCCCCTCGACCAGGAGTTCGACCAGCAGGCAGGCTGGCCCACCATCCATGTCCCCTCCCCTTGGCCAGGCGGGCTGGACCCCACCCATGCACGAATTCATGCACCGGGCCTCTAAAATATATATATATATATATATATATATATATATATATATATATATATATATATATTAAGTGGCCAGATTATTATGCGTTCAGAGATCATAATAATCTGGCCACTCAGTGTATACTTCAATGACAAACTATTACATCATTTTACAAAATGAATCAATCCCCTGTAAATGTAGGCAATTTATGATGAAGCCCTAGACATATGAGTTTTAAGACAAAGATAGATGAAAAAAATGAAGACCTCTTGAGCCCAAAACACAGGTGGATCAGTGGGGGTGGTTTCATCACCTCCACATCCTGAAGGTAAAATTGAAGTGAGATAAGTACTTAGAAAACCCTTGTGGTTTGTTTAAAATAAGCATAGGTGAATGTTATTGTTATTATTTTTAAACATCCTAGTGGTATTTCTAACATGTAAATCTAAATTGGATAAATTATTTACTATTGTTTCTTCTAATTGGTAGCCTTTGTGTAGTTAGGGAACATGAGGGTTTCTATGGAGAATAGCACAGTCCAAAATATAGTGGGTTGTTTTCTCATAATATGGAAACTCAGTAATTCTCCTCCTCTCCCTAATGTTGTTCAGAAGGTTTTTACATTAGTTATTAGGTATTGAAGTTATTCATTTAACATATGATTTCATTAAAAATACCTACTTTCTGTCCTAGCTCTGAATTCAACCAGAATCCCTCCTGTATCAATTACATAATTAATATTCAGAAATAATCATCTAAACCAAAATAATTCCCTTTTTAAAGAAAGTCAAGGTCACTAACAAGAAAGCATAAACTTAAATATATTTTTCTAGGAGAATTAGGTTTTCATTAAAGACACACACATATCTTTTTTATTAGAACTCCTCATCATAAATCACCCTGAAAGTAGAATAGAAAGTCTCAAAGGACCTGTTCTCCTGGTCCTGTGCATCTTTTGTAGCTAATAAGAGGTTTACATCTGGAAAGGTTGACAAACTTGCCTTAAAATCCTATTTTTCTTTATATTTCTGTGTTATGTCCAAGCTTGTGTCCATGGTCAAATGTTAGCCCCGGTGGAAATCTGTGTCTTACTCTTTCTTTCTGGTCTTTCTCTTGCCCCTGCAGTTCTTTTTGTGGCCAGCGCAATAACAAAGTTTGTAGAGGTATTCGATCCCTTCATGATATACCTGCACTGTAACTCCTGACTGGAGAGGGGTAACATCTGGGGCCAGTTTGATTGACATTACACTCACACAGGGACTTGGAGTCCCCCTAGGCAATGGACCGGTTTGCATGGATACAGAGAGCTAGATTGTTTCATCATCATCCAGTGATTCCCTATTTCAAAACCATCCTCACTAATCAATCATATACACCCACAAATATTATAAATGAGGTTGATTCTGTCTCAAGACAATTTGTCACATAGTTTTCTTCTTGGATGACTCTACTCTGGATATTTTACAAAAAGAAATGTCTGAGATGAAATCCCTTACAATTATTCAGTTCTACAAATTGCTGCTTTTATTCCTATTTTTATCAGAGTGCTTCTGAAGATTGTTTGAAGTAGTATTATTTCCAGATAAAATTGATAAATCAAAAGAGAGCCCAGTGCAGATATCATGCTCAGAAGGCTACTTGGGATTGGAAGACACTTAAAATTCTTCCCCTTGGCACACTTGGTTAGTTGAATGACACATCCTTGGGGGCCTTCAAAGAAGAGACTGTTTTCTGTTCTGTTCTTGTGGTGGTAGTTGTTGTGATGGTGGTTGTTGTGGTTATGGCTGAATTTGTTATTGTTATCTCTCTCTCTCACTCTTCTTGCTCTCCCTGCTTTCCTCTCCCCACCCCCCCTCCGCCCTCCTCTCCCACTCTCTCTGACTCTGGCTTTCGCTTTCCTGCTTGGGCTCTTCCTCTTTCTAAAAAAATAGTTGAATTAAATGTGAGCTTCTGAATTGTACTTGTTCATACTTTTAAGACATAAATTAATAAAAATGTAGATGTGTTCTGATTCAAAACATGCCACTGGAAAGGCATGCTGTATTATGAAACCATATTATAATAACTACATTATTACATGGTAGTATAAATATTAGTCTGTTGAATTCATTTGTCCAACTGTATAACTTTGTGAAGCAGTGTTTTGATATTTATGACCTAATTTTGGAGCAAGTGGTGTTGCACGCAGATGAGACCATTTATATCAGGTTTTTTCAATGAAATTCAGTTGGAGGCTTGGCAATGGCAAACATCTTCAGATGTTGCAGTAACCATTATAGATATGAAAAAAAAAAAAACAACAAATTTCTGTTCAATGAATTTCCCAGAACACTTCAGTCAAGCTGGCCTTTAGGTTTATATTTTTCTTTTTTATTCCTTTTCCTTTTTTTCCTGAAGGTGTTCCTTAGTATTGACTGAAGAAATAGTTTGATTGCTTTGTCATTTCTTCTCTCTCTCTCTCTCTCTCTCTCTCTCTCTCTCTCTCTCTCTCTCTCATTAAAATATTGAGATCTGGAGTCTTTGGTTAACCTGCATTACACCAGTCTACAGGCCAGAAATGATAGCCAAATCTAAGTAAACATTGATGGCTTTTCAAAAAGGAACACCCCATGTTCATTGGGCCTTTCTCCACTCCACACTGACAAATGCTAAGGACAGATGTAGTTTTTGCTGAGGGAAATATTTATAATGTCCTTTGATACCTAATGCAGTTTAACAATGACTCCACCTGTTTTTTTCAATAAGCCATTTGACTGAGACTTGAAAAATACCCCTGAGACTTGCTAGAGCTTTCTTCTACCTGGTCTACAGTGTGTGTGTGCGCTTGGTATCTGAGAGGCACATTCATGTCTTATGTGCTCATTTGAAGTATTTCCTAACATTCTCATTAGCTTGTATATAAGAACCAGAAAGATAATCCCAACATGTTATAATTGAAGATGTGACTCTATAAATCTCTTTTGTTCTTAAAAAAATAAGACATTTTCATGCATATTTTAAACAGAAACTTTGTATATTTAAGTGTCATGGAAAATACTTATTGAGTAACCTGGATACAAATGGAATTTAAATGTCATCATATGCTTTGTGTGCAGGGGTACTCTTCAACACCATGTTGCTGAAGTGTTGTGTCAAGCCATAACTACACAAATAGCACACATCATCTGTGTGTGTATGTGTGTGTGCTCATGTGCAACATGTCTGGCTTGCTGTCCTTCATGGGATTTTGGCTTTCCCTTCCTGATGAGTATTCTTTTACAGTTCCAGGAGGCCATGACTACATTACTATATAAATGCAGTGTTTGAAATGAAAACTCCTTTTCTCTTGGAAGCTTTTATCATAATATTATCATTCAACCACATGGATTCCACTGGCCTTTGTGAGGGAAAAGGCTTTGTTCAAATCTGAGTTTTCAAGGAAAATTTTTAGACCAAGACACATGGGAGGGAAGATAAAGGCCACCTCAGCTGCAACGAATGAGCTGAGTTGAGCCCTCAGGATTGGAGTGAGCTTGCCTTGAACTGCAACTCAAACCCCTGGGGTCAATTTCCAGGTCTTGGCTCCCTCCACATCTGTAGACAAGCAGAACAATTAGAAATAGCCTGGCCTGCTTCCTCAGAAGAAAACTTTCTGAGGCCCTGCCCCCAGTGGAAGACCCTTTTCCACACTGGTGGCAACCCAGGCAGCCTTTAAAATGTGATTATTCGTAATCTGCCCCCTTTGTTTTACTGCAATCCAATTGGTCTTTCAAACCACTTTTTTGAGGGTGCAGCTTTCCAATATTCATACCCATTGCAGATTCACCAACTGTCACAAGCATGCTAATCTTGTCAGAAATTTAGTAAGTTCAGATGTTCTGTATATACCAATGTAACTGTTCTAACATCAATCTATGAATGAAATGGTATCTGGTTCCTAAAAACTGGTTTCATGTGCTTTATATGTATAAACCTGTATCTGCCTGTGTTGCTTTGCATTTCAAATGTGTGGCACATAAGCATTTTGTTGGTGCTTTGTTGTCAGTACAGTAACTCTGTATAAACATTTTAATGTAGTTTTGTTGTTTTCCAATATGATGTCTCTCTAAAAATGATATTGGCTGAGCCCGTGCATTGGTTTCTCTCATAGAGGCTTTAACTATACTGCCAATGCATTGAATTATTTAAAAAAATTCAAAATAAAATTTTTATGTAAATCTCATGTTAGACATGTAGATTATTCTGCTTACAGACTTTCTGTCCATAACTACCTTGTTACCACCCCTGTGGTATTATAATACAGTCAATGCTCCCACTTAGCACAACAGCTTTAAAACTGAGGGCCATAAAGAATAACTCTCACAAATCCAGTTCATTTTATAATAGAGACCTTTGGACCATCATTTAAAGATCATTTAACAGAAAATCATAAAATGTTTACTTATCTGGATTCATATTACACAACACGAAAAATGTACAAAGTATAAATTAATAGCTGTAGTAGTTGCAGAGTGGAGAGTAAATAATAAAACTAGATTGAAAAGAAAAGCACAGCCAGTTGTGGCCATTTACTGTAGAGGCATGCTGCCATTGACCTAGGAGGGCAGCCTAAGCAATAATTTTAGATTATAATAGTGATTTAAAGCCATTAGGAAAAGGTTAACTTTTCTTAAGTGTATCTTTTTTATAAGGCAAAAGAGCATGCCATGTATTTTTGAACAATTTCCTTCAAAATGCTAAACAAAAGAGGAGGTTTCAGGTATCTAGAATATTTATTTATATGGAATATAGTCTCTGGCCATGTGAAGTGAGAATTTGCAAAGCTAAGAACAGCACAGAACACAATATTAACAATCAGCTTAACTGAATTTTCTGTCAACAAATGAACTACATTCAGCTTGGCCAAATATTTTGATACTGCATGATCCTAGTCCAAATGTGAACACAGCTAAAAGTGGTTGAAACTGATGGTTGTAACACTATCACTAAGAATTCCAAATCCTTGCCAAAACTGTAAGCCTACTATATCTGTAAATAGGAATTTTTTTTTCTTATGAGATAATGAAGAAATATTTGATCTGAGTAAATCAAGTTAAATGGATTGTAAATGTGTTTTCAAGCAACCAAGTTGTTTTCTACCTTTCTCAAAAACCAGGTGCCATAAACTATGATCATGCCTTGGTAAAAGTATTTATGCAAGCAGATAAGAACTGGGAGAAAATATGCAGAATAACATTTAAAAAAATTAGAGTGATGGAATTATGCTAATTGATTAGCTTATGTGGCACTAATTGTGTGCCAGGCACTGTTCTAACACTTCTGCACCTATTAATTTATGTATTTATATGTGTATGGTCCTATTATATAGGTACTATTATATCCCTGTTCTATAGATGATAAAAGAGCTTGCCTAAGGTCACAAAGCCAGGGTTTTGACAGTGTGGCCCAAAGGACCTTGATCTTAACCACTTCCCTCTACTGCTTCTCACTATTATACATAATGCTATTTTGGCTGTAGCATCATTTCATTTCAGAAACAAAAGTAAAGAAGGAACCTGAACCCTCAGAAAGTGATGATGTCCTCTTCGTACTTCCAGAAGACTCTAAAGGAAAGGCATTGGTCGACCCTTCCAGAGGCACTGCTTTCCATGAAGACAGAGAGCAGGGCCTAAGTGGAGTCAGCAACTCAAGAAAGTTTTGCTAAGGTGGAGCCCCTTATGCTTGGAAGCAACAAGTAGAAGAGACTGTACCATCTCCTAAGCCCTGTCAGACACTCTGGCTGGGGTGATGGTCATGCCTTCGATTGGCAGAGCTTTAAATCAGTTCACTAGGAAGGCAGGCCCGATATGGCTTAACTGCTTGTCTCTGACATGTGGATACCAGTTCAGAAGGAAAATACAGCATACCACAGGAGTGAGTGCCCTGGATTTTGAGGCAGGATTTTTTGAGGCAGGCTCTTGCTGCCTGACTTAAAGGAAACAATTAATCTTTCTGTGCCCTAATTCCTTTCTCTACAAAATAGAGTTTATAATATCAGCCTTCTCCCTGTTTCCCAGATGTGAACAAGATGTTATAAAGACCTGTATTTCTCACCTTACATCTGCCTTGGCAACTCTGAGAGTGTGTTGCCCCAATAATTTCCCCTGACACATTGCCGTTATCAAGGCCAACAGTCTTCATCCTATGAGGGCAACTGCAAGGAAGCATTGCTTGCAGAAGATATAACACAAATGGGTAGGTAGTGGCAGAGTGTACCACACAGAAGCCTGGTAGTGCACTGAGCCTCATACTTTAAATGGAGAACATGTTTAACTTCATGAGTTTTCTGCAGGAGACACATTTTGGGTTTGGGTGTGCTATATTGTCCTTATTCCCCCTCCTCCTCCTTCTTTATTGTCTCTTCTTTCTCTTTTTAGAAAAGGAAATAACATAATAAAACCTGATATTTGCAAAGGGGAATTTTGCCCCTAACTTTAAGGTATAGTCATTTGAAATTAACATGCATTTTCAGGGACCTTTGCAACCGTGAATAGTTAAGTGCTGATTGCATTGTGGGCTAGGAGTCTATTGGGTCTGACAGTCACAAGACCTAGTATGTGAGCTCAGGAGGTGAGTAGGACCCAGGAAATGACCTTTAAGCCCTGCCTTTCTAGCCCTATGACTCTCCATCCTGGGAAAACACCAAAGGAGCTTTAAAAATGCAAATCCTCACTCCCAGAGATTCTGATTCCATAGGTCTTTGTTTCTGTCTGGGTCTCTGGTTCTTAAGCATCTTTATTGATTCTAATGTGAAACCAGGAGGAAGTAGCACCCCTCCATGCTTATTTTAAAAAGTGCTCCCCATTACTCTCCATCCTACTCACATTCTTGGGGGTGGTTGGAGAAAAATTCTAAGAGTAAAGAGAGAACAGGAGATAACGATGCTTCTATTGCTCTAGAGAAAGCATCCCACATGAATCCAAGCTCAGTGTATCTTCAGGCTTTTTTAACTCTCCAGAAATTTCCCTGTTAACTCAAACCACAATTCACTTGAACTTATTGTCATTTCCTAAATAAAACAGGCCCTGCAGCAACCTAAA
This sequence comes from Plecotus auritus, assembly GCF_963455305.1. Classification (NCBI taxonomy): domain Eukaryota; kingdom Metazoa; phylum Chordata; class Mammalia; order Chiroptera; family Vespertilionidae; genus Plecotus; species Plecotus auritus. Next base: position 127,688,841 of record NC_137784.1, read on the forward strand.
GATGTGAGGGAAAACACAAGGGGAGGGCTGCCCCTCTCTGGAAACATTATCTTCAGCAGGGGTGGACCTGGGCAGAGAATGTGGTGGAGATATAAGATTCTGCCAAATTTTCTGATTTTGAGGACACGGCCCAACACAGGAAGCAGTCAGAGCTCTTCCCTCACAGAGATTCATTTGGAAAGATTCTCCACAAGCCATAGTTGGGCTGAAGCATTTGTGGGACAAACAAACAAAAACTCCAGACTAATCTGAAGGGAAAGCTTAAATGAGATATCCCAGTGTTATATAAATGATGGCCTCTGTGCATTGGCCCCTGTACTGTTTACTTCATCATAGTAGTCCAGGACTGGTTAGCTCAAAAGCCCACTGGCAAAATGCCTCAAAATTTCACACATCCATTTATTTTCAATAGAACTCAAATAAGTAGAATTTTACCCATTTAGAGTCTGCCTGCTTTGCATACTCCATAAAACTTTGCCCAATATCTGCTAGGTGTGTATAAGGTAAACCATGGGGCTGTAAGGATCCTAAGCCATTGTTGTCCTTCAGAGCTGCCTGGTCTAGTGGCTTTCCATCGTGCTGCTGATTGCCACCTTGTACTTATATGTTTTTCTTCAGTCAGCCTCCAAATCCCTCAAACTCACTACACCCAAGGAGCAAAAAAGCATTAAAAGATCAACAGACAGGGAGTGGTAGCAGCCCCCCCAAACAACCCAGACAATCCCTAAACCAGCCAAGTCTTGACCTCTACTCACTGAACAAGTCTTGCAATAGCCACCAAACACATCTTAATCAAAGCCCATTGTCACACAGACCCAGCTCCTACACTAACGGCTGCCTCCCAAGCCCCATACTTTAGCAGCTGGGTAGGTGGCCTGTGCCCTGGCTCTAGAATTAGGACACAGCTCATCTCCCACCCTTTGGCACAAAGCACCTCAAACTTGGCTGAGATTAATATTTTACCAATTCCTGGGGCACACCCCCAGAAATTTTGATCTAGTTCATTTGTGGACTATTCACCCACACTCCCACACACAACCACTGAGGTGGTAGTTTCTAAAGCTCTCCAGGTGCTTCTAATCTGCAGTCAGGCTTAAGAATTATTTTTAAACCAAAGCTCCTCCAGCTGGGCCTGTACCCCATAACTCATCCCACACCCACTCTCACCCCAGCCTAGTGTTTGGCATTGCTGAACCAGATCCTTGAATTTCTGAGCCATTGCCTGCCTCTGACAGGATATCAAAAGTCATTCAAAACCAGCAGACATTTTAATTTGGAAGCTCATATGCAGATCCCACAGTTTGCTCCTTGGAATCCTAAATATTCTTAAAATCCCTCTGGAATAAACAAAATAATTAACCCAACTTTGAAGTTTAAGTTGTACCCCTGTATGAATTAAGACATGCCTTAGAGCAACAATTTTCAACCTTTTTTTTTTCATCTCATGGCACAAATAAACTAATTACTAAAATTCAGCGGCACAACAAAAAAAAATATTATACTTTTTTATGATCTAAAAAAATAGGTATAATTTTTATTCATTCACACTGGATAGGTATTGTTGTGTTGGCTGTTTGTCATGTTTTTATTTGACAATCTAAGGGAAAAGAGGTCAATGCCCCCAATTAAATAGTCAGTTATTGCATGTTTTAAAAATTCTTGTGGCACACCAGTTGAAAATCTCTACCTTAGTTGAGGCAAAGAGGAGACATAGATTTGCATTTGAGCTCTGCACAAACTTCCTGGTGACTGACCCTTTTCTGAACCTCAGTGTCCTATGAGTACAATGAGAATGACAACAGCTTTTCATGATGCCCAGTGGAAATAAGGATTAGGACATAGCATGCAATACCTGACAGAGACTAATATGGGACCTAGGCTGGTTCTTCTCCCTAAGAACGGAGGAGATTTAGCATGTACCCTTCTCACCTACACATTTTCCCCAAAGTCTCAGGCATTACCCAAAGAACCTTTTGAAAGCAGAGAATTTCTTTGAAGCCCCAGTTTCATCCTAAAACTTTTATGTAGTTTGCATTATCCTATCTAATAAAAGAGTAGTATGTAAATTGACTGTACCTCCACTACACTCACAAGCCACGCCCACCAGCCAATCAGGAGTGAATATGCAAATAAACCCAACCAAGATGGCTGTGGCCACAGAGAGCAGGAGGGAGGCTTGGGTTTCCCTGGCAATGGAGGAAGCCAAGCTTTCCACCAGCCCTTGCTGGCCCAGGCCGCCACTCCAAGCTACAAAGTTTCAATTATAGAAGATAAATAAATCCCAACAAAAATGGTGGTAGCCACAGAGCTGGAGAGAGTAGGAGGCTAGGGTTGCCCCTGGCAATGGAGGAAGCCAAGTTTCTGCAGCCCTGGCCTGCCTTGGCCTCCAATTAAGGCTACAAAGTTTCAATTATAAAAGATAAATAAATCCCAACAGAAATGGCTGCCACCACGGAGCAAGCAGAAGGCTTGGCTCTGCTCCAGGCTACAGTTTCAATTATAGTAGATAAATAAATCCCAGATACCAGGGCCTCCACTTGGGTCGCAGGGGGGCATGGCTGGCCCGCAAACCACCACAGGTCCCTCACCCAGGCTGTCCCATGCCCCAAGGGAACCCCCACCCATGCACCAGACCTCTATCCCATCTAATAAAAGAGTAATATGCAGATTGACCATCACTCCAACACACAAGATGGCCCATGTGGTCAAAGATCCTGCCCCCATGTGGACATAAGATGGCCACCACAAGATGGCCAGCAAGGGAGGGCAGTTAGGGGTGACCAGGCCGGCAGAGGAGGGAAGTTGGGGGGGGGTACCAGGCCTGCAGGAGAGGGCAGTTAGGGATGACCAGGCCTTCAGGGGAGGGCAGTTAGGGATGACCAGGCCTTCAGGGGAGGGCAGTTAGGGGTGACAAGGCCTGCAGGGGAGGGCAGTTAGGGGCAAACAGGCTGGCAGGGGAGCAGTTAGGCATCAATCAGGCTGTCAAGGGAGTGGTTAGGGGGTGATTATGCTGGCAGGCAGAAGTGGTTAGGGGCAATCAGGAAGGCAGACTGGTGAGTAGTTGGGAGCCAGCAGTCCTAGATTGTGAGAGGGATCCCAGATTGGAGAGGATGCAGGCTGGGCTGAGGGACACCCCCACTCCTGCACAAATTTCATGCACCAGGCCTCTAGTGTTCCATTATACTGCAAAGCTTCTATATTTGTTTTAATATAATATTATTCTTTTCACTCTAAAACTTTTAAATTTATGCTCCATGAAGTTGTTCCTTGCTTATTCAAGGCTTTTCAACCTTTCAGCATATTGCCTTGAGCTGGATACCCTATGTGGCCCTTTCTAGTTGAAGTGCACTATGAGTCTATGTCAGAGAATGTCTCTCAAGTCTGGACCTTTCACCTCATAACCACTGCCCCAGTTGAAGTTGTCATGATCATCATGTGAACAACTTTATCCATTTCCAGACTAAACTTCCTATAACCCTCAGGTTGTTGGCAGAACTCATTTTCTTGCAACTGTAGAACTCATATTACCTTGCTTCGTCAAGATCAACAGAAGAGGGAAGAGGGATTCTATCCTCTAGATCCATTTTTAAAAGACTCACCTGAGTAGGTCAGGCCTACCCATGATAATCTCCATTTTGATTAACTCAATTTAAACTGATTAGAAGCCTTAATTGCTTCCATAAAATCCTGGTACCTATTCTATATAATGCACCCTAATGGCACAAGTGATATTCATTCTATTCATGGTCCTGCTCACACTCAAGGGAGCTTGCATAGGGCGTGTACACTAGAAGTGGGAATCTTGGGGGCCATCTTAGAATTCTGCCCATCACATGCCTCTTAAGCACCAGAAGAATTCACCTCCTGTCTAGCAGACTTCCCACCCTCCCATGATCCTTGGAGCAGTGGACCTTGAGCTTCTTGAACTGTGGCCCTGACACCAGTATAATCCTTTTCTCCCTACCTTAGTTTCTCCAAGCAGAAACTTACTCAAGCAATCCTTATTTCTCTGTTGCTTAGGAGAGTATAAGAAATTAATGAATAAATTGTGTTAAGCTCATTAGTAAGATGAAAGATGCTATTGAAATGCAAATTATTATTTTGAAATCTTGTGGCTGTCATTGCAAAGTTTGCACTTAGTTATTAGACACTGTGCCTTTGGCATCTATTAGCTACCAGTTCAATAACAATGCTCATATTTTGCTTCAAACCATTAATGTTAAAATAACCACCTTGGCGCTCATGTGTTGATGGGGAATTATCTGCCCTGGGAATATGCCAGAAAGAATTATATAAACAGATTTTCATTAGCTGAAGCTCAAAGAGGAGAACCAATCAGAAAGCAGGAGGCACATATTTCCTTATCTCCCAGGGACTGTAGAATGATATGATGGGCTGGATCTCAGCATTTCCCACATCCTCATGGAGCCTTAGTGTCCTGATGGGCAGGGTTCAGCCCAAGGGCTCTTTCCTTTTGACTAGAGCTACAGCTACCCCAAGTGATTTGGGTCTTCTTGTCCCAGTGACTTGTCAAGGGCAACTTCCCTTCCTGGTCAAGCCTTATTCCACTGAGTCTCTTTTCATGTCACTGTAAACTTTTGTCCTTTCCTTTTGGATGGTATATACCCTCCTAAGCTGTTTCATCGCATCATCTTTCACCCCATGTTGGTCAAATGGGCTTTCTGTTCCACAGGATTAGCCTTTATTCTTTCAGAAAACCCTCACCCTATTCTTAGCCCTACTTAGCCTCCTAACTCATTCTCCTCAAAGTCCACCCAAGCCTCTGCCTCCATAACCCACTGTGAAAGCTAATGGATCAACAAGGAGAGAGAGGATTGAGTAGGTGTGGGGGAAGGGGGGAGGAAATCAGGCCTTGACTGAGATACTCAAGTCTGAGCCTAATGTTTGGCCTCATACTTTGGGTTATTCCAGCCCTCTACTAGCTGCAAGAGACCCATGCAGCCATTGGTAATATGCTGAAGGCCTATCAGGCACAAGGTGACTGGATTTAAATGTTCAGACTTGCAAGAGAAATCTGGGCATAGAACTATCATTTTCCTTATCTCTGACCTAAAAAACAATTCTAAATGCTTCCCATTGAAGCTTCTGAGGAATTTTTACCCCTGGATCAGTGACCTCTAGATATGGGTAGAATTGTGCCATCCCCAAATTCATGTTGGAGTCCTAACCCTCAGTGCCTCAGAATGTGACCTTATTTGGAAACAGAGTCTTTACAGAAATAATCAAGTTAATGGTGTCATTAAGGTGGGCTCTAATCCAATATGACTGGTGTCCTTACAAAAAGGGAAATTTGGAAGCAGACTTGCATGTAGGGAGAATGCCATGTGAACATGAAAGCAGCTATCTGCAAGTGAAGGAAAGTGGCTTAGGACAGATTCTTCCCTCACATCCCTCAGAAGGAACCAACCTAGCTGATACCTTGATCTCAGACTTCTCGTGTCCAGAGCTATGAGACAATGCATTTCTGTTGTTTAAGTCACCCAGTCTGTGGTACTTTGTTATGGCAGCCCCAGCAAATAAATATGCCTATCTTCATCCATTCATTAATTAAATAGTCATTATGTGCACAGTATGAGGTTCTCAGACCTCATGGGGGAGCAGAACTCAAACGTCCCCTGACCTCATGGCACTTATGGGCCAATGTGACAGAGATCCATTCAGCATATAATGACATAAAATAAATGTGAAATTGAAATTAAGGTGAATGCTGTGAAGAAAAATTGTCTGGTGCTGTAAGAGACTGTAATGGAGGTGTGTGACAATTCAAGGAAGGCTTCACTGAGGAAGTGAGAATTCAGCTGAAATCTTAAAGTAGATGAGGCACAGAGGGAAGAGCAGTTCAGGCCTGGAAGCAGCAAGTACAAAGATTCTGTGGTATGCTATAACATATCCTCAAACATACCCATCAGCATAATAGCCCATGCACCAGTGCCAATTAGCTTTCATCAGCTCTGAGAGGACACCCCCAAAGAACCCTCACTGGGTACACCAATCACCAGGGGAGGAAAAACTCAGATAAGAAAATAGCAAGGGAGCTAAGGTCAGAATGAGCATGCCCAAAGACTGGCTTCAGTTCTCAATTTCCTGTGTCTAAGAAACATGCACTAACGACATCAGAGTTGTTGCAGGGTGGACCCATGAGGAGGCTGGCCTTGGCTTGAATCGCCACTGTACCACTTACCAGCCAAGTCATCTCAAATACATCTTTTTACCTTTCCAAGTCTCATTTTTTTGATCTGTAAAATTGACATAATACTTTAAAATGCTACCCAATATTGAACCCCTCTGAAGGTTACAGCATAGGAGAAATGCTCAATAATAAGTCCTATTATTATTAACATAGCAATCCTATCCCCACCCTTCTTGCCATACTCATGTTTAGTATTGGTATTGTTTCTAGAAATGGAGAATGGCCAGCAGACCTTATCCATAAGAGTAAACTTCCTTAGATTCATAGCAGACTACAGAGGGTACAGCATGAGAAGACAGGCCAAGCAAGTTGGGTCCCTTAGGAGAGGGTAGCTCCCATCAGGGAAAAGGCCAGTGAGATGAGGATGTAGTAGCTAAAGGGAAGAGGAAGGTCCAGCCTCCTTCCCCAAGGCAGCAGGGAGCTGCTCCTTAGACCTGTACCCAACCCAAACTGGTCCTGGCGTACCACTTCTGGCCATGTGATTATACAGTATTTACTTTATGCTTTTCAGGGACTATAATTTATGGCTTGGAAAACTCTGACTTCTTTGTGGTAGAGCAACTGTGTTTATTAGCATAATCATTTCTCAGAAAGGATGTCAATAAAGGCTAGGGAGTGAAACACAAAACCCCCCACAACCCAAACTGCTAAATAATTTCTGGAATGAGTTGTCAGGAATCTTTTATTTACTGATTTTGTGCATTTCATTTATTTCTGGCATGGGGCCAACCTTCTCTGACAGTTAAGATTTATTGATTTAATTGCCTAGGGTAACCATGCAATAAAATCCTCTCAAAGATAAATTTTCATGGCACTGTGCAGCATGGAGGTAATTTTTCAAATGCTGTGGCTATATTTCTGCAGGTTACAGGTGCAAATTTTGCTTAAAGCAGGGATGTCTCATTATTGCAATTCAGGTACATTGGGGGGCCAGTTCTTTGCCTGAAATTCTTTAGTGAGTGAAAATACAAGTTAGAGAGACAGAGGCGGGAAAAGGAGAGAGAGAGAGAGAGAGAGAGAGAGAGAGAGAGAGAGAGAGAGAGAGAGAGAGAGAGAGAGAGAGAGAGAGAGAGAAACAGCCATTTTAAAGAAATAGTATTTCCTTAATTGGTTCATATATTCAATGCCCATGAGAAAGTGGGCTTCACATTAATTAGGAGTGAGCTTGGAGGTTATTTATGGTGTTTCGAGGAATCATTTGTTTCCAGCTGTGTGATGCTTTGTACCACATGAGCCTCACAAGGTAGATGATTGCCACTTGTGACATTCTAGGTTATTGCCTCTTTAGATCTTTTTATTTACCCTATTAAAGTGTTTATTATAGCTCCCAACAACGGGTAAATGAAAACTCTGATTAACTCCCAGGTTAATGGTAACATTTCAGGAAGTCAGAAATAGCATAAAATTTTAACAATGTGAAATCTTTTCTTATCTCTCTTGATTTATTTTACAGTGTTTTTGCTTTGATTGCAGGTTTCAGATGGCGCCATTTAATAGCTTATTAAACTTGCAGCCTAGCAGATTTGCTGTTTCGATAAAATATTATTTTTGCTCAGTTGCAAACTTTTGGAGCAGGTAGATTTTCTTCACCTTATTGAATTCCAGTGACGAGGGTCGGGCTTGTTTTCTCAGATGCTCTTTGTGGAACACAAGAGTATGAAGGCGTTGGTCTGAAACTTTTCCTTAAAACCTCAGCCATGCACATCTTGGACAGGTGTAATAACCTGGGGTTGGGGGTAATGGAGATAACTGCATGTTTTTCAGATAAACCTGGATGAGGAGCAAAGGATCACGTACTGTATTTGAATCCCAGCCCAAGCCCATCATTGCTCAGAGAGGGAAACTGAGGCCCAGGGAGTTAGGAGCATATATAGGTCTAGAAGCAGATCTCCAAATGCTCCAGGCAGATTTTCCCATTTTCTAGTACCTATGCTGACCAGTCCAACTATGCATTGTCCTGGGAAACTCATTGCCTCTCTCTGTACTTCAGTTACTCTGTTGGTACATGAAGGGGGTTGGAGTAGATGTTCCTTAAGTGCTCACCCACTCTGACAGGCTGCAGCTCTAGACATGTGCACATCTAGCCAGTCTCACCTTTACCACCTGGCCATTACTACAACTGAACCATCATCTCCCTCAAATGTTGAACCTCATGAATTCAGTACCCACACTTTTCTGTGGCCCAAACTCAAGTCATCTACTGTTTCATAGCTACATAATTTCTTCCATTGGAATGGGCTTTACATAGTTTATAGGCTGTGATTTGCAGGACTATAGCAAAGTGAAGTTACACTATGACTAAAGAGGCAGCAATGAAAATTTGAATTAAGATGAAGTGGTGAGTCCAGCTATGTGGACCTGTTGCACTGCCATAGTCAATGGCTGAGTAGAAACTAATCCAATGACGGGCATGTCCATAGCAGTGCATCTGAGGCTCAGTAGCAGGACTGGTTGCTAAGCACAGGGTCTATGTGTGTGTATGTGTTTTCACATTCACTTAACCAACACAAATGTGTAAAGAGTCCATTATTCCCAGGGTCCTCCGTAGGATGGAATGTGAAGAACAATGAGCGATGTGAGCATTGAGGGTGTCAGACATACACCTGGTTCAGGTAGCCTGGCTAGCACCTGCTTCGCAGACTCTTTCAGAACTCTCCATCCTTGCACTATAGCAATAGCCTCTTATATTTTCTCTTTGACTTTGTTCTTGACCCCTCCAATATACTCTGTCCACACAAGAGCCAGAGACATCTTTCTAATCATGCCCACTTTAAATACTGAAAAGACTCCACATCACCCCAGGACAGAGTCCGGAAGCCATAGCATGTCTTGACAACAAGGCCTTGATGATCTGGCTTCTGCCTTGCTCTTCAGCGATCCTCTCTCTTCTCATCCAACCAATTACCAGCTCCTTTGGAGCTTTGGTTAATGGGCCACCAATCAACCCAGGAGCTCAAATTACACACACACACACACACACACACACACACACACACACACACATACACACACACACTCCTTGATTTTCTCCTTTCCATAATCATTTATTTTTTTATTTTTTTAATGTTAGTATGCAGGTTAGTCTTTTTTAAAAATATTTTTATTGTTTAAAATATCAGATATATTAGTACATATATCTCCTTCCCCCCCCCCATTGACCTTCCCCCAGCCTCCCCTACCTCTGTCGCATGCCCTTATACCACACCCCCCAGTGTCTTGTGTCCATTGGTGTGCTTATATGCATGCATACAAGTCCTTTGGTTGATCTATTTCCCTCCCTCCCCAACACCCCCCAGCCTTCCCGCAGTAATTTGACAGTCTGTTCGGTACTTTACTGCCTCTGTATCTATCTTTTTATTCATCAGGTTATAATGTTCTTTATTTTCCATAAATGAGTGAGATCATGTGGTATATTTTTCATTGCCTGGCTTATTTCACTTAACATAATGCTCTCCAGGTCCATCCATGCTACTGCAAATGGTAAGAATTCCTTCTTTTTATAGCAGTGTAGTATTCCATTGTGTAGATGTACCATAGTTATCTAATCCACTCATCTGCTGATGGGCATTTAGGTTATTTCCAAATTGTAGCTATGGTGAATTGTGCTGCTATGAACATAGGGGTGCATATATCCTTTCTGATTGGTGTTTCTAGCTTCTTGGGATATATTCCTAGAAGTGGGATTACTGGGTCAAATGGGAGTTCCATTTTTAGTTTTTTGAGGAGACTCCATACTGTTCTCCACAGTGGCTGCACCAGTCTGCATTCCCACCAGCAGTGCACGAGGGTTCCTTTTTCTCCGCATCCTCACCAGCACTTGTGGCTTGTTGATTTGTTGATGGTTGCCATTCTGACAGGTGTGAGATGGTACCGCATTTTTGTTTTGATTTGCATCTCTAGGATAATTAGTGACTTTGAGCATGTTTTCATATGTCTCTTGGCCTTCCTTCTGTCTTCTTTCGAAAAGTTTCTATTTAGGTCCATTGCTCATTTTTTTATTGGATCATTTATCTTCCTTTTATTAAGTTGTAGAAGTCCTTCAACTCTACATTAAATACATATCCATAAGCTGTTTCCTTCTCTCCACTTCCACTGCCTTGAGCCTAATCCAAACCAACATCATCTTTCACCTGCATGTTAGCATATTAAAGACTCTTAGAAATCTCTGGAAAATGAAAACTGTTCAACTATGATTAACTCTTGGGTTCCTAGATATACTTGGCAAAGACTTTTGTTGAACTATTAATATCACTCATTCAGCAACTATTGAGTGCTGTTTTTGTGCTGTGAATTGTCTTGGTGTTGAGAATGCATCATTGAAAATGAAAAGAAAATTCAGTGTCATTATGGAGTTTATGTTCCAGTGAAGAAGACAGACATCACACAAAATAAAATCATATATTTAGAACATAGATAGCAAATACTGTTAAAGTAGGGCACAAAGATGCCTGGGGAGAGTTGGTGCTAGATAAGAGTAGAAACAGCCCATTATTTGTGACAGAAACATTATTCAGGAAATTGCTACCTAGGAGATAAATGTTAACTCAAGGGACTCCTTTTTCCAAATAAGTCTCTTAGGTCTTAGGTCTCACCACCTCCCTCAAATCTGCCCCTTTAATACACACTCATACATCCCTCTACTCCAGCCATACCCAAGCACTTTCTATTTCCTCCCCCAAAATAATATCCTGTGATCTTCTTTGCCCATGCTACTTTCTTTACCTGAAATGGCTATCCCTCAAGCCTTACTTGGCAAAATTAAATTCATTTTTTGTGTCCGTCATCTCCTTTCTGGCAATTAGTACAAGGCCTTGCTCACAGTTGATGCTCTGAAAGTGACTGTTAACTTGAATTGTTCCACCTTTCCCTTTGTCTAGTTAATGCTTCCCTTCCCCAAACTGCATTACTACCTTTATTTTTCAAAGGAGAAACCGAAACTTCCCCAGAAGGTTGCCAAGGCCAATGGGTTGTCATGTCCCATTTGAACAACAACAACAAAATAATAATATTTTAAAACATCTGGCCTAGCAGATCTCCAAATATCACTCAGAGGAAGTCCTGTATGGGGCATGGGAAACTCAGAGTTTCTCTGCCCCCTGCCCTCTCCCCTTCACAAATGCTCAGAGTGAGGACCCATCCAAAACCAGCACATCTGAATCTTTGGCCCTTTCTGCTCATTCCTAGTTATTACAAAGGGGTTTTTGAAAACAATCAAGGTCCCTCCACAGGCAAATAAAACAATGAGCAACAAATGGTTATTTAATACCAAGAGAATGGTTTGGGGACCACAGAAGGACAATTTATAAAATTGACTCCCTGTGAGAATTTCTGAGCACTTGTTGGGACCCAGTTATTTCAAGGGTAACGGTGGAAAAAATGAAGTCTCCCTCATTTGGAAGATAATATTTTAAAGCAGTAAGTTTATGATGTGGAGGATAAAGCATACACTTGTGCTAATTTGGAAACAGTCAATTGGAAGAATGTACAGGAATCGAACAGATCTTGCAGTGCTCTCTGGCCTAGAAAGCTGGGGCATATTTCTCAATTGATCAAATTCCTTGGGTGTCAGGTAGACTTCTACTGCTACCCCACCAAACAGTAGCCAGACTTACAAATGAACCAAAGAATTTATGGCTCTGCATTAACATTGTAAAGTCCACTGATATGTTCATGTCTCTGTAATTAAACAATTCCCACCGTCTGTGGTGCAAGGCCCTGGCTTGGAAGAACCACTAAGGATCTTTCCATTGTAGTAGTCTCTCTGCACCTGCATAGAAGGAACGATCTGTGCAGGAGATTGAACAACATATTTGGCCTGTTGTACATGACAGTGGCCATTACAGAGTGCATGTGATGGATGTAAATTTAGGCCAGACAGGATTAAATAAATCACACTGGCACATTGTAATGCCCTTTCTTTTGCTGATTGGGTTACACCCGTAAGCATGTGTCACAAAGACTCATGATTGGCTGTCACCTTTGTGAGCCTGGTGAATATGGTGAGAGCAGCCAGGACAATGCACATTTCCCTTTAAATTAGGTCATTGCTACAGAGCCAAGCAAAACACATCATTTGAAATTTCTTTGTCCTGTAATAATCCTTCCCCAGGGTTGCCATGTCTCAGCCTGGCTAACTGGATCAGCCTGAGAGAAGCCAGGGGAATAACACCTAAAAGCTGGTCAGTTGCACAAGTAGAACTTTTGAAGGAACTGGACTGGGTCTTTAAGTACAATATAATTGTTTAGTTCCACCTAGGGCTGGTTTCATGTTGAATTGAACTGCTCTGCCTGTCTTTTCAGCCCACCCTTCTCTGAAGCTATTCATTGTCTTATCAACTCATATCTTCATTAGCACAATAGTTACTGGATGTACACTGTGCAACAGGCAAACTGATGGGCATAGAGGATATAAAAATGAATGCAGCAGACTCCCCTCATCAAGAAGAGATAGGCAAGAGGCTTCCACAAAACCTGTGCTAAGTGATCTGTGGGTGTTAACTTATGGCTATATGCCTCACTCATTCCTCTGCATCAGTAGATTTCAAGCTTTTTCTTCTTGGCACTCATTTATATACTTAAAAATTATTTAAGACCTCAAAGACCTTATATTTATGTGGTTTGTGTCCATCATTATCTACCATACTATAAATTAAAACTGGTAATTAAAAAACATTAATGTGTTCATTTTAAAATAAAATAAGCACATTACATAGTAACATAAAGAACATATTTTTAAGAAAAGTAACTATATTTTACAGAATAAAAAATAGTGAGAGTTGCATTGTTTTACATTTTTCCAAAACTTTAATATTGTTTTAATGAAAGATAGCTGGATTCTAATATTTACTTTTGCATTGAATCTGTTGAAATATGTTGCTATAATTGAAGTATACAAAGAAGATGTACATATATATACATTTGGAAAAATGAAAGCTAATTTAATAGACTTTTAGATAATTGGGGATAATTATCTTCTTTCATACAACATGAAAAATCTCAAGAAGAGGAAGCTTTTTTAAAGGTTAGTAACAATAAAGATTGAAACCATACCAATGAACATATACGCTGCTATAATAAAATCCATTGCTATTTCTCACTTTTAATGAATCTTTTAAACAGTGATAATTTTGTTACACTGTGCATTAGTCATTTGGAAAACATTGGTGTCTGGAGTTGTCAATCTTCCAAATGATGACAATTTTCATTATACAGTGCCTAAAGCCAACAAAAATTTACATGGAACCAAAAAAGACCCCAAATAGCCTCAGCAATCTTGGGGAAAAAGAACAAAGTTGGAGGGATCATAATACTGGACATCAAACTGTACTACAGCCCTGGACGGTTTGGCTCAGTGAACATAACCTGGTTCAATTCTGGTCAAGGGCATGCACCTCAGTTGTAGGTTCAATCCCCAGCCTTGGTCAGAGCACATGTGGGAGGCAACCAATCAATGTGTCTCTTTCACATCCATGTTTCTTTCTTTCTCTGTCTCTCTCCCTCTCAACCACGCTCTCTAAAATTCAATGAAAAAAATATCCCTGGGTGAGAATTTAACAAAAACAAAAAACAAGCAAACAAAAATGCTATACTACAAAATCATTGTAATCAAAGCAACCTAGTACTGGCACAAGAACAGGCATACAGATCAATGGAACAGAACAGAAACCCCAAAAATTGATCCAAGCCATTATTCTCAATTAATATTTGACTAAAGAGATAAGAGCATACAATGGTGTAAAGACAATCTCTGCAATAAATGGAGTTGGGAAAATTTGACAGGTACATGCAAAAAATGAAACTAGACCACCAGGCCTCCCACATGCACCCTAGGGATCAAGCCTGCACCTGAGGTACATGCCTTTGACTGTGATCAAACTCAAGACCCTTCAGTCCACAGACCAACACTCTATCCACGGAGTCAAATCGGCGAGGGAACTCATCAACACCACCAACCAGACAGCCCTTGGAACTGCCCCGCGACCCAGCAGCCACTCCAGCCAAAATCCTGCTATCCCAGCTGCAGACCCATGGACCCTGGGACCTCCACCTCCAAAGATACACCGCTCGGCAGCAGTAAGTGCAACCTCCCCCTCCCCAGAAGCAGAACTCTGGATTTGTGGATATCCAGACCCACAGGCAACCAGGGCAATCCACTCCTTAGGCAGCACTTGGGAGGCGCTGAGAGCCCCGGAGTGTGTGATTCTGCACAGACAAGGGCATGTGGCCCTGCAACAGAAATTCTGAATTCCCTCTTCCTGGATAACTGGCCACATTCACCCCAGCGGCTCAACCGCAGTGACAGGCCCCCTCAGAGTGCATCAGAACTCTGCACCCACCCGGCAAGCGCACCTCCACAGATGCAAACTTCCAACAGGCAAGCACCCTGAGCCCATCTAGCCACAAGGCAATAGTGGGAGCCACTGTGAGCTCTCCCTGGGTGAGATCTTGAACAAGGGGGGCGCACATCCCCCCAGCAGTAGAAGTTTTGAATTCACTCATCCTGGATACCAGCCCAGAGGCGCCTCAATTGTTGGGCTACACTGCCAGGGCCCTTCAGAGTGCTTCAGTGTGCCTCGCTGGCAAACATACCAGGGGTGCTCCTGTGAGCCGCCACTAGGAGTAAGAGCCTATCCACCACAGGTGCAACAGCAAAAGCTGGGTCTGCCCACCCCACGACTGCAGAACTCTGGACACCACAGTCACGCCTTTCCAGAGAGAAGGCCCCCTGGGCCCCATCACACCAACAGATGGTTCCTGGGTGCCACTGTGAATCCCTGCTGGGCACGCATGATTTCAATTAAGGGTGCAAGACAGCAAAAATTAGGACACTCCCCTCCATGGCGGCTGACTTCTAGACACCGCAGTTGTGCCTCTCAAGCTCGCAGGCCTACATCAAGAGAACCCAAATAGCTCAAGTAGGGAGCTACACTAGATTAACAAGCCCAGGAGAACTGAGAGATTACGCCAGTAGCACATTACCCAAAAGAACCTGGGTAGCAAAGCAATTGGATCTACAATTAAAACATTACAGGAAAACATGGGAAGACAAAAAAACAATCCCCAAAGGAAAGAAAAAGAGGAACCACCAGAAAGGGAGTTAAATGAATTTGAAGCTAGCAGCTTATCAAAGATAGAATTCAGAGTAATAGTTATAAGGATGTTTAAATGGATGGATGACAAATACACACAACTCAATGACAAATACACACAACTCAATGAAAAATATAAGGAGCTCAATGAGAATGTCACCAACATGAAAAGAAACCAAGAGGAGATGAAGAACAACATAGCTGCAATAAAGAACACAATGGAAGGCCTAAACAGTAGACTAGAAGAGGTTGACAACCGCATCAGCAAATTAGAAGAGAAGGTAGGAAAAAACAAACAAACACAGCAATAACTGGAAAGAAGACTTAAAAAGCAAGGGGAGAGCCTAAGGGAGCTTTGGGACAACACAAAACGAAACAACATTTGCTTAATAGGGATACCAGAAGGAGAGGAAGAGAAGCAATGAATAGAAAAACTGTTTGAAGACATAATGACATAAAACTTCCCTGATATTGGCAAGAAAAAAACTATGCAAGTCCAAGAAGTACATAGAGTCCCAAACAAGTTGAACCCCAAAAGACTGACACCAAGACACATCATAATTAGATTGGCGAACACCAAAGACAAAGTAAGAATCTTAAAGGCTGCCAGAGAGAGACAGAAAGTTACTTACAAGGGATCTCCTATTAGAATATCAACTGATTTCTCAACAGACACACACCAGGCCAGAAGGGAATGGAATGAAATATACAAAGTGATGCAAAGCAAGGGACTGAATCAAAGAATACTATACCCAGCAAGGCTATTGTTCAAAGTTGAAGGTGGAATCAGGAGCTTCACAGAAAAAAAGGGCTAAGAGAGTTTATCACTACCAATCCAGCAATGCAAGAAATGCTAATGGGACTGCTGTAAAAAGAAGAAAGAGAAAGGCAAAAAGAAACACAAGCACTAAGGAAAAATATGAAAACAAACATGTACTTGTCAATAATAACATTAAATGTAAATGGATTAAATGCACCAATCAAAAGACATAGGTTAGCTGAATGGATAAGAAAACATGACCCATATATTTGCTGTCTACAAGAGACCCACCTCAAAGCAAAGGATTCACACAGACTGACAGTGAAGGGATGGAAAAACATTTTTCAGGCAAATGGAAATGAGAAAAAAGCTGGGGTTGTGATACTTATATCTGATAAAATAGACCTCAAAGTAAAAGCCAAAATAAGAGATAAGGAAGGCCACTACATAATATTAAAGGGAGCAATTAACAAGAAGATATAACTCTGGTAAACATATATGCACCCAATGCAGGAGCACCTAAATACATAAAAAATCTCCTGGAAGATATCAAGGGAGAGATCGACAACAATACAATCATAGTAGGGGACATTAATACACCACTAACATCACTGGATAAATCATCTAGACAAAAAAATCAGCAAAGAAACAGAAATTCTAAATGACGCACTAGATCAGATGGACCTAATTGACATCTTCAGAGCATTTCACCCCAAAGCCACAGAATATACCTTCTTCTCAAGTGCACATGGGACATTTTCAAAAATAGACCACATATTGGGTCACAAGCAAACTCTCCCCAAATTCAAAAAGATTGAAATCATATCTAGCATTTTCTCAGACCACAATGGCATAATATTAGAAATAAACTACAATAAAAACATTCCAAAATATTCAAACACTTGGAGGCTGAATAGCATGATACTAAACAATGATTGGGTTATCAATGAGATCAAAGAAGAAATTAAAAACATCCTGGAGACTAATGACAATAAAAACACAACATTGCAAATCCTATGGGACACAATGAAAGCAATCTTGAGAGGGAAGTTTAGAGCTTTACAGGCCTACCTCAAAAAACATGAAAAAATGGAGAGGGAATAATGGCGGCGGAATAGACAGACGTGTTCCGAGCCTTGTCCTGGAGCAGAAAGAAAGAACAGCTGAGGGTCGCGCAAGGAGTGTTTGTTGGCTGGTTGGGAGACAGCTGAATTCCAGAAGGAGGTGGGGGACTGCTGAACGGGGTTCCCCTGACCTGGCAGCACCAACTGCGGCTGGGTCCCCTCCCGGAGCTGCGGGCTTGGACGCGGAGTCTGCGCCATCTTGATCTGGAAAGTGGAGCTTATCTGAAGCCTGAGAATCCACAACTGCGGCACCCCAGGAACAGCTGCGAGCCCCAGAACAACGCTCCCCAACTGGCGCAAGCACACGGGTTCAGAGGAGCTCTACACTCCACCACGGAAAGGTCAGATTTCGCCTGGGATAAGGTGAGGTCTCTGGTCCCGGCGGGAGAGAGGAACGCGCGTTTTGCGGGAGCTGGAGGACCAGGGAAGTCTGTGCCTAGAAAAATCCGTGGCTGTAGGGGCTGGCGTGATCTGTGATTGTGGAAAGGGGTCCTCAGAGCTGCTAAGAGAAGGGCACTCTAAAAAGCAACCCATTTTGATCTGAAGTGCAGGGACACCCTAAGAATTTCAGGCAGTCCAGACTTACGCGCAGCCCGTGCGCTCCCTGGGTGCCTGGGCTTACTCACAGTCCCGGAATTCGCACACTTGGGCTTTTTCCTCTTCAAATCCTTGCATCTGATTACTAAGCCCAATACATAGGATCACCCAGTTGGGGACACCCTGGGAGACTGCAGGGGAAGGTTGTTTTTCTGGAACCTGGGGATCGGAGCGGGGAGTGACCATCAGAGAGCCAGCTCTGAGGCAGCCCACTCCCACAGGCCCTTGGCGAGTGCCACAGGGAAAGAAGGCTCTAACACTGCCTAGAGAGGCCATAGATAGACCCGGAAGTCAATCCAGAAACACTGCCACCCAGGGGCTGAATCACAAATTGACTCTTGTGTAATCAAAAATAAAGGAATACGAGAAATTAAGACACACTGCCTGCTTAAGATCAGGACTGGCTTACAACACCAAAGAGCAGTGGATCGCAGGGAACTGCAATACTGTCTGGACTGAGAAACAGGCGTGCCAAACAGAAAAACAGAGGAAGTGAATGACCTTCACTACTCCACATTTTATTTTTACCTTTTATTTTTTTTATTTTTTTATTTTTTTTAAATTTTCATTTTTTGCATCCTTTAATCAAGAAACTTTTTTTTCTTTTTTCATCACTTGATTTTACCTTTTTAATGATTACATTTTTATTTTCAATCCGTATTACTACTACTGCTATTTTATCTTTTTTTTTTTTTTAAAGTGTCATTTTATTTTCTCTTCATTTTATTTTGGGATTAGGGTTCTACATTCTATTTTTTATCTTTCCTTTAGCATCGTTTTACTCTATCTCAACTCTACCTTTAGGCCATCACTCTCTTCCTAACCTCCCCCTTTTCAGTGTCCTGTTTGTCTTACCCTTTTACTGCTTTAGATTTTCCCTATTCTTTCTGTTTACCCCTTGTTAAAATTTCACCCTACTTACATATCTAATCTCCAATCCCCTGCTCCAAGTCCACATACACCTTTCCCTTCACTGTCTGAGTTATCCATAAACTTGTCCTTATCTCTGTCCTTTTGTTGTTGTTTGCTTGAATGTAGATTATATCCAATTTTTATGCTTTTTTTGTGAGATTGTTTTGCTTATTCTTCTTTTATTTATTTTTTTGTTTGTTTTGTGCTTCAGCTTTCCCTTGCCTCACTCCATATTAGTTGGTGTTGTAGTTTGTACTAATCCCCAGGCACTTGTTGCTGGCATTTGCTGGGATTAGTGATTGTTCTATTGGAGTTTTATCCCCAATATATATAGTCTGTTCCACTTTCTCTCTTAGTCAATTTCTTGTCTCTCTTACTTTTTTTTTTTAATCTCTTTACTTTCCCTTTTCCCAATTTCATTTTCACACTCCTTTTTTCTTTTCTTTCTTTCTTTCTTTCTTTTTTCCTCTTCTTCTTTCTCTTCTATCACCTAATTTGCCTTTCTCTGGTGGTCACCTTTATTGGAGGTTATTAATATCGTGAATACATTCCTGTTCAGTGCCTCGTGAGTTGTACCTGGTAGTGCTGTAGTTTGTGCCTTTAAATCAACCCAGGAGAGAGAGAACTACATAACCAGACACCCAGAGAAGAGAGACCATGGGGAGACAAAGAAGCAGCCCGCATATGAAAGAAAAGCAGGCATCACCAGAAAAGGAAGTAAACGAAATGGAGGCAAGCAACCTTCCAGAAAAAGAATTCAGAGAAATGGTCATAAGGTGGCTGAAAAGAATGGAAGACAAATTCGACAATATGAGCAAGAACCAAGAGGAAATGAAGAAGAACCAAGAAGAAATGAAAAATGACATCGCTGCTGTAAAGAACTCAATAGAAAGCATCAAGAGTAGACTAGAAGAAGCAGAGGACCGCATCAGTGAGCTAGAAGACAAGATGGAAAAAAATACCCAAGAAAAGCAACTTCTAGAAAAAAAAATTAAAAGGCAGGAGGAGAGTCTAAGGGAACTTTGGGACAACACGAAACAAAACAACATCCGCATAATAGGGGTTCCAGAAGGAAAGGAAGCTGAGCAAGGAATAGAAAACCTCTTTGAAGAAATAATGACAGAAAATTTCCCAGATATAGGGAAGAAAAAACCCACACAAATCCAAGAAGCTCACAGAGTCCCAAGCAAAATGAACCCCAAAAGACCGACGCCAAGGCACATTATAATTAAATTGGCAAACACCAACGACAAAGTAAGAATCTTAAAAGCAGCAAGAGAGAGACAGAAAGTTACATACAAAGGAACCCCCATCAGACTAGCAACTGATTTCTCAACAGAAACTCATCAGGCCAGAAGGGAATGGAATGAAATATACAAAGTCATGCAAAGAAAGGGGCTGAATCCAAGAATACTGTACCCAGCAAGGCTATCAATCAAAATTGAAGGTGAAATCAGGAGCTTCACAGACAAAAAAGGACTAAGGGAATTTATTACCACCAAACCAGCAATGCAAGAAATGCTAAAGGGTCTACTGTAAAAAAAAAAAAAAAAAAAGAAAGAAACAGGAAGCGAAGAAGTAACACAGGGGTAAAGAATAGGAATGGCGACAAATAAGTACCTATCAATAATAACTTTAAATGTAAATGGATTAAATGCCCCAATCAAAAGACATAGGGTAACAGATTGGATAAGAAAACACGACCCATATATCTGCTGTCTACAAGAAACCCACCTCAGAAAAAAAGACGCACACAGACTGAGGGTGAAGGGATGGAAAAAGGTTTTCCAGGCAAATGGAACTGAAAAAAAAGCTGGGGTAGCAATACTTATTTCTGACAAATTAGATCTCAAACTGAAGGACATAACAAGAGATAAGGAAGGCCATTTCATAATACTAAAGGGAGCAATCCAACAAGAAGAAATAACTCTGGTAAACATATATGCACCCAATACAGGAGCACCCAAATACATAAAAAAACTCCTGGAAGATATCAAGGGAGACATTGACAGCAATACAATCATAGTAGGAGACTTTAATACCCCACTATCACCATTGGACAAATCCTCTAAACAAAACATCAGCAAAGAAACATCAATCCTAAATGACTCACTAGACCAGATGGAATTAATTGACATCTTCAGAACATTTCACCCCAAAGCCACAGAATATACATTCTTCTCAAGCGCACATGGGTCATTTTCAAAGATAGACCATATGTTGGGACATAGGCAAAGTCTCTTCAAATTCAAGAAGATAGAAATCATATCAAGCATCTTCTCAGACCACAGTGGCATAAAACTGGAAATCAACTACAATAAAAACAACCCAAAGAAATCAAACACATGGAGACTAAACAGCATGCTATTAAACCATGACTGGGTTACCAGAGAGATCAAAGAAGAAATAAAAAACATCATGACAACAAATGACAATGAAAACACTACAATCCAAAATCTATGGGACACAGCGAAAGCAGTCTTGAGAGGGAAGTTCATAGCTCTACAAGCCTACTGCAAAAAACAAGAAACAGGGGTAATAAATTACCTAACCCAACAACTCAAAGAGTTAGAAAAAGAGCAACAAGAAAAGCCCAGAGTAAGCAGAAGGAAGGAAATAATAAAGATCAGAGCACAGATAAACGACATAGAGACCAAAGAAACAATACAAAAGATCAACAAAACCAAGAGCTGGTTCTTTGAAAGGATAAACAAGATTGATGAACCTCTAGCCAGGCTCACCAAGAAGCAAAGGGAGAGGACCCAAATAAACAAGATCAGAAATGAAAGAGGTGAAATAACAACAGATCCCGCCGAAATACAAAGGATTGTTAAAAAATACTACGAACAACTCTATTCCAACAAACTGGACAACCTGGAGGAAATGGACATATTCCTAGAAAAATATAACCTTCCAAAACTCAATCAGGAAGAATCTAAACAGCTCAACATGCCAGTAACTATGGAAGAAATTGAAGCAGTCATCAAAGAGCTTCCGGCAAACAAAAGCCCGGGGCCAGACGGCTTCACAGGAGAGTTCTACCAAACATTCAAGGAAGAACTAAAACCTATCCTCCTCAGACTATTCCAAAAAATTCAAGAGGAAGGAACACTTCCAAGCTCCTTCTATGAAGCCAGCATCACCCTAATACCAAAACCAGATAAAGACAACACAATGAAAGAGAATTACAGGCCAATATCCCTCATGAATGTAGATGCCAAAATCCTCAACAAAATTCTAGCAAATAGGATCCAGCAGTACATCAGAAAGATCATACACCATGACCAAGTAGGGTTTATCCCAGGAATGCAAGGATGGTTCAATATCCGCAAATCAATAAATGTGATACATCACATAAACAAATTGAGAGATAAAAATCACATAGTCATATCAATTGATGCAGAAAAAGCATTTGACAAAATCCAACACCCTTTCTTGATAAAAACTCTCAACAAGGTGGGAATAGAAGGATCATACCTCAACATCATAAAAGCTATATATGATAAACCCACAGCTAACATCATACTCAATGGGCAAAAACTAAAACCATTTCCCCTAAGAACAGGAACAAGACAGGGATGCCCACTCTCACCACTCCTGTTTGACATAGTACTGGAAGTATTAGCCACTGCAATTAGACAAGAAGAAGAAATAAAAGGCATCCAAATTGGAAAAGAAGAAGTAAAGCTGTCCTTATTTGCAGATGACATGATATTGTACATAAAAAACCCGAAAGACTCCATCAAAAAACTAACAGACTTAATAAATGAATTCGGCAATGTAGCAGGATACAAAATTAACACCAAGAAATCTATGGCATTTCTATACACCAACAATGAACTTACAGAAAGAGAGACTAAGAAAGCAATCCCATTTTCCATCGCACCAAAAAAATTAAGATACTTAGGAATAAACCTAACCAAGGAGGTAAAAGACCTATATGCGGAAAACTACAGGACACTGAAAAAAGAGATAGAGGAAGATGTAAACAGATGGAAGAACATACCATGTTCATGGATTGGTAGAATCAACATCATTAAAATGTCCATACTACCCAAAGCAATCTATAGATTCAATGCACTCCCCATTAAAATACCAACGGCGTATTTCACAGACCTAGAAAGAACTCTCCAAAAATTCATCTGGAATAAAAAAAGACCCCGAATAGCCACAGCAATCCTGAGAAAGAAGAATAAAGTAGGAGGGATCTCAATACCAGATTTCAAGCTGTATTACAAAGCCACTGTCATCAAAACAGCCTGGTACTGGCACAAGAACAGTCATATAGATCAATGGAACAGAATAGAGAATCCAGATATCGACCCAAACCAATATGCGCATTTAATATTTGACAAAGGAAGCATGAGCATACAATGGAGTCAAGACAGTCTCTTTAATAAATGGTGTTGGGAAAATTGGACAGATACATGCAAAAAAATGAAACTAGATCACCAACTTACACCATACACAAAAATAAACTCAAAATGGGTACAGGACTTAAATATAAGATGGGAAACCATAAAAATACTAGAGGAATCCACAGGCAGCAAAATCTCAGACATATGCCAAAAGAACTTTTTCAGTGATACTGCCCCTAGGGCAATGGAAGCCAAACAGAAAATAAACAAATGGGACTACATCAAAATAAAAAGCTTTTGCACAGCAAAAGAAACCATCAACAAAACAACAAGAAACCCCACTGTATGGGAGAACATATTTGCAAATGGTATCACTGATAAAGGTTTAATTTCCAACATCTACAGGCAGCTTATACAACTTAATAAAAGGAAGATAAATGATCCAATAAAAAAATGGGCAACGGACCTAAATAGAAGCTTTTCGAAAGAAGACAGAAGGAAGGCCAAGAGACACATGAAAACATGCTCAAAGTCACTAATTATCCGAGAGATGCAAATCAAAACAACAATGCGATACCATCTCACACCTGTCAGAATGGCTATCATCAACAAATCAACAAACGACAAGTGTTGGCGAGGATGTGGAGAAAAAGGAACCCTCGTGCACTGCTGGTGGGAATGCAGACTGGTGCAGCCACTGTGGAGAACAGTATGGAGTTTCCTCAAAAAACTGAAAATGGAACTCCCATTTGACCCAGTAATCCCACTCCTAGGAATATATCCTAAGAAACCAGAAACACCAATCAGAAAGGATATATGCACCCCTATGTTCATAGCAGCACAATTTACAATAGCTAAGATTTGGAAACAGCCTAGGTGCCCATCAGCAGATGACTGGATCAGAAAACTATGGTACATCTACACAATGGAATACTATGCTGCCGTAAAAAAGAAGGAATTACTACCATTTGTAGGCACTTGGATGGAATTAGAGAACATTATGCTAAGTGAAATAAGCCAGTCAATGAAAGAAAAATACCACATGATCCCACTCATTTGGGGATAATGAAAAACATTATAAACTGATGAACAAAAAGATAGTTACAGAGGCAGTAAAGCATCAAACAGACTGTCAAATTACAGTGGTAAGGTTAGGGAGAGGTGGGGGAAATAAGAGATCAACTGAAGGACTTATATGCATGTATATAAGAGTAACCAACGGATGCAAAACATTGGGGGGTGAGGGCATGTATGGGAGTGGGGTGGGGGTGGGGGGTAATGGTAAGATATGTACACATATAATACCTTAATAAAAATTTGAAAAAAAAAAATAAAATAAAATCTTTCCAAAAAAAAAAAAAAAAAAAAAAAAACATGAAAAAATGGTAATAAATCATCTACCTCAACAACTCAAAGAATTAGAAAGAGAGCAACAAGAAAAGCCCACAGTAAGCAGAAGGAAGGAAATAATAAAGATCAGTGCAGAAATGAATGACATAGAGACCAAAAAAAAAAAAAATACAAAAGATCAACAAAACCAAGAGCTGGTTTTTCGAAAGGATACACAAGATTGATGAACCTCTAGCCAGGCTCACCAAGAAGCAAAGAGAGGGGACCCAAATAAACAAAATCAGAAATGAAAGAGGGGAAATAACAATAGACCCCACAGAAATACAAAGGATTGTTAAAAAATACTATGAACAACTCTATTCTAACAAACTAGACAACCTGGAGGAAATGGACACATTCCTAGAAAAATACAACTTTCCGAAACTCACTCAGAAAGATTCTAAAAATCTCAATAGGCTGATAACTATGGAAGAAATTGAAGCAGTCATCAAAAAGCTTCCAGCCAGAAGCCCGAAGCCAGACGGCTTCACAGGGGAGTTTTACCAAACATTCAAGGAAGAACTAAAAGATATCCTCCTCAGACTATTCCAGAAAATTCAAGAGGAAGGAACACTTCCAAGTTCCTTCCATGAAGCCAGCATCACCCTAATACCAAAACCAGATAAAGACAACACAATGAAAGAGAATTACAAGCCAATATGACTCATGAACATAGATGCCAAAATCCTCAACAAAATTCTAGCAAATCGAATCCAGCAGTACATCAGAAAGATCATACACCATGACCAAGTAGGATTTATCCTGGGTATGCAAGGATGCTACAATATTAGCAAATCAATAAACGTGATAAATCACATAAACAAATTGAGAGATAAAAATCATATAGTCATATCAATTGATGCAGAAAAAGCATTTAACAAAATCCAACACCCTTTCTTAGATAAAAACTCTCAACAAGGTGGGAATAGAAGGATCATACCTCAACATAATAAAAGCCATATATGACAAATCTACAGCCAACATCATACTCAATGGGCAAAAACTAAAACTGTTTCCCCTTAGAAGAGGAACAAGTCAGGGATACCCACTCTCACCACTCTTGTTCAACATAGTGCTGGAAGTACTAGCCATTGGGATCAGACAACAAGAAGAAATAAAAGGCATCCAAATTGGAAAAGAAGAAGTAAAACTGTCCTTATTCACAGATGACATGATACTGTACATAGAACACCCTAAAGACTCCATCAAAAATTATTAGACTAAATAAATGAATTTGGCATTGTAGCAGGATACAAAATTAATGCCAAGAAATCTATGACATTTCTATACACCAATAACGAATTTACAGAAAGAGAGACTAAAAAAGCAATCCCAATTACCATCGCACCAAAAAAATTAAGATACCTAGGAATAAACTTAACTAAGGAGGTAAAAGACCTATACGCGGAAAAATACAGGACACTGAAAAAAGAGATAGAGGAAGATATAAACAGATGGAAGAACATACCATGTTCATGGATTGGTATAATCAACATCATCAAAATGCCCATACTACCCAAAGCAATCTATAAATTCAATGCACTTCCCATTAAAATACCAACAGCATATTTCACAGACCTAGAACAAACCTTCAACAATTCATCTGGAATAAAAAAAGAGCCCGAATAGCTGCAGCAATACTGAGAAAGAAGAACAAAGTAGGTGGGATCTCAATACCAGATTTCAAGCTGTATTACAAAGCCACTGTTCTTAAAACAGCCTAGTACTGGCACAAGAACAGACATATAGATCAATGGAATAGAATAGAGAACCCAGAAATCCACCCAAACCACTATGCCCAATTAATATTTGACAAAGGAGGTATGAACATACATACAATGGAGTCAAGACAGTCTCTTCAATAAATGGTGTTGGGAAAATTGGACAGATACATGCATAAAAATGAAACTAGATCACCAACTTTCACCATACACAAAAATAAACTCAAAATGGATAAAAGACTTGAACATAAGATGGGAAACCATAAAAATACTAGAGGAATCTACAGGCAGCAAAATCTCAGACATATGCCGAAGGAACCTCTTCACTGATACTGCTCCTAGGGCAATGGAAACTAAAGAGAAAATAAACAAATGCGACTACATCAAAATATAAAGCTTTTGCACAGCAAAGGAAACCATCAATAAACAACAAGAAAGCCCACTGCATGGGAGAACATATTTGCCAATGATATCAATGATAAGGGTTTAATCTCAAACATTTACAGAGAACTCATACAACTTAACAAAAAGAAGATAAACAATCCAATCAAAAAATGAGCAACTGATCTAAATAGATACTTTTCGAAAGAAGACAGAAGGAAGGCCAAGAGACATATGAAAACCTGCTCAAAGTCACTAATCATCAGAGAGATGCAAATCAAAACACCAATGCGATACCATCTCACACCTGTCAGAATGGCTATCATCAACAAATCAAAAAACGACAAGTGTTGGTGAGGATGCAGAGAAAAAGGAACTCTTTTGCACTGGTGGTGGGAATGCAGACTGGTGCAGCCACTGTGGAGAACAGTATGGAGTTTCCTCAAAAAACTAAAAATGGAGCTCCCATTTCACCCAGTGATCCCACTTCTAGGAATATATCCCAAGAAACTAGAAACAGAAATCAGAAAGAATATATGTACCCCTATGTTCATAGCAGCACGATTCACCATAGCTAAGATTTGGAAACAGCCTAAATGCCCAACAGCAGATGAGTGGATTAAAAAATTGTGGTACATCTACACAATGGATTACTACACTGCTGTAAAAAAGAAGGAGTTCCTACCATTTGCAACAACATGTATGGAGATGGAAAGTATTATGTTAAGTGAAACTAGCCAGGCAGAGAAAGATAAATATCACATGATCTCACTCATTTGTGGAATATAATGAAAGGCATAGACTGATGAACAAGAATGGTTCCAGAGACTGAGAAACGTTGATCAGAACCTCAAACTTCAGGGAAGGAGGGGGTCAGTGTGAGTAAGGGGGAGAGATCAACCAAGGGACTTATGTGCAAGCATATGAGCCTAATCAATGGACACAGGCAATAGGGGGGTGGGGCATGAGTTGGGGGTGTGGGGTAATGGGGGAATAAGGACACATATGTAAAAAAATAATAATAAAAATAATAAATAAATAAATAAATAAATAAATAAATAAATAAGAAATTGTGAGGTAACCAGAACCCCAAGAACACCTGAGAACGTCTTTCTTGCCTTGCTAGCAGTCATCAGATGTATGGTAATATTACCTGGGGCAAATGGGTAAGTATTTTGGACTTATGTTCCTGACCCTTCATGGGTAAGAACCCTTAGGTGGTCTGATCCCCCACCTAATGTAGTCACCAATGATACCAAACACCTTGGTCATCCAAGAGGACCATGGGTGGGGCAAGGAAGTATAATTACACAGGGGTCACCACCCAGCTTCCCTTTTGTATGACACAAAATCAAACCACTGCTCTTTTGTGTGTAAAATTAAAGAGAGCTTTCTGGCTTGTGTGGACACCAAAGGAAGGGACTATCACTACTTGCTCCTGGGAGAGGTGCAGAAAATGTAACTAAGACTTTGTCTATACAAAAAGAAATTGACAGCCAGATTGAAATGGAATTGCCATGGCCTAGAGCAAAGAATATCCTTACATAATATTATTCTACAATGTCATTATAATCTTTCCCAGATTTGTGTTATCCCCATTTCCTATAATAGTACCTCTCATCCTTGGGAATCAATAAAAAATCATCTTTATGATGCTTGGAGACAAAGGTAACACATTTCTTGATATTTTAGAATTACAACAGCATAATGTACAATTATCCCAAACAAACTTACAAACTAATTCTTTGAATATCTGGCAGCAATTTTAAAAGGACATGAAAGGATTTAATCCCTTCCACTGTGTAGAGGGCCCTCTGGGAAGACACCTGAGCATTCTATATTGGCCCCTCTTGCCCTTTTGGCCAAGAGGGACCCTCTTCTCACAATCCAATTGCCCACAGCTGTTGCCTGAGCTTTCTGTTGATGCCGAGGTTGAAGCCTCGTGGTGGCTGGTACCATGGATCTGTCTCTCGCCCAGTGGGGTGAGCTGGGCCCTCCCTGGAGAAGAAACCTGGGTTCCCCAAGATATGTGATCAGTGCCGGGGCCCCACCGGCAAGTGAGGCGATCCCAAGACAGGTGCTGGGCATGGAGGCCACGGGGGCATAGGCTACCAAGGAGACAGAACTGAACCTCACATCACCTTGCTTGGCCCAGGAGGATGGCTGGTTAGCCAGAGACAGGTAAGATTCCTCAGGGAAGGAACAACCTAAGACAAGCACAGTCATAGAGGGGCCATCAGGAGAGAATTAGGGGGTCAACAGAGGTGGGGCACAGACCCTCACCCCCCCAACTTTGCAGGAGCCTGAACCCTCACACCTTCTGAGGGAGGTCTCCTGACCCCATGGCTGCTTCGCTTCCCATGCCCAGCTCAAATTGGGACCCAGGCAACAGACAGAGACTTGGCAGACAGCAGCTGCCTTCTCACTGCAACAAGACATATTTGAGTTGTCTTGTACCCATGGTGTGGGGAAGTGGGTTTTTGATATCTAAATCCAGCCTAGCACCAGGAATGCTCAGGGCCTACTCAAGAAGGCAAATAATCATTTCCACTAATATTTACAGGCTAAAATAAGATTGCTGTTAGAGTATTAAATTTGACAGTAAAATAGTAGTTAAGTTCTCAGATTAATTTAAATTGGCTACAGGAGGGAATAATGGCGGCGGAATAGACAGACGTGTTCCGAGCCTTGTCCCAGAGCAGAAAGAAAGAACAGCTGAGGGTCGCACAAGGAGTGTTTGTTGGCTGGTTGGGAGACAGCTGAATTCCAGAAGGAGGTGGGGGACTGCTGAACGGGGTTCCCCTGACCTGGCAGCACCAACTGCGGCTGGGTCCCCTCCCGGAGCTGCGGGCTTGGACGCGGAGTCTGCGCCATCTTGATCTGGAAAGTGGAGCTTATCTGAAGCCTGAGAATCCACAACTGCGGCACCCCAGGAACAGCTGCGAGCCCCAGAACAACGCTCCCCAACTGGCGCAAGCACACGGGTTCAGAGGAGCTCTACACTCCACCACGGAAAGGTCAGATTTCGCCTGGGATAAGGTGAGGTCTCTGGTCCCGGCGGGAGAGAGGAACGCGCGTTTTGCGGGAGCTGGAGGACCAGGGAAGTCTGTGCCTAGAAAAATCCGTGGCTGTAGGGGCTGGCGTGATCTGTGATTGTGGAAAGGGGTCCTCAGAGCTGCTAAGAGAAGGGCACTCTAAAAAGCAACCCATTTTGATCTGAAGTGCAGGGACACCCTAAGAATTTCAGGCAGTCCAGACTTACGCGCAGCCCGTGCGCTCCCTGGGTGCCTGGGCTTACTCGCAGTCCTGGAGTTCGCACACTTGGGCTTTTTCCTCTTCAAATCCTTGCTTCTGATTACTAAGCCCAATACATAGGATCACCCAGTTGGGGACACCCTGGGAGACTGCAGGGGAAGGTTGTTTTTCTGGAACCTGGGGATCGGAGCGGGGAGTAACCATCAGAGAGTCAGCTCTGAGGCAGCCCACTCCCACAGGCCGGTGGCGAGTGCCACAGGGAAAGAAGGCTCTAACACTGCCTAGAGAGGCCATAGATAGACCCGGAAGTCAATCCAGAAACACTGCCACCCAGGGGCTGAATCACAAATTGACTCTTGTGTAATCAAAAATAAAGGAATACGAGAAATTAAGACACACCGCCTGCTTAAAATCAGGACTGGCTTACAACACCGAAGAGCAGTGGATCGCAGGGAACTGCAATACTGTCTGGACTGAGAAACAGGCATGCCAAACAGAAAAACAGAGGAAGTGAATGACCTTCACTACTTCACATTTTATTTTTACCTTTCATTTTTTTATTTTTTTTTATTTTCATTTTTTGCATCTTTTAATCAAGAAACTTTTTTTTCTTTTTTCATCACTTGATTTTACCTTTTTAATGATTACATTTTTATTTTCAATCCGTATTATCACTACTGCTATTTTATCTTTTTTTTTTTTTTAAAGTGTCATTTTATTTTCTCTTCATTTTATTTTGGGATTAGGGTTCTACATTCTATTTTTTATCTTTCCTTTAGCATTGTTTTACTCTATCTCAACTCTACCTTTAGGCCATCACTCTCTTCCTAACCTCCCCCTTTTCAGTGTCCTGTTTGTCTTACCCTTTTACTGCTTTAGATTTTCCCTATTCTTTCTGTTTACCCCTTGTTAAAATTTCACCCTACTTACATATCTAATCTCCAATCCCCTGCTCCAAGTCCACATACACCTCTCCCTTCACTGTCTGAGCTATCCATAAACTTGTCCTTCTCTCTGTCCTTTTGTTGTTGTTTGCTTGAATGTAGATTATATCCAATTTTTATGCTTTTTTTGTGAGATTGTTTTGCTTATTCTTCTTTTGTTTATTTTTTTGTTTGTTTTGTGCTTCAGCTTTCCCTTGCCTCACTCCATATTAGTTGGTGTTGTAGTTTGTACTAATCCCCAGGCACTTGTTGCTGGCATTTGCTGGGATTAGTGATTGTTCTATTGGAGTTTTATCCCCAATATATATAGTCTGTTCCCCTTTCTCTCTTAGTCACTTTCTTGTCTCTCTTACTTTTTTTTTTTCTTTACTTTCCCTTTTCCCAATTTCATTTTCACACTCCTTTTTTCTTTTTTTCTTTTTTTCTTTCTTTCTTTTTTCCTCTTCTTCCTTCTCTCCTATCACCTAATTTGCCTTTCTCTGGTGGTCACCTTTATTGGAGGTTATTAATATCGTGAATACATTCCTGTTCAGTGCCTTGTGAGTTGTACCTGGTAGTGCTGTATTTTGTGCCTTTAAATCAACCCAGGAGAGAGAGAACTACATAACCAGACACCCAGAGAAGAGAGACCATGGGGAGACAAAGAAGCAGCCCACATATGAAAGAAAAACAGGCATCACCAGAAAAGGAAGTAAACGAAATGGAGGCAAGCAACCTTCCAGAAAAAGAATTCAGAGAAATGGTCATAAGGTGGCTGAAAAGAATGGAAGACAAATTCGACAATATGAGCAAGAACCAAGAGGAAATGAAGAAGAACCAAGAAGAAATGAAAAATGACATCGCTGCTGTAAAGAACTCAATAGAAAGCATCAAGAGTAGACTAGAAGAAGCAGAGGACCGCATCAGTGAGCTAGAAGACAAGATGGAAAAAAATACCCAAGAAAAGCAACTTCTAGAAAAAAAAATTAAAAGGCAGGAGGAGAGTCTAAGGGAACTTTGGGACAACACGAAACAAAACAACATCCGCATAATAGGGGTTCCAGAAGGAAAGGAAGCTGAGCAAGGAATAGAAAACCTCTTTGAAGAAATAATGACAGAAAATTTCCCAGATATAGGGAAGAAAAAACCCACACAAATCCAAGAAGCTCACAGAGTCCCAAGCAAAATGAACCCCAAAAGACCGACGCCAAGGCACATTATAATTAAATTGGCAAACACCAACGACAAAGTAAGAATCTTAAAAGCAGCAAGAGAGAGACAGAAAGTTACATACAAAGGAACCCCCATCAGACTAGCAACTGATTTCTCAACAGAAACTCATCAGGCCAGAAGGGAATGGAATGAAATATACAAAGTCATGCAAAGAAAGGGGCTGAATCCAAGAATACTGTACCCAGCAAGACTGTCAATCAAAATTGAAGGTGAAATCAGGAGCTTCACAGACAAAAAAGGACTAAGGGAATTTATTACCACCAAACCAGCAATGCAAGAAATGCTAAAGGGTCTACTGTAAAAAAAAAAAAAAAAAAAAAAGAAAGAAAGAAAAAAAGAAAGAAACAGGAAGCGAAGAAGTAACACAGGGGTAAAGAATAGGAATGGCGACAAATAAGTACCTATCAACAATAACTTTAAATGTAAATGGATTAAATGCCCCAATCAAAAGACATAGGGTAACAGATTGGATAAGAAAACACGACCCATATATCTGCTGTCTACAAGAAACCCACCTCAGAAAAAAAGACGCACACAGACTGAGGGTGAAGGGATGGAAAAAGGTTTTCCAGGCAAATGGAACTGAAAAAAAAGCTGGGGTAGCAATACTTATTTCTGACAAATTAGATCTCAAACTGAAGGACATAACAAGAGATAAGGAAGGCCATTTCATAATACTAAAGGGAGCAATCCAACAAGAAGAAATAACTCTGGTAAACATATATGCACCCAATACAGGAGCACCCAAATACATAAAAAAACTCCTGGAGGATATCAAGGGAGACATTGACAGCAATACAATCATAGTAGGAGACTTTAATACCCCACTATCACCACTGGACAAATCCTCTAAACAAAACATCAGCAAAGAAACATCAATCCTAAATGACTCACTAGACCAGATGGAATTAATTGACATCTTCAGAACATTTCACCCCAAAGCCACAGAATATACATTCTTCTCAAGCGCACATGGGTCATTTTCAAAGATAGACCATATGTTGGGACATAGGCAAAGTCTCTTCAAATTCAAGAAGATAGAAATCATATCAAGCATCTTCTCAGACCACAGTGGCATAAAACTGGAAATCAACTACAATAAAAACAACCCAAAGAAATCAAACACATGGAGACTAAACAGCATGCTATTAAACCATGACTGGGTTACCAGAGAGATCAAAGAAGAAATAAAAAACATCATGACAACAAATGACAATGAAAACACTACAATCCAAAATCTATGGGACACAGCGAAAGCAGTCTTGAGAGGGAAGTTCATAGCTCTACAAGCCTACTGCAAAAAACAAGAAACAGGGTTAATAAATTACCTAACCCAACAACTCAAAGAGTTAGAAAAAGAGCAACAAGAAAAGCCCAGTGTAAGCAGAAGGAAGGAAATAATAAAGATCAGAGCACAGATAAACGACATAGAGACCAAAGAAACAATACAAAAGATCAACAAAACCAAGAGCTGGTTCTTTGAAAGGATAAACAAGATTGATGAACCTCTAGCCAGGCTCACCAAGAAGCAAAGGGAGAGGACCCAAATAAACAAGATCAGAAATGAAAGAGGTGAAATAACAACAGATCCCGCTGAAATACAAAGGATCGTTAAAAAATACTACGAACAACTCTTTTCCAACAAACTGGACAACCTGGAGGAAATGGACATATTCCTAGAAAAATATAACCTTCCAAAACTCAATCAGGAAGAATCTAAACAGCTCAACATGCCAGTAACTATGGAAGAAATTGAAGCAGTCATCAAAGAGCTTCCGGCAAACAAAAGCCCGGGGCCAGACTGCTTCACAGGAGAGTTCTACCAAACATTCAAGGAAGAACTAAAACCTATCCTCCTCAGACTATTCCAAAAAATTCAAGAGGAAGGAACACTTCCCAGCTCCTTCTATGAAGCCAGCATCACCCTAATACCAAAACCAGATAAAGACAACACAATGAAGGAGAATTACAGGCCAATATCCCTCATGAATGTAGATGCCAAAATCCTCAATAAAATTCTAGCAAATAGGATCCAGCAGTACATCAGAAAGATCATACACCATGACCAAGTAGGATTTATCCCAGGAATGCAAGGATGGTTCAATATCCGCAAATCAATAAATGTGATACATCACATAAACAAATTGAGAGATAAAAATCACATAGTCATATCAATTGATGCAGAAAAAGCATTTGACAAAATCCAACACCCTTTCTTGATAAAAACTCTCAACAAGGTGGGAATAGAAGGATCATACCTCAACATCATAAAAGCTATATATGATAAACCCACAGCTAACATCATACTCAATGGGCAAAAACTAAAACCATTTCCCCTAAGAACAGGAACAAGACAGGGATGCCCACTCTCACCACTCCTGTTTGACATAGTACTGGAAGTATTAGCCATTGCAATTAGACAAGAAGAAGAAATAAAAGGCATCCAAATTGGAAAAGAAGAAGTAAAGCTGTCCTTATTTAAAGATGACATGATATTGTACATAAAAAACCCGAAAGACTCCATCAAAAAACTAACAGACTTAATAAATGAATTCGGCAATGTAGCAGGATACAAAATTAACACCAAGAAATCTATGGCATTTCTATACACCAACAATGAACTTACAGAAAGAGAGACTAAAAAAGCAATCCCATTTTCCATCGCACCAAAAAAATTAAGATACTTAGGAATAAACCTAACCAAGGAGGTAAAAGACCTATATGCGGAAAACTACAGGACACTGAAAAAAGAGATAGAGGAAGATGTAAACAGATGGAAGAACATACCATGTTCATGGATTGGTAGAATCAACATCATTAAAATGTCCATACTACCCAAAGCAATCTATAGATTCAATGCACTCCCCATTAAAATACCAACGGCGTATTTCACAGACCTAGAAAGAACTCTCCAAAAATTCATCTGGAATAAAAAAAGACCCCGAATAGCCACAGCAATCCTGAGAAAGAAGAATAAAGTAGGAGGGATCTCAATACCAGATTTCAAGCTGTATTACAAAGCCACTGTCATCAAAACAGCCTGGTACTGGCACAAGAACAGACATATAGATCAATGGAACAGAATAGAGAATCCAGATATCGACCCAAACCAATATGCACATTTAATATTTGACAAAGGAGGCATGAGCATACAATGGAGTCAAGACAGTCTCTTTAATAAATGGTGTTGGGAAAATTGGACAGATACATGCAAAAAAATGAAACTAGATCACCAACTTACACCATACACAAAAATAAACTCAAAATGGGTACAGGACTTAAATATAAGACGAGAAACCATAAAAATACTAGAGGAATCCACAGGCAGCAAAATCTCAGACATATGCCAAAAGAACTTTTTCAGTGATACTGCCCCTAGGGCAATGGAAGCCAAACAGAAAATAAACAAATGGGACTACATCAAAATAAAAAGCTTTTGCACAGCAAAAGAAACCATCAACAAAACAACAAGAAACCCCACTGTATGGGAGAACATATTTGCAAATGGTATCACTGATAAAGGTTTAATTTCCAACATCTACAGGCAGCTTATACAACTTAATAAAAGGAAGATAAATGATCCAATAAAAAAATGGGCAACGGACCTAAATAGAAGCTTTTCTAAAGAAGACAGAAGGAAGGCCAAGAGACACATGAAAACATGCTCAAAGTCACTAATTATCCGAGAGATGCAAATCAAAACAACAATGCGATACCATCTCACACCTGTCAGAATGGCTATCATCAACAAATCAACAAACGACAAGTGTTGGCGAGGATGCGGAGAAAAAGGAACCCTCGTGCACTGCTGGTGGGAATGCAGACTGGTGCAGCCACTGTGGAGAACAGTATGGAGTTTCCTCAAAAAACTGAAAATGGAACTCCCATTTGACCCAGTAATCCCACTCCTAGGAATATATCCTAAGAAACCAGAAACACCAATCAGAAAGGATATATGCACCCCTATGTTCATAGCAGCACAATTTACAATAGCTAAGATTTGGAAACAGCCTAGGTGCCCATCAGCAGATGACTGGATCAGAAAACTATGGTACATCTACACAATGGAATACTATGCTGCCGTAAAAAAGAAGGAATTACTACCATTTGTAGACACTTGGATGGAATTAGAGAACATTATGCTAAGTGAAATAAGCCAGTCAATGAAAGAAAAATACCACATGATCCCACTCATTTGGGGATAATGAAAAACATTATAAACTGATGAACAAAATGATAGTTACAGAGGCAGTAAAGCATCAAACAGACTGTCAAATTACAGTGGTAAGGTTAGGGAGAGGTGGGGGAAATAAGAGATCAACTGAAGGACTTATATGCATGTATATAAGAGTAACCAACGGATGCAAAACATTTGGGGGTGAGGGCATGTATGGGAGTGGGGTGGGGGTGGGGGGCAATGGTAAGATATGTACACATATAATACCTTAATAAAAATTTGAAAAAATAAAAAAAATAATAAATAAAGTGAGTAATTGAAAAAAAATTTTAATTGGCTAATTGATATAAGCAAATATTGTAGAAAAATTAATGGTACTGGACAAAAAGCTGTTCCTAAAGTATTAACTAAAAATTTTATTGGTAGTTCATCTCATGGTAAAATTGTGTAACATGTAATGAACCTAAAGCAGTCATATTTTAGTGCAAAAATTAAAATTTAAAAGCTATCTAAACTACATTATAAAATTTCCAAAAGCCTCCTAATACTTAAATCAAAAAAGGGAGGATAGTAGAAGAATATCATGTAAGGAAAAATATTCTGTAAGTAAATTACATCTAGAAAATTTTTACTTTAGAAAATTAACCTTCATTTGAAATGCTAACAGCAAGACACCCATGAAAAACACACATGGTGTCAAAACAAGCCAAAGGAAAATCGTTTGGGAAAAAAAAAAAATGATCCCAAGTCAAATTTATAGAAAGGATTCCTTTATTAACTTTTGGTCGAGAATATGTTTATATATTTTCAGAAAACAACTCCAAGACCATGTGGATTCCTGCAACAGAGAGGAATTGACAGGACTGCTCCAGCCATGAAGACAGAGGAGAAACAGTCCAGAGATGGAAGATGCTGACGACGCCTTGCCATACTTGCAGTCAGCAGCTGTGCGTCGCGGCAAGTTGCCCAGGACCAAACCAGAGAGGGTCGGACCTGCATTACCACCATTTGTCCACCATTCAAAACTGAAATATCATTGTGACATGTACATATAAGGAACTGTTTGACACTGAAACTGGGACTCAAAAGAACTGTTGGCCCAGAAAGAAACTAACTACAGACTGATTCATTTGCCTCTCAGCATAACCATTATTGCTTGTCTCATTTTCTGTTCTTATAAGTGTATTTCTAGTATCACATGATCTCACTCATCTAGAGGAAATAATGAATAACATAAAATGATGAACAAAAACAGACCCGGAGGCAAGGAAGCATCAATCAGACTGTCAAACCTCAGAGGGAAGGTAGGGGAGGTTGGGGGTAAGGGGAGAGATCAACCAAAGGACTTGTATGCATGCATATAAGCCTAACCAGTGGTCACAGACAACAGGGGCATGGGGGCATGTGTGGGTAGGGGTTTGGGATGGGAATGGGGGGATGAGGACAAATATGTGACACCTTAATCAATAAAGAAATTAAAAAAAAAAAACTAGACCACCAACTTACACCATACACAAGAATAAACTCAAAATTGATGAAAGACTCAAATGTAAGTCATGTAACCATAAAAATCCAGAAGAAAACATAGGGAGTAAAATCTCAGACATCCCACTTAGTATTTTCACCAATACTGGTACATCTCTAAGAGTAAAAGAAACTAAGGAAATAATAGACAAACAGGACTATGTTAAGCTAAAAATCTTCTGCATGACAAAAGAAACCACCAACAAAAAGCAAAGGGATCCTGCTGTATGAGAGAACATATTTGGCAATGATACATCTGATAAAGGGTTAATTTCCAAAATAGACAAAGAACTCATACAACTTAACACCAGGAAGACAAAAAGTCCATTAAAAATTGGGCAAAGGACCTGAATAGACACTTTTCCAAAAATGACATACAGATGACCAATAAACATATGAAAAATTCTCAACATCACTAATAATCAGAGGGATACAAATTAAAATTACAATAAGGTATCACCTCACCCCTGCCACAATGGCTAAGATCAATAAAACAATAAACAAGTGCTGGCGAGGATGCAGAGAAAAGAGAACCTTAGTATACTGCTGATGGGAATGCAGACTGTTTCAGCCACTGTGGAAAGCATTATGGATTTTCCTAAAAACAAAACAAAACAAAAAAACTAAAAATGAAACTGCCATTTGACCCAGTGATCCCAATTCTGGCTGTATATACTAAGAATCCTGAAACAACAATCAGAAAGAATATATGCACCCCTATCTTAATAGCAGCATTATTTACAATAGCTAAGATCTGGAAACAGCCCAAGTGCCCATCAGTACATGAGTGGATTAAAAAAAGATGTAATACACTTACAAAATGGAATAGTATCTGGCTATAAAAAAAGAGGGATCTCTTACTCTTTGAGATAGCATAGATTGACCTAGAGATTCTTATGCTAAGCAAAATAAGTCAGTCAGAAAAAGACAAGTATTACATGATGTCACTCATATGTGGAATCTAATCAACAAAATTGACAAAGTAAATAGGTCCAGAGGCATGTATGCATGGAACAGATTGACAGATTTCATAGGGTGGAGCATTAGGGAATGGGAAGAGATTAATCAAAGAACATATATGCATATATACTAGTACATAGCTCATGGACACAGACAATAGTGTGGGGAAAACTTGGGATGGGGCAGGGATTGGGTGGAAGGAGGCAAAGGAGGGGAAAATGGGTGGCATGTATAATATTGTCAACAATAAATAAGTAAATAAAAGAAAAGTGATCCAAGAAGGAAATAAGCAAAGGAAATAATATAAAGTAGTAAAAACTGTCACATCAGGGTGAAAAGGATGCTAAAAATAATGTTATGAAGAAATGACTTTATTGTGACCAAGGAACATCTTAGATCTGATTCAGCACTTTTGAAGACATTCAAGTGAATTTGCCAACACAACATACCAGAGGAAGAAATTTATGTGTTAGGTAGCTCACAGGACTTAAACATGATGCAGAGCAGAATTCCTCCCTTCCATATTTCCTTCCTAAAAGGGGCCTTTGGAAAGTCATAGGAAAGAGTTAGAGGCCATTGATATAAAATCTCAGTAGAGTTATTCCATAAATGATGATAAATATTAGCCAGATGTTTTGCTTCCTTATATATATTTCACCATGAGCTTCCCCCTCAGCTCCATCAAGAAAAAACAGAAAGGAATCAATATTTTCTGAGTGAGAGAGACCTATGGAGAGCCAGAGAAGGGAAAAAATATCCTAAAAGGTGCAATTAAAGAGGGAAGCCACAAAGTAGGGACTGTCAAATGCCCAGTCAAGATAACAATAATATATTTAGACAAGAAAAGACAGTGAAATCAAGACAAACTTCCAAATGCTTACAAGGTTTATCTCTGGAAGATGTGATTACTGGTGATTTTTCTTTTCTTTTTTATGTATATTTATAAATTTCTGCAATAATAACAGATTTTGTAATAATAAAAATATGTCTCTTTAAAAATAAAAGAAAGGTAAATTAACAAAATAATAGTTCTCTTTTCAGAATGCTGGCAGTTTGTCATAGTGTGTTGGGGATAGAGATGTTGAATATGCTACAGGAAAATATTGGAAACTTGTCTCATCCCTCAACATTAGTTTAGGATACCAGATTGCATATATCTTCCTGTGGGAGTCATTAATGATGTTCACCCAATATTTCTTCTAAGACACATGGTAGGATTTACACTTTGTGATCCTTCTTTAAAGTTAGGTTTGATCATATGACTTGATTTGCCCATTAAATATGAGTGCAAGTTAAGCAATTGTCACTTCTGGGTATAATTTACTGAGCTGCCTGTTCTTACTGAAGTAATAATAAGATCACACACTGAGGTAGAACCTCCATTGGCCTGAATCTCTGAAGGGCTGCAATGAGCAGGGTCCCTCTGCTGACTCATGTTAGATGCATAGCAAAAGCAAGAAACAGACGTTTGTTATGTTCCAACACTTGACAGATTTGAGGGCTCTGCTCATCTCAGTCCTCCAAAGATCCTCTTAAGAGACCTCTCTAGGTGATATTGTATTGTTGTTAGGGTTTCTCTTTTTTCTTCTGACAAATTTGAGAACCAAATTAATTGGAGCAGAGAATAGGCCTTCCCTAACATCTTTCCAATGCTAGGCTTAAAATCACTTGATGATTTCACATAAAACTTCATGCTTAGAAGATTTGTTCCAATGGCCAGGGCTTCAGGAGTATATTTTCTTATTATTTACTCATGAAATGTCTCTAATACTCAGAGAGAAAATAATCTCAGGATTGCTGCACATTAAGGCCTCCTTTTCATCCACAAAATGGCTAATTGCCTTAGAATCCCAGAGGCAATACAAGACAGGAAGGAGAGGAAGAATAAAAGATAATTGCTTAATTTGGCTAAATATACCTATGAAGAAAAATAAAAGCAAGTTTTCCTACAAGGCAAGTGCATCAAATAAAGCTTTCAATAGGGAGATTTTTACTTATGCTTTTGGCATTAGTCTGGAATATGTATTATGGAACTCTATTACTCTTCTAATTAATATAAATGAATGGTTACTATAGCAATTATTGCATTATATGATGCACATGAAACTCTGGCTATGCTTAGAACTAGGATCAACATTTTAAATCACTCTTGACTTATCATGAATCAAATGTCCCTTTCTGGATATTTCAATTTGCAAAGGTTGAGCCTTTATTAGTAATAATGGAGTGTAGAATTAATGTAGCACATTATGTTTTTAAAGTGGTTTTAATTATATTAAGTAGCTAAACTCCACAGTGTCTCTTTTTGAGCATCTGTTTCACCCATTTTTCAAATAGGGAACCAAGATGAGGCCTGCTGAGGGGCCCGGGGGCGATTCCCTGGGAGGAGAATGGCAGGCACGCTTTCCTGCACTTTAGAAATCTAAGGTCTAGAATTTTGTTATTTGTCATAGGAGTGACATAAGAAAGAAGACTTTACATCAAATCACAATAGAGATATTTTTTTTGGTATGTGTCTGAAGAGAAGAGTCTGAGAAAATATAAGAAGCCTAGAGTAGCCAGGTGAGGGTAGCAGGGCAGGGGAGTGTTTGGGAAGGAATTTGGCATATAATACAGGCTGGTGACCTGGGGAAGGCCAGGGAGATAAATGAATGCCTTTTTCTCTGCTCTCATGGAGCTGCCTCTTAGAATCTCTTTCATGACAGATTCATTCCAGGGCCCTGAGACCTACACTGTGCTCATCATAGCACCAAACTGTGCTGCCTCTGTTCCAGGCAGGCTCTGAGTCCTCTCTGTGGTCACTTTGGCAACTGGCACACAGCCTGGTACAAGGAGGTGCTCCGTCAGGCCCAGCTTCATAGGCATGTGGCCAGGGTAGCTGCCTGGGACTCTAGGCTCAGGAGGTCTCTGGGCTTGGTTGAATGCTCTGTGGGCACTGTGTTGAAATTCTAAAAAAAATTATCTTTGACTTTATATTTTATAAGTAAAGTCTGGTAGGAAAGTAAAGCTAGGAAACTCAGCTCATCTCCTACCCCACTCATCTACCTGAGATGGATTCTCAGCTGCCTGTTCTACTAACCTGGTACTCCTGGGCACCAACTGGCCTTTCCTTCCTCATTAACTTGCAAAGACCAATGTGACCAATGTGTGTTTCTGTCATTGGCAGGGGCCAGGATGTAGGCATAAGGAGGGTCAGAGTTAGGCATGCATGCACTGCAATGTGTCAGGGTGGGACATTTCAGCAGCTGTCCCTGCCCCAGTCTGGTAGCATCACCATACATTCAGCAACTAGGCAGAGGTGATCCTTGTATCTACCATAAGCCAGATATCCAGTGTGTCTTAAACTGTAGGTCTCCCATTTGCCATAGGTTGAGATGGTGGTCTGGTAGGAGAGAGAAATGCCAGTCTTGACTTCCCTGCACTAAAGCCTTCAGCTGGGGCACTGTGACTATCTGGAATCTGGCAGCAGGAGTAATCTGTTAATTGGTGGGCATCATGGGGCCCATGGGAACCTTTTAGGGTCTATACTTGCTTAGAAAGTATCTCTGTGCTCAAGTGTATGTGACATTAAATAGGAAATAAAAATCAGCATCTAGGGAGAAACAGCGGAAGAAAGAAAAAATATTTTTTATTTTTGTAACTTCAATAGCACCCTTTCCTGACTTTTGAACAAGGGCTTCATATTTTAATTTTGTACTATCTCTCACAAATTATGTAGCTGGCTCTGTCCTCAGTAAAGATTTGTTCATAATAGTAGCTATTATTTATTGAGCAATTATTCTTGCTAGGCACTATGCTAGGTGCTTTGCATGCATCATCTTATCTAATACTTAAACAGCCTTATGGAGTAGATATTGCTTGTTACTACCTTTATAACTTATGAGTTTGGGGTCCAAGTTACTTAGCTTTTATATGCCTCAGTTTCCTCATCTGTAAAATGGGCCATATTAAATTGCCATATATGAAATTGCCATTTTTAGGTCAGAGATGGTAAAATATTGATAATTTTGTGTGATTCAACTTAATATTACCTTCCTCACAGGAGTGCAGGAAAGATTCAATGATACTATAGTGTAAAGGGCCCCCTGGGAAGGCACATGGGCATTCTTTAATTATTGTCAGCTGAACCCAGTGGTGTCGGCAAAGCCACTCCCTGGGAACACGCCTTGCCAAAAGGGCAAGGGTGTTGTCAGCTTGACCTTCATTTCAGCCCATGGTGTGGGGAAGTGGGTTTTGATATCTAAATCCAGCCTAGCACCAGGAATGCTCAGGGCCTACTCAAGAATGCAAATAATCTCCTTTGTCTTGACCTTTTGGTGAAACTTCCTGGTATTTGGGGGTATAAAATAAACACACTGCATCGGCTCTGGGTCACTGTCTCTTCATCAGAAGAGGGCAGTGGTCCACCTGGCCCCAGCTTTTCTTTCTATCTCTGTGTCTTATCTCTTTCTTTTATTTCTCAATCCCCAGCCACCTCTACTCAGGAATTGGACCCGCTCTCTAGCCGTGCTGGATGCAGAAAAGAGAGAAAATAGTTACATCTGGCACCCACGTGGTCTGGCTGAGTACAGAGGCAAGAGGCTAGGGGGTCGCTCCAAGAAGTGTGCGCACCACAGAATAAGGTAAGGAGCAGATTGTTGCAAGTTGTATTAACTGGGTGTAAAACATGGGTAAGTCAGGGTCTCAGGAAAGAGATCTCTACTCTCAAATGCTTAAAACTATGCTCAAAGCTCGAGGATGTTCTGTTAAGCATAGTCAGATTCTTGATTTCTTAAGTTTTATTAATGAAACATACCCCTGGTTTCCTGAAGAGGAAACCGTCCACATTCAAATGTGGGAAAAGGTTGGAAAGCAGTTGCATGACCGATACACAGCAGAAGGTCCAGAGAAGATTCCTATTCCTACGTTTACACTATGGCCGTTGATTCGTGATTGTCATGATCCAGCACAGGAAAGTTTAAGAATGTCTAAACTGGGTGTAGCCAAGGCTCTACAGTGGAGGAGAGCGAATCTCTAAAAATACCACCTCCCCCCTCTGCGCCTCATCCGCCTCCTCCGCTGTTCCTGCCACCGTTGTTAAGAGCCCACCTGACAAAGATTTACCTCCTAAATATGAGCGGGAGCTAGAGTTTGAGGAAAAGAGAGGCAAGCATCACTGTGAGCGGAATGATTCAGATAATGAGGAAGATCTTGCTCGCAGTTTTGCAAAAATGGCCCTAGCCACCAGGTCTTTATGGCTAGAAGCAGGCGCACAGCCAAATATGAAAGTAATTTCTGTGCTGATACTGTCCCCTTTACAGCAGACCTTACGGGAGGCAAGACGAGCTGGAGAGGATGTTACAGGATTTTCAATGTATCCTGTAGTAGAAAGGCCAGACCCTACCAACCCAGGGCAGATACTACAAGTACACGAGCCTATTCCTTTTAAAACCCTCAAGGAGTTCAAAACCTCTGTTTCTATGTACGGCCCCACTTCTCCCTTTGTCTTGAGTTTGCTTGACACTCTAACTAGTGAAGCTCTGCCTCCTCTTGACTGGCAAACACTGGTTAAGGCTTGTCTTTCCCCTGGAGATTATTTAATGTGGAAATCCAATTGGACTGAACTTAGTGCAGAACAAGTGGCAAAAATCAACAACATGGTGTGCCTATCACTCTTGAAATGTTAGTAGGAACCGGGGCATATCACAGCTTACAGGTTCAGATGATGTTTCCTTTGCAAGTTTATCAGCAGATAAATATTTGTGGCACTAAGGCTTGGAGGGAGTTGCCCACTAAGGGAGAAAAAACCATGGACATTGCTAAAATTATACAGGGGCCAGAGGAGCCCTATCAAGACTTTGTGGCACGATTGCTTCAGGCAATAGACAGAGTGATTGGAGATCCCAATGCAGGATCTCTACTAGTGAAGCTTTTGAGAATGCCAATAGAATATGTCAGGAGGCT
The DNA here is from genome assembly GCF_963455305.1 of Plecotus auritus. NCBI lineage: Eukaryota > Metazoa > Chordata > Mammalia > Chiroptera > Vespertilionidae > Plecotus > Plecotus auritus. Next base: position 127,733,398 of record NC_137784.1, read on the forward strand.
CTACACCCCTACAGGAAAAGGGGGTCAATTTCTGAGTTCATCCATATTTGTGCTGATATTGGGCCTGCCTATGTTCAGGGAGTGACTTTGGCTGCTGCATTGAAGGAGACTCTGCAGAGGGACCATTCAGGGAGCAAAGAAAAAAGGACTTGTTTCACTTGCAGGAAGCCAGGTCACTTTGCAAAAAATTGCAGGCAACAGGCTGCCTTAGGGGGACAGGGAAGTTCCGCTCCTAGTCTCCCTGTTCAGCAGCCAGGTCTTTGTCCTCACTGCCACAAGGGGAAACACTGGACCAATGACTGCCGCTCCCAGAGAGACATTGATGGCCAGCCTCTTGACCCACATCAGGGAAATGGCAAGTGGGGCCGGCCCCAGTCCCGCCAAACAGTAGGGGTACTGTCGCTCACCCGGGCACAGCCGTACCATCCCTGCCAGCCAATCGGCCCACTGTCGGGGACCTCTACCACGCCACTCCGGGGAGTGCAGGATTGGACCTCCGTCCCACTGCCGAATATGTACTGACTCCTGATATGGGGCCACAAGCAATCCCTACAGGGATTTATGGACCATTACCTAAGGGCACCATGGGACTTATTTCAGGAAGAAGTAGCTTAACCGTGAAAGGATTTCAAGTTTTAGCAGGTGTAATAGAACAAGACTATACTGGTGAAATTAAAGTTATAGCACAGACAACAAATACCATAATTCAAGATTTTCCAGAAATTAGGATAGCTCAAATTATACTTTTGCCTTATCATACAGCAGAGAAACTTCTCTCTACAGAACCTGGGGGAGAAGGAGGATTTGGATCCTCTAATCAAATGTACTGGGTGCAGCTAGTTAAACGAGGGCGCCCAGAGCTAGAATTAAAATTAAATGGGAAAGTTTTCCTAGGAACAATAGATAAGGGGGCAGATGTTTCAGAGATTGCCTCCAGGCACTGGTCCCCTGCATGGCCTCTTAATACAGCCACTACCAATTTACAAGGCATTGGGCAAGTGTCTCAGCCTCAACAGAGTGCGCAGCTCATAAGATGGGAAGATCTAGAGGGAAATACAGGATATTTTACACCTAATGTGCTTGATCCTTTACCTATTAATCTCTGCGGAAGGGACATTCTAGAACAAATGGGGATATTACTAATGAGTCCCAATGCTGTGGTTACAGCTCAAATGTTAAATCAAGGATTTTATCCTGTTAAACGACTAAGCAAAAGGCAGCAAGGCAGATTATCTCCTATCCCCACGTCTACCCAGCAAGGGAGAAGAGGGTTAGGATACAGGGAGTCACAGCCTTTTCATTAGGGGCCTTGATCGTCTCTCCAACCCAAAAGACTGCTGCAAAAATTACATGGTTCTCTAACGACCCTGTTTGGGTTGATCAATGGCCCCTAACTGGAGAGAAGCTTCAAGCAGCACAACTTCTAGTACAAGAACAGCTTGAAGCTGGTCATATTGAACCTACTTATAGTCCTTGGAATACACCCATTTTCATAATTAAGAAAAAATCAGGTGGGTGGAGTCTTTTGCAAGATCTCCGAGCAATAAATAAGACCATAGAGGTTATGGGCCCCCTTCAATCAGGGCTGCCCTCACCTACCGCTATTCCTCTCAATTATGAACTACTTATTCTAGATTTAAAGGATTGTTTTTTTCACTATACCTTTGCAACCAGATGACTGCAAACGATTTTCATTCAGTGTCCCTGCAATAAACTTTAAGGAGCCAGCAAAGAGATACTGCTGGAAAGTGCTGCCACAAGGAATGGCTAACAGTCCTACGCTATGCCAGGACTTTGTGGATGCCGCTATCCACCCCATAAGGCAGCAACATCCCCAGGCATACATCATCCATTATACGGATGACATCTTGTTGGCTCATGAGAATGTAGACAGTCTTCATAAAGCTTTTGCAGACTTACAACACTCTCTCTTAACGATGGGGCTGTGTATTGCACCAGAAAAGGTACAGAAAAATGTCTCCTTTTCAATATCTAGGCAGTTTAATTGAAGGACGTACTGTGTGTCCTCAACGTTTACAAATTTGGACAGATACATTAGTAACCTTAAATTGATTTTCAAAAATTACTCCAGAACATTAATTGGATCCATCCTTCATTAAAATTGACTATTGCAGATTTAGCTCCTTTGTATGGTATTCTTCGAGAGATTCCTCACCATCTTCTCCTAGACAATTAACTGCTGAAGCTGGTACTGCTTTAACCAAAGTAGAAGCCACCCTTCAAGCTGCTCAGCTTGCAAGAGTAGACATAACTACAGCCCTTCAGGTATTAATTTTCCCTACTACTCACACTCCCACGGGAGTCATTTGGCAGGACCCAGGAATAATAGAATGGCTCCACCTGGCCCATTCTCCAATCAAAGTATTAACACCTTTTCATGATTTAGTTTCTCAACTCATAGCGAAAGCATGGTACAGACTAGTTCAATTAGTATGGCAAGAACCTTCCCTCACTATAGTGCCATTTACCACAGCACAGCAAAGTTGGCTATGGCAACACTCTATTAATTGGCAAACAGCTCTTGCTAACTATCCTGGTCAAATTGGAAATCATTATCCCGCTAATAAGATTTTACAGTTTTTGTCTGTTACAACTTTTATCTTTCCAAAAATAGTTAAGCAGCAACTCTCCCTCAAGCACTAACTATCTTTACTGATGGGTCCAGCTCAGGGAAAGCCGGATTTCATAGTGTAAAGAGTTCTAACCTAATTCAGACAAATTACTCCTCTGCGCAATGAGTAGAAGTCCAAGCTCTCATTTATGCTTTAGAAAACTTTGCCTCTGAACCGGTCAATATCTACCGTGACAGTGCTTATGTAGTTGGAATGGCTACAATTACTGAAACTGCTACCATTGGGCATACAAACTCTGAAGAGCTGTTCCACCTGTTTATCACCTTGCAAAGAATTATTCGAAAACGATAATTTCCATGTTTATTGGCCATATTAGATCCCATTCTGGCCTTCCAGGTCCCTTGGCTGCAGGTAATGAGGAAGTAGATCGCCTCATTGCCTCAGTAGAGGAGGTCACTCCATTTTCCATGGCACAGGCCTCGCATATTTCCTGAGAGCAGGCTCGCCAAATTGTCAACCAATGCCCTCAGTGTGTTAACTACTGCCCTGTGCCAGCATTAGGGGTAAATCCCTGAGGACTTAAACCTAATCAAATCTGGCAAATGGATGTTACTCATGTGCTCGAATTTGGCAGATTTCGGTGGGTCCATGTCTCTATAGACACATGCTCACGTTTCATTTTTGTCACTCCCCGAACAGGGGAAAGTGCAAAACATGTAATCAACCACTGCCTGGCGGCTTTTCCAGTCATGGGACGGCCCCTAAAGATAAAAACAGATAATGGACCTGCCTATACTAGCTCCTCCTTTCAGCAGTTTTGTAAGCAATACCAAATTATGCATAAAACAGGAATTCCCTATAATCCCCAGGGACAGGCAATTGTAGAAAGAGCTAATCGAACTTTAAAGACTCAATTACAAAAACAGAAAGGGGGAGAGAGGTATAATCCTACTCCACAGAATCAGTTAAATCATGCCCTTTACACTATAAATTTTTTAAATTGTGACGATGAGGGTCGCGCAGCAGCTGAGAGGCATCAAACTCCTGGTGCCGTGGCATCTGACGGCATGGCACGATGGAAGGATTTACAAACAGGGCAATGGAGAGGGCCAGATCCAGTAAAGATGTGGGGAAGAGGACACGTTTGTATCTTTCCAGAAGGTGCTTCTAACCCCATCTGGGTGCCAGAGCGAGTAGTGCGTCATGACCATGCACCTGGGAGAACAACTCATCCCACCATTCAAGAAGTTGAAGATCACACCTCCGGTGATGATGCCAGCCCAGTTGCCAGTCCCAAAGAAGGAAAGAAGCAGAAGGCAGCTGGCCAAAACCACCCGAGAAGCTAGTGTCCCCTCATGGGGTCAACTGAAGAAGCTGACCACCGATGCTCAGCAAGTGGTGAAAGAACAGGGGGTTCAGGTAACCTCCTCCAACCTTTTTCTTGCTGTGATGGCACTTGTCAGCTGCCAGGTAAGTATGGCTGCAGCAGAAACTTACTGGACTTATGTTCCAGACCCTCCTATGGTCAATCCAGCCACCTGGACTGGAAAATCAGTGCCAGTGTTTACTAACAACACTAATATGGCCGGGGGTAGCTCTGACAAGCATATAACTCCTTCTTCCCAAGGTGATTATACTTATAATGGCTTTAGTGGGGAGCTCCCTATTTGTTTATCAAAAAGGGGGACTTCAGGATGTTTGCAACTTGGCCAAGAAAATAAGACATCCTATGGAGGCACAAACATTGCTAGCATTGAAGGCCCCTGGGATATGAGAAAATATGTTCAGACAATTACTAAACTAGGATTTCCTAAGGCCAGCCAATGGCTGTCTGATAAGCATCCCCTGCTTCCCTCCTGCCCTAATAGCACCACTACTGAGTTGGGAGCATTTCCTCAATGGCAAGATTGCGCCAGTCCTGTACCAGTGAGACATAATATTTCTGGCTCTGACTTTTATATATTAGATTGGTCCCACAGGCTTGATGCTAAATATCCCTATCACGAGCCTATGTCACCAGGAGGTTTTGTAGGTAATGCCCTAACCACGAAAACAGGAAATTTACAGAAAGATCTGTGGCATTTAGCTGCTGCTCTTGACTTTCTTAATTTTACTGGCTCTTTCTTAGCTAATACTAAAGAAGCATGCACATCAAGCCCTTGCTATGGCTTACGAGCCTGTGTCCAGCCCCCATATGTATTGGTGACTGGAAATGTGAATATCACCAGATTGGACACCCATTATGCTGTCCAATGCCATTACTGTAACCTTACCAGCTGTGTTTTCAGGCATAATCTGAATGAAGATATATTAATTTTAAAGCATCCTTCTTTTATTATGCTTCCTACCAACATAACAGGAAAATGGTATCATGATGCGGGCCTCCAGGCATTGCAGGAATTACACAATCAACTGTCCCGGGAAAAGCGTGCTTTGGGACTTATTAATTTTGGTATTGTTACCCTAGTTACTGTTATTCATCTGCTGTGACTGCTTCTCTTGCTTTTCCCAAAGCATCCAGAATGCAAAGTTTGTCAATGAATTGGCTCAGAACACCTCAACTACATTTCATGATCAAGAAGATAAGACAAAAGGCTAGAAACAAAGCTAAATGCTTTGGAAGCTGTAGTGATAGGACTAGGTAATCAATTAGAAAGTATCAAGATTAGACAGCAGCTGCAATGCCATGCTGCTTTTACATATATTTGTGTGACTTCAGCCCGCTATAACAGTTGTCTATGGGATTGGAATAAAATCAAGATGCACCTACAGGGAATATGGCATCATAATAATATCAGTATAGACCTAGTGCAGCTACACAAAGCCATTCAGAATAGTCATAATGAAATTATATCTCCGGCAAAACTGGCAAAAGAATTGCTGGATGATTTAAAAGAATTTAATCCATGGAATATGTTAAAAAAAACACCGCCTGGTACCTAATTGGATTCCTTTGTGTACTACTAATCTTATCCTGCTTTTTTTCAGTCATCAGCAAGCTCCTGCGACCTCAAGTCTGAAGGCTCCAACTAGATGTCCACAAGCTACATTTAAAAATGAAAAATGGGGGAGATGTAGAGGGCCCCCTGCGAAGGCACATGGGCATTCTTTAATTATTGTCAGCTGAACCCAGTGGCATCGGCAAAGCCACGCCCTGGGAACATGCCTTGCCAAAAGGGCAAAGGTGTTGTCAGTTTGACCTTCATTTCAGCCCATGGTGTGGGGAAGTGGGTTTTGATATCTAAATCCAGCCTAGCACCAGGAATGCTCAGGGCCTACTCAAAAATGCAAATAATCTCCTTTGTATTGACCTTTTGGTGAAACTTCTTGGTATTTGGGGGTATAAAATAAACACGCTGCATCAGCTCTGGGTCACTGTCTCTCCATCAGAAAAGGGCAGCGGTCCACCCGGCCTCAGCTTTTCTTTCTATCTCTGTGTCTTGTCTCTTTCATTTCTCAATCCCCAGCCACCTCTACTCAGGAATTGGACCCGCTCTCTAGCCACGCTGGACGCGGAAAAGAGAGAAAATAGTTACACCATAGTACAGGAAAAGTACTGAGAAAAGTGCTCAGCTCATAATAAGCACCTGTCTAATGCTTACTACTTGGTTTATATTAATAATGATGATTTTATTAGTAGCATAAGCATTTTCTTTTATACTAATCTGGGACTCCTATAAGTTAAGTAGCATGGCCAGAAAGTGATGGGTTTGAGATGAGAGCCCAGGCCTTCACTATTTCAGCTACATTGCCTTGCTTACATGAGCTAATCAGAGAAAGCACCAAGCTCTTCCCATCCTGGTGTGACCTTAGTTTTGGGAAATGTGTCCTGAGCTGACATGTATCCTGTCTCCGTGGCTGACCCAGAGTTTGTAATCAAGCCTTAATACTGTCTTTAGAAGCACATGGTAGCATTGTTTTTTCCTCATCTCTAAATTAGAGAAATATCTCCCAGCTTAAAATTCAATGTATTTGCATGCATTGGAAGTGGGAAGGCAGCTTGCCAGAAAGTTATTATCTAAAGAGATAATAACAGGGTGTTTTCCTGTATTTAGATCCAGTTTTCCAAGGACATATACATCTTAAGATTTGTTATCTCTCACTCTCTCGGCTTCCTTCTTGGAGGACTCATCAGGATTATAACTGCAGTTGATTTTTTTATTAGCTGAGGATGAACTAATAAAAGGAAAAGGTTCATTTTAGATAAATCCTTAAAAGTTTGGAAAGCTCCCAAGACTCCCACTGAACTTTCTTAATTTCTCTACAGCTCTGCATTCTGTGTAATTACCCATATTTGTAAAGGGTAAGCTACTCTTGCCTTCTTCATCTCTGTCACTGCTGATTGCCTGCTATTCCCAGAAGCACTGCTGCCCTTCAGTGAGAGCCCTGAACTTCTTTCTCCTGGCTCACACAAGACCAGCATTGTCTGGGAAGATGCAGAGGCAGCTCTTCCTTGATGATGCCAGACCTAAGAGTGGATTCCATTCAAATCACAGAGCCCATAGGCAGAGGCCAGTAGGGTAAAGTCCTGAAATTAAGGAGCTTTAAAAATGAATGATCTTTTGAAAGTGAATGTGCTACTAAGTCTTCCTACTACAACCTGAGTGATGGTCACCATTTCTCTTACCCACAGAAGAGTGAACAAAAACGTCTTTTCCACTCTCATTTCCAAGAATTTCCTGACATAGTCATTTCAGCAATCTTTCCAGGAATTTTCAGAAGTGTTTTCTAATCCAGACTCAGTCCTAAGGCAATGTTGCCCCGGAGAAGGGAGGTAAAGTTACTTTAAAAGGCTTCAAGTTGAAATCTGCCCTTCGAAAGTTTGGAAAGCTCACCACACCATTGGAGAGTCAGGAGCCCTAGTTTCATGTCCTGGCTCTGGCACTCACCTACAGGCACACCTTGCCCCAACCATTCACTTTTTTGAGTCTCAGTCCCTCCTCCATCAGAAAAGTGAGGGTTTGGATGCAGTCTTTAAGGTGCCCTTCAACATATTACATTGAAACGTTTAGTGATAATAATATTCAGATTATTGAGATTTTATCATGTGCAATACCACTTTCTTGCAGTGTGCATTTAGAGTAAGATACTTAAGCTCTTTGTGCCTCAGTTTCCTCATTTGCAAAATTGAGATAAGATTCACCTCCCACATAGGGTTGTCATGAGAATTAAATGAGTTAATCCATGTAAAATCCTGTAAGCTTGCCATAGGAAGGCCTCAAGAAATGTTATCTGTCATTATTATGATGTTCTGGGCATTATGTTAAAAATTGTATGCAAATTTAGAGTATGCCTCTCCCCCAATGCCAAAATCACTGTTCAAATTAGTTATTCTGGAAGTGGGGAAATAGGCTGCCTGTAGGATAACAGAAGGTTAACAGAATCGGTGAAAAGAAAAAAGGGGATATGTTAATTAGATGTTTTAAAAAAACAGCATTTTTAACTAACTGCTTTTAATGTTTTTATGCTTATTATTTTTAGACAGATAAAATATATTCATCTGAGGTATCTTTAAAAATGATCACATGATATCACTTATATGTGGAATCTAATGAACAAAATAAACTGACAAACAAAATAGACACAGAGACACAGAAGCATGCAACAGACTGACATACGTATTTCAGAGGGAAGGGAGGACGGGAAGAGATTAACCAAAGAACTTATATGCATAACCCATGGACATAAGCAAGAATGCAGGAAAGGCCTGACAAGGGGATGGAAGCAGGGTGGAGAGGGTTAATGGGGGGAAAAGGGGACAACTCTAATATTTTCAACAATAAAGATAATTTTTTTAAAAAAGGAACCATTGGAAAAAATGAACTATATGAACTGAATATTACTTTTACTTTGACATTAAGAGCCAAGAAAAATATGAAGATTTATTAATGCCTTCCCAATTTAACCTTCTTTATTTAGATGATTAGTTTAGTTTAATTAGATTTTTCAATTTTTAATTACTGTTTACATTCAATATTATTCTGTATTAGTTTCCAATGTACAGCAAAGTGACTAGAAAATCATGTACTGTACTTTACAGAGTGGTCCGCTGGCTGCTTCAAGTACCCTCCTGGCCCTATACATATTTATCTAGATATTCTTGACTATATTCCCTATGCTGTAATCTATATCCCTATGGCTATTCTGTAACTACCAATTTGTACTATTTAATTACTTCCATTTTTTTTTCACCTAGTGCTCCAACTTCTCTTCCCCTGACAGCTGTCAGTCTGTTCTCTGTGTCTATGAATCTGTTTCTATTGTGTTTATTTGTTCATTTTCTTCATTAGATTCCACATATAAATGAAATCATATAGCATTTATCTCTCTCTGACTGGCTTATTTCACTTAGCATAATACTCTCCTGGCCTATCCATGCTATTGCAAAAAGTAAGATTTCCTTCTTTTTCAAAGCTGAATAGTATTCTACTGTGTAAATGTATCACAGCTCTTTTATCCACTCATCTCCTGAGGGGCACTTGCACTGCTTCCAAATCTTGGCTATTGTAAATAACACTGCAATGAACATAGGGGTACATATATTCTTTCAAATTAGTGTTTCTGGTTTCTTCAGATATATTCCCAGAATTGGATTGCTGGGTCATAAGGTAGTTCCATTTTTACTTTTTTTTTTGAGGAAACACCATGCTTTTTTCCACAGTAGCTGCACTGATCTGCATTCCCACCAAAAGGCACAAGGGTTCCCTTTCCCCAACATCCTCACCAACACTTGTTGTTTGTTAGTTTATTGATAATAAGCTATTCTGACAGGTGTGAGGTGATATCTCAGTGTGGTTTTAATTAGCATTTCTCTGATGATTAGTGACATTGAGATCTTTTCATATCTCTGTTGGCCAGCTGTATGTTCTCTTTGGAGAAATGTCTATTCAGGTACTTTTCCCTTTTTTAATTGGATTATTTGTTTTCTTTGTGTTGAGTTGTATGAATTCTTTATAAATTTTGGATATTAATTCCTTATCAGATATATCATTGGTGAATATGTCCTCCCCATTCAGTGAGTTGTGTTTTCATTTCATTTTCACTTGTCTCAAGGTAACTTTTGATTTCTTCCTTGATCTCATTGTTAACTTATTAATTACTTAGTGATATGTTTTTTTTAGTCTCTATGTGTTTGAGTATTTTTCAGATTTTTTATTGTAATTAATTTCTAGTTGTATACAGTTGTGGTCAGAGAAGATGGTTGATATGATTTCAATCTACTAACTGTCTTTCTCTTTCTGCTTTTAAGATTCTTTATCTTTAATCTTTGCCATCTTAATTATAATGTGTCTTGGTGTGGGACTCTTTACGTTCATCTTGTTTGGGACTCTCTGCACTTCCTGGATTTGTGTGTCTTTTTTCCTTCACCAGGCAAGGGAAGTTTTCAGTAATTATTTTTTCAAAGAGTTTCTCACCCTAGCTAGTTTGGCTCAGTGAATAGAGCATCAGCCTGTGGACTGAAGTGTCCTGGGTTTGATTCCAGTCAAGCACATATGCCTGGGTTGTGGGCTCGATCCACAGTAGGGAGCATGCAGAAGGCAGCCAATCAATGATTCTCTCTCATCATTGATGTTCCTATCTCTCGCTCCCTCTCCCTTCCTCTCTGAAATCAATAAAAAATATATTTTTTAAAAAAGTTTCTCAATCCCTTGCTCCCTATTCTCCTTCAGGTACTCCTATGATGTGGATATTGTTATGCTTAAAATTGTCCTAGAGGTCCCTTAGACTCTCCTCACTTTTAAAAAATTCATTTTTTTTCTTTTTCTTTCTCTGCGTGGTGGTTTTCTGTTATCTTTTCCTCTAAAATGCTGATTTGATCCTCTGCTCATCTAACCTGATGTTGATTCCTTGTAGTGTATTCTTCATTTCAGATATTATATTCTTCATTTATTACTTGTTCCTTTTATTATTTCTATGTATTTTTTAATGTTTACTATCTTTTTGTTTAAGTTCTCATTGAAATAATTTATTCTTCCATTAAGGTCGTTGAGCATTACTATAACCATTGTTTTAAACTTTATATCTGGTATCTCGGTTGCCTTCATTTCATTTAGCTCTTTTTCTAGGGATTTCTCTTGTTCTTTCATTTGGGGCATGTTACTTTGTCTTGGAATTTTGTGTGCCTTTTTGTATTTGCCTTTTTATATTAAGTAGATCTGCTATGTTTCAACAAACTTGTGATGGTGGTTTTATGTTGTAGGTGACTTGTGGGTCTCAGTGGTGCAATCTTCCAGATCTCCTGAGCCAGGTGCTCTAGGAACGTCTCTTGTGTGGGTTATGTAAGCCCTCCATTTATAGTTGAATCTTGAATACTGTTGGTTCATTCATTAATGGGGTTAACTCTCACGATCTCTGATTAGGACGATCAATCCTAACAACAGTGTCTGAGCCACTGTGCATAGGCTCCCTCCTGAAGTGGAATTGGTCCTAACAGGGTCTGATCCCTGCTAAGATCTCCCTTTGGTTGTGTTGCTTTAGTGGCTAGTTGTCTCATACTGTGCTGTGGTCTGAAGCTCACCAATGGTTGTATTAGTTCTGAGTCTACTTGGGAGGGACTCTGGTGCAGGTTAATATCAGATGCTGCATGTAACTGGTCTTGGACTACCTATCTCCATCTACCAAGCAATTTGCAGTTTATGGCTGCCTCTACTAGGCCTGGATGTGCATGGGAGGTGACAAGCTGTATACCCAGAGGTATATCAATGAAAGACTCAAAACATCCAGAGAACCATCTCCACCTGCAAACCTATCTACCACACCCTGAGGCTATCTGGATTTCTTTCAGATCCTTCCATAAAATGTCTGTAGATTGGGTTGGCCATAACTTGCAGTCTCTTCCACAACATATGAGTGTGATAGAATTGGATGACATGTTTTGGGAGGACAGGGCTATTGGATCTCCTGCTTGGGGGCAGCACTGTTGGACATTCAGTTGGGGTAAAGTGGCCCATACTACAGAGCCACACCACTAAGTCTCTGCAGTACTCTCTAACCAGAGCTCTCCCAAAAAGTGCACACCACAGGTTCAGGCTGGATGCTGCCAGCCTATCCCTCTGCAGGATGTGAGCTCAGTAGGGTGGATCCACTTGAAGTTGGAAAGAGTGGAAAAATGGGGTTCTTAGAGATTCCAGTGGCACACAGGGGGAGAAGTATGGCCCCTGATCAGGAGCTACACAGTTCAATGTCTCTCTGAATCTCTGCCAATAGCTTCTCAATGTAATTGTATTTGAAGGTAACACATTTGGGAGATAATTAGGTTATGAGAATAGAGCCCTCATGATGGGATTAGTGCCTAGACACACTATAGATATTATCTCTGATCTTTTTCTTTCCCTGTGAGAATACAAGAAAGCAGCTATCTACCAAACAAGAGGGGTTTCACTACAACCCAACCATGTTGGCATCCTGATCTTATACTTCCAGAACTATGAGAAATAAATTTATGTTGTTTAAGCCATACAGACTATAATAAATTTGCTATAGCAGTTTGAGCTGATTAAGATCATCTTTATGTCAGAGGGAGATTCTTCAAGTAAGAAAGCTGACTATCCAAGCTTAGTCTTATACCTTGACCTGAAACCAAAACCCCATTCATCATATCACCTCATTAATGAATGATGATGTGGCTCACTCACTGGACTTATTGGAGGTAGAGAGTGGGCATGGTGGTGTTTGTGGGCCCATACTGTTATTCGTCATTCCGGCTAGAGTGTGAAGATAGGGCCCTATTCTTTATTAATTTACTAGAGGCCCAGCATGCACAAAATCGTGTATGAGTAGCTCACTTCTGCTTGCCTCAGCTGGCCACCCCACCCATCGCCGCTTGTAGCTTGCTCCCCCTTCTCTCCCGCCCCCCCACCCCCCCACAGCTGCAAGAGCTGCTACTCATTTGGTCATGATGGTGTTAAGGCGTGATGGCCACAAGACTTTTATATAAGAGATAAGATAATTGTTTAAGAATCCATCTTTTCTAGAGATAGTCCCTGAGAGTCAAGGCAGAACGCAATTACCATGGACTACCCAAAGCTTGAACTTGATTGGAATGCAACAGTAATTGTAATCCTTATAGCTACACTAACAGCTAACATATGTGAGTGCCTATTATGCCCTAGGAACTATTCTAAGCATTTTATATATGCTCATTTACTTCTTAAAATAGGTTATGAGGTTGATACTATTATCTTCATTTAACAGATGAGAAAATTTAGGCTCAAAGAAGACAAGTACCTTGCCCAAAGTCACAAAGCAAATTACAACAGAGCTGGGATTGAAGTTCAGGCAGTTTCACTCCAGAGCCCATGTGTTTAACTGCTATACTGTTATGTGAAATATACCCAGAAACAGCATAGAGCTAAGCATGCCCTGAGATAAATTAGAGAGACCAATCCATTGAGCACTGGGTTCAGGTCTAATAGGTGCCAGAAAAATGGACACCTTGCTTCAAGGTAATCACAGGTTAGAGGAGACAGATATGTAGATTAAAAAAAAAACAATATAATGTAATACACCATAGAGGGACCAGTTACTGCCTCCTCCTTTAGTGTCTATAGAAGATATCAAAGAAGAAACTTGCATTAGGTGTAAAGCTTAAAACAAGCAACTACTAATGCCTTCTTTCAGAGCAAGCATACCAAATCTCCCAGAGTACACTGCTGCCATTTATACAGAGTATATATTATTCCTCATTGTTTTGGTGAAATTCTGTAATGTAGGCTACATTAGATGTGTAAATAAAACATTAGATATTATTACAGAACAAAGAAAAAATTTTAAAATATGTAACTATCCTCACAATCATTAGGATGACTACTATAAAAAACAACAGAAAATAGTAAGTGTTAGTGAGGATATGGAAAAATTAGAACCCCTGTTGGTAGGAATATAAAATATTTCATTCAATATGAAAAACATTATGGCAAGTCCTCAAAAATTAAATATAGAATTGCCCTATGATCCAGCAATTCTACTTCTAGGTATACATCCAAAATAAAAATCTTGTTTCAATGTTTATAGCAGCACTGGGCCTCTAGTATATATATAAAAGGCTAAGTGAGTGACCATTCGTCCGTCCGACCATCCATCCAACTGACTGGCCAATACATTTGAAGTCCATTGGCAATTTAAAAATAAACATTGACTCACGCATGAAAGATACACATAAAGCTCTCGCTGGCATCAATCGCACACGTGTGTTTTGATCTGTCATTGTCGATTATGAAGTTGGTTGTTTTTGTTGACATTCTGAAGCTGAAAGCAGTGTCGTCAACAGAATATGCAAATAGCGATATTAAAGTATTTCTTCTAATTAATTTCCTTTCAATGTGCACGAATCTGTGCACCTGGCCACTAGTTATTTATAATACCCAATAGGTGAATGTAACCCAAGTATACATAAACAAATAAATGGATACAAAAATATGTTGTATGCATACAATGTGAAATTCTGTGACATGGTACAACATAAATGCATCTTGAGGACATTAGCCTAAATGAAATAAGCCAGTAACAAAAAGATAAATAATGTCTAATTCTACTTGTATAAGGTTCCCAGAGCAGGCAAATTCATGGAGACAGAAAATTGAGTGAGTTGTCATGGGCTGCAGGGTGCAGAAGTAGGTAGTTATGGTATAGGTGGTACAGAGTTTCACTTTTTTAAAAAATATATTTTATTGATTTTTTAAAGAGAAGAAGGGAGAGGGATAGAGAGTTAGAAACATCAATGAGAGAGAAACATTGATCAGCTGCCTCCTGCACACCCCCTACTGGGGATGTGTCTGCAACCAAGGTACATGCCCTGACTGGAATCAAACCTGGGACCCTTCAGCCCGCAGGTCAATGCTCTATCCACTGAGCCAAACCAGTTAGGGCCAGAGTTTCATTTTTACAAGGTAAAAAGAATTATAGGGATGGATGGTGGTGATGGTTGTACAACAGTATGAATGTATTTAAAAGCATTGAACTGTACACTAAAAATTGTTAAGATAATACATTTTGTGTTATATGCTTATTACTACATTTAAAAAATTCATATAAACCATGGCAGTTGTGCTATAATCTTGATAAAATATAAAGCTATAATTCTGAAGTTATATCCACAATATTGCTGATTCCTAATGGATCTTTATTTACATCAATAGTACCTTGATTTCTAAGCATAACAAGAAATGCCAGATAGATGCATCTGGAATCCATGAATGAACCCCAATTTATCCTTTCTTCTGTTTCTAAAAGCATTTTTTTTCCTATATTGGCACAGTATTAACAACGTTACATGCCAACTGCTTAGTTGGGACTACATAGCCACAGCATAACTATTGATGTGTTCTATAACTATAATGGCATTTATTCTGTATGTGATAAATACCATCAGAATCTTGTAACAGGTCTCAAACATGTAAGCTATGATCTTCCTATTTAACTTAAAAAGAGAAGTCTGCAATCTGTGGTGCATATTAAACAATAAAAGGCCTTGAAAAGCAAAGAATGGCTGCATTGAATGAAGTCTGGGATGCCCCAGTGCTTGGCTATAGCAATCCTTGGTTTCTACAATTGTCTAATGAAGTTGCTTTGGGTATTAATGAGACCCTGGGAGGTTTCTGCAGTACTCAGCAGAAGAAGGCTCCATCCAACCTTTTCATTGGGTCACTCTGTAAGTTACTATACACTCACATGGGTGAGGTCTTGAGAGAACCTCTTATGGAGCTATTTTTCTCAGCAAGGGTATTGTACCATTGGGGAATACAGTAATGTGCAGTGTAGTATTTGGGAGTATGACTTCTGGAATCCAAAAGCCCTGGACTCATATTCTAGTCCTTTCACTTACTGATAGTGTGATATTTGAAAAGTAATCTTCCTTTGAGTTTCAATTTCCTCCTCTGTAGAAAATAGTGCCAGGCTCATAGATTTGTTGTGAAGATTAATGAGATAATATATGTAAAGCATTTAGCACAGTACCAGGAATTCATTATATTCTTAACACATTATTGCTATTGTTAATGTTGTTGTTATTTGAATATGGTCCTCAAAAAAAGGTATGCTCAATGACCTTCCTGAAGTTACTTTTGTAGCTTATATTCCCTGGAAGAGAACAAAAGTGAGTGTCTTTAGCAATTGTTACACTTAGAAATGGTTGACTCAGTCAACAAGTAGGCCCTATGGACTCAAAGGGATAAAGCCCAGTATTGCCAGGAACACTGCTGAATCTGTTCCTTGGACTTCCTATTAGCCACGGTGCTTTGCACTTAGTAGGCCTCAGTAAATTTGGCTGAAAGGAGATGTCAGAACAAGCATGGTCATGACTCAGTTCAGAGATTTCTGCTGCATCAACTGAGCCCTCAACCACTATACCTCTTCACCATACCACAGCATCTGTCAAGTTTCTTGGCTTCAGGCCTGCAGTAGAAAGACCTGAAAGCCAAGGTATCTCTCCTAGAGCCTGTGCAGGTGTTTCTTGATCATCCCTGAATGGCCAAAACACAAGAATGGAAGCCTTCCTTACCTGCTAGAGCTTAGTCCAGCCGTGGGCAAACTACGGCCCACGGGCCGGATCCGGCCTGTTCGGCTGTTCTATCTGGCCCGCAGAGCTGAAAGAGCAGAGGGTTCTCTTGCTCTCCCCTCCGCTCCTTTACTTTGAATTTATATTAGTTCACACAAACACTCCATCCATGCTTTTGTTCCGGCCCTCCGGTCCAGTTTAAGAACCCATTGTGGCCCTCGAGTCAAAAAGTTTGCCCACCCCTGGCTTAGTCCCTCCTCAAAGAAGTACCAGGGCTTTCCCAGACCAATTGGAAGTTGTTTAAGGGTTCATGAAGGCAGGATGTTGGCAATCAGCATACCCACTGGCTAACATTGGCTCCAGGTTGCACCTGGAATAGACCAGGTTTTCATTATCTCTATATATAAAAGCCTAAGCAACTGTTCGATTGTTCAACCACTCGACCATTAAACCGTTCGACCAGTAGCTATGACATGCACTGACCACCAGGGGGGCAGATGCTCAATGCACAGTCATGGAAATATGGAATAGACTGATAAATCTCAGAGAGAAAGGGGAAGGGGGGAGGGCAGAAAAAGATTAACCAAAGATCTTATATGCATACTAGAGGCCCGGTGCACGAATTCATGCACCAGTGGGGTCCCTTGGCCTGGCCAGTGGGGATCAGGCTGAAACCGGTCTGGTGCAAGGATTCTTGCACTGGTGGGGTCCCTCGGCCTGGCCTGTGGGGACAGGGCTGAAACCAGCAGTCCGACATCCCCTGAGGGGTCCTGGATTGTGAAAAGGCACAGGCTAGGCCGAGGGACCCCACCAGTACATGAATCTGTGTGCAGAGCCTCTAGCTTCTAATAATGTTAAATGGTATCTTTCATTTCTAAAGCATTTATCAAATGAAAGGCATAGTTCTAAGTGTTAGGTTGCCGAAGGAGGAACGCACGCACATGGCCAGAGTGGTGAAGGATTACAAATTTATTAGATCATCCACACACCAGGTGGCTGAGCCTGAATGGCTCCAGCACCCAGTGAGGGGAGTCAGCAGCTTTTAAAGGACTTTTGGTGGGATTTTTCTGGGTGGAGACTTCTTTATGCATACCTGGAGGGGAGAGAATAGAATGTGGTCACCACAAGTGAAATGTGGTCTTCAGCAAAGGGAATGTCCATAGTGAAATGACCTGAAAAGCCAGTTCCCGGGGAAAGGGTATCAACTCAATTGCTCCATCAAACCCAAAATTCCAGCCTTTTTGTTTTATGGAATAGGGACGAAGGTCATATCTTCTGTAATTATTTCCTGCTGAATCTGGACATCGAGATCACAGAGGGTTGGCCTTTGACTATAGTCAGCTGGAATGTTGTATAGGTTCCTTCTGGTTGGAGCAAGGGGTTGTAGCAGCACGATATCCCCAAGAGACTAGTTGGTGAAGTCTTGAAAGCGGTCCTGGAGGAAAGATGAAAAATGGTGCAGAATACATGGGCCAAAAATGAGGATGAGGAATAGAAATGTTAGTGGTCCTATGAAGGGAAGTAGCCAGGTATACCAATTTATATTCTTTAGCCAGTAGTCCCATGAATTTGATTGCTGTTCCCTGATCTTTGCGGCCCTCTCTGTTAGTTTTTGGGCAGCATCCCTGACTAGGCCAGACTGATTGACATAAAAACAACATTCTTCCTCCAGAAATAGGCATAGGCCCCCTTTCTCTGCTGTTAGGAGGTCTAGTTCTCTTCTGTTCTGGAGAGTGACAGCTGCTAGTGAATCTATCTGAACCTGAATTTGAACTAAACTTTTGGCAATGTGATCTAGGCTTTCTTGTAAGTCTTGAGACAGAATTTTAAAATATGCTAGAGCAGTGCCCTCTATACCAGTTCCAACCCCTGCTGTGATGCCAAGGGTTATGAGGAGAGGGATTATCTGGACTGCTCTTTTGTGTCAGATATGGTGGGTTATGGGGACAGGCAAAGACTGATGGTTGGGGGCCACGTCTATGCTGGATGAGAGATAGATGAGAGTACAGGTCCCTGTCCAATTGGTGGGGAGACAGGTGTGTGTGTTTTCCCCACAGAGGAAGAAGAATCCCTGATCATGGAGACAAGCTGATAGGTGTAAAAAGAAGAGGTGGACTAAAGAGTATGAGGTTCCCTTTCCCGGTTCCACGCTCCAAGCTGAGAGGGTAGTCACCATGGTGCTACCAATAAGGAGTGACAGATGAGTGGTTGAGATTTTATTGCAGTGAAAGTGGGAGAAAATGCTAGAATGGGATGTTATCCAAGGGAAAAGAGAAAGGGAAGGAAAGGAGCAGTTGAGGCCAGGGGCCAGGATGGCTGGATAAGAAGTAAGACACTGCACTCAGACCAGCCAAATTCAGTACTTTAAATTTCCTGAGGTTATAATCTGCCACTCGCTGGCTTAACTTCTTATTTTTACTGAACCTTAATCCTTGCTGTTTTTCTGAATATTCTGGTTTAGTTTAAGAAGTATCCAGCAACCTTGTCCTGCCAGGCTTGGAGAAAGAAACCTCACTTTCTTGCTCAGAGTAAAATAGCCCTTTTGCAATTCTTATAAATAGTTAACTTTAACCAAAAAGTAAACAGCTGAAATTTTTAGATTGCTATTTTTAAGAGCATTAAAGGGGCTGAGAATGTTGGCCTAGGGATTTAAAGTCTCAATGAAGGGGTCCCTTCACCATGTCATGTCATAGAGGAGCTTTGCAAGAAGACTGAAGTTGTAAACCTGGAGGTGAGATTACCCAGTGAGCCTGAGAAAGGAGAACATTTCTTGTTCAGCGGAGGGGACAGTCATAGAGGAGATAAGGAGACAAGGGGTTTACAGTCCAAGGAATGGCTCCGCCTTGTGGGTTGAGGGAATGAAACTGAGGTAGGTGACTGTGGTTTGGGACAACTGGGCTTTATGAGGGGATACATGGTAGCCCCGATCGGGCACCGAGGTAGAATGAGAAAAGAGTGAATGGGGGAATTTAGTAAGATGCAGTGTAGAGGTGAGGTGGCTAATGACTGTGAGACTAATCTGTCAATCCCCATAATAGAGACTGAGGAGTGGACAAGGATCCCAGCGAATTTGGAGCAGGCAGAATAAGTGGTCCCAGTGTGCATTAAAAAGGAGATCGGCTTACCTGCCACCACAGTCGTTACCCAAGGCTCTGTCCTGGTGATGAAAGTCTGTTGGGCCCTGTCAGGGCCTGGGCAGCTTCTTTGGTGGCCAGTCCCAAGAGGTCTGGGAGCTCCAAACCGGATCCAGAGGGAAGCCTTGCTGGACTGGCTGAGGTCTGACCTGGAGGGACTAGACTACAGTCTGATTTCCAGTGGCCTTCTCTTCCACACCTTGGGCAGGGCCCAGGTGGGGGTCTCAGGTTTGAGCAGGACTTGGCTCAGTGTCCTTCCTTGTTGCATTTGAAGCATGGGCCCGGAGGAGTCTTAGCCCCTGACTTACCTGCAGTTGGAGGACCGGCACTTCGTTTGGGGTTCATGAGAGCAGTGACCCATGAAAGAGGAAGTCAGGGTTCAATTCCCAGTTGGGGCACATGCCTGAGTTGTAGGCTTGATTCCCAGTAGGGGGCATGCAGGAGGCAGCTTATCAATGATTCTCTCTCATCATTGATGTTTCTATCTCTCCCTCTCTGAAATCAATAATATATATTTTATATACATATATCCTATATAATAAAGAGGTAATATGCAAATTGACCCTCACGCCCTTGCACAAGATGGCCGCCACCACATGGTCAAAGATGGCCACCCCCATGTGGACACAAGATGGCCACCACAAGATGGCCAGCAGGGGAGGTCAGTTGGGGGGAACAGGTTGGCAGGGGAGGGCAGTTGGAGTGGACCAGGCCTGCAGGGGAGGGCAGTTGGGGGTAATTGGGCCAGCAGGGGAGCAGTTAGGTGTCAATCAGGCTGGCGGGGGAGTGTTTAGGGGGTGATCAAGCTGGCAGGCAGGCGAGCGGTTGGGAGCCAGCAGTCCCAGATTGTGAGAGGGATGTCTGACTGCCCATTTAGGCACGATCCCTGAGGGTGCAGGGGGGCTGGGCTGAGGGACACCCCCGTCCCCCAGTACACGAATTTTGTGCACCGGCCTTTAGTATATATATTTTATTTGTTTGTTTGTTTGTTTGTTTATTTATTTATTTATTTATTTATTTATTTATTTATTTTAAATTTATTCCAGCTACCTAGACCTTCACTGAAATGAGGCTTCTATAACTGCTTTGTTCCACTGAGGGAAAATAACCTTGATAAAGAAGATGCTCGTGTGGCTGGCCGCAGTTACAATTGTCACCGCTGCCACAAGGCAGGCTCACCGGGGATTTCTGAGCCAGCACCTCGCGGGGCCGGAGCTCCACCCTGCGGCCATCGCCCCGGCCTCTGAGGGCTGCCACGTACCGGCACGGCAGGCTGAGGGGCTCGGTGCCACTGGGCCGCCCGGGAGGGTCCGGGGCCAGGAGCAGCAGTCCAGGCTGCACACCTACCCCATGGCCGCGGCCGGCGGGTTAGGAGGATGCGAGGCGCAGGGCTCTGAGGCATGGAGGGGGTTCTGTACAAGTGGACCAACTATCTCACAGGTTGGCAGCCTCGTTGGTTTGTTTTAGATAATGTAATATTGTCCTACTATGATTCACAAGATGATGTTTGCAAAGGCAGCAAAGGAAGTATAAAGATGGCAGTTTGTGAAATTAAAGTCCATTCAGCAGACAACACAAGAATGGAATTAATCATTCCAGGAGAGCAGCATTTCTACATGAAGGCAGTCAATGCAGCTGAAAGACAAAGGTGGCTGTTTGCTCTGGGGAGCTCCAAAGCCTGTTTGACTGACACTAGGACTAAAACAGAAAAAGAAATAAGTGAAACCAGCTAATCTCTGAAAACCAAAATGTCTGAACTTTGCCTCTACTGTGACTTTTTAATGCAGCAAGTTCATATGATTCAAGAATTTGTTCACCATGATGAGAATCATTCATCTCCCAGCATAGAGAACATGAACGAAGCCTCTCCCCTACTTAGTGCCACATGTAATACGTTCATCACAATGCTTGAGGAATATGTGAAGATAGCAAATGCCAAGTTTAAACCTGAGATGTTTCAGCTGTCCCATCTGGATCCCTTAGTTTCTCCTGTGTCACCTTCTCCTGTTCAAATGATGAAGTGTTCTGTCAGCCACCCTGGTCCTTGCAGTTCGGAGAGGAGTAGCCACTCTATAAAAGAACCAGCGTCTACACTTCACAGGCTCTCTCAGCGACGCCGAAGAACCTACTCAGATACAGACTCTTGCAATGATATCCCTCTTGAAGACCCAGATAGGCCTGTTCACTGTTCAAGAAATACACTTAATGGAGATTTGGCATCAGCAACCATTCCTGAAGAGAGCAGACTTATGACCAAAAAAACAATCTGAATTGGAAGATCCACTTTCATCCTTTTCTTCCTGAGGAAACAGAAATGTCCAACTTCCTCTAAGTATTGCTATGCAAAAGCTGCTGTAATTAAACTATGTCATAGGGAGTAGTTTTTCCCTTAGGATTTCTCTGCACTTTATAGAATATTATAAAACAAACAAAAAACCCACATACCTTTGAAGTGTATTTTATCTTTACATAGTTTATTTACAAGAGTATTTTCCTAATAACTTCACAGTATGAATGTGCATCTTTTTTTCTTTTTAAACAAATGATGGTGTAACATTTTGACATCCATAAGGACAAATGTAGATATTTTTCTAAAAAACTGTGAGTGACTGACAGATTAGTCAGTGTATTGTAGCTTATAAATATGAAATCTTATAAGCATAAGGTTTCAGTTGGACAGAAGTGTGACATATGTAACTTGTGCCATGGACCAAATGGTCATTTTACCCCAGCTGAAAACGAATTACCATAGCAGCTTGATGGTGATTGTACTGTATTATTCCTTTAAGCAAAAGGAAACATTTAATATTCTTAAATATTTTTAGCCCAAATACCATGACATTGAGGATTTTTTTTGCAAACCAGACTGTGCTGTCCTTCATATGTGAAGTTGACACTACTGATTTGTCAATACCAAATGTTGGGTTAAAGTATTGAATTTTTATTTATTTATTTTTCTGTTGCATCAAAAATGACCTACCAAATTTAAGATATGTATACATTGTTATTTACACTGTTCTGGGAAAGAGACTAATGTTGTAGTGACCTTGCTCACTTCCACCAGAGAAATAAATGGCTTTCACTGGAAAAAAAAAAAAAAAGATGCTGGTGTGAAGTCATTTTCCCAGTACAAACTACCATCTGCTTGTAAACTGAGATCAAAAGGGGTTATGGTAAAAAAAAAAGACATTGGGATATTACTTTTTAAAACTGAATTCATTGGGGTGACATTGTTAATAAAATTATATAGGTTTCAGGTGTACAATTCTACAATACATCATCTGAATATTCTATTGTATGTTCACCACCAGCCAAGTCCCCTTCCATTACCATTTATCGCCCCTTTTACCCTTTTCTACCTTCTCCCCATCCCTTTCCCTCTGATAATCACCTTACTGTTGTGTGTCTATTAGGTGGTTTGTTTGGGGGTTTTTTGCTTAATCCCTTCACCTTGTTCACCCAGCCCCCATAACCCCTCCCCTCTGACATCTATCAGTCTGTTCTCTGTATCTGAGTCTGTTTCTACTTTGTTTGTTAGATTAGAAGTATTATTTTGAAATGAATTCTGGAAATGACCTAAAGCCCTAACACCTAGTATATTTCCCAGCATATAATACTGAGATAGTATGTGTGAGGTAGGCGAATAAATAAATGAATAAATGAAGCATATTAATTTATGTTAAATGATACATACTATGGTCTGAAAGTTTGTGTCCTCCCAAAATTCATATGTTAACATCCAAACCACCAATGTTATGGTATTAGGAGGTGAGGTCGTTAGGAGATGGTTAGGTAGAGCCCACATGAATGAGATCATTGTTCTTAGAAAAGAAACTCCACAAAGATTCCTAGCCCCTTCTGCCATGTGAGAATATAATGAGAAGTCAGTTGTCTATAACCTGGAAACTGGCTGTTACCAGAATTTGATCATTAGCACCCTAATCTCAGACTTCCATCCTCCAGAACTGTGCCAAATAAATTTCTGCTGTTTATAAACTACCCAGTCTGTGTCATTTTGTTATGAAAGCCTGAACAGACTAAGACAATTCAATAGGTAATTAAACAAATAAAAGCACACAGGTAAGAAGAGACTTTTCACTTCTACTTTGAAGGACCCAGAGCCCAGGACATAAAGAAGTATTTCTATTGGTTCCTAAACCGCTGCTGTGCCCTAATGACTCAGGACAGAGGAGCAAGATGCTTTGGACAACCAGGTAGTTTACATACAAGACAGTAAAGGTGGAAGTTGGCTCTCACCACTCAAGCCAGAAAAGGCCCCTGCCTATTCTGTCAGTCCTCTGAGCTATTGAACATAAAATTAGAAGATAGTTGCAACCTTCCCAGGATCTTGCATCTGAACAGAATCCCACTCAAAGACTTGTCTTAATACTATTTCCTGGGGAAGTGCCTTCATAGGAACTGTGCCTTGTTCTGCACTATTAGCTTCAGATAGGCAATGCAGATTTGTCACCCTTCATCTAGCACTTTAGTCTGATTCCCAGGAAAGAGCCTTACAGCCTTTCAGTGAACACCTTCTCTCTAATCTGTAAGCTATTTATCAAATATGAATGTGCTTTTTGAAATGAGTAATTCATTTCCTTGGCATTTTTGTTCCAAAAATAATTGGAAGTGACAATGCAAAGAATTACACATTGAGTGGAATAATCATAAAATAAGAATAAAGTTGGAACTCCCCTTGGGTGTTTACTCTCTCATGCACCTCCTCCCCGAGGAGGCATGGGTACTTCCATAGGCAGATCTGTGTTCCATTATTGATTAGCTTTTAGACTCTTGTTACATATTACATTAGAATGGCTTTGGAATTAGAGAATGAATAGTCCAACCACACATACAAACATCTTAGGAAAGAGCTTCTAATGTGATTTTTTTAAAAGAAATCTCATTTTGGCAAACTTAGAGAAAATTAGAGTCCATTAAGCTCACACTTTTGGTAACGTCCTATATTTGTATTCTGTTCTTTTTATAATGAAGCTAAAGATCAATTTTACCCAATTAGGCATATAGGTGTGTGTGTGTGTGTGTGTGTGTGTGTGTGTGTGTGTGTGTGTGTGTATCAACTACTTTGGGCATCAATTTGAAACTAAGTCTTTAGAAGACATTCTAAAGAATAAAAGATGTATGTTATGAGACTGTTTTTTAAAGATAAAGCCATTATAACTATAAATTTTATGTGTAAAATGGATTTCAAGCTCAAATATTCTGAAGTGAGAGTGCTACAAAAAATATTTGGTAGCACACTCTCACTTCTGCTTCCTGTCCATCCCCTGCTGTTTTTAAATATCCCTTTCTTATTGATGTAAATATAGGGTGTCCCAAAAATGTATACACACTTTAACAGCTGATAATACACTTAATTTTCACTCCTTTTCAGGTTTAACTGATTTGAAATAATGGGTGAAGCCAGACTAAGTTTTGAACAAAAAACGTTATCCTAAAGTGCCACTAAAAGTTTTTATAGGGATACATAAAAGATAAAGTTTATGGTACAAAACCGGGAATAGTCAATGAATTGAGGACACACAAATAACAAACGAAATGATTCTTGATGTTTGATATTCCATTGTTTTTGCATTATCAGCTGTATCTGGACCAGAACGTTCATCAGTTTGAAAACAGGCATTGACAAAAAGAAATAATTCATTTCGGTGGAGTCTTTTAAAAATGAACTGTATGTTAATAAACACTGACTTTATAATCATTCAAAGTGAGTATACATTTTTGGACACCATGTATATCTAACTTAGAAACTACATGGGCAAGGGACAGTGAACCTTGAGAAGTCATGCTGGTTCTGATGGTCCAATGCCAAAACAAACAAATGCATGTGGGCCTGTTTATTCAGAGAAATTTGTTGGCATTATCCCAACTACAAAACCATGGTGACTCAACTCCACTTAACTCATTCAAATATTTATTTCTAGTAGTTATAGAGGCACAGGCTATATCCCTTTATGCTGCCTTTGTTGTCATGTAATAGAAAAAATAACCTTCCTGACCAGGTACTTGTTGATCAATATCTGATCTCCTATTAGTTTGTATTGCTGCTGTAATAAATTACCACAATCTTAGTGCTTAAAACAACCCAAATTTATTATCTTATACTTCTGTAGGTCAGAAGTCAGACTTGGGTCTCATTGGGCTAATATCAATGTATGAGCAGAGCTGTGTTCCTTTCTGGAGGCTCAAGGGAAAATTCTGTTTCCTTGTTCTTTCTAGCCTCTAGAGACTGCCTGCATTCTTTGGCGTATAACCTATTTCTCCATCTTCAAAGTCAGCAATGTCACATCTCTCTAATGCTTCTTCCATTGTGACATCTCTTTCTGACTACAATCAGGAAAGATTCTTTGCTTTTGAGGACTCATGTGATAAGAATCAGTCCAACAGGATAATCCAAGATAATCTTCCTATCTCAAGGTCTTGAACCTTAATCATATCTGCAAGTCCATTTAGTCATGTAATGTAACATATTCACAGGTTCTGAATTAAGGACATAGATAAATTTTGGGGTCATTGTTCTGCCTTCCAAAGAGCTCCATCATGTTTTTAGTTTCTCTTAGAGGTGGTGATGCTAGAAGAACCTCCCCACTTCCAGTGGATCTGAAAAGATTAACAGGGCTTACTCAGTCTAGGAAAGTCAAAGAAGAGCCTCTACTCTTTTAACCATTATGGTAGTCATTGAGATGCTCCTTGACCAAGGCATAGCGGAAAGACAAGAAGCTCATCTAATCAGCTCTGATGGGCTGTAACACTCGGTGTTACAGCATTTTGGGTCCATTATACAACCTCACTATTTAAAAGTTCTTCTTTCCTGAGATGAGAAATTGTTTCTACCTGGATCAACTTCAACTTCAATAAAATTATATTTTAAAAGGTGTCTGTTGTTCATAGATGTATAAAGTATATGCACATTTAACATGAAAACCACATTTTCTTTTGCCAGATTAGCACATAACATACTTTTGATTCAATTGATAAACACCTTCTTTATTTAATTGTCTACTAAATAGCAATGCAATTGTATGGAGTGAAGGGAACTCAAAACTCAGCTGAGATGCAATACCCACCTTTTAAGTCAAATTACTAGGTTTTCATTGAATCATGATTCCATGGCATTTAAAACAAATGTAGATGGCTAATATTGAGCAGGGGATCAATTGATTTTTCAACTCAGGGAATCAATGTATTTGCCCCCTCCCCAAAACAAAAGTTGTTTAAATAATAAAATATTTTACCATACAAATTATCTAGCAGAACGGGGGAAGAGGGACAGTTAATCCCAGTTTCATTGTGGGAGTTTATACAGGCACTACAACTCATAGACAAATCCAGGCTACCATCCATGCACAGAGGATTGGCAATGTCTCATATATTTGGACAGTTCAGACTGTATAATTCAGGTTGGAAAAAAATAATCCCCTTCTCTCCATTTCCTGTGTAATTAAGGAAAATACTGACTTAGTTGACTGTATGATTAAAGGCCTGGAGGCCTGGCATCAGGCTGTCCACACAAGTGCCAATAAAATCACCTGAAAAGTGAAAAAATATCAATCAACTTGTTTAAGTGGTTTCCTCCCCGCTATATCTTTTGAATTGAGGAGAAAAGGTAAATGGGATAGAAGTGTCTGCTCCGGCAACATTTACTCTGTCTAATACACACACACACACACACACACACACACACACACACACACACACACACACACATGAGCTATGGAAGATGTTGACAAGGACACTCCTGGATGTCTGGTATTTTACAGAAGCTGGCCCTCCTGTCCACCCAAACCTCATTACAATACTTATTCCCTCCTGTGTTCTTAGTTCATTGAGGATATCGAAGCCAAGAGGCATGTATTTTACCTCAACTTTCTGCCTTCAACCCATCTGCTAGAGTATACTCTAGACCAGTGGTTGGCAAACTCATTAGTCAACAGAGCAGCAAACCGCGGCTCGAGAGCCTCATGTGGCTTGCGAGCCGCAGTATGCCGACCACTGCTCTAGACCCATTCTTTATTCTGTCCTCATTAGTTGTGTGATATTTGGCAAGTTATTTCACCTCTTTGAGCCTCAGTTTTCTCATCTGTAAATGGGGGCAAATTGAACGTGCACAGCAATGTGCACTACATGAAGTGAAAGCTAGGATGATACGAATGTGACAATGACTCTTCTGAATCTCCTAAGGAAAGGAGAAAGAATATAGAAGTGAGATTAGTGAGCTGTAGGGAGCGGTTATAGGGTTAAGCCTCGGACTGACCTGCTGGCAAAGTCGCAAACAAGTCCCAGCTTGGAGGGCACAGCCCTCTAAGCATAATTAAGCTTGATCTGTGACTGCTCCCTAGATCTTTCCTGGGTAGCTAATGGGCTGTGGGAGGGGCAGCAAGTGCTGCCAAAACAAGTGAAACTTACAAGAACATTGTAAATTACCTTGTTTGCACCTGACTATAAATAAAGCATCAGCTTTGCAGTCTGGATCTGTTCTGTGGCCTCAGTAAGGCACAGAAGATCCACCTAGACCCAGCTTATTCTCTTGTTCTGTCTTATTCTTCATCCTTCACTGCCCTCCCTCAGGCTCGCCGAACCCTTGGCTGTGCTGGCGCGGCACAGTGAGCCATCTGCCTGATAAATCTCTACTTGAACCTTTCTTCATCTCTTCTCTCTATATCCCATCTGAATTCACTCAGTTGAGGGCCTGAAGGAGAAATGGGAGGTGAGGATATGGTAACTCTCTAAAACATATAATTGAGAATAGTTCTGAGAGAGGACAAGCTGCCTTTCATATCCCTCCCTCTCTTATGGGAGAAGAAATCAGAGTTTGGAATAAGTGGAACCATTCAGTAAAGAGAGACTTTGAGGCCATGAAGTCCCTTTCCTTTTGGATAGATTATATTGTGTGATAAAATGTGGAAAGAGGAACATTTTGAAGCTGGAGGTGACTTCTTGATGGAGAGTGGTCCCACTAGGTCACAGAGCAACCTCTGGGTTATACTTCTTGGTCAATTTGTAATTGTGCTCACATTACCATTCATTTCTCTTCTTCTGGGCAGATGAAGAAGGATTCAAGTTTTATCCTGTGCAAGAATCTATCTTTACTTAATGCAGTCTCTTCAAGTGTTGTCTATCAGAAATTTCCCAGATTATGAAACCCAGAAAAAAAAAATCAACTAGAAGCATACCCATCAATATAGTAATCCAAACATACAAGCAAAACATGACTTACAAAATAGTAGTATTTCTTTAATTCAGGCAGAAGCAAGAAAATCATGGGCTGTGGAATCAGTAATATGTGGTTCAAAATCCTAATTCTTCAGTACAAGCCTCTGTCATATGGCAGTACTCAGTTTACTTCTCAAAGCCTTGAGCCTCAGTTTAAGGCTTCTGGGGAAACAAGTTTTCAGCTCTGGGTGCTTCTCTCAGAAAGCTGTCTCAGGAGTCGCTGCTTTGTCCAGTTATATAGCCACGTGACCACCAATATCCACTTTTGGTGCCCTCTGCCCTGGCCCAGAGCACCTGGTTGGTACCTGTGGCATTGCCGGGCCCTTGTTTCATGTGGCCACCATCACAGTGACTGTAAACACAATTATCCGCAAACCCTAATGGGTGCACAGGTAGAAAGGGGCCTGCATGTTTCCACAAATCAGGCCCAATGCCACAGATAATGACAGCACTTCTTTCTCTGGGGATGGACCACTCAGTGGGTCTAACTCTTCCACCCACCGCTACTCACTGTTTAGCCTTAGGCACTTTCACTTGTGAAGGGACAGAGAGAAAGGGAACAAACAGAATATGGGAGAGGTCCCCTGAGGACAAGAGCTGAGGCCTTGCCTAAAGGAGGTTTGGGGAATGAGTCCAAATGGCCAAAATCACCCGACTCTACTATTTTAGGCATCAACTGTCACATTTTACATACTTCAGAGCCCTTAGAATACACCACTCTCTATGCAACCATTTCTGGTTGAATTTCATTTTGTTTTCCTAGACCCTGTCACCTATGCCCTCCTGGGAACAAAAGTAAAATCAAGTGCTCTGGACCAGCCATGTGCCTCCTCTGGTCCCTGAGCACGATTTGTTTTTATGACTTTTTGGCTGTCAAGGCCCAGCCTGTGAGATGCCTCATGCTCAGTTTACTCTTTTTTTTTTTAATATATTTTTTATTGATTTTTTACAGAGAGGAAGAGAGAGGGATAGAAAGTTAGAAACATCGATGAGAGACATCGATCAGCCGCCTCCTGCACACCCCCTACTGGGGATGTGCCCGCAACCAAGGTACATGCCCTTGACCGGAATCGAACCCGGGACCCTTCAGTCCGCAGGCCGATGACCCATCCACTGAGCCAAACCGGTCAGGGCTCAGTTTACTCTTGGGTGCACTTAGAATGCTGCCCTCTGTCCTGGCCCAGGAGGACACGAGGCCATTGTCTTGGACACATGGCTTATTTTCCTTGACTGATGTCAGCAGGGATACCCATCCTAGTTTGTGCCCAATGTGTGAGCTGCACAATCCTTTTATTAAGTGTGGTGCCTGTGATCCAATAAGAGGTGAATGTGCAGAGCATCCTTTCTTGCACATTCTCCTCCACATGCAAGTCCACCTTCCCTGAATCTGCCCCAACTTGATCTGGGAACAAAGCTCAATGATTTTCCAGGATTTCCATGAAGCAGAAGCACTTCCAAACTTGAAGCATTATCAGCCCAGGGCCCAGGCACTCTGGCCTATGGAAGAGAACCAGAGCTCTGCATGCAGACTGCCAACACTGGCATCTCAGCCCTGCCATATCCTAGTTGACATTGCCTAGTTTGGCTACTGAGTCCAATGTCTGGGCTTCCTTGGGGGCAGTTTCTATTAATTTCCCCTTTTCCTAAGCATGAGCCATATTGTCTTTCTTCTTTGCATGCCTCTTAATATTTTTTTGCTGAAATCTGGCCATTTTGAATATCATAATTTGGGAGATCATATTTCCACTCCCCCAAGATTTGTTGTTGCTTGTGTTGTAGTTTATTTGTTCCTTGACTTTTCTAAACTATTTTCGGAAAGACTGTATTCTTGTCATGTTTTATCACTGAAGTCTGTGATTATAGCTTAGTGGTCAGCTACTATCTGAGAGAGATTTCCTCAAATATCTGCAGTCAAAACAAAATGAAGAAAACAACACACATGCATATACACAGCAAATGCCCTAGCTAGAACTTCAAGTACAATGTTGAGTAGAACTGGTAAGAGTGGACATCTTGATTTGTTCCTTACATGGTGGTGGGGGGCACTTTCAGTTCTTCACCATTAAGTGTCACATTATCTGTGAGTTTTCCATAGATACTTTTTATCATGTTGAAAAAAAAAAATGGCCCTCACATTAGTTTCCTTTAGCTTCCGTACAAATTACCACAAGTTTGATGGTTTAACACAACACAAATTTATTCTCCACAGTTCTCCAGGCCAGAAGCCTGATAACTATATCAATTGGCTGAAATCAAGGTATCAGCAGGATCACACTTCCTCCAGGGGGTCTAATGAAGGGTCTGATCTTTGCTTCTTCCAGCTTCTGGCGGCCACTAGCATTCCTTGGCTTATTGCTGCCTCACTCTAATCTTCAAGGTTAGCATCTTCAAATCTCTCTATTCTCATCTTCACATGTCCTCCTCCTCCTCTGTGTGTCTCAAATATCTCTCTGATAAAGATATATGTGATAGGATTTAGAGTCCACTTAACAAAATCAAGCATAACCTTTCCATCTCAAGATTCATAACTTAATGACATCTGCAAAGAATTTGATGTATAATGTAGTATTTCTAGGTTCCAGGATTTAGGAAATTGATATATTTGGGAGGGGCCATTTTTTGACCTTCCACATTTTTTATTCCTACTTTGTTGAGGTGTTTTGTGTGTGTGTGTGTGTGTGTGTGTGTGTGTGTGTGTGTTTAATCACGAAGCAGTACTAGATTTTCTCAAATGCTTCCTCTATATCTTTTTAGATAATCATGATTTTTTCTGTTATTCTCTTGATACGATGTGTTATATTGATTGATTTCCTTATGTTGAAACAACTTTGATGCCTGAGATGAATCCCATTTGATTGTGGCATGTAATCTTCTTTATATGCTACTGGACTTAGGATGACAATATTTAGAATGAGGATTTTGAATGTATATCCCTAAGAGGTATTGATCTATATTTTATTTTCCTGTGGTATCTTTGGGTTAGTTAGCAAGATAGTATTAGCCTAACAGAATGAGTTAGGCAGAGTTTTCTTTTGACCTATTTCTTTTTTTTTTTTATCCACACCCGAGAATATTTTTCCTTTTTTATTTTATTTATAATTTTTTTTTTTTAAGAGCGAGTGGAAGAGACAGGGAAAGACAGAGAGAAACACAGATGACTCTCACATTGATTGGTTGCCTCCTGTACATGTCCCAATCATGGCCCGGGACAGGGAGGAGCCTGCAACAGAGGTACATGACCTTGACCTGGATCAAACCCGGGACCCTTCAGCCTGCAGGCCGATGCTCTACCCACTGAGCCAAACCGGCTAGGGCTTGGTCTATTTCTTTAAAAATTTCACACAATTCACTAGTGAAGGCATTTTGTAAGGCTTTTCTTTGAGGAAAGTGCTTGGTTACTAATGCAATCTCTTACAGCTTATAAATCTAATCAGATTTTCTATTTACTTTTTTAGTCAGTTTTCCTAGTTGGAATATTTCTAGGAATTTGTCCATTTTATGAATCTTACATCAGTTGTTGTCATGATGTTCCTAAGAACTCTCTTGTAACCCTTCTGTCAACTCTATGTCTCAGTTCCCATTGGTGATCTGAGAGAAAGGGACAGGTCCAAGTCTGCATGTGGTATTGCCTGTGTGTATGAATATGTGTTTATGTATGTACACATATGTATGTTTATGTATGACAGACCAGGGGAGGCTGCAAAGCACACAGAGAGGGTCAGGTGGCCTCCAGACTCAGGCTGTCTGCCTGACTTCACACACCTGCCCCACCCCCACTGCCCATGGCATCCTGGGCCCGTTTGTTCACCCCTCAGTGGTTGAGGTCCCACACCAGCTCCTTTCACCTGGTGAAGAGCTTGGAACCTCATTGCCTGTGGGTTCCCCACAGCATCTGGGGCCCTTCTGACTTGTACGTGCTGCCCACAGCAGTCGGGCTGGGACCTGCCCGTTAGTGGTCCAGGCTCTGTCTTCTTCATTTCCCTCGCTCCCCTGGCCTCACCTAGAATTCCCGGAACAAAGTTTGACACATCGGAAGTGCTCAGTCAGAGGGACCCAGCTCATTCCATGTCCCTTTGGTGAAATCAGCTTAGCCTCTAGTGGGCGTAACTTTGAAGAACCGTTTCCTCTCACAGGAAGCCTTTGGTTTATGGAAGGGAAAACATCTCAGTGCTTCTCTCATGGTGCATGGGGCTCCCTGACATTGGGGCAACTCTGCAGTGCCCAGAAAACATGGCTCCTGAGGAGGCTGTGGAACTGGAAAAGCTGGCTGTACTGACCAACCTGAAGCAGACATACCTGACTGCACTTTCAAACCCCAGGTGGTTACTGGAGCGCATACCCAGGAAAGGGGGAAAGGCTATCTTCCAGGTGGCATCCCACAGCACCTGATCCCCTAGGGGCAGGAGGACTCCACAGGAAGGTTACCAAGAATCTAGCTGAATCATGACCATCAAGGGGCCATCATGCAGCGGATGTAGAACTGAATTGGCGCCGCCGTGGAGAGCACTACCCACCATCTGCTGTTCACGTAAACAGATTTCTGTGCCCAGATGTAGGCGACTGTCCTCGTGAGATCCCTCTCTGGGCTCATTGACTGTCTCAAGGACTCTGACTTTAGGGAAAAGGGAAAGCTGCCAAGAAATATCTTGGTGTTATCACTCTTTTTGGTTCTGCTCTTTTGTGAGTTGTACAAAGAAAAACGTTTTAGGAGAAAAGGCT
The DNA here is from genome assembly GCF_963455305.1 of Plecotus auritus. Lineage (NCBI taxonomy): Eukaryota > Metazoa > Chordata > Mammalia > Chiroptera > Vespertilionidae > Plecotus > Plecotus auritus. The sequence goes on from NC_137784.1 coordinate 127,766,571, forward strand.
AGTGTTTGGGGCTCCCTTACATATTTTCCCCTCTCTGTCTGGTCAAACTCATAGAACACTTCAGCAGCATCCAGGAGACCTTATGGGAGGTCTGGGAGCGGGCATTGAATGATTGCTGGAGGGTGACCAGCCAGGCATGGCCTCATTCACGGTGAAAGGGACATCAGACTTTGAAAGAAAGCACCTGTCTCCCCTGGCAAGTGACTGGTCTGTTGTAAAAGTGTCCCTTGGCTTATGAGGGCTTGTGTTACACATGTCACATAGCTACCTCGTGACCCAAGGACGGATCTGAAATACAGCTCTGATGGAAAAGTGATGGTTAGAGTGTTTTTTTTTTTCTGTGTAGGCAATCTTTAATTTATTTGGATCCCTTCTAGCAGGGTTACTAATGGTTGTTAGCTGTGAGGATGATGGGCTTTCTCCTAGGTGTTGACTGGAATGGCCAGTCTTCTGAGCCAGACTGGCTCTGTTGTACACCACTTAGCAGATGGGGTGGCCCGAATTCTAGGTCCTCCCTGGAAGGCCCCTGGAACTTGGGCTAGAGATACTCAGATACTGATCAGAAACTTCCTGGCATCATAGGGGGACCCGTGAGTAAAGACCCTCCTGTTTCAAGATGCATGACTAATGTAAGATGATTCCCCCAAGGTCAGGAGCCAGGCAGTTCTGTCTCCTGTCCAGTAGGCAAAGCTCAGGGGACCAGATCTTCCTGGGCTCACCTCAGGACTTCTTAGCCAGATCCTTGGCTGAGTGGGTGAAAATGAAAGAGGACAACAGGGACAAACATCTTTCTGGGGCCAGGATTTCTAGCTTCCTCAGGCTCATCTGACTAGGTGTGTGGCACGGAAACAGAAGAACAAGTACTCACAATTCTCAATGAATTTTTTTTATTTTTCTACTATTTAGTTTTGCTTTTCATTATTTAAGCCAAATGGATTCATGGTTACAAAGTAGTGATTATTTTCTGTCAATGTGATGTTAGTGGTCTACATTGTCCTTGAACTGCTCACTGAGTGAACACTTGTTATTTGAGGACACCTCTTCCTCTTCCTCCTTGTCAGGGCCCTCAAGTGGGGCCATGACTGAAAGGCCAGCCATCAGGGTGGAATAACAGACATTGTATGAAGACATCACTGAACCATGGAGTGGGTCATTTGGGGGGCTCGTAGGCACATCCCCTGTGCCGTCAGTTCCTGCAATAGCCAGGGGTACAAACATGACATTCCCAGGCTTGCCCTCCCCACTTGGACCACCTGCCTCACTTGGGCACTGGACCTCCATGGCACTGCTTGTGGGCCGCAGACCCAAGTACTTGAAAAACTCTGTTGCACTGGGTCCCCAATCATTTTTGGCGTTCCCCTGGGCCTTTTCTTCAGCATCGTTGTTGCCGTCCTTGTGGTGTATTCTTGGGGAGCGTCTTGTGGGGGCCATCTTCTTCTTTCTCTTAGGAGAGGTTGCACTGGTCCCGGGCAAAGCACGAGTCACCTGGTTGCCTTTTGTCATGATGTTCTCAAGAAGCCAAGGCTTGTCTCTCTGGAAATTGTTGTTTTGGTATATCTGAAACAAAATTAATTATTTTAGTAATTTGGGGAGAAAATATATCTATTTGACATTACCTGGCCTCTCAGAGTCTTTAGCCATCCCTGCAGGTTATCTCTAAGGGGGCTATAGTTTCATATGAAAATCTATGTTTTTTCATCTTTCAATAAATACTGTCTCATGTCAAAAAGGATTAGAACCTGAAAATGAAGCCCTCCAGGAATATCATTCTTCTTGGTCTACTAGGAAGATATTTGAGTAACAAACAACATGGGAAATGGGAGAACTTTATACTTTACCATCATCCTGTTCCCTGCAGAGCAAACTGAAGAATCTCCTGGGCGTATTTTGCTGAATCCATGGAGGTTCAGCAAGCGGATAAAACTCTTCAGGCTGTCAGATTCAAAGATTTGCTCCTCGCCCCTTCGGCAGAGAATCTCCCTCTGGAAAAGATTTTCCTCGATGATCACGGTGTCTCCGTCATCATTCCAGCGCACAGACCTGAAGGCGTCGTCCTCCACTATCCTCCAAAGCTTTCTTGGGAAGGACAGCCCAAGAAGAATGTTGTTTCCTTCCACATTGGCGGTGCTTTGGCTTGGGTCCTGTGGCTGCGGGTTGTCTTGCAGACTTGGATCTTGGCTCTGTTCTTGGCCCCCGTGCCTCTCCAAAGCCTCCCTGGGACCCACATGAGGATCTGAGGATGTATCATATTGGACTATTATTGGTGGTTGTCCAGCTGCTGATGAGGCCATCTTGGCTTCGTGTATCTCATGGGTACTCTGACTAGCCATGTTGATGCTCTACATCAAAAAGCATTTGGTACCCAGGATCCTATCACTTCAAAAGTGGGGTCAGAAATGCCTTTGGTCACAGCAGCGATGCCCTATATATACTGTCCTCAAAATTCTAGAGTCTCGGTCGTGGGGCAACCAGCTGCTTAAGTCATGTGATGTCACAAAGGTGACTTATGGCTGCTCTGGAGTGTGGGCCCTGGCCAAGTATGAGGAAGTGGACATCTTTAGGGACCCCATCTTCTCTCTTTTCAAAAAGTACAGAAAAATAGGGGACAAGTTAATAGAAAAGGTGCTCTTATGCTGCCAGGGAGATTGTTTCTTCTTGTTATGCACTGGATGTGTTGAAAAGTCATGGTCCTATCTCCACTCCCACCCCTACAGATGTGGGAGGCCTGTTGATAGCCCCTTTGTTTGAAAGTAGGCAATATGGGTGCCTGCCAGAATTGAAATCCATGAATACTCTTGATTTCTAAGTTCTGAAATGATACCATGACCTGCTGGAGCCTTGTAGGATCTTATGCTTCTGAGTCAGAAGAAAGAGGCTGTCAAAGGCTTTGAAAGTTGTCAGGAGACCAAAAGATCCTTATGACCTTTTTATAGTTATAAATGATTCAGCAACATCTGGATGAGATTTTGTCTCATGCACTCACAAATTCTAACATGGGAAAAGGTGATGAACAAAATATGTTGGTCACACTCCAAAAGCAGCAGAAGATGTGGGGGACCCAAATGAAACCTCACTTGTCTTGCCCATGTAGAGTTGAAGCCCAATTAAATGCTCTATCTTTATTGAAAATCCTGTCTCTCACCATCTACTCCAACAACTATGGAGATCTGAGAAAGCATATTTCCAACACTGATGACCACATGCACTGGAGGATGGTATATTCAGGGTACCACAAGCTGCTCTTTTCATACCTTCTTTTTCTAACTTGCTAGCTATGAATATAAGCTTTTGCCTGCCATGTAGAACATAATCCATACTATGTATTTCTTTTATAGTCACTCCAAGTCAAAAGTGACCCAACCACTAAAATGAGCATTTTGCACCTACCAGGAATTTACCCAGGAGGAGTTCCTTTCTGCACTGTATCCTCTGCTAAAATTCATTAAAGGATGAGGATGAGAATGTGGGTTCTACTTTCTAAGTGGCTTCTGGCACAACAGCTCCAAAGCATACCAGCACATCCATGTTTGCTCACATTTCAGCATGGTATTTTTTGGTGGGTTGAACAGGAACTTGTAAAATTTGGAAGGGAATGGATTTTGTCCCCTGTAAGTGTTTAGAGCTGAAGCATCATGACAGTGGACTTGGCAGTGGTAGTTTAGGTACTAACCTATGGGTTAGGTACTGGGAGCACTAGATGAATCAGCCTTCCTAGTCCTTCATATATGACATATAGTCAGAGAGCCTTATTCACAAGGAACCAAGAACTAAGCATGTTTTGCTAATGAAATACAGTTGATCTATCACAAAAAATGGAAGAGACTTTGTGAAGGGATGTTACAAAGCTCGATTCATTCCATTATTCATTTTTTTATTTTCTTATTTATTGTTTAAAGTATTTCATATGTCTCCCTTTTCCCCCATCAACCCCTCCCCAGCCATTCCCACCCCCTAGGACAAGCCCCCACCACCCCAGTGTCTGAGTCCATTGATTATGTTAATATGCATACAAACAAGTCCTTTGGTTGATCTCTTATCCCACCCGCCCACCCTTCCCTGCCTTCCCTCTGAGGTATGATGGTCTGTTCGGTGTTTCCCTGTCTCTGGATCTACTTTTGTTCATCAGTTTATGTTATTCGTTATATTCCACTCCTAGGTCTTTCTGAGTGCATTCTATGTATGGGGAACATTCCCTGTCTTGGCACTCAAGCAGGGCATCAGACAGAATGGGATGCTACCAACCAGGAGTTGAAGTTGTCTGTAGGAACTGTGGACTTAAAGATAAAAGGAAAGATGGAGAAACCTGAAATACCAATAAAGAGGTGACCTGATATATATTACTGGAATGAAAAAAAATGGAAGAGCTCATTTTGGGGGTGTTTTTCCCTTTAGGTCCCTTGTGATATTACTCATCTGTTAACTGGTTTGTGAACTACTAATACCCATTTCTCACCAAATGGATCAGGGCCATTACATTTAAAGGACTGCCAAATACCAGTTATCAGACAACAGTCTCTGAGACAGGCCAAATCAGTAGCTGTTCCCAGCCTTTATCCCAGCTTTCTCTCATAAGTACAGTTCCCATAAGTACATGAATCTCTGGAATTCAACAAATTCTAATCAGGAATAAGTAAACATATTTCCTCTTACAGATAAATATGCTCCTAACTGAGAAGGCAGAAAAGCAAACACAAATCTATTCCAAATACAAGCAAAACCTCCAAATCATGTGGGGTCCACACTGGTGTTTTATCTTTCCTGCCTCTCGGATCTTGCCCCACTCCTGCCACATGCAAAAATGCAACATGAAAAAAAAAAATAACCCATCTCACACCTGTTAGGATGGTCATCCTATCTAATAAAAGAGTAATATGCAAATTAACCATCACTCTGCTACACCCACCAGCCACGCCTACAAGCCACACCCACCAGCCAATCAGGAGTGAGTATGCAAATTAATCCAACCAAGATGGCTGCAGCCACCAACCAAGCAAGAAGGAGGCTTGAGTTTCCCTGGCAATGGAGGAAGCCAAGCTTTCCACATACCCTGGCAGGCCCAGGTCTCCACTCAAGGCTACAAAGTTTCAATTATAGAAGATAAATAAATCCCAACAAAAATGGTGGCAGCCACAGAGCTGGAGAGAGCAGGAGGCTAGGGTTGCCCCCGGTGATGGAGGAAGTCAAGCTTCTGCAACCCAGGCCTGTCTTGGCCTCCTCTTAAGGCTACACAGTTTCAATTATAGAAGATAAATAAATCCCAACAGAATGGCTGCCACCACAGAGTGAGCAGGAGGCTTGGCTCCACTCCAGGCTACAAAGTTTCAATTGTGGAAGATAAATAAATTCCAGATACCAGGCCTCCACTTGGGTCGCTGAGGGGTGTGGCTGGCCTGCAAACCACCACAGGCCCCTTTCCCACGCCACCCCACGCCCCAAGGGAATTCCCACCCTGATCCGGGATACCCTTCAGGGCAAACCAGCTGGCCCCCACCCATGCACCAGGCCTCTATCCTATCTAATAAAAGAGTAATATGCAGATTGACCATCACTCCAACACACAAGATGGCTGCCCCCATGTGGTCAAAAATCCTGCCCCCATGTGGACACAAGATGGCCACCACAAGATGGCCAGCAGGGGAGGGCAGTTGGGAGGGACATGGCCTGCAAGGGAGGGCAATTGGGGGCAATCAAGCCTGCAGGGGAGGGCAGTTAGGGGTGACCAGGCCGGCAGAGGAAGGAAGTTGGGGGTGACCAGGCCTGCAGGGAAGGGCAGTTGAGGGGGACCCAGGCCTGCAGGGAGAGCAGTTGTGGGGGGACTAGGCCTACAGGGGAGGGCAGTTAGGGGTGACCAGGCCTGCAGGGGAGGGCAGTTAGGGGTGATCAGGCCTGCAGTGGAGGGCAGTTAGGGGCAAACAGGCTGGCATGGGAGTGGTTAGGAGGTGATCAGGCTGGCAGGCAGAACAGGTTAGCGGCAAACAGGAAGGCAGGCAGGAGAGCAGTTGGGAGCCAGCAGTCCTAGATTGTGAAAGGAATGTCCGACTGCCCGTTTAGGCAGTTGGACATCCCTCAAGGGGTCCCAGATTGGAGAGTGTGCAGGCTGGGCTGAGGGACAACCCCTCCGTGCACGAATTTCGTGCACCAGGTCTCTAGTTATTAAAATAAAACACAAAGGAAGGAACTCCTACCATTTTCAACATCATGGATGGAGCAGGAGAGCATTATGCTAAGTGAAATAAGTCAGTCAGAGAAAGATAAATATTACATGATCTCACTCATTTGTGGATTATAATGAACAACATAAACCGATGAACAAAAATAGATCTATCTGAGGATGCAGAGAAAAAGGAACCCTCGTGCACTGCTGGTGGGAATGCAGACTGGTGCAGCCACTGTGGAGAACAGTATGGAGTTTCCTCAAAAAACTGAAAATGGAACTCCCATTTGACCCAGTAATCCCACTCCTGGGAATATATCCTAAGAAACTAGAAACACCAATCAGAAAGGATATATGCACCCCTATGTTCATAGCAGCACTATTTACAATAGCTAAGATTTGGAAATAGCCTAGGTGCCCGTCAGCAGATGACTGGATCAGAAAACTATGGTACATCTACACAATGGAATACTATGCTGCCATAAAAAAGAAGGAATTACTACCATTTGTAGGCACCTGGATGGAATTAGAGAACATTATGCTAAGTGAAATAAGCCAGTCAATGAAAGAAAAATACCACATGATCTCACTCATTTGGGAATAATGAAAAACATTATAAACTGATGAACAAAAAGATACAGAGGCAGTAAAGCATCAAACAGACTGTCAAATTACAGCGGTAAGGTTAGGGAGAGGTGGGGGAAATAAGAGATCAACTGAAGGACTTATATGCATGTATATAAGAGTAACCAACGGATGCAAAACATTGGGGGTGAGGGCATGTATGGGAGTGGGGTGGGGGGGCAATGGTAAGATATGTACACATATAATACCTTAATAAAAAAAAAATAAAAATAAATAAAAAAGAAAGAAAAATAAATAAAAAATAAAAATGTAAAAAAAAAAAGATCTAGATACAGAGAAGCATGGATCAGATGCTCATACATCAGAGGGAAGGCAGGGGAGGGCAGGACTAAGGAGGAGATATCAACCAAAGGACTTGTATGCATGTATATAAGCATAACCAATGGATACAGACACAGGGGGGTGAGGGCATGCGTGGGGAGATGACAGAACAATGGGGGGGGGGATAAGGACACATTCGTAATACCTTAATCAATAAAGGAAAAAAACAAAGAATAAAATCCTTTCATATGTGACAACAAGGATGAATCTTGAGTACATTATCATAAGCAAAATCAACTAGTCACAGAAGGACAACTACAACATTATTTTACTTATAATGAGGAATCTAAAACAGCCAAACTGATAGAAGCATAAAGGCATATGATGATTGCCAAGAACTGGAGGGAGTCTAAAATGGGAATTGCTAATATTTGACAAAGGAGGCAAGAGCATACAACGGAGTTAAGACAGTCTCTTCAATAAATGGTGTTGGGAAAATTGGACAGATACATGCAAAAAAAATGAAACTAGACCACCAACTTACACCATACACAAAAATAAACTCAAAATGGATAAAGGTTTTAAATGTAAGATGAGAAACCATAAAAATCCTAGAAGAAGCCATAGGCAGCAAAATAGCAGACATTTGTTATAGCAATCAATACCTTTACTGATACAGCTCCTAGGGCATTGGAAACTAATGAGAAAATAAACAAATGGGACTATCCTATCTAATAAAAGAGAAACATGCAAGTTGAGTATACCTCTGCTATGCCCACCAGCCAATCAGAGCGAGTATGCAAATTAACCCAACAAAGATGGCAGTGGCCATGGGGCAGGAGCGAGCAGGAGGCTTAGGTTGCCCTGGGGATGGGGGAAGCCCAGCTTCCCACCCGCCCTGGCCGGCCCTGGCCTCCTCTCAAGGCTACAAAGTTTCAATTATAGAAAATAAATAAATCCCAGCTACCTGCTTCCAGTGGGTCCTGGCCTCTGCTCAAGGAGGCACTGAAAAAAAGGAGGGGCTGGGAGCTTGGGTCACTGGGGGGTGTGGAAAGCCTGCTAAGAGCCATCAGCCCCTCATCCAGGCTGGCGAGGCACCCCAGCAGGAACCCCCACCCTGAAGGGGCTGTGGCCAGCCTGAAAATGACCCTCAGCCCCTCACCCAGGCTGACCAGGCATCCCAGTGGGACCCCTCACCCTGAAGGGGCTGTGGCCAGCCTGAAAACAGCCCTCAGCCCCTTACCCAGGCTGGCCATGCCCCCATGGAATAAGAGTCCCAGCTGGGGGGCGTGGCCAGCCTGCAAACAGCCATCAGCCCCTCAGACATGCTGGCCACGCCCCCCTAGTGGGGACCCTCACTCCATGGGGGTGTGGCTGGCCTGCAAACCACCACAGGCCCCTCTCCCAGGCTGCCCCATGCCCCAAGGGAACCCCCACCTTGATCCGGGACACCCTTCAGGGCAAACCAGCTGGCCCCCACCTGTGCACTAGGCCTCAATCTATACTAATAAAATGGTAATATGCTGAGTATACTGGGAGACCTTCCAGGAGACCTTCTGGGTGTTCTTCTGGACAAAGCCATGGTGGCAGGGCCGAGGTAGAGGTGGTTATAGACCAAGCGGGAGGGCAGTTGTGGATGATCAGGCCAGGATGGGATGGCAGTTGTAGGTGATCAGGCTGGTGGGGGGCAGGGCTGTTGGGGGTAAGCAGACCAGCAGAGGGGCCAGTTGGAGTGAGCAGGCCATCAGTGGGGGTCAGTTGGAGGTGATCAGGACAGCGGGGTGAGCAGTTTGGAGTGAGCAGGCCATCAAGGGGGCAGTTGGGGGTGAGCAGGCTGGCAGGGGAGGCAGTTGGGGGTGAGCACACTGGCACGGAAGGCTGTTGGGAATGATCACACTGGTGGGGGAGGCGGCCGTTGGGGGTAAGCAGACCAGCAGGGGGGTCAGTTGGGGGTGAGCAGGCCATCAGTGGGGGTCAGTTGGAGGTTATCAGGACAGCGGGGGGGGCAGTTTGGAGTGAGCAGGCCATCAGGGGGGCAGTTGGGGACGAGCAGGCCAGTGGGGAGGCAAGGTGGGGGTGAGCAGGCCAGGGGGGGGGCAGTTGGGGGCGAGCAGGCTGGCAGCGGGGGGCAGTTGGGGGCGAGCAGGCCTGCAGGCAGAGTGGTTAGGGGCAATCAGGCAGGCAGGCAGGTGAGTGGTTAGGAGCCAGCAGTCCCAGATTGCGAGAGGGATGTCCAACTGCCGGTTTAGGCCCAATCCCTGTAAACCAGCAGTAGGACATCCTTCAAGGGGTCCCAGATTGGAGAGGGTGCAGGCTGGGCTGAGGAACATGCCCCCCTGTGCATGAATTTTGTGCACCGGGCCACTAGTACCAAAATAAAAAGCTTCTGCACAGCAAAAGAAACCATAAACAAAACAACAAGAAAGCCCACTGCATGGGAGAACATATTTATCAATGTTAACTCCAATAAGGGTTTAATCTCCAAAACTGACAGGGAAGTCACACAACTTAACAAAAGGAAGATAAACAATCCAATCAAAAAATGGGCAAAGGACCTAAATAGACACTTTTCGAAAGAGGTCATACAGAAGGCCAAGAGACCTGTAAAAGCATGCTCAAAGTCATTAATCATCTGAGAAATGCAAATCAAAATGACAATGAGGAACCTCAGAGAAGGTAAGGGACAGTGGGGGTAAGGAGGAGAGATCAACCAAAGGACTTATATGCATGCATATAAGCCTAATCAATGGACACAGACAACAGGGGGGTGGGGGCATGAATGGGAGGTGGGGGGTAATGGGGGAATAAGGACACATATGTAATACCTTAATCAATAAAGAAATTTTTAAAAAATGACAATGAGGTACCATCTCACACCTGTCAGTATGGCTATCATCAACAAATCAACAAATGACAAGTGCTGGAGAGGAATACAGACTGGTGTAGCCACTGTGGAAAACAATATGGTGTTTCCTCAAAAAATTAAAAATGGAACTTCAATTTGGACCAGTAATCACACTTCTAGGAATATATCCCAAGAAAGCAGAAACACCAATCAGAAAGGATATATGCACCCCTATGTTCATAGCAGCACAATTTACAATAGCTAAGATTTTGAAACAGCCTAAGTGCCCATCAGCAGATTAGTGGATTAGAAAACTGTGGTACATCTACACAATGGAATACTATGCTGCTGTAAAAAAGAAGTAATTCTTACCATTTGCAACAGCATGGATAGAACTGGAGAGCATTATGCTAAATGAAATAAACCAGTCAGAGAAAGATAAATATCACATAATCTCACTCATTTGTGGAATATAAAGAACATCATCTGTAAACAGACGAACAAAAATAGATACAGAGACAAAGAAGCATCGAACAGACTGTCAAACTTCAGCGGGAAGGCAGGGGAGGGTTGAGGGTGGGTAAGAGATCAACCAAAGAACTTGTATGCATACATATAAGTATAACCAATGGACACAGACACTAGGAGGGTGACGGCATGTGCCCAGGGTGGGGGGAGGTCAATGGGGGGAGGGAAAATGGAGACATATGTACTACTATTTGTAATACTTAAAACAAATTAAAAATACTATAAACTGGATGGCATATAAACAACAACAAAAGAAAAGAAAATTTATAGAGATGAGGATATACATTGAAAAGAACACAATGAGAGGATTTGCTATATTGGATAACAATACCTGTTATAAAACTACAGTAATTAAAACAGTGTGGCATGAACACAGAGAAATAATGATCAAAATACAAAGCCCAGAAATAGACTCATGCATATATGAACACTCGTTTTATTTAAAAGGTGTCATTGTAGAGCTCTAGGGAAAAGATAATATTTCTAATAAGTGGTGTTGATTTCATAGGACATGTATTATGAAAAAAATAAAATTGGGACTCTTTCTGATTTACACACAAAAATCACTTTATACACTTGTGACTTTTTTACAATTAGTGTGTTGTAGAGCTAAATGTGAATGGAAAAATAAAATATATTTTAGACAGTAATACAGGGGAATGTCTTCACAATTTGAATATTAAAAATAATTTATTTATTTATTTTTTAAATATGTTTTTATTGATTTTTTACAGAGAGGAAGGGAGAGGGATAGAGAGTTAGAAACATCGATAAGAGAGAAACATCGATCAGCTGCCTCCTGCAAACCCCCTATTGGGGACATGCCTGCAACCAAGGTACATGCCCTTGACCGGAATCGAACCTGGGACCCTTCAGTCCGCAGGCTGACGCTCTATCCATTGAGCCAAACCGGTTTCGGCTGAATATTAAAAATAATTTAAATGGGACACAAGCTCTCTAAACAAAAGAAACTATCAGTAAGTTGAAATACAGTAAATAACTATTTTTGTTGAGACCTCGTTAAAAGAGTGAAAAGATAAGCAACCCTTTCACCCTTACCCATTATACTCCATTATTCATATAACAGAGTGTTCATTGAAAACTATAAATTGGACCGTATCTCTCCCCTGCTTAAAATCTTCCAAACTTTAACCTTAGCCTATACTTCATCTAATACCACTCTCCTTTTTCCATTATAATTCAGTTATACTCCAAACTCCTTTCCTACCTCGGGGACTTATACTGTTTTCTCTGTCTCTCTTCCACTCTTCACTTGGCTCTTTCATTCCAATCCTTCAAATTTCAGCTTAAATATTTCCTCCTTACAGAAGCCTTTTTGACCATCAAATTTAAGTAGGTCTACACATTATCTCTGAACATCCTAGTCTTTTCCTTCATAATATTTTGTATACATGTCCTTTATATGAATCAGATATGTATTTGCCCACTGCCCTTTTGTCTTATTAGAATTTTAAGTTCCAAATATATGCTGAAAGAGAGGATCCAAGATGGCGGCTTAGGTAAACACCTAAACTGCTGCCTCGCACAACAATTTCAAAACTACAACTAAAAGACAAAACGTCTATCACCCAGAACCACGGGAAAGCTGGCTGAGTGGAAGTTCTACAACTAGAAGGAAAGAGAAAACAGCATGGAGAGGTGCACAAGTGCTGAAAAGCTGAGCCCAGGTCAGACAGCTCCAAAACCTCCAAGCCCCAAGCAAAGAGGAGAAAACTGTAGTTCTTGCTGTAGCTCCTGCTGGGTGGCCTCAGACAGTAGCTGACCTGCTCCCCATTGGAGATCCAGAAGCCAGTGTACCTAGTGGTCAGTGTGAGACACCAGATTTCAACTCCTCACATCCATAAGTGACACATTCAAGAGGCAGACTCAGTGAGCACCAAAGCCCCACAGAAACAAGTCCTGCACCATAAGTGTGTCTCCAGCGCAGCAGTTCTTCCATTATAAACACAGTGGGTCCTCACAGCCAAGTGGCCTGGAGGTCAATTCCTCCCAGTGCACCAACAGCAATCAAGGCTTAACTACACCAAGACTTTGCACTCAGCCCACAAAGGGGTGTACCAAGAGCGTCCACTTCAGGTGATTGGGGAGGCTGAGCTACTGGCCCCTATAGGTCACCTACCACACAAAGCCACTCCATTAACACAGGGAAGCAGCAAAATGCAGAGACAAAGAAACATGTCACGAATGAAAGAAATGGAGGAAAGCAAACTACTGGATGACATAGAGTTCAGAACCACATTTATAAGGTTACTCAAGAATCTTCTAAAAACCACCGAGAAACTTGATGACACCTCCGAGAAGCTTAGTGAGACATTCAAGGACCTTAATGAGAATGCCAAAAAAATGGAAAAGGACAAGTCAGAAATTAAGCATACACTGTCTAAAATAAAGAATATACAGAAACTCAACTGTAGATCAACGTACCCCAAGAATCAAACCAAAGATCTGAAATATGAGAAAACAAAAAACATCCAACCAAAAAAAACAAAAAGAAAAAAAGAATCCTAAAAGTTGAAGATAGTGTAAGGAGCCTCTGGGACAACTTTAAGCGTACCGACATCCAAATTTTTGGGGTGCCAGAAGAAGAGAGAGAGCAAAATATTGAAAACCTATTAGAAGAAATAATGACAGAAAACTTTCCCTACCTGGTGAAAGAAATAGACTTACAAGTTCAGGAAGCGCACAGAACCCCATACAAGAGGAATCCAAAGAGGACCACACCGAGACACATCATAATTAAAATGCCAAGGGCAAAAGACAAAGAGAGAATCTTGAAAGCATCAAGAGAAAAATGGTTAGTTACCTACAAGGGAGCACCCATAGGACTGTCAGCTGATTTCTCAACAGAAACTATGCAGGCCAGAAGGGAGTGGCAAGAAATATTCAAAGTGATGAACAGCAAGAACCTACAACCAAGATTACTCTACCCAGCAAAGCTATCATTCAGAGTTGAAGGTCAGATAAAGAGCTTCACAGATAAGAAAAAGCTAAAGGAGTTCATCACCACCAAACCAGGATTACATGAAATGCTGAAGGGTATTCTTAAAGAAGAGGAAGAAGAAGAAAAAGGTAAAGATAAGAATTATGAACAACAAAATGATATCAAATACATACCTACCAACAAGTGAATCTAAAAATCAGGTGAATAAAAAATCTGAAGAACAGAATGGACTGGTGAATATAATAGAATCAGGGAATAGAAAGGGAGTGGACTGCAATTCTCAGGGGGAAGGGGGTGTGAGGGGTGCGGGACAAGATTGGACAAAAATCTTACACCTATGGATGAAGACAGTGGCGGGGGGTAAGGGCATGGGGTGCGGAATCAGGTGGAAGGGAGCTATGGGGGTAAAAAAAGAAGAACACCTGTAATAATCTGAACAATAAAGATTTATTTAAAAAAAACAAATATATGCTGAAGATGGATGGATGTATGTATGGATGGATGGATGGATGGATGAATGGATGGATGGATGGATGACTAAACTAATAACATAGTCATCTCCTTAATCCAGACTTTTCTACATATCTGATGTAAGGTTTCCATTTTCAGACCCTAAATCCAAGAATTTTCTTTCACTAAATATTTTTAGCTATATAAAGGACCAATCATTTATTTTTTTATTCACTCGTCTATTCAAGTATTTATTCAACAAGAAAGGTTTTTGAAGAGGCTATTTGAATAAGAGGATGTGGGTCATGCCACTGAACGATAAGATTTATAACTGAAAAGAGAAACATGAAGAGCATAGTGAGATTATTACATATATATACACTTTAAGGACCTACAGAAATATGATTTAGGGGAGAGGTTTTATGTTCTATTGATTGCTTTCTTGACAGTTGAGATAGTGAGAGAGATAGCAACCTACTCTGTAATGTCAACTACTTTTTATTCCCAAATTTGTAAATGAGTCATCAATTACTTTTGTCAATTTTCTCAAGTATCATATAACAGCTGTGGTTTGGAAATTAAATTTTTTACTGAGTCAACTATTATTTTCTGTGATTGTCTCAAAGTGGTATGTGAACAATTTTGGCAGCATCTCCCAATATATTCTACTTCTTCAGCTGGCACAGGGAACAGTTAAAAGAAATTAAGATGCACAGTGCTAGTAAAACATGGCTGCAAAATTTTTGACATTTTCCCAATTAAGATATGGGGTCCATGCTCCCTCCATTGGTGTGTGTGTGTGGACTTATGACATTTTTGACAATTAGAGTATGGCACTCTGTTCCAAGACTAGGTCATGAAAGGCTATACAGACTCTGACTAACTCTCTTTACTCTCAAAAAAAATAGTTATTTACTGTACTCCAACTTACTGATAGTTTCTTTTGCTTTATTTGAAAACTCCATCTCAGAATCCTCCCTTTCAGAAAACAGCTGTCATATTACAAGATGTTTCAGGCATATTGATAAGCCACATGTAGGTGCTCTATTCAACAGCCAGCTGAGCCTAGACTTGAAGACATCGTAGCCTACATGACAGATGTGTGAGTGAAGAGCCATCCAGGTAATTGCAGTCCCCAGCTGTTCAAGTTACATTGGTTGTATGAGTCTTTCCAGCTGAGGCCCCAGAAAATGTGGAATAATCCCCACAGTGCCTTGCACAAATTCTTAAGCCACAGAATCTTTGTGTATAAAAAATGAACAGTTTTTGTTTCATGGGGTAGTTTGTTATGCGGCAATAGAAATTAGAATAGAACGATAAAATGAACATTTTGGCTGAAATACTGAAGATGGGAAAATCTTAACATATAATATTTATAGATGAATAAATAAATAAATTTATAAGACAGAGTGGAAAGGATGGTTTGGAGGCAATAATCTTATTTTCAAGGTTAAATTATTAGACAATTATGAGATTATTGATATTTGACTCATAATTTAGGAAGAATCAAACACTCTATTGATTTAATTATCCAAAGGTCAGTGTTCTGGCATCCTTAGGCATCTAGAACATGGCCATCAATATAGAAGTGAAAAAGGTATACAGCTATAAAAAACAAATAAGATGGATTGATGGATGAATAAAAGGATGGATAGATGGATAGATATAGCAAGTGTAGTGATAAAGCAAGCGTAGTTGCATTAAAACAAATAACTCCAAATGTTAGTGCCTTAAAACAGCACACATATTTTAAATGGATCAGGAATGTGGGCAAGCTTAGCTGAGTTTTCTAGCTCATAGTCTCTCACAAGGTTGCAATCAAGGTGTTGCCAATGCTCCAGTCATTTTAAGGCTTGACTGAGGGATGGACCAAGTTTACTCAAGAGGTCATTGTCTGGATTGAATTCCTCACAGACTGATTTCCAGAGACCACCCTAGGTTTCTTGTCACATGGACCTTTCAATTGGGGCATTTCACAACATGGCAGCTGCTTCTCTCAGAGTGAGCCAGTGATAGAGTGAGAAAGTTCTAGCAAGATAAAAGTCACAATCCTTTGTAACCTAATTTTGGGTGTGACAGCCTATTACTGTGGCTGTATTCTATTCACCAGAAGTAAGTCATTACATCCAGCCCACCTTCAAAGGGGACTGGATTATACAAATGCCTCAATGCTAGAATGTGTGGATCATTGTGGGGAGGGATTGCTTGGAAGGCTAGTTCCTATAAAGGGTCTGATGTAAAATTATCATCCTATCTAATAAAAGAGTAATATGCAAATTAACCATCACTCTGCTACGCCCACCAGCCAATCAGGAGCAAGTATGCAAATTAACCCAATTAAGATGGCTGTGGCCACAGAGAGAGCAAGAGGCTTGGGTTGCCCCCGGCAATGAAGGAAGCCAAGCTTTCTGCACACCCTGGCCAGCCCAGGCCTCCACTCAAGGCTACAAAGTTTCAATTATAGAAGATAAATAAATCCCAATAAAAATGGCTGCAGCCATGGAGCAAGCAGGAGTCTTGGCTCTTCTCAAGGCTACAAAGTTTCAGTTATAGAAGATAAATAAATCCCAGATCCCAGGGCCTCCCCTTGGGTCGCCAGGGGGCGTGGCCAGCCTGCAAACCACCATAGGCCCCTCACCCAGGCCACCCCACACCCCAAGGGAACCCCCACCCTGATCTGGGACACCCTTCAGGGAAAACCAGCTGGCCCCCACTTGTGCACCAGGCCTCTATCCTATCTAATAAAAGAGAGTAATATGCAAATTGACCATCACTCTAACACACAAGATGGCTGCCCCCATGTGGTCAAAGATGGCTGCCCCCATGTGGACACAAGATGGCTGCCACAAGATGGTCAGCAGGGGAGGGCAGTTGGGAGGGACCAGGCCTGCAAGGGAGGGCAGTTGTGGGTGATCAGGCCAGCAGGGGAGGGCAGTTGGGAGGGACCAGGCCTGCAAAGGAGAGCAGTTGGGGGTGATCAAGCATGGAGGGAGGGCAGTTAGGGGTGAACAGGCCAGCAGAGGAGGGAAATTAGGGGTGACCGAGCCTGCAGGGGACGGCAGTTAGGGGTGACCAGGCCTGTAGGGGAGGGCAGTTAGGGCCTAACAGGCTGTCAGGGGAGCAGTTAGGTATCAATCAGGCTGGCAGGGGAGTGGTTAGGGGGTGATCAGGCTGGCAGGTAGAAGCGGTTAGGGGCAATCAGGCAGGCAGGCAGGTTAGCAGTTGGGAGCCAGCAGTCCTGGATTGTGAGAGGGATGTCCGAGTGCCCGTTTAGGCCCGATCCTACCGGTATGGGGCCTAAACAGGCAGTCGGACATCCCTCAAGGGGTCCCAGATTGGAGAGGGTGCAGGCTGGGCTGAGGGACACACACCCCCGTGCATGAATTTTGTGCACCGGGCCTCTAGTTTTCTTTATAAAAATGTTTTAGGAAATTATTTTATATGTATCCAAATATATATTCTTTACTCTGTGATAAGCCATAGCAAACTTTAGGCTTTAATGTGGTCAATTATAGAAAATAAGGCACCAGCTTAGAAGCATTGAGGTACGTAGACAAAGTAAAAACTACAGCTAATGAGAGAGAGAGAGAGAGAGAGTAAAAACTTATGTGGAGCCTTGTAGTGTTGAGGCAAGAAATTCCACAGAGCTCATTGTTCTTGAGAGCATAGGTAAAATAGAAGACAAAAAATAATAAACATGTCTAAAACACTATAAGCCAATGCCTTTCTAAACTTTACACATATTAACAGATTTAATAACAAAACAGAGGAGGTAATATAATTATCATTATTTACATATCAGGAGATTAAGGCACAGAAGCTCATCTCACACTTAAATCATTAAGATTCACTTATATCCACTCTTTTAAGAAGGGAATGAAATATGTACTATCCTTTAGATTTTCAACTGAAAGAGCTCAAATCAAAAACATTCTTGAGCTAAAGGCCATCAAAATGACTTATCTGAAATATTCCCGTATATGGAGCAGGAGAATTCTGCTGCTTCCCTGAAGAGGTATTCCCTGACCTATGAGGATTTCATCCTTTCTTCTTAAACCTCTGCCTTTCTGTGCCATGACAACCCACCAACACCAAGCTAGTGATCCCTACCCAGGATTGTAAGATAAAGTATAGGACTAAGTTTAAATTGGAATTTCAGATAAACAACAAATATTTTTGTGTTTGTATGTCCCTATTATTGCATAGTAGATATATAAAAATGTATTTCCCAGCCAGCGTGGCTCAGTGGTTAAGCATCAACCTATGAACCAAGAGGTCAGGGTACATGCCTGGGTTGCAGTCTCGATCCCCAGTAGGGGGCATGCAGGAGGCAGCCGGTCCATGATTCTCTCTTATCACTGATGTTTCTCTCTCTCCCTTCCGCTCCCTTTCTCTCTGAAATCAATAAAAAATCTATATATATATAAGACCCTAATTTGCAAATAGACTTAACGGTGGAACAACAAAACAACCAAACAACCAATGCTATTGACATACGATGACCACCAGGGGGCATGGGTGGAACATGGCGGGCGTCAGTAGCAGGTGGCTGCGAATGGAACATGGTGGGCGTTGGCCATGGCAAGATGGTGGAGCAGGTGAGCGGGGGCTCCAGACCAAGGCGAGGCACCGGTCGCTGTCATTGGGGCGAGCCTCTGGTAGTTACTGAAAATTCTTTGCTCCCACATGCCGTGGTCCTGCCCAGCACTTGTACCTGCTGCTGGTGCCAGAGCCACCACTCCCACCCGCTGCCAGTGGGTGGTGCTAGCCCCAATCACTCGGCACTGTCAGTGGGTGCGAGCGGTGGCTGCTGGCCCCTATCACCCCTCAGTGCTTCTCCTTAGGGGTGATCGGGGCAGCAGCTGCCACTTGCACCTACTGACAGCGCCGGCCCTGCTCACACCCGCTGCTGGTGCTGGCCCTAATCACTCCGCACCATTAGTGGGTCCGAGTGGGGCCAGCTCTGTCAATGCATGGGAGCAGCGGTTGGGGGGCAGGGCTTCCAGCGGGCAGGGCTTCCAGCAGACAGGGGACCAGGGGCCAGGCGGGGGTGTGGAGGATGGGCCGAGACACCCCCTGTGCCCACCGCAGCCTCACAGCCCACAGTTCCTTTCAAAGTGAACAAACGCATGCACTGGGCCCCTAGTATTCCTATAAAAAGTATTCATTGTCTACCTGAAAGTCAACTTTAAGTAGGTATCCAATGTCTTTATTTGCTCATCTGGCCACCTTATCCCTAACATAATTTCCCTACCAATCCACTGGACCTCCCATGCTCCTTTCTTTGATTTCCCCAGGACTTTAATTTCCACCTTTCCACCTCACAAGACTAAATAAAAGAGGGTCCTGGGAGTCTAAGCTCCAGCTGCCAGAGTCTAGAGATGGCTGGGGAATTTCTCCTGGCATCCAGTTAGCCCTTGGAACACATTTTCCCTTAGAAACAATGATATTAATAGCAGTGAGCTGCCTAGTGCTATGGGCCCCATAGTCCAGCCATATTCTGTTAAATAGGCTTTTGTGGACTGGCCTGGGAACCTTCTCACCATTTGAAACATTGCTTCCATGGGAAAAATGCTTCTCAAGTTCCAAACAACTGACTTACAAACACACTTTTGGAATAAAATGCATGATAAATTGGGTAACGCTTATAGACTTTCACAGTCATTCAAAGCCTGTGACTTCATTCCAAGATGTCAGCAAAGTTTAGGACTACTTAGCATACCAAAGAGAGGCCAGTGGGTTTGCCAAAGAAACTTGAATAAGCAAACAGACAAGACTGACAAATCTATACTAGACAAGCTGATTCTGCCTTTGATTGGCTACATAGGCCAGCATTTACATTGAATGATTTCCCTTAATCAAACACATGCATTATAGGGACAGAGAAGACACTTATCCCAGTAAGTGTGTGGTTGTTAAGGAGATGGCAGGTACTCTGTATCTAAGTGTGCATTTAGTATCCTTTCATAGACACTAGCACTCCCAAGGAAGACAAGCTTACTTTTTTTCTTTTATTGTCTGACATGTTCAATGTTTCATTGGTTCATTCACCTTCATGAAAATAGAGCAATTTTTCAGCTTTCACCTGCTTCCTTGAAAGGCATATGGAAAAATTCTGCTTTTAGGACCAAAATGTTAATTCAAAAAATACTTCAAGGCATTCTGAGAGGCGCCCCCACCCCCCCATTTTTGAAACTACATGCAGCACTGCTGCATTTGCATAGAAAATGTGACAGGATGGACTAAAACAAGAGGAATATTATGTAGAGAGAAAACAAGAGGAATATTATGTACAGAGATACCTCATCACATTAATTATTATTTGAAATGAAATCTAGTGCCAGGAGCTATAAAGTGCTAGAATTAGAAAAAGAAAATATATCATCATGTATTTAAAAACCCTTACAGCCCAGCCTGCGTGGCTCAGTGGGTGAAGTCAAGGTTGGATTCCTGGTCAGGGCACAACTCCAGGTTGCAGGCTTGATCCTCAGTGCTGGGCTTGCAGGAGACAGCTAATCAATGATTGTCTCTCATCATTGATGTTTCTATCTCTTTCTCTCCCTTCCTCTCTGAAATCAATAAAAATATACTTTCTTTTTTTAATTTCTTTATTGATTAAGGTATTACATATTTGTCCTCATCCCCCCATTCCCATCCCAAACCCCTCCCCATGCACGCCTCCACCCCCCTGTTGTCTGTGACCACTGGTTAGGCTTATATGCATGCATACAAGTCCTTTGGTTGATCTCTCCCCCTTACCCCCACCCTCCCCTACCTTCCCTCTGAGGTTTGACAGTCTGATTGATGCTTCCCTGTCTCCGGGTCTGTTTTTGTTCATTGGTTTATGTTGTTCATTACTTCCCATAGATGAGTGAGATCATGTGATACTAGAAATACACTTATAAGAACCGAAAATGAGACAAGCAATAATGGTTATGCTGAGAGGCAAATGAATCAGTCTGTAGTGAGTTTCTTTCTGGGCCAACAGTTCTTTTGAGTCCCAATTTCAATGTCAAACAGTTCCTTATGTGTACATGTCAGCGATGATATTTCAGTTCTGGATGGTGGACAAATGGTGGTAATGCAGGTCCGACCCTCTCTGGTTTGGTCCTGGGCAACCTGTAGGGACGCACAGCTGCTGACTGCTAGTATGGCAAGGCGTCGTCAGCGTCTTCCATCTCTGGACAGTTTCTCTTCTGTCTTCATGGCTGGAGCAGTCCTGTCAATTCCTCTCTGTTGCAGGAATCCACATGGTCTTGGAGGTGTTTTCTGAAAATATACAAACATATTCTCGACCAAAAGTTAATAAAGGAATCTTTTCTATAAATTTGACTTGGGATCCTTTTTCATTTTTTGCCCAAACGATTTTCCTTTGGCTTGTTTTGACACCATGTGTGTTTTTCATGGGTGTCTTGCTGTTAGCATTACCAATGAAAGTTAGTTTTCTAAAGTAAAAATTTTCTAGATGTAATTTACTTACAAGATATTTTTCCTTACATGATATTCTTCTACTATGCCCTCTTTTTTGATTTAAATATTAAGAGGCTTTTGGAAATTTTATAATTCAGTCTTGATAACTTTTAAATTTTTTTTTACACTAAAATATGACTGCTTCAGGTTCATTGTATGTTACGCAATTTTACCATGAGATGAACTACCAATAAAAATTTTAGTTAACACTTTAGGAACAGCATTTTGTGCAGTACAATTAATTTTTCTAGAATATTCGCTTATTTCAATTAGCCAATTTAAATTAGTCTGAAAACTTGACTACTATTTTACTGTCAAATTTAATACCCTAACAACAATCTTATTTTACCCTGTAAATATACTTTCAAAAAGGGGGTCAATATCTCCCTTTGAAAAATAAAAAATAAAAAATAAAAACTCTTACAGAGTATAATAATTCTATATAATAAAAGCCTAATATGCAAAATGTCCCCTTGGGCGATCGTTTGTCCGAGAGTTCGACTGGGAGTTCGACTGCTCACTATGATGTGCGCTGACCACCAGGGGGTGGCACAGAACATGGAGGGCATTGGCGACACAGCGCTGGCAGTGTGTGGCAGTGGAGGTGCTGCCAGCCCTAATGGCACCGCTGCAGGATTGTGGAGCAGGTGAGCAGGCAGCACCAGGCCAAGGCGGGTGCAAGCAGGCCCAATCGCCCTGCCAGTTGCCCCACAGACTTTGACCCGTGGCAGCAGTGGGGGCATGGCTGCCGCCCAGCTCCCAGGCACTGAGGGAGCTGGGCGGGCAGGCCCGGCCCAGATAGATCGCCCCACAGGTGGGATGGTGGAGCAGGTGAGAGGGCAGTGCCAGGCCAGTTAGGGTGCCAGGCAGGGCTGCAGGGCTGTGAGGCTGGGGGTGAGAGCTGGGGCCTATTCCCCACTGGCCACCCTGAGGGACTCCACCTGTGCACGAATTGGTGCACTGGGCCTCTAGTAATTAAGAAATTACTACACTACTGATCTTTTAGAAGCAGTATAATCACCTGGTCAAGCCTTTATTAAACACCAATTTACTTCTTCCTTAACACTGCACAGCAATGATTATTAAATGGAAGAATACAAAAAATGGAGATACTGAGAAATAATGTATATCATATAGCAATAGTATATTAAAATGCATCATTTTAATTAAGATTTTCACTAGTAGAGAAATTCATATTTTAGGTCTGGTTTATAGCAACATATACTTTGTCTTAAAAATTAGCAATGCATATTAGTAATTATTATTGTTGATATTATTAATTTATTCTAAAATTAGCTCTAAGAGATTATTTTTTCTCCTCTGAGTAGCAAGCAATCACTACCATGAAAGTGCTTTAACAGGGTAGTTCAGCAGAATACATTGTCAAGGCTGTATTTAGAGGCACTGGGAAGGAAGGTGGGATCTGGAATCATAGTTTATGACAGCGACATTTTCTTGAGCATGTGACCCTAGACAAGTCACTTAACCTTCCTCAGATGCAATTACTTTTTTTTTTTTGCAAAATCTTTTCAAATTTTATTAAAACTTTCCCAAAAATCATGGTTATTTTATTTTTAAAATTAAGAATGTGGAAACTGCTTACTAACATATAAAAACAATTAAGATCATATATCTGGCAAAATTTATCATATAAACACTAAATTGTTTTATAGGTTGAATTGTAAGAACTAGTTATCACTGTTTATTCAGAAATTTTATTTTATTTTTTAAATGAACAAAAAGTAAAATCAAATTTTGGGGGTGTATAATTCTATTAATTTTAACACGTGCAAAATTTGTGTAACTATCAACCACAATCAGGTTACACAACAATTCTGTTACCCTTAACTCCCACCACCACTGCCACCCCTTTATAATGACACTCCCCCCACCCTAACCCCTGGCAATCACTGATGTCTTCTCTATCATTACTGATTTTTCTTTTCAAGATTGTCCTGTAAATGAAATCATACAGTATATAACCTTTTGAGACAGGCTTCTCTCAGTCAGCAATGCTTTTGAGATTCATCCACAATTGGATGAATGTATAGATTTACTACAATTTGTTAACTAATCATCTGTCGTTTCTAGTTGATTAGTCAGGTGATTATGAATAGATCTATAAACATTTATATGCAGGTTTTTGTGTGAACATAACTTCATTTCTCCAGGGAAAGGTGATTGCTGAATCATATGGTAAGTATATGTTTTGCTTTGTAAATAAGAAATTGCCTGTTTTTCAGAGTGGCTCTACCATTTTTCATACTCATTAGAAATGTGTAAGAGTTCCAGTTTTTCTGTACTTTTGTCAGCACTTCATATTGTCAATATTTTTTTATTTTTGACATTTAATAGGTTTTCAATTGTATCTCATTATTGTTTTTTATTTACATTTCACTAATGTCTAATGATGTTAAATATCTTTTCATGTTCTGATTTTGCATTTGTATATCTTCATTGATAAGTCTGTTAAAGTATTTTGCCTACTTTTTAAAAATTGTGTTATTTCCTTAATGTTGAATTTTGGGAATTCAATATATATATTCTGTGTACAAATCTTTTGTGAGATACCTGGTTTACAAATATTTTCTTCCAATCGGTGACTTTTTTCATTATCTTGATAGTGGCATTGGCAGAGCAAAAATGTTTAATTTTGAAGAAGTCTGGTTTCTTTTTTTTTTCTTTTATAGCTCATGTTTTTTTTATGTCATGTCTAAGAAGGATTTGCCTAAATTCAGGATAAAAATTTTCAAGTCTTGCTATTTTTGCTTTTACATTTGGATTTATTATACATTTTCAGTTATTTTGTATAAAGTATGAAGTTTAGGTCAAATTTTATTGTTTTGTCTGTGTATGTCCAATTGCTCTGGTACCATTTGTTGGAAAGGCTATCCTTCTTCCATTGAATTGTTTTTTCACCTTTGTCAAAAATAATTTGGTGCCATCATCTCTTGCCCAGACCAGGGATTAGCAAACTATGGCACACAAGCCGAAACTGAACCACCACCTATTTTTGTAAATACAGTTTTATTGGAACAGAGATAAGAAATGCCCATTTGTTTGCATGTTGTTTATATATTATCTATGGCTGCTGTTGTTGGCTGGATTATTCCATAAATGTCAATGAATTCCTCTTGGTGGATGGTGTTGTTCAGTTTTTCTATATTCTGGATTATTTTTGTCTACTAATTCTACCAATAACCGAGAGAGGCATGTTGAAGTCCATAGTTACAGTTGTGGATTTATCTATTTTTATTTTCAGTTCTGTTACTTTCTGTGTTATATATTACTAGAGGCCCAGTGCACGAAATTCATGCACTTGTGGGGGGAGGGGTCCCTTAGTCTGGCCTGTGCCCTCTTGCAGTCCAGGAGCCCTCAGGGGATGTCCGACTGATGGCCTAAGCTGGTAGTCAGACACCCTTAGTGCTGCGGCCTAGGCAGGAGAGGCTCCTGCCACGCCACCACCCCTGCACTCGACAGAGTGAGCCCAGTTCCTGGCTGAGCAGTGCTCCCCCTGTGGGAGTGCACTGACCACCAGGGACAGCTCCTGCATTGAGCACCTGCCCCGTGGTGGTCAGTGTGCATCATAGCGACCGGTCGTTCTGCCGTTCAGTCAACTTGCATATTAGCCTTTTATTATATAAGATAAATCTCTGTTGCTGGTGCATACACATTTTGTATTGTTATTTCTTTTTGGTGAATTAACCGTTTTACCATTATATAATGGTCCTCTTCACCTGTGATAATCTTCCTTGTTCTGAATTCTAATTTGTGTGAAATTCATTTATCAACTCCAGCTTTTATCGGGCTAATGATTAATGGTATATCTTTTTATATACCTTTATTTTTCATCTAACTACATAATTATATTTAATGTAAATTTCTTGTATGTATGTAATCTATATTTGGGTCCTATGTGTTTTTAATTTATTTTGATAATCTCTAGATTTTAATTGGTGGGTTTAAATCATTTGCATTTAATGTAATTGCTGATATGTTTAAATTTGGATCTACAATTTATACACTTTCTCTATTTTTCATCCATAATTTCCACTTTTTGCCTCCTTTAGGGTTGTTTGAATATTATTAATGCATGATAATTTATCTATTATATTTTATTATATATCTTTGACTAGTTCTTTTTATTATTTGTTGCTTTAGTGATTACAATGTACATATTTAAATTTTTACAGTCTACTTAGAATCAATATATCACCACTTCAAAGGAATATAGTAATCTTACCACCATATTGGGTTCTTCACCTTCCCACATTTCATGTTGTAACTGTGTTATTTATTACATCTTTGTCAATTAAAACCCAGTAAATGTTATCACTTTTGATTTCAATGTTCAAATATATTTTAAGAACTCAACATGAGAAGAAAGTCTATTATAATTACCAAATATTAACCATTTATGTGGCTCTTCTTTCATTCCTGATGTTCCAAGTTTCCTTCTGGTATCATAAATCTTTGGAGAAATTATATTAACAATAAATTATCTTTGTTTTCCTTCATATAAAAATGTCTTTATTTTAGTTTCCTTCTTGAAAGATATTTCCATCCAGGCTTATCACACTTCCATTGGTTTAGCTAGTAAGGAGGTGGCAAGCCTAAATGGAATTAGACAGTTGATTACTTAGAAAGCATAAGCAATATCAACTTAATGTCAGCTCTCTGCATTCTTACCCATATAGAATGACACCAAACCTGATGGGCCAAATGATTAACAACATGAGCAGGAATTACTAAAGGAAACGTAAAGTCTACACTGTAGTAAAACATTTATACTGCCTGTAGTTGAATCTCAAGGGGAGGAAATAAAGTGAACAGTCCTGGTAGGTAGATGAGGATCTGACAGCCTCTTGCAAGATAAGGAGGCAAGTGATAGCTCCTCACAAGATTGCCTATTTTACCATGATTTGAGAGAATAACAGGATGATCCCCCAAAGATTAGGTCAAATTATGGTTTAGCCGTGGGTAGATAGTCAATATGGATACATGCAAGGCAGCTGGGGTGCCATGATGGAGCTGTTTCACTATAATGAAAGACCCACACTCAAGTTCTTGTTTATAAGTAATGTGTTGCTATTTGTCTGGCTGCATTCAGGATTTTTTCTTTTCATTTTTTTAATAATCTTCACCAGACGATATTCTTTCCATTGATTTTCAGAGAGTGAAAGGGAGGGAGGGAGGGGAGAGAGAGAGAGAGAGAGAGAGAGAGAGAGAGAGAGAGAGAGAGAGAGAGAGAGAGAAACATCAGTGCAAGAGAGACACATTGACTGGTTGCCTCCCACACACACTCCAACCAGGGCCAGGGATCAAACGCCCAACCAAGGTACATGCCCTTGACCTGGGATCGAACCCATGACCCTTTGGTCAGCCAGGCCAATGTTCTAACTACTGAACTACTGGCCAGGACCAGTATTTTTCTTTATATTTACTTTTAGTAGTTTAATTATGATGTATGCATTTCTTTGAGTTTAATCTGTTTGATTTCAATGAATTTCTCAGATCTATAGATTTATGTTCTTTGCTAAATTTGTGAATTTTTCAGTCATTGTTTCCTCAAATTTTACCTGCATTGCATACTTTTTCCTCCATTTCTGGGATTCCTTTGATACCAGCCCTGCTGATTAGAGAAGAAGGTTCCCTTTTCTTAGAGTTTTAGCCATCTATGAGTCCCGCTGCCCTCACTGTTATTGCCACCATTACCACCATGATATTGACAGGGTGGTGAAGTGAAAAAGAAAAAAAAAAAAAAAAAAACGAGGAAAAGAAAAAAAGTAAATGGGAGATTTCCCCTACTCTATATTAGTGTTAGGTACACATTTTCCTGTGTCTCAGGCAAGAAACAGAAGTTTTCTCCTGGACCTCTCTCTGGGTTCCAAGCTACCTTGAGCCCAGAACTGAAGATACAGGAGGAAAAAAAAATGGAAAACTTACTACCAACTTGGTAGTACTTAAAATTCTGGTCTTCCTCTTCAATCTACTATTTACTTTTCAAAGTCTTCAAAGAACTGCTTCATGTATTTTGTCTAAATTTGATAGCTGCAGTCAATAGGAGAGATGGGGGGGAGAGTGTAGGTACTCTCTTTAACCTGGAACCAGACACCCTCAGCCTCAATTCTGCCACTTGAGAACTGAAACCATCCATAGGTACACAGCTTAAGTGGATTAAGGACATAATCTAACTATTCCTTCTTATTCAGGAAGATGAAAATTGTATATAACTTCTTTATTGTTTCAGGGACTTCATGAAAATTCATTTATTGAACAAAAAAATATGCAACTATGTCTCATAAGGGTGTCTCCAGCACAGAAGTTCTCCCAGCGTAGACACAACTGATCCTCACAGCCAATTGGCCTGGAGGTCAATTCCTCCCAGTGATACAAACAACAATCAAGGCTTAACTACAACAAGACTGTGCACACAGCCCACAAAGGGGTGCACCAAGAGTGTCCACCTCAAGTAATTGGGGAGGCTGAGCCACTGGGCCCTATAGGACACCTAGCACACAAAGCCACTCTATCAGCTCAGGGAAGCAGCCAAAATGCGGAGACAAAGAAACAGATCACAAATGAAAGAAATGGAGGAAAGCAAATGACTGGATATAGAGTTCAAAACCATGGTTATAAGGTTTTTCAAGCATTTTCTAGAAAAGGCCAATAAATTTAGTGAGACGCTCGAGGATATGAAAAAGGACCAACTAGAAATTAAGCATACACTGACTGAAATAAAAAATATTATACAGAGATCTAACAGCAGACTAGAGGATTACAAGAATCAAGTCAAAGATTTGAAATACAAAGAAGCAAAAAACACTCAACCAGAAAAGAAAAAAGAAAAAAGAATCCAAAAGTATGAAGATAGTGTAAGTACCCTCTGGGACAACTTCAAGCGTACCAACATCAGAATTATGGGGGTGCCAGAAGAAGAGAGAGAGCAAGATACTGAAAACCTATATGAAGAAATAATGACCAAAAACTTCCCTTACCTGGTGAAAGAAATAGACTTACAAGTCCAAGAAGCACACAGAACCCCAAACAAAAGGCATCCAAAGAGGACCACATCAAGACACATCGTAATTAAAATGCCAAGAGCAAAAGACTAAGAGAGAATATTAAAAGCAGCAAGAGAAAAACAGTTAATTACCTACAAGGGAGCACCCATATGACTGTCAGTTGATTTCTCAACAGGAACTAGGCTGGCCAGACGGGAGTGGCAAGAAATATTCCAAGTGATGAATAGCAAGAACCTACAACCAAGATTACTCTACCCAGCAAAGCTATCATTCAGAATTGAAGGGCAGATAAAGAGCTTCACAGATAAGAAAAAGCTAAAGGAGTTCATCACCACCAAACCAGTATTATATGAAATGCTGAAAGGTATTCTTTAAGAAGAGGAAGAAGAAGAAAATGGTAAAGATAAAAATTATGAACAACAAATACATGTCTATCAACAAGTGAATCTAAAAATCAAGTGAATAAAAAAATTGATGAACAGAATAAACTGGTGAATATAATAGAATCAGGGGCATAGAAAGGGAGTGGACTGACAATTCTCTGGGGGAAAGGGGTGTGGGGGGTGCGGGAAGAGACTGGACAAAAATCATACACCTATGGATGAGGACAGTGGGGGTCGGTAAGGGCAGAGGGTGGGGTGGGAACGGGGTGGAGGGGAGCTATGGTGGAAAAAAGAGGAACAATTGTAATAATCTGAACAATAAAGATTTATTAATTTAAAAATAATAATAATAAAAAATATGCAACTAACCCTCATCAGAGTAATGACTCCTTTCTTTAAATGATAGGTCATTCATCAGGCTTTTTATATGATTGTTAAGTCTTGCTTCAAAACCATCACCTTACTGTGTCCACCAATTCAAAACTATTAATATATCACAAATTATGTCCTATTGTAGTCATGCCCCAGCATTGATTTATCTAACTTAAATTAGACTTTACTTGATCAACAGCTTATTATGGTGGTATTTGTTTTTGTTTTGATTTTAGGGTGGCAGTTCATAGACATATCCCAAAATAGTCTTGAAGAACAAATGCAACAATTAAAAACCCTTAACAACACGTTCAACTTCCACAAAAACAAAGCAGATAAGACAGATCATTAGCCTGGCCAGTGTGGCTCAGTGGTTGAGCAATGACCTATGAACCAGGAGGTCACAGTTTGATTTCTAGTCAGGGTACATGCCCAGGTTGCAGGCTCGATCCCCAGTATGGGGAGTGCAGGAGGTAGCCAATTAATGATTCTCTTTCATCATTGATGTTTCTATCTCTCTCTTCCTTTTCCCTTCTGCTCTGAAATCAATAAAAAATATATTTTTAGCTCTAGCCGGTTTGACTCAGTGGATAGATTGCCGACCTGGGGACTGAAGAGTTGCGGGTTTGATTCTGGTCACGGGCACATGTCTGGATTGAAGGCTCAATCCCCCATAGGGGATGTGCAAGAGGCAGCTGATCAATGATTC
This sequence comes from Plecotus auritus, assembly GCF_963455305.1. Lineage (NCBI taxonomy): Eukaryota > Metazoa > Chordata > Mammalia > Chiroptera > Vespertilionidae > Plecotus > Plecotus auritus. Next base: position 127,796,375 of record NC_137784.1, read on the forward strand.
TCTCTCATCATTGATGTTTCTCTCTCTCTCCCTCTCCCTTTCTCTCTGAAATCAATAAAAATATATTAAAATATATATATATATTTTAATATATTTTTATATATATATATTATAATATATAATATATATTATATTTTATAATATACATATTATAAAATATATATATATATTTTTAAAAAAGACAGATCACTAAATAAAAATCTCAACAAGAGTTTATCACAAATGAGAGATATTAAAATTGTCCAATGTACTAACTAAAAAGTCCCTTGGATCTTACCCTCCAGGCATTTGCCAAAGAGAGTTTTCTACATTTGTTACACATGATATGGAGAAAAAGACACATTTTTTTATGTCAGATTCCCCATTCAAGAATTTTTCTATATTAGAGTCATGTGATTAACTCCTCCTGGGTCTCTCCTAAGCTCGCAGACACCCACCACAAAGCACATCTTAACTTCTGTTCAGTTCTTCATCAAACCAATGTTCCTTGTTTTTATGTATGCAAATCCATCACCTGTTTTATAGACACCCAAATGGTAATTATTGCACGCTTGAGTTGTAAATGCCACATGAGTGTGTTAATATAGGTATGTGTGTAATTACATAAATATGTCTGAGCTAAAGAAAGAAATGTAACCCATTCAAAACTTACTCCAATTTATAAGTAATCGTGCTTGTCTGTTCTCCTTAGTTACCTAATTCCTCAAAGGCACTTTTCTCCTCCTTTTGCCTTTTATTTTAAAGAGGACAGACTTTTTTTAAAATTATTAAATGCAATGCATGGTGTAATCAAGATGTGAGGCTTTGTGACTTTTAAATGTGACTTTAAAATTTGCTTTACACTTTATATTTGTTGTAGTTTTAATTGTCATGTTGCAGAGTTTCCTTCTTCAGCTTCATTTTACCACCCCAAAGTTGCCACTCCTGCTTGACCATACACTCTCCTCTCCTTTCTATTTCTCAACTCTATCAGGAATGACTCACATATACTCACACTGAGATTTGTTTCTGGTCAGGTATGCAGAGATAAAGCTATATACACTAGGACAGTGGTCGGCAAACTCATTGGTCAACAGAGCCAAATATCAACAGTAAAACGATTGAAATTTCTTTTGAGAGACAAATTTTTTAAACTTAAACTTCTTCTAATGCCACTTCTTCAAAATAGACTCGCCCAGGCCGTGGTATTTTGTGGAAGAGCCACACTCCAGGGGCCAAAGAGCCACATGTGGCTCGCGAGCCGCAGTTTGCCGACCACTGCACTAGGATTTTGCTTGAGAGTAGCTCACAGTGGGAAAAGGATTTTGTATAATTCCATGTTTTTTATGGGAGGCTTTATTTATTTCTGTTCTCTGGGATTCTTGTCAAACCAATTCATAGAGCTCTTCAAAATAATATTTGTATTTCTCTGTTTACAAATCATTTTTATATGTTTGATTCTCACAAGGACCACTTGAGACAGGGAACATCATTGCTTTTCTTGAATAGATTACGAAATTAATGCTCACCCAAGAATGTATTAAACTAGGTAGCTTTCCATGATTGCTTTTTTATTCATTTAGTTATTTGACAAATGTCTTTTGCACTCTTAAGATGTGCCAGTTTCTGTGCTATGTGCTAGGCACTGCACAGATGAGACACTTTCCTTTAGAATTAGGGCAACAAAATTATTTTTGCTTAACTAAAACTGACTTTTTATTTCCAGAGCAAGCTCAGGCATATTTCAGGCCTGCCCAAGTTGAAATATAAAGTAATGAAATAAGGCAGACATAGCAAATCGGGGCTCAAAACTATTATATACCAAGCCTGACTCAGCCTTTATAAGTATGACTTGAAACAAATCAGTTCTCCTCCCTTGCTCTCAGTTTTTCCATCTTTAAAAAGACACTAGAGTATTAATAGCTCTGTGAATCTGCCTGTAAAGTTTCATGTTAATTGGCTCTATCTATTCAAAGATACACTATGTCAGTGACTCACTGTAGGAAGTGGGGGCTACATTCACCAAAATGGGGTTTTGTCAGATTCTTGGTGTATGTCCAATTTGAAAGGGTACTCTTAATATTATAACTGAATATTTTAAAAGAGGAGAAAGCCTACTGATTTATTTTTATTTTAAACTGCAGAATGCAAAGTTAATGTAGTATTCTAGACTAAGAACATATACTCAAATTTTTTTGTGTGGCCTTTCACCTTTATTTTTTTTTTTATAAATCTTTATTCAGATTATTACAATTGTTTCTCCTTTTTTCCCCCATAGCTCCCCTCCACCCCATTCCCACCCCACCTTCTGCCCTTACCTCCCCACCACTGTCCTCATCCATAGGTGTATGATTTTTGTCCAGTCTCTTCCTGAACGCCCCATACCCCTTTCCCCCTGAGAATTATCAGTCCACTCCCTTTCTATGCCCCTGATTCTATTATATTCACCAGATTATTCTGTTCCTCGGGTTTTTAATTCACTTGATTTTTAGGTTCACTTGTTGATAGATATGTATTTGTTGTTCATAATTTTTATCTTTACTTTTTTCTTCTTCCTCTTCTTTAAGAATACCTTTCAGCATTTCATATAATACTGGTTTGGTGGTGATGAACTCCTTTAGCTTATTCTTATCTGTGAAGCTCTTTATCTGCCCTTCAATTCTGAATGATAGCTTTGCTGGGTAGAGTAATCTTGGTTGTAGGTTCTTGCTATTCATCACTTTGAAAATTTCTTGCCACTCCCATCTGGCCTGCATAGTTTCTGTTGAGAAATCAGCTGACAATCGTATGGGTGCTCCCTTGTAGGTAATTAACTGTTTTTCTCTTGCTGCTTTTAATATTATATCTTTGTCTTTTGCTCTTGGCATTTTAATTGTGATGTGTCTTGGTGTGGTCCTCTTTGGATGCCTTTTGTTTGGGGTTCTGTGCACTTCCTGGACTTGTAAGTCTATTTCTTTTACCAGGTGGGGGAAGTTTTCAGTCATTATTTCTTCAAATAGGTTTTCAGTATCTTGCTCCCTCTCTTCTTCTGGCACCCCCATAATTCTGATGTTGGTACCCTTGAAGTTGTCCCAGAGGCTTCTTACACTATCTTCAACTTTTTGGATTTTTTTTTTTTTGCTTTTTGCTTTTTCGGTTGAGTGTTTTTTGCTTCTTTGTATTTCAATTCTTTGACTTGATTCTTGTGTTCCTCTAGTCTGTTGTTGGGTCTCTGTATAATATTTTTTTTTTATTTAAGTCAGTGTATGTTTAATTTCTAGTTGGTCCTTTTTCATATCTTCTAGGGTCTCGTTATATTTATCGGCCTTTTCTAGGATATTCTTGAAAAGCCTTATAACCGTGGTTTTGAATTCTATATCCAGTCGTTTGTTTTCCTCAATTTCTTTCGTTTGTGATCTGTTTCTTTGTTGCCGAATTTTCACTGTTTCCCGGAGTTGGTAGGGTAGCTTTGTGTGCTAGGTTTCCTATATGGCCCAGTGGGTTTGCCTCCCCAGTTAACCTGAGGTGGATACTCTTGGTGCACCTCTTTGTGGACTGTGTGTACAGCTTTGTTGTAGTTAAGTCTTGATTGTTGTTAGTATCACTGGGATGAATTGACCTCCAGGCCAGTTGGCTGTGAGGATCAGCTGTGTCTATGCTGGGAGAAGTTCGGTGCTGGAGACAACCTTATAGGATTATACTTGCCAAATTGCAAAAGACCCGGGGGAGACCCCGGCGGGCAGGGGTCTGGAGGCACGTGCACCAGTGTGCACAAAGACTGCGGAGGTTGCCACAGGCTTTCCCTAGCAGAAGGGAGTCGGAAGCTCCTGACTGCACTGAACCCCAGTTCCAGGTGAGCTCCTGGGGACTCATGCTCTTGCAGGGGGAATCTGGACTCTAGGGCGGAGACTCGGGATCTGGGGAAGGCAGAGGTCTGGAGGCGCACACGCGCAAGGGCAAGGCTGATGGGAAGCCAAGACTGTCTGCTCCACCCTGAGACTCCACCCCATATACTCAATTTTAGAGGTGATATGGGGAAAGGAGTAGCAATTATCTGTTGAGCTAAATGGTCTGTGAAATTTAAGTAAAGGATGCTCTATTTGGCTTGTAGGAGTGGCAGGTAGGGCAGGGTCAAACTCCAGTGACCATTTGGTCACCACTTTACTCTCCCTCCTCCTTCTTCTAGGGGTGGAGAGGAGGGATTTCTACTGTAGTGCTCTCTCCTTGATACAGCAGCTCTCTTCCCTGATAGAATTACTGATTGAATCACTGCCTCTTACATGCCAAGTGACTAATTACTTAACCATTTACCTTGTTTCAATGTCTTCCCCTACAGACAATTTAATTTATTTCTTGTGATGATAATTTTTTTATTAAAATTTTTTAAAGTTGACATTATTGCAGACTTACCCCATTTCCAAACCTTTGTCCACCTCCACTAACTCAGTTTCCCCCTCCCTTGACTTTCACCACACTTGTCCATGTCCATGGGATATGCATATATGTTCTTTAGCTAATCTCTTCAACTTATTTATCCAGTCACCCATATCACCATCCCCTCTGGCACCCACCAATCTGTTCCATGTATCCATACCTCTGGTTCCATCTTCATTTTGTACTTTTTTCTTTTTGGTCTCCCAATTTGTTGATTTCAGCAAGTATGCCCTTGATGCTCAATGCGCTTTTTTTATTTCATCTCTCATTTCATTTAACCCATCTGCTTACACTCTTGCCCATCACTCACTCCTGCCATTCTTCATATCCATTTTGACAATTATCACATTGGTTTACACTCCTTCTCCCAGGTTCTTCCACAGCTTTTGTCTATCTAGCATTTATCCAACCATACCCTTCTGTCATATTCTTGTGGATTGAAGCATTGATCCCCCCCTCCATTGCCTGAAAAAATAGTTACTAACTAAATTATTGTATTTTTCAAGTCTCCCCTACTGGAAACCCACAAATTATCATTGATCAAGGACTTCCATTAAATGCATCAATAAGCAAACACTATCCTTTAACACACTACAAATCTGTCTTTCCCAGAGGAAGGGAGCAGGGGAGAAGACCAGAGCAATTCTTTTGCTAAGTTCTTCATATGAATGCAGAGTGAGGAACAACCCTTCATCTTGATGGAGCCTGCTCCCTTCTCCACAGGAGCACATAACTGTCAGTGACATAAATAAATTTTTTACAGATTAACACAGGCTTGTGTGCAGAAGATATGCCAGACACCTAGTGGCTTGCATCTGAAGAATGTTCCTGATTTCTTTTCTTGCCACCTTTAAGATAAAATAAATGCAAAAGCTTGGAGTTGAAAGTCTACTGAATGCTAACAAAGCACTGTTGAACGAAGCAACTTGCCATGCACTGCTGAAATTTCCTTGCTCTCAGAAATGCCACTGGAGCAGCCTTCCAAACCTCCACCTCTGTAGCACTGCTTTGAAAAGTCATTGTTTCTATTTCAACTGCTAAATGTAGCCACTGATTCCTCATTTTCCCCTTTAAAGACAAGCAAAAAGGGGAAGTTGGAGGGAGGAAAGCACCTTGGAAAAGCTGCCCAAGAGCAAACATCAAAATGCCTGCACCCTGCATGTGCTTTAAAAAAGTATGGAAACCCAGTGGGAGCCAATAGTCCGTGTTTCTTATTTCTGAAACTCCAGCAGGCTTCACTCTGCCAAAACCAACTTTTGAAATGGAAAAAAAGAAAGAGAGGGTGATTAACAAAGAAGAAAAGCCATGCTTAAATGATTTTTTTCCCCAGCTATGTCTTTCCTGCCACATTAATATACCTCTGGAGTGTATGAAAGTACTTGCCATCCAAAGCAGGTAGTAATGGCCCATCAAGACATTCCATGCCAGCTTCCTAAATGCCTTATCAAAGGTTTATTGAAGAATACAGTCATCTTGCTACTCTCACTGGTTTTAAAGAGTTCCATGAAGACAAATGAAATGCCTGCCCCTTTCCTTAATGCATTTCCCCCCAACCATTTCTGACAATGCCTTTCATGTATAAATCATACTTATCTGATACCATTTGGCTGGGCCTATCATATTAACAACAGAACCAAGACAAGGGCAGAGGTCTGAGTAAATGCATTATGTTCATTTAAAGATGCAGAAATGTGTTCACAGCATATTAAACCCCAGAGAGCAGCAGGCTATGTGTGTGCTACAATTTTACTGGTGCTGGTACTTAGGATCATAGAATGGTAAATATGTTATTGAAACTCTCTATATATGTAGATGTAGTTGAGACTCTATTATAAATAAAAATGAAATTAAGCAGCTGTCTTTACAAGTGGTTTTATTCAATCCACCCTTAAGTTACCTTTTTCTTTTTTGTCCTTATACAGTAGTAGAAGCAGATTCAGTGCTCCGGGCACTAGCAGTGGGTCTGAAATCTCTTGTGTATTAAAGACTGCTGTCCCATAACCACCATGTCTGTTCCTTAGGCTCTAGGCTTTTAGCCATCTTTGGTTCCTTACTATCCCTTGTTCTCTGTCTCTCATCAATTGCCATGTCCTGTTGTTGTTGTTTTTTTCTATCTGTTTCATCCTCTCTGTGGCTGCCCTCACTCAACACTTAATTACTTCTTGTTAGGATACTGTAATGATCTCTCTGAGGGTTTTCACATCCTGCTATTCCACCCAATCAATGCACCTGTGCTGTTCCACCCACTACACTGTGGTTGAGTGCTTATCCTGAAATAGTCCTAATCACATGCCTTCTTACTCACCACTTCTACTGCAAACATTAAAAGGCTTAAATTTGCTTGCATAAGAAATTTCTACAGCTTTGCCCTGGCATTTGAAATCATCCTCCATGAGATTCCAGAAGGACAACCAGTAACAATTCCATGCCAATATTTACTACTACTTCCCTTCATATATCCTATCTTCCCCCCAAATTAAGCTACTAGTACTTACTGTTCCCAATATGCATAGCAGACTTTCCAAGGCTTGGCTCCTTGCTTAAATTATTCTTTCCATCTTTCACACCCCATGACTACATATCCAAATCTTACTCATCCTTCAAGACTCATTTTAAAGGCCAATTCTCCAATGAAGTTTTCTCTGTTTCCCAAAGCCAGAGGTGATTGTTTCCTCCTTTGACCCTCCAAAATGCTTGCTCTTTGTCTAAGTTGTACTTTCTTCTTGTTTGGCCTGTATTAGAATAATTCCTTCTTATACACATAACAATTTTTTTTTATTTTCATATATCTAAATTCATATGATCTTCTTAACAACTCTGTGACATAGATAGGCTTCACTATACCTATCCTTCAGATAAAGAAACTGAAGTTTAGAACAATGAAATAACAGTTTGCGGCAGAGTCAGAAGTCAAACCCAAGTTTGCTCCTCCAATTCCAACTATGGTTGAAAATTACTTTTGAAAGGGAAAGGCAGATTTTAATTTGATGATAATCAGTTTTTTGGCTCAATTCATCTAGTTATCTCCTCCTTCTAAGTAATTTGGTTGTATAGATACCATAGGATAGTGGAAATGTTAAGTTTCAATCTGTGTTCTGCCACCTTCAATTTATATGTCCTTGGCAAACAACTTTCCTACTCTGGTCTTCATTTTCCTAATCTGTGATGTAAACATAATTGTGCTTACTGAGCCAGAATTAAGAGGAAAAAAAAATTTGCTAAGCACATATGAAATATGCAACGAACAGCAGAAGGAAGGTCAGTCACCACCACCCATTTGCTCACATGTCTGGACATTCCCTGAGGTCAGAAAAATTCATTGTAGTTCTCCATCACATTTGGGAAATGGAGAGTGAGAAGATAAACATCCCTACTCTTGCCAACAACTTTTACTTGACTTATATCCTAGGGTAAATCAATGGAGCAGATTGTTTCTGACCTTTTCTAAGTGAGATGAGTTCAGAAGTATCCTGAAGAAGCAACTTCATGCAAATGATAAGGTGTTTCTCATAAGTATGACCAGAGTACACCCAGGGATGGGAACCAATCATCTGGATTTAATGCAAAAAAACAATTTGTGATAGTGCCACTTTGGGGTGACTGGGTAATTTAGCTCAATCATCTAAAGAGGACAGTGCTCAACAGACCAAGGATTCCAAATTGATCTACATGTGGATCAGTTGTCCATGTAGCATGCTGTTCCAATAATTCCATCTAGCCTCACACTACTTTGTCATTGGATCTTTCTCCTGGCCAGTTATCAGGAGACTGGATGATTGATTTAAAGTGGGAATAAATAATAGAGACAGAAATAAGGGGCAAACAAGGTAGAAATCTTTTTAAAATACAGTATATATTCATGCTGAGCCTGAAGCCTTGTGGTGGCTGGTACCATGGATCTGTCTCTCTCCCAATTGTGTGAGCTGGGCCCTCCCTGGAGAAGAAACCTGAGTTCCCCGAGATATGTGATCAGTTCTGGGGCCCCGCCAGCAGGCCAGGGGATCCCAAGGCAGGTGCTGGGCGTGGAGGCCACGGGGGCATAGGCTACCAAGGAGACAGAACTGAACCTCACATTACCCTGCTTGGCCCGGGAGGATGACTGGTTAGCCAGAGACGGGTAAGATTCCTCAGGGAAGGAACAACCTAAGACAGGCACAGTAGCAGAGGGGCCATCAGGAGAGAACTTGGGGATCATCAGAGGTGGGGCACAGACCCCCACCCTCCCAACCTTGCAAGGGCCTGAACCCTCGTCCCGTCTGAGGGAGGTCTCCTGCTCCCATGGCTGCTTTGCTTCCCACACTCAGCTCAGATCGGGACACAGGTGACAGACAGTGTGACTTGGCCCAGCTCAGATTGGGACCCAGGTAACAGAGACTTGGCTGACAGCAGCTGCCCTATATCTAAATCCAGCCTAGTACCAGGAATGGTCAGGGCCTACTCAAGAATGCAAATAATCCTTTCCACTAATATTTACAGGGTAAACTAAGATTGTTGGTAGAGTATTAAATTTGACAGTAAAATAATAATCAAGTTTTCAGATTAATTTAAATAGGCTAATTGAAATAAGTGAATATTCAAGAAAATTTAATTGTACTGGACAAAAAGCTGTTCCTAAAGTGTTAACTAAAATTTCTATTGGTAGTTCATCTCATGGTAAAATTCCTGAACATGCAATGAAACTAAAGCAGTCATATTTTTGTGCAAAAAATTAAAATTTAAAGTTATCAAGACTGCATTATAAAATTTACAAAAGCCTCCATTAATCAAAAAAGGGGGGATAGTAGGGTAATATCATGTAAGGAAAAATATCCTATAAGTAAATTACATCTAGAAAATTTTTACTTTACAAAATTAATTTTCATTTGTAATGCTAACAGCAAGATACCCATGAAAAACACACATGGTGTCTAAATAAGACAAAGGAAAATCGTTTGGGCAAAAATAAAAAGGATCCCAAATCAATTATATAGAAAAGATTCCTTTATTAACTTTCGGTCGAGAATATGTTTGTATATTTTCAGAAAACAACTCCAAGACCATGTGGATTCCTGCAACAGAGAGGAATTGACAGGTCTGCTCCAACCACGAAGACAAGAGGAGAAACAGTCCAGAGATGGGAGACACTGACGACGCCTTGCCACGCTAGCAGTCAGCAGCTGTGCGACGCAGCAGCTTGCCTAGGACCAAACCAGAGAGGGTTGGACCTGCATTGCCACCATGTGCCCACCATCCAGATATCATTGCTGACATGTACACATAAGGAACTGTTTGACATTGAAACGGGGAATCAGAACTGTTGGACATTGAAATTGGGCTCAAACATTTTTTGTTATTATATGTTTATTTCTAGTCTGCAGAGGCAAGATTTTTTAAAGGAAAGAAAAAGGGGAAAAATAGATACAGAAGCAAAGAAGCATTGAACAGACTGTCAAACTACAGCAGGAAGGCAGAGGAGGTTTTGGGGCGGGGGGCTGTAAGAGATCAACTGAAGGACTTGTACGCATGCATATAAGCATAACCAATGGATAAAAAACACTGGGGGGGGAGGCAGGTAAAGGCATGTACTGGGGGGAAGGGGAGGGTGGGGGGAGGTCAATGGGGAAAAAAAGAGACATATGTACTACTATTTTTAATACTTCAAACAATTAAAAAAATAAAATAAAAAAATAAAAAAGACAACAAATTAAAAAAATAAAATAAAATAAAATAAAATAAAATAAAATAAATAAAATAAAATAAAATAAAATAAAATACAGTATATATTTCACCTTAATATAATACTCTCCAGGTAAGACAAAGACAAATACCATATGATTTCACTTATATGTGGAATCGAATGAACAAAATAAACTAACAAACAAAATAGAAACAGACACATAGATACAGAGAACAGATGGACATCTGTCAGAGAGGAGGGGGGTTGGGCTGCTGGGTGAAAAAGTGAAGTGATTAAGCAATGGAAAAATAAAACCTCAGAGACACAGAAAACAGTATGGTGATTACCAGAGGGAAAAGAGGGGTTGTGGAGGTAGAAGAGGGCAGTGGGGGGATTCATGGTGTTGGAAGGAGACTTAATTTGGGGTGGTGAACACACAATACAATATACAGATGATGTATTATAGAATTGTACACCTAAAACTCATATCATTTTATTTACCAACGTCACCACAATAAATTCAATAAATTTTTTAAAGTGTTAAATAAAAAATACAGTATACATACAGAAATGTATAAAAAACATACAATGTATTTTCAAAATGAACACACCCATGGAACTCTAACAAGGTCAAGAAATAGAATATTATCAATTTTTCCCCCCTTCTAACCACTAGTTTGCCCTCCAGGGAAGATTAATTTTGCCAAAAAGTCGGATCATGAAGGGGTGAAACTTCTGGAAGGCTATCGGTATGAAAGGCAAGACACACAGCAGTAAGAAGGAAGTGAAAATATGGTTTTTAACTGTAAGGCTGGCCTCTTCCTAGTCACACTATGACAAAGACCACAAGTGCAATGACAGCCTGGAATACTAGAGTGAGAACTGGACAATCTGGCAATGTGACTGCAGATGAGTTCCTTCATTTTTCTCATTTTCCCCTTCTAAGATGGAAAAAAATAATGCCTAACTTGAATGGCTGTTGTGACAATTAAGTGAAAACATGCATTTATATTTTATTATAGAAACTTAGTAAGTTCTCAATGAATAGGAACTGCTATTTTGTCATCTTTATTATTGGTGACTTTATACTCCCAACAAACAAAAGTCTTGGACAGGATGGCTTCACAGGTGAATTTTAACAAACATTCAAAGAAGAACTTACACTTAGCCTTCTCAAACTATTCCAAAAAATTAAAGAGGAGGGACCATTGCCATGCTCATTTTTATTATCCTAATTACAAAACCAGATAGACTCTACAAAGAAAGAAAATTGTAGGCCAGTATCCTGGGTGAACATAGATGCTAAAATCCTCAAAAAATATTAGCAAACTGGCTCCAGCAATACATTAAAAAGATCATACACCATGATCAAGTGGGATTTAATCCTGGGATGCAAGACCGGTACAATATTTGCAAATCAATCAATGTGATATACCACATAAACAAAATGAGGAATATAAAAATCACATGATCATATCAATAGATGCAGAAAAGGCATTTGATAAAATCTAGTACCCATTTATGATAAAAACCTTCACTAAAGTGGAATTAGAGAGAACATACCTCAACAAAATAAAGGCCATATATGACAAACCCACAGGTAATATTTTGCTCAATGTGGAAACATTAAAAATGTTTCCCTTAAGATCAGGAAGAAGACAGGTATGTCTGCTTTCACCACTCTTATTCAACACTAGTGGCCTGGTGCACAAATTCGTGTACACTGAAAGGAAATTAGAAGAAATATTTTAATATCACTATTTGCCCTTTCTCTATAATAGAAGTGTCAACCAAATTCATGATTGACAATGACAGATGGAAACACACTTGTGCGATTGGCACCAGTGAGAGCTTTATATGTATCACACATGTGTGAGTCAACATTTATTTTTAAATTGCCAGTGCGTGCCATATGTATTGGCCAGTCAGCAGGTCGGATGGTCAGATGGATGGATGGTCGGTCACTTAGCCTTTTATATATATAGACTAGAGGCCCGGTGCATGAATTCATGCACCAGTGGGGTCCCTTGGCCTGGCCTGCAGGATAGGGCTGAAACTGGCTCTCCAACATCCCCTGAGGGGTCCTGGATTGCAAGAGGTCACAGGCCAGGCCAAGGGACCCCACTGGTGCATGATCGGGGCTGGGAAGGAATGCGGGAGGGCTCCAGGGCATGTCCGGCCCATCTCGTTCAGTCCCGATCGGCTGGAACCCAGCAGCAAGCAAACCTACTGGTTGGAGCATCTGCCCCCTGGTGGTCAGTGCACATCATAGCGAGTGGTTGAGCAACCTTAGCATATCATTAGCATATTATGCTTTGATTGGTTGAACGGATGACTGGATGACCAGACACTAAGTATATTAGGCTTTTATTATATAGGATAGTATTGAAAGTCCTAGCCACAACAATCAGAAAAGAGGAAGAAATAAAAGGCATCCAAGTTAGAATGGAAGAAGTAAAGCTCTGATTATTTGCAGATGACATGATACTGTATATAGAGAATCATAAAAACCCTACCAAAAAACCCATGGGCATTAAGAACTGAAAAGTGAATTCATTAATAGCAGGATACAAAATTAATATTCAGAAATCAGTTGCATTTTTATACACCAGTAATGCATTATTGGAAAGGGAAACTAAAAAAAAAAAAAAAATCCATTTACAATTGATTCAAAGGATGTAAAAGACCTATACTCAGAAAATTAGAAGACACTGAAGAAATTAATCAAAGAAGATACAAATAACTGGAATTATATACCATGTTTATGGATAGGAAGAATTAACATCATTAAAATGACCATAGCACTTAAAGTAATGTATATATTCAACCCTATTCTTATCAAGACACCAATGGCATATTTCACAGAACTAGGACAAATATTCCAAAAATGCAAATGGAACCACAAAAGACCCTGAATAGCCACAGCAAGCATGAGAAAGAAGAACAAAGTTGGAGGAATCACACTATGTCATATCAAACTATACTTTAAGGCCATAGCAATCAAATCAGCATGGTACTGGCTTAAAAACAGACATACAGATCAATGGGATAGAATAGAGAGCCAAGAAATAAACTCACACCTTTATAGCCTATTTATATTTGACAAAGGAAGCCAAAACATAAATGGGGTAAATATAGTCTATTCAATAAGTGGTGCTGAAAAAATTGAACAGATACATGCAAAAATAAAATAAAGCTAGACCACCTTCTTATACCATACATAAGAATAACTCAAAATGAACTAAAGACTTAAATTTTAGACTCAAAACTATGAGAATCCTAGGAGAAAATGTAGGCATTAAACGTTCTGATATTTCTCATGGTTTGATTACCTCAAACTAAAAAGTTTCTGCATAGCAAAGGAACCCATAAAAATACAAAGAGAAAAAAAACCTTCTAAATGGGAGAACACATTTACTTATGTTACATCTGATAAGGGTTAATATTCAAAATTTATCTTAAAAAACTTATACCACTCAACACCAAATAAACAATCTAATTTAAAAATGGCAGAGGATCTGAAAGACCTTTTCCAAAGAGGACATACAGAAGGCCAATAAACATATGAAAATATGCTCAATGTCACTAATTGTCAGAGAAATGCACATTAAAACCACAATGAGTTATCACCTCACACTTGTCAGAATGGCTATCAACAATAAATCAACAAATGACAAGTATTGGTGATGATGTGGAGAAAAGGGAAACCTAGTGCACTTTTGGTGGGAATGAAGATTAGTCTGTTGCTGTGGAAAACAGTATGGAGTTTCCTCAAAATAAAAATGGACCTGTCTATTACCCAGAGATTCCATTTCTGGTAATTTATCTGAAGAAACCCAAAACACTAATTCAACAGAATATATGCACCCTTATTTTTATTTCAGCATTATTTACAGTAGCCAAAATTTGGAAGCAGCCCAAGTGTCCATCAGTAGATGAGTGGATAATAAAGCTGTGGTACATTTACACAATGGAATACTACTCAGCTGTAAAAAAGGAGGAAATCTTACCCTTTGGACAGTATCAATGGACCTGGAGAGCATTATACTAAGTGAAATAAACCATTCAGAGAGAGACTAATACTATATGATTTCAGTCATATGTGGAATCTAATGAACAAAATTAACTAACAAGCAAAATAGAAACAGACTCATAGATAGAGTGTGTGCTGACCATTGTCAGGTGGTAGTGGGGGAAGGTTGGCTGGGGGAGAGGGGATTGAGCAAAAAAGAGAAAAACCTCATGGACATATACAACAGTGTGGTAATTGACAAAGGGAGGGGGAGGGGCAGGTGGAGGAGGTTATAGAGGGGATAAATGGTGATGGAAGGGGATTTGACTTGGGGAGGTGAACACACAATACAGATGATGTATTATAGAATTGTACACCTGAAAACTATATAATTTTATTAACCAATGTCACCCCAATAAATTCAATAAAAAGGAAAAAAATGAAATAAATAAAACAGTCTTTATATTTTAAATATAGAAAAACAAATGCAATTTTATTTGACATCTACTTTTTAGGAACCTTAAAATGTGCTTATATAAAATCAAACTGATTGTAATTTTAAAACAGTATTTATCTCTATTAACTTTTCTAAAAACAGTTTTTCTTATCAAGCGAATGCTAGTTCATCATTATTAGCTGGGAATTCCTTTGTAATATTTTTCAGATTATCAAAGATGTCATTAGCTGAATCACACAAACCTCATTACTTGATCATATGTGACAATGATTCAACTGTCATTAAATTAGAATTAAAATATTTTTCTGATGATCTTGACTTTTAACATGCATTTTTATATCTATTGATGGCACTCTAATGAGAATTATTGGCAGCAGAGCTACCACAGATATTAGAAATCATTTTTCCTTATGCCATATATGAAGGGTCAATTGATATTTTTACCTTGAGATGGGATTTTCAGGTACAAGAGCCAAGAAATTTGAACTGATTGTGAAATACTTGATTCTTAAAGGCAAGTCACAAAAACTGTGCCATTTTTGGAGATTAAACACTGTTGCTTTCTTTGGGGTTGGCCATGAATAGAAATAGCTATGTATGGAATTCCTTTGCTTTGGAGGAATTGCTTTTGTTTTTTAATAGTTAAACCAGATTTATCTTCAGAAATGAAATGTCTCTCTGGATAATTTCTAGGGAATTCACTGTAATTGAAGCTTGCACATTTGGCAATCTGTTTGCCCTTTCACATTATGCCATCACTCATTCATAACCTTGTCATAAACCAAGTAACCAGAAGACTCCTAGCAGTAAAATGAGATAGAGAATATATTGATGACTTCTCCCCTCAAGGTCTCTGGTTTAGAAACTCCCCACCCAAGTTGAGGGAGGGAAGCCTGTTTGAGGTCCCTAAGCTGTTTTCTATCCATTTAGTTCACTTAACACCTTATCAGGCCAAGTCATTTAAAGAGGATTAAAATTAATGTCCAAGATCATTAAATGTAAGTGAACATATCCGGGAAATTTAATCACTCTGTCTAATCAACCTAAAGGCTCTAAAAACTAAACAAGAAGTCTATGACAGGAATTATACCAGAAAGGTCAACAGGTGCCAACTTCCCTAACACCAGATCATGGGCTTCAAAACAAGGGCCAGTCAAAAATGACAGACTCCAGCCATGCTGATGTATGGAGACCTTCTTGGGTGACCCAAGGTGGCAATCCACAATGTAATGGCTCAACAGTGAGGAAGAAACAGTGAAGAAGGATCAGGAAAACAATAATCTGGTTATGACATATAATATATGCCTAGAAACACATGTCAATTTCACCCAGACGGCCTTTTTAGCCTTGAAAAATTGGATCAACACAAATGAATGGAGTTCTGAAAGTTCAAAAGGTTTTCATTGAGAAAAAGAAAATGAAAGAAAAGATTGCTTCCTTAAAATCAAACAATCATTCAGGAGGCATACAATGCTATTACTTCCAAATGTCTCTCATTATCGCACTGAATATTTTTGTCTCAGATTTATGGCAGTTCAAGTTTGTTTTCCTTCAAATATTTCTTTATCCAAACAACCCCTTTTAATTTGGAAATTGGAAAAAAAATAATTCCCCATAGACATTCGCAGGCAGCTGCTACATAATGTTGCAAATTTACTTTCAAATGGGATCCAATTTTTGCTCATTTTCAACATGAATCTTTTTGTTCTGTATAGTAAAATCATGCATTTATATTTCTACTGCTTTTTGTACTTCTCTTGTTAAGACTTCTAGGCCCTGAATATGAAATTCAAGCTTTTGAATGCAGATTAATAAAACTCAGAAACAAGAACAGATTTCTGTTCTCAAGAACACACATAGCCATGCTGAAATCATCAAGAGCAGTGTGAATCAGAGAACAAAGTCTGACTCAGCAGACAAATACAGGGGTGGGCAAAAGTATGTTTACAGTTGTGAGTGACATTCTTTTGAGTTAATAAAGCTATTTTAATAATTATAAGCTGCATGTTTTTTTCTATACAAACAACTGTAAACTTACTTTTGCCCACCTCTGTATGTTTATTGCAACTACATCTTAGTCACTTGAATTGAACAGGCAAATTCACTTAGCAATTCAGTTATCACATCAAACCCCCAAGGCTTCTTTCATCTTGGATAATATTCTTATGCCTTCCAGATGCTGACAACATGAAGTGGTAACCATGATGTCTGTTGTATGTGTGTGTGTGGGGGGGCAGTCAGGAGGTAGCCAATAGCATCCCTCAGGAAACTCCTAGTGAGAGTGTTTTTTTTGCATGGCAGTACTAGTAAGTGCTGTATACATGCAGTCTTTGTGTTGTTTGGAAAGGGTTTAAAATGTAAAGTTTGCAGAAAGATGGTAAGACAGAGTGGCCGTAGACAATCTATACATATAAAAGCCTAAGCGACAATTACAATGGAACGACTGGAATGACCGGTCACTATGAAGTGCACTGACCACCAGGGGGCAGACGCTCAATGCAGGAGCTGCCTCCTGATGGTCAGTGTGCTCCCACAGCAGGAGCGTTGCTCAGCCAGAAACCAGGCTCATGGCTGGCTAGCACAGCAGTGTTGGCGGGAGGCTCTCCCACCTCCATGGCAGTTCTAAGGAGCAAGCGGCGAGCAGTAAGGAGTGAGTGGCAAGTGGTAAGGAGTGAGTGGTGAGCAGTTAGGAATGAGCGGCAAGCAATTAGGAATAAGTGGTGAGCGTTTAGGAGTGCTGAGCGCCGAGCCCGGCTCGGGCTCCTCCCCGCCACCTGCTGCTTCACACACTGCTACATTCCAGAGGGATCAGGCCAAAACTGGCAGTCCAACATCCCCCAAGGGGTCCCAGATTGTGAGAGGGCACAGTCCAGGCTGAGGGACCCCAACCAGTGCATGAATCCATGCACTAGGCCTCTGGTCTACTGTATAATTAGCTTCTACTGAAATCAAAGACTTACATGATATGTTATCTTGTTGTCAACTTAACATGATTGCAAAAGATTTAATACATATCACACTAGGCCTCTCATGCATGTATCACCCCCCCACACACACAACATGTGAAGAATTTGTAGATTCCATTTACAGTAGGTCTGCCTTTTTCCCATCCTGAATAAAATTTGCTACTTAGTTTACAATGTAGGTTGTTTTTAGTCAGTTTCATATAGATGAAAGTTAAACACCAAACTGTCCCCATGTAAAATTTTCCTTTGAGTTTTAACTTATACTATTCTCCATATATTTAGGTCTACCAATGACAGATCCAAGCCATTTTGAGGTAGCTTAGTTTTTTTGTTTGTTTGTTTTTTTAATATATTTTATTGATTTTTTACAGAGAGGAAGGAAGAAGGATAGATAGTCAGAAACATCGATGAGAAAGAAACATTGATCAGCTGCCTCTTGCACACCTCCTACTGGGGATGTGCCCGCAACCAAGTTACATGCCCTTGACCGGAATCAAACCCGGGACCTTTCAGTCTGCAGGCTGACGCTCTATCCACTGAGCCAAACCGGTTTTGGCTGAGGTAGTTTAGTTTTAAATAGTATTAGAAATACCCATTTTTTTGTCCAGGGATAGGTACAGTACACTTAGGATTTGACACTGTGAAATGTTTCCTTGTGTTCAGTTCCAGTTTGAGGTTAGGGTAGGGTAGGGATGAGAGATGGGTTGAGGCTAGTTTCCAATTCAATCCTATTTGCAAAAAGAGAAACCTGATCCCACATACACATGACTCAGTATAAGAGATCTTTGCTATTTGAGGTAGGGGTCTCCAATTTTAACTCTTTTTTTAAAAGGGAAAACCTGGATACAATACATCTAAGTAAAGGGCAGGTTTTTAGTTTATGTAAGGCTCAAAAGAAAAGAAAAGCCTCCTTAGGCATATTTCTTTGGTTACAAATTTATTCTAACCTTTTCTAGGCAAGACACATTTCACTCTCCAGTTTTCAACCTATAAATATAAGGGTGCACAGGAACAATACAACCCTTTCTAGATCATCTCTCTATATAAAACCCTAATATGCAAATAGACTGAACTGCGGAACAACTGAAGAACCAAACAACCAGTTGCTATGATGTGCGCTGACCACCAGGGGACACGAGCGGAACATGGTGGGTATTGGCAGCAAGCAGCAGGGCACAGAACATGGTGGGCATTGGCCATGACAGGTGGTGGAGCAGGTGAGTGGTGGTACCAGACCAAGGCGGGGTGCCGGTCACTGTCATCGGGGCAAGCCTCTGGTGGTTACTGAAAATTCTTTGCTCCTGCCCGCCATGGTCCCACCTGGTGCTTGCACCTGCTGCTGGTGCCAGAGCCACCACTTTCACCTGCTGCAGGCGCCAGAGCTGCCACTCACACCCACTGACAGCACCTGGCATCGGCCCCAATTGCTCAGTGCCATCAGCAGGTGCGGGCAGTGGCGGCCAACCCTAATTGCCCCTCAGGGCTTCTCCACCTCCCCCTGCTCCTGAAGAGCGATCAGGGCCAGCAGCCACTGTTCACACCCACTGCTGGAGCAGGCCACAATTGCTCCGCACCATCAGTGGGTGCAAGCAGGGCTGGCACCATCAGTGTATGGGAGCGGCAGCAGCGGGATCAGGGGCCAAGGCAGGAGGGGCTGAGACCTGCCCCTGTGTTCATCACAGCCTTGTGGCCCACAGTTCTTTTCAAGATACACAAATTCGTGCACTGGTCCCCTAGTTAAAGTATAAAGTTAGTTGTTCCTCTATCAAATATTAGCCATGATGGTATCCTTATTTACAGGATTTAGTCCCCTCACTCCATGCCTATCACACATACTATGCTAACTCCTAATGGATTGTTGTCCTTGAACAAGATCACCATTCCCATCTGTGAGATTATATGCTGCTCCTTAGAGCATATGTTACTCCAGTTCTCAAGAGTTAAAAATGTCCAGACAGTTGGTAACCTTAAAAAAATCAAAGGAAAAATGAATTAGCAGAAAATCATCAAAAATCAAAGAAAAATCTAAATTACATTCCATAGATATATGTATACTTGGTTGAAACATGCTAAATGGAGCCAAAAAGTGAATGAATGTTTTTAATCTAAATACTGCATTCATTCATTGGCTTAATATAATACCTCGCTCTTTAAAAATATGGTTAAAAGTTATGAATACAGTCCTGTAAAAATGACCACAGCCAACAATAAATGCATAAGAGATGGGCTGCAGGGTTAAGGCACTGAGTCTGTCAAGCAAAAAGGAGAATAAATCTCCTCTGGGAAGAGAGAGACTGTTACAACAGTTGTGAATTGGTACTGCTCATTTTGTGAGGTGTGTGACAGAATTAAATTATAGTTTATGCACAAATGTGAGGTCCATAAATCAATAGATAGAGGTATCATATAATCTTTTTTTTTCTTTATTATGTATTGGTTTCAGGTGTACAGCTTAGAGGGTAGCCAGGGGTGGGCAAACTTTTTGACTCGAGGGCCACAATGGGTTCTTAAACTGGACAGGAGGGCCGGAACAAAAGCATGGATGGAGTGTTTGTGTGAACTAATATAAATTCAAAGTAAAGGAGCAGAGGCTAGAGCAAGAGAACCGGATAGAACAGCCGGATCCGGCCCGCGGGCCGTAGTTTGCCCAAGGCTGGGTAGACAATCATATTCTTTATATGGTGTACCCTTGATATTTCTAATACCCCAACTGGTGTCATACATAGTTATCACAATGTTATTGACTATATTTCCTATGCTTTATTTACTTCCTCAGAACTATTTTGTAGCTACAAATTTATACTTTTTAATCCCTTCACCTTTTTAACCTAGTGCCCCAACTCCCTCCCCTCCACTCTGGCAATCACCAGTTCTCTCCCTGTATCTATGAATATGCTTCAATTTTGGATGTTTGAATATAAGTGAAATCATGTGGTATTTTCTTTATCTGACTGACTTATTTCACTTAGCATAATACTTTCTAGGTCCATTCATGATGTCCCAACTGGTAAGATTTTATTCTTCTTTTATGGCCTAGTATCACTGCTTTTGAATCTATTTGTCCATTGATGGGCACATGGGCTGCTTCCATATCTTGGATATTGTAAATAAGGCTTCAATAAAAATAGGGGTGCATATATTCATTTAAATTGGCTTTTGGGTTTCTTCAGATAAATCCCCAGAAGTGGAATCCCTGGGTCATAAGGCAGGTCAGTTTGTTTGTTTGTTTATTTATTTATTTATTTATTTATTTATTTATTTATTTATTTAAAGTATTACAGATGTTTCATTTCCCCCCCCCATTTGCCCACCTCCACCCAACCTCTGCCCCATTTTTAATCTTTTGAAGAAACTCCATAACGTTTTCCATAGTCATCACCAATCTGCATTCCCACCAAAAGTTCACTAGGTTTCCTTTTCCCCCACATCCTCACCAACACTTGTCATTTGTGGATTTATTGTTGACTAGAGGCCCGGTGCACAAAATTTGTGCACTTGGGGGGTGTCCCTCAGCCCAACCTGCACCCTCTCCAATCTGGGACTCCTCGGGGGATGTCCGACTGCCTGTTTAGGCCCGATCCCATAAGGATTGGGCCTAAACAGGCAGTCGGACATCCCTTTCACAATCCTGGACTGCTGGCTCCCAACTGCTCGCCTGCCTGCCTGATTACCCCTAACCACTTCTGCCTGCCAGCCTGATCACCCCCTAACCACTGCCCTGCCAGCCTGATTGACACTTAACTGCTCCCCTGTCAGCCCAATCGTCCCCAACTGCTCTCCCCTGACAACCCAGTCACCCCCAAATGTCCTCCCCTGCATATTCCCTCTTTATTAGATAGGGCTTTTTCTTTAACATATTGGACATCCCTAACTGGTTTGGCTCAGTGGATGGAGCATTGGCCTGCAGACTCAAGTGTCCCAGGTTCAATTCCGGTTGAGGGCATGTACCTTGGTTGGGGGCACATTTCCAGTGGGGAGTGGGCAGGAGGCAGTTGATCGATGTTTCTCTCTCATAGATGTTTCTAGCTCTCTATCCCTTTCCCTTCCTCTCTGTAAAAAAATCAATAAAATAGATTTTTTTAAAAAAGAAATATTTAAGATTCCTCCATATCTGCCTGGCTGGTGTGACTCAGTGGTTGAGACCCCAGGCTGCCGCCACTGGGAGGGGGATCGTGCTGTGGGAGTGTGTGCCCCTCCCAGGCTGAGACCCCAGCCCAGGCTGCCACCACTGGGAGGGGGGTCATGCCGTGGGGGTGTGTGCCCCTCCCAGGCTGAGGCCCCAGCCCAGGCTGCCTCCACTGGGACAGGATTGCGCCGTGGGGAGTGAATTTGTTTTTGTTTTTTATAAAGGGTCAGGAGGGCCTCTGGGCAGCATTCCACCAGGCCGCTTACTCTGCCGGCTCCCAGCAGTAGCCTTCCCTGAGACTGGGGGACTCCAGCGGGGTTGAGAGGACTGGGTGTCGCCATCTTGTGGCTATGGGCGCCGCCATTTTGTCACGGAGTGATGGTTAATTTGCATATTACTCTTTTATTAGATAGGATAGCCATTCTGACAGGTGTGAGGTAATAAATCATTGTGGTTTTAATGTGCATTTCTCTGACAATTAGTGACGTTGAGCACCATTTCATATGTCCATTGCATTGCCCTTCTGTATGTCCTCTTTGGAGAAAGGTCTGTTAGAAGATTTCAAACATGGCTTTCTTTGAGACTGTATTCATAGGATTCCACTGGTTAAAATATCATTCTGGCATTCATATAAGAGTAGAAAAGGAGAAGCCTGAGGGCATAATTGACACCTATTCACTGGACATCAAGTACTTTTTTTATTCATATATTGAGAAACATTGCTCTATTACTTGTTCAGGCCCAAATAATAGAGCAATGAAACAAATACTCATAGTCTCATGATAGGTTAGTTTTACAGCCTACCTTTTTCCCACTTGTGGGTCTGAGGAAACTAAAATAAACTTTGACCATGCAGAGACCACCATATTTCTGCCTTTAAAATCCCTATGATTTAGGAAAGAAACCCCCAAATGGTCTGCAAAATAACATGAGTAGCTGCTTTCATAGTTTCAAGGGTTTGTGGTAAATACTTGTATGAAACTGAACAGGTAATATTTTGATAACTTCTACAATGTTTATTTATGTTTATGTATTTTTATCCCACCCAATTCTCCAGAGGTCATGAGTCAACATAAATCATATACTCTACAATAAGATAAAAATAAATGTGGAGTTTTTGCTCAAGATAGCAGATTAAGGACATACATCTTCAACTTCTTCTGTCCCACATTATAAAATACATAAAAATATGTTTTATAGGAAAGTAATAAATGGAAGTCAATACTGATAAAGAAGAAAATTACCATAAATTTTAGGGAATCCCTAAAGTATCAAAAAGAGATTGTACTAAAACTAAGGTAAACATATATATGGGAGGTCACTTTAAGCTCACAAGCAATAGATGCAAGTAGCTGGAATGACTCCAGGATAACTGTCAGGGTATTTAACTGGGGAACTGTTTTCCATAAGTGTAATAGAAAAAGAGATGATTGAGATGATAAAGGAAAAAATGAAAGAAGTAATAGAAGAAAAATTCCCAGAGCTATAGAAAGACACACCTTTAGAAATACAAGGGACTATCTCATGCCAAATAGAATGAATGAAAAAGACACTCATCTACATATATCCTGGGTAAATTTCATAATCCCAAAGATAAGGAAAAAAAATAAAAGTTGTCAGATATTACATAAAAAAGAACAAGAATAAGATTCACATCAGATTTATCTTCAATAATACTAGATGTTAGAACATGAATTAGTGAAAATGAAAATTATTGTGAACCTTGAATCCTAGTTCTAACTAAACAATCTTTCATGCAAAAAGGTGAAATAAAATAACTTTCAGGTACACATGGAGCCAAAAAGCTTATAAATTTCAGTCACTTTTTCATTTCTTGATGTTTTATTTCAGCAAAATAAATAATAAATACAAGAACAAAATATATCATACAAGAACCAGAATTGAACAAAAAAATCTGTGGAACTTATAGTTAAGTCCAATGATTAGTTAATGAATAATATTTTTAGAAGTAAAAAGAACAATAACAATAAGAAATTAAGTATCAAATGCTCTAGTCCTGGATCAGTTTATTGGAGTGCGGTCCCATGCATCAAAATGTTGCAGGTTTGATTCCAGATCATGGCACATACCTAGATTATGAATTTTATCCACAGTCAGGGTGTCCAAGAGACAACTGATGGATATGATGTTTTTCTCACACATCTATGTTCTTTCTTTCTCCCTTCCTCTCTCTAAAATCAATAAAAACATATCCTCTGGTGAGTATTAAATAAAATGCTCTAAAAATGAAAGAGGGAAATGGCAATCAATGAACACATGCTAAAGTTCTTGTTATGGTCCAAAGGTCACCAACACTGACTCTATCAATACAGAAATGCACAACAGTAGCGGTGGCCTAGAACCTGGAATGTAGAATCAGATTGGCTCAGTCAAATCCTAATCTCTGCTATTTGCTCACTGTATGACTTTGGGAAATTTACTTATCTCTCTTTGCCTCAGACTTTTTCATCTGTGTAATGGAGATAATAATTATAACTAATAATTCATGGAAGTGTTATGAAGCTCAAATTAGTTAATATTTGTATAACAATTGGAACAGTGTCTGGCACTCAATAAATGTCAACTATTATCATTTTTAGTATCAACTCCAGATGTTGACTTTTAAAATATAAGATTGAATATGTGGAAAGAATGTAAAGGTTAACACTTTAGTAATAGATTTAGGGAAGTATAATTTCCAAACCATTAGAGGTTAAAGAAACACATAGAATAAGAAAAACATAACAGAGGAAACAAAAGGCTGGAGAGAAAAAAACAATAACAACAATAACCAATACTGTTGTACATAGAAACCAAATTAAGATAGCATGGAAATATATAAAATTATTATACATGGAAAGATAAACTGAAAATTCATAGTCCATAATCATAGTGAGAAACATTAACTTAGCCATCTAAGAAATCAACAGATTGAATGAACAAAAATGCAATTAATCATCCATTAAGTCACAAAGAAATCTCAAGAAATTCTCAAACATAGAGATCACACACGACATATTCTTTAACCAAATTCAATAAAATTAGAAATTGACTATAAAAGGATGGACAAAAATATTTAATGCTTTTCTAAACAATTGTTGGATTAAAGTAAAAAATGACTACAATATATGTACTATTTAGAAATAAACAATAATGAGAACACTGTATACTAAAACCCTGGCATGCATTCAATACAGAATTCAAAGGGAAATGTCATATAATTTATTAGAAAATATTCAAAATAAATGGTCTATGTTTTTACACAAGATAGTAGAAACAGAACAGCAAAAAAAAAAAAACAACTCATAGAGAGTGAGAAATTAATTAATAAAGACAAAGCACAAATTAATAAAATACAAAATTAGACTTGATCAATAATACTAAAAGCTGGTTCTAAGAAAACATAAATAAAACAAATCTTTGCAATTATGTCAAGAAAAGAAGACACATCTAAACAAATTAGGAATATGGAAGCAGGTATAACTACAGTTATTGAGGAGATTTTGTACATTATTAGTGGCCCGGGGGGGGGGGGTGGGTTCCCTCAGCCCAGCCTGCACCCTCTCCAATCGGGGACCCCTTGGGGGATATCTGACTGCCAGTTTAGGCCCAATCCTGGGGATCAGGCCTAAACCAGCAGTCGGATATCCCTCTCGCAATCTGGGACCACTGGCTCCTAACCACTCACCTGCCTGCCTGCCTGATCACCCCTAACTGCCTCTGCCTGCTTGCCTGATTACCCCTAACTGCCTCTGCCTGCCTGATCGCCCCTAACTGCCCTCCCCTGCTGGCCTGATCTTGTTCCCAACTGCCTTCCCTTGCAGGCCTGATCTCACCCTTAACTACTCTCCCCTGCCAGCCTGATCTCACCTCCAACTGCCCTCTCCTGCTGGCCTGGTTGCCCCCAACTGCCCTCCCCTGCCAGCCTGATCTCGCTCCTAACTACCTCTGCCTTGGACCCCACCACCATGGCTTTGTCTGGAAGGAAGTTGGACATCTGGAAGATGGCTGGTCGACTGGGTCTAATTAGCATATTACCCTTTTATTAGCATAGATAGATTATATAAGATAGGATTACTTAAATGGGGGAAAAAGCCTTTTTCAGCAGGAGGAGATGCTCTTGGCAGACAAAAATACATAATCCCTCTATCTGGACTGATAGCCAGCCATATGCACTATACTGCCAAACCGGTCATTAAAAAATTGAATTGCTTTCTTACACCTTACACCAAACAGCTGTTGCCCTTAAAACCCCTCCTCAGCCCCCACCTTAGGTTCTGCCTTCATAGTTCACCCAGATTTGGTTCTGATTGGTTGGTTTCTATGCCAGTCAGCGTCAAAAGTTCCATCTCCTAGGCAGCCATTGGCTCCTGGCATTTCACCCAGATTTGGTTCTGATTGGTTGGTTTCTATGCCAGTCAGCATCTCCGGGCCTGATCAGAGAGGCAGGGCTGATCAGCAGCCCCCCAGGTTGCTGGTGAGCAGGCTGAACTGCTGACCTATCAGAGAGAGAGAGAGGCTAGGCTGTTTATCAGCCCCACCTCTCTCTCTCTCTCCGAGAGGTCAGCAGTTCAGCCCGCTCACCAGTCCCCACCCACCCAAGCCTGCTGCGCGCCCAGCTTGGCATTCATTCGTCTCTTCGGTCATTTTGGATGTTACGGACCCTGGGTCTTTATATATATAGATAAGAGAGTATACAGTCTTATTCCAATAATTTAGAAAATCAAGAAAGTTCCCATGTCATGTAAATTTCTTCAGAACATAATGAGATGAATAATTTGCTTTCATGTTCTACAAGGCTATACTACCTTAATATACACAAAAGACACATTTAGCACTAAATGAAAAACTATAGCCAATCCCATCTCTGAAAATAGATCTGGGTTGCAGACTGCCAACCTCTCTCTGTTTTGGCACATGGTGGAACGAGCTAGAGAGCTATATGAGAACTCTTTAATTAGGGCACTAATACCATTCATAAGGGCTCCACCCTCAAGACTTAATCAATTCCCACAAGCCCACCTACTAACCTCATCACCTTTGGGAGTTAGAATTTCTACATATGAATTTTAGGGGGACACAAACATTCTGACCATAGCAGAGGCATTGCTTTGAGATGGGATGTGTTCACAAGCTGAACATACCAAGTATATTATTTGTTGAAGCAAATGATCTGGTTGATAGCAGAAAATTGACAATGCCTCTCACTCTAATGTATGTTTTGGGTCTTCTCTGAGGGGTGTGGGTATGGATATAAGAATTTATGATTCCCTCCCCTTCTATTCTGAGCTATAGAAACTAAGCCTGACTCTCTCATGCTTAGACACAGTGGTCTTCCATTTGTGCTCAAGTGTCTGATCTCTAAACTTGAAGTGGATTGTGTCATTCTTTTCCTGGACTCTGCTTGGTGGAGAAGGTAATGGGGTACACATGAGGCTCCTGTACAAAAATCAATTCTAATGCCCCCTCTCCAAATTCTCACTGGGCTCTTCCTATACAGAAAGATTTTTGTCTCCTCTCCTTCTAAATAAGGGTAAAACCAGCGAATCTAAGAAATCAAGATCTATAGTATAGATTGTAGTCACATGAAGTGTTATGCATTAAATATGTACAACTTTTTGCATATTAATCATACTTCAATAAAGTAGTTATTTGCAAAAGAAAAAAAGACTTATAAATTAGTCACTTTTTAATTTTTTTTAAGTTGGTTTCAGCAAAATGACTCAGTGATTCCACTTTTAGGAATTTATATGAAAAAACCCAAGACACTAATTCAAAATAATATCTGTACATTGCAGCATTATTTACAATAGCCAAAATTTGGAAACAGTCCAAATGTCCATCAGTAGATGAGTGGATGAAAAACTTCTTTTGTTATTCTAATTTAACTCTGACATTCCTTTCCCCGAGGCTGTGGAAGCCAGTCTAGTTTGAGTGGGGAAGGGTCATGTCAAATAAAGGGATTGTAGGGACAGAAAGTATGTGAAATATCATTAATTCACATATAATCCCACCACATCCAATAATATGCCATCAGTTACCTTCTTCCACAAATG
The DNA here is from genome assembly GCF_963455305.1 of Plecotus auritus. Lineage (NCBI taxonomy): Eukaryota > Metazoa > Chordata > Mammalia > Chiroptera > Vespertilionidae > Plecotus > Plecotus auritus. The sequence goes on from NC_137784.1 coordinate 127,824,040, forward strand.
AAAATTATCAGCAAGTGGCAGGAAAGAGTTCAAATCTTGGAGATCAAGCAACTTGAACAGGTTTATTTTTAAGGAATCTCTATATCTTAGCCTTCACATAAAACATTGTGTCAGCTTAACCCTGAAGGGGTCAATTCAGACTCTTCTAGTTAAAAAACCTATTACTGAAATGCTCCACTTGAGCAAGTCTCTCAAAGTCAGAATGATCTTTACTGACATTGTTTCAGTGTCTTGAGGAGATTTCATTCTTATTTGCAAAAACTCATGTAGCATCTTGTCCCTTAACAGCCAACATACTTCACAGAAAAGCACAGTCTCGGATTCACTGCTTGATTCTTCCTGTTAGCCAGAAGTGAAATCAGAGACCATATTTTGATCATATTCATAATTGTCCCATTTCTTTCAAAACTGAGATGTGTTTAGGAGGCAAGTTGTTGACCACCAGTTGTTTTTTATGAACTAATCTATTCAGATATTCACACAACCTTAATTTTTTTGTTTTACAGCACTGTACACATTGCAGATTCTCTCTCTGTAATAGCCCATATGCCCTATTTCCTGCAGTTAAAATCATCACTCACAAAATAAATCATTAACCAAATGAAGAACAACCCCCTACTTCTGTATTTTAGGCTGTCAGTGATAAACGGAACAATAATAAAAGTAATTGAATGCAACAATAATATATGCCCCACACATATGCTAAGAGCCAATTTATACTCTGTACATCAGTGGTTTTGTTTAAATATAGTGTGAAATATCTGCTTTAATGCACATATGATAGATAGTAATTGCTCTTCCTTTTGTTTGTCATTGATGTTTTGTAACATCCAGCAGGGTCATTTAACACATTTTTATTCTTTCTCTCTGAGCAGAATATTTGTCATTAAATTTGTAGCTGCTATCACAATCTTCTTGGAGTCAAGTAGCTTTTACATGGGTATTAAGTCTGAGTATGTATTTAGCTAGAAACCAAACTTATCAGAGACTCAACAGACTAGAAGTTGATTTTTATCTCACATAATATTCTGGAATAGGAAGGTTCAGGATTGGTGTGGAAGCTTTGCTCCAGAAGTCATCTAGAGATCTAGGCTCCTGCCAGTTTATCACTCTGCCTTCTCTCAAGCATTGCCCTCACCTGTACAGTCCATGATGGCTCACTACCACATCCATATCCCAGGTAGCAGATGATGGGTGAAGACACATGTCTCTTCCCTTTAAAGACATACTCCAAAAGTTGAACATATCACTTTCCCTCATATCTGGATGGTTAAATTCAGTCACATATTCACACATAGCTATAAAGAAGCTGAGCAATTGAATATTTATTCTGAGTGGCCATCAGTTTCTAACTAACACATCAGTTTCTGTTTTTGAAAAAAGAGGGTAATATGGACCTGGGTGACCTCTAACAGCCTCTGTAACATCTGATTTTGCTACAAAAAGCAAATACTTTACTAATTAACCTGTAGTTTGGCCTGTTTTTTGTTTTTAGTGAGAAAAAATCATTATTGCAAAGCATCATTGTGCACTTGCTTTGGAAATATTCAGTGTCGTGTGCTTTATTAAAAAAGGACATGAAAGTTGTGATACCTTTTATGCAAACTTTAACCAAAGTTTTATTTTTAACACAGATATCACCATATTTCCTAGTCATAGTTTTCTTCTTTTATTTTTTTTATTTTTATTTTTTTACTATTTATGTGAAATTATCACAACCACATTTTCACTTGTCCTAAAACATACAAATACACAGTCTATATTGGTATTTGAGTCTTACTCACTATTTAAGTTTATAAATTTCTGAGCATTTACATTACTGTTTTCTTAAGTTATTTTATACCTCATTGAATCATTTTGAATTATTAATCTATATTGATTTGAATTGAGGATATAATCAAGCACAATAATTAGGAACAACAAAAAATATAATACCTACAAATAACAAGATACAAATAACATGAAAATTGGAAAGTGAAGAGCCATATTATAAATGAATTATTAGGTAAGACAAGCTGACAAATTCTGTCCTTTAACACTGTAATAATTATTAGCAACATTAAAGAATTTCTTTTATAGTCATAATTGATCTTACATTTCAAATCTACAGAGCATGTGAATTAATTATATTGCCTTTTCTATTAAAACTATGGAACTCTATTGAAATCACTTGATAATCCTGCAGGGATCTGTTAATAGTCTGAGGCCTGCACTTTGAGACATGCCTTCTTAAAATTTAAGTTGACTGGTGTGGTTTGTATATTCATTTGCAGGATCCAACCAATCAATTTCAGTCTGGTATTGTAGGCAGCATAAAGACTCAAGGCAGGAGGGTATATGTTCCTATTTGGATTGGGGGTGGGGATGTAGCAGGAGGTTAGGAGCAAGGGAGGCATAGAATCAATATTATTGACTTCTTATTTAAATAAAATTTGATTAACACATACTTTAATATCTGAAAATTAGTCAGAGTCAGTGGTATAGTGTATTATAAAGTCACCTTTGCTACCCAATTGTTGCTTTCTCCACCTTTAGAAAGTGTTGGTAAGATGATATATATATATACATATACATATATATATATATATATATATATATATATATATAATATATATACACACACACACACACACACACACACACACACACACTGAGTGGCCAGATTATTATGATCTCTGAACGCATGATAATCTTGCCACTCAGTGTATATCTTATATAATAAAAGGCTAATATGCAAATTGTCCCCTCGACCAGGAGTTTGACCAGCAGACAGGCCAGCCAACTGCCCATGTCCTCTCCCCTTGGCCAGGCTGGCCGGACCACCCATGCACGAATTCATGCACCAGGCCTCTAATCCTCTAATATATATATTGAGTGGCCAGATTATTATGTGTTCAGAGATCATAATAATCTGGCCACTCAGTGTATATTAGAGGCCCGGTGCATGATCGATGTTTCTCCCTCATTGATGTTTCTGTCTCTCTCCCTCTCCTTTCCTGCAGGGGAGGGAAGTTGGGGGCGACCAGGCCTGTAGGGGAGGGAGGGCAGTTTTGGGGGACCAGGCCGGCAGGGGAAGGCAGTTGGGGGCGATCAGGCCAGCAGGGAAGCAGTTAGTTGTTGATCAGGCTGGCAGGGGAGTGGTTAGGGGGTGATCAGGCTGGCAGGCAGAAGCGGTGAGGGGCAATCAGGCAGGCAGGCAGGAGAGTGGTTGGGAGCCAACAGTCTCTGATTGTGAGAGGGATGTCTGACTGCCGGTTTAGGCCAGATCCCACAGGGAGGTCAGACATCCCTCGAGGGGTCCCAGATTGGAGAGGGTGCAGGCTGGGCTGAGGGACACCCCCCCAGTGCATGAATTTCATGCACTGGGCCTCTAGTAGTAGTATAAAATCCATGGGCACTGACAGTAGATTTGGATATAGGTCCTTAGAAAATATAATTGCTTTTGCAGAAAGAGTATTTAAAGTCCCTTTCCTTGACATTCTAATAGGCATATTGTTAGAGCTTATGGGGAAAAATAAATAAATAATAGTAACACCACACAGCTTTTTTATAACTCTGGAAAATTAGACAAGTAGCCTCCAAATCCTCTAAATAGGAAGCAGCTCCCAGAGATTGGTGCCATGAAGAATGATTTCAAGATAGCTTAGCGATATATTTGGACTGTATCTTCTTATAGAACATTGCTTTTTCCCTATCAAAAGTGCAATATATTTACTCTCCTTTGGAAACTGGTAAGGCTTTTGTACTTGCCTTCAGAGAGGACTTGTCCCTGCACCCAAGTACAGTGGATGAGAAGCTGGAAGAATATCTCAGCTGCAAAAGTGCCCCCTGAGGAGAGTGAGGTCTCAACCCCACACCAGAAACCCCTAAGCAAGAGCACCAGAACTGGGAAGAGGAGCCTTCAAAGAATCTGGCAGCAAAAATCAGTGGGGACTCTGTCCAATGGAAAAAGAAGGGAATCTGTTAGAATCTTAGATGTTCCCCTAAAGGGTCAACACACAGGAGATCACTCTTGGGCACTCACCCAGGGCTCTGGTAGATGGAAGGAGACACAGGGACTATGGAAGCAATAAAGAGAAGAGCTGGGTTGAGTGACTCTGGAGAGAGATTTGGAAGGTTGGCTACTGAGGTCCCAGTTCTGAGACAACATTCCACACCACCCTCAGGCTCCATCTTCCAGTGTCAGGTACTCTTATACTTATAGCACCATATGGAAGTGCACTAACCTGGTCCTCCAAATACTGGTGACACCATCCTGCCAACTTCAAGTCCAGCAGAAAGACAGACCACATGTTAAGACACAAAATAATTCTTAATAATTTCAAGAAGATTGAAATCATATCAAGCATCTGCTCAGATCACAATGGCATAAAACTAGATATAAGCTACAATTTAAAAAAAAACACAAAAAAAACATTCAAATACATGGAGGCATTTTATTAAACAATGAATGTGTTACCAAGGAAATCAAGGAAGAAATAAAAATTACCTGGAAATAAATGAAAATGAACACACAATAGTCCAAAATCTATGGGAAACAGCAAAAGCAGTCCTGAAAGGAAAGTTCATACATATCATCACTTTCATAGCATCAAAAAAGTCAAATAAATAATTTAACACTACACCTAAAAGAAATGGAAAAAGAAAAAACAAACTAAGTCCAGAATAAGTAGAAGGAATGAAATAATAAAGATTAGAAGGGAAATAAATGACACAGAGACTAAAATAAACAATACAAAAGACCAATGAAACTGAGAGCTGGTTCTTTGAAAAAATAAACAAGATTGATGAACCTTTAACCAGATTCAGCAATATAAAAGAGAGAGGACCCAAATAAATAAAATCAGAAATGAAAGTGCAGAAGTAACAACTGACACCACATACATACAAAGGATTGTAAGAAAATACAATGAACAAACAAATATACCAATAAAGTGGACAACCTGGGCAAAATGGACAAATTCCTAGAAACATACAATATTCTAAAACTGAACCAGGAAGAATAAAAAACACTGAATAGACAGATAACAACTAATGAAATTCAAGCAGTAAGCAAAAAATTCCAAAAAACCAAAGTCCTGGACTGGATGGCTTCACAGGCAAATTTTACCACACATTCAAAGAAGAACTAACACCCATCATCCTCAAACTATTCCAAAAAATTCAAGAAGGAGGAACACTTCCAAGCTCTTTTAACAAATCCAGCAGTATCCTAATTCCAAAACCAGATAAAGATACTACACAAAAAGAAAATTATAGGCCAATAACCCTGATGGACATAAATGCTAAAATCCTCAAAAAATATTAGCAGATGGGATCCAGCAATGCATTAAACAGATCATACACCACGATCAAGAGGACTTTAATTCAGTGTTTCAAGGTTGGTACAATATTCACAAATCAATTAGTGTGATACATCACATAAACAAAATGAGAGCTAGAAATCACCTGATCATATCAAGAGACCCAGAAAAATCATCTATATATATATAAAAGCCTAAGTGACCATTATGACCAAATGACCAGAACGATCAGTCAACCAGTCGCTATGATGCTCACTGACCACCAGGGGACAGATGCTCAATGCAGGAGCTACCCCTGGTGGTTAGTGTGCTCCCACAGCCAACCTCCTGCAGCCCCTCCCCCCAGCTGGCCTGTCCCCATCACCATCCAGGCCGAGGGACCCCACCCGTGCATGAATTCGTGCACCGGGCCTCTAGTCAGTATATAAATGGATAAAAAAGCTATGGTACATTTACACCATGGATACTATGCAGTAGTAAAAAAGAAGAATCTGTAACCCTTTGAGATAGCATGGAGGCACCTGGAGAGTATTATGCTAAGCAAAATAAGCCAGTTAGAGAAAGAAAGGTATCACATGATCTCACTCATATGTGTAATCTAATGAACAGAATAAACTAATGGAACAAAATAGATCCAGAGACATAGAAGCATGGAATAGACTGTTGAATCTCAGAGGGGTGGGTGGATGGGTGGGAAGAGATCAACCAAAGAACTTGTATGCATATATGCATCACCCATGGACACAGACAGTAGGGTGGTGGAGGCCTGGGGCAAAGGGCAGGAGCAGGCTATCAGGGGTCAATGGGAGAAAAAAAGGGATATATGTAATACTTTCAACAATAAAGATTTTTTAAAAAGCTGTGGTACATTTACACAATGAAATATTATTTGGCTGTAAAAAAAATCTCTTATCCATTGTGATAGAATGAATGTACCTGGAGATTATTATGCTAAGTGAAATAAACCAGTCAGAGAAAGACAAATATCACATGATCTCACTCATATGTGTAATCCCATGAACAAAATAAACTGAAGAACAAAATAGATCCAGAGGCATGGATGCATGGAACAGACTGACAACTGTCAGAAGGCATGGATGTGGGGAGGACTAGTTGAAAGAAGGTGATGAAATTAGCCAAAAGACCTATATATGTAATCCATAGACACAGACAATAGTATAGTGATGGCCAGGTGGAAGGTGGGGCAGTGGCAGGGTGGAGATGGGCAAAGGGGGTGAATTTTTAGATATTTGTAATAGAGTCAACAATAAAAATAAAGTTAGCTCTGGACAGTGGCTCAGTTGGTTGGAGTATTGTCTCATAAGCCAAAAGATTGCGGGTTTGATTCCAGGTCAGGGCACATTCCTAGGTTGTGGATTCAATCTCTGGTCCAGGCACATGAAGAGGCAACTGATAGATGTTTCTCTCTTACACTGATTCTCTCTCTCTCTCTCTCTCTCTCTCTCTCTCTCTCTCAATTGAATAAAAACATGTCTTCATCTCAGGGTGAAGATTTAAAATATAATTAAATAGCCCTGGCTGATGTGGCTCAGGTGTGATTCATGGTGAAGGTATATGCCCAGGTTTCAGGTTCAGTCACAGTCCCTGGTCAGGGTGCATACGGGAGGTAGCCGATTGATGTTTTTTTCTCACATTGATGTTTCTCTCTATCTGTTCCTCTCCCTTCCTCTCTCTCTAAAGTCAACTAAAAAGAACATATTTAAAAATAAATAAAGTTTAAAATAAAGATGTCCTAAATCTCATTTTTCCAGTTATTTGTTTAAACTTATCATTTGTTATTATTATTTCTGTAACAATAACATTATAGAAATCAAAAGCAAAATAATTTACTTGTGATTCCACCAGCTAAACAAATCAAACAAGATGTCATAGTCAAAAGACAATTAGTTCTTTTGTTTGTTTGTTTTGTTAATCCTCACCTGAGGATATTTTTCCATTGATTTTTAGGGAGAGTAGAAGGAAGGGGGAAAGACAGACACATTGATTGGTTGCCTCCTGCATGTGCCCTGAGAAGGCCGAAGATCAAGCCTGCAACCAAGATATGTGCCCTTGACTGAAATTGAACCTGGAACCCTTCAGTCCATGGGCCGACGCTCTATCCACTGAGCCAAACTAGCTAGGACTAGTTCTTTTGTTTTTAAATTTATCTTTATTATTGAAAGTATTACAGATGTTCCCCCTGTTACCTCCATTGACCTCTCCACCCTGTTCTTGAGTCCTGCGTCTGCCACTCCCTAGAAATGTGGTCTGCAACTGCTCAGTTTCACTGAGCTTCAGTTGTGTTCATTGGCAGAAAGAGCATGATGGTAGTGCAGACCTCCCAGGGAGTTGTGAGCATTAAATGAAATAATGTGCATGAAAGTACCTCATAACTGTAATTTACTGACTACTTTGGTTATAATTATTTTTGTCTTTTTATATTCTTTTCCAGCTCTTGTTCACAAGCATGTAACCTTTCCCAGCTATGATAGTTGTACACACAAGTTCATTGCTTGCCTCTGGCTGTTATCATGGAGGTGGTTGCCTGTTTCTATATCATCATTATCATCATCTTTTAGGATAGTGTCCTATCTTAAGTGACTATGCCAAAATGCATCAAACCATTTCTCCACTGTTGGGTGCTATATCTATTCCTGAAGCTTTGCTACATGGATAACAATGAGTAATTTTAATGGCTTATAATTTTTTTACCATTGACAGGGAACTTCAAACTCAAGGTCTATAAGGGCTAAATAAGTTATTCTTCTGAGAGCATAATTGGACAAAGTCAGGCTTGTTGCCAGTAAGGCTTTCATGAGCCAGAGCAGTCCCACCACAAAGACAGTGCCTCAGGACCCATAAATTGTACTTTGAACCCTTGCAAAGACAGGAAACAAAGACAGAGAGGGGTTTGGGCATCAATTTTTCAAATGTAACTGTGGGAATTGCTATGCATATTGCTGGGAGCACTTACGTAGAGATTGGAATAGATTTATACTCAACTTTCAAGTACCAAAAGCCAAAGTCCTTGCTGAAAGAGGATACAATTCAAAACATTCTAATTGGATATTGGAACAAAGAGGAAAGTGACCCAGGCTGACAGTCACAAGGAGTCTAAAGATGGAATTGGCGCCATAGGAGATTTTGCCAAGAGGCAGGTCTGGGGCAGACTAGAGTCAGAGGAGCAGTCATAATGAAGGGAATATAGCAACAAGAGCCACTCAGAGGAAGGAAAAATTAGGAGAGCAGAGTTAGTGAGGTTCAGCAAGAGGAATAAAAAACCTACCATAGGGGAAGTGGTTTTTTTAAGCTGTCTCAATAAGAGAGACCAGGTAAAGTGAAGGGAAGTGGCTTCTCCTGGTAATGGCAAAAAAAAAAAAAAAAATCAGATAGCAGTTGGTTTCTGGAGCAACAAGTGGTCTAAGAACACACAAGTGCTGACCATCAAACTAACCCAGGGGGTTCCGGACTGGGCCTGGCACTGTTATCTGTGCCACATGGAAGATGTGATGAGGGCAGAAGCAATGTCACCTTCACCCATAAAACACTTCAAAGCTTCCCCTTTGCACTTAGGACAAATTCTGACTCAATCACATGGCTTAAAAGGCCCTGAATGTTTTGACCCTGGCCCACCTTATCAATTTCATGTCTTTCCATTCCTCAGTGTGCAGACTCAGAGCACTCCCTCTCAGGTCCTGGAATGAGTGGTGCTCTTTCTCACTTTCAAGCTTTAACTTACATAAGTTGGAAAACTGTTCTAAGAAATATAGAATTCTTTGCTTTCTGCCAAGGGAAGAGCATCCCCTAGAGTGGTGTAGTGTACAACCTACATAATTGTCCAGCAACCTTAAACCCACATATTACTCATGTCAGAAAATGGACTTTTGAGAAGTGTCTATTCAGGTACTTTGCCCATTTTTTAATTGGGCTGTTTGGGGGTTTTTTGGTAACAAAATAACTTTTATAATTATACTAGAGGCCTGGTGCACAAATTCCTGCACTGGTGCAGTCCCTAGGCCTGGCCAGTGATTGAAGCCTGAACATCTGGCGTGGAAGGGCAGGTCCCAGCTGACCTCTGTGCCATGGGCAGCATCTGGGTCCCCAGGCCCCCATGCGCCCCCTTCCACCTGAGTCATGGAGCCCGAGTCCCCACAGGGAGATGCGGTGAACACAGTCAGATGCCGTGGGCCGGGGCACAGAATGGGCCTCTGGGCTGCCCAGCAGCACCGCATGGAAGTTGGACAGGCAGCACACTCTCTTCCAGCCAGCCTCGAGGACCGGCTCCTGCACCAACCCACAGGGAGCCCAACCAGCCCTTGCAGTCCCAGTGGCTGCAGCCGGGATCACCCAGAAGAGGCTGCGCAGGTGAGGGGTGGGCTCCTTGTGAGCAACTGGCACCTGAGTGTGGGGATTTCCCCGGCATGTGAGTCCTGGCATCCTGGGGGAGGGTAGCATGGGGAGTGAGAGCGAGCTCAGCAGACACCCCGCATTCTCACTGTACCTCTGTCCCCATCACCCCCACCCCCAGGTAGCTGGCAAGAGGTTGCAGCCCCCTGCCCGGGAGCCAAGGGAGGTTGTTCGCTGCTACCCACCCCAGTTCCCCAGCCCAGCCCAGGGCCAGCCCCGATAGGGTGATCAGAGCCTGCTGCCTCTGGTCGCCATCTGTGGGGCGATTGGTCAGGGGCAGGGACCTGCTGCCCTCCCCCCCCCTCCCTCAGTGCCTGGGAGCTGGGCGGTAGCCCCGCCCCCCACTGCCATGCTGGTCACTGTCTGCGGGGCAATCAGGACCCTGCTTTACCACCTGGTGCTGCTCGATCACCTGCTTCACCATCCTGCCCTGGTCCTGCTCTCGTCAGGGCCCATTGGGGTAGCAGTGCCTCCACTGCTGCCTGCTGCCAACACTGCATCCATGTTCTGTGTCACCCCCTGGTGGTCAGCACACATCATAGGGAGCCCTCCAATTCCCGGTCAAGGGGACAATTTGCATATTAGGTTTTTATTATATAGAATTATAAATTCTTTATAATATAATTTTGGATATTAACCCCTTATCAGATGTATCATTTGGGAATGTTATCCCATTCAGTGGAAGTGGGGAAAGAGGGCATAGAAGGGATAAATGGAAAAAAAATTCAATCAATCAATCAATAAGAAAAAATAAATACTTAATCCATTAAAATAAAACAGGGTCTTGGAAGGCCATCAGTCTGGCCCAGTGAGGCATATCTTATGGTCCAGGACCAGTGAGGAAAAAATGGCTTGTGAGATGAGCAAAGTACATTAGAAGAGCCTGCTATTAAACAATAACCAGAATGGCTCCCATCAACAGTGATGGTGGCAGTCCTGAAGCTATCTCTCCATGTGCCGAGCAAAATTTTCCAAGATGACTCTAGTCAGAGACCAAAGTTGGATGTGTGATTGGGGACAGGATTAATTGAATGGCCCAATTGCTACAGGTGGTAAAAAACAGATGCCTTTCTGTAATGGCCCCTTTGTGAATGATAAGAACTTGAGTAGGTCTTCTCAGGCAAGATTTTCTCAAAGTCATTTCAAAAGGACCTTACACTTTGAAAACTACCTCAGATACCTTAGATGCCCAGACACAGAGAGCAATAGTGGACTTGTCATGGAAGTCTCCTGAATGTTTAAAAAAACTGGTGTTTATTCCTCCACAAATGAAACCTTCATAGCACACGATGGTTACATTTATCTGGGACCGACTTATTTACCAGCAAGTAAACATGAAATTAGTTGGCCCCTAAAGGCAGTTTTGTTCTTTTCTGTTTGATGCTTTAATAAGTCATCCCAATCAAGGAGGTTGGGAGGCTTTGGGGGAAGGTACCACATTTGCTTTCCATATTCTCACATTCTGCATGAGCAATCATTTTCCATATAGGGCCTGTGATGATCCCCTTGAGACTGTCTGCATGATCCTGTGATTTCTAGTTTCTAGGGGACTGGCCATGTGTTTGCCTTGGCAGACTATAATAGGAAACTTTATTTTGCTTTTTTTATTTTATTTCAAAATTTAAAGTTCTGGAAATATTTCAGAAACAAACCCCTGACCAGGACAATGTTTCTACTGTTTTAGGACATAACAGGAATTATTCTCATGAGCATAATCTTTCTTCTTCCCTAGCCACACATTTTAACAGAGCCAAAGAGACTTGATTTGATTGCTTTATTTCTATCAATTCCCCTGCTGTTGTGAGAAATGTGAGTGTGCATGAAATACTCACCCCTTGTGTTGACAATCAATCCATGAGCACCATAAGATACCACTTTTTCTACCAAAGAATGAACCCACCAGCTACTAGAAGAAAGATGGATTTAACATAGGGCTGATCCTGAAGATGAGAGGAACTGCAGCATATTGTCAAATGAGAGTTCAATGATGGTGGTGGGGATGATCATGCTAGGGCCAAAGTGGTTTTTCTTCCAAGCTGAGAGGGTGGGGAATGACCTATAAGCTGTGAGTCTTAGTGATCCATCCGGAAATGAAGAAATGTACAATCTGGCTCATGGCTCCCAAAGCCAGGAGTTCAAGAACAGATTTAGATCTCTTATAACTAGCTTGTTCTTCAATGGAAGGGAGCACTCACAGTTACCACCTGAGACTCTTAAAAAGCCAACAAGATATGAAAGCAGAAGGTCCTTGACCTTCCATGGCTCCTTTCCTTAGGTTGGCATTGCAAAGGCTGAATCAGAAGTTCCCTATTATCTGTATTTTCTTCTATTTGTATGCTTTTTCTTTTCATTTCTTTTTTTAAGATGCCAGGATATGGAAATGAAGCAGATCATTAACTATTAGGATCTTAGAGGACATTTTTTAATTATTAAAAATTAATCACTAAATCTTTTGTGATGCCTTTGATTAAATTTCACAAATTAAATAACTACTCATCTTATTTAAGAGCTATTTCCAAGCTGAGTAAGAAACCATGAGGAAGTTCAAAATTTTATCATTTGCTTTCAAACAGGATTGTAGAACATTAAAAATGTAAAACTGTAACCTCACATTTTGTGCTTTAAAAAAAGATTAATTATTTGTGATGTCCTTAATGGAAATGAAAGATAATAAAATTAGCTTTAGCCCTGACCAGTTTTCACAGTGGTTAGAGTGTCAGCCTGTGGACTGAAGGATCTCGGGTTTGATTCCTGGTCAAGGGCACGTACCTTGGTTGTAGGTTTCCCTAGCCCCAGTAGGGGTATATACAGAAGGCAACCAATCAGTGTGTCTCTCACGTTGATGTTTCTCACTCTCTCTCTCTCCCCCTCATCCCTCCCTTCCACTGTCTCTAGAAATCAATGGAAAAAAATATCTTCAGGTAAGGATTAATAATAATAATAATTAACTTTAGCATTTTATTATGAAGTTAAGAAATTGAAAGTAAATGTCAGAGTGCCCATTCTAGCTAGAGCCCAAAAGAGAAAAACGGAGATATGAGTCTTTGAGCCTCACAGCCTCAGTTGTTTCCGTTGTAAAATGGGGGTGTTAAAATAGGTATTAATGTGATTAGTCAGTGTATGGTGCTCTTACACATAGAGGGAGCCTAATCCATGCTTCCTCCTCCGATGGAGCTATTTGAAGCAACACGTGAAACAACCATTATTGTCTAGCCATTTTCTGAGAGTCTAGTATGCATTACATGGTGAACTGGGTATGCATTACCAAGCGTTCTCAAGTCCTTTATGGAACCTTCTGATAAATAAACAAAAAAAAAATCTGGTTAATGCTTCACATTAATGCTATGAAGAAAATACTATAATTGTTCCCATTTTATGGGTAAGGAAACCAAGGCTGAGGAAGGTTCAAGTAATTTGCACAATATCACACAGTATCTAGAAAATCTGTGCTTCTAACCCAGGACTGTGGGTGCCAGACTCCATGTTTTTCCTATAATCCATTTGCCCCAGGATTAGTATAACTAAATTTTTCAAAGGCATCATTAAATCATAGATACATATCAACTAGAAGGTGTTTAAGAGATTATTTAATCTACACATCTCTTCACAAATGAGAACATTAAAGTTCAAATTGGGTAAGTGATTTGACTAAGTCACACAGAAATTTGGTGCAGCTGGAACAAGAACAAAAGTTTGCAAGCCCAGGATGGATCCTCCCTGGGAAACATCCAGTCCTCCCCAAGGCCAAACTGCTCAGAAGAGGGAGAGGACGGAATTAGCAGCCTAGGCTCCTGCCATGTGGCCCAGGGCTGGACCTCCTCTAGCAGGGGTCCTTGACCTGCAAACTGGGAACAGGGATTAGACAAAAGTTGCACTGTTTGATTTCACTAACTTGTGAGTAGAATATAGAATTTCCCCCAATTAATGAATGTAGGTAATCACCCACAATGGTATTATTAAGAGTTGGTATTTATAGCATGTTACCAAAAGAAACTAGAGATATTTGCAAATCACATTAGAGTTGTTAAAGATATTTCAAAATGCTATTTATACTTACTACTCTAAAATTACAGTAGTTGTTCAAAACTCCTTGCTAAGAAGTATATATGCTATTGTATCACAAATTGGTTTGGTAAAACATTTTATAACTATATTCATTATTGTTGGTTTCTTTTGTAATCTCATATACACTGAGTGGCCAGATTATTATGATCTCTGAACGCATAATAATCTGGCCACTCAGTGTATAGCCTATATAATAAAAGGCTAATATGCAAATTGTCCCCTCGACCAGGAGTTCAACCAGCAGGCAGGCTGGCCAACCACCCATGTCCCCTCCCCCTGGCCAGGCTGGCCGGACCCCACCCATCCCACCCATGCACGAATTTATGCACCAGGACTCTAATATATATATATATATATATATATATATATATATATATATACACACACACACACACACACACACACACACACACACACACACACTGAGTGGTCAGATTATTATGCATTCAGAGATCAAAATCTGGCCACTCAGTGTATTTTATGGATTTAAAGACTTTTCTGATATGGGCCTATAGGCTTCAGCAGACCACCAAGGAGGCCAGGGCACAAACCAGATTAAGAACTCCTGCCCTGAAATCAATGACACTCTCACTCAAGGCAAGGATAACCTCCAAGGGTGAATAGTTCAGCGCTAACTCATCATAATAACTGTATAATTTAAAATCATTCTGAAATAGCAAGCTACTCACGGGCTTGGCTCAGGAAGGAACAACAGCAATGCTGAAAAAACTATAATCATGTCATTGGTCAACACCAAACCTCAGCCAAAGTTCAGTCCCTTCTTAGTAACCTTATAGTCTGTTTGCTATATGATCTCCTGGGCAGTGGCATCATTGGCCAAGTAGACTGATTTCTGCCCCTCAGTGAGCAAGGACAAAGCAAGTCCTTATTCTTCATTCTAGCAAGAAATGATTGGGCCTGGATTTGTACAAAGAACATGATACCAAAATAACTTGTCAAATATATATATATATATATATATATATATATATATATATATATATACACACATATATATATATCAATCCATGCCCTGTAAAACCTTTCCATCAATGTTGGACATTGAAGGTGGTTTGGAGAATGCAGGTAACTCTAGATACTCTGGAACATTTGTGACTTGTACCATCACCCTATCTCTTACAGTTCCTTCCCTGCTTATTTGCTGACTCTCTATACATTGCAATTGGTCACACTGATAGAGATACCACACATATGTGGCATTGCCCTGGGATGAACTTAAAACTGAAAAAAATGTGCATTCTATCTGATTTCCACTTATGTTCAACTATTCATTTTTAATCCAAGAAATAATGTTTTGTTCATGCATTTTTTTCAACACATAGATTTCTATGTGCACAATTGTACCAGGATCTGCGTTTATATACACTATTTCCTCATCTGGATAGAAAACACTATAATTTTCATATGAGAGAAATACCCACAGTGTCAGAGTGTAGCAACAGTCCCGTAAAGTAAAGGACTGGCCATTTGCAAAGTACTGGAACAGCGATTCACAGTTTACACAGTACTTCACAAACATTTTAATTAATCTCCACAACTCTGTCTGGGAGGTAGTAGTATCTCCACTTTAGATAGACAAGGTCAAATGCCTTGCCCAAGGTCACAAAGGCAGCCAGAAGCAAAGGTGGCACTTATATCTTCATTCATCAAGGCTCTTCCTACTGCCCAACTTCTCCAGATTATTTTAATTCTTAAGAGAGTGCACAGTGAGAGGACAGTAACAATGGTCCTGTCTCACCAATGGATGACATTCTCTTCCAAATCCCCAAATGCTTGTCTAGTGATATACCCAAAGATAGACCTGGAAATTAATTCTTCTCTTGTTAGATTTCAACTTTACTTCACTTCCCTTTCCCAATCAAACACAGATGGAGGAACTTAATGAACCAATGAAGGCTGAAAGATGAGGAGAGATCTTGCTCCAGCTGCAAATCCTTTCAGAAGGCAGAGAGCTGGCTTTTCCTCTTTGGACACAATTTCACTAACCAGCAACAGAGTGCTCATTTCCATTCCAAGACTCCTGGGACACACAATCACTAGGACCTCAAAGGGACAAAGTCGATTAGACAGGATTCTAAGAATTTCCCACTTGGAAGCACAGAAAATTAACGTCAGAGTAATTAAGGAACATGCTGTTTGAAGGTCTCTGCCAAACTTCCTCTCTGAATTTAACTGTGGTTCCCACAGCAGCCTGATACTAGAGATGTCCAGAATACACCTGTACATGCTCAACTGATGGTGCAATTATGGGAGTTAGCTGACCATCTGTCATTTGGGGAAACAACTGCCTAATGGCATCCTTAACTGAGTATTTGCAGATGTGTTCCATACATGCAAAAGAGAAGGCCACTCAGAGACATGACCAGGGGCCTTATTACCACATTATCAAATCCTTCTACAACCACCAAGAAGCGACCAGCAAGTCATAAACTTTCTCCCAGATTGGCCAACCTAGTGAGACAGGGAGGAACAGAGTGAGAAAGAGGAGAGCAAGCCAAGTCCTTCTTCTCCAAGGGCCTAAATCAGGCTTCTGGTGTGAATAGCCTTAACCAAGCTCACTTACTGCAAGAGAAGTGGCCTCAAGGTATTGACTTGGTAAAGAGAGAAGGAGAGAAGCTGGCTTCCCATGTCCTCAGACCTGATATGAGACAATACTTGTCCAACACATGTAAAGTTCAGTCATATCCTCCAGAGCAACCAGCCTTCATTAACAAGGAACCACACTGATTGAAATGTGGCCATTGTTTTGAATTGCTGAATCTACCTACAGAGCTGTCTGGGAGCATGTAATATTTTATTTTATCTTATTTATTAATTATTATTTGTACATTTATAGAACTGTATATATTTATTGAAAAAAATCTGAATATAAGTGGAACCATGCAGTTCAAATCCGCGTTGTTCAAGGATAAACTATATTTCCAAATTCACAGTTCAGAGAGTCTTGGGCATATGCCATGTGAGTCTGAGAGGCTGAGGCCACTGGTTTGCAGTGGGCCATGAATATCGGGCACCAGAGTTGGCATCTCTGGAGTGCCCACTCTCCTCAGTTTTGCTCTTTGGGACCAAACTAACACCTGGCGACCTGAAGCACGGGTCAAAGCAGTGCTGGCCTGCATAAAATGGTAAAGCCTCAAATTTGGCTCAAGTAATCTCTTTTTTCCTCTTATGATCATCAAAAGAATTATGGAAGGGTTTCACTTGCTCATGTCTCTCATTACTATGATCAGACTTATCTGTCGGTCAGAGAATTGCTGCCTATACAAAATGACAAATACGAGAATTCAGAAGTGTCAGAGCTGGAAGGGCCCTTGGCAAGCATGTAGGCCCACCCTCGTTTATTTTGCAGATGAAGAAATAGAGGTAGAGAGAGAACAGGCTTATCTGAGGTCATACAGACAGGGGAAAGACGGAAACTAGAATTCAGGTCTCCTGGGACAGGAGACCACCTGCTTGCCAATTGCCATTTAATATGAAATACACATAGATGACACCTTTAAGTAAATGTTATGTGTGATGGATCCTTGACAGAGTCGAGACATATCACTTTCACCCCCTCCCACTTCCAAACCTGTCCTAAGGAGCCCAGAATTGCACCTCAATTTTAATTAATATTTGGCAGATGGAATTTCCTATACCAATGTCTCAAAGATTTCCTAAAGTTAATGCCAATGGAAATAGGCATAAATTAATTATGGCTATAGGTGTCAGAATCTTGTAGCAGGCAAAACCATAAAAATCAAGAACAAACTTCACTCAGTGTAAATATAAAACTCCTCTGGGAACATATCTGAAGGAAGAATGAACACAGAGTTAAAATCTAAATTACATTATTCAAAGCTATATAAGTGTGGACTAATAAATAACACATAAAATAAAACAGCACTTTATGAGGAAGTCTCATCCTATATTTCAAGCATTTTCCCACTATTAAATTTGTTACTTAATATGAACACTTTTAGCCACACAATTTCTGGAATTTATTCAATATCTTTTATGTGCTTTACAAGGTCATTAAAGAATTTATTTGCTCTTTCCCTTACAGATTGGAAGGTGGGCAGTGATATATGAGGTTTCACATTTTATTTATTCACCAAACTGTTCCAGATGTGATCCCATCATTTATCCACTGACACATCAAACCTGCTGGGTGCCCTCCACACTGACCTCCTCTCCACGTTTGCTTTCATGCTCTTAAAGTTATAGCAGGACTCACTTCTATGAGAAGACAAGAGAATTGCTATTTGGGGAGAGGTGGTAGCAGGAGGGAGGCAATCAAACTTCAGTAATAAAAAATTTAATTGCTCAGCTACAATTTGAAAACGATATCCAGGTGGAAAAGTGACCCAGTACCATTCCCCAAAACATTGTTTTCCACTTGCTCTCCAAACAGGGCTGCATGTCTCATATTTGGAATGCACAGGATCTGAATAAATGGAATTGAGCAGGTACTAAATCATTTCCTTCTTCTCCTAGTGATTTGTCACCATAATAAGCACTCTGAGGGTGATAGAACTTTTATCACTACACACTGTTAAGCAGGAAGGAGGCTGCAATGTATTCCTGGTGCTCTTCAGGGAAAATAATTACCCCATGCAGACGTTTTTTAAAATATTGATTTAACAGAAAGTTATATTTAAAATCAAGTGCTTATTTAGTGCAAAATATGAAACACTGTTACATTTGTGTTGGAAAGGATAATGATGACTCATTCTATGACACAACAGTCCCAACCTATTTTTTACTGTGGGCAAAGAGAGGAAGAGGGGTTCTCATTTGAAGAGCCCTTTTATAATGCCAATTTTACACATACTACATCTAAATATTGATATTATCATCTAATATTTGAAAAACATATCATAATTTGCCGAACAATGTCATATGCACTATCCCATTTGATAACCACAACAGCCCTGTGAGGGTTTCAGGGCTGATGTTATTGGCTCCATTTTCCAGAGGAGACTGAGGCTCAGAGAGACTGATACGATGATGCAAAAAGTATATATAAAACCTGCAATGCAGCTAGGGTATTCAAATTTAGGGGGGAAATTCTATATTACATAGGACATACTTATACTAAAAATATTCATTGTTTATTTAAATTCAAATTTAACTGTATATCCTATATTTTATCTGACAACCCTAAGTATAGTGAGGCTCTAATATGGGAAGTCCTAACCCCTTATTGACCCTGACAAAAAAGAAATGTATGGGTTGGTTAAGAAAGTGTGGGTGATTTTACCACATTCCCATGGTGAGTAAATGGCAGAGTTGGATATGCAATTCATTTATTTGACTTCTTAGCTGAATGATTGTAAACCCTCCTTTGTCTCCACCCACCTTCTACCTGGAACCAGAGGCAAGGGAGTTGAAATGTGCTGTGACAGGATAGCAGCATGCTCAGTCCAACTGAGATGGGAAATAATTCTTTCAGGCCTTTGAGGTCCCTAGGAACAGAGGAATGCAGTGATCCAAATACCATCTTTGACTGGTATCTCCCACTCTTAACCCTGTAGAGCACCATCTGAATGCAACTAACCCTAAAACCACAGTACCCAAATGGATGGTTTTCTTAAAGTAGGCATAACAAAAAAAGATGTATCACTTATAAATAAATGTACATCAAAGCAATGCAATACCATTTTCTGCTTAGCAGATCAACAAAACACAAAGCTATATTATACCCTGTGCTGATGATGATGAGGGAAATAGGCCTGTCATATAGTGTTGGTGAGAGTATAAATAGATACCATCTTTCAAGAAATCAATTTTGCATTATCCACAGCAATTTAAAACTCACATGTCCTTTGACCCAGAAATTTCACATTGCTGGAAATTAACTTGGCCATAATGCCACCCAAGCACAAGCTTACACAGTTCAGCCCTATCCAATGGCCCTAAGGCCTGACTGGACAAATTCAACACAACCTTGCTCATACCAGGAATAAGAGCACCTAACATTTGCACCAAGTACTAAGCCCAGTTCTCGGCTCATGTTTATGTTATTTAATCCCATAAAGTCAATACTGGTATTAACCCTATTATATTCATGTGAAAACTGAGGCTTGAGGAGATTCAATTACTCACTTTGGATCCTACAGTTAGTAACTGGAGGAGCAGAAATTTGAATTCAAATCAGTTTTACTCTAAAGTCTGTGTTTTTTCACCTTTTCCACACTGCCACTCAGAGAGAGAGCAAGAAGGAAGCCATGACAGACTCCCACAGGAAAGCAGGAAATACATGTTTGTCTTCTTGGTTGAATTGTGGTATTTTCTATCATGGTTAAACTGCTAAAAAATTCTGGATCTAGTCATTAGCAGGGAGAAGAAATCTATACAGAATCTAGGGTCCCCAGTGAACCTCCAGGGGTATAAAGTATAAATGAATGAATGCATCAGTAAAAGTAGCTTTCTGCTCACCAAATAAATTAATTTGCCTCCCCCCACATTCCATCTGGAATACATAGGCTATGGCCCTATAAAATAGTGATTTCAGTGATTGGTTTCAATCAAAATATATAACAATATTCTTAATTTTTTTTTATTTTATTTTTGTAGTCAAGTCATTTCATCAAAAGCAAATGACAACTGGATGGGATAAATTATAAGTTTGGAAGTGTCACATGGAGGACACAATGAAGAAATTTTAAAGGGCTAACACTAATGCAAATTGTTCAGAAAAAAAAATATTTTGAAAAAAATCTGGTTATATTATTAGCCCTAAAGGCAAGAAAGATGCAACCTTGTTGAGATGGTTTGTTATTTTATGAAGTAAAAGATGAATTGAAATATTCCAATTCTCCTCCCAAGCAAAAAGAACAAGAAAAAAAGAAGATGGGTATTAAGTACCTGTAGTATACTAGAGGCCTGGTGCATGAAAATTCATGCACTGGGAGAAACCAAGATGGTGGCATAGGTAAACAACTGAAATTGCGGCCTCACACAACCACTTCAAAACTACAACTAAAAGACAAAATGGACATAATCCAGAACCACAGGAAGGCTGGCTGAGCAGAAATTCTACAACTAGAAGGAAAAAGAAAAACACACTGAGACTGGAGGAGGTGCAGAAGTAAAGTGCAGAGGTATGGAGGTGCATGCACAGAAACGACTGGCAACTGAGGACACGGTTGTCTTTTTCAATCTGGAGGGAGACACAAGCTCCCAACTGCTCTAAACTCCAGTTCTGGGTGAGATTCTGGGGACCCAGACTCATACAGGGAGAGACTGGACTGTGTGGCTTTGGGCAGAACTTGAGGGCAGCTTTCTCTCACAGGTGCTTGCAGCAATTACCGAGGGGCACTGAGACCCAGGGGCCTCTTAGGGCATGGCGGAGGATCAACCATAACTGTTTGCTCCATCCTGTTGATTCCCTGAGACCCTGCCCACCCAAGCTGTGTGCAGAGGCTTTAGCATATGAATGGCCTGGCCCTTTGCTATCTAAAATTACCTAACAAACTGCAGCTGGGTCAGAGAGTGCCAGAACTTCCAAAAGAAGGCCCAAGGCCCCATAGCAGCTTGCATTGCTTCATAACTGGGCCTCATCTGGGCACCTCCAAACCCCAAACAAAGAAGAGGAATCTGCAGATCTCTCCATAGCTCCTGCTGGGTGGCCTCAGGCAGAGGCTATATTTGCACCTCCTTGGAGATCCAAGAGCCAGTGTACCCAGTGGTCAGAGTGGGACCATCCAGATGACAACTCCTTAGATCCATAGGGACACACTCAAGGGGCAGACTCAGTGAGTACCAAAGCCCCACTGAAGCAAGTCTTGCCCCATAAGGGTGTCTCCAACACAGAAGTTCTCCCATCATAGACACAGCTGATCCTCACAGCCAATTGGTGTGGAGGTCAATTCCTCCCAGTGATACCAAAAACGATCAAGGCTTAACTACAACAGGACTGTGCACACATCCCACAAAAGGGTGCACCAAGAGTGTCCACCTCAGGTAATTGGGGAGGCTGAGCCACTGGGCCCTATAGGACACCTAGCACACAAAGCCACTCTATCAACACAGGGAAGCAGCCAAAATGCAGAGACAAAGAAACAGGTCACAGATGACAGAAATGGAGAAAAGCAAACAACTGGATATAGAGTTCAAAACCACGGTTATAAGGTTTTTCAAGAATCTTCTCGAAACTGCCAATAAATTTAGTGAGACCCTCGAGGATATGAAAAAGGACCAACTAGAAATTAAGCATACACTGACTGAAATAAAGAATAATATACAGAGTTCCAACAATAGACTAGAGTATTGCAAGAATCAAGTCAAAGATTTGAAATACGAAGAAGCAAAAAAAAAAAAAAAAAAAAAAAAACCAACCTGAAAAGCAAAAAGAAAACAGAATCCAAAAATATGAAGATAGTGTAAGGAGCCTCTGGGATAACTTCAAGCATACCAACATCTGAATTATGGGGGTGCCAGAAGAAGCGAGAGAGCAAGATATTGAAAACCTATTTGAAGAAATAATGACAGAAAACTTCCCCAACCTGGTGAAAGAAATAGACTTACAAGTCCAGGAAGCACAGAGAACCCCAATCAAGAGGAATATAAAGAGGACCACACCAAGACACATCATAATTAAAATGTCAAGTGCAAAATGCAAAGAGACAATCTTAAAAGCAGCAAGACAAAAACAGTTATCTACAAAGGAGTACCCATACAACTGTCAGCTGATTTCTCAACAGAAACTATGCAGGCCAGAAGGGAGTGGCAAGAAATATTCAAAGTGATGAATAGCAAGAACCTACAACCAAGATTACTCTACCCAGCAAAGCTATCATTCAGAATTGAAGGGCAGATAAAGAGCTTTACAGATAAGAAAAAGCTAAATGAGTTCATAACTGCCAAACCAGTATTATATGAAATGCTGAAGGGTATTCTTTAAGAAGAGGAAGAAGAAGAAAAAGGTAAAGATAAAAACTATGAACAACAAATACATATCTATTAACAAGTGAATCTAAAAATCAAGTGAATAAAAAATCCGATGAACAGAATAAACTGGTGAATATAATAGAATCAGGGGCATAGAAAGGGAGTGGACTGACAATTCTTGGGGGGAAAGTGGTGTGGGGGGTGCGGGAAGAGACTGGACAAAAATCGTACACCTATGGATGAGGACAGTGGGGGGGGGTAAGGGTAGAGGGGGGGGTGGGAACCGAGTGGAGGGGAGCTATGGGAGGAAAAAAGAGGAACAACCATAATAATCTGAACAATAAAGATTTATTTTTTAAAAAGTGAGACAGCAAGACGAAGCCCAAATATAAGAAATAGAGAGGGCTCTGATTTATCTAAAGAAATCTGATAAAGAGGTTCACATCTTAAAAAAGAAAAAGAAAATTCATGCACTGGAGGGGGTTCCCTCCGCCCGGCCTGCCCCCTCTCACAGTCCGGGAGCCCTCAGGGGCAGGAGGCAACCAGGTGATCAGGGGAAGGTGACACTCCATCACACCTCTGCTGCTACCACTGCCAGCAGCTCAAGCCTCGGTCAGCCCTGGTTACCTGAGCCTTGGGCGGTCCTGGGAGGCTGGGCAGCTGCCATCTGAAGCTTGCCTGTGCCTTGGGCCAGCTCTGGGCAGCTGGGCAGCCGACATCTAAGGCTTGCCTGCACCTCAGGTGTCAGCTGGGCAGCCGCCATCCAAGGCTTGCCTGCGCCTCAGGCTGGCCCTGGGTGGCTGGGGGACTGAGGGGACTGGGGGACTCCAGAGGCAGGCATGCGGAGCGGCCAGGCCCTACCCCAGGTGCCGGCTTGGCCTTGCCACATGCCTGCCACCCAGGCGGCGCTGAGGGGACTTGGCACTGCCATCTTGTGGCTGTGAGAGCCGCCATCTTTGAGGGCAGGGCAGTCAATTAGCATATTCCCTCTATTGGCTGTAGGTGCCACCATCTTTGTGATGGCATGAGGGTCAATTAGCATATTCCCTCTTTATTAGATAGGATAAGGAGGACACTGTGGTAGACTTATGCTCCTATGAGACTGTCACAGTCTTGCTCTGCCTTCAGAGATCAGAGATGTGTCTTAAACTGCAAATTAAAGCCTAGCCTAGTATTCATATTAACAATTTAAGTGCCTTAAACTTTACAGACCTTAATTTCTTAATTTCTTGATATAGGAATAATAATGCCTGCCTTATCCCACACAGGGCCATCACTATGTTAAAAGTACAATTAATAGAGGTGAAAGAATATTGACAAAAGTAAAAGTATAGCATAAATGCCTGGTGCTGTAGTAATTAGGCTGGTACTGAAGAGGACATTAAGGTATGCATCAATGCTGCATGGGCTGCACTCATACCTTTGGAGGTGAAGAAACTTCTTCACCTCCAGGACTTTCTAAGTTGGGGGAGAACAACAGGGCCTACTTTGGTTATTATTCAGTTGTAAATATGTGCAACACATGGGCTATGGCCCCTGTAAAAATAGTGATTTCAGTCTTGAATTACTACATCCTCAAAAAATTTTTCCTTAGAACTAAAATGCCATGGTCACAGAAGATGTCATTTATAAGTGGTAGGTGGCTCATGTATGAAAATTGCCTATGTTGCTTTAAAGCCTAGTGTTTCATGTGTTACCTGCTCCTACTCATGGGGTCTCCCTTTTAACAAAGTGTCCACAGTGAACATAATTGATATATAATAAACTGCATTTATTTAAACTATAGTCTTATTTTTGAATATATAAAAATGCTTTAAATGTTGCAATACTTCGTATTATGTCTGCTTCACCTGTTGAGCTACCTTTATATTGTACATTTCTTCATAGATTTGTATTTCTTCATGTGTAGCCTGCTCAGGGATACTTTGCTCTTTGTAGTTGTCTACTTTGTATTTAGCTTTTCCATTAGTTTTCACTCTGGTTTGGGTAAAAAAGAAGCATTTTTGCATACATTTTTTCTTCATCAGTTTACAGATATTTATGTTTTTGTCATCTCTATAATAATATTTTAATCTTTTAATATCCACATTGTTTCATCTATCATTAAAAAATATAAATTGTTCAACCACAAATTAAATTTTCTGAATTTAGTAAGTCTTCTTTGGGAAAAATATAAGTACACCCTGAAGAATATAAGAATTTAGCTCTAACAGTTTAATTTTTTGTTCTATGGATAATAAAATATTTCTGAGTTCACCCCAGAGCTATTCAGTCAGGCTGTCAAGCAGTTGCTGGGGCCTCTGTCCATCTGAAAGCTAGTGAGATTTACACACATCCATGAAGGGTCAGTCTTTGTGCTATGGACAGTGCTGCCCACATGTGGACAATCATTTTTACCCATGCCACTCATACTATCAGCAAGAGGAACCAAATTTTCAGCTTCAAAAGACCAAGATAGTAGCTTCAAAAGTTACCACCATACCGTTAAATACAGAATGGGGGATGCCCCTCTCAAATCACAGATTCTGAGTTCTACAAAGTTTTCTATTATGCAGAGCCAGGGATTTTGATGTTTTTGATAACTTATGAATATGACCCAGCTTCCTTTGCTCTGTAGCCACTTATGGTACACTCCCTTCTCACCTGAAGCAGGGGAATGGCAATTCGATAGCTCTAAAGCAAACTGGAGCAGGGTAATGACAATTCAATAGCTCTAAAGCACACTGAGTTAGATAGTGGATAAGATGATAGTCTCGCCCTAGCTGGTTTTGCTCAGTGGATAGAGCGTCGGCCTGTGCACCGAAGGGTCCCAGGTTTGATTCTGGTCAAGGGCACATGCCTGGGTTGCATGCTTGATCCCCTGTAGGGGATGTGCAAGAGACAACCAGTCAGTGATTCTCTCTCATTATTGATGTTTCTATCTCTCTTTCCCTCTCCCTTCCTCTCTGAAATCAATAAAGATATATTTTTAAAAAAGATGATAGTCTCATTTTATCCAGTGATTAAATACATGCATAACACTCCAGAACACAGGAAAAAAAAAGATTCTTTAAAGTAATTTTAGGACCTGGTAAAATCTGCATGTAAGTGACTGACAACATAGCCAAAGGCCTGAGAGACCCTTGTAATGCTAGCCAATCTCTCCTATCTTCAAGAATTCTCTTCATTGTCACTTTTGTTGTGCAAAGACAGGCTATTTTAATACCCAGGTGAAGAGTGATGGTGCTCCTAACTTGGGCAGCCAGCTGTAGGGACAAATAAGACAGGAACAATATGAAAGCTATGTTGACAATAGCAATATGCCTGTCTGCATTGTCACAATTAAAGTAGAGCTGATCATGGAGCATTTCTCCTTATCTCATTTTGTGGCAAAACTGACTTCAACTGGGATAGGAGATTTACAATATTTATCCTACATAATGTGAATATTCGTATATTTCACTGTAGAAAAATGATTTATGTGCGCTGCCCTGTTTTATGTGATATATGATATTGCAATATATTATCTTTTTAAAATTTGAAAAATTTAAACCTCTGAAGCACACCTTGTTCCACAGATGTCAGGTAGATATGTATAGCATAGTAAAAAGGTGGGCTTGGAAGCCAGACTGCCCAATTCTAATCCCAACTATACCACTTAATATCTGTATGACCTTTGGTATGTTATGTTGCCTCTCTAAGCTCCAATGAAAATAATGGCACCTACTTCATTGGGGTACTGTGAAAATTAAGTGACCAAATAAACACAAATTTCTTAGAAGGTCCTTGGAGTTACAAAGAATGACCTAGGGACAACTGGCATAAACCTGGGCTCCTCCAGAGGCCAGGTTACTATACCCTCAGAGTAATCAACCATTAACAAAGAGGTGAACTCTATAGGATAGGGCAACCCTGGATACTGGAAGAGAGTGGAGAAAAGCATTTACTGGTAAAACTAAACATTAGTGCTATCACTTGGGGCTAAAATGTTTGAGACCTAACAGGTTCTCCGGGACCTAGACTTGACTCTACAGTCAATTTATGTTGTGTCCTTGTACAAACCACTTGCCCTCTCTGGACCTTTGGAACAAGAAGGGGTAAATTAGATTATTTCCTAAGAATGTCCAGCTTGAACACATTGACTTAAACAGAAACATACTGCAGAAGAACAACCCTGAGGGTTTGAAAACTTCTCCCTTGCTAATTCCTGAGGGCTAAGGCAACACAATCCTTGTTTTCATAACCTACAGCTAAGTCCAGGGCCATACCAGAGCAGCAGATGGACATACCTAAGACCTAGATGTCTGTAATTGATCAGGACACGCTATAATGAAGTAATCTTCTTGTCTTCATTCTCCATGTCAGCAAGGATCTGCCTGCCACGCAGGACGGGTGACAGAGTAATCTGAGCTGCAGCTGAAAACCTGCTTTTTCTCTATAGTTATTTACCCTGCCATAAGATGTGGCAGGCAGTAGGAAAGAGTCCAGACAAGCAAGAGAATTTGGCTGTTCTCAAAATATCATATAGGAACTTTAAAAAATGAACTGATTTATGCTTTGTAATGTTTTCAGTAATGTGTAAATTAATTTAGAGTTTGAATTAGAGCTAACAGAAAATTTTTATGTTGCCAGCCATCCAAGGGCCAAAGAAAAATCATATTGTACAATCATGTTCCCTCTGTTGTACCAAGAATTGCACTTTGCATAAATAATGGGCTCTGGGAAAGAATATGTAACATTCATTCTGTTTCAGTATCAGAGAATGCTCAACATTACCTGGAAGCATCAATCTTATATAAAAACTGCTGTTTCAAATTTTAACCCTGCTATTTTGGCTTCTGTAAATGCTTTCTTGCTTAAATAATAAAAAAATAAGACTACTCCCATTTCAGAGAGGCCATTAAACCTTTCCCAGATGAAGTTATCAGTGCTTGCACCAGGCCAAGCCTTTGGTTAAGGTCTCAAAGCCCCAGCACATAGGGGCTCTTTAAGAACTTGCAAAGGGGACCAGAAAACCCCATATTTGGGAGACAAAGAGGATAAAAAGATATAAATACAGGAAACTTCCTGTGTGACTTTGCCCAGAATTTGAGAGACATTTTCCTCTGGGCCCGTGCATAATAATAATAATAATAATAATAATAATAATAATAATGAATGTAATTCCATCTCTCTAAGCGTTGCTTGGTTCTCCTCCGGTTTTCTGTAACAATCTGAAAACTCTTCTGGGGCTTATAAGACTCTAGGTTGAGGCAAAGGCATTGCCATTGCAGACCTGGTTTACAAGCTCTGCCAACTCAAGGCGCTGCCATAAATTGACACAAGCCCCAATCTTCTCAAATTGAGATATGAACAACCCAGGCCCATAATCTTCCCCAAACCAGACTCTGAATTAGGAAATAAGCCACATTCCCAGTGGGGACCTATGCGGATGATGATACCTTCCCACCCACGAAAACTGCATTAAAAGCCAAGTTGTGTGACTCAAAGTAGTTAAGGATATAGAATGCCCTTCACACACCCATTCTCTGAGCCAATGACCCATTTTTTCCCTAAGGTTCTTACCTTGCATTTTTTTTTTCACCTCAGAGAATTTTACAATAGCTAGTTTTGTGACAAACTAAACAAAGACATGAAGACAGCAAAACTAGTCACAGATAATATTGAAACAAAGAGTTGGAAAATGAAAGTATATCACAGGCCTGAATGTTATTAGTTCATTTGTTAGTATAGCACCCTGCCTCCCATCTATAAACAGCTATATAAGCCCTCCTGAAACCCAGACCCTGAGATGGTCATTCATTCCATCCCATTTGTTATCAGTCTGATTTGATATGGGTACTAGCGTAACAAAGATCTCTGGGGTGCATCTTGTTTCTGCTTTGCGGAATCTTTAGCAGAGCACTTGTTGGTCCTATGTGAACCTTTTAATGGGATCTGTCCAACTTATCATTAAAAGACAGGGAGAATTTGACATTTGCATTACTAAAAGGCTTCTCTAGAAGTTGACATTCTGACTAGTTCTGAGGATTGCTAGATGTTCACACTTGAAAATGCTGTACATGAAAACACACTGTTGGACCCAAAATTACTGTAGAGCATACAGATGTAATGTGCAAGCTCTAAAATTGCACAGGTTACCTCAATTATAATTTTATTTTTTAGCATTTAAGTTACAAGATATAAAGGAGAATAGTAAACATAATTCAAGGACTTTGCTTCTGGAGAAAGGGTTAATGTGTTTTAGCTTGTACACAGAATAATTATATCATATTAGATGGATTTATGACCTTGTTATTATCTTTATTTGTAAAATAAGTATGATTTACAAAGAAGAGTATGGTGCCAACTTGACAAGGGGTGGGTTATGATAGCTACTATTATTTGTCAACTAGACTGGGCCAAGAGGTGCTCAGATATCTTCTTAAATATTATTTCTGGCTGTGTCTGGGTGTATCACCATGCTGGAGAGGTGCATTCAATGCAGAATGAGGACATATGGAAATCAGAGAGAAGGTGTTGACCACTGATGGAGCAGCCAGAGAAACAGCATCCTGGCATTGGGAGTAGTACATCCAGAGCTGAGGTGGCTGATTAACAACAATGTAAACAGGAAAGATTAGAGCTTAGGTCACTGTCATAAGCATACCAGTGAGGGAAGTCTGGTAAGGGAAGGCTGAATGGGAAGGTCCTTGCCAAGGAATCCATACATGGAAGCCTAGATCCACTGCAACACTGGAAGATCCAGAACAACTGAGAACCTGATGCCCCAGCCATATGGCTAGTGGCCCATTTTTACATGCAGATTCCAGTCACACTCACAACCAGCTCATAAAATGTTAGAATGATTATTAATGGTAATACAAGCCTGCCATAAATACAGTACTTGTACTTTTCAAACCATTTCTTCATCACTTAATTAATTTTTGCCTTTATAGAAAATCTTATGCAGGTAAGGCAGGTGCTATCTTCACTTGCATAGAGAGAGAAATTTCTTACCTATGGATATCCAATCAGCCAAGGACAGAGAAAAGTGGTCTAGTCCTTAGTATTAGGTTTTTTTCAGCAGCTTCATGTCCCTTTTAAGGGTTGACTGGCACGAAATCAGCCAGGTCTCTACTGGTGAATTGCTCATTTCCACAAGGTCTCCAGATCCTGGGCTTCTTGGGACCATGGCCCCCCATTTTTCAACAGGTCTTCAATTTGAAGACTGGATTCTTATGAGAAGTATTTGGAGCTTATAAAGGCTAATTACAGTTAAGGAATATGAAAATTTGGAACTCAGAAGAAAATTGGCTTCTACTACTGCCTAGGCAGAATAATCAAGAAATTAGCACAAAGTGATGGCAACTATAAAGAGGCACTAGAGCATAAATGAAATATTCAAATTAAAGATATTCTGTAAAGTGGTATATCCCTTGAGAATCCAAGCCATCTTCTTTGCTATCAGGACATGATACAACTAAAAAGTTTTCAACAAGGCAATTGGGGCTCTGTAGAAGGATTGTCTCATAAGCTATGTCTGGGACTTGGGTTGAGAGACAATGGCAAATGGAGAAGCTTTCAGGCAAGACACATAGGGATCCTGGCTGGACCCCATACTTTTATGGTTGCTTTGAAAATTCAAAGCAAGTACAGAAAGGGTCAATCAGAGAAATAAAGGGCCTGAATTCATAGCACGGGAAAGCCTTTGAGGATAGTCAGGGTTTTAGCTGGTGAGGCAATGGCTCCATGTGACACAGTTAATATTTTCAGTAATAAGGATATCAAAATAATAAGGGATTATAGGTAGTCACTAGAATCCCAAAGGAAGAGTTAAAACTACATTGAAAGTATTTTAAACCAAATATTCTTGACCTCCTTTCCCATGCCACACCATGGACACACACTTTGCATATATAGTCTCATTTAACCTTCAGGATCATCCCATGAAGTAGGATCAGACCTGTCCCAAAGCCAATGCTCTTTCCATTATATCACACAGATCTTAATTCATTGTAAGAAACACTCAACATTTAGAGACATGCAACAATGGAATCTATGCTAAATGAGGCAGTAATTCTCTATTATTTGAGACATTCAAACAGAAGCTGAATAAAAATTGCCAGGTATTCAGGCATTAGATATGGGTTGGACCACATAACCTCTAATGCCCCTACCAACAATGAGCTGTTTGGATCCAGCCACTTCAAAAGCACATGTGAAGAATGTATATGAAAACACACTGTTATAAATAAGTGTTATTCTATCTAATAAAGAGGGAATATGCTAATTGACCATCACTCCGTCACAAAGATGGCTGCATTCACAGCTGAAGCCAAGTTCCCATAAGGAGCCTTAATGAGCAATCAGCAGGTACCTGAGGCTATGCCAGCCTTGGGCACACTACGGCCCGCGGGCCGGATCCGGCTGTTCTATCCGGTTCTCTTGCTCTCCCCTCCGCTCCTTTACTTTGAATCTATATTAGTTCACACAAACACTCCATCCATGCTTTTGTTCCGGCCCTCTGGTCCAGTTTAAGAACCCATTGTGGCCCTTGAGTCAAAAAGTTTGCCCACCCCTGGGCTATGCCCTTTCCTGCCCCTGTAGGGCTTGACAGGGGACCTCAGACTGCCCCCCCCCCAGCGCCAGGCTGGGGGACCTCAGGCCGTGCCCCCCACCAGGTGGGGCTTGACAGGGCACCAGGGCAGGGGACCTCAGACCACACCCCCCTCCCCAGCACCGGGCCAGGGGACCTGAGGCTGTGCCCCCCTGCCTGGCTGGGCTTGACAGGGCACCTCAGCCCATGGCCCCAACCCAGCAGGGCTTGACAGAGGACCTCAAGGTGCACCCCCAGTGCTGGGTCAGGGGAACTCAGGCCACATCCTCCAACCCCAGCACCAGGCCGGGGGACCTCAGACCACACCCCTGGCCTGGCAGGGCTTGACAAGGAACCTCAGGCCATGCCTCCGGCCTTGACACCAGGCCAGTGGACCTGAGGCCACGCCCCCCGCCTGGGGGGGCTTGATGGGGGATCTCAAGGTGTGCTTACCATCCTGGTGCTGGGCTAGGGGACCTCAGGCCGCAACCCCTGCCCCAGCACCGGGCCAGGGAACCTGAGGCTGTGCCCCCCCTGCCTGGCAGGGCTTGACAGAGGACCTCAAGGTGCAACCCCAGTGCTGGGTGGGGGGAACTCAGGCCAGACCCCCCTGCCCAGTGGGGCTTGACGGGGGACCTGAGGCTGTGCCCCCCTCCCGGTGCCAGGCTGGGGGACCTGAGGCTGCACCCCCCCCCCACCTGGCAAGGCTTGACAGGGAACCTCAGGCCATGCCCCCCCACTCAGCGGAGCTTGACAGGGGATCTCAGGCCATGTCCCCCACCTGGCGGGGCTTGACGGGGGACCTCAAGGTATGCCCCCTGCCCCAGTATGGGCTGGGGGACCTCAGGCCAGGCCCCCTGTTCTGGCGCCGGGCCAGGGGACCTAAGGCTACATCCCTTGCCTGGAAGGGCTTGATAAGGGTGGTACTGGCCAGGTTTGGATCTAGCCCAATGGGGGCAGGGGCCGGCTGGGTCTCACATGATTTTGAGGTGCATGTGGGTGGGTGGGGACTTGACTCTGGGTCCTGTGGTGAGCCCCAGACTCTGACAGGAGGAAGGTTTTCATATACATTTTACTAATTTTCTTTCATCTCTGACACTTCTATTATAGAGAAAGGGCAAATAGCAATATTAAATTATTTCCTCTAATTAATTCCCTTTTAATGTGCATGAATTTCGTGCACTGGGCCACTAGTTTATTTATAACAGGGGCACATGTTATAATTAAACCTCTGATTGATCCCCAGTAACTGGAAAGAGGAGACATCAACGACTCACAAATCATTCTAAATCCTTTTCTAGTCTCCTAATCCAGTTACTATTTACTGCCCACTTCACAAAGTTTATTAATTTGACAGCAGACTTCTGTTTTCTTGCCATTAATGGTAGAAAAATATTCACAGAGGAAAAGAGGGACAGGTGGTCCAGCCTGCATATGCAGCTTAGCATTGGGAACAGTTGTAAAAGGTCCAGGGGGAAAAAGTGAGATGACCCATCTTGACATAGGAATATTTTTACAAGTTGACCATTTTCCAGAAGGCACAGGGTCTTACTCTAGCTAATAAATGTTAACCTCTACACTCCATCTTCACATTCGGATCCTTAAGAAGAATGCCCTTTCCTCTAAATTACTCTAGTACATCTTCTTACCATCCTCCCAAAAAATTGGGCTCCAACATTTTCATCTGATCTCTGGACAACCTATAACATATGAGCTTTGAATGTTCTTTCTGGCTGAGCCTTAATGTGAATTCCGACACAATTCCATTTTGTAATGTGATACAAGCAGATACACCTAAATAATTAGCCTTAGAAATATAAATGCTTATGGAGGTATAATCAATGTTTTTATATCTTTATACACCATCTACTCCAGAAAGATTTTAGGCAGTCAAAATACAATATTTTAGTGGCAATACAATGAAACCAAATTATATAAACAAGAGCAAAAATTAAAAGGGTCAAGTAATAAGAAGGAGGAGAGGGGAGGAAAAATTGTGTAAATGTACTACAGCTTTTTTATCTACTCATCTGGTAATAACCAAGAAGGTAAAAGACCTATATTTGGAAAACTACAGGATGTTTAAAAAAGAGATAGAGGAAGATATAAACAAGTGGAAGAATATACTGTGTTCATGGATTGGTAGAATCAGCATCATTAAAATATTCATACTACCAAAGGAATCTATGGGTTCAAAGCAATCCCTATTAAAATACCAACAGCATATTTCACAGATATAGAAAAAAAATTGCCCAAAATTTATATAGAACCAAAAAAGACCCTAAATAGCCACAGAAATCTTGAAAAAGAAGAACAAAGTTGGAGGAATCACAATACCAGATGTCAAGTTATACTACAAAGCCACTGTACTCAAAACAGCCTGTTACTGGCACAAGAATAGGCATATAGATCAATGGAACCAAACAGAAAACCTAGAAATTGACCCAAGCCAATATGCTCAATTGATATTTGACAAAGAAAGTAAAGGATACAATGGCGTCAAAACAGTCTCTTTAATAAATGGTGCTTGGAAATTTAAACAGATACATGCAAAAAAATAAAACTAGATCACCAACTTACACCATACACAAGAATAAAATCAAAATGGATAAAAGACTTAAATGTTAGTCCTGAAACCATAAAAATCTTAGAAGAAACCATAGGCAGCAAAATCTCAGACATCTGTCATAGCAATACGGTGACAAATACATCTCCTAAGATAAAGGAAACTAAGGAGAAAATAAACAAATTGGACTACATCAAAATAAAAAGCTTCTTCACAGCAAAAGAAACCATCAACAAAACAACAAGAAAGCCCACTGCATGGGAGAACATATTTGCCAATGATACATCCAATAAGGGTTTAATATCCAAAATATATAGGGAACTCATACAACTTAACAAAAGGAAGATAAACAATCCAATTAACAAAATGGTAAAGGACCAAAATAGATACTTCTCCAAAATGGACAAACAGAAGGCCGAGAAACATAAGAAAACCTGCTCAAAGTCACTAATCATCTGAGAGATGAAAATCAAAACAACAATGAGGTATCACCTCACACCTGTCAGAATGGCTATCATCAACAAATCAACAAATGACAAGTGTGGCAAGGATGTGGAGAAAAGGGAACCCTAGTGCACTGCTGGTGGGAATGCAGACTGGTGCAGCCACTGTGGAGAACAGTATGGAGTTTCTTCGGAAATTAAAAATGGAACTCTCACTTGACCCAAGGATCTTACTTCTAGGAATATATCCTAAGAATTTAGAAACACCAATCAGAAAGAATATATGCACCACTATGCTCATACCAGCACAATTTACAATAGCTAAGATTTGGAAACAGCCCAAGTGCCCATCAACAGATGAGTGGATAAAAAAATATGTGGTACATTTACATAATGGAATATTGTGCAGCTGTAAAAAAGGAAAGAACTCCTATCATTTGCAACAGCATGGATGGACCTGGAGAACATTATGCTAAGCAAAATAAGCCAGTCAGAGAAACATAAGTATCACATGATCTCACTCATATGTGGAATCTAATGAACAAAATAAACTGATGAACAAAATAGATGCATAGACATAGAAGCATGGAATAGATTATGGAATCTCAAAGGAAAGGCAGGAGAGAAGGTGGTTGGGTGGGAAGAGATCAACCAAAGAACTTGTATGCATTTATGCATAACCCATGGACACAGACAATAGGGTGGCCTGGGTGGGAGGTGGGGGTGGACTAGAGGCGGTCATGGGGGGGCGGGGAGTGACCATATGCAATACTTTCAACAACAAAGACTTTATTTTTTAAAATAACACCAAAAAAAGAATGATAACCTATGTCTTATTTTAGAATGCTCAGAAAAATCTGTTGCCTAGGTCTTTGCCTAAAGGAACTATCACAACATAATGGATGGCATGCTTAACAGAAGTTTTACCTTAGAAATGCACTGATATTCCACATATGGTATCTATTAAGTGGACCCTCAGGAAAATCCAAATGTATAATGTTAAGCTATAGTTCTGTGAAGCCAATTCCACTGGGGAACAGAGTGATAGATACCAGGTCTGTAGCTTCTTGGAGCTCTGGTATGTTATGAGGATTAAGCCTTGAAAATTTGGAGGAATTCCCTAAAACTGGCACTTTTGAATATCAATGGCTTCCTCTGGGCTTTTGACAGGAACTATAATGCAGATAATTCAAACTAGAAGTCCCAAGAGGTGGTTGAAAAGAAGGGGAGGTGCTCTTCAAAGTTGACAGAAATAGGATCCATATCCAACTCAGCATGGAAATAGCCAGAGTATCACCTGCAGACTGGATCTATGCTTGTCTCAAAGGGCAGCTTCATTCATACACTTGGGATGTATTTTCTCTTTTCTAATCAGCGTTTAGCTATAGTACATCTGTGCATACCACAGACACACAAGGGCCATAATCACATCTATGCTCATGGCTTTCAAATTGATAACTCCAGTCTAGACTTCTTCCTTGAGCTGCAGACTTGAATAATCAACTGTTCTCTTTACATCACTCCTTGAATTTCTCATAAGTATCTTGAATCTTACGTGGTCCAAACTAAATTCAATATTTTCTTTCTCCAAATTTACTTCTCTCTCAGTCTTGTCTACCTTAGCAAATGGCATCAATATCTCTCCAACTGCTCAAGACAGAAACATAGGAGTCATCACCATTGATTCCCGCTTCTTGATATCACACTAGGGCATAGAGGAGAAGAGCCTGGGCCCTGAAGTCCATTGTTTGGGGTTGAATCCTAGCACTACTTTCAACCAGTTGTATAACTCTGGGCAAGTCATTCAAATTCTCTATGACTGTTTTCTCATTTGCAAATGACAATAATAATAACACCTTATTTTACAGAGTTTTAGGAGGATTAAATGAGATAGAGCATAGTAAGCTCATGGGATAAAATCGGCACATATTCAATAAATGGACAATGTTTTTATTTTCCTCCCAATATTGTATTCTATCTATTAGCAGTCTTCTTCCTCTGTAAAATATAGATAACACAGCCTAAATTTACATGGTTGTTTAAATGGGATAAAGAACATATAGCACCTGAATGGAATATCCTCAATAAATAATTGCTTTTATTAGTGACAATTATTATTTTTCTGAGGCATCAAGGAGTAATAAAATAATTCATATATTGATGATTCAACATATATTTTTCAAACATCTACTAAATATCCGGCATTGTAATAGATACTGGGAATAGAGTAATAATCAAAATGAAGAACCTTGCCTCATGGAAATTTATTTTCCAGTGAGGGCTTGGGCAGACAATAAATGTAGTAAATAAGTCATTACATAGTATGTTAGTTAGTAAAAAGTGCTACTTGGAAGAATAATCCAGAGGAAAAAAATAGTAAGTTTGGGAAAGGGTGAGATTATAATTTTAAACAAGCTGGCCAGGGAAAGCATCCCTTAGAAAGTGACATTAAAGTAAAAACATGGAGAGGAGAAGAAAATCAAGTGAATATCTGAATAGGGTTGTAGCACTGTAAAAAGTCTTGCTAAGGCCCTGAAGCAGGGACATGACCAGCCTCTTTGAGAAACAGAAGAGGCAAGTGTGGCTCAAGTGGAGGGTGTGAGGAAGAGAGTGGTAGCAGATTAAGTCAAATAGACAACAAGGGACCAGAGCCCGAAGGGCCTTCTAGACTCAAGCAAGGACTTTAATTTTTACTCTGAGTCAGATGAGGAGCCAGTGGAAAGTTTCAGTGATAGAAAAAAAACATGTTTTATTTTTGTCTGTGTGTCTTTTTAAATATTTGTTTCAGCTGTACAGTATAGTGGTTAAACAATTACATAATTTACAAAGTGATCCCCCTAATAATTCTAGTTGCTACCTGGCACCATACATAGTTATTACAATGTTATTGACTATATTCTCTGTACTTACTTTACATCCCATAACTATTTTGTAACTACTAATTTGTACTTCTTTCCCTCTTCATCTTTTTCACCCATCCTCCCACTCCTCCCATCAGTTTGTTCACTGTATCTATGAGTCTGTTTCTGGGTTGTTGTTTTTTTGTTCTTTTATTTTGTTTTTTAGATTTCATATATAAATGAAATCATGTGATATTTGTCTTTGTCTGAGTTTTTTTCCCTTAGCATAGTACCATCTAGATCTACCCAAGTTATCAAATGGTAAGATTTAATTCTTTATTATAGCCAAGTAATATTCCATTGTATATATGTACTACATTTTCTTTATCCAATTGTCTTTTGATGGGTACTTGAGTTGCTTCCATATCTTGGCTATTATAAATAATGCTGCAATGAACATAGAGGTGCATATATATTTTTGAATTCGTGTTTTGGGTTTCTTTGTATATATTCTCAGGAGTAGAATCACTAGGTCATAAGGTAGTTCTATTTTTAATATTTTTAGGAACATCCATACTGTTTTCATAACAGCTGCATCGATTTGCAATGACACCAATAGTTGACAAGGGTCCCCTTTTCTCCACATTCTTGCCAACACTTGTTTGTGGATTTATTGAAGATAGCCATTCTAACATGTGTTGGGTGTTATCACATTGTGATTTTAATTTGCATTTATCTGATATTTAGAGACATTGAGCATCTTTTCATATGTCTGTTGGAAAGATGTATATCCTCTTTGGGGAAATGTCTATTCAGGTCTTATGTCCAGTTTTTAACTGCAGTTTGTATGGGTTTTTTTATGCTGAGTTATATGAGTTCTTTATAAATTTTGTATATTAACCCCTTTTTGGATGTGTCATTGGCAAATATGTTCTCCCATTCAGTTGGGTTGTCTTTTCATTTTGTTGATGGTGTCCTTTTTTGTGAAAAATCATTTTTTGGTTTGATGTAGTCCCATTTGTTTTCCTTTGTTTCCCTTGCCTGAGGAGATATATCAGAAAAAAATATTACTAAGAGCAATGTCAGAGTTTACTGTCTATCTTTTCTTCTAGAAGTTTTATGGTTTCAGATCTTACATTTAAGTCTTTCACCCATTTTGATTTTATATTTGTATATAGTGTATGAAAGTAGTCGTTTCATTTCTTATATCTGTCCATTTTCACAACTCCATTTATTGAAGAGATTCTTTACCCCATTGTATAATTTTGCTTCCTTTGTCATATTGTAATTGAGCATATATGCATGGTTTTATTTCTGGTCTCTCTAATCTGCTGCATTCATCTGTGTGTCTGTTTTTAGGACAGTACCGTGCTGCTTTGATTACTATAACCTTGTACTATACTTGTTTGATATCAGATAGAATGATACTTCCAACTTTGTTCTTCTTTCTCAAGATTGCTATGGCTATGGTAGGTCATTTGTGATCTCATATAAATTTTAGAATTATTTGTTCTAGCTCTGTGAAAAATGTCATTGGTATTTTGATGGGGATTTCATTGAATTATAAATGGCTTTGGATAGTAAGGACATTTTAACAATATGTTTTTAAAGGTTCACTCTCCCTGTTATACTGAAATTAGACTGAAGGGGGCTGGGGTAAGAATGGAAGCAAGAAGGCTATTGCAATAAGTTGAATCAGAGATGATGGCAGCTTGGATGAGAGTGGTATCAATGGAGGTAGTAAGTGTTCAGATTCTAGATATATTTAAAAAGTAGGGTTTGCAGACTAGCTATGAGGTATAAAAACAAAGTCAATAATGATTTCAAGTTTTGAAATCAGAAAGATCTGGGTTCAAATCCAGTTTACAACTAATCATCTGTATTTAAATCCAAATGGCAGATTACAAACACTGAAGCAGAGGACCATACACACCTAAAACCCTGATAGAGGTGAAGCTTTTTCTCCACTAAGAAGTGCTTTGGTTCAAGGGATTGGAAACTAAATGAGAAATCAATAACAAAGTATTTGGAAAATCCTCAAACTTTTGAAAATGAAATAACATCATTTAAATAATCCATGGATCAAAGAAGAAGTGTCAGCAAAGTAATATATATGTGTGTGTACACATATATTTAACTGAATGAAAACACAACATATCAAACTATGTTGGATGTTGCTCAAAGATTGCAAAGAGAAAAATTAATAGTACTCGCCACTTATTGTAGAAAAGAAGAAAGATCTCAAATCAATAATCTAAACTTCCATTTCAAAATACCAAAAAAATCAACCAAAAGAAAGGAAATAATGAAGATAAGAGCAAAAATCAATGAAATTAAAAGCTAACAATAGAGAAGAGCAATGAAACAAAGTTTATTGAAAAGATCAATAAAATTAATAACCCCTAGTAAGACTTATAAAGAAAAAAAGAGAGAAGATACATATTATCAATATCTAAAATTAAATGGAGTATAGCTTTATGGTATATAGACAATAAAAGGAAAATAAGGGAGTTGTAGGAACAACTCTATTTACATATATTCAACAACCTAGATAAAATGGACCGATTCCTAGAAAACTGTGGTACATCTATACATTTGAATACTATGCTGCTGTAAAAAAAGAAGGAATTCTTACCATTTCCAACAGTATGGATGGAACTGGAGAGCATTATGCTAAGCGAAATAAGCCAGCCAGAAAGATGAATATCACATGATCTCACTCATTAGTGGAATATAATGAACAACATAAACTGATGAACAAAAATAGAACCAGAGTCATAGAAGCATCGAACAGACTCTCCAACCTATGAGGGAAGGCGGGAGGTGAGGGGGTAAGAGATCAACCAAAAGACTTGTATGCGTGCATATGAGCATAACAATGGACACAGACAGGTGGAGGGGGTGGTGAGGGCATGTGCTGGAGGGTGGGAGCAGCCGGGGAGAGGTCAATGGGGGGAAAAGAAGATTTATGTAATACTTTAAACAATAAAGAATTTAAGTTTTAAAAAATGGGCTGATTCCTTGAATATCACAATTTACCAAAACTCATCAAATATTAAATACATAATATAAATAACCCTAGCACTATTAAAGAAATTTCATCTGTATTTTTTAAACTTCTAAAAAAAGTGCTCCTAGATGAATTTATTAGTGAATTATACTAAACATTTATATAAGAGACCCATTTTACATGATCTCTTCTTGAAATTAAAAAAGGACTACTTCCCCACTCATTTTATGAGGCCATTATATCATGATACCAAATCAGACAAAGTAAATGCAAGAAAACTCATTAATGCAAAGTTCCTCAACAAAATATTAGCAAATCAAATTCAGGAGTATGTAAAAATAATAATGTCATAACCAAGTGGGGTTTATCCTGGAATTGCAAAGTTGGCTCAACATTCAATAATCAATGGATAAAATCGACAATATTAACTATCTAGAAACAAACACATGATCCTTTCAATAGTTTCAGAAGAACCATTTGACACCCTCCAATATGCATTTATGATAAAAGCCTTCTACAGTTAACATCACACAATGGTGTAACACTGAATGCTTTTTCTTTAAGATTTGGAATAAGGCAAGAATGTCCTCACTCACCATTATTATCCAACATCATACTGAAAGCCATAGTACAATAAATAAAGAAAAAATAACTAAAAGGCATACAGAAGGAAATAGATGAATTAAAATTGTCCCTATTTGCAGATGGCATAATTGCCTATGTAGAAAATCCAAATAATGTACAAAAAAATAAAAAATAAAAAAATAAAAACCCAACCCCCTAGATCTTATGAGTTTATAAAAGGCACAGAATACAAAGTTAACACGCAAAAATCTACCATATTTCTACATACTAGCAATGAACATTTAGAAACCAAAATTTTAAATCTAGACCATTTACAATAGCTCGAAAAATGAATACTTAGATATAAACCTAACAAAATATGTATAGGATGGGTATACAGAAAATTATAAAACACTGATAGAAACAGTAAAAGACAACCTAAATAAATGGAGAGACAAACTGTGTTTATGGATTGAAAGACTCAGCATACTGACAATTTTAATTCTCCCAAATTTGTTTTGCAGACTTAATGCAATTCCAATTAAAATTTCATCCAGATATTTTTGTAAATATAGACAAGTCAATTCTAGAATTTGTATGAATAGGAAAAGGAACTAGAATAGCCAAAACAATTTTGAAAGAAAAATAGTTGGAAGATTCACACTACCCAATTTTACAACTTACTATATAGCTACAGTAAATAAGACAGTGTAGCATTAGCAGAGGGATAGACACATAGATCAATGGACCTAAGGAGAGTCCAGAAAATGACCCTCTAAAATATGTTCAGTTGATTTTTGAGAGAGGAAAGATGGTCTTTTCAACAAGTGATATTATAAAATTTGGATATCTATAAACAAAAAAATCTAAAAATATCACTCTCCTAACCTCACATGTTATAAAAATAATTAAATGTATCATCAATCTAAATTATGAAACATTTAGAAGAAAGCATAAAAGAAAATATATGTAACCTGAAGTTAGGCAATAAGTTCTTAGACATGACACCAATGAATTGATCCATAAAGTAAAATTGATAAATTAGACTTCATCAAAAATAAAAACTGTTGCTGTGCAAAAGACACTGTAAAAAATGAAAAGACAATCTAAATACTGGGGAAAATATTTTCCAAATCACATATCTGATAAAAGATTTATATTGATAATATATGAAGAAACTGAACAAAAGAGAAAACAAGCAATCCAATTAAAAAATGGGCCCTAGCTGGTTTGGCTCTGTGGTTAGAGTGCTGGCCCACAGACTGAAGGGTCTCTGTTTCAATTCCCGGCCAAGGGCATGTCCCTGGTATGCAGGTTCAATCCTGGCCCTGGTCAGGGCAAGTGTGGGAGGCAACCAATCAATGTGTCTCTCTCACATCAATGTTTCTCTCAGTCTCTCCTCCTCCCTTCCACTCTCTCTCTTAAAAAAAAATCAATGGAAAAAAATATATATCCTCAGGTGAGAATTAACAAAAAAGTGAAAAAAGAAAAAAAAAGAAAATTAGTGAAAGACTGAATTGACACACCTCACCAAAGAGGAGAGGAAATGTGGGTGACATATATGCACGTGGAAAGATGTTCAGCATTGCTAGCCATGAGGGAATTGCAAATTAAAACCACATTGAGATATCATTGTACACATATCAGCATGTCTAAAATAAAAAATACAAAGTATTGGTGATCATGCTGAGCAACTGGAACTCTTCCACATTGTTGGAAGAAATTCAAAATGGTACAGCCACTCTGGAAAACAGTTTGGTAGATTTATTAATAACATTAAACATGTAGTAACCATATGACCTATCTATAACACTGGCATTTTTCCCAGAGACATTAAAACTTATGTCTATACAAAAACATGTAGATCTATGCTTAAAGCAACTTTATTTATAATAATCGCAAACTGGAAACAATCTATGTGTCCCTCAGTATGTGAATAAATAAAAAAAATATATAGTATCATTCCATACAGTAGAATATTACTCAGAAATAAAAAAATGAACTATTGTTACAGGTGTCAACTTAGATAAATCATAAAAGCATTATGGATAAATTTTAATGATAGCATCCATTTATATGAAATTCTCTAAAAGTCAAAACATTTGTGGTAGAGAACAATATATGGGGGTGTCAAGTTCTAGACTATTACACTGATCTATATGCCTACAACTTACTGCTGGACTATGAGCCTCTCAAGGGCAACAGCTATATCACAGTAACCCTTGAACCTCCAACATGTTGCACATATTAGGAACTCATTAAAGGTTGTTGCATGGGATAAGGCCGACTACCAAATTTATATATGGAGACACAGGTGGGCAGATTCAGAAACAGAACCCAGGTCCTGGCCCTACACACCCATAAACCCAAGCTACCAATAGCCAGAAATAGCAACTGTTCCAGCATATCATCTCTAAGAAGATTAAAACTTTTACTTTACAAAATTAATTTTCATTTGTAATGCTAACAGCAAGACACCCATGAAAAACACACATGGTGTCTAAATAAGACAAAGGAAAATCGTTTGGGCAAAAATAAAAAGGATCCCAAATCAATTACATAGAAAAGATTCCTTTATTAACTTTCGGTCGAGAATATGTTTGTATATTTTCAGAAAACAACTCCAAGACCATGTGGATTCCTGCAACAGAGAGGAATTGACAGGTCTGCTCCAACCACGAAGACAAGAGGAGAAACAGTCCAGAGATGGGAGACGCTGACGACGCCTTGCCACGCTAAGCAGTCAGCAGCTGTGCGACGCAGCAGCTTGCCTAGGACCAAACCAGAGAGGGTCGGACCTGCATTGCCACCATGTGCCTACCATCCAGATATCATTGCTGACATGTACACTTAAGGAACTGTTTGACATTGAAACGGGGACTCAGAACTGTTGGACATTGAAATTGAAACTCAAACATTTTTTGTTATTATACGTTTATTTCTAGTCTGCAGAGGCAAGATTTTTTAAAGGAAAGAAAAGGGGGAAAAATAGATACAGAGGCAAAGAAGCATTGAACAGACTGTCAAACTACAGCGGGAAGGCAGAGGAGGTTGGGGGGGGGTGCTGTAAGAGATCAACCGAAGGACTTGTACACATGCATATAAGCATAACCAATGGATGAAAGACACTGGGTCGGGGTAGGTAAAGGCATGTACTGGGGGGAAGGGGAGGCCGGGGGGGGAGGTCAATGGGGAAAAAAAAAGGAGACATATGTACTACTATTTGTAATACTTCAAACAATTAAAAAATAAATAATAATAGTAAAATGTATTGGGAAAAAAAAAAAGAAGAAGATTAAGCACTCTTTCAGCTACCCACATTGTAATTTCTGTGCACAACAACCAATCCCAAGGATAATTCCATTACAGAATTGGCCTGGCTCTAAGCAATTCCAGATCTTGACAAGCTGAGGTCTTGCTAAAATGGTTGAGGGGATTTTCATTTGTTCATCTTCCTCTTTGATGGGGAAATGTGTAGTAAACTGGCAAGGCACCCTCAACCATATTGCAAACATTTTTAAAAGAGCTGCCAGTGGCAATGGGTCGCTTGTCATCTCTAATTCTTATGATTTCAGGCCAAACCCTTGGGAAAATTTTACAGAAGTCAGAGTGTCAATTTTGTGAATCTTGGCAAGTCATGTGTTGTTTTATCTTGGCTTAGAAAATTGGTATGTTTTACATTTTTGTAGATTGAAAGCAAAATTTCTGCAGCTGTCCATTTGCTCATGA
Organism: Plecotus auritus; assembly: GCF_963455305.1. Classification (NCBI taxonomy): domain Eukaryota; kingdom Metazoa; phylum Chordata; class Mammalia; order Chiroptera; family Vespertilionidae; genus Plecotus; species Plecotus auritus. The sequence continues at coordinate 127,868,419 of NC_137784.1, forward strand.
TTATAAAATTTGTAGCTCTTGGTTACAAACATATATCATATCAGAATTTGTGTAGATTGTGGCAATCAGATTATATCCATATTATACCATATCAGGCAATCTAACTTCATTTGATCATCAAACCAATTTTATGCCTAATATAAACCAAAATAGGCTCTGGTTCCAGTCTTGTCTGTTGTAAACACATTCAAACATTCTTAAAGTAAGTCATGCAAAATAAATGAATTCAGCAAAATAAATCCTTTGCAAATTAGCATTACAAATTCATTATTTACCCATTTAAATAGCTAATCTTGCAAACCACTGTCTCCATGAAAGCACCTACCAAGTTTCCTGTTTTGTGCTGCAGCACTTTTCATCCAATCTATGGTCAGAGGCTCTTGAGTGTCTGAAACTTGGTGGTGTCTGCCTGCCCACACATCCAGGCTGGCTGGGTCACCACTCTAGGACAGGATCATGTGTGCCATATGGTAAGAGTGGTAAACTGAAAGAAGTAGAGACTATAGAAGCTCCCAAGTTATTGTCAACTTGGTCTAGGTCACCTGCTCTTGCTTTACAATTATCTTTAGCTCAATGTTTCTCAGCCATAGCTGCACATTAGAATTGCCAGGGAAAATTTTTAAACATGGCCAGAATCCACATCAGAACAGTTCATTTCAAATCTCTGCAGGTGAGAGCAGGCATTTATATAGTACAAACGCTCCATGTGTTTCCAGTATGCATTCATGGTTGAGAAGTAAGGAACTGTTTGACATTGAAACAGGGACTCAGAACTGTTGGACATGGAAATTGGGACTCAAACATTTTTTGTTATTATATGTTTATTTCTAGTCTGCAGAGGCAAGATTTTTTTAAAGGAATGAAATGGGGAAAAATAGATACAGAAGCAAAGAAGCATTGAACAGACTGTCAAACTACAGCGGGAAGGCAGAGGAGGTTGCGGGGGGGCGGGGAAGGGGCTGTAAGAGATCAACCGAAGGACTTGTAAGCATGCATATAAGCATAACCAATGGATACAAGACACTGAGGGGGGGGCAGGTAAAGGCATGTACTGGGGGGAGGGGGAGGCCAGGGGAAGGTCAATGGGGGGAAAAAAAGGGAGACATATGTACTACTATTTGTAATACTTCAAACAATTAAAAAAATAATAAAATAATAAAAAAAATAAAGGAAGACTTGTTAAAAAAAAAAGAGAGAAGTAAAAGGGTCCCAAAAAAAATCTATACACACTTTACCAGCTGATAGCTCCATTTTGAAAATGGACATTTCTAATAAATACTAACTTCATAATTATTCAAAGTGTGTGTATACATTTTGGGGACACCCTATATTCTTCTGGATCAACCACAGTTATAGACTCTCCCACTAAGTCATTATGACACTTGCTACAACTCCAATTTCATTCATAATCTTCAGATTCCTGAAGGACTGGTGAAAATAGATTTACATTTTGGGAAAAGCATGGCCTTCCAAAGGAATCTATTTGTAGAATTGTTGTGGAGAGAAGGAAATAAATTTGTGGTCAAATTTCAGCCCCCAGGCTCTCCTTGAAGTAAGTCCTCCAAGCTGTGTGTTTCTCATAGGCACAATCTTTCACTCCAGGTTTTTGGGCAGATTTTCAACGGTGGCATAGGCTCCCTCTGCCTGAATACAAGAGTGGCAAGGAGATAGAAACTTTCCTCCAAATTCTATACTCAAAATGGTATCCTTGGGAAGCCTCAAAGAACAAGTCTAGTACCCTTCTAGGCTGAAAAGTGAGTTGACATTTTGTCTTAGTCTCTTTAAATTACCTCAGCTTAGCTCTAGCCAGTTTGGCTCAGTGGATAGAATGTCAAACCACAGATTGAAGGGTCCTGGGTATGATACCAGTCAAGTGCATGTACCTTGCTTGCAAGCTCAATCCCCAGCCCTGATCAGGCTATGTGCAGGAGGCAACCAATCGATCGATGTGTCTCTCATCACATTAATGTTTCTCTCTCTCTCTCTCTGTCTCTCCCCCTTCCTTCCACACTCTGTAAAAAAAATTGTCTAAATAACTTCAGTTTACTAATACAAACATACTTTAGAAGAATGCAAAATATTAGCTTTAATAATAGCTAACACATATTGCCAGGTATTAAATGTTGTATGTATATTAATTTATTACTCTTCAGTAGGTGATATTGCTATCCCCATTTTATAGTTGGGAATGTTGAGGTACAGAGGAATTAAGTAATTTGCCTGAGATAATTAAGCTAGCATATGGCAGGGCCATAATTTAAATGCAAGCAATTTGTCTCCAGATCATACAGGCCTAGCTAATTTTCCTAGCATTCTCACAAATCTTTCCCCCTTGGCTCCCCTGGATTTGAGCCCTGGTCTTGTACTTCTTTCATGTAATTTATTCTAAAGTATTTTATTATTTTTGTTGCTATTTTAAGTGGAATTGTTTTTCTTAATTTCACATTCAGATTGTTCATTGCTAGTGTATAGAAATACAACTCATTTTTGTAAACTGATCTTGTATACTGCAACTTTGCTAAACTCATTTACTATTTCAAATATCTTGTGTGAACTTTTTAGATTTTTTATGTAACACCATGTCATCCGCAACAGAGATATTTTACCTTTTCCTTTTCAATCTGGTATCCTTTTATTTCTTTATTCTGTCTACTTGCTCTGGCTCTATTCAGATTTCCTATTTTTTCCTTGAGTCAGTTTTGGTAGTTTGTATATTTCCAGGAATCTTTGTACTTCGTTATGCTATTTAATTTGTTTACATATGTTATAAACACTTTATTGATAGATTGATCATTTATCATTATAAAATGTTCTTTTTTTCTCTCTAACAACCACTTTTTCTTAAAGTCTATTTTGTTCAATATTAGGATAGCCACCCTGGCTTGTTTTGTTACCATTTTCATAGTATATCTTTTTCCATCATTTTACTTTCAATCTATTTGTGGTTTTGAATCTAAAGTTAGTCTCCTGTAGATAGCTTGTAGTTGGATTATTTTTTAATCAATTATGCCAATATTTGCCTTTTAATTAGAGAGTTTAACATATTTATATTTACTATAACTGCAAATAAAGAACATACTTCTGCCAATTTGCTATTCAGTTTCTACATATATCTTTTTTACATCTAATTTCATCCATTACTATCTTATTTAGGGGTAAATAGATATATTCTAATTCCTTTGTCACTTCTTTTACTATATATTGTTTACTGATATTTTTAGTGCTTGTCCTGGGAGTTAAAAATAACTTCTTAATTTATAATGATCTTGTTCAGAGTAATACCAATGTACCTTCAGTAATATGCAAAGCTGTGTACCTATATAGTTACAAACTCCTATGTTATGCTGTTATTGTCACAAATTACTCTTTTATATATTGTGTGTCCATCAACATAAATTTATAATTATTGCTTTATATAACTATCTTTTAAATCAAATAAGAAATTATTCAGCCACTGTGGAAAACAGTATGGGGTTTCCTCAAAAAATTAAAAATGGAACTGCCATTTGACCCAGTGATCCCACTTCAGGGAATATATCCTAAAAACCCTAAGACACCAATCAGAAAGAATATATGTACCCCTATGTTCATAGCAGTGTTCTTTACAATAGCTAAGATTTGGAAACATCTCAAGTGCCCATCAGTAGATGAATGGATAAAAAAGCTGTGGGACATTTACACAATGGAATACTATGCAGCTGTAAAAAAGAGGATATCTTACCCTTTGGAACAGCATGGAAGGACCTGGAGACTATTATGCTAAGTGAAATAAGCCAATCTCAGAAAGACAAATATCACATGATCTCACTTTTTTTATGGACTCTAATAAACAAAATGAATTCACCAACAAAATAAGACCTGAAGCAGGGAGGCATGGTACAGATTAACATACTTTGATGTGGGAGTGGGGGAACAAGGAGAGATAAATCAAGGAACTTACTTACACTATTAAAAGAGTAAGATGCAAATTGACTGTAACTTCGTGATGCCCATCAGCCAATCAGGAGTGAGTATGCAAATTAACTCTGGGCAGCATGGGAAGGCAGAAAGGTGGCTCCAGCCAGAGTGAAGGCAGTGCTGGCAGCCAGGGGAAGGAAGGCCCATTCTTGCACGAATCTTTGTGCATCAGGCCTCTAGTACACTTATATGTATAGCCCATGGACACAGGCAACAGGATGGTGAAGACCTGGGGGTGGTTAGGGGCTGGGTGGAGGGGGGTTAAGGGGGGAAAATGGGAGACATCTGTAATACTGTCAACAATAATATATATATAGATATTTTAAATAAATAAGTAAAATAGGAAAAAGAGTGTTACAAATAAAATATCCATTTATACTGTCTTTTATATTTACCTATGTAGTTACCTTTAATGGTGCTCTTTTTTTTTCATGTGAATACAAGTTACTACTGTCCAGTGTCCTTTCATTCAAGCCTAAAGGACTTAAGAATTTCTTGTAGGGCAGATCTTCTAGAAATGAAGTCTTCTTACATTTGTTTGTCTTAGAATGGTGTAATATCTCTTTCACTTTTGAAGGACAGTTTTCCTAGATATAGACTTTTTAATTGAAAGTTTCCTTTTCTTTCTGCAATTGGAATATGTTATCCAACTGTCTTTGTCCTACATAGTTTCTGATGAGAAATCAACTCTGATTTTATTGAAGATCACTTGGATGTGATGAATCACTTGTCTCTTGCTGCTTTCAAGATTATTTCTTTATCTTTGTCTTTCAAAAGTTGGGTTATAAACAAAAATATTAGTTATATAATTTTCATGTATGAATATCTTTAACTTTATCCTATTTGGAGTTCACTGAGTTTTTTGTATGCATAGATTAAATTTTTTCCTAAAATCGGGCAGTATTTTTAGCCATTATTTCTTTCAATATACTTTTTTGCTTCTTTGCCTCTCTCCTCTTCTTCTGAGATTCCCACTATGAATATGTTGTTAAATTTGATGGTATACCACAGAAGTCTGAGGTCCTGTTTATTTTTCTTTATTCATTTTTCTTTCTTGTTCCTGAAAGTGATAATATCAATTTTGGAGCTTTATACAGCCCTTATTAATATCTCACTTCCCAGTCTTTCTAACGAACATTTTGGTTAGTCTATAATTTGCACCAATGTCTATATGTTACCTCAAGCGGCAGAGACTAAAACATTTGCCTGTGAATATTTTTTTAATTTCTTTATTGATTACGGTGTTACATATGTGTCCCTGTTCCCCCATTAACCTCCCCCCAACCTCCTCTCATGCCCTCACCTCCCTGTTCTCTGTGACCATTGGTTAGGCTTATATGCATGCATACAAGTCCTTTGGTTGATCTCTACCCCTTACCCCCACCCTCCCCTACTTTCCCTCTGAGGTTTAATGGTCTGATCAATATTTCTCTGTCCCTGGATCTATTTTGTTCATCAGTTTATGTTGTTCATTATATTCCATAAATGAGTGAGATCATGTGATATTTATCTTTCTCTGCCTGGCTTATTTCACTTAGCATAATGCTCTCCAGTTCCATCCATGCTGTTGCAAATGGTATGAACTCCTTTTTTACCACAGTGTAGTATTCCATTGTGTAGATGTACCACAGTTTTTTAATCCACTCATTTGCTGATGGGCACTTAGGCTGTTTCCAAATCTTAGGTATTGTAAATTGTGCCACGATGAACATAGGGGTGCATATGTTCTTTCTAATTGATGTTTCTAGTTTCTTCGGATATATTCCTAGAAGTGGGATTACTGGGTCAAATGGGAGTTCCATAAAAAAGCATTTGACAAAATCCAACACCCTTTCTTGATAAAAACTCTCAGCAAGGTGGGAATAGAAGGATCATACCTCAACATAATAAAATCCATATATGACAAGCCCACAGCCAACATCATACTCAATGGGCAAAAACTAAAACTGTTTCCCCTTAGAAGAGGAACAAGATAGGGATGCCCACTCTCACTACTCCTGTTCAACATAGTACTGGAAGTACTAGCCATTGCGATCAGACAAGAAGAAGAAATAAAAGGCATCCAAATTGGAAAAGAAGAAGTAAAACTGTCCTTATTCCCAGATGACATGAAACCCCTAAAGATTGCATCAAAAAATTATTAGACTTAATATATGAATTCGACAATGTAGCAGGATACAAAATTAACGCCAAGAAATCTATGGCATTTCTATACACCAATAATGAACTTATAGAGACTAAAAAAGCAATCCCATTTACCATTGCACCAAAAAAATTAAGATACCTAGGAATAAACTTAACTAAGGAGGTAAAAGACCTATATGCAGAAAACTACAGGTCACTGAAAAAAGAGATAGCAGAAGACATAAACAGATGGAAGAACATACTGTGTTCATGGATTGGTAGAATCAACATCATCAAAATGTCCATACTACCCAAAGCAATCTACAGATTCAATGCACTCCCCATTAAAATACCAACAGCATATTTCACAGACCTAGAACAAACTCTCTAAAAATTCATCTGGAATAAAAAAAGACCCCGAATAGCTACAGCAATCCTGAAAAAGAAGAACAAAGTAGAAAGGATCTCAATACCAGATTTCAAGCTGTATTATAAAGCCACTGTTCTCAAAACTGCCTGGTACTGGCACAAGAACAGACATATAGACCAATGGAATAGAATGGAGAAACCAGAAATTGACTAAAAACTCTATGCTTATTTAATATTTTACAAAGGAGGCAAAAGCATATAATGGAATCCAGACAGTCTCTTCAATAAATGGTGTTGGGAAAATTGGACAGATACATACAAAAAAATGAAACTAGACCACCAATTTACACCATGCACAAAAATAAACTCATAATGGATAAGGACTTACCTGTAAGATGGGAAACCATAAAAATACTGGAGGAATACACAGGCAGCAAAATCTCAGACATATGCCAAAGCAATATCTTCACCGATACAGCTCCTAGGGCAATAGAAACTAAAGAGATAATAAGCACATGGAACTTCATCAAAATAAAAAACTTCTGCACAGCAAAAGAAACCATCAACAAAACAACAAGAAAGCCCACTGCATGGGAGAACATTTTTGCCAATGTTATCTCCGATAAGGGTTTAATCTCCAACATTTACAGGGAACTCATACAACTTAACAAAAGGAAGATAACCCATTCAAAAAATGGGCAACGGACCTAAATAGATACTTTTCGAAAGAGGACATAAGGAAGGCCAAGAGGCATATGAAAACATGTTCAAAGTCACTAGTCATCCAAGAGATGCAAATCAAAACGACAATGAGGTACCATCTTACACCTGTCAGAATGGCTATCATAAACAAATCAACAAACGACAAGTGCTGGCAATGATGCAGAGAAAAAGGAACCCTCATGCACTGCTGGTGGGAATGCAGACTGGTGCAGCCACTGTGGAAAACAGTATGGCGTTTCCTCAAAAAAATAAAAATGAAATTCCCATTTGATCCAGTAATCCTACTTCTAGGAATACATCCCAAGAAACCAGAAACATCAACCAGAAAGGATATATGCACCCCTATGTTCATAGCAGCACAAGTTACAATAGCTAAGATTTGGAAACAGCCTAAGTGCTCATCAGCAGATTAGTGGATTAGAAAACTGTGGTACATCTACACTCGCAGGTCATGAGTTTGACATGTTTGATCTACACAATGGAATACTAGGCTACTGTAAAAAAGAAAGAACTCTTACCATTTGCAACAGCATGGATGGACATGGAGATCATTATGCTAAGTGAAATAGGCTAATCGGAGAAAGATAAATATCACATGATCTCACTCATTTATGGAAATTAATGAACAACATAAACTGATGAACAAAAATAGAGCCAGAGACATAGAAGCATCGAACGGATCGTCAATCTTCAGAGGCAAGGCAGGGAAAAGGGAGTAAGAGGTCAACTGAAGGACTTGTATGCATGCATATAAGCATTATCAATGGACACAGACACTGGGGGGGTGAGGGCATGTGCTGGGAGGTGGGGGTGGCTGGGGAGAGGTCAACAGGGGAAAAAGGATACATGTAATACTATATGTAATACTTTAAACAATAAAGATTTTTTTAAAAAAAGAATATTTAGGAAGGTTGTTAGTAGTTGAGGCTGGAAGTGAGCACACCTGTAGGCTCACATTCCCCCAGGTAATAAATACTAGTATTCCCACTGGTTTGATTCAAGTTGTTTTCTGATGGAATGTGAAATGGGGAATGCATATGTAAGGTGCTGTTGATGCCTGCTGTAAACTTCTCCTTTTTCTTGCCATGTGGCCATTCCCCTGGCTTGCCAAGGATTGTGATTTTCTTTTAAAACTGGCCTCTGTCTCCATGTAATTGTCTTTGAGGTCAGGCCTTGAATCTCTGCTGCTTAGAAGAAGATCCTGGAGGGAAGATTTGATGAATAGAGCATTTTCTAAGAAACCTATTCCTGATTCTCAGGCATGGACAAATCCCAAATGTATAGGCTGTGGTCTATAGACCTTTCACGTAGAACACTTGATGCAATTTTGTATTTACTCATATGACTTCTTTCTTAAAAATATGTTATTGATTTCAGGGAGAAGAATGGAGAAGGAGAGAGAGATAGTAACCTCAATGATAAGAGAGAATCATCTATGTGCTGCTTCTTGTATGCTCCCTACTGGGGATCAGCCTGCAACCCAAACATGTGCCCTAACCAGGAATAGAACTGTGACCTCCTGCTTCATGGGTCGACACTCAACCATTGAGCAACACTGACCAGGCATTAGTATGACTTCTGATTATCTATTTCCCTTACAATATTCAAGGCCAGGGACCATGATTTTTTTTTTTCACTTTCTGCCTATCCCTGACAATATAAAAAGGGTTCCACAAATATTTGTGAATGAATGAATAGTCAATTCAGCTTCCTTCTTTGATAGTGGCTGGTCTTGAAATTGATTGCTTTTTAAGAGGCTAAAATATTAAAATTTTATAGCATTGGAAAAAATAAGATATGATATAGTAAAAAGGGTCACAGGAAAAAGAATAAAACCATTCTGCCAGGAGTAGAGCTGTTTGAAAATAATTCTGCCTGAATGCAGAACAGCTAGGGCTCTCTCCCATTCACAGACACAGGAAGAAGCAGCAAGCACTTTTATCTGGGAAAAAGCAGTTGAAAGCTTCTGTCAAGAAGCTCATTCAGCCGAAACCGGTTTGGCTCAGTGGATAGAGCGTCGGCCTGTGGACTGAAGGGTCCCAGGTTCGATTCCGGTCAAGGGCATGTACCTTGGTTGCCGGCACAACCCCAGTGTGGGGTGTGCAGGAGGCAGCTGATCGATGTTTCTCTCTCATCGATGTTTCTAGCTCTCTATCCCTCTCCCTTAAATATCAATAAAATATATTTAAAAAAAAAAAAGAAGCTCATTCATATACTCAGGTGGAGTCATGAACCCAGGCTGTGGCTACAGAGAGGGAGCATGTGATCTCCAGCAGCCATGAAAAGGTTCAGTGGGCTGCTATTCCCTTAAGGAGCTCCCAAGCAGCTGGTAATGTCACCTTCCCATCAACTTCTCTGGGTCCAGGTAACTGATGTGGCCTATTGTGATTGGCCAAAATTGTAGAGAACTCAGAAGAGTTTTCTGATTTTTAGCTCCCTAGAGGTAGAGAGAAGAGGAAGCAGGAAAAAGAGGAGAGAGAGAGAGAGAGAGAGAGAGAGAGAGAGAGAGAGAGAACCCAATTAAAATTCATTATAAACAGTGTAGTGATGTAGGTGGTAAAACAGATGCTGTGCTAACACTAAGAGAAAGTGCTTAGTCTCAGGGCATGGTGAGAGGCTTCCTAAGTGAAGTGATATCTATGATAAAATAGAGAAAGGAGAAGCAATATGCTAGATGAAGGTGAAAGGGTTTTGCAGGTAAAGAGAAATCATGGTCAAAGGCCTGGGGATACGTAGAAACAGGGCATTTTATGGAAATCTAAAGAAGCTTAGTCTAGTTGGAGAGCCAAATTTTTAGTCAGACTGATGAAGAATCAAAATATGAGGCTGGAGAAACAGGCAGGAGCCTGATTACCAAGCCATGTTAAAAAGTTTGAATAACCATTGCAGTAATGGGAAGCTACTGAAACGTTTCAATCAAGAAAGTAGCTGGTTATAGTTGCATTTTGAAAAGATGATTATAACTACAGAGTGGAAGATGGGTTGAAGGAAGAGAGACTGTGCTCACATGGGAAAATTATTGAAATACTCCAAGTAAGAGGTGATGGTGAAGACAGTGGAGAATGGAGAAAAAGTAGACAGATTCAAGAGGTATTTTAGGAGCTATATTCATCAAGACATGTAGTGTGGAGGAAAAGAAACAGGGCTGGGTATCTGCATTGCCCAGGTTTGAAGTGAGAGATCAGGTAGTCTAGAAATAGAAGGGAAAGCAAGTTCAAATGTGGATCAAGGGGATTGCTGATACCAATAGTTCCAAGGAGGCAAAGGCTAGCAGCAGGAGTCACAGGAATAAGTTTCCCTTCCCCCACAGAATAGGAGGAGCAAGGAAAGAAGTGGTCTGAGTAAACAATATTGAGCAGGATCAAGAACTAGTTGGCAGGTGTCAGGAACTGTGCCCTCAATGAATAGCTAGATCCTATAAACTAAGTATCAGGACCCAAAATTACTCCATTCTGCTTCCATTTTGTTTGTTGCAATCAAGATAATCTCAGGGACAGGAGCAAGCCAGAGCCTAAAGTGGATGTGCCTAAGTAGATTCAGTTGGAGGAGACAAAGGCAAAGCAATATTTTATCATTGTGTGATTACATTAATAGCTGCAAGGTTCAATTGAAGAAAGCAATGAATTGGAAAGTTTTTCCATCATTCTCAAATTATTGTGGCTTTTCACTAGTTAATACCATCCCTTCAAGTCACATAATCTGATTTTAATTCTTTCAACAGTTTTATAATTACATTTTTCCCTCTTTACAGTTTTTACTGAGATCCTCCACTGAAGTAAAAATAAGGTTGTGGTAGAAAATAGGGGCCATGTGAAAAAATGAAAATCTGCACGTCACTGTGTCCTCAAAATCAGTGGTCAGGAGGGGAGAGAAGCAAATGAAAGCCAGGGCATGTCATGGCAAAAGATGTGGGCTGCTGAGAGCTCCTGACACACAGAACTGAGATTTGCCTCAGGTTTGAATGCCAGACCTACAGAGATGTCCTGAGATTGTAAAGCCTCTTGTTGTCAGAAAGGGCCAAGTGCCACACATGGTGGATGCCCTCTTAAAAGAATCTTCCCAACCAAATGCCTTCTTACAAATCCCAACTCAAATGCAAAAGTAAAAGCTGTCAACTCTGATATATTAGCAAGACAATTCAAGCAGTTGCTATTTGTATTTTATTTTTAGACTTTTTTTTTTCCTTCAGACTTATCACAATTTCTATAATATTATTCCTTCTTCTAGGTCAAACATCTATTGTATAAAAAATAAACTATATCACATTTTCAAATTTAAAAATTCAATTTTTATTGTGCTGCATAATATGAAGTTACTTTATTTCTCCTCTGAAGAAGTCATTATGGCCAATGGTGTCAATATCCCATGAGTGAAGGGGCCCCCAAACAGCCTGAGACACATTGTTGAGGCTTTTCCTGTCAATAATGGTTGGTTAGGCACTGATATGATAAACTACAATAGCTCTAAATGAGAAATTCCTGTTTATCTTTAAAACAGAACCCTGATTATGCTAAGAGATATCTTCAGAAAATTCCCTATCACCAAATTTGTGTTTGTGCCTGTCTTATAATCTCTGGTAAATAAGAAATGTGGGTGAAGTCATTCCTGCAGCTTGGTGCTAATGATGAAAAGTGATGCTATTAAAAGAATCAAATGAGAAACTTTTTTGAATAATGACCAGGTTACTGTAGCTAAAAATTACCAAGGAATCAACCCCTATGGCCTCTTTTTAGTTTGGAGTACATGCTGTTTGCTCCTTCTTCCTGAAAAGATCTTCCCCCACCCCGCTCCTTACCTAACTAATGTCTACACATCCTTCAGATCTCAGCTCAGCTGCCATTGCTATCCTTAATCCCTTCTCCTGCAAGATAGGTTAAATCCACTTACTATACATTGTCATCACATCATGTACCTTTCCTTTTTAGCACTTACCACAGTTGCAATTTTAATTATATTTGTGTAGTCATGGAACTGAAAGTTCTGAGTGTAGGGACCATGTCTAATTTGCTCATCACTATATCTCTAGCACCTAGTATGGTACTTGGAATATAATGGACACTAAATAATTTTTCATGAATCATCAAGCTCTCTATTCCTGTATTGGTCAGGACAGGTAACATTAGCTGCTGTGACATACAACCCCAAATTTCAGTTGCTAACACAAAAGATTTATTTCTCATTCATATTAGGATCTAATGTGGATTGAAAAGTTCTTAGTAGTGGCTCTTTCCCATGTGATGATCCATAAATTAAGGTTTCTTCCATGTAGTGATGCTGTAGTCCTCAAAGTATAGCTTCCATGGTATTTAAAAAGAGGAAGAGAAAGTGTGGGCAATTCTGTAGGAGATTTTTAGGGCCAGGCATAAAAAAAGGTATGCTGTCACTTCTGCCACATTCCATTAGCTAGAACCTAGTCACATGCTCCACCATGACCACAAAAGTGGCTGGGAAATGTAGTCTCCCTATGTGTTCAGAGAAAGAAGACAGGATTGCTGACTATCCAGTCTATCTTTGCCACACTCTGCTACAACTTTCCATCTTCTATAACCATGAGTACTGTATTAGTCAGAGAAACTGAACCAATAGAATTTGGCTCACACATTCATGAAGGCCATGAATTTCCACAATCTGGCATCTGCAAGCTCATTCTGAGTCCAAAGGCCTGAGAATCCAATGACTAATAAGGTAAGTCCTGGTCTTAGTCCAAAAGATTGTCCACAGGCAGGAGAAAATGGATATCTCAGCTCAAGGAGACAGAGTGAATTCACTTTTTCTTCACCTTTTTGTTCTATTCAGGTCCTCAAAGATTTGAATGCTGCTCACCTGCATTGGTGATGATGATCTTTTTTTCTCAGTCTACTGATTTAAATGCTAATATCTTCTAAAGACACCCTCACAGACACATACAAAAATAATGTGTTACTAGCTATCTGAGAATCCCTTAGCCCAGTCAAAATGACACATAAAATTAACCATCAGAAGTATCAACAAGAAATAGAACCAAACAAAACATAAAACATTCTGCCTTCTTCCTCTTCCTACCCTCAAGTAGGAGATGGGGGGCGGGGGGTTAAATCATGAGTTTATTGTTGTTGTTGTACTTAAATCCTGTCTAAGAAGCAAGTAGAAAGTTAGAGAACTGAATAACATAACCCAAGTCATATTCTCTGATCAGAACCCTTTATTAGCTCCGCATGATCTATCCCTGGTTTAGATTTTCCATGTTTTAGTCCTTAATGCCTTTCCAAAAGCAAGCAGCAACTTTGTTTAAGGTAACTTGCTTCATCTTAAATATTTATGTGAAATTTTGGCATTTGGCTCCAAATTATACCCATGGATATGTAAATTTAATCTGTCGTCTCCCTTGAAATTGCTAAATACCATTATTGTTCCAAGAAAATGTTCCACCTTTATCCGATGTTTTCAGATACAGTGTGTCATAAGTGCAAATGTTTGAGCAGCACAGCCCTGTAATCTCTGAGTAACTGCATGTTAAACTGACTCTAATAGAAAGAGCCCAGCAGAGATGCTCCTTATTCCCTAGGACCCTGTTTGTGTTTGTTCAGCTGCCATAGCAAAGCACTACAGACTGAATGGCTTAAACAACATAAATTTATTTTCTCACAGTTCTTGAGGCTGAACGTCCAAGATCAGGGTATCAGCAGGTTTAATTTCTTTTGAGGCCTCTCTCAACTTGCAGGTGGCTGCCTTTCTTCATGTTCTCGTGGTCATTCATCTGTGTATACATATGTCTGTGTCCTGATTTCCTCTTCTTGTAGGGACACCAGTCATACTGGGTGAGGATCCATTATATGACCTCATTTTATCTTAATTACCTCTTTGAAGGCCCTACCTCCAAATATAGTGATAATCTGAGGTCCTGGGATTAGGACTTAAACATATACATTTTGTGGGGACACTATTCAGCCCCTAAGAGACCCAGAGTCATCTGAAGAACAGGAACAACTATAGTACTGTCAAAAGAAGAAGAATTTCCCACTGAATTTATTGCAAGAAAAAAGTGGCTCCTTTCTCAACACTCACAGCCATCCAACCATGTTTTGGCAGGTTTAGATTTAGAGCATTTTGATTTAGGGAAACTTTGCATTTGACTACAGACTGTGGAGTTCTGTGCTTTGTGGCATTATTTTGTAGTTGGTTTTGCCATGGCTGCTGCACATCTCAAGCAATAAAGGGGATTTGATTACAATAATTTGCCTTCTCTATGTCTTTCACATTGTCCTGACTTGGTTGTCAAGCTTTTAATGAAAATCACAATTACACACACACTTTCTAGGCTTATACCTGCCATCCCTCTATTTTTTCTGATAAATATATCCTTTCCCTAGAATACTGTTCAAATGCCAGGCTATGATCAATTCCAGTGCCTGTCTTGTCCCTGTATTATATGACAGCCCTGCCTGCATAAGACACCCTGCCCCTTTCAATAGATGTGCTTAGAATTCACGCTCCCCACTCCTCCCCCAGCCAGTATTCAGTAGCTGCTGAGAAGAAATGGGTTTGGGAAATTCCTATGTAACAATTACACAGGTATCTGGGAGGACATGAAGTTCTGGTCTCGGCTGCATGATGGCTTCAGGGAAATTAACTGCAATCTGTTTAGAGAATATTTCTCTGTAGGACATTATGAAATCCCAGAGATAAGAATATGTGAACAGTGTCTGCCTGCTTCTCTCCTCTCCCATCTCTTGGCTTCCAGAAAGAAGAGAGTAAAAGCTGAAGCTTACTATTTGATACTTAGAATTAATTAGAGCCCCAAATCCCATACCAGCCAGCAGGTTTCTTAATGAGTCCAATGTATTCATCTTTTTCAGCCTATTTCTACAATCTATATCCCATCCACACAGGGATCATTACAGTGCCTCAAAGTGCCCCACAGTTTTCAAAGCACTACTACATGCTGCTGTCTCATCTGGCCCCAACAATCACCCTGGTAGGTGGTGAAGCCAGGAGTCATCCTCTCCACTTCCTACATGAGTTTTCAGGTAGATTGAGTCACTTTCCCACGGTCATATAACTAATAAGCAGTAGAAACTAGATTTGAACTCAGCTAGTCTAACACCAGGGCCCACACAGTTAACCACTTCTTTTCTACTGCCTACCCAGAAAGAAGTATGAATGATTTAATGTCAGGGAGCCAAACCTAAGACTCCCAGTGACAGAATTACTCAGCTCTAGTTTCAGGGGAAAATTAATGAGTCCCAGTTAAATTTGAATTTCAGAGGAACAAATAATAACTTTTAGTGTAAGTATATCCCATAGTTATGCTTATCTTAAATATCACATGGTATATACTTATATGTACTAAAAACTTGCCCGATGTTTATCTCAAATGTAACTGGATCTCTTGTTTTGTATTAGCTAGATCAGCCACTACCATTCTCAGCACTCTCCTCACAAAGCTGATCAGCCACCTGGCCTTTTCATTAGCTCTGCTCCAGTCGTTCCCTTGCTTATCTAATGTCACCTTCTTCCACTAATCCAGGTTTAAAGCCTACCAGTCATGTCTTCTCCCTCCTTTTAAATTCACCTGTCCAATCTGTCATTAAACTCTATAGAGTAAGCATCTGCTTTGATTTTCTCATCCAGCCATTCCCCCCTACTCTCTACATGACCACTAGCCTGATCCAGAAACCCATTCATCATCTAGATCATAACCAAAGTTCTTCACTTGACAGATGATTGCCAGACATTTTCCTGACCAAAGCACAGGGCAGTCTCCTATTGAAAACTGTTTGAAGACTCCCTAAGCCCCTTAGTGTGGCCTTCAAAGCTTTCTGGACTGATTTTCAACCTGATGATGCCACCACCTCTCTAGTCTCCCACCACAATTGTGTGTAGACACTAAGCCTAAGTCACACTGAAGATTCCAGCTTTCCACAATACACTTATGCTTGCTTATGTCTCTCCATTGGTGTTGAATTCCACCTCCCTTGCCATTCCCAAGTCTAGCACACTACCCCTACCTCCAAGAAATCTCTCATACTTTCCCTTCTGAGAGCCACAAGTGATCTTGCCTCTGGTTCAACCCTCATAGCATTTCCTAACCCTTTCAGTCCATGTTACAGTATGTTTCTGTTTTTGTTATTTTGGCATGTTTTAGCTCCTCTCTCCACCATCTTATAACCTTAGGTGACAAGAGCTATTTTTGTGATTTTCTTTGCCCTACATGCCCTAGTACAGTTCCTGACACATGATAACTATTCCATCGAAATGTTTGGATATAAGTAAATGGCTTGACCCCACAAACATTCTCCACTCTATGACTCCTACTCTGTGCCAAGACTAGACCAAACCGTGGGGCAAGAATGATGACAAGATCTGGTCTTTTCCTCAAGATCTGGTCTTTTCCTCATGTAAGCAGAGCAACCTATAATAAATAGAACTGATTTACTCTGAGGCTAATCTCAGCCCAGTGTTTTGGCAAAAAGTTCACATACCAAACTCCAAAAAGCTTTGAGGATTAAATCAGGACTTTACTAAAAGACCCTTGAGAATATTGGAGAGGGTAGAGAGGAATGATGAGGAAAATAATACTGCAACATGCAACAAAATAGCCCCAAAATCCTCTTTTCATTTCTCCAACCTAAACCTTTTTAGTAACTACTCATCCTACTTCTTTCTCTTCCTTCTCCCTAAACTCAAATAGCAGCTGTCAGTTGGCCTTGATAGTACTCCCATTCTCAGTACTCCCTTTTCCTGGGACTACCTTTTTTAAGGATTGCTGCACAAGTTGTCATATTGAGCCATTTATCCCTTTTTTTGTTTCCATGGCTGCATCCCCAGGTACTACCTATACAACAGAGTTTCTAGAGAGACCAGAAAAAAATGAATAATTTGTTCCCACTAGAAATTGATGATATACCCTGTGCAGGTCTTCTGGAGGTGAAGAGAAAAGTCCTAAAAAAGGAGAGAGTTTGAATAAAGGTCTGAAGAGGGGTTCAGAAACCCATATTGCTCCTCTATCTTTGGTAATTTCTCTTCCAAGCCCTCCTTGCATCTTGCAATAATTAGGTCTATAAAGTGGCCTATTAGATGGTCCCACATGCTGGTATGCCCTTTTATAATCCCCTCCTTCCAAATTTGGTCTGGACTTAGTAACTCACTTTCAACAAAACAGACTATGGCAGAAGTGATGGGATGTCACTTCTGAGATTAGGTTATTGAAAGACACCAGTTTCGCCCTAGCTGGTTTGGCTCAGTGGAAAGAGCATTGGACTGAAGGCTGGAAGGTTCCGGGTTCGATTCTGGTCAAGGTCACATGTTCAGGTTGCAGGCTCAATCCCCAGTAGGGGGCATGCAGGAGGCAGCTGATCAATGATACTCTTTCATCATTGATGTTTCTATCTCTCTCTCCCACTCCCTTCCTTTCTGAAATCAATAAAAAAATTTTTAAAAAAGAAAGACACCAGTTTCTGTCTTGGTCTCATCTATATATATAAAAGCCTAAGTAACCATCTGACCATTCGACCATTCGACCATTTGACCAGTAGCTATGATGCTCACTGACCACCAGGGGGCAGATGCTCAATGCACAGGCATGGAAACATGGAACAGACTGATGAACCTCAGAGGGAAAGGGGGAGGGGGGAGGGTGGGAAGAGATTAACCAAAGATCTTGTATGTATACTAGAGGCCCAGTGCACAGATTCATGCACTAATGGGGTTCTTCGGCCTGGCCTGCAGGGAATGGGCCCAAACTGGCAGTCCAACATCCCCCAAGGGGCCCCGAATTGAGAGAGGGTGCAGGCCAGGCTGAGGGACCCCACTGGTGCACAAATCCGTCACCGGGCCTCTAGTTTATTCATAACTCTCTTACTCTCTCATGAATCGCTCATCCTGGAAGAAACCAACTGCCAAACAATGATGCAGCCATTGAGAGAGGTCCAAAGAGTGAGCTGGGAAGAGGATTCTCCCACTACTTTAGTCAAGTCTTGGGATAATTACAGCCCCAAAATGTCATCATGATTGCAACTTCAAAAGAGACCTCGAACTAGAGGCCACTAGCTAAGTTTTACCCAGATACCTGACCCATACAAACTGTAAAAAATTTTGTTGTTTTAAGCCACTAAGCTGTGGGGTGTATTTGTTATGCAACAATAGACAACTAATACACAACTGAAGCCTCCACTTGCTTCTCTCTGACTCAAAAGAGTAGGAATGTAGCCAGCTGCAGGAGCCCAGGCAGCAAGCAAAGATGACTGCAGTAAGCACACCCATCCTATTTCATGTCCAAATGGCATTTTACGATGCTGCAGTCAAAATGATAAAGCCAGTGGTCCCCAGAGACAGTCAATGGGTTTTTATAGCTGTTACAAATCCTGCTTCATGAATCCCAGACCCATATGCAAATGTGAAGCTCAACCTTTGATAAGCCATTTGATTTGCCTTTTTAGTTAATGAAGTGAAAATACACCATTTTACACTAAGATTAAATTGCTAAAATGTTTCACTCTGATCCCAAGTTGGTTGTAATTAAAAAGTAGAAAAAAAGAACAGGAAAAGTCACTTGCTCTCTTATGGCATCTTGAGTCATGGAAGGGGAAACTTGTGGTCCTCTGCAATCTCTAAGTAGAAGTGAGAAGGTGAGAGGGAAGTGCAGAGTGAACATACAGAGGGCAGTCCTCCAAACCCACCAAAACTGTCAAAGGGTGCACTCCCACACCTGCAGCCCCCAGAAGCTCAGAATACCAGAAGAAATGCTGCCCACGCTTTCTGGGGAGGAAGAAGGGAGATAAGGTGCTCCCATTTCTCAAAGTCACTTGACACAGGGTTTCTTAACTTGAGGCCCACAGATAATTAATGGGATATTGGTGGATTTCAAAAGACCTATAAATTCCTGACACACAACCAGAACTCTAATGTACAAAAAAGTGCATGTGTGTGAGTGCATGGGTGATGATATTATATAGATACCTGTGTGGGTAAGAGATGTGTGTGTGTGTTTTTCAGGTGAAATATATATATATACACACACACACACATATATATATATATATATATATATATATATATATATATATATATCAGGTGAAATATATATATATATATGGTTGTGGGAAATGTGTACTTGTCACTGTGTGAGTATATTTGAAAGGATATGTATGTTTTTATGAAGATCTGGGTGAGGGAATGTAGATTTCAGTGTGTGTGTGAGTTATGGATTAGGTGATGAATGATTACATACCATGTGTAAATGTATGGATGAGGGAATTTTATAGTACTTATTATGTATGTGAGTATGTATGTATGCATGCATGTATATGTATATGTATACATATAACTATACACATATTTATAGGTAGAGTAGAAGTAAGTATGTGGATAATGAGCATATAGTTGAGAAAGTGTATATGTGTGTATGTTTGAGTATATATGTGAAGTGGTGTATATGTCTATGTATGCTTTGGTGATAGGGAGAGGGAGGTTATACGTATTTGTACATGTGTCTGTCTGGATGTATAAGGGGTGTATCTGTATGTGTGAATGTTTTTCAATGTATGAATGAGAGATTATATATGCATATGTGTGTTTAAGGGTATATGAGGCAAGTACAGTACATATAGTTGTGCATATATGTGTGATGGGTTGTATATTCATATGTGAGAGTACATGGATGAAGGGTGCATATATAAATGTAAGTGTATGAGTGACTGATTTTTATGTATCTATATGTGAATATATGAATGAGGAGTTTATACGTACATGTTTATGTGAGCATGCAGTTTAGGAAAATGTATAGTATATTTGGGGTAGTAGTACATGTGTTGATAAGGGTGAGAGTATGTCTGTATGTGTGTTTAAGAATGTATGGGGAAAGAAAGAAAGAAAGAAAGAGAAAGAAAGAAAGAAAGAAAGAAAGAAAGAAAGAAAGAAAGAAAGAAAGAAAGAAAATATGGGTAAACCTGAGAAAAAAATGGCCGCTGAATAGACAAACATGTACCGAACCTTATCTTGAAGCAGATAGAAGGAGCATCTAAATCAAATAACATCTACCCAGAATTGGTGAAGTAGACACAGCTGGTGAGATAATTCGCAGCCAGGAAGTGTAGAGGATGCCTGGAGAATGGCAGGATCGGGGATCTAGGCTGGAGAGAGTCACGAAACCATTGAGCCCAGAAGGTCAGAAGGAAGCTGCATGGCATCAAGTCTGTATCCCTTTGTGACAGGCATAACATACAACTGTGGAAAGGAAGTAAACAGGGCTGCTCATGGCAGGGAATTCTAGATCTAAGTCCACAGCCAAAAGAGGCGAGCCCATAGGGGCGGCCTGAAGAACTACCCAAGCCACGTGGTGCCACGGGGAGAGAAACTAGCAGTTGTGTGATTGTTTTGTCTCTGTTTGGTCATTGCTTTTATTCAATAAACCCAGGACATAGGACACTTCAAATACAAACACTCACCCATGGCTGAGGTGCAGGTGGAGGTGCAGACTTGTGGAGTTGGGAGAGAGGCCGTCGAGGCAAGTGGGTCAAGGAAAGGTGACCAGGAGTCCAGCACTGTGACATTCCTGACTCTCCAGACCTAAGTAGCCATTTTTCTCCTGAAAAGCCAGCCCCTCCCAGCAGCCTCAAGGCAGCTAATACAGCCACACCCAGAATACACCCTAAGTGGTACAAAGGACACAAAAAATTTGAATAGCTCCTAAGAGCCCCCAGGGACTGTGTTGAAGAGAGGCTGATCAATCCCAGAAAGCAATACAGCATCCTCCCTATCTATAGCCCTGTCAGAAACAGCCTCTTGAGAAAATAATATTTATAGCAGGCAGATGGGCTAAGTAGGGAGATTGATCCCACCTGCTTGCAGTCAAGGCTGTGGAGATAGACACAAACTGAGGAGTGGTGGATCACTTGGAACTTCAACACAGTGCTGACTACGTAACATGAAACTGAGAAGAGGCACACAGAACAGAAGAGTGGGATCTTAAACCAGCACCCACGGGGCACTAAAAATTGGCTGAAACAAACACTTCACTTTTTTATTTCATTTTACTTTATTTTATTTTTTATCTTTTATTTATTTTTTTCTTTATGCTCTTTGTTTTTTTTAATTTTTTTTGCAATCTTTTTCCTTTATTCTTGTTTTATTTTTATTATTTTATTATTATTATTCCTTCTTTTCTTTTTATGCACTCATTCTCTTCCTACCTCCTCTATACTGAATCAAGGTCCTCCCCCTATTCATTCAATTCCTTAACTGTACTGTCTGTATATAAGATTTGCCTCTACAGATTCTTCCCTCAATTTTTTTCTGGGTGTTTGTTGTTTTCATTTTTTGGTTTGTCTATTCTGTGGTGTTTTCTCCCTATACATTTTTTCTTTTCTTCTCTCTATTACCTTTTTTTTCTTTTCTAGATATAAGTTCTACTCTTTTCTCTCTCATAATTCTCCTTTCTTTGGTGGTCACTTATATTTGAGTTATCGCTGTCATGAGTACATTCATATTTTGTTCTCTTTGTGTCATGTCTTGTTGAGTTGTATTATGTGCTGTTCTATAAATGTGGTAGAGAGTGAGCCCCTTAACCAGACACCCTGAGAGGAGACTCCATCCACAAATGGTACAATAACACTCAAAATCCAACTACACCAAAAGAACACAAATATCCCAAATAGGGGTCATCCCTAGATTACCTATCTCAGAAGACCTGAGAGACTGCACCACTGGGTTTCACAAAACATCTACTATATAATACAAACTCAAAAAGTCTGGGTGGTATAGCAGTTTGATCTAATACATAGAAACAATCACAAAGGAACAGCAAAAGTGGGGAGAAAAAGAAACAACCCCCATTCAAAAGAAAAGGAGGAATCACCAGAAAAGGGAATAAGTGAAATGGAGGCAAGCAATTTGTCAGAGAAAGAAATGAGAACAATGGTTATAAGGACACTGAAAAGGATGGAAGACAAATTCAACATGTGTAAGAATCAAGAGAAAATGAAGAAGAATCAAGATGAAATGAAGAATTACATAGCTGCAATGAAGAAATCAATGGAAAGTTTCAACAGTAGACTAAAAGCTAAGGTCCACGTCAGTGAGTTAGAAGACAAGGTAGAAAAAACTACCCAAGTACAGCAGCAACTAAAAAGAAAACTTTAAAAGCAGGAGGAGAACATAAGGTAGCATGGGACAACACAAAACAAAGCAACATCCACATAAAAGGGATACCAGAATGAGAGGAAGCAGAGCAAAAAATAGAAAGATTGTTTGAAGAAATAATGACAGAAAACTTCCCTGATGCTGGGAAGAAAAAAGCCACACAAGTCCAAGAAGGGCACAGAGTCCCAAACAAGATGAACCCAAAAAGACTGACACCAAGACACATGACACACAACTGCGGCACCCACAGAAGAGCTGTGAGCCCCAGAACACCAGTCCGCAGTTGGAGCAAACACGCAGATTCAGAGGAGTTCTACACTCCACCACGGAAAGGTCAGATTTCACCTGCGATAAGGAGAGAGAGAACTACATAACCAGACATCCAGAGAAGAGAGACCATGAGGAGACAAAGAAACAGCCCGCATATGAAAGAAAAACAGGCATCACCAGAAAAGGAAGTAAACGAAATGGAGGCAAGCAAGCTTTCAGAGAAAGAATTCAGAGAAATGGTCATAAGGTGGCTGAAAAGAATGGAAGACAAATTCGACAATATGAGCAAGAACCAAGAGGAAATGAGAAGAACCAAGAAGAAATGAAAAATGACATCGCTGCTGTAAAGAACTCAATAGAAAGCATCAAGAGTAGACTAGAAGAAGCAGAGGACCGCATCAGTGAGCTAGAAGACAAGATGGGAAAAAATACGCAAGTAGAGCAACTTCTAGAAAAAAAAAATTAAAAGGGAGGTGGAGAGCCTAAGGGAACTTCGGGACAACATGAAACAAAACAATATCCGCATAATAGGGGTTCCAGAAGGAAAGGAAGCTGAGCAAGGAATAGAAAACCTGTTTGAAGAAATAATGACAGAAAATTTCCCTGATATGGGGAAGAAAAAACCCACACAAATCCAAGAAGCCCACAGAGTCCCAAGCAAAATGAACCCCAAAAGACCGATGCCAAGGCACATTATAATTAAATTGGCAAACACCAACGACAAAGTAAGAATCTTAAAAGCGGCAAGAGAGAGACAGAAAGTTACCTACAAAGGAACCCCCATCAGACTAGCAACTGATTTCTCAACAGAAACTCATCAGGCCAGAAGGGAATGGAATAAAATATACAAAGTCATGCAAAGGAAGGGTCTGAATCCAAGAATACTATACCCAGCAAGGCTATCAATCAAAATTGAAGGTGAAATCAGGAGATCCACAGACAAAAAAGGACTAAGGGAATTTCTTACCACCAAACCAGCAATGCAAGAAATGCAAAAGGGTCTGATGTAAAAAAAAAAAAAAAAAAAAAAAAAAAAAAGAGAGAGAGAGAGAGAGAGAGAGAGAGAGAAATAGTAAGCGAAGAAGGAACACAGGGGTAAAGAATAAAAATGGTGACAAATAAGTACCTATCAATAATAACTTTAAATGTAAATAGATTAAATGCCCCAATCAAAAGACATAGGGTAACAGATTGGATAAGAAAACAAGACCCATATATCGGCTATCTACAAGAAACCCACCTCAAAAAAAAAAGATGCACACAGACTGAGGGTGAAGGGTTGGAAAATGGTTTTCCAGGCAAATGGAACTGAAAAAAAAGCTGGGGTAGCAATACTTATATCTGACAAATTAGATTTCAAAGTGAAGGACATAACAAGAGATAAGGAAGGCCACTTCATAATACTAAAGAGAGCAATCCAACAAGAAGAAATAACTCTGATAAACATATATGCACCCAATACAGGAGCACCCAAATACATAAAAAAAACTCCTGGAGGATATCAAGGGAGAGATTGACAGCAATACAATCATAGTAGCATACTTTAATACCCCACAATCACCATTGGACAAATCCTCTAAACAAAAAATCAGGAAAGAAACATCAATCCTAAATGACTCACTAGACCAGATAGAATTAATTGACATCTTCAGAACATTTCACCCCAAAGCCACAGAATATACATTCTTCTCAAGTGCACATGGGTCATTTTCAAAGATAGACCATATGTTGGGAAATAGGCAAAGTCTCTTCAAATTCAAGAAAATAGAAATCATATCAAGCATCTTCTCAGACCACAGTGGCATAAAACTGGAAATCAACTACAATAAAAACAACCCAAAGAAATCAAACACATGGAGACTAAACAGCATGCTATTAAACAATGATTGAGATCAAGGGAGAAATAAAAAACATCATGGCAACAAATGACAATGAAAACACTACAATCCAAAATCTATGGGACACAGTGAAAGCAGTCTTGAGAGGGAAATTCATAGCTCTACAAGCCTACTGCAAAAAACAAGAAACAATGGTAATAAATTACCTAACCCTACAACTCAAAAAGTTAGAAAAAGAGCAACAAGAAAAGCCCAGTGTAAGCAGAAGGAAGGAAATAATAAAGATCAGAGTGGAGATAAACGACATAGAGACCAAAGAAACAATACAAAAGATCAACAAAACCAAGAGATGGTTCTTTGAAAGGATAAACAAGATTCATGAACCTCTAGCCAGGCTCACCAAGAAGCAAAGAGAGAGGACCCAAATAAACAAAATCAGAAATGAAAGAGCTGAAATAACAACAGATCTCACCAAAATACAAAGGATTGTTAAAAAATACTACGAACAACTCTATTCCAACAAACTAGACAACCTGGAGGAAATGGACATATTCCCAGAAAAATATAACCTTCCAAAACTCAATCAGGAAGAATCTGAACAGCTCAATATGCCAGTAACTAAGGAAGAAATTGAAGCAGTCATCAAAAAGCTTCCGGCAAACAAAGCCCGGGGCCAGACGGCTTCAGAGGAGAGTTTTACCAAACATTCAAGGAAGAACTAAAACCTATCCTCCTCAGACTATTCCAAAAAATTCAAGAGGAAGGAACACTTCCAAGCTCCTTCTATGAAGCCAGCATCACCCTAATACCAAAACCAGATTAAGACAACACAATGAAGGAGAATTACAGCGCAATATCCCTCATGAACGTAGATGCCAAAATCCTCAACAAAATTCTAGCAAATCGGATCCAGCAGTACATCAGAAAGATCATACACCATGACCAAGTAGGGTTTATCCCAGGAATGCAAGGATGGTACAATATCCGCAAATCAATAAATGTGATACATCACATAAACAAATTGAGAGATAAAAATCACATAGTCATATCAATTGATGCAGAAAAAGCATTTGACAAAATCCAACA
Organism: Plecotus auritus; assembly: GCF_963455305.1. NCBI lineage: Eukaryota > Metazoa > Chordata > Mammalia > Chiroptera > Vespertilionidae > Plecotus > Plecotus auritus. The sequence continues at coordinate 127,893,903 of NC_137784.1, forward strand.
CCCTTTCTTGATAAAAACTCTCAACAAGGTGGGAATAGAAGGATCATACCTCAACATAATAAAAGCTATATATGATAAACCCACAGCTAACATCATACTCAATGGGCAAAAACTAAAACCATTTCCCCTAAGAACAGGAACAAGACAGGGATGCCCACTCTCACCACTCCTGTTCGACATAGTACTAGAAGTATTAGCCATTGCAATTAGACAAGAAGAAGAAATAAAAGGCATCCACATTGGAAAAGAAGAAATAAAACTGTCCTTATTTGCAGATGACATGATATTGTACATAAAAAACCCAAAAGACTCCATCAAAAAACTAACAGACTTAATAAATGAATTCGGCAATGTAGCAGGATACAAAATTAATGCCAAGAAATCTATGGCGTTTCTATACACCAATAGTGAACTTACAGAAAGAGAGACTAAAAAAGCAATCCCATTTACCATCGCACCAAAAAAATTAAGATACTTAGGAATAAACCTAACCAAGGAGGTAAAAGACCTATACGCGGAAAACTACAGGACACTGAAAAAAGAGGTAGAGGAAGATGTAAACAGATGGAAGAACATACCATGTTAATGGACTGGTAGAATCAACATCATTAAAATGTCCATACTACCCAAAGCAATCTATAGATTCAATGCACTCCCCATTAAAATACCAACGGCATATTTCACAGACCTAGAAAGAACTCTCCAAAAATTCATCTGGAATAAAAAAAGACCCGGAATAGCCACAGCAATCCTGAGAAAGAAGAATAAAGTAGGAGGGATCTCAATACCAGATTTCAAGCTGTATTACAAAGCCGCTGTCCTCAAAACAGCCTGGTACTGGCACAAGAACAGACATATAGATCAATGGAATAGAATAAAGAATCCAGATATCAACCCAAACCACTGTGTGCAATTAATATTTGACAAAGGAGGCATGAACATATAATGGAGTCAAGACAGTCTCTTCAATAAATGGTGTTGCTAAAATTGGACAGATACATGAAAAGAAATGAAACTAGATCACCAACTTACACCATACACAAAAATAAACCCAAATGGATACAGGAATTAAACATAAGACGGGAAACCATAAAAATACTAGAGGAATCCACAGGCAGCAAAATCTCAGACATGCCAAAGGAACTTCTTCACTGATACTGCCCCTAGGTCAACGGAAGTCAAAGAGAAAATAAAAAAATGGTACCACATCAAAATAAAAAGCTTTTGCACAGCAAAAGAAACCATCAACAAAACAACAAGAAACCCCACTGTATGGGAGAACATATTTGCAAATGTTATCACTGATAAAGGTTTAATCTCCAACATCTACAGGCAGCTTATACAACTTAATAAAAGGAAGATAAATGATCCAATAAAAAAATGGGCAATGTCCTAAATAGAATCTTTTCGAAAGAAGACAGAAGGAAGGCCAAGAGACACTTGAAAACATTCTCAAAGTCACTAATTATCCGAGAGATGCAAATCAAAATGACAATGCGATACCATCTCACACCTGTCAGAATGGCTATCATCAACAAATCAACAAATGACAAGTGTTGGCGAGGATGCGGAGAAAAAGGAACCCTCGTGCACTGCTGGTGGGAATGCAGACTGGTGCAGGCACTGTGGAGAGCAGTATGGAGTTTCCTTAAAAAACTGAAAATGGAACTCCCATTTGACCCAGTAATCCCACTCCTAGGAATATATCCTAAGAAACTAGAAACACCAATCAGAAAGGATATATGCACCCCTATGTTCATAGCAGCACAATTTGCAATAGCTAAGATTTGGAAACAGCCTAGGTGCTCGTCAGCAGATGACTGGATCAGAAAACTATGGTACATCTACACAATGGAATATTATGCTGCCATAAAAAAGAAGGAATTATTACCATTTGTTGGCACCTGGATGGAATTAGAGAACATTATGCTAAGTGAAACAAGCCAGTCAATGAAAGAAAAATACCACATGATCTCACTCATTTGGGGATAATGAAAAACAGTATAAACTGATGAACAAAAAGATAGATACAGAGGCAGTAAAGCATCAAACAGACTGTCAAATTACAGCGGGAAGATTAGGGAGAGGTGGGGGAAATAAGAGATCAACTGAAGGACTTATGTGCATGCATATAAGAGTAACCAATGGATGCAAAACATTGGGGGGTGAGGGCATGTATGGGAGTGGGGTAGGGGGGCAATGATAAGATATGTACACATATAATACCTTAATAAAAAAATTAAAAAAAGACACATCATAATTATACTGGCAAACATCAAAGACAAAGTAAGAATCTTAAAGGCTGCCAAAGAGAGACAGAAAGTTACCTACAAGGGATCTCCCATTAAACTATCAACTGATTTCTCAACAGAAACACATCAGGCCAGAAGGGAATGGAATGAAATATATAAAGCAATGTAAAGCAAGGGAATGAATCCAAGAATACTATACCCAGCAAGGTTGTCAACCAAAATTGAAGGTGAAATTAGGAGATTCAGAGACAAAATCAGGCTAAGTGAGTTTATTACCCCCAAGCCAGTAATGAAAGAAATGCTAAAGGAACTACTATAAAAAGAAGAAATAGAATGGGAAGAAGGAACACAGGCATAAAGAATAAATTTGACAACAAACAAGTACCTATCAATAATAACTTTAAATATATTAAATGCTCCAATCAAAAGACATAGCATAGTTGAATGGATAAGAAAACATGACACATATATTTGATGTCTACAAGAGACCCACCTCAGAACAAAGGACTCACACAGACTGATGGTGAAGGGATGGAAAAAAATTTTCAGGCAAATGGAAATGAGAAAAAAAAGCTGGGGTAGGAACACTTATATCTGACAAAATATACCTCAAAGTGACAGCCATAAGAAGAAATAAGGAATGCCACTTCATAATACTAAAGGGAGTAATTCAACAAGAAGATATAACTGGTAAACATATATGCACCCAACACAGGAGCACCCAAATACATTTAAAAAATTCTGGAAGATATCAAGGGAGAGATTTACAGCAATACAGTCATAGTAGGGGACTTTAATACCCCACTAACACCACTGGATAAATCAGCTCAACAAAAAATCAGCAAATAAACAGCAATCCTAAATGACTCACTGGATCAGATGGAATTAATTTACATCTTCAGAACATTTCACCCCAAAGGCACAGACTATACATTCTTCTCAAGTGCACATAGGTCATTTTCGAAGATAGACCACATATTGGGGCACAGTCAAAGTCTCTTCAAATTTAAGAAGATAGTAATCATATCAAGAATCTTCTCAGATGACAATGCCATAAAATTAGAAATCAACTACAATAAAAACAATTTAAAAAATCAAACACTTGGAGGCTAGATAGCATGCTATTAAATAATGATTGGGTTACCAGAGAGATCAAAGAAGAATTAAAAAGCATCCTGGAAACAAGTGACAATGCAAACACAAAAAAATCCAAAATCTATGCGACACAATGAAAGCAGTCCTGAGAGGGAAGTTCATAGCTCTACAGGCCTAACTCAAAAAACAAGAAACTATGGTAATAAATTATATAACCCTACAACTTAAAGAATTAGAAAGAGAACAACAAGAAAACCCCAGAGTAAGTAGAAGGAGGGAAATAATAAAGATCAGAGTGGAAATAAATGACATAGAGACCAAAAAGCAATACAAAAGATCAATAAAACCAAGAGGTGGTTCTTTGAAAGGATAAACAAAATTGATGAAGCTCTAGCCAGGCTCACCAAGAATTAAAGAGAGAGGACCCCCCCAAAAAAAAACCACACAAAATAAGAAATTAAAGAGATGAAGTAACAACTGACCCCACAGAAATACAAAGGATTATGAAAAAATAATATGAACAACTATATTCCAACAAACTAGACAAACTAGATGAAATGAACATATTCCTATAAAAGTACAAGCTTCTAAAATTCAATCATGAAGAATAAAAAAACTGCATAGTCTGATAACTACTGATGAAATTGAAACAGTAATCAAAACACTTGCAGGAAACAAAAGCCCTGGACCAGACATCTTCACAGGGGAGTTTTACCAAGCATTCAAAGAACTAAAAGTTATCCTTTTCAGACTATTCCAAAAAATTCAAGAGGAAGGCACACTTCCAATCTCTTTCTATGAAGCCAACATTACCCTAATCCCAAAACCAGATAAAGACACCACAAAAAAGAGAACTACAGGCCAATATCCTCGATGAACATTGATGCTAAAATTCTATACAAAATTATAGCAAATCAGATCCAGCATTACATTAGAAAGATCATAAACCATGATCATTGGATTTATTCCGGGAATGCAAGTCTGGTACAATATCCACAAGTCAATAAACGTTATACATCACATAAACAGAGAGACAAAAATCACATAATCATATCAATCGATGCAGAAAAAGCATTGGACAAAATCCAACACCCCTTCTTGATAAAAACTCTTAGCAAGGTGAGAATAGAAGGATCATACCTCAACATAATAAAATCCTTATATGACAAGCCTACAGCCAACATCATACTCAATGGACAAAAACTAAAACCATTTCCCTTAAGAACAGGAACAAGACAGGGATGCCCACTCTCACTACTCCTGTTTGACATAGTACTGGAAGTGCTAGCCATGGCGATCAGACAAGAAGAAATAAAAGGCATCCAAATTGGAAAAGAATGAGTAAAACTTCCATTATTTGCAGATGACACGATATTGTACATAGAACACCCTAAAGACTGCATCAAAAATTACTAGACTTAATAAATGATTTTGGCAATGTAGCAGGATAAAAAATTAACACCCAGAAATCTATGGCTTTTTCAGACATCAATAATGAACTCACAGAAAGAAAAACAATCCCATTTACCATTGCACAAAAAAATAAATAAATAAATAAGATACCTAGGAATAAACTTAACTAAGGAGGTAAAAGACCTATACTTGGAAAACTATAGGACATTGAAAAAAGAGATAGTGGAAGACATAAACAAATGGAAGAATATACCGTGTTCATGGATTGGTAGAATAAACATCATCAAAATGTCTATACTACCCAAAGCAATTTATAGATTCAAGGCAACCCCCATTAAAATACCATTTGTATATTTCACAGACCTAGAACAAATTCTCCAAAAATTTATATGGAAGAAAAATAGTCCCCGAATAGCTGCAGCAATCTTGAGAAAAAAAAAAAAAAGTTGGAGGGATCACGATACCAGATATCAAACTATACTACAGAGCCACTGTTCTCAAAACTGCCTGGTACTGTCACAAGAACAGACATATAGACCAATGGAACAGAACAGAAAACCCAGAAATCGACCCAACGCATTATGCTCAATTAATATTTGACAGAGGAAGCAAGAACATACAATAGAGTCAAGACAGCCTCTTCAATAAATGGTGTTGGGAAAATTGGACAGATACATGAAAAAAAAAATGACACTAGACCACCAACTTACACCATACATAAAAATAAATTCAAAATTGATAAAGGATTTAAACGTAAGACAGGAAACCATAAAAATCTTAAAAGAATCCATAGGCAGAAAAATATCAGACATTGTACCAATATATTTACCAATACTGCTCTTAGGACAATGGAGACTAAGGACAAAATAAACAAATGGGACTACCTCAAAATAAAAAGCTTCTTTCTGCACAGAAAAAAAAAATCGACAAGAAATCCCACTGCATGGAGAACATATTTACCAATGTTACTTCCAATAAGGGTTTAATCTCCAAAGTTACAGGGATCTCATACGACTTAAGAAAAGAAGGTAAACAATCCAATAATAAAAATGGGCAAAGGACCTAAATGGACACTTTACCAAAGAGGGTATACAGAAGGCTGAGAGACGTATGAAAACATGCTCAAAGTCACTAATCATGTGAGAGATCCTAATCAAAATGACAATGAAGTACCATCTTACACCTGTCAGAATGGCTATCATCAATAAATAAACAGATGACAAGTTCTGGAGAGGATGTGGAGAAAAAGAAACCATCTTCCACTGCTGGTGGGAATGCAGACTGATGCAGCCACTGTGGAGAACAGTATGGAGTTTCCTCAAAAAATTAAAAATGGAACTCCCATTTGACCCAGTAATCCTACTTCTAGGAATATATTCCAAGAAACCAGAAACACCAATGGGAAAGGATATATGCACCCCTATGTTCATAGCAGCACAATTTACAATAGCTAAGTTTTGGAAACAGCCTAAGTGCCCATCAGCAGATGAGTGAATTAAAAAACTGTGGTACATTTACAACATGGAATACTACACTGCTGTAAAAAAAGAAAGAACTCTTACCATTTGCAACAGCATGGGTGGACATGGAGAGTATTGTGCTAAGCGAAATAGGCCTGTCAGAGAAAGATAAATATCACATGATCTCACTCATTGTGGAATATAATGAACAACATAAACTGATTAACAAAAATAGAGCCAGAGTCATAGAAGCATCAAACAGACTGTCCAACCTAAGAGGGAAGGCAGGGGAGGGCTGGGGCAAGAGAGCAACCAAATGACTTGTATGCATGCATATGAGCATAACCAATGGACACAGACAGTAGGGGGGTGCAGACATGTGTTGGGGGTAGGGGAAAAGGGAGACTTATGTAATACTTTAAACAATAAATAATTTAAATTAAATATATATATGGGTGAAATTAATATATATGTACCTCTCTGTCGGTGTAGGCATGAGGTAATATGTGTCTCTATGAGTGTGTATATAAATAATGTATATGTGAATAAATGAATAAATGAGGTATTTATGAATGTGTGTATGAGTGTAAGATGAAGAAAATATACTCCTCTGTATATGCATGTGTGGTACACACATTTGAGTGCATGGATGGTGGCATATGTATGCATGTTTTGAGAAGTTTGTGTGGGTACAAGAGTATAAGTTAGAGATGGATGTGTGTGTGCTTGTGTGTGTGCTTGAGTGTATAAGGAAGGGAAGCATTTATGTATGTGTGTGTTAATGTATGACTGTGGCATATATATATTTCATATATATATGAATCTTTTTGTGTTTGAGTGTATGGTTGTAAGGTTATATTTATGAGTATTTGAGTATATGGCTAAGGTATTATAAATGTGTGTGTTTGAGTTCATGACTATATAGTGTATATGCATTGTATGTTTGAGAGTTTGGGGGAGGAATTATGTATTTGTGCTTGAGGTGATTATATGGTGGAAGTAGTATAAGCACATTGCTTGTAAATAAATATATGAGTGGAGAACTGTATATGTACATTTATGTGAGTTTATAGGAGAATGCTTGTTTATGGATATACTAGAGGACTGGTGCACGAAAACGAATTCGTGCACCAGTCAGGTTCCTTGGCCTGGCCTGTGGGATTGGGCCGAAACAGGTTCTCCAACATCCCCCAAGGGGTCCTGAATTGTGAGAGGACACAGGCCGGGCTGAGAGACCCCACTGGTGCATGATCGGGGCCAGGGAGGGAAGTGGGAGGTTGGCCAGCTGGGGAGGGACCACGGGAGGGCTCCAGGGGGTGTCTGGTCATCTTGCTCAGTCCCAATTGGCCAAAACCCATCAGCAAGCTAACCTACTGGTCAGAGCATCTGCCCCCTGGTGGTTAGTGCACATCATAGCGAGTAATTGAGCTGCCTTAGCATATCATTAGCATATTATGCTTTGATTGGTTGAGGGGCTAACCGGACGACCGAACACTTAGCATATTAGGCTTTTATTATATAGGATATGTATATGAATGTATGGGTGAAGAGGTGTATAGGTATATGTCTGTGTGTCTAAGAGAGAGAGAAAGACAGTGTATGTGTATAATTGTGTGTATAAGTGAGTATACAGAGTGAGAGCTTTGTATGTGTACATGTACATGCTTGTATGGCAGATGTGTATGTTTGTTTTCCTGTGACTCCATAGTGAGTGGTGTTTATGGAGTGCAAATGTGTTAGTATGTTTATTGGCAAAGATGTATATTTACATTTGTGTGGTATATAGTTGAATATGTTATATATGTACTAGAGGACCAGTGCATGAGTTCGTGCATGGGTGGGGTTCCTTGGCCTGGCCAGCAATCGGGGCTGATTGGGGCCATCTCGCCTAGTCTCGATCAGGGCTGATCGGGGCCTGCCAGCTGGGGGGAGGGACTGCAGGAAGTTGGCCAGCCATGGGAGGTTGGCTGTGGGAGTGCACTGACCACCAGGGGGCAGTTCCTGGGTTGAAAGTCTGCCCTCTGGTGGTCAGTACATGTCATAGCGACTGGTCGACAAGGCGTTTGTTCGGTCACTTAGGTTTTTATATATATAGATGTGTATTTGTAAGCATATATGTGAAGTTATGAATATGTGATGCATGCTGGATGGTCATATATGTAAATGTATGTCTGTGTATGTGCATAGTTGAGGGGATCTATATGCATGTGTGTGTATGTGTTTGTGAGGTGGACTCTTTATCTGTTTCTTTTAGTGTATTTCAAGGAACATGTATGGTTTATGTGTGTTACAAAGGTAAGTGACAATAAATGTATATGACATGTTTGTTTATAAGTATGTATGTGAGTATATAAATGAAGGTATGTATACACTGAGTGGCCAGATTATTATGATCTCTGAACATATACATATATACATATATACATATACACACACATACATATTAGAGGCCTGGTGCATGAATTCGTGCATGGGTGGAGTCTGGCCAGCCTGGCTAGGGGGAGGGGACATGGGCAGTTGGCCGGCCTGCTTTCTGGTCGAACTCCTGGTCAAGGGGACAATTTTCATATTAGCCTTTTATTATATAGGATATACACTGAATGGCCAGATTATTATGCATTCAGAGATCATAATAATCTGGCCACTCAGTGTATATAAATGTGTTTGTGTATGTGAATGTATGAATGAATGCATGTAATTATACTGTATGCCTGAAGGGTTTACATAGAGGTATTTATATAGGTAAGGAGAATGTATATGTACATTTGTGTAAACATATGCATGAAGAAGGTGTATATAAGTGTTTATGTGAATGTTTGGATAGTTTGTATATTTACACTTATGTATGAGTGAGTATATTGTCCAGGGGGCTCCTATATTTATAAATTTATGCAAATTAGTGTAGCAATGTGGGATTGTATATAAAATGTGTTTGTGAGTGTATTGTGAATAGCTATACAGAGGTGAGCAAAAGTATATTTACAGTTGTAATACAAATAAATAATACAATATTTAATAAAAATACAAGAATAAACTGTTTCACATACTCACAATTGTAAACCTACTTTTGCTGACCCCTGTATATGTACCTCTGTATGCATGTGTTTGGCATATTGTATGATAAAAGAGAATTTATATTTATGTCAAGTAGATGATGGGGAATTGTGGAAGATGGGCTTGATTTTTTTTTCCCTCCCAACCTGCTCCCTCCCCTGCTCCCAAGATGGGCTTGATTTGAAGGAAGGCTTGACTGCGGGAGGCAAGAGTCCTGTCAGAAATGACTCAAGCTTTATAAACAGTCAAGCAAGAGAAATAATGAACAGAAGAAGAGCTGCAGGAGGGTATTTGTGTGATTAGAGGAGCTTGGGGCAATAGGAGTCAGAGGCCTGTCTTTGACCATTTTGAACTGGACGTCTCAGCAACCAGCTGAGACAAATACCTAACAAGCAGTTGGAAAGAGAGGTCAGTTCTGAAGGAAGCAATGTGACATTGACCTCATGAAATGACTCAGTATTCAAGCCAAACCAGACCACCTTCACTGGCCCAGAACACACAAGCCCAAACAATTGGGCAATCCTGGCCTGCAACTTGGCACAAGGCATGTGCCCTGAAGCCAGATAGTAATGAGTTCTCCCAACTTAAGATCCACCTCCTGTATGTATGACTTGAAGGAGATGTATTTAACTCAGGTTTGGAATCTATAATAATAAAAGGGTAATATGCTAATTAGACTGGACATCTTCCAGATGTCATTCTGGACGTCCTTCCTGATGAAGCCAGTGCCGGAGGGAAGCCAGCCCGGGTCCCAGGTGCCTGGTGGTGGCCAGAGGAGGGAAGCCTGGGTCCTGGATGCCAGAGGGAAGCCTGTGCCAGCAGCCAGGGGAAGGAAGGCCTACTCTTGCATGAATTTTCGTGCATCGGGCCTCTAGTATAAAATGTTTATGCAACCATTTATTCCATTAGCACATTCACTTCCCACTTCAGAACTACTGATTAAATACATTTATTTTAACTGAAGGAGCATTTATGTCCAAAATAAGGACATATTAATTATTTGCAGGATGAAATTATACCCAGGATGCTAATCTATGCATTCATCTGCCTGGATATACACTGAGTGGCCAGATTACTATGATCTCTGAATGCATAATAATCTGGCCACACACACACTGAGTGGCCAGATTATTATGCGTTCAGAGATCATAGTAATCTGGCCACTCAGTGTATATCCAGGCAGATGAATGCATGGGTGGGGGTCTGGCCAGCCTGGCCAGGGGGAGGGGACATGGGCATTTAGCTGGCCTGCCTGCTGGTTGAACTCCTGGTCAAGGGGACAATTTGCATATTAGCCTTTTATTATATAGGATATACACAGAGTGGCCAGATTATTATGCATTCAGAGAGCATGATAATCTGGCCACTCAGTATATATTACCCATGGATGCCTTGTTACACCACCAACTGTTTCACAACACTGCTCAAAACACTCCTGAACACAGGCACTTTTGCCACCTGGATCCACATCCTTCTTGTTATCCTCTTTCTGAGAACTGTGTGGTAGTGTGGAATGTGGGATTTTAATATTACCATGCTCAGTTCAAACCTGAGAATACTATAAATTCAAGAAGCACAAGCATGTGCCAATATATTTCAAGGGCACTTTTTTCTGGGGAGAAGGTAACTATTTCCAATTACCCTTAGGAGTTTATTTTCTCATGTTTTGTGAGAACTGATACCTTCATTCTCTTGTCACTGACATTTCCTAGACACTGGTACATATCTGTAATTCTCCTGGTAAGTCATTAGTATTAATTAAGCCACATTAATAGCATAATTTAGCTAGTCAGTCAACATCTTCTGAAAGCTCTCAGTGGTGGTAGTCCCAACTCACAAAATTAGAGATTTAATAGGGAAGAAATGCAGCATGGAAAAGACATAGTTTTCTAGAAAGATGGGCATTCTTGCCTTCATGGCCACTGGGGAGTCATTTATAACAACCTCAAGAAATAGTGATGTCCTCTTTTAGGATATGACACATAGTTTTCCTCATCTGCATAGTACAGCAGCAATACCTCTTAGTTAAAAGAATCCCTGCTTCCTTCTTCTCTCTTTCCCTTCCTCATTCTCTCTCTCTCTTTCCTTCCATCCTTTCTTCCTTCTAGGATATTTACTGAGCACTTACTATGTGCCAGGCACTGTGCTAAGTAGTGGAAGGACATCAGTGAACAAATAAAAGTCCCTGCTTCTAAGGAGTTGAGCTCCTAGTGAGAAGAGATATTCTAATATATAAAAACCCTTGGTCTGTCACATCCACAACAACCGGAGGCTCGACTGCCAGGCTAGGGAGCTGAGGGAGCGGGAGGTGATCAATCCAGTGGCAGCGGTGACTGGTGAGCAGCTGGAAGGCAGACCTCTTGGCCCCTCCTCCTGGCCCACAGACTCCAATCAATCAGTGGTGGAGGCGGGGCGGAACTGGGGACCGGCTCCCTTAGTAGTCCAGCAGGTTGAATCTGAAGAGGACTGGTCAGGCACCAACGGACTAGCACAGCCAGCAGGATGCCAACAGCGCTTCTGGCCTCCTGGAACTTGGCCTTGGGCACTGAGGCCGCTTCCCCTCCCAAGATGCGCAGCAGGCTCCGGTGGGAGGGGACTTGTGGCAGCAGGGACTGGGGTGGGGGAGGCCGGGCCGGTGGAGGGCGGCCTGTACTTTCCACATGGCCAGGGCAGCTGTGAGCGCTCCTGATGGCCCACAGGTGCTGCTTCAGCTCGGCCTGCAGGATCCGCTTGTCCCCGTTCAAAGAAACACAGGCACCACCTCCATGCCACACTCCCACTTCCATCAGTCCCACCGACCCTGAGGCGCCCTCCCGAGCTGTTTCCAGGAAGATCCTGCCCTCGGAGCTCACCTGGCTCCTGAGGATGCGGGTGGCACCACAGGCAACATTTGGTGGCCATTATTCTGCCTACCACAGTATGAATCAGAAAGAATAAAGTGAAAAGGGACAACGGCAACAAACATTTAAATCTGGAAGGTGGATGAATCTGGCCTGTGCCTTAGTAGCCCGAGGACATTGCCCCTGAAGTGAACCCTAAGCCAGGAGTGAGAAAAGTGAAGGGGCACCAGGGGTTACCCCACAAAACCCCCAAAGGCGCCCGTGTTAATGAACTAAGTATCCCTGGAAGCGGGAGCAAAGCTGGGGCCAAAAACAAGAGGATTGGTCTACAAAGGGCTCTAATCCTCAAATTTCCTTCTCCACTCCGCATACCTGGGCAGCTGCCCCGCCCCCCCCCCCAAACAAAGACAGAAGGTTCATTGTCCTGAGAGGATAAAACAGAGTCTCTGAACCCAGAACACAGCAGGACAACTGGAAGGGGCAGCCCTGTGACCCACCAGTGGCTTATTGGACTGCTCCATCCTGAATGCAGGAAGCCCGCCTCCTGTCCCATCACCTGGGGCCCCCTCCCCTCTGGCTCCCAGACAGTGAAGTCAGGGTTAAACTCTCCAGACAGGACACTCCAGAATTTATTCCCTTCAATCTCTGACTATATTAACAACAAGTATTTTGTTACAGTTGTTTCATTTCCTGTTTGTTTTCGTTTTCTTCTCCCTGCATACTGTTTTCTCCAAATTGTTTGGTTTTTTTTTCCTGTTTGTATTAGTTCTCTTTCAGAGTCCAACTCACCAAGAAAAGAATACCTAAATAGGTTGGCATCAGAGATTTCCCAACGAAACAGCCCAACCCCAACTCTCTGTATTGAGCCCTTGAGTCAACCAGCCCTCATAACCCCTCCCTGCACCCCCCTGCCCCCGCATAGGGCTACTCAGCAGCTTGCTTTTTAATAAACCGTTTTTTATATTCTTAAAGCAATTATAGGAAAATGCAAAGGTCTTAAGTGGTCAGTATAATGGCTCTTGACAATTGTATACACCTGAGCAACCCACACCTCACTCAAGATATAGCATATCTCCATCTCCCCAGAAAGTTTCATCATGCCCCAGTCAACACCTCCCCCACCACAGAGGCAACCGCTATGCCATTCAATCTCTTAGACATGAGCAGATAAGCAGGGGTCATCAATATTTGAGAAAAACCTCTAATATAACAAACAGAATTTTGAGGAAACAATGTGCAGGGGGGAAAAACTTAAAAACAAAACTATTATTACTATATTCAGACTTAGGAAAATACATGGCACATGTGAAATAAAAATTAGATGCTGTTTTGGGGGAAAAAACACTCTGAAAATGAACAAAACAAAACAAAAAAGTTCTTAAACTTAGATAATATCCTAGCAAACTCATTAGTCAATAGAGCCAAATATCAACAGTACAACGATTGAAATTTCTTTTGAGAGCCAAATTTTTTAAACTTAAACTTCTTCTAATGCCACTTCTTCAAAATAGACTCACCCAGGCGAGTATTTTGTGGAAGAGCCACACTCAAGGGGCCAAAGAGCCGCATGTGGCTTGTGAGCCACAGTTTGCCGATCACGGTCCTAGCAGAAATGCAAACTTACTTAAAAGGGGTCAGCAGCCCTGACTGGTGTGGCTCAGTTGGTTAGGCATCGTACCCTGCACCAGGAGGTTGCCGCATTCCCTGTCAGAGCACATGCCCCAATTGTGGGCCTATTGATGTCTCTCTCGCTCCCTCTCTTCCTCTCTCTCTCTCTCTCTCTCTCTCTCTCTCTAAAAATCAATAAACTATTCTTTAAAATAATAAAATAAAATGGGATCAATAAACTATTCTTTAAAATAATAAAATAAAATAAAATAAAATAAAATAATAAAATAAAATAAGTCAGCAAACTACAGCCTGCAGGCCAAATCCAGCTCCACCTGCTTTGTAAATAAAGTTTTATTGGAACAGAGCTACACCCATTTGGTTTTTTTTTTAAATCTTTATTGTTGAGAATATTACAATGTCTCCTTTTTTCCCTTCATTGCCCCCTCCACCTTGTTCCTGCCCTCCCCCAGGCCTTCACCATCCTATTGTCTGTATCCATAGGTAATGCATATCTATATATATAAAAGCCTAAGCGACCATTGGACTGTTCGACCGTTAGACTGGCAGCTATGACGTGCACTGACCACCAGGGGGCAGATGCTCAATGCACAGGCATGGAAACATGGAAAAGACTGATGAATCAGAGGGAAGTGGGGAGGGGAAGGGCGGGAAGAGATTAATCAAAGATCTTATATGCATACTAGAGGCCTGGTGCACATGCACAGGGTCCCTCAGCCTGGCCTGCACCCTCTCACAATCTGGGACGTGTCAGGAGATGTCAAAGAGCTAGTTTCTGCCCGATCCCCACAGGCCAGGCTGAGGGACCCCACCGGTGCATGAATCCGTGCACTGGGCCTCTAGTCTTAATAATAAAAGGCTAATATGCAAATAGTTGTTATGTGCGATCAGCAGGAGGCTTCATCCCCCACCTGGCAGGGCATGACAGGGGATGTGAGGCTGCCTCCTGCATCCCCTGCCCAGCGGGGCTTACAGGGGGTGGGGCCAGCTGGGTCTGAGTCTTGCCCAATGGGGATGGGGCCAGCCAGGTCTGGGTCTCATGCGATTTTGAGGCACACGTGGGTGGGCGAGGACTTGACTCTGGGTCCTGCGGCACACCTGAGACTCTGACAGGAGGGAGATTTTCATACACATTTTACTAATTTTCTTTCATCTCTGACACTTCTATTATAGATAAAGGGCAAATAGCAATATTAAAATATTTCCTCTAATTAATTCCCTTTTAATGTGCATGAATTTTGTGCACCAGGCCACTAGTTTATACATAAATGAACAAACAATATATCAGGTGGTAAGACATACTATAAATAAAAGGAAAGAATAAGGGGATGAAAGTACTGAGAGCAGATGTTATTTAAAACTCAGTAACTCCCGGAGAAACCAAGATGGCGGCATAGGTAAACACCTAAACTGCTGCCTCGCACAACAATTTCAAAACTACAACTAAAAGACAGAACGGACACCATCCAGAACCACAGGAAAGCTGGCTGAGTGGAAATTCTACAACTAGAAGGAAAAAGAAAAGCTCACAGAGAATTGGAGGTACAGCAAAGGGGCTTTGTGCTCGCAGAGAGGAAGGGCGGCGGAGAGCCTGGCTGACATTCTCTGGCGGAAGGGGGAAGGAAGCCTCCGACCGCACTGAACCCCAGTTCTGACTGCACTGAACCCCAGTTCCGGGCGAACCCCTGGGGACCCACGCTCTTACGGGGGGAGTCTGGACTCTCGGGCGGAGACTCAAGCTGGGAAAGGCAGAAGTCTGAAGGCGCGCGCGGGCCAGTGCACACAAAGGCTGCAGAGGTTGCCACAGGCTTTCCCTAGTGGAAGGGAGTCAGAGGATCCTGACTGCACTAAGCCCCAGTTCTGACTGCAGTGAACCCCAGTTCCAGGTGAGCCCCTGGGGACCCACGCTCTTGTGGGGGGAGTCTGGACTCTCGGGCGGAGACTCGGGAGCCGGGGAAGGCGGAGGACTGAAAGTGTGCACGCGCGCGCGTGTCAGTGCGCACAAAGGCTGCGGGAGTTGCCACAGGCTTTCCCTAGTGGAAGGGAGTCAGAGGATTCTGACTGCACTGAGCCCCAGTTCTGACTGCAGTGAACCCCAGTTCCAGGTGAGCCCCTGGGAACCCACGCTCTTGTGGGGGGAGTCTGGACTCTCGGGCGGAGACTCGGGAGCCGGGGAAGGCGGAGGACTGAAAGTGCGCACACACGCGCGTGTCAGTGCGCACAAAGACTGCGGAGGTTGACACAGGCTTTCCCTAGTGGAAGGGAGTCAGAGGCTCCTGACTGCACTGAGCCCCAGTTCTGACTGCAGTGAACCCCAGTTCCAGGCGAGCCCCTGGGGACCCACGCTCTTGTGGGGGGAGTCTGGACTCTCAGGCGGAGACTCGAGCTGGGGAAGGCGGAGGACTGAAAGCGCACATGCGCGCAAGGGCAAGGCTGACAGGAAGCCAAGACTGAGACTCCACCCCATCCAAGCTGAGCACAGAGCCTATTGCAATTTGGCAAGTCTAATCCTATAAGGCTGTCTCCAGCACCGAACTTCTCCCAGCATAGACACAGCTGATCCTTATAGCCAACTGACCCGGAGGTCAATTCTTCCCAGTGATACCAACAACAATAAAGACAATTACAACGAGGCTGTACACACAGTCCACAAAGGGGTGCACCAAGAGTGTCCACCTCAGGTTAACTGGGGAAGCAGACCCACTGGGCCTTATTGGAAACCTAGAACAAATATCTACCTTACCAACTCAGGGAATCAGTGAAAATGCGGGGTCAAAGAATCAGATCACAAACGAAAGAAATTGAGGAAAACAAACGACTGGATATAGAATTCAAAACCACGGTTATAAGACTTTTTAAGAATATCCTAGAAAAGGCCGATAAATATAACGAGACCCTCGAAGATATGAAAAAGGACCAACTAGAAATTAAACATACACTGACTGAAATAAAAAATATTATACAGAGACCCAGAAACAGAATAGAGGAACACAAGAATCAAGTCAAAGAATTGAAATACAAAGAAGCAAAAAACACTCAACCGAAAAAGCAAAAAGCAAAAAAAAAAATCCAAAAAGTTGAAGATAATGTAAGAAGACTCTGGGACAACTTCAAGCGTACCAACATCAGAATTATGGGGGTGCCAGAACAAGAAAGAGAGCAAGATACTGAAAACCTATTTGAAGAAATAATCACCGAAAACTTCCCCCACCTGGTGAAAGAAATAGACTTACAAGTCCAGGAAGCCCACAGAACCCCAAACAAAAGGAATCCAAAGAGGACCACACCAAGACACATCATAATTAAAATGCCAAGAGCAAAAGACAAAGAGAGAATATTAAAAGCAGCAAGAGAAAAACAGTTAGTTACCTACAAGGGAGCACCCATACGACTGTCTGCTGATTTCTCAACAGAAACTATGCAGGCCAGAAGGGAGTGGCAAGAAATTTTCAATGTGATGAATAGCAAGAACCTACAACCAAGATTACTCTTCCCAGCAAAGCTATCATTCAGAATTGAAGGGCAGATAAAGAGCTTCACAGATAAGAAAAAGCTGAAGGAGTTCATCACCACCAAACCAGTATTATATGAAATGCTGAAAGGTATTCTTAAAGAAGAGGAAGAAGAAAAAAGTAAAGAGAAAAATTATGAACAACAAATTCATATCTATCAACAAGTGAACCTAAAAATCAAGTGAATTAAAAACTTGAGGAACAGAATAATCTGGTGAATATAATAGAATCAGGGGCATAGAAAGGGAGTGGACTGATAATTCTCAGGGGGAAAGGGGTATGGGGGGTTCATGAAGAGAATGGACAAAAATCATACACCATGGATTAGGACAGTGGGGGGGAGGTAAGGGCAGAAGGTGGGGTGGGAAATGGGTGGAGGGGAGCTATGGGGGGGAAAGGAGAAATAATTGTAACAATCTGAATAAAGATTTATTTTTTAAAAAAAAAACTCAGTAACTCCCTTGCAACACAGAGACATACCAGTCCAATGAGAGAGTGCCATACACAGACAGATGCACAAGCCCAATGAAGTGGCCCTATATACCATACAGATTCCCAGGCCCTGTGGAGGGGTAAGTATTCCTTGACTATCAAGGATCTCCACCATCCTCTGATTGCATCTTCACTCCCAGTCTTCGTTGGGATGAACAAAACCTCCTTGCAGAGATTATATTGGTTGGACCCATGTGGCTTATTTTAAGTGTGGGATATTCTCATATAACTTCTGGGTGTCCATTAGACTGGAATTTCCCAAGGAGGCAGTGGAAGTCAATAGGAAAGAGGATACCCCCGCTATTGGATACCCAGACTCAGAAGGCATGCACAAGTCTCCAAGGAGAGCTTATGCTAACTTTTTAAAAGTGCTAGCTGGGTGCTGTTGGAACTATAGACTTTAAATATCCAAGTAACATGTGCTAATGCCTACAGAAAAACAGAGGCCATTATTATTTATTTTCCCCTGGGGTAACAGATTTCCCTTGAGGCTCTCCTGGCTTCTGATAAATGGTGGGACAAATAATAGAGACATGTTTCTGCTTCCATGAGTGACACATAGGTTGGGCTCAAGGTGAGTAAAAGACGACTGAACTGAATGGACCTTGATCTCTTTAACAGTGGTCTAGAACAGTGGTCGACAAACCGCGGCTCGCGAGCCACATGCAGCTCTTTGGCCCCTTGAGTGTGGCTCTTTCACAAAATACCACGGCCTGGGCGAGTCTATTTTAAAGAAGTGGTGTTAGAAGAAGTTTAAGTTTAAAAAATTTGGCTCTTAAAATTAATTTCAATCGTTGTACTGTTGATATTTGGCTCTGTTGACTAATGAGTTTGCTGACCACTGGTCTAGAAGATGGCATTGACCAACATCAAAAACATGTGAGGCTACATTAAAGAGTTCCATATTAAGAATTTAGTAGTAAACCCCAAATGCTGTGACCTGCTATTCATCCTTGATTGTGCTATGTGGAAGAAATCTGGCAAAATATGGATGTCTGTAGACCATTTTACACATATGATATTTGAACACGCTAAAGTAGATTCACATGTTGTACCCTAAATTCAAGGTGCTTGATCTTTTATTTGTTTGACAGTCAGTGGTTCTGAGGACAAGACGTGAGGGGGAGGGTTGTGTATTATCAAATACCTCTGATAAATGAGGATGGAAAAAAGATTGACTTCATATGCCCGTGGGTGTCTACAAACTGCAAAGACTCCTATCTCTTCACAGTTGCCATGGAAAATGTTAAAGACATGATTCTGGGAGACTTAAGTCTATGTAGATTACAATGATATATTAATCTGTTCATTTGTTTTTGCCCATCTCCTTTTATAAGAATGAATGCTCCATAATTGTTTTGCCTACTGCTATATCCCTAGTTTCTGATTAAAGTCTAGCCCAGAGTATATATATTCAACAAATATCTGTTGTATAAATGAATGGCATAACTCTTTGCAGCAGGTCTCTGGGAAAACACAAGCCACAGCCTCTTAAGATACTATATTGCCTGGAGAGAGCTGTTTGTTTTCTTACTATACACTTTTGAGAGTTCTTTATATATTCTGGATAGAAGTATTTTGTCAGATATGTGCTTTACAAATATTTAATGTAACCTGTCTTTTCATTCTTTTAATAATGTCCTTTGAAGAGCTCAAATTTTTAATTTTGATGTAGTCCAGTTTGTCATTTCCTTCTTTTATGGCTTATACTTTTGGTGTCATATCAAAAACAATCTTTGCCTAAGACAAGGTAACAAAGATATCCTCCTATGTTTTCTTGTAGAAGTTTTACAGTTGTAGGTTTGATATCTAGGTGTGTGATCCATTTCCAGTAAATTTATCATTGTTGTGAGTTAGTAGTAAAGGTTCAGTTTTTGGCATTTGAATATTCAATTTTTCCAACACCATTTTTGAAACGATTATTCTTTCTCCCTGAACACAGCAGTATTTGTAATAAAACACTATAGGAAACAACATAAATGTTCATCAATAGAGAACCAGTTAGATAAACTCTAGCACATCTACCCAGTGGAAATCCATGGCACTATTAGAAACAACAAAATAGCTTTACATACATATTTAAATTTAAAATTCAGTTTCATTTCCTATTCTGTGGACTGTCTGTTCATATATTTTCATTTGATAAGTATTTATTGAATTTCTATTGCATGCCAAGCAGTGTTCTAGATATCAAGGACATAGCAGTAATATCTAATGGGAGGAAACAATAAACAAAGAGTTAGCAACACATTAAGTCTGATGACTTATAAGAGTCATAGAAAGACATAAAGCAGGTAAGAAAAGTTAGGGATGTAGAATTGGAGGGACATAATTTTAAATAGGGTGGATAGGGAAGGATTTACCAAAAAGGTGACATTTGAGTAAAGACTCAAAGAAGTGAAGGAGTAAGCCACCACAGAAATCTGGGAGACAAGCATTAGTATAGGAACAGCAAGAACCTGAGGTAGGAGCTGTTGGAGGAGGATGAAGAGGCCAGTGTGGCTGGAGCAGAATGAGTAAATGGTGATGAACAGTAGGAGATGAATGGGGACAGATGACAGATCATGTAGGGCTTTCTTGTAGCTTACTTATTGTAAGGACTTTGATTTTGACTCTGAGATGGAAACTGATTAGGGAGCTTCAGCAGAAGAGGGACAGGTTTATCTTATTGATTTGAAGGAGCTCTTTATATATTCAGGAGATTACTTCTTCATCAGCCATATATTTTGAAATTTATAATTCCCCATTTGTCATTTATGTTTCAACTTTATTTTTCTATATAAAACTTGTTAATATTTACTTATTCAATTTTATTATTCTTTTGCATAATGAATAATTGTTGTTGGCCTACCCAGAATTAATTTTGCTTCATCCAGTAATAGACTACAATTTCAATTTTGAATTCACCCCTTCCCCAACCCTCATAGTATGCATGGCTTAGGAGCCTCAAACCTTCCAGGAAAATCGGGCCTGGAGATGCTTAAACATTGCATTCCCTAGCACCTGCTTTTTCCACAGCAGTGAGTAATTTGTGACAGGCATGAGACAGCATCTGCTCCCAGGGTCTAGCTCTTAGCTTCCATTTTCATGTCCTCCTCTGAACAGATCAAATTCCATAGCAAGCTGCCTAAATCACCCTGTGCCCAGCTGACTACGGGGTGTCTGGGGGACTGAGATTCTGCCTTTCTCCATTCTATCCTTACTTCATATATGAACAATAGAGATGGGAAACTTTGTGACATGTCATCTACATTATCTATACCCAAATCAACAAGTTCTCAATAAATGCTATTGAGCTATCTTTATTATTACCTCCCTTAGGATGAACTTACAGTATTTCCTCTTTCAAGACTTTATAAGGTTGATGCTTCTGGTTTCTTCTATTATGCCATTTTAATTTGGGGAGTGGGTGACTTTTTAAGCAACAGAGTAGTCTTTCTTTGATGATAAACCTAATATAACTGTTTTTCCTACTAGTGTGTGAAAATGCACTACATTTATATGGTTATATGAAAAGCTAGATGTTGCCTTTATATTCTATCTTGCTGGGGTCAGTTGTTTAGCCAACCTGATTTTTTCCCCCAATGCCTTTGTACTTTTTTATTTGCTTTTTGTCAGAGACAAGTTTTTTCATGTTACATTTTGTTGTCTCTACTTTCTTCTAAAACACTGTAAAATATTAAAGGTATTTTTAAATTTATTTTACTTATCAAAAGTTGCATTGAATCTATATGTTAATGTAAGGTGATTGTTGCCATGTTAAGTCATCCTATCCAAAACCAGGATATGTTTTTCCATATATTCTAATCTTCTGCTATGTCCCTCATCAGTTTTCCTCATATAAATATTACATATTTCTTAAGTTTATTCTTGTTTTTTAAATATATTTTTTCTTGATGATTTTAAATGTGGCCTTTTCTCCCCTTGTTCTACATCAGGGATAGGCAAATTATGGCCTATGGAGTAAATCCAGCCAACTGGCTGTTTTTGCAAATAAAGTTTTGTAATAAAATGTAAATGGTCATACCTATTCATTGGCATGTTGTCTATATGGCTGCTTTTGCGCTAAAGTGGCAGAATTGAGTAGTCATATCAGAGACCAAACGGCTTGCAAAGCCAATAATATTAACTATCTGGCCATGTATAGAAGAAAGTTTGCTGAATTCTGCTCTATATTTTAAATCTGGTTATTTGAACAATGGAAAACCATTCATATTTGTATATTAATTTTATCAGCTACCTTACTGTTTTTATTTTAATAGTTTTGCAGTCTTTTTCTTTAGTTTTCCAGGTACATCTGGAAATATTAATAATTATATTACTAATGTTTTATTTAGAATTTATATATATATATATATATATATATATATATATATATATATATATTTCCATGAGAAACTGACTTTAATTTTCTTTTGTGCTCATCAATCTCTGTTCACTCAGAAAAACAGAGCCACTTAAGTATCCCTGGAGTGTTACTATAGAAATCTGGGCTTGTTTTAATTTTGAATTATTTGAATTATTACTGCAATAATACTGCAAGTGAGTAGGGATGGATTCCTAATAAAAAATTAGAGCCTGTTACCGTATGAAGTAAAAATTAATTCTGGATAAGCCAACAACAACTATCCATTAAGCAAAAGACTAATATATTTGACTAAAAATTAATTTGAGCTATTTGAATTAATATAGAAATTCAGGCTGGGAAAGTTGGTGGAGCAGCTCAGCAGAATCACTGCATAATACCAGGAGAGATGCCAATTGGAAGGGCCAAGAAGCAGTCACTGAAGATTCAAGTCTGAAGCATGGAATTAGGAGATCCTCAAATTCCTATCTGGAAACATCTGAAATTCTGAAGAACTTCTAAGAATGCTCCCATTCTGCAACAACAAAGCAGTGGTTCTCAGGCTATCAAGAAGCCATCGTGAATCTCTCATCTGTTCCTATGTTTGATTGCAATACATCTAGAGACAAATGATCTCTGTTTCCCTTCTGCCTCCTAAAACTCATGAGAGATCCTCTCACTTGGCCAACTCTAAACCAAAACACTTATAGGGTAGAGCAGTGGTCGGCAAACTCATTAGTCAAAGAGCCAAATATCAACAGTACAACGACTGAAATTTCTTTTGAGAGCCCCAAACCGACTTCTGCGCATGGGCCATGAAGTTTCAATCGCACTGTACGTGCGCGACCGCACCTGGTATTTTGTGGAAGAGCCACACTCAAGGGGCCAAAGAGCCGCATGTGGCTAGCGAGCCACAGTTTGCCGACCACTGGGGTAGAGGATTCTGAGAAATGTAGTCCATTTTTTTTCTCTAAGTGATGGGGAGTGATACCAAGTTGACAATCTAGCATCTTTTAAAAGCTTTGACACTGATGCTTCTTTTGTGCTCTGAATATATAATCAGTTTTTCTAATTATTCCATATGCCCTTGAAAAGAAGATGTATTCTCTAATTTCAGAATATAGAACCAATCTGACTTATTGACTAGGTATTAATAAGGTAGATTTAAAAATGGTTTAATAACATACCTTATTAAATATTAAATAAATGTGTTTATTTATGTCCTCTACAATTATTTATTTACCTTTCTATCATGGAATAATGGAGCTAAATTAAGAATTCCTACTCTGTATTTCCAATTCTCTTCCTATTCTTCTACATTTTATTTTATAATTTTTATTGAATTTATTGGGTTGACATTGGTTAATAAAATTATATAGTTTTCAAGTGTACAATTCTATAATACATCATCCATATACTGTATGGTGTGTTCACCATCCAAGATCAAGTTTCCTTCCATCACCATTTATCCCCTTTTACCCTCTTCTACCTTCTCCACCCCCCTTTCCCTCTTGTAATCACTGTATTGTTGTCTGTGTCTAAGGGGATTGTTTTTTTCTTAATCCTTCACTTTTTTCACCCAGCCCTACAACACCCCCCTCCTCTGATAGCTGTCATTCTGTTTTCTGTATCTATGAGTTTGTTTCTACTTTGTCTGTTTGTTTATTTTGTTCATTAGATTCCACATGTAAATGAAATTATATGGTACTTGTCTTTCTCTGACTGGCTTATTTAATTTAGCATAATATTGTGCAGGTTCATCCATGCTGTCATAAAGGGTAAGAATTCCTTCTTTTTCATAGCTGAGTAATATCCCATTGCATAAAATTTATACATTGTATAAAATGTACCACTGCTTTTTTATCTGCTAATCTACTGATAAAAACTTGCGCTGCTTCCAAATATTGGCTATCCTAAATAATGCTGCTATGAATATAGGGGTGTATATATTCTTTTGAATTAGCATTTCTCGTTTCTGCGGATATATTTCCATAAGTGGAATCACTGGGTCATAAGGCAGATCCATTTTCAGTTTTTTAAGGAAACTCCATACTTTTTTCCACAGTGGCTGCACCAATCTAAATTCCAACCAACAGTGCATGAGGGTTGGCCATCCATATGAAATCTTTGAAGAAGTGTCTATTCAGATCTTTTGCCTGTTTTTTAATTTTATTGTTTGGGTTGTTGTTTTTTTGTGTTTTTCTTCTTTTTGGTGTTGTGTTTTCTAACTTCTTTATAAATTTTGGATATTAACCCCTTATTGGATGTATCATTGGCAAATAATTTCAGTGGGTTGTATTTTTATTTTGTTGATGGCTTCTTTTGCTGTGCAAAAACTTTTTTGTTGATGTAATCCCATTTGTCTATTTTTCCTCTTGTTTCCCTTGCCCGAGGAGATATTTCAGAAAAAAAAAATATTATTATGAGAAATGTCTGAGATTTTACTGCCTATGATTTCTTCTAAGATTGTTATGATTTTGTTTCTTTAATATATTCTTTTATAAATATTGTTTTATACATTTAAGTCTTTAATATATTGTTTTATAAATGTTGATGACATGTTACTTAAAGCAAAGATATTCATTGCTGTTAGACTTTCATTATGTATTGTACCCTGCCCTTCTTTATCCCATTTTCTCTTTTTTTAAAAAAAAATATATATATATTTTCATTGATTTTAGAGAGGAAGGGAGAGAGGGAAAGATAGAAACATCAATGATGAGAGAGAACCATTGATCAGCTGTTTCCTGCATGCCCCCTACTGGAGATGGAGCCTGCAACCCAGGCATGTGCCCTTGACCAGAATCGAACCCCTTCAGTCCACAGGCCAACGCTCTATCCACTGAGTCAAACTAGCTAGGGATCATTTTTTCTTGAATTCAACCTTGTTTAATAATAACATTCAGATATCTGCTTTCTTTTTGTTTCCATTTGCCTTATATGTCTTTGTTCATTCTTTTGCTGTCAATTTTTCTGAGTCATTCAATTCTAAATAAGTAACTTTATAGTTAGTATTTGAGTTTTGCTTTATTGATTTAATATGAGAGTCTCTTTTTCTGTGTACTAATAGAGTAGATCTGTTTAGTATGAGTGCTACATGTTTAAAACTTTGATACGGTATTTCTTTCTATGGTGTTCCCTTCTGTTATTTTAAAAGGTGAATAGTCTATTTTTTTAATTCTATTGGATGTCTTTGTAAGTATAATTTTATATATTGTATATAATCCTCTATTTAGCTAGTATTGATTGACTCAATATGAGTAACTAAATAAATATAACCCTATTTCTAACTTCCTCTTCCTTCCCCCTTTTAATTTTGTGACATATGCTGTTAGTCTTAGTTCTTCTAGTTCTTTCAGTGGTTAACTTTATATATTTAAATATATTTATACCTTTTAAATTTTAGTTGACACCATTAAAATATATTTGACACTCCCCACTTATTATGAAAAATAATAGATTCAAATTACATGCACAATCTTTCTCTCCCCTTTTATCCCCTAAGTTTTGTTGATTATTTTAGTATTTCTCCATGTAGAGTTGACTACATTTATATCAAAATTCCCATAACATTTTTTTTTTAAGGTTTGGCTATGCATGTATTTTTCCTCCAAATTTCTTTTTTTTTTTAATTTTATTTTTATTTATTTTTTTTAACATTTTTTTAAATTGTTTGAAGTATTAGAAACAGTAGTACATATGTCTCTTTTTTCCCCCCATTGACCTCCCCCCATCCCATAACATTTTAATCATAATTCCCATAATTGTTTTAACCTTTAACCACAGTTTTACATTTAATTTTGCCACATATTTTCTTATTCATTTTTTTTTTGCTTCAACTTCATCTTCTAGTAGCTTCTTCAAAAAGTTTTCATGAGAGTTATATTCTTGTACATTTGGAAATATTTGTCTGTTGCTGGTATGCTTGAAGGACAGTTCAGCTAGGTAAAACTTATTGGGTCATATTGTCTTTTCCTGAAGATTTCATAAACATATCTCTACTAGAGGCCCAGTACACAAAATTGTTTTCTGCCAGATCTCCCTAAGACCTGGAAAGGCACTTGTCTTCTACTGGAATCCTTATCATTCCAGTCCAATGTTTGAAAGTGACATCTCATCTTACTTTTGTGGTTCATGATTATAGGTGTTTTGTAGTTCCAACAAAAATAGAATTTTTATTTTTCTCATTTACTTTCTGTTTTTACAATTTGGCTTCAGAGAGAAATAAAGACATTTTTACTGCAATATCTTAAAATTAATGTCTCGGAAGAATGTAGACAGCTCACTTGTGTCTGGTGTGCTATACATCAGAATCTATTTCCTTCTTTTTTTGAATACACAAAAGGACTACATTTCCCAACCTCTATTGCATTTATATGTGGCCATGTGATTGAGATTTAGCCAATGGACTTTAAGCAGAAGCAAGGTATGCTAATTCTAAGCCTTACCCATTAAAATACCCCATCGTGCACTCTTCTATGTTTTCCCCCTTCTGCCTGATTAAGTTGGAGATAACCACCATGACACTGAAAGCCATATACTAAAGAAGAGCCTCCTTAGATCTGGGCCCTGACTGATTGTATAAAACAGAGCTCCCTGACAAGTTGGGACCATCCTGGATTGTTACACAAGCAAGAAATAAACTTCTGTATTCAGTCATTAGATGTATAAGTTTATTTATTGCTGCAGTCTAGCATAACCAAAATAATGTAGTGATGGAGGCAAGACAATTTGGAAGCGTATTCTGTGTGTCATTATCCTTAGGGACAAGTTATAAAAGTCATAAGGACCAATGCTGGTTGACCAAACATTGATAAGAAAAAGCAGCGATAGGATACCGGAAAGAGGTGTGATGGCTCTAAGTGGGGGACTGATCATTGCTATGGGCAGAAAGGTAAGAGTAAAGTAGCTACCATTGGAATCCTTGTATTATGGAAGATTGGAACCTACCTATATATAAAAACAGTATAGAAATAAGACAGGTAATCGAGGTGAATCATGGATATAACTATTTGCCCATAGAAGAATTTAAAGGAAAAACGTCCCTTACCTATTTCATACTGAAGGAGCCTTCTAGCTGTTTAACTAAAAGCAGCCATTCTGGCCATTGCCAACCAGCCAGCTCACATCCTCAGAAGAATGGAATAAAGAGGCATCATTTTCAAACTTCCCCTTCCCCACAAAATGGGTTTGAGTTTCAGACTTCCTCCTAGCCCCTTTTTTCTGCTCCTTTTCATTTTACCCCCAGTCACTGACTATCTACCAGACACTAAACATCATACTAATAAGAACAGGAAAAACAATAACCCGTTACCAATGCCTGGTGAGAATGAAGACATGAGCCCTCCCTCAAGGAGCCCATAGTTTTCCCTTGGCAGAACCCTTACTCTCCAGGCCAAACAGGCTATGGAAAAGCAGCATTCTCTGGTGGATTTATTGGAAAGCGAATAAAGATTCAGCTAAATAGTCCTTATTTTCAGAGACTGGCTTTCAAGACTCTGCAGTTAATTTTGTATTTGTAATTTTGAATAATTTTTCTCAAAGAGGTTCCCAAAATTGTATAAGCTCCAAGTCCTATAAAATCTGGATCTTCTCCTTAATAACCAAGTTGCTTGATCAGAAATAACTTCCAAGGCTCATCAGGGCTAGAGCAGTCATGGTTATACATTTAAATAAAAATGCAGAGAGTCTGCAGGACCTTTAGGCTGAAACCAAGACTTTCAGCTGATAGTATGACTGCCAGAAAGCAGGGCATCTCCATCTACTGGCAGAAGACCAAAACTGCACCACATTGCCTTGACTGAGGATACTGGGCTTTGTTTCCCTTTAAGTGAATGAATAAAATCAGTCAAGCAACATTATATAAAATTAGGAAAGCAGGAGAAGGACTCACCACCACATCCCCACAAAAAGCCATTGCTTTCATTTGAGGAACCCCTTTCCAGCGTCTGTTCACAGTTTTATATAGATATAATGGTGTTCTAGGCAATTGTGCTTTGTAGAAGGCAGGTGTGCTGTTTTCTGTTTTTGTTTTTGTTTTTTTTTCTGATCATAAGCATTTTATAAACTTCCACATTGTCTCTATAGCCAGATCTTTTAATTGCTACATCACATACCAGCTATGGGTCTCTGAGTGATTTCAGCAGTCTTATTTATAACTTCCATATACTACTTTCACAAATAATGCTGTAGTGGCCACTTTTGATTATAGAACTGTGTCTTTTCCAGGGACTGTATAGGGAAAACTGGGGCAACCAAATCCCACTCCTGGCTTAAAGGAAACAAGACTTGAAATGATAGAGTGGCCTGGCTGGAGTCAGAGCTCAACAAATGCGTAGTGGGTGAATCAATGAATGAGAGAGTTAATGAGTGAGCCAATTGTCAGTGAATGGCATGCAAAGCAACCCCAAGGGGTTTGCTTCTATATGCACAATCCCTAGAACATTCCAGTGTGTCAGTTTTACCACACTATCATCAACATTGACAATCATCATACAGATAATTTCTACCAGGAGGTTTCTGACATTCTGCTCTGGAATCTCTGAATTGCAACTGCTTTAACAATTTACATAATCAAATGTGGAATCTAGTGAATTTTTACAGCAATTTTGCTTCACATTTTGAAAGGGCATTCTACATTAATCAATTATGAATTGTGATGAATTGATTTCTAAAAAGTATATATGAGGAACACAGCAATTGCCAAGCTTCTTTACTAGACATACCCACCCTTAGTGTACATGCATCCCTGGCTATAGCTGGCTGACTGAGTGATCGGGAAATAGATGGGAGGATGTGGTGAACAATCAGTTCAACTTGAGACCATCTGAATGGACTCACACTGTCATCATTTATGCGGGAGAGAGGATGGCACAGACTACATGACAGGTTGTTGCTAATCCAGGAACTAGGGTACAGCATCAGTAATCATATGCAGGAAGGCAACTCACAGAGGGCTGCTTTAGCTAAAAAGGGTTTGGCTCTGCTGTATACTCACTAGGAGTGCCAGAAAAGAGTGGGAAGTGCAATGCCATCAAGGGTTACAGCTCAGCCCATTTCAGCAAGCCTGGGATTGGGTTACTGAACTCAAAATACAACTCAGCCCACTTTCTAAGCTCCACTCCAGACCAGGCTAGGCCAGTCCCTGGAGAACTCCAGAGACAAGCAAGCAGAGTGTTTGTCCCCAAAGAGCCTATAGTTTAGTAAAGGAAATGGGCCCACAGCATAGTTATGAATGTCCAAATAGAATTACTGGGTTCTTAAAGAGAGTTCAAAAAATACAGGGAGAGATTAATTTATACAGGGCATGGAGGTGGAGAGAGATAGTGCCAGGATGAATTCCTCAGAAAAATGTCACTTGTGATGAGTCTTTCAGGCAAGTTAGATTTTTATAGAAAGCAATAAGAAGGATGTGGGGATGGGGAACCTATCAGAAAATACAGTATCAGCAAAGGTCTGGAGGCAAGAAAGCATGGAGTGTGCTGTGAAGAATATAGTTTTAACAGAGCACAGGATGTACAGAAGGACCTCCCATCATCCGTAGGCTCTCCTGCTTAGTAGGAGCCCATTATGGTTGGAAAAGGAACAGACCAGAATAGGTCTTCTATGAGGCTGAACCCAACAATGGGCCAACTGGTGATCATAGCATCCTGTACCCTTAGCTTTCTCTTCTGTGGTGTTGTCACAGACTCTGAAGGCAGTCCCAGGGTTGTGCCAAGACAGATGCACATAGGATATGGTCATCAACAGCCTCTGTCCTATTTTATTTGCTCTAAGAAGAAATAGTGAAGTAGCAAGGCCACCCCCAAGAAAAAGCAGAACTGGGGTGTCCCCAAAGAAAAGGAGACTTCTCTACCATAACTGTCTTTGCCATGCAGCATCTCTCTGCTCAGTGCCCCTGCTGCCAGGCCTGATGCTTCCCATATGGTCAGCTCAGATGTACAACACTCCTCAATTTTTATTATTTGAGCAATATAATCATTATTGCTCTCATTACCCAAAGTTATATAAATACCCATTAAAGGGTAATATAGAGATTTTTCTCTTTAATTTAATGAGATCATCTTTCTGGTTGGCTCTTCTCAAAAGAAGGGTGGGTAGTGGGGAGCAGCCTGTCGCATCACACTCTCTCCTAAGCCTGTTCCTCGGCTACATGTCCCACAGGTCCCACCCCTGCAGGTTGGAAAAGAGATCCATGGAGGTCTCAGGTGGCTTAGCAAGGTCCAGAGGCTCTGTAGCCTGACATACTGGGACACGAGGAGTCAAAAGTTGTTTAGGCTAGGGGGCAACCTAATTATTCAACTACATCAGGAATAACAAATGGGATTCATCTCACCTTCCAATTCTGAATAATTGGGAGTATCTGCCTGGAGTGCTTTGTTGAGAAGGATGTGGAGGCAGTATCTGAACCTTCCCTAGATAGATAAAGTTTTCAAGACAGGTGGAGTGGCAGCGGGGGGCGGGGGGTGTTAACAGACATCATAGACTAAACATCTGCGTACCAGGAAATGTGATCACTCTACCTCATATCTCTATGTACTTGGCACATGACACCCCCTAACCCACATACAGATATACAAACCTCTACTAGGGAACAGCTAACATCTTGGGGTACTTCATTGGGCCCATACCCTGGACCTACTTTTTAAGATCAGGCATCACTTTTCATTCTTTGGAATCCCCAGAGCCCAGCACAGGACCTGGCCTTGTACAGGCTCTCAGGAAATAATCCCTTGAGTCAACAAATGTACAGACCTGGGGTTGTCCAATTCCAAAGTCCAAGGTTTTCCTCCTGTGGAGCATGAATCAGACTCCTTAGGGAGTGGCACTGAATGGAAGGCTGGGCCTGCAGACAGGTCTCATTGTCATTGTTCTCTTACCAGCCTATGGAAGATTTGCTCAAAGGACCTGAAGCTCTGAGATTTGCTTCAGTTTTGCTCCCAAACCTAGTGAAAAACTCTGGGTCAGCTTCCCCACAGTAGGGCCCACAACTCTAACCAAGCCTGAGAAGCAGAATCTGGCTCCAGCTTCTAAGAAGAGCAGACTGGGATCTTCCTTAACCCCCACCCAGGACAGCCCAGTGACTGCACTGATATGAGCATCTTATCCCAGGCCCATCTCCTGGCAGCTCCATGACGGAGAGGCTATGGACTCACCTCTGCTTCCAGTATGAGTGACATCACTGTGCATCATCACAGTTGATACACCTGCCAACCCTGAGAACCCTGGGTAGTGACTGGAATGCCACTTAATGCAATACACTAGCCCGTGGTCGGCAAACTGTTTGCTGTTCTGTTGACTAATGAGTTTGCCAACCACTGGGATAGGGGCTTAATCACAAGGAACAACAACAGCCTGTAATTATTGGAATCGAGAGTCATGGGTTCAATTCTAGGTCAGGGCACATGCTGGGTTGCAGGCTTGATCCCCATTGTGGGACATCATCATTGATGTTTCTATCTCTCTTCCCTCTCCCTTCCTCTCTGAAATCAATAAAAATATTTTTAAAAAATAATAACTGACTTTCAGAGAAGAAAGGTCATTGCTCTTACAGCTAGGTCATAGCAAAGCCCAGGCTAAAACATGTTCTTCCTGAACCACACTTTCAAAGCACAATGACAAAAGCCTAACCCATCCCTTGAGAGCTCTGTTAAAAGATATGTGCCCTTGTAACCTCTTGAGTGGCAGAAATAAGAAGTAAAGTGGGATTAGTTTCTTGGAGCTGCCATAACAAAGTGCCATAAACCAGGTGGCTTAAACAACAGAAATTTATTGTCTCAGTTCTGGAGGCCAAAAGTCTAAGATCAAGGTGTCAGCAGAGATTATTCCAATCTCTACTTCCATTTTCACATGGCATTCTTCTTATATGTGAACCTATCCCTGTTTCCAACTCTCCCCTTACCAATATGACTGGTAAGTCATATTGGGTTAGGATCCACCCTAATGACCTCATTTAAATATGACTACATCTGCAAAGTCTCTGCTTAGATATACAGGGTTAGGGCTCCAACATGTAAATTTAAGGAGGACATTATTCAACCCATAACAGCAAGTATACTCAAAGGCCAGAGGTCAACAATGAGCAGTGAGGTTGAAGAATGGGATACTGGAAGGAGGGTAGAGAAGGCTGCCTTGCCTCTGCCTTTCTGGGTTGTTGGAGAGAGGAATGTCTTTTTCCTCATAGGAAAACGCACATGACTAGAGTTATTAAGGCACCAGTGGTGGCATATGCCATTCACTCTTAATGCCCCACTACCTCATCCCCCCAAATGTCCATCAACAAACACAACTGCATGGCCAGGAATACGAAACCAGAAACCACACCAAAGATATTAAACTTCATAGTTTTTTCTCTTTGCACTAGAAGAGTCCAGTTGCCCTTCAATAGGCCAGCAGAACTTGCAGGTTTCACCTTCTATAGCTTCATGGTTGTCCACAGAATAATAGCAATTGAATGCTTTTAAAATCTGATTGCACATTTTATGCAATTTTCTACATGGAGAACCTGTGGCCCAGAGAGAAGGGATTTACCCAAGGTCACAAAGAGTGTTAGAGAGAAATCCAGAGCTAATTCCTCAGTTCCAGCATCATATAAGAACTCCTTGATCATAGGTATGGCCAAGCTCAATGTTTTTTCTACTTTTTTCCTTCCTTCTAGCATGTCAGCTTGCTGATCATCCTAGGAAGGTAATAGAAGGTTTTCTTAGCCTATGTGGGCCCTAGGTATTATCTACAGGGCGGGGGGGGGGCTACCTTGCTCCAAAAAAGGGACTCCTGGTGGTACAGATGGGGAGGCATTTCCAGTGTTGTATTGAAGTATGAGCTTTATACCATCCCTGAAAGTTGTCACTATCTACTTTTTGGCAGCCTGTCCTTGGAAATACGTTACTGCACATCACAGGGCTGCTGCTTCTCTGCTGCTAGGTAGACAAAGAAATAGATATTAACTAAAGAGTATACCATAGGAGAGAGTTCTGAATGAAGTCCATGTGTACCAGCTACCACTCCAGCTGCTAGAAGTGGGGTGGGGGGTGGATAGGGGTGTTTGTCTTTTCTCATTCTTGATTGGATACTTAACAGGATAGCTGAGTTAGGGACCTTATAAGTTAAGGGGAAAAGGTTCCATACAGGACAGTGTCCAAGCCCTTTAGATGCTGAGAGCCAGGGCACAGCAAAGTAACAGCAGCTGCTTGTTATTAGGAGAAGGGGTAGTCAGACACTTGGCTCTCACTAATAGACTGAAAGGATAGTGTGTTCTCCAGAAGTATGTCCTCTTCTCTGATGCAGTCACTTACCCCTGTGCCAAAAAGCTTGTCAGTTAACCATTTGACTAAAAAGCAACCTTTGTAAATGTTTCCTTGGCAAGACCTGCAACACACAATTTGTCTGGGGACACTTGCATTTGTCACCTTTCTAAATGCCAACTATTATTAAAAGCATTAGAATAGACCTAGAGTCACTATTTCACCATTAACAGAGAAATGGCTTTTAAATTGTCCTGGAATAAAAGAAATCATATGACCATTTAAATGTATGAGGTCAAGCACCTAAGTGAGTGGCTGTTCCATTTTTTTGAAGTATCTAACAATTTGCATGTAAGAGATTTCATGCAATAAAAGTAATTGAAAAATGAAGGTGAGAATAATGTTTATCTTACCTTTCTAAGCCACAAAATGTACTAGAGAACTGAAATGTCATACTTGCACAATGCATTTTTGTAAGCTACCCATTTTACACTGGCTTTTAAATAATACCTCTCCTAAGTCCATCATCTGAAATACCTCAGGGTCATCCTTATGTTAAGGTCTAACCAGAAAATGGAGCTGA
Organism: Plecotus auritus; assembly: GCF_963455305.1. NCBI lineage: Eukaryota > Metazoa > Chordata > Mammalia > Chiroptera > Vespertilionidae > Plecotus > Plecotus auritus. Next base: position 127,927,821 of record NC_137784.1, read on the forward strand.
CAACCAATTCACCAGCATTCTATTAACAGGTGTTGAGCTCTATGGCAGGTCTCATACTGGGCACCTTATATTTTATCTCATGTGCTCTTGGCAACAACCCAGTGAGGCAGATATTAACAATTTACAACTGTGGCAACTGATGCTCAAGCAAGTGAAGTAACTTGCTTCAGGTCACATGGTGGGTGAGAGAGGCAGGATTTGAATTGCTATCTGTGCTAATATTGGTACAATAATCAACCAATAGTAGCCATGTGGCATTACAGAGACCATTCAGGGGAGTCATTTGGCCAAGGTTCTTTTCATTAGCTCTGCTGTAGATGAGGGGCCATTCTTTTAATCCATGTAAATTGTGAAATTTTTCTCCCAAACCAATTATATCTAGTTTCATTGACAAGCCAGCACAACACCTAGTACATCCACTGAGACATGTAGGGTAGGAGTATTAATTTATGAGAATTAACTGCATCACCATCCAAATGGAGACCTAAAATGCTTTGCTTGGGCATCCTGGCTATGTGACTCATACCCTTCTCTGAATTAACACCCTGGGAGATAGAGGCAATGCTGCAGGGGAGGAGGCCCTGATAAGTAGCTGGGTAAGACCTAAATGGGATGAAAGAGTTTTAGGAATGAATCAAAGTGTGTTTTCAGAAGCATCCAGTAGCCATGAGTCCCTTTATAGAAACAGACTTGTTTGGAATAGACTTGCTGTGTTGATGAGTTCACTCATTAAGACTTGAGGAACATAGGCTAGATAACATATTCTCCTAGCTTGAATGCAAATCTTAATTTTTTTTCTCTCTGTGGGTTGGAAACATTTCCAAAAGAAATGAAAAACATCTGGAGAAAAACACAGCCCTGAAGTGAACCTCAGTTGCCATCTACCAGATTAGCTCCTGAGATACATTTTATGAGGAAGAACAGTATGCCCTTAATGCAATTAAATCTCATACTGCAAGTAAGAAGCTAAAAGGCTTAGGTAACTTCTTAAGTTCTAAGTGGCTTTGTGTGCACCAGTTTCACTTTCCACCAAGATTTTAGGAGTGTGACATTGGAGCCTATGAATTTAGATAGCTTATTGGTTGTGGGACACTAAGCATGCATCAGTATCAAGTATGTTTTTAGATTCCTCAAACATGAGGAGAATTCAAGTAGAGTATCGTATGTTACTACCTACTGCAGATTCGGACACAGCTCTGAATTTCTATTACAGCCTTATCCATAGCTTTCAGCCTTCATTAATTTTGGTAGAATTATGGTTTGGCTTTCAATTTTTTTAAAGGTTGTGTGTGACAAAAAAAATTATGCTTTCAATTTATAAAACCAAATACCTACATGAGTCCCGTCAAGGCCAGCATGAGTCACAGACGGTCACATTGATGGGGTTAATTGCCATTTTAAAATAATTCACTGCCTCCAGATTGATTCTTCTGTTTTTTGTCTTTACACAACATTACTGCGTCTCACTCTAATTATTCGATGCTAAGTTCATGCTTCTGAAGCAGGAGACTGAAGTCAGAGGAAATGGTGTTTGATTTGTTGCCATGGAAACGTCTCACTGTAGATGGACTCTAATCCCATGACAACTCTCTCTCTGAAGAACCATTTTTTTTCTAACATAATAAAAATCTGATCAAGGTCAGATTTAATAACCATTTCAATTCCACAACTTTCCCCTGCATTTGGTGTCAAAGAGTCATTTTTGACAAAGAGACACTTAAAAGAATGTTTGCTTGCTTTCTATATAAAATTATTCTTTATGTCTGTAAATGCATAAACCTATTTCCATGTCACATTATATTGCAGCCATACCTTTTGTTATTGCATAATTTTTGCATTAAATGAAAGTTACTTATAATTGTTTGCACTGCATTGACAGATGTTAACATTTAGTGGTGCATTTTTCTTACTAACACATACATTGGAGGTATCAATAAAGCTTATCATTTGCCAACAAATGGTGTTTAGAGTAATAACAAATTCCATGACCATTTATCTTTCAGTTTGTACTGTAAACTATTTTTTATAATCTATAATTATAATAATATATAAAAAAATAATTATTTGTAATAATTTTCCAAACTGATTATCATGCAAGCATGCAGTTCAGTGAGATGGGAACTGTGCAATGCCAGGCTGAAATGAAAGACTTTGTATTGGAGAAAGGTAAATAAAAGATTGCCTGCTGTATGATCTTAAGCAAAGCCCTTCCTCTTCCTGGGCCTTTTTGGCCTCATCTGTACAATGAGGGATGAGACCACATAGTCTCTCAGGATCCCTCCCACATCTAGCAGACCATGATATGCATTAAACCTTCTCAGGACCCAGGACGGGACAGAGGCTCCTGGACTCCTTTCTTGCAGCTCCTCCTCAGGATTTCACAGAGCCCTAAGGCTATAATAAACTCTTCTACTTGACATGCATATGGTGGTACATGCCCAATCCCAAATACCTTTAATTTGCTTCATTGTAGACTTACACTGATCCCGTAAAGGGGAAAGGCAGAAATTTTTATTTCCAGTTTATAGGTGAAGAGCCTGGAACTCAGACAGGTTAGTTAAGCTATCTGCCCAACATCACACAACTTCTATTTAGCAGAAGTAAGTTTCAGATACCCACTACTCCACACTGCCAAGAGAGTCAGGTTAGTGAAACGGAACAAGAGTACAGATGCATCCAACCCCTTTCATATTTAGGATTTTGAAGCCAAGCTCTTATCACTTGGGTATTCTTGGGAAAATTATTTAACCTCTCTCTACCTCAGATTCCTTATCTGTAAGAAGGGAAAGTTGCCATGACCACTTCACTGAGCTGAAGACTAAATGAGATTATATATGTGAAGTGCTTAGCACAGAACATACAGTAAGTGCTCATGCTGGTAGTGATGATTAGCATCATCATTACCCCCGTGAACTCCAGATGGAGCCTGCACACCCTGTGACAGCTGCCTTTTGCCATCCTTTCCATATTCTCTGGAGATCTGGAGACTTTCTCTTCCTTTCCTGGGTTTTGGCATGCTGATCATTCCCAATGACTACAAATCTTACAGAAAAACATTAAACATAAAATTAACCAGTTACCTACATGCTTAAATCATCCCTTTCCTTGACAGGCATTCTGTAAACATGGTTCTGATCTTCCTTTAGACATAAAGGCCCCATAATGTGTGTGACAAATGCAGCAGATGCAAATATTGTTTGTGCCCAATTTCCTGATTTCCTTCCACCAGTCATCAAAGCTTTTCCACAGATATCTGTGAACGTGGCATTCTCTAGAGTGAGAGTCATCATAAGACCAGGTCACATTAGAGCCCATTCATCTGGATAGAGAGATTTTCTCCCAGAAGATTTACTTATTTGCAGTTCTACTAATGTCTGAATGCTCTGGCATGGTATAAGAGTTGGAGTGATGCAGAGGAAAAAGGGACAACTGTTCATTACTTAAGAAAACACAGATTCATTCCTTACCTTCCAGCAAGGAAAACCTTGACCCTGAGTACCCTTGGTTGCTTCCCATACTCACTCTTGCTTGGGGTTACCAAGGGCCAAGGGACACAAGATGAACTAAGTCTGGATCTGGGGCCTCTATGAATTATCCAAGCAACTTTCTTCCTCCAGTGTCCCATCTAACTCCCTCTCCAATATACACACCTCAAAATGAATTGATTGGTCTAGATGGCTTCCAGTAAACCCTCCTGTGCTGCCAGCATGGATACAAGTCTGGTTGGAAGGACTGTGTTTAATTGTTCTCAAGGAAACAGATTCAAGAAGGGGCAATATCACATGGCCGGTGTGGCTCAGTGGTTGAGTGTCAACCCATGAACTAAGAGGTCACGGGTTCAATTCCCAGTTAAGGCACATGCTCCTGTTTGTGGGTTGCAGGCTCAACTCCCAGCAGGGGGCATGCAGGAGGCAGCTGATGAATGTTGATGTTTTTCATGCATCGATGTTTCTATCACTCCTTTTCCCTTTCTTTATCTCTAAAGTCAATAAAAACACATTTTAAAAAAGAAGGGGCAATATTGAATCACTCTTGGTCACTTCTCTGGTAAAACTCACTTTTTCATTTAAAAGGAATCAATGCTGAAATATGTTAAACATTTCACAGAACTATGACCAGAGCACTACACAGAAATGCAAGCAATATATTAAGTGGATTGCACTCGAACAGCCAAACAATGCCTTTTTCTCCGGTAATATTTAGAATAATTGAGTGAAAGATGTGGTATAAGGCTCAAGTAGTATCAATACAAAAGAAGACTCAAGTGAAGAGATCAAATTTCCATTTCTGTCCTGACCTCTATGTTCATAGCTGCACAATTTACAATCGCTAAGATTTGGAAACAGTCCAAGTGCCCATCAGCAGATGAGTGGATAAAAAAGCTGTGGTACATCTACACAATGGAATAGTACACAGCTGTAAAAAAGAAAGAACTCTTACCATTTTCAACATCTTGAGTGGACCTGGAGAGTATTATGCTAAGTGAAATAAGCCAGTCAAAGATAGATAAGTATCACATGATCTCACTCATCTGTGGAATCTAATGAACAAAATAAACTGTTGAACAAAATAGATCCAGAGACATAGAAGCATGGAACAGACTGTTGAATCTCAGAGGGAGAGTGGGTGTGTAGGTAAGAAGAGATCAACCAAAGAATGTGTATGCATATATTCATAACCTATGGACATAGACCAGTGGTCGGCAAACTCATTAGTCAACAGAGCCAAATATCAATAGTACAACGACTGAAATTTCTTTTGAGAGCCAAATTTTTTAAACTTAAACTATATAGGTAGGTACATTGTTATTAACTTAATTAGGGTACTCCTTCAATGGCACTGTACGTGCGCTCCCGCACGTGGTATTTTGTGGAAGAGCCACACTCAAGGGGCCAAAGAGCCGCATGTGGCTCACGAGCTGTGGTTTGCCGACCACTGACATAGACAATAGGGTGGTGAAGGCCTAGGGTATGGGCGGATACTGGCTAGAAGAGGTCAAGGGGGGAGTGGGAAGGAGGACATATATAATACTTTCAACAATAAAGGTTTTAAAAATAAATAAATAAAATAAAATATAGCAAAGTCACACACAAAAAAGAAAATGAATAATCAAACAGGGTTACTGGATCTTGAAGTGCTGTCCATGATCTGGTGACCAAAGCCATCATCTTTGTCTCTTACTGCTCTAATTACTCTACATTTAAATCTCACTACTTTTAAGAAAGTATGTCAAATAATTTACGACAAGAGCCAAGAACTGGAAGGAAAGTTGCCATAGGCACATTAGTGCCACTGCTGTCAGAAAACACATGTAGATTGGTTTGGGAAAATACTCGGGAGTGTATTTCAGTGTCCCAGTGGGCACTGAGAAATGCCCCCAAAGAGGCCCTGCTGACAGTAGGGGCAGCAGGGTTAGCAACAGGTTGAGGGGGTAGGGCAGAGAGCAGGAGGAAGGAGCTCCCTTCCACACCACAGGAAATCCCATAACTAAAATTCCCACTGTCTTTAATAATGTGTGCTCAGTTTTGCCTTCCTAACTGGTGTGCCTACCATTCTCTTCAAAGAAAGCACACTGAACCAGCAGTCAAGAGATCCTGGTTGCAGTCCTTGGTTTTCTTCCTACAAGTACAGTGATCTTGGGCAGAGGCCTTGACGTCTCTCATTCTCTGTTTCTTTATCTGTGAAGTGGTTTGGATCTTCACCTACTCCATAAGCTTGTATGATAGAAGAGAAGACTGTAAAGTGCTATACTAATGGAAGTGTTTTATTATTATTAAATCAAGCCTTCAAATTCACTGCCTGGTCTCACGGTTGAAAAATAGCTCAAAGTTCAAGTGCAATTCATTAAAACCTAATTAGAAGACAAACTGTCTTTCATTTGACCATATGATACAGAACCCAGCAGCTTAAGAAATAAGAATGGTTTATTTGAAACTCTTTGTTTTAACTCAAAGTTTTCAGGATTTGTCACATAGTTGCTCTATGTAGGCCTGCTGAGGGAAATGCAGAGAAGAGGGCACTGTACCCACCTTCCCAGAGCTCACCGTCTAATGTGAAAAGAAGACAAGCCATGAATAAATAAGAGACAGAATGTGCTTGTGGGCTGACATAGTTACAGGACTAATGCTGTAGGCCAGGGTTCTCTTGAGGATAGTAGACTCATCTAACTGGAAATAAGTCTATATACTTCTAAAAAAAAAAAAAGAAAAGAAAAGAAAAAAACAAAACACACATACACACACACAAAAAAAAAAAAAAAAAACAAAATGCTTGAAAAACTGAAAAGGAACATGTGGCTTGGCAGAGACAGGAGGCAAAAAGAAGAACATTAGACAGAAGCAAAGTAGCAGAGGCAGGAGGATGGGAGGATGTGGGACTAGTTCAGAAACCTCCAGAGTCTGGCCTGGTTATAGGAGATGCAACTCACATACCAGCTGATGAAATTAAACTAGGAATATCATATTAAGAAACTTGACCTTAAGTCAGTTCTTAGTGCAAAGCTATAGGCAGCCATGGGGCTTCTTAAAAATGACTCCATATGTTTTTTATTTTCTTCTATTGGCTTTAATGACTCCAAAGCCTTCCTGTTTTCCTGTCCTGCCTGAATTCAGTACTATAATACTCAGTCTGATCTCAGTCTACATACAGGGGTCTTCAAACTTTTTAAACAGGGGTCCAGTTCACTGTCCCTCAGACCGTTGGAGGGCCGGACTATAGTTTTTTTAAAAAAACTGTGAACAAATTCCTATGCGCACTGCGGGCCCGGGACGAGTCGGCTGCTAAGCAGGACAGGCAGAGGCACCCGGCGTGCCAGATAAATGTCCTCGGCGGGCCGCATGTGGCCCAAGGGCCGTAGTTTGAGGACGCCTGGTTTTCTCTCAGTTAGCCTGTCTTCTTTTTCTTCCATAATAATCTGTTGAACACTCTGACAAGTTTTTTATTGGATTGGGCTCAACTGTAGTCCCCATTATTTAATCAAACACTAATACAGATGCTAGAATAAAGGAAATTTTACAGATGTAATTAAATTATCTAATCAGTGAGTTTATTTTAGGTGGCCTGACCTAATCAGACAAGCTCCTTAAAGGAAGGTTTAGGCCTTTCCTAAGGCAGAGACTCCAAACAGTTTCTTTTCACAGGGTTTCAGTCAGCCCATGATCCTCTCCCCTGATTGCTACTTCTGAATAACAAGCTTCAGCCAGTGTCTGTGTGGTTATAACTTGCTTGTGACCTTCTCTTCCTGACTGCCTGCTCTAGAGACTCTGGACTTGCCTAATCAGTCCCCACAATAGTATAAGCCAATTCCTTGCAATTACATAAATATGACATAAGTATAATGTAAATAATAGTGTATATAATATAGTTAATACAACACACACACACACACACACACACACAGCTTACTATTGCTTCTGCTTCTCTGGGTGAATCCTGACAGATAGCAATTTCCTAGTACCAAACTCTTAAGAGCACTGAAGGCACAATGGTAAGTAAAACACAATCCCTATTCACAAGGATCTCAACATGTATTGGAGGTGAGACAGGGGCAGACCTATTCAGTAGATATAGACTTTCACTTATGCTAGATGAATGAGTTCTGGAGATCTGCTGTACAACATTGTGCCTGTAGTGATCAATACTGTATTTTGCACTGAAAATTTTGTTAAGAGGGTAAATCTCATGTTAAAGGTTCTTAAGCACATATTTTTAAAATATAGCAGATCAGTACTGGGAAAAGGTGCCACATGAGAGGCATAAACAAAGGACATTTAAGCCAAAATGAGTAGGTAAGAGGCATTTTAGGAAAACATGCTGACAGAGTAGAACCCTAGAGCTAAGGTATTTGACATGTGAAGAAGAAGGGGTTCCTTCTTATTGGAAAAAACATTGTATAAAGATATGGAACATTAGCTAATATTGTATTATATAATTGAAATTTGCTAAGTGAGTAAATCTTAAATATTCTCACCACACACAAAAAAATGGTAATTATGTAACATGATAGAGGTATTAGCTAACATCACAGTGGTAATTATTATGCAATATGTAAGTATAGCAAGTCAACATGTGCATATAAGCTTATCAAATCAATGTGTTGTACCCCTTAAACTTACACAATAAAATATGTCAATTATATATCAATGAAGCTGGAAAATGTACACAAACATTTTTATATAACTCAGTAGCATAGAAACAAATAACCCAATTAAAAATGGGCAAAAAAACTGAACGGACATTTATCAAATAAGTTATTTTTCAAAAGGCCACGAGGTACATGAAAAGATGCTCAACATTATTAGATGTTAGGAAAAAGCAAATTAAAACCACAATGAGATATCACCTCACATTTGCTAGAATGACCATTATAAAAAAGACAAGAGATAACAAATGCTGGCATAGATGTTGAGAAAAGAGAAGACTTGTGCACTATTGGTGGAATTGTAAATTGGTACAGCCACTATGAAAAACAATATGAAATATTCCCAAAATATTAAAAATAGAAATTCCATATTATATAGCTATTTAATTTCTGTGAATATATTCAAAGGAAACAAAAACACCAACTTGAAAGCATGTCTGCACCCCTATGTTCATAGCAGCATTTTTAAAAAGTAAAATGTTTTAATTGATTTGAGAGAGAGAATAAGGGAGAGAGAGAGAAACATCGATCAGTTGCCTCACATATGCACTTCAGACCAGGGACTGAACCTGCAACCTGAGCATATGCCCTAAGCAGGAATCGAAACAGTGACCTTTAGGTGCATGGGACAAAGCTCATCTAACAGAACCACACCAGCCAGGGCAGCAGCATTTTTTAAATCTTCACCAGAGGATATGTTTTTATTGAATTTAGAGAAAGACAGAGAAACATGGATCGGTTGCCTCCCATATGTGCCCCAAACAGGAATCTAATCCAAAACCTTTTGTGTACAGAACAATGCTCTGACCAACTGAACCACCTGGCCAGGACAGCAGCATGATTTATAATAGCCAAGACACTGACACAATCTAAGCGTTCATCAATAGATGGATGGATAAAGCATTTATTAATGGAATAATAAATATTATGGAATATTATTCAGCAATAAAAAAGAACAAGGAAATCTTGCCATTTGTGACAACATGGATGGACTTTGAGGGCATATAAGTGAAATAAGTCAGACAGAGAAAGACAAATACTGTATAATCTCACTTATACACGGAATCTAAAAAACACACAAAAAAAACATAAACTTATAGAAAAAGAGATAAAAGTTGTGCTTACCAGAGGCAGAGCATGAAGGAAGGTATAAACTCCAGTTATAACATAAATAAGTACCAGGTGTGTAATGCACAACATGATGACTAGTTAAAACTGCTCTATTAGTATAAGGAAAGTTAAGGGAGTAAATCCTCAGAGTTCTCACCACAAGAATTTTTTTTTTATCTTTTTATTGTATCTACATAAGATGATGAATGTTAGCAGAACCTATTGTGGTAATAATTTAACAATATATGTAAATGAAACCATTATGCTGTGTGCCTTAAAGTATGTGGTGATATACATCAATTGTTTCTTAATAAAACTGGAAAAAAATAAAATACTCTGAGCCCATAATCTAATATTTAGTATAGAGTCCAGCACATAGTAAGTACTCAATAAATATTTGTGAAATGAATGAATAATTTATTGGCCTTATATGCCAAGTAAAAAGAAGAAATGCCCTGAGTAGAACTATAAGTCTGGCATAAGCAGTAGTTACTGAAGTAAGAAAAGAAATGAGAAACCAGGAAGTCTCAAAAGATTCTTTGAATAAATAGTTCTTCTGGAGTACAGTTTGGGCAAGGCAGTCATACCACAGTAGGTCTCCATCCTCATGCAGAACCTTTTCCTGGGTATAGATCAATTTGAAAAGGGCCTGCCTAGTCCAAAAGTGATAGTGTACTTATGCAGTCAAAGAGACCTTGGGAATAGGATGCATGTGAATGAGTACAGGCCAAAGGGATGCCAAGGTCAGATAGTGAAAAAGAAGATTATATCTGATAAAGGAAACTGTATCACACCAATCAAAAGACTTTGGCCACATTTGGTGGATGTAGCCTTTCAAAGAGATTTTTTTATTCAAACTTGCAACATACTGGTCAGAAAGAAAAGAAAAACATACAAGGAAAAAGAAAGTATGGCTGCCTTAAGTTTAAGAGGAGGACCTACAGTACTGCAAAAAAAAAAAAATCTAGCCTGGGAAGATCTGATAACAATAGTGAAAGCTGTTGAAAAGTTCCTGACACTCCTCTACAATACAAAATTTGTGATATATTCATCTCTTGAGGAAATGCCTAAGTCCCCTACATAGCTATCCCTAGAAAGATTTCTCTGAAAAAGAGGGAAACCAACCAGTCTTGTTCATGGTGGGTCAATCCTACTGATTCAAGTGACATTTATTGTTGATATTTTATAGTCTGAAACTACACTTAGCAAAAGAAAATTGCACTGACAAAAACTACTGATAATATATCATGTGATTCTTTTTGTTTTCCTTCCCAAATCTCCAAGGATAAGTATCCTATATTCATGCACTTTATCACATACTAGAGGCCCGGTGCATGAAATTCATGCACGGGGGGGGGGTGTCCCTCAGCCCAGCCTGCACCCTCTCCAACCTGGGACCCCACGAGGGATGTCTGACTGCCTAAACGGGCAGTCGGACATCCCTCTCACAATCCAGGACTGCTGGCTCCCAACTGCTCGCCTGCTTGCCTTCCTGATTGCCCCTAACCACTTCTGCCTGCCAGCCTGATCACACCCTAACCACTCCCCTGCCAGCCTGATTGATGCCTAACTGCTCCCCTGCCAGCCTGGTCACCCCTAACTGCCCTCCCCTGCAAGCCTGGTACCCCCAAACTGCTCTCCCCTGCAGGCCTGGGTCCCCCCCCAACTGCCCTTCCCAGCAGACCCAGTCACCCCCAACTTCCCTCCTCTGCCAGCCAGGTCACCCCTAACTGCCCTCCCCTGCAGGCTTGATCGCCCCCAACTGTCCTCCCTTGCGGGCCTGGTCCCTCCCAACTGCCCTCCCTTGCTGGCCATCTTGTGGTGGCCATCTTGTGTCCACATGGGGGCAGGATCTTTGACCACATGGGGGCAGCCATCTTGTGTGTTGGAGTGATGGTCAATCTGCATATTACTCTTTTATTAGATAGGATAGAGGCCTGGTGCACGGGTGGGGGCCAGCTGGTTTGCCCTGAAGGGTGTCCCGGATCAGGGTGGGGGTTCCCTTGGGGCATGGGGCTGCCTGGGCGAAAGGCCTGTGGTGGTTTGCAGGCCGGCCACGCACCCTGGCAACCCAAGTGGAGGCCCTGGTATCTGGGGTTTCTTTATCATCTACAATTCAAACTTTGTATCCTGGAGCGGAGCCAAGCCTTCTGCTTGCTCCGAAGTGGCAGCCATTTCTGTTGGGACTTATGTATCTTCTATAATTGAAACTTTGTAGCCTTAAGCAGAGGCCTGGGCCGGCAAGGGCTGCAGAAGCTTGGCTTCCTCCATCACCGCGGCAACCCTAGCCTCCTGCTCTCTCCAGTTCCGTGGCTGCTGCCATTTCTGTTGGGCTTTTTTTATCTTCTATAATTGAAACTTTGTAGCATTGAGTGGAGGCCTAGGCCGGCAAGGGCAGGCAGAAAGCTTGGCTTCCTCCATTGCCAGGGAAACCCAAGCCTCCCTCCTGCTCTCTGTGGCTGCAGCCATCTTGGTTGGGTTTATTTGCATATTCCCTCCTGATTGGCTGGTGGGCATGGCTGGTGGGTGTGGCTTATGGGTGTAGCAGAGTGATGGTTAATTTGCATATTACTCTTTTTTTAGATAGGATAATGTCAGGCACTAGACTCTAATGACAAATCAGTCACAACCCCTGTCCTCAAAGAACATTCCTCTGAAATACCTGAAAGAACAAAAGTGGAGAAAACACTAGGGAAAAGTCTGCATGGGACTCCAAGGGGGTAAGTTCTAATGAATGGGGAATGGTTCTCAAATTGGGTGGCTGTTCCCAAGGTAGACAATCATCATGAGGAGGAAAGATTGTTTCAGGTGGAGTAGGTCATGGGAAATAAAACTCAGAGCCTGGCAATTTCAGGAATATTTCCTACTAGCTGAAATGTTAAGTGAGAGAGAAGGCAAGAGGGAGGCAATAGGAAGACCATTGAAGGCCCATCTATGCTGTGTTAAGGAGGTTGGAGGTGATTCTGTGTTTCCCAATTCTGTATATAAGAGTCACCTGGGGACTTGTATAAACATGACTCTAGACCACTGAGCCAGGATCTGTGCTTTGGAATGCAGATCAATGATAGCTAAGCAAGGCTGGAAATACTGAAGAATTGTTGTGGGCTTCTTTGATGGTGGAGGCCATGTCCACCATACTCTCTATAATATTCACAGTCTTAATAGGCATTTCAGCTCAGAAAATTTTCCATTAAAATCTTTAGATATGATTAATGATATTAAATTTAAAATTTTTAACCTGCCTTGTTCACAAATCCTGTAGTATTCATGTGAAATTGCACTGGCACACAGGTACACTCCACTGTAATTCATCTCAATCACAGACAACCATCCTCCTCAATTTAATGAGCTCCTCATTTTTTAGTCTTACTATTGGTTGACAGTACATAGGACAGAGGAATTCCCTATAACCTCCTCAGCACTAGTCCCAGCATTGAAGAAATTGGCTTTGCTCACTCCTAGAAGTGGTGGGGAAAAAAGAGGTAAAGAAGGGAGGGATCCTGAACTTCCACCTCTACCCAGCAGTAACAAGAAGACTCAACCACCCCTGGTTGTCAACAAAAGCACAGAAGTAAACCTAGAAGTCCATCCTTACCTCGAAATAATGAGGTGGTGCCTCTATTGCAATCAATCTGAAACTTGACTGAATATGCTTGTTGTTGGTAATGGTATTGATGTGAAAACTCCAAAACTGCTTTTTGGATATTGAGCAAATGAGTAAACATATGAGTTTGGCAATTAAAGTACTCACTCTGAAAGAAAAGAGGTGCAAATATTGAACTGAAGAAAGAGAGAAAGAACCTTAAACTGTAATTAAAACACCTATATGTGAGGCAAGGTCAAGTTGCAAAAAAATTAGATGGGGAGGGGTGGCACATGAGCATATGTGTGCTTCCTATCTCTGTTCATTAAAAGTAGCTTCTTAGAGAAATTAAAGATTTCAGGCTGGGACAGAATAGGGTATCCCTATTGAGACAGCCATTCCATTGTAGTCAGAAACCAGTTGGCACTGTCTATGATGACATACTGGAGCTAAAGGATGCTGGCCCATAAGGGCAAAGGAGAACCAGCCATTTGGGACATAACCCTGCATGTGGCTTAGAGGAACTCAAGAAGCTGAACTTCCTAGCCTATCTATCAAGGCTTCCTTGCCATGCTCTCTTGTATTCTGTTCTCTTCAAGACTACAGACCGCTTCAGCTGTGCCAAAAAAAAAAAAAAACCTAAAAAAATAGGTTCGTGTCCTCACCTGAGATGGACATTTAGCAGGGGTTGTACATAGTTTGGAGGGAATCCAAAGACAGGGAATTCCCTGGAAGAATGGTTGGTTACCCTGTCTTTCCTCAGAGCATCTTTTTCTGGAGCTCTTGGCTTCTTCTTGGGATAGACTGATGACTCTTCCCACAGGAAAGAATGATCTCCAATAACCTGTGTGAAGCCTAATGGAATTTGATGTTTTTATCTATTTTGTTTTATAGCCGTTTGCATGTAGGGAAGTGATTCTATCACTCCTTTATATAGTGGGAGCCTGGGGAAGGGAAATTTCTCTGGAGTCAAACTTGCTCAGCATCTCTTATGACAGATGAGCCAAGAGATCACAGTTGCTCTGCTGGTATTGAGGGGTATTAAGATGTGAGTTCTAACCCTGACTGTGTATCTCAGTTGGTTAGTTCATTGTCCAGATACACCGAAGTTGTGGGTTTGATCTCCGGTCAGGGCACATACAAGAAAAAAAACAATGAATGCATAAATAAGTGGAACAACCAGTCTCTCTCTCTCTCTCTCTCTCTCTCTCTCTCTCTCTCTCTCTCTCTCTCTCTCTTCCGCACTATATCTTAAAAAATCAATAAAAAGATGTGAGCTCTAAACTGAACAACGACAATGGCTGGGCTGCTCAGTTAGATAGCTAGATAGTCCTTCTTTCAAACACCTATATTTTACTGAGCATCTATTTTATGGCAGCTTAAAAAATACAGAGCAGTTATTTGGTACTCTGGAAGCCCAAAGATAATGAAGATATCTTAATCAGCTCAGGCTGCCATAACAAAATACCACGGACTAGGTGGATTAAACAACAGAAATTTATTTTCTTACTAGAGGCCCCGTGCATGACATTCATGCACTGGGGAGGGGTCCCCCAGCCTGGCATGTGCTCTATCGCAGTCCAGGACCCCTTGGGGAATGTCCGCCTGCAGTGGAGTTGGGAAAGGCTCTCACCACCACTGCTGCGCTTGCCAGCTGTGAGCCCAGCTTCTGGCTGAGGCTCCCCCTGTGGGATCTCACTGATCACTAGGGCGAAGCTCCTGCATTGAGTGTCTGCCCCCTGGTGGTCAGTGCGGGTCATAGCAACCATTCGTTCTGCCCTTTAGTTGATTTGCATATTGGAGTTTTATTATATAGGATATTTCTGGAGGTTGGGAGTCCAGGATCAGGGTGCCAACATGATCCAGTTTTGATGGGAGCCAACCTCCTGGCTTATAGGTAGTTTCAATCGCATTGTGTAATCACATGATCTGTCCTCAGTATGTGCTTATGCATAGAGAAAGCAAGCTATCTGATAACTCTTCATATAAGGATACTTCTTATAAGGGTTTGCCTTCATGATCTCATTTAAACTTAATTCCTTCCCAAATGACCCATATCCAAATACCATGACATTAGGGCTTAGAGCTTCAACATATGAATTTTGCAGAGACACAATTCATTCAGTCCATAGCATGACCTGTTCTGAAAGAGTTCATAGTCTTTGGCCACAGATGTATAACTAAACCAACAAATACAACATGATATGGAACATTCTATAGGAGAGGCAAAGTCAAACTGCACAATTATATTAAGGGATCACTTTTCACCTCTTAGATGGACAGAAACCCCAGAAGGAGACAGACATCAAGCAAATAATACCACCCTGCCATGCCTAATTACAAACAATGAGAAATTCAATGAGGGGGAGCCAGGATGCTATTTCAGAAGGAATAAACCTGAGGCCAGAGAACAAGCTGAGTTCAGTTTGGACATGCTGAGTTAGAGGAGCCAGTAAGATGGTATTTACACATTGTATTACAGAACGAATTTTGATTAGGAATCAAGTCCAACAAATAAGGAAACCTGCTCTTGTACCTTCGGACCTCCTCCTCAGTGACAACTTAATAGAACCAAGAGTTGCAAAGGATACAAAATTCCCTTGAACAATTGTGAATCAACTTTATTAATTTTACTAGAGGCCAGTTGCACGAAGATTCGTGCAATAGGCCTTCCTTCCCCTGGCTGCTGGCACCAGTTTTCCTCTGGCACCTGGGACCCAGGCCTTTGCGAGGCTGCTGCCTTCCATCTTCACTGTAGCTTCCTCCACCCCCTGTCCTCCCCCTCATAGCAGGCATCCCATCCCACCCGCTCTGCACCTGCATATGCAAATTAACCTGCCATCTTTGTTGGGTTAATTTGCATACTCACTCCTGATTGGCTGGTGGGTGTCATGGGGGTCAATTTGCATATTTCTCTTTTATTAGTGTAGATATTTTTCCCATTTTATAATCAGTATTAGAGAAAAGTCGTCCATAGTCAAGAAACTGCACTTTCTCTTACTTCTGTAAGGTGTGTCACATATAATGCTCAAAAATACCAAAAACATATTTAAAATAATGGATTTTCTGTAAGTAAATTTTCATATATATATATATATATATATATATATATATATATACTGAGTGGCCAGATTATGATCTCTGAATGCATAATAATCTGGTCACTCAGTATATATATATATATATATATATATATATATATATATATATATATATATATATTTTTTTTTTTTTTTTTTTTTTTTAGAGGCCCGGTGCATGAAATTTGTGCACGGGGGGGGGGATGGTGTCCCTCAACCCAGCCTGCACCCTCTCTAGTCTGGGACCCCATGAGGGATGTCCGACTGCTCGTTTAGGCCCGATTCTGGAGGGATCGGGCCTAAACGGGCAGTAGGACATCCCTCTCACAATCCAGGACTGCTGGCTCCCAACTGCTCGCCTGCTTGCCTTCCTGATTGCCCCTAACCACTTCTGCGTGCCAGCCTGATCACCCCCTAACCACTCCCCTGCCAGCCTGATTGATGCCTAACTGCTCCCCTGCCAGCCTGCTTGT
This sequence comes from Plecotus auritus, assembly GCF_963455305.1. Classification (NCBI taxonomy): domain Eukaryota; kingdom Metazoa; phylum Chordata; class Mammalia; order Chiroptera; family Vespertilionidae; genus Plecotus; species Plecotus auritus. The sequence goes on from NC_137784.1 coordinate 127,944,207, forward strand.
CCCTAACTGCCCTCCCCTGCAGGCCTGGTCACCCCTAACTGCCCTCCCCTGAAGGCCTGGTCCCCCCCAACTGCCCTCCCCTGCTGGCCATCTTGTGGTGGCCATCTTGTGTCCACATGGGGGCAGGATCTTTGACCACATGGGGGCAGCCATCTTGTGTGTTGGAGTGATGGTTAATCTGCATGTTACTCTTTTATTAGATAGGATAGAGGCTTGGTGCATGGGTGGGGGCCAGCTGGTTTGCCCTGAAGGGTGTCCCAGATCAAGGTAGGGGTTTCATTGGGGCATGGGGTGGCCTGGGCTAGGGGCCTGTGGTGGTTTGCAGGCCGGCCACACCCCCCAGCAACCCAAGTGAGGCCCTGGTATCTGGGATTTATTTATCTTCTACAATTGAACCTTTGTAGCCTGGAGCAGAGCCAAGCCTTCTGCTCGCTCCATGGCGGCAGCCATTTTTGTTGGGATTTATTTACCTTCTATAATTGAAACTTTGTAGCCTGGAGTGGGCCGTCCAGGGTGTGCGGAAAGCTTGGCTTCCTCCATCTCCGGGGAAACCCAAGCCTCCCTCCTGCTCTCTCCGTGGCCACAGCCATCTTGGTTGTGTTCATTTGCATACTTGCTCCTGATTGGCTGGTGGGCATGGCTGGTGAGCGGGGCTTGTGGGTGTAGCAGAGTGATGGTTAATTTGCATATTACTCTTTTATTAGATAGGATGATTAATTTTACTCTTAGACTAGTAGGGGTCTGGGGCCCACAGATCTTCTGACAGAAATACAGATTGCTGGAATTCCAAGGGTCTCATATATTGCCTACTAAAACCTCTTTATTTTTGTGGTGAAAATCCTCAGTCCAGAGATCAGATCTGTTCAAGCTCATATAGATGGTTTCTCAGATGTCACACACTTAGTTGTGTGTGTGTGTGTTTTTTTCATTTACTGTGTGACCTTGAACAAGTTCCTCAAGTCCCCTCTACTTCAGTTTCCTCATTAGTAAACTATGAGTGGAGATAGCATCTATTCCATAGGTGTGCTGTGCCACTTCTGCAGACCATTTTAGTGGCACTAGAATTTGTGTCCTCTAGCTGAAACCATCCCTCAAAAGGTCAGTTGATCTGATGAGTAACCCTGCAAGCAGGTGAATGGGCCCTTTGCTTGCTCAGAGGCAGTTCTAGTAGTAGGACTTCCTTCAGAGCTAACTGAGCTTAGGGAATGCCCAAGCAGCCGTATCCATAAAGTTTGGGTTATAAGTCTAATCAATGACAACAGTAATAGCTATCCTATATTGAGCATCAACCATGTGCCAGGCTCTATGATAGGAACTTTATTCATGGCATGTCTAAGCATAAAATCAGACTTGCAAAGCCAATAGAATCATCCATATTTCACCAAAGAAACTGAAACAAATGAGAAAGCAAACAAATATTTCAATAGATATGACAGGAGTAAATATTCTTCATATATAAAAAGCTCATAAATCAGTAAGAGAAAAATTCAACACAAAAGACAAAAGACACAAGTAGACAATTATAACATTGTACATCATATATACTCTATAAACATTAAAATGTCCAACATGACTGGTAATCAAGATATGCAAATACAAATGATACACTCTTCTTCTGGTCCATAAAACTGGAAAAGATTTTAAGCATCATGATATACATGATTGGCAAAAGGGCAGGGATATGTGTACTCACACGCTGATGTAAAGTACCAACTAGTAAGATTTCTGAAAGTCAGTTTGGCAAATTATATAAAAAGTTTATAAGAGTCTATATTATTTGACTCCATATTTCTACTTAAAAACTTATTCTACAGGCATAATGAGAAAAATGCACCCATTTATGATCAAGAGCATTCAACATTATATTAAAAGTCCAATTGGTCAACTAAACTCTGACATATATATGCAGTATAATACAACTCAATAGTAAAATTATGTTTTCAAAAATATTTTTCTACTATATAATAAATGAAAAACAGGATACAATACTTTACATCCAACATGCCCCTGATCTTGTTTGTATAGACATGTACTGCATATGCATAGAAAAATACTGAAAGAACACAAAAAATACTCTAACAAAGTGACCTAAGGAAGTTAGGATAACTAGTGATTTTTAAATTTTCTTATTTTTCTGTATTTTCTAAATTTTGTTGAGTGACATGATAATCAGAAAATACATACATTTTAACAAAGGGCAGCTTTAAGTTATTGTAAATGAGTTCATATCTCATGACCTAGATGATTTCTACTTCAAGACAATGTGACAACAAAGAGAGGGAATAGCTGAAGTCTGTCAATCCCTAAGGAATTTATCATATAAGACTAGATGACACTGGGAGAGTAGAAAAGGAAACATTTTTTTCTAATTTTCCAAAAAGAAGAAGTGACCAATTCTATAAATCACAGTACTGCTTAGAGAGTTTATAACCAATTGAATGACTACCTACACACCCCAAATCCTAATTAACTCAACTGTGTCAGCTGGATGGGGACCTTGGATCTAGTTTAACAATTTTCAACAGACCTTTGGATGCAGACATTGATGACTTGTAGATAAAATTTACAAATATCATGAAACTGGGAGGGAAATAAACTATATTGAAGTGTATAAGAACTCATGGTTATTTGAAGGAAAAGCTGCTGAACTGAAACTATGAAGATGAAGTTTCATAAAGTTAGTGTAAAGTTCCACACTTAAGTCCAAAAAGTCAATGTTTTTAGGGAAAGACTTGAATTAACTCATGAAGATTACATAAGCCAAATGGGAAGGACTCTACCTCACTCCCTGCCCAAGTACTCCTGGCACATTCCCACCTCCACATATCTGCTTCTGGCATGTGCCTTCCTGGAAGGCCTTCTTGTCCTGATCTCATCTCTACCACACTGATCCTCTTTCCCTCAAGGCCTATCCCACCTTGAAGAGATTCAGCCCATGGCCCAATTAAGGCAGCATATACCGATCAACATATGCTCTCTCTGGGAGGCTGAAAATCCCTGATTTATATCCTGCACCTCAACATAGTCTCTGCTCAATAGACATCTGTCAGGGAGGGCACAGATGTGGCAGTGCAACCACAGAAATCTGGGAAGGTCATTAAATAGAATAATAGTCCAGAAGGGTATGTATGGTGTTCTGTTCCCTATTATCTTGTTTGCTTATACCTTACATGTGCTTGACAATTTATGGTGCAGCAAAAATGCCATTAGAACAGGCTACAATAAGGTGTTCAAATTATGTCACTGTACTGGAATTTGGATTGTTGAAGGTGATTCCAAATGAAAGAACCACTGGACAGGACATTGGCAGTTTCTACTAGAGTGGAATTTGCCTTGTAATATCATTAACAGGAACAAGATATGCCTGGTCTTGAGGATGCCTATGGAATTAAGTGATAAATACCTGGACAAACATTATAACTACATTCTGTAAAAGCTAAATATAGCACTTTGAGTACATAATTAGTGTGTGTATTATGTAGCTAAGGATGACCAATAAATGGGAATATGGCTCCAGAGACTTGGACCCAGAGCAGCATGGTTATGTGTATAGCCAAAAGCAAGTGACTATTAGATGACATACCTCATGATGTTAAACAGTGGCTATATATTTGTATTTTGTGTATAAACATGACAGACTTTCTTCTGTTACTCTGAGGAATCTTTGATAATTCACTTGTGAAATTAAAGGCATCTTATTCAGTTATTTATTAGTCTCTGTAAAATGAGTTAGGAATTTGTCCCCATGAATAATGTTAACCATCATAGTTAATTTACTCCTATTCATTGACAGTATAAAAATGTACAAGGGGAGGCAGAAACATTATTATTTCTTGCTTGGAGTGCAATTTCACATAGTGAGAAAAACATGTTAATATGCTGCAAAGTGCTACAGGAATTTAGTTCTCAAAGGAATGGCAGTATTAAATGTATTCTGACAAGAAGGAGCATCAGAAGGAAAACATTTATCTTCATAAAGACATTAAATTTGCTGAGCAGCGTCCCATTCTTTCTGCAATCTGCTGACTTCATTAAAGGCGAAGCTGTGGAACTGGTTCTGTCACATGAGATGCCCCTGCATTTGTGAGAAGAGGAAGTATGTAGCTCTTTTCCCCTAATAATAGGTTTCCTCCTGAAAACCAACAAGTTTAAGCCCAGACACACAAAAGGGTGCTCTGTTACCTCTTTCCAAAATAAATAAGTGAGGTACTGACAAGTTGCTTCCTTTCCCCACATCAGATGATTCTTCATGTGAATAAAAGAACAGATTTTGCAAATCCTCATTTTATGACTTCAAGAGACTCTTGACTCTGAGGGTGTTTTTTCAGGTCTGGGTCAGCATGATAGCATAAGCAGTTCTGCTTAACACTTTTTGTATGTGTATTTCTTAATCCAGGTATCCTTAGCCATACATAATGCCATGAATCAGTGTTCCTGAACATCACAGAGAGATAATGGCCTCTGGTTCCTTGGAGTTATGTTTCTCTTGTATTTCAATAGGTAGGGGTGTCTTTAATGAGCTAAAATCACCAAGAAAAGCAGAGACTTCAGAACCAATGCTATTCTACCAGTTTGGACACATGATAGGGAATGAAAACAAACTGAATAGTTTTCAATAAACCAAGAGAACATTTCCCACTCACCTTTTCTTCCCAACACTTTGCACATAGTTGCTGTTCTAGAAATGAGCACAAGTGTCTTATCTGCATTCACAGCATGAGATAATGCAATTCAGGTGCTGTTCAGGATAGGATGCAATATAGAGCACAGGCTAAAAATATTAAATTAAGAAGAGGTGCTGTAAATAGTTACTTAGAAATTCAAGTGCAAGTTTATCTAGAGAAGAAAATGGCTTTAACTGAACAACGACAGCTAAGTCTTCCTCCACACCATGCTGCAAGCCACAGCTGTAGTTATGTAAAGACAAATCAGAGGAATCAAGCCATTCATTTAGTGACATGAAAACTAGATACTGGCATACATCATTTTACTGTGCTTCGCTTTTTGTGCTTCACAGATGTTGCAATTTTATAAATTGAAGGAAAGACCTTCCACCAGCAAAAAGGTTATGACTCTTTATTGCAGTGGTTTAGAAGTGAACCTGCAGTATCTTCAAGGTATGACTATAATTGAAGGAAGCTAACTGTAAGCTCCAAGAGGTTAGAGACAATATTGGTCACTATTATAGTCCCAGAACCTAGCTCATAGGCAGTGTTCAATAAATATTTGTTAAGTAAAGAAATGAATGGATGGATGCATTGCTCAGTTTTTCTCTGGGAGTTTGCAAGCCTAGATGGATGCATTACTAATCCTATCCTCCAAGTTTTATTAGCCTGTCCAAAGGAGATTGCATTTTGTTAGCAGGATGGATTCTGAAATATTTGACCAGGCTGATAGAATTTCCAGTGACCAATTCCCATAATTCTGATTCTCTATTCTGAGAAAAGACTAATATCTGTTAAGTATCCATCATGTGCTAATTATTTGACCTGTGTTTTCATTTAATCCTTACAGCAGCCCATTTAACAAGAGAGGAATCACAAAAGAGTTAAGTTGCCTACGAGCACAGAGCTAGTAACTGGTAGAATGCATTTGTTCATTTGACAAGTATCCAACATGAGACTCCAACATGCCAGGCCTGTTCTTGGTGCTGGGTTTACCATTGCAAAGAAAACAGCATGTTTTCTGCCTTCATAGAACCACTGGTCTAGAGCAGTGGTTCTCAACCTTTCTAATGCCACGACCCTTTAATACAGTTCCTCATGTTGTCGTGACCCCCAACCATAAAATTATTTTCATTGCTACTTCGTAACTGTAATTTTGCTGCTGTTAATGAATCGTAATGTATCTGTGTTTTCTGATGGTCTTAGGCTCTACAGCAGCGGTTTTCAACCTGTGGGTCGTAACCCACAAGTTGAAAACCGCTAGCAGGGTCCCCTAAGACCATCGGAAAACACAGATATTTACATTATGATTCATAACAGTAGCAAAATTATAGTTATGAAGTAGCAACGAAAATAATTTTATGGTTGAGGGTCACCACAACATGAGGAACTGTATTAAAGGGTCGCGGCATTAGAAAGGTTGAGAACCACTGGTCTAGCGGTAGATACTGTCATTAAACAATTAATAATCCAATAATTACCTGGCTACACTGCTGAGAAGTGTTACAAAGAAAAAGTACTCAGTGCTATGAGAACAAACAGCTGTTGGAACTAACCTTATCTTGGATGAGGGTCACAGAGGCTTCCTTGACAAAGTTACATTTGAGTAACACATTTAAGGATCACTGAGAATTAACTAGATAAACAGAACAGAATAGGAGGGCATTCTATGCAAAGGAATCATATGCATGTCCTGGCTGGGTTGCTCAGTTGGTTGGAGCATTGTCCCATACACCAAATGATTGAGGGCACAAACCTAGGTTGTGGGTCTGGTTCCCAGTCAGGACACGTATGTATGGGAGGCAACTGATCAATGTTTCTCCTCTCTTTCTCTCTCCCTCTCTCATCCTCTCATCCTCTCTCCCTCTCTCCTTCTTCTTCTTCTTCTTCTTCTTCTTCTTCTTCTTCTTCTTCTTCTCCTTATCTCTCTAAAATCAATAAAAACATATCCTCAGGTGAGGAGGTGAGGATTTAAAAAAATAAGAATCATGGGTAAATGAACATCCAGTGGCAGGAAAAAAAAAATATATATATATATATATATATATATATATATATATATATATATATATCCTGAAAAATCTAAAGTCAGCCTATGTGACTGAATGGCAGAGAATGAAGTGGAGAGTGGCTCAAGATGAGGCTTCAATAGGCCATAGGAACTATGCAACTGGTGTTAAGGATTTGAGGATTTAGCCTAAGAATAACTTTGAAGGGTTTTAAGAAAAAAGAAAGAGACCTGATAACATATGAATTATTAAGAATTAACTTTTACCTCTGTATGGAGAACAGATTAAAGGTGGTACGAGAAGAAGCTGGCCAATGTGTTGGGTACCAGGACAGTTGTTCAAATGAGAGGAAATGGTGGTGGCTAGGGTTGGCATGGAAGATAAAAGAAGGTGGGCATAGAAGAAAGATACTTAGGAGATGAAATTTATAGGGTTGGTAGATAGAGTGGCTACAGGAAATCATGGAGAAGGAGGTGTCAAGGATGACTCAGATTCTGGATTAACTGAATTGAGGGAAATACTCTCCATTGAAACAGGGCTTGGATAGGGTGTGGAACAATCTGCTTACTTTACATCCATTTACATTATATTCCAACAGGAAATCCTTTCAATTCCAACACTGAGAGTGCTCCATCTTTGGCCTAGCTCTTTGAATAAATTTTAGAAGTGAAATTGAAAGGGCAGGGAGACTCCATGTTCCTTTTGTTCCATGTCTTTCACCTCATGGAGTCAGGTTCCCGCCCTAGAACCTCTCCAAGAGCCCAACCCACACCTTTGAATTAGCCAACAGAAATGCAAGGGGAAGGTAAGCCGCGCCCTGCCCCCATGTGCAACCTGATCCCGACCAATCAGCAGAGGCGACACTACCTCACCCCTCCTACCTCTCCCAGGCCCCCTATAAATCAGCGCATTTGGGGGCTGACTCTCTCTCTCTCTCTCCACCTCGCCGCTGCGCCGGTGGGTGTGTGTGTGGGACTGAGCTCGAGCAAGCTCGATTAAAAGGCTCTTTGCTTTTGCATCGGACTCGGCTCCCTCGTGGTCTTTGGGAATCACGAAATCTGGGCATAACATTTGGGGGCTCGCCCGGGATCCCCAAGAACCTCAAGGGACCCCCGATCCGTAGAGTCTGACTGGCCACGGTAGGTGTCTGTCTGTTCCTTGTCTCTTTTTTGTGTGAGCTCATTTCTGAATCTCTGGTAGTGCCCGAAGCGGTCTAGGTGGACGCACCGGAGGACCACGGGCGGGAGGAATCGGGAGACGTCCTGATCCTCCTTCAGGAGGGATGTGTATTCCCCTCAAGCCTCTGGGACGAGGTGGGTCGCTCCCACCGATCGGCGTGAGGCCGTCGTCCGCACTTTCGGTTTTGTCAGTTTTGTTCCAACGGACTCGCGTTGGAAAGCTTGTCTCAAGGGCCCTTTGTTTGTCTATGTCTGTGTTTTTCTGTTTTGTTTTGTGGACTCTGTTGATGGACATCATGGGACAGACTCAAACCACTCCTTTAAGCATTATGGTTGATCATTTCAAAGAGGTTAAGGGAAGAGCTAGCAACCTCAGTGTAGAGGTCCGGAAGGGCCGGTGGTAAACTTTTTGTTCTAGGGAGTGGCCGACTTTTAGTGTCGGGTGGCGGCCGGAGGGGACCTTCGACCTCCCCACCATCCACCAGGTGAGGGACATCGTCTCTCAGCCCAAGAAGGGACATCCTGATCAACTCCCTTACATTATTACTTGGCAGGACCTCGTGGAAGAGCCACCCTCCTGGCTTAAGCACTTTCTGTCCCTGCGCCCCCTGGAGCTGAAACCCATACTTGCTTTGCAGGAAACGGAGAAGGTGAAGAAGAAGAAGGCCCTCACCCCGCCATCAGCTCCCCTCTACCCTGTCTTTCAGGGGGGAACTGAAGAGGAACTAATCTTCCCTCCCTCATATCAGCCCCCTAGGAGTCCACAGGGGGGCGATCCTCCCACGCAAAGGGAAGCGGCTGGGGGTGGAATTCCGGGAGCAGCTGGGGGCGGAGTTCCGGGAGTGGCTACGGTTCCGGTGGGCTCCCAGATGCAGATGGCAATCAACCCCATCACTACTGGCCTTTCGCCACTAATGACCTTTACAACTGGAAGGCTCAGAATCCTAAGTTCTCTGAGAAGCCAGCAGGGCTTATTGATCTGTTAGATTCTGTCCTTTTCACCCACCAGCCCACGTGGGACGACTGCCAACAGCTTTTACAGGTCCTGTTCACAACTGAGGAGAGGGAAAGAATCCTCAATGAGGCCCGGAAAGTGGTTCCAGGCGTGGACGGGAACCCAACCACCAACCCGGTCCAGATAGATGTCTCTTTTCCCTTAACTAGGCCTGAATGGGATTTCAACACGGCAGAAGGTAAGGAGAGGCTCCGGGTCTACCTCCAGACTCTAATGGGGGGTCTCCGAATGGCTGCTAGAAAGCCAACTAATTTGGCCAAGGTAGGGAATGTTCAGCAGGAAAGGGATGAGTCTCCAGCTGCCTTTTTAAAACGGATCATGGAGGCATACCACACCTACACCCCCATGAATCCAGAAGCTCCTGAAAACAAGGCAGCTGTGATCATAAGCTTTGTAAACCAATCGGCTGCGGATATTAAAAAGAAACTGCAAAAAGTAGATAGGTTGGGGGAGAAGAGTTTAAAGGACCTACTGGAGGTAGCCGAGAAGGTGTATAATAACAGGGAGCCCCCGGAAGAAAGGCAGGCTCACGCTGCGGTGGCTGCGAGCAGCAAACAAACCCGAGACCTAGCTAAGATCCTGCTCGCCACCACCGCGGACTCTTCAGAGGAACGGAACCGCCGTCTCCGCCAACTCGCCAGCAACCAGGAGGACGGTAAGGGGACCGCCCGGGGCGGGAGGCGGAAGCTGCAGAAAGATCAGTGTGCTTACTGTAGGGAGATAGGGCACTGGAAACAAGAGTGCCCGAGAAGGGCCAGCAAAAAGGGAGGCGAAGCAGATCGAGTGAAGGTCCTGGAGCTAGATGAACTGAGTGATTAGGGGAGTCGGGGTTCGGACCCCCTCCCCGAGCCCAGGGTAACTCTTAGAGTGGAGGGGACCTCCATTGACTTCCTTGTCTACACCGGAGCGCAACACTCGGTCCTCTGTACGCCTCAAGGAAAATTAACAAATAAGACTTGGGTACAAGGAGCAACTGGTATGAGCCAGTATTCATGGACTACCCGAAGAATGGTGGATTTAGGGACGGGTCGGGTATCCCACTCTTTGATGGTAATTCCAGAATGCCCCTACCCACTGTTAGGACGAGACTTGCTCACTAAGATCGGAGCTCAGATAACTTTCAGACAAGGGGGGCCTCAGGTTACTGAAGGCAAGGGCCACCCCATTCAGGTCCTGACCATAAGGCTAGAAGATGAGTACCGGCTTCACCAAAAAGCCTCTCCAATAGAGGGCTACAGCGGACAACTGACGTGGACTCGGTTGCTCGGGTTCAAGAACTCGCCCACCATCTTCGACGAGGCCCTGCACGAGGACCTGGGAATCCTAGAGCAAGTGAATGGGCTCCAGAAGGACCTGACCAACCAGCCCCTTCCAGATGCAGACGTCACCTGGTTCACCGATGGAAGCAGCTTCGTACGGGACGGGAGCAGGTATGTGGGTGCAGCTGTAGACACTGAAACGGACACTGTATGGGCAGAGGCTCTGCCTCCGGGACGTCAGCCCAGAGAGCAGAGCTTGTGGCCCTCACCAAGGCCCTGACACTGGGAGCTGGAAAACGGCTCAACATCTACACAGACAGCCGGTATGCGTTCGCCTCCGCTCATGTTCATGGGGCAATCTACCAAGAGAGAGGGCTACTAACAGCAGAGGGGCGGACTATAAAGAATAAACAGGAGATACTCGACTTACTCTCAGCCTTATGGCTCCCTGCCAAATTGGCCATCATACACTGCCAAGGACACCAGAAGGCTGACGACCCAGTGGCAAGAGGAAACCGCAGGGCTGACCAGGCGGCCAAGGCAGTAGCCCTTTCTCCGATCCTCACCGTGGCCCTACAGCTCCCAGACCCAGGAGACCCAGTTCAGCCAGGATATTCCCTGGAGGAGTTACAGCACATTAGGAAGCTTCCCCAAGCAAAGGAGGAGAAGGGGTGACGGTATATGCTGGAAGACATCTTGCCCAGGTACGGTTTTCCAGCTGAGATAGGGTCAGACAATGGACCAGATTTTGTCTTGCAGGTAACGCAGGCAGTGGCCAAGGCCATTGGGGCAAATTGGAAATTGCATTGTGCTTATAGGCCCCAAAGCTCAGGGCAAGTAGAGAGGATGAATAGAACTCTAAAAGAGACCCTTACCAAATTGACCATGGAGACTGGCGGGGACTGGGTGGCTCTCCTTCCATATGCCCTTTACCGGGTTAGGAACTCCCCCTACACCCTGGGTTTTACTCCTTATGAGATCATGTTTGGCCGGCCACCCCCTATTATCCCTAACCTTAAAGCCGAATTTCTTACAGAATTTGAAAGTCAAGAACTGTTTCTTTCCTTGAGAGGGCTCCAGAGAGCGCACGAAGACATTTGGCCATGCCTCCGCGCTATCTACGAGACCGGCCCAGCCCCAACTCCTCATCAGCATAAGCCCGGGGACTGGGTCTATGTCAAGAGACACCGCCTGGAGACCCTTGAGCCACGATGGAAGGGTCCCTACGTTGTGGTGCTGACGACCCCCACCGCTCTCAAGGTAGACGGCGTCGCGACCTGGGTCCATCACATTCACGTCCGGTCAGCAGACCCATCTGTGATCCGGGAAGACTTCGTCACCAAATGGAGCATCGATCAAGATCAACGCAACCCGCTCAAGCTCAAGCTACGGCGTGCTCGACCTGCCTGATGCTGGAGGGGGAAGGAATGCTACCGGATGGGACACAGGGAAGACTTGGGGACTCCGATTTTATCAGTGCAGGGAATTTGAGATGGTGTACCCTCGTGACCCAGGAATGTTGTTCAGTAGAAATACAAACCGACCCATGATTGGGCCTGTAAGTTTCAAGACAAGGGGGGAATGAAAGGGCAGGGAGACTCCATGTTCCTTTTGTTCCATGTCTTTCACCTCGTGGAGTCAGTTTCCCGCCCTAGAACCTCTCCAAGAGCCCAACCCACACCTTTGAATTAGCCAACAGAAATGCAAGGGGAAGGTAAGCCGCGCCCTGCCCCCATGTGCAACCTGATCCCGACCAATCAGCAGAGGCGACACTACCTCACCCCTCCTACCTCTCCCAGGCCCCCTATAAATCAGCGCATTTGGGGGCTGACTCTCTCTCTCTCTCTCCACCTCGCCGCTGCGCCGGTGGGTGTGTGTGTGGGACTGAGCTCGAGCTAGCTCGATTAAAAGGCTCTTTGCTTTTGCATCGGACTCGGCTCCCTCGTAGTCTTTGGGAATCACGAAATCTGGGCATAACAAAATATTCTCATTTAGAAAAACATCTGAATTGGTCAATGGAAGCTCAAATGGCATAACATAAGAGTAGTTCAGATCTCAGCTACACACTGGCTTTTCTTTAAAAATGATGCTAATTGTGTTGTAGAAGCATCCCCATCACCAATAAGCAGCCCATACCTGCTCAGCCTTTTCATAGTTTCACAATGAGGTATCCCAGACTTTGCCCCTGATGCTCAATTAATAAAATATGCAGAACAAGAAACTAGTGATGGGAATCTAAGATGGCAGCTGACAGGAAGGCAGTGAGGAAGAGAGTGTGAGTGAGTGAGGGAGCAAAAGGGGAGTGTGTGGGTGTGTGAGGCTTGTGTGTGTGTGTGTGTGTGTGAGTGAGTAAGGGACAGTTATTTTCCACAGGAATTTTGGGGGCTGGCAGACTAGGCTCCCCTAGCCAGGCGGCCTATCCTACTGCTGCAATCTCTCCCAGGGTGGCTGGCTGTGGGAACCCCTTTCACGTCCCGCGTGGTTCAGGGTTCCGGCTCAGGGTTCGGGTTCTGGAGAAGGCCACACACAAATCAAAAGAGACTTGGAAAAGTATTAATTTGGGAAAATGGGGGGCCAGGTGGGAGCCCACCTCTAGTGGGAGGACTACCCCTTGCTCTGGCCTTGCAATCCCTTTTATTGAGACTATAGGATACGCCCATAACCTTTAGGCAGGAAATTCCAATAACAGAAATTTACATGAAACAAACAGAGGTGGAGGCTGCTTCAGCTAACAATGTTTCAACTAAACAGTGAGTGATCAAAACAATTAAGGTTGTTAACCAGCCTTCCCAGTTTCCTGTCCACATCTTTCTATTAGTGGTAGAATGATTGGTTTCCGGCATCTCCCCCGTTTCTTTCCTTAAAAAAAATCTTGCATCTGCAGACCAGAAATAAACACATAAGAACAAAAATGTTTGAGTCACAATTTCAATGTCCAACAGTTCTGAGTTCCAGTTTCAATGTCCAACAGTTCTGAGTATCAGTTTCAGTGTCAAACAATTGTGAGTCCCAGTTTCAGTGTCAAACAGTTCCTTATGTGTATACGTCAGCAATGATATCTGGATGGTGGCAATGCAGGTCCGACCCTCTCTGGTTTGGTCCTAGGTAACCTGCAGCAATGCACAGCTGCTGACTGCTAGCATGGCAAGGTGTCGTCAGCATCTTCCATCACTAGGCTGTTTCTCCTCTTGTCTTCACGGTTGGAGCAGACCTGTCACAATTCCTCTCTGTTGCAGGAATCCACATGGTCTTGGAGTTGTTTTCTGAAAATATACAAACATATTCTCGACCAAAAGTTAATACAGGAATCTTTTCTATAAATTTTACTTGGGATCCTTTTTATTTTTTGCCCAGACGATTTTCCTTTGGCCTATTTTGATACCATATGTTTTTCATTGGTGTCTTGCTGTTAGCATTACAAATGAAAATTAAAATTTTTTAAAGTAAAAATTTTCTAGATGTAATTTACTTACAGAATATTTTTCCTTACATGCTATTTTTCCACTATCCCCCCTTTTTTTGATAAATGGAGGCTTTTGGAAATGTTATAATGCAGTCTTGGTAACTTTAAATTTTAACTTTTTGCTCAAAAATATGACTGTTTTAGGTTCTTTGCATGTTAAGCAATTTTACCATGAGATGAACTACCAATAGAAATTTTAGTTACTAGTTTAGGAACAGCTTTTTGTCCAGTACAATTAAATTTTCTTGAATATTCACTTATTTCAATTAGCCTATTTAAATTAATCTGAAAACCTGACTACTATTTTACTGTCAAATTTAATACTCTAACAATCTTAGTTTACCCTGTAAATATTAATGGAAAGGATTATTTGCATCCTTGAGTAGGCTTTGAGCATTCCTGGTGCTAGGCTGGATTTAGATATAGGGCAGCTGCTGTTGGCCAAGTCTGTCTGGGTCCCGATCTGAGCTGGGCTCTGTTACATGGGTCCCGATCTGAGCTGGGTGTGGGAAGCACGAAGCAGCCATGGGGGCAGGAGACCTCCCTCAGAAGGGGTGAGGGTTCAAGCCCCTGCAATGTTGGGGTGGTGAGGGACTGTGCCCCACCTCTGTTGATCCCCAAGTTCTCTCCTGATGGCCCCTCTGCGACTGTGCCTGTCTTAGGTTGTTCCTTCCTTGAGGAATCTTACCCGTCTCTGGCTAACCAGCCATCCTCCGGGGCCAAGCAGGGTGATGTGAGGTTGAGTTCTGTCTCCTTGGTAGCCTATGCCCCCGTGGCCTCCACGCCCAGCACCTGCCTTGGGATCCCCTCACCTGCTGGTGGGGTCCCGGCACTGATCACATATCTTGGGGAACCCAGGTTTCTTCTCCAGAGAGGGCCCAGCTCACGCCATTGGGCCTGAGACAGATCCATGGTACCAGCCATCACGAGGCTTTTAACCTCAGCATAAACAGAAAGGTCAGGCAACAGCTGTGGGAGGGTCCCTCTTGGCAAAAAGGCCAGTATAGAATGCTCAAGTGCCTTCCCAGGGAGGCTTCAATTCCTTTCTGGAAGGGATTAAATCCTTTCATGTCCTTTTAAATTGCTGCCTAACATGCAAAGAATTAGTTTGTAAGTTTGTTTGGGATAATTGTTCAATATGCTGTTGTAAAATATCAAAAATTATAATGACATTGTAGAATAATATCATGTAAGGATATTCTTTGCTTTAGGCCATGGAAATTCAATTTCAAACTGGCTGTCAATTTTTCTTTGTATAGATAAAGTCTAGTTACATTTTTTTGCACCTCTCCCAGGAGCAAGTAGTGAATAGTCCCCTACTTTAAAGGCCAAAACCTTTATAACATCTAAAAGTAAAATATAGTTATTAATTTTTATTTGATAAAGCTTTCCATGTGATTTCAAGTATCAATCGGTTAAATTTCAAAAATATTTCCTTTAAGAAGAGAGAATAAATTTCTTGTATTACTCCGGGCCCTTGGAGCTTTCCAAGAATCATCTCTGTTAAAGCCTTGAAATTTTAACATGGAAAAAACGATCAAATATATATATGCCCATATATGATTTAAAGATTACAATACTTTTTATAATTATTTTAAGATACCAATTAGATTTTAAACTAGTTATTGCATAGAAAAATTTTGGTTGGGATCACAGAATTAATCCTCTTTTTTAATTAGACCAATAAGCAATTTATTTTGAATTCCCAATTGTTTTCAGAGAAAACACAACATTTTTTTTTCTCAAAAATAAGTTCTTATACTTTAGACATTTAATTACCACAACTATATAATTTCTCCCAATTTAATTTGCACTTTGAACTTTTAAAGCTGGAAAGTCAAACATTTAGCAGTTCCTAGATTAATAACAACATCCTTCTTACTTCAGGGGAAGTTTCAGCAACAGATCTGGCCGAATTTCTTTTCATGCTTAAAAGATAGACAGATCTTAATTTTTTTCTTTCTTTTTCGCTTTCCGAAGTAATAACTAGCACCCAATTTGGCCAAGATTTGCATTTCCTTGCGAGTTCTTTTATAATTTTTAAAGGAAACCTTAAGTAATCTCATTGTGGGAGAGCGGATAGCCTTGCCCTCTCCTGCCACCTTTAAGTTTCTCCATACCAGAGGCGGTTTCAGCAGTGGAGTTTCATTTCTTATTACAGATTTTAAATTCCAAATACCAATTAAGATTTTAATTTGAACAAGAAACCACATTATTTTATAACCTAATTCTTCCCCATTAGCCTGGCTGAAAAAGACCCTACTTACAGATCGTGACTCTGCAGCTAGTCCGTGGGCTTTGTGTGTGGTGAACCTCCCTCACCTTTTTCTAGGTGAATTTTTTCCTTTCCTTCGCTCTTAGGCAAAAAATATCATCTCCTCCAGAAGTTCCTGTTCAGGTGGCAGATGTGGGAACCCCTTTCATGTCCCGCGTGGTTCAGGGTTCCGGTTCAGAGTTCAGGTTCTGGAGAAGGCCGCACACAAATGAAAAGAGACTTGGAAAAGTATTAATTTGGAAATATTGGGGGCCAGGCGGGAGCCCAACTCTAGTGGGAGGACTACCCCTTGCTCTGGCCTTGCAATCCCTTTTATTGAGACTATGGGATACGCCCATAAACTTTAGGCAGGAAATTCCAATAACAGAAATTTACATGAAACAAACAGAGGTGGAGGCTGCTTCGGCTAACAATGTTTCAACTAAACAGTGAGTGATCAAAACAATTAAGGTTGTTGACCAGCCTTCCCAGTTTCCTGTCCACATCTTTCTATTAGTGGTAGAATGATTGGTTTCCGGCAGCCGGCTCTGCCTCAGAGGTCACGCCATCTTAAAGGGGAGAGCTGCTATGACTGGGAACCCACAGACACCACCTGGGACCCTACAGCCACACTGGCCAGGGACCTGCTGCCTCGGATGTGAACCCACAAACACCGAGACTCCAGCCTCCCCTGCCTCAGGCTCCCAGAAAGTTTGTCTAGGGGGAGACAAAATGGCAGCCAAATAGGCTGTCAGGTCCTGAACCTTCTCACGGAGCAGATAGAAGAAACAGCTGAATCGAATAACATCCACCCAGAATTGGTGAATTAAACACAGCTGGTGAGACAATCCATGACCTGAAAGGACAGAAGATGCCTAGAGAGCAGTAGGATCAGGAATCTGGGCTGGAGAGAGAAACACGCAAACATCCGGACTAGAGGGTCAGAAGGAAACTGCGCTGCACCAAGTCTGGGTCCCATGGGGACATGCATAACACTCAACTGTGGAAGGGGGTCCACAGGGCTGCTGGCAGCAGGGGACTCTAGATCTAACTCCACAGATGTGGGAGGCTGCAGCCAGAAAGGCAGCCTACAGTTCTGCACTGGCCGTGTAGTGCTGTGGTGGAGAGAATTGCACAGCGGCCTGGTTGCTCTGTCTTTATATTTTCCTTGCTTTCACTCGCTAAACCCAGTACATAGGATCTTTCAATTATGAACACTCAAAGGGGCTGTGGTACAGGTGTACATGGTTTGGTGGAGGCTGGGGAGCAAAGCAGGGAGAGGTGACCAGGAATCCAGCTCTGGGACAGTCCAGTCCCTCCAACCGTAAACAGCCATTAATCTCCAGAAGACCTAGCTCCTCCTGTGACCCCAGAAACTAATACAGCAACAACACCACCTAGAGCTCGTGTCAAAAATAGATGCTTGTGTAAATATGACTGAAAGCAGGCAGACAAACAAAGCAGGCAGATTGATCCCACATGCCTAAATTGAAACTTCTGGAGAAAGACACAGAGGAGCAGTAGATCGCTGGGAACTTCAACATGGTCCTGACTACCTAACAGGAAACCAAGAAGTGCCAGACGAACAGTAGAGAGGAGTCTTAATCCAGCCCCCATAGGACATTAAAACTCAGCTGAAGCAAACGACACTTCATTACTTCACTTTTTTATTTTTTATCTTTTACTTAAGAAATAAAGGGAAAGAATTTTTTCCTTTTTGTTCTTTATTTAATGTTATTATTCTTAATATTTTAACCTTTTATTTTTTGATTTGTGTTCTACATTCTATTTTTATTTTATTTTTATCATTATTTTACTTTATCTCACTTTTTCTGTTTTGCCAACATTTTCTTCCTCACTTCTCCCTTTTTCATCCTGTTTCTCTTCTCGTGTCCCTGCTTTAGTTTTTCTCTCTCCTTAATTTTTACTCCTTGTTAAAAATTGATACTTTTTATCTGCTTCATTGACATGTTACTATTATAGTAGTCTCTGTTGGCTTACTCGTTTATCTAACTTTCTCTCCCCTGCTCCAAGTCCATGCACCCTTCTCTTTTCTCTTTCTTCATTAGCCTATTTATTTATTTATATATTTAAATTTTGTTTTTCTTCTCCTCACTTGTTCTCATCTTCTCCTAATTGCTTAATTAGTTTCACTCACCAAATTCGAGCCTATTTGCTCGCTACTCTATTCTACTTTTCCAAAAATATATGACTATATAGATAGATTAAAGAAAGGGAATTTTTTTATTTTTTATTTTTTATTTATTGACTATTTTATTTTTGCTCTTTTCTTATCCACTCATTCTCTTTCTATTTCCTCTATACTGAAACGTAGCCATTCCCAATTCATTCAATTCCTTTACCTTACTTTCTGAAAATAAGCTCTGCCTCTTAAGGTTTAGTTCCCCCCTTTTTCTCTGCGTGTTTGTTGTTTGTATTTTTTAATTTATTTGTTTGTTTTGTGGAGTTTTCTCCCCATATGCATATATTCCCTTCTTTTTTCTTCTTTTCCTTTTCTCTCTTACCTTTTTTTCCTTTCTCAATATCATTTTTACACTCTTTTTTCTCCCCTAATTCTCTTTTCTCTGGTGGTAACCTTTATTAGGGTTATTGGTGTATTGAGTATATTCAAATTTTGTTCCTTCTGTGTCATGTCTTATCAAGTTGTATTTTGTACCTTTCGGTCAACGTGGTAGAGAGTGAGCCACATAACCAGACACCCTGAAAGGAGCAAAAATGGGGAGACAAAGAAATAGCCCCCATAGGAAAGAAAAGTAGGAATCACCAGAAAAAGAAGTAAATGAAATGGAGGTAAGCAATTTGTGAGAGAAAGATTTCAGACCAATGGTCATAAGGATGCTGAAAAGGATGAAAGACAAATTCAACAACATGTGTAAGATTCAAGAGGAAATGAGGAACCAAGAAGAAATGAAGAAAAACATAGCTGCAATAAAGGATACAATAGAAAGCATCAACAGTAGATTAGAAGAAGCTAAGGACCACTTCAGTGAGCTAGAAAACAAGGTAGGAAAAAAAAAAACACCCAAGTAGAGCAGCAACTGGAAAATAAACTTAAAAAGCAGGAGGGAGCCTAAGGGAGCTTTAGGACAACATGAAACAAAACAACATCTGCATAATAGGGGTGCCAGAAAGAGAATAAACTGAGCAAGGAATAGAAAACCTGTTTGAAGAAATGACAGAAAATTTCACTGACATTGGGAAGAAGAAAACTCACACAAGTTCAAGAAGCACACAGAGTCCCAAACAAGATGAATCCAAAAAACCAACACCAAGACACATCATAACTAAGTTGGCAAACACCAACAAAAAAGTAAGAATCTTAAAGGCTGCCATAAAAAGACAGAAAGTTGTCTATAAGGGACCTCCCATTAGACTATTAACCGATTTCTCAACAGAAACATATCAGGACAGAAGGGAATGGAATGAAATATACAAAGTGATGCAAAGCAAGGGACTAAATCCAAGAATACTATGCCCAGCAAGGCTATCATTCAAAATTGAAGGTGAAATCAGGAGCTTCAGAGATGAAAACAGGCTAAGTGAGTTTATTATCACCAAGCCACCAAGAAATGCTAAAGGGACTGCTGTAAAAAGAAGAAATGGGAAGGGAAGAAGGAACATAGGCATAAAGAATAAATTGGTGACAAACAAGTACCTATCAATAATAACTTAAAATGTTAATTGATTAAATGCTCCAATCCAAAGACATAGGGTAGCTGAATGGATTAGAAAACATGACCCATATATTCGATGTCTACAAGAGATGAACCTCAGAACAAAGGACTCACACAGACTGATGGTGAAGGGATGGAAAATTTATTCAGGCAAATGAAATTGAAAAAAAAAAAAAAAAGCTGGGGTAGCAATATTTATATCTGACAAAATAGACCTCAAAGTTAAGGCCATAACAAGAGATAAGAAAGGCCACTGCATAATACTAAAGGGAGAAATTCAATAGGAGGATATAACTGATAAAAATATATATGCACCCAATACAGGAGAACTCAAATACATAAAAAAACTTCTGGAAGATATCAAGGGAGAGATCATCAGCAATACAGTCATAGTAGGGGACTTTAATACCCTATTGACACCACTGAATAAATCCTCAAAACAAAAAATCAGCAAAGAAATATCAATCCTAAATGACTCACTACAACAGATGGAACTAATTGACATCTTCAGAACATTTCACCGTCAAAGCTACAGAATATACATTCTTCTCAAGTGCACATGGGACATTTTCAAAGATAGACCACATATTGGGACACTGGCAAAATCTCTTCAAATTCAAGAAGATTGAAATCATATCAAGCATCTTCTCAGATCACAATGGCATAAAATTAGAAATCAATTACAATAAAAACAATGAAAAAAATCAAACACTTGGAAGCTAAATAGCATGCTATTAAACAATGATTGGGTTTCCAAAGAGATCAAAGAAGAAAGAAAAAGCATCCTGGTAACAAAAGACAATGAAAACACAATCCAAAATCTATGGGACACAGTGAAAGCAGTCCTGAGAGGGAAGTTCATAGCTCTACAGGCTTACCTCAAAAAAAGAAAAAACAAGAAAAAAAATGGTAATAAATTATCTAACCATACATTAGAAAGAGAGCAACAAGAAAAGCCCAGAGTCAGCAGAAGGAAGGAAATAATAAAGATCAGAGCAGAAATCAATGACTTAAAGACAAAAAAAATACAAAAGATCAATAAAACCAAGAGCTGGTTCTTTGAAAGGATAAATAAGATTGATGAACCTCTACCCAGGCTCACCAAAAGACAAAGAGAGAAGACCCAAATAAACGAAATCACAAATTAAAGAGGCGAAGTAACAACAGAGACCACAGATATCCAAGGGATTGTAAAAAAAAAAAATACTATGAACAATTCTACTCCAACAAACTGGACAACCTAGATGAAGTGGACATATTCTTAGAAAAATACAAGCTTACAAGACTCAATCAGAAAGCATAAAAGAACCTGAATAGGCCGATAACTACAGATGAATTTGAAGCAGTAATCAAAAATCTTTCGCAAAGCAAACAAAAGCCCTGGGCCAGGCAGCTTCACAGGGGACTTTTACCAAACATTGAAAGAACTAAAATCTATCCTTCTCAGACTATTCCAAAAAATTGAAGAGGAAGGCACACTTCCAAGCTCTTTCTATGAAGCCAGCATTACCCTATTTCCAAAACCAGATAAAAACACAACAAAAAAAGAGAACTGCAGGCCAATATCCTTGATGAACATAGATGCTAAAATCCTCAACAAAATCCTAGCAAATCAGATCCAGCATTACATTAGAAAGATCATACACCATGACCAAGTGGGATTTATTCCGGGGATGCAAGGATGGTACAATATCTGCAAATCAATAAATGTGATACATCACATAAACAAATTGAGAGACAAAAATCACATAATCATATCAGTCGATGCAGAAAAAGCATTGGACAAAATCCTTCACCCTTTCTTTCTTTTTTTTCTTTTTTATTTATTTTTTCTTTAGGATTAAGGTATTACATATGTGTCCTTATCCTTCCCATTGCTCCCCCCCCAACTCATGTCCTTACTCCCCTTGTGTCTGTGTCCATTGGTTAGGCTTATATGCATGCATATAAGTCCTTTGGTTGATCTCTCCCTCTTACCCCTACCTTCCCCTACCTTCTCTCTGAGGTTTGACAGTCTGATCGATGCTTCTCTGTCTCTGGATCTGTTTTTGTTCATCAGTTTATGTTGTTCATTATATTTCGTATATGAATGAGATCTACACCCCACATCATACACAATGGGCAAAAACTAAACCATTTCACTTAAGAATAGGAATAAGACAGGGATGCCTACTTTCACCCACTCCTGTTCAACATAGTACTGGACGTGCTAGCCATAGACATCAGACAAGAAGAAGAAATAAAAGGCATCCAAATTGGAAAAGAAGAGGTAAAACTGTCCTTATTTGCAGATGACATGATACTGTACATAGAAAACCCTAAAGACTCCATAAAAAAACTAACTTCAGTGTTCATTCTTTATTTGTCCCTATTCACAGGAGACCAGCGAATCTGCAGGGATACCAGGAGTGAGGCCAAGTGGGCCTCAGAATGTGGGACAGGGAGAACAGCAGGCCTAGAAGAGGAATGTGGTACCCAAGACAGCCACTGAAAGGAGGTTGGAACCTGGAATATGGTATTCCTAGCTACTGTGCCCCAGTTCATCCAGGATTGGCCCTAGAGAGGAAGCCTGCCTCTGTGGAACATCCCAGCCAAGAGCATAAGCTTTGGAGGCAGATCGGCCTGAACCTCAGCACCACCCTCAGACAAATTATTTCATCTTACTCTGTTTCAGTTTTCTCATCTATACAATGGGGCTGGTAATAATACTGACCTTACTAGGTTCTTAAAAGGATTTATGAAAATAACTAGAGGCCTGGTGCAAAAATTCGTGGATGGGTGGGGTCAGGCCAATCCCACCCCCAATGGGGGGAGGGCGATCAGGGGTGGGGCTGGCCAGGGGGAGGGGCCGCAGGCAGTTGGCTGGCTGGCCCTGCCCCCTGGACAAACTCCCAGTGGAACTCGCAGTCAAGGGGACAATTTGCATATTAGCCTTTTATTATATAGGATACTAGATGTAACTAACATTTACCCAGTGTGTATGTACTATGTGCCATGCACAAAGTACTTCACTTAGTTGCTCATAGCAATTAATCATCAGAACAACCCTCTTAGGAAGGTTTTCTCATTATTTCCATTTAACAGATGAGAAAATTCAGGAACAGAACATTTGAGTAATTTGCTCAAGTATACACAGCTGCTATGTAGCAGATCTAAGGTTGGGATAGAGGCAGTCAGATCTCAGAGTGTATATATAAGTACTCTCTCTGCTGCCTCTCACTGTCAACACTTGCTATTGATTTTCAACTACAAACAAAACATGGATGGCTAAATTATGGCCACTAAACAGAATGGAGATGCTATTAACCTTGCTGGTAGTAATGTAAAATGGTACTCTGGCTATGGAGAGAAATTTGGTAATATTTAGCAAAAATAAATGTGTATTTACCTTTTGGCCTGACAATACTAATTCTAGGAATCTGTCCTACAGATACACTTGATAAAAATACAAACCATACTTATTCACAAATCTATTCTATTACAAAAGCAAAAGACTGGCAATATCCCAGATGTTCATCAAAAGGGGATTAGTTGAACAAACTATTGTGCATCCACACAATGGAGTACTATGCAGCTGTGAAACAAATGAGGATGATCTCAATATGCTACTATAAAATGATTCCCAGAATATGTTGTTAAGTGAAGAAAAAGCAGTGTGCAGAAAATGTGCTGCTCATTTTATCATTATGCAAGAAAAAGGGATACAATGACATATGAATATTCTTATGTTAAAACATTAAAATACAAAAGAATGAGCCATAAAAATGTTCAAATGGCTGTCTCTAAGGTGAGGAGCAAACAGAGTGGAGGGGACAGGGATAAAAGCTAGATTTATTTTAATATATTGGCTTATATATTTGACTTTGGAACCATGTGACCATCTATATATATAAAAGGCTAATATGCTACATGTCCGACCATCCAACTGGTCACTATGACACGCACTGACCACCAAGGGGCAGATGCTCAACACAGGAGCTGCCGTGACATGCACTGGCCATATACAGAGAAACAGCACCGCAGACCTGCTGCCCACAAAGCAATACTCAGTTTCCCCCAAATGGGACATAAGGCCTGCCACCACCCCAGAGCGACACCCCACCAAATCACAGCCAATGCTGCTGAGACCCCATGGTGCAAAATGCGGTCCACAGCCCATCCCAGCCCAGAACCGTGGCTGTGGGCACTGGATAATGACATCACATAGCAATGCCTGGCTTCCTCTCCCAAGTGACTAGCCTCCTTAGAGTTTCTTCATCCCAGGAACATGACTTCCTTTATAGCCAGGTGGAAACATTTTACACTTTAACCAAATGTCTGTGAAGCATTTTCCTGTGCTTCATCTCATTTGATCCTCACAGAAGTCCTGGAGTAGGTAGATAGGAGACTCAATGGAATCCTATATTCTTTCTATTAGCCAGAAAATGGAGATTTAGAAAACTTAGAAACTTGACCCAACTGAAAAGAAGTAAGAAATGGTGGACCTTATCTTACTTCTTTTTAGTCAGGTAAAGTTTCACCAATCAGAAAGGATATATGCACTCCTATGTTCATAGAAGCACAACTTACAATAGCTAAGATTTGGAAACAGCCTAAGTGTCCATCAGCAGATGAGTGGATTAAAAAACTGTGGTACATCTACACAATGGAATACTATGCTGCTATAAAAAAGAAGGAACTTTTACCATTTGCAACAGCATGGATAGAACTGGAGAACAAGTGAAATAAGCCAATCAGAGAAAGATAAATATCACATGATCTCACTCATATGTGGGATATAATAATCAACATAATTTGATAAACAAGAATAGATCCAGAGACAAATGGTAGGGGATGGGAAGTTAGAGAGCAACCAAAGGACTTGTATGCATGCATATTAGCATAACCAATGGACACAGACCCTGGGGCAGTGGGGGCTTGCCCAGGGTGGGAATGGCTGGAGCGGGGGAGTTCATTGAAGTAAAAGAAGACATATGTAAAACTTAACACAATAAAAAAAAGAAATGGTGGACCTTGAAAATGACTTCAGATTTTCTCACTGCACAGAATACAGTCAAACATTGCTGCAGTTAAATATCTTACCCTTTGTTCTCCCTGCATGATCTGCAATAATAATATGCTTTGTGTTGATATTTACTGCTGTGTTGCTGACAATTACCTGAAAGAGAAGTTGGGGTGCTTCACTGGGCTGGAAAAAGTTTAGCTAAATCAGAAAGCAGGTCTAATTAAGCAAGTTTATTCTTATATGTAAAAGGCTAAGTTGATTCACACATGCATGGTACATATAAAGCTCTCACTGGCGCCAATCATATGCACGTGTTTTGATCTGTCATTGTCGATTGTGAATTTGGTTGACACTTCTATTATAGAGAAAGGGCGAATAGCAATATTAAAATATTTCTTCTAATTAATTTCCTTTCAATGTGCACAAATCCGTGCACTGGGCCACTAGTATTATGTAATCATAAAACAACACTAAGAACACTATAAAACAGCAATTCTCAAAAACTGAATGTAAAATGAAATAAATGAATCTACTTGCATATGTAATTGGTGGCAGAGAGAAACTATTCCACATGACTTTTAAACAGTAATTTGATAGTATATTCCTAGTGAGATTTCTTTTAAGTACAGAGGAACTAGAAAAATTGTAAATTATTTGCGGCAATCATTTTGATGGTAGCATTAGTATTCATATATAGATAGATAGATAGATAGATAGATAGATAGATAGATGATAGATAGATAGATTTTATTGACTTTTTACAGAGAGGAAGGGAGAGGAATAGAGAGTTAAGAAATATCAATGAGAGAGAAACATCAATCAGCTGCCTCCTGCACACCTCCTATTGGGGATGTGCCCACAACCAAGGTACATGACCTTGACCAGAATTGAACCTGGAACCCTTCAGTCCTCAGGCCAATGCACTATCCACTGAGCCAAACTGGTTAGGGCAGTATTGTTATTCTGAGACATTTCTGCTTATATTATGAGATCAATTGAATAAGTAATTGTGTAATGTTTTAATTCTATTATCCCAGGTGGGCTTGAAAAATGGGATTCTTAGTGTGAGAGTAAGAAGATATGGATATAAAATAGAAAATGTTACATAAACACCCTGTAGTCCTGAATT
Source organism: Plecotus auritus (assembly GCF_963455305.1). Classification (NCBI taxonomy): domain Eukaryota; kingdom Metazoa; phylum Chordata; class Mammalia; order Chiroptera; family Vespertilionidae; genus Plecotus; species Plecotus auritus. Next base: position 127,969,878 of record NC_137784.1, read on the forward strand.
TGAATTGCAAGTATCAATATAGACTCATGGTACCTTTAGATTAAAAATACATTTCCTAGGATCGGAAGATGGAGACCAGCAGGAAGGTAGGGAGGGAGAGAGTGTGAGGGAGTGAAGGAGCGATAGAGGAGTGTGTGGACATGTGTGGTGTGTGTGTGTATGAGCTAGCGACAGTTAGATTCTGCAGGTCCTCCAAGGGGCTGCCAAACAGGGCAGCCTTAGATGCCAAAGCCCCGCGCACAAAGGTGACGTTTCTGAGCAGCCAGTGCGGGCACAGAGACCACGCCATCTTGAGAAAAAGAGCTGCTTGAGACTAGGATCGTGGCCTCAGTACCACCCAGTCACATCTCAGATGCAAACCAGGACCCTGCAGCCACTGGGGACAAAGAACTGCGACCACAGCTTCAGACCAACAGACAACAAGAATCCAGACATCCCAGCCGCAGATTTCTGTGAGTCAAAGAGTCTATCCCCCTCCCTGCAGGATCGTGGATAGCGCCATAGTAACTGATAGACTGCCCCTAGCTCAGGGCCACAGCACCCCTACTGGAATTTGAGCTTGGGAGTGCATGGAGGGACCACAGCGCCCCTACGGAATTTGAGTTGGGAGCACGCACTGACCGCAGCGCTACTATGGGAATTTGAGGCTGCACACACACAGAGACTGGAATCTGCTCCCCGAAATGCAATCAGGCAACCAAACCCAAAGCCCACGCAGGGTGGCAGTGCCACCTGACTTCGATTCTGGGCAAGCACACACGGAAGTCTGTTTTCTGCAGCGCACACGGAAGTCTGTTTTCTGTAGTGCACACGAAAGTCTGTTTTCTGCCATGCACACGGAAGTTTGTTTTCCACAGCACACACGGAAGTCTGTTTTCCACAGCACAGGCACGCCATAGTGCTATTGTGCAACCCAGTCCCCCATGGTGACCAGGACCCAGATTCTCCTGGCAAGAGGCAGCACTTAGCACCACTGACTTGACTGTTTCTTACCATGTGCGCCTGGGATCTCTGATTCACAGCGCATTCACACTAAGAGCCAGTGACTCCAATTCTTAGTGCATGTGCACATGGGGACCCTGATTCTCAGCAAGAAGCCACACAAGGCAACAGAGACTCTGATACTAGATTCTTGGTACAGACACAGGGAAACTCTGACTCCTGGCACACGCTAGGCGACTCATTTTAGGCACACGCCAACAGCGCAGTGCAGGTGGGGTCCATGATTCTAGGTGCACATACGAAACCACACTGAATGGCTGGTAACACTGACCCTGGGCGAGCCTGGTTCCCACCAACCCACAGCAGCCACACGTCCTAGTGTCAGAGCACTTCAGTGACACTCGGGTGGTGCGAACCTCCCACTGCACACGGTCCAGGTCCATGCAACTCAAAGTTTGAACCTTCTGGTGATAGTCAGAATGGGGAGACGACACAATCCCCAGAGGAAAGAAAATAACGAGTCGCCAAGAAAGGAAATTAGTGAAATTGAAGCATGTACATGACCAAAAAGGAATTCAGAGTAATGGTCACGCAAATCATACATCGGATGGATGAGAAAATCAACAACCTATGCAAGAATCAGGAAGAAATGAAAAGTGATATAGCTAAAATCAAAAACACCATGGAAAGTTTCAACAGTAGACTAGAAGAAGCAGAGGACCAAATTAGTGAGTTAGAAGATCAGGTACAGAAACAAGCCCAATCTGAACAGCAACTGGAGAAAAAAATTAAAAAGCATGAGGAGAGCCTAAGGGAGCTTTGGGACAACATGAAACGAAGTAACAGACATATGATAGGGCTGCCAGAAGGACAAGAAGAGCAGCAAGGATTAGAAAATCTATTTGAAGAAATGACAGAAAACTTCCCAGATGTGGGGAAGAAAAAAGTTACACAAGTACAGAGAGTCCCAGGCAGGATCAATCCCAAAAGGCTCACACCAAAACACATTATAATTTCAATGGCAAATATTAACATTAAGAAAGAACCTTAAAAGCTGCCAGAGAGAGACAGAGAGTTACCTACAAAGGATCAGCCATCAGATTATCAAATGATTTCTCAACGGAAACACATCAAGCTAGAAGGGAATGGAAGGAGGTATACAAAGTGTTGCAAAGCAAAGGACTGAATCCAAGAATAATACTTTATCCAGGAAGACTACCAATCAAAATTGAAGGGGAAATCAAAAGCTTCGCAGACAAAAAAAGGTAAGGGAGTTTATCACAACCAAACCAGCAATGTAAGAAATGCTAAAGGGAATGCTGTAAAAAGAAGAAATAAAAAGGTAAGAAGGAACACAGACAGAAAAATAGATATGACTACAAACAAGTACCTTTCAGTAAAAACTTTAAATATGAACGGACTAAATGCTCCAATCAAAAGTCATCGAGTGGCTGAATGGATAGAAAAACACGACCCATATATATGCTGTCTACAAGAGACCCACCTCAGAACAAGGGACTCACACAAATTGAAAGTGAAGTGATAGAAAAATATCTTTCAGGCAAATGGAAATGAAAAAAAAAGCTGGGGTAGCAATACTTATATCTGACAAAATAGACCTCCAAGTGAAGGCCATAACAAGAGATAAGGAAGGCCACTTTATAATACTAAAGGGATCAATACAACAACAGGATATAACCCTGATAAACATATATGCACGCAACGCAGAAGCACCCAAATACATAAAAGAAAGACTCCTGAAAGATATCAAGGGAGAGATTGACAACAATACAATCATAGTAGGGGACTTTAATATACCACTGACATCACTGGATAAGTCCTCTAGACAAAAAATCAGCAAAGACACAGCAATCCTAAATGACTCACTAGATCAGATGGACTTAACTGACATCTTCAGAACATTGCATCCCAAAGCCACGGAATATACGTTCTTCTCAAGTGCACATGGGACATTTTAAAAAATAGACCACATATTGGGTCACAAGCAAAGTCTCCCCAAATTCAAGAAGATTGAAATCATACCAAGCATCTTCTCAGACCAAAATGCCATAAAATTAAAAATAAACTACAATAAAAACAATCCAAAAAAATCAAAGACATGGAGACTAAACAGCATGCTATTAAACAATGACTGGGACACCAGAAAGATCAAAGAAGAAATAAAAAACATCATGGCAACAAATGACAACAAAAACACAACAATCCTAAATCTATGGGACACTATGAAAGCAGTCCTGAGAGGGAAGTTCATAGCTCTACAGGCCTACCTCAAAAAACAGGAAAAAATGGTAGTAAATCACCTAACTCTACAACTCAAGAATTAGAAAGAGAGCAACAAGGAAAGCCCAGAGTGAGCAGAAGGAAGGAGATAATAAAGATCAGAGCAGAAATAAATGACAAAAGAGACCAAAAAAAACCCCAACAATACAAAAGATCAATGAAACCAAGAGCTGGTTCTTGGAAAGAATAAACGAGATTGATGAATCTCTAGCCAGGCTCAAAAGAAGCAAAGAGAGAAGACTCAAATAAACAAAATCAGAAATGAGAGAGGTGAAATAACAACAGACCCCCAGAAATACAAAGGATTCTTCAAAAATGCTATGAACAACTCTAATCCAACAAACTAGAGAACCTGGAGGAAATGGACATATTCCTAGCGAAATACAACCTTCCAAAATTCAATCAGGAACATTCCAAAAATCTCAATAGGCCGATAACTATGGATGAAATTGAAGCAGTCATCAAAAAGCTCCCAGCAAACAGAAGCCCGGAGCCAGATGGCTTCACAGGGAAGTTATTCCAAACATTCAAGGAAGAACTAAAAGATATCCTCCTCAGACTATTACAAAAAATTCAAGAGGAAGGAACACTTCCAAGCTCATTCTATGAACCAGCATCACCCTAATACCAAAACCAGATAAAGACAACACAATGAAAGAGAATTACAGGCCAATATCCCTCATGAACATAGAAGCCAAAATCCTCAACAAAATTCTAGCAAATCGGATCCAACAATACATTAGAAAGATTATACACCATGACTAAGTAGGATTTATCCTGGGGATGCAGGATAGTACAATATGCACAAATCAATAAACATGATACATCATATAAACAAATTGAGAGATAAAAATCACATAATCATTTCAATTGACACAGAAAAAGCATTTGACAAAATCCAACACCCCTTCTTGACAAAAACACTCAGCAAGGTGAAAATAGAAGGATCATACCTCAACATAATAAAAGCCATATATTACAAACCCACAGCCCACATCATACTCAGTAGAAAAAAACTGAAACCATTTCCCCTAAGAACAGGAACAAGACAGGGATGCCCACTCTCACCATTCCTGTTCAACTGGAAGTACTAGCCATTGCAATCAGACAGGAAGAAGAAATAAAAGGCATCCAAATTGGAAAAGAAGAAATAAAACTGTCCTTATTCACAGATGACATGATATTGTACATAAAAAACCCTAAAGACTCCATCAAAAAACTAACAGACTTAATAAATGAATTCAGCAATGTAGCAGGATACAAAATTAATGCCAAGAAATCTATGGCATTTCTTTATACCAATAGTGAACTTACAGAAAGAGAGACTAAAAAAGCAACCCCATTTATCATCGCACCAAAAAAATTAAGATACCAAGGAATAAACTTAACTAAGGAGGTAAAAGACCTATATGCGAAAACTACACAACACTGAAAAAAGAGATAGCGGAAGACATAAACAGATGGAAGAACATACTGTTTTCATGGATTGGTAGAATCAACATCATCAAAATGTCCATACTACCCAAAGCAATCTACAGATTCAATGCAATCCCCATTAAAATACCAACAGCATATTTCACAGACCTAGAACAAACTCTCCAAAAATTCATCTGGAATAAAAAAAAAAGACCCTGAATAGCTGCTTCAATCCTGAGAAAGAAGAACAAAGTATGTGGGATCTCAATATCAGATTTCAAGCTTTATTACAAAGCCACTGTTGTCTAAACTGCCTGGTACTGGCACAAGAACAGACATACAGACCAATGGAATAGAATAGAGAACCCAGAAATCGACCCAAACCACTATGCCCAATTATTATTTGACAAAGGAGGCATGAACATACAATGGAGTCAAGACAGTCTCTTCAACAAATGGTGTTGGGAAAATAGGACAGATACATTCAAAAAAAATGAAACTAGACCACCAACTTACACCATACACAAAAATAAACTCAAAATGGATACAGGACTTAAACATAAGACGGGAAACCATAAAAATACTAGAGGAGTCCACAGGCAGCGATATCTCAGACATATGCTGAAGGAACTTCTTCACCGATACTGCTCCTAGGGCAATGGAAACTAAAGAGAAAATAAACAAATGGGACTACATTAAAATAAAAAGCTTTTTCACAGCAAAAGAAACCATCAACAAAACAACAAGAAAGCCCAATGCATGGAAGAACATATTCGCCAATGTCATCACCGATAAGGCTTTAATCTCCAACATTTACAGGGAACTCATACAAATTAACAAAAGGAAGGTAAACAGTCCAATCAAAAAATGGGCAAAGGACCTAAATATACACTTTGCAAATGAGGACAGAAGGAAGGCCAAGAGACATATGAAAACATGCTCAAAGTCACTAATTATCCGTGAGATGCAAATTAAAACAACAATGCGGTATCATCTCACACCTGTCAGATTGGCTATCATCAACAAATCAACAAACGACAAGTGTTAGCAAGGATGGGTAGAAAAAGGAACTCTTTTGCACTGCTGTTGGGAATGCAGACTGGTGCATACACTGTGGAGAACAGTATGGAGTTTCCTGAAAAACCTAAAAATGGAACTCTTATTTGACCCAATGATCCCACTTCTAGGAATATATCCCAAGAAACTAGAAACACCAATCAGAAAGGACATATGCACCCCTATGTTCATAGCAGCATGATTTACCATAGCTAAGATTTGGAAACAGCCTAAGTGCCCATCAGCAGATGAGTGGATTAAAAAACTGTGGTACATCTACACAATTGAATACTATGCTGCAGTAAAAAAGAAGGAGTTCTTACCATTTGCAACAGCATGGATGGAACTGGAGAGCATTATGCTAAGTGAAATAAGCCAGTCAGAGAAAGATAAATACCACATGATCTCACTCATTTGTGGAATATAATGAACAACATAAACTGATGAACAGGGACAGATCCAGAAACAGAGAAGCATCGATCAGACTGCCAAACCTCAGAGGGAAGATAGGGGAAGGTGGGGGAAAGGAGGAGAGATCAACCAAAGGACTTGTATGCATGAATATAAGCCTAACCAATGGACATGAACACCAGGGGGATGAGGGCATAAGTGGGGCGGGGGTTGGGGGGTTAATGGAGGGATGAGGACACATATGTAATACCTTAATCAATAAAGAAATTTAAAAAAATAAAATAAAAAAATACATTTCCTGGCTCTTCTGCTGAAAAGTTGTAGAAATGACAAACCCAGTAAAAATGAGTACCCTTAAAATGCAGATTGTGGTCTTGGAATATTGTTTACCACTAAAAGAAATAAGAGTTTCTTGGAGAAATGGGTGATTCTAGGTCTAGGGCAGGAAATGTACAAGATGAGCCTGGAGCATATTGTCATACCAGAAAGCAAGAATACTATCAAAGACTACTGGGGTTATGGCCAAAGGACTCAGGAGTTAACTTAAAGAGGCTCCCACTGGCCAAAGTTGGGACAAGATGAGTATATAAAAAACAAAAACAAAATGATGCCCTGGCCAATTTTGCTCTGTGAATAGTGTTGTCTTGCAGACTGAAGGGTCCCAGGTTGGATTCCAGTCAAGGGCACATGCTTGATCCCCATAAGGGGGCATGCAGGAGGCAGCTGATCAGTGACTCAATCTCATCAATGATGTTTCTATCTCTCTCTCCCTCTCTCTTCCTCTCTGAAATCAATAAAAATATTTAAAAATAACTAACTAAATAAATATAATGATGATTGCAATGGATTGAGCGCATCCAATATGTTTAAATCTGTTATCCTATATAATAAAAAGGTAATATGCAAATTGACTGTCATGCCCTCGCACAAGATAGCCGCCCCCATGTGGTCACAAGATGGCTGCTGGCAGGGGAGGGCAGTTGTGGGTGATCAGGCCAGTAGGGGAGGGCAGTTAGGGGCAACCAGGTCAGCAGGGGCGGGCAGTTGGGGGTGACCAGGCCTGCAGGGGAAGGCAGTTGGGGGCAATTGGGCCTCCAGGGGAGCAGTTAGGCATTGATTGGGCTGGCAGGGGTGTGGTTAGAGGGTGCTCAGGATGGCAGGCAGAAGTGGTTAGGTGAAATCAGGCAGGCAGGCAGGCAAGCGGTTGGGAGCCAGCAGTCCCGGATTGTGAGAGGGATGTCCAACTGCAGGGATCAGGCCTAAACTGGCAGTTGGACTTCCCCTGAGGGCTCCCAGATTAGAGAGGGTGCAGGCTGGGCTGAGGGACAACCCCCTGGTGCACGAATTTCATGCACCGGGCCTCTAGTTTCATCATAAAATCCCATTAGTTACTTAAGCACAATGATCAAGATCCAACTTTTTATTTTGGAAATTTATAATTAAAGGGAAAGAATCAGGTATTAACCTTGCATTTCTATATGGATTATACCACTGGGAAACCAAATAGAAGATGAGGAAAATTTGTCTTTATAGAAGTACTGTGGTTAATAAATGAAGAAGTAATTAAAGTTTGAATATCACCATTGTGAAATCACTAATGAACTAATGGGTCTAAGCATTGAGCAATAATGATTGATATCATCACCAAAAAAGAGAGGCATCTAGACAGGCTGTCCTCCTGAAGGAGGTCGGCAACATCATCTATGATATATTATTCTTGCTCCCCCAATTAAATCTAAATCAGATCAAGCCTCTAGATACAACTACCAATTCATTAGAAATAAAAAGAACAAAGGAACATCTAACCTAAACCATGAGGATTCAATCAGCAATATCCAGATTGTGAGAAACTCTACAGGAAAACATCTTGGTTTCTTTAGCAAATAAATTATGAGGAAGAAGAAAGATGGAGAGGATTCCTATAGTTTTTTTAATCCCAAAAGAAATATTAACTGAATGTAATATAAGCTTAATTTGGATCCTGATTCAAGCAATAGTGTGTGTATGTGTGTGTGTGTGTGTGTGTGTGTGTGTGTGTGTGTGTGTGTAATTGGATATTAGAACGCTGAACAGATATTTGATTATATTAAGAGAGTATGGCTCTACTTATATTTAAAAAATGATATTGTAGTTACATTATAACAATATTTAATGTCTTCCCTGGCAGGGTGGCTCAGTTGGTTGGAGTATCAATCCATACACCTAAAGGTTGCAGGTTCAATCCTAGATTGGGTGTGTACAGGAGGCAACAGATCAATGTTTCTCTCTCTCTCCCTTCCTCTCTCTTTAAAATCTATAAAAACATATCCTTGGGTGAGGATTTAAAAATATTTAATATCTTGCCTGGCCAGCATGGCTCAATGGTTGAGCATCAGCCTATGAACCAAGAGGTCATGGTTTGATTCCTGGTCAGGATGCAAGCCCAGGTTGCTGGCTGGATCCCCAATGTGGAGAATGCAGGAGGCAGCCAATCAATGATTCTCTCTCATCATTGATCTTCCTATCTCTCTCTCCCTCTCCCTTCCTCTTTGAAATCAATAAAAATATATATATTTGTTGTTGTTGTTGCTAATCTTCACCCAAGGATATATTTTTTTCATTAATTTTTAGGGAGTGTGGAAGAGAGAAGGAAAAAAAGAAATATCGATGTGAGAGAAACACATAGTTTGGTTGCCTCCTGCAGGAGCCCCGACCAGGACCCAGGCCAGGGAGGAGCCTGCAACCAAGGTACGTGCCCTTGACTGGAATCAAACTCAGGACGCTTTGGTCCACAGATTGACGCTCTATTCACTGAGCCAAACTGGCTAGGGCTAAAAATATATATTTTTTATTTTTTTTTCAATTCCTTTAGAGATACATAAGGAAACATTTATAGATTATCTCATACAAAGTTTGGGACTTGCTTTAACATAATATGGGAGAGCCCTGGCTGATGTGGCTCAGCTGCTTGGAGTGACACCCCATAAACAAAAGTGTAGAACATTTGATTCCTAGTCAGAGCACATGCCCACATTGTGAATTCCATCCCTGTTCACAGCATATGCAGGAGGCAGCCAGTAGATGTTTCTCTCTCTCTCTCTCTCTCTCTCTCTCTCTCTCTCTCTCTCTCTCTCTCTCTCTCTTTCTTTAAAATAAATTAAAATAATAATAATATGGGGGTGATGAAGTAGATGTGGCCAGAGATGCAAAAATACTGGTCCTGAGTTGATAATTATTGAAGCTAGGTATTGGATATGTAGTAGTTTAGCAAACTTTGGTCTATTTTGTATACTAGAGGCCTGGTGCATGAATTCATGCATGGGTGGGGTCTGGCTAGCCCGCCCTGATCAGGGCCAATGGGGCTGGGCCAGCTGGGGAGAGGAGCCATGGGCAGTTGGCGGGCCAGCCCCACCCCCTGGTCAAATTCCTGGTTTAACTCCTGGTCGAATTCCTGGTCAAGGGAACAATTTGCATATTAGCCTTTTATTATAAAGGATTTTTATTTTTCCATATTTTAAAAATACAGGTAGAGCTGTCAGAAGTTAATTGGTAGAGAGGAAGGTGGCAAAGAGGAAGTCCTTTCAGAATGGAATATTACTGTATGCAAGGAGGCTGCCACTGTTAGAAGGATCTGCCTCCAGGCATCTCCTGCTATTTGATCCTCAGGGGCATGAAAAGCCTTCCCTTATAGATCTTTAATGTCCTTATACAATTCCAACTCCCATCCTCAATGACCTCAAGCTTTTCAGCAGAACCCCTTATTCCTAAAACAATGAAGATAAACTTCTCTGAAAGTGCCTCTCCCCTCAGAAGAGAATCTGAAACACAGTTTAATGCTGCTATGAGTTTTTAATTATTCAATTGTAGGTTGATATAACTATGATAATGAATACTTTTATTATGTTTCTGGCCTGAGGCTTTAAGCACAAATCACAATTCTAAAATTCATATGTTCTTGCAGCCATATTTCTTTAGCATTTTAATAGTTTGCAGAGAATGTGCCAATCAAGGTTATTTGTTACAGCTCACACTAGAGATGACAGCAGTGGTAGTTTTATAGAAAAAGCCTTGAATGAGATATCAGAAGTTTGTATTGGATATGTAGTAGTTTAGCAAACTTTGGTCTATTAAATTTTCAACTTACTGTCTAGGTGAACTTGGGCAAGCATCTTGATCAATGTGAGCCTATGTTTTTTCATCTGTAACATGGGTATAATGAGCCTGACTGAAACAATTGTTTTTTTTTTTAATATATTTTATTGATATTTTACAGAGAGGAAGGGAGAGGGATAGAGAGTTAGAAACATCGATGAGAGAGAGACATCGATCAGCTGCCTCCTGCACACCTCCCACTGGGGATGTGCCCGCAACCAAGGTACATGCCCTTGACCGGAATCGAACCCGGGACCCTTCAGTCCGCAGGCCGACGCTCTATCCACTGAGCCAAACCGGTTTCGGCTGAAACAATTGTTTTAAGAATTAAGAACAAAATTGAATAATATGTGAACATACTTTCTAAACAGTAAAGACTTGTACTACTTTATACAAGTGAAAAATATACAAGAATGTGAAAATAGAAATTACTAGTATTTAATGTATAAAGACATACTGAGCTTTCACCATATACTTAGGCAGAACTCCTTATTCCTTATTTCTTAGAGCCTGCTTGTGTCTGCTATGTCTGTGGGAAACATAAGGGAGCCACCACATAGCCACAGTACATGACACAGAGGACCCTCAGCACATACTGTAACAGGATAGCAAGAAGCTAGGAGAATTCCTGGACAGGAGGCATAGGGAAACTGAGACAAGAAAGTTAAACAAGGCCAAAGAGTTTAGGCAACCTGTAGCCAGCTTGTAAATAGCAACCTTTATCTTTCCTAACCAAAGACACTTGAGAACAAATGGTTAATGCCTCTCCTTCCTAACCAAAGAATGCAGGAAAGGAGATGGAAAGGAGGAAGGAAAGAAGGGATAGTTTTATCTCACCCACTAAACAAAAAAGTCTCCCGTTTTGGGAAAGGGTGAAAGAGGGAGAGCATTGATCTCAGTCCTTAAATAGAAAAGCCAGAAGTCTTGGGACTTGTCAAGATAAAATCACCAAATGCTTCTCATAAATTTTGGGAAAGGCATAAAAAAGTAAAAGGGAGACCTTGAGATCTAGTCTGTACCAAGATATCTGGCAGAGGAATTTTAAAACCTGCAGACAGAAGAGTATAAAAGGCTAAAGTTCTACCAGGCGGGGCTCCTGAGATTAGCTGAGAGCCCATCTGTGCTTCATATGCCAGATGTAGATAGCTTTGCTTGCCTTGCTTCTTTGATAAATTTAATAGCTTTACTTCTTTAATAAATTGACTTTATTACAGCACAACTGTCCAATGTCACTTGTTTGAAGTCTTTCCTATGAGACTGACAAGAACCGAAGAGGAAACAGCCCTCTACCTCCAACTCAGGGGGCTGTCTGATAACAACTTTCTGGTGTTCCAGGTGCCTATAACAGTACTACACAAGAATGAACTGGCATGCTTTCCACTGCCCTTTCCTCCGTCCAAACTGTATTCAGCCTCTAATTTCAAGGGCCTCTGAATGTTACTGCATCCCATCGTCCAGACAGATCACACAAGTTCAGTGCATGGCCTCCTTCAGCTAGTGTCTTCCCTCAACCTATGTGTATTCATGATATCATCTGACAGCATCTTAGATGGTGATTTAAAATTACCCACATTTCAATTCCAGTTAGTTTTATAGACTTGAAACTCCTGCTCCATTTAGTAGAAATTGATCTTAGTATGGATCATAGATACATGATTTCTCCCTTAATTTTTAGAGATTGGCTATTACAGCAGGAGTGCTGTTAGTTTCTAGGTTTCTCTTACCATTTTCAGTTTCATCCAGGACTGAGAAGGTGTCTAGACAACAAGACCAAATATATTTCGCAGCCAAAGTCAATGGCAGATGGGATTATAGGTAAAATTGGACTAGTCCCAGTTGGGGCAAACAACTGGCACAAGAAATAGCAAAAGTGTGGCACAAGTAATAACACTGGTAAAAGTGAGAAAAGTTCAAAGAAGCCAGAAGCAGCAGGTCCAGTAGAAGCCCAGGATTCTGTTTACCCATAAAGAGAGTAGTGGGCAGTCGATTCAAGATGGTGACTGATGGGATGGCAAGCTGCAAGATAGTGTGTGAGTGAGAGCAAAAGGAGAGTGCGTGGACATGTGGGGAGTGTCTGTATTTGTGAGTGAGGGACAGTTATATTCCACAGGACTGTTGGGGACCAGCAGACCAGGCTCCCCTGGCTGGGCAGCCTCTACTACTGCTGAAATCTCTCCTGGAGCTGCCGGCTCTGCCACAGAGAACATGCCATCTTGACGGGGAGAGCAGCTGTGATCAGAATCCCAGCCTTACCTTCAACTGGGGAGACCTCAAATAACTCCTGGGACCCTACAACCACAATGCCCAGGGACCAGCTGCCTCAGCTGCACACCCATGAACACCGAGACTCCAGCCACCCCAGCCATGGGCACCTAATAAGTTTGCCAGGGGGAGACAAGGTGGAGGGGTAATACATGGACGGGTCCTGTGCCTTCTCACAGAGCAGATAGAAGGAACAGCTGAATCGAATAACACCCAACTGGAATTGGCAAATTAAACACAGCTGGTGAGGCAATCTGTGGACAGAAAGGTCAGAGATTGCCTATAGCAGTGGTTCTCAACCTTTCTAATGCCAGGACCCTTTAATACAGTTCCTCATGTTGTGGTGACCCCCAACCATAAAATTATTTTCGTTGCTACTTCATAACTGTAATTTTGCTGCTGTTAATGAATCATAATGTAAATATCTGTGTTTTCCGATAGTCTTAGGCTCTACAGCAGCAGTTCTCAACCTGTGGGTCACGACCCACAAGTTGAGAACCGCTAGCAGGGTCGCCTAAGACCATTGGAAAACACAGATATTTACATTATGATTCATAACAGTAGCAAAATTACAGTTATGAAGTAGCAACGAAAATAATTTTATGGTTGGGGGTCACCACAACATGAGGAACTGTATTAAAGGGTCGTGGCATTAGAAAGGTTGAGAACCACTGGCCTAGAGAGAGTCAACACAGTACAGAGAGCTACATAACCAGACACCCTGAGAGGAGCGAAATGGGGAGACAAAGAAACAGTTTCCATATGAAAGAAAAGGAGAAACAAGTGGAAAAGGAAGTAAATGAAATGGAGGCAAGCAATTTGTCAGAGAAAGAATTCAGAGCAATGGTGATAAGGATCCTGAAAAGGTTGGAAGACAAATTAAACAATATGTGTAAGAATCAAGAGAAAATGAAGAAGAACCAAGAGGAAATGAAAAATGACATTGCTGCAATAAAGAGCACAACAGAAAGCATCAACAGTAGACTAGAACAAGCGGAGGACCCATTCAGTGAGCTAGAAGACAAGGTAGGAAAAAGACCCAAGCAGAGCAGCAACAGGAAAATAAAACTTAAAAAGCAGGAGGAGAGCCTAAGAGAGCTTTGTGACAACATGAAATGAAACAATATCTGCATAATAGGGGTGCCAGAAGGAGAGGAAACTGAGCAAGGAATAGAACACCTGTTTGAAGAAATAATGGCAGAAAATTTCCCTGATATAGGGAAGAAAATATCACACAAATCCAAGAAGCTCACAGAGTCCCAAAAAAGATGAACCCCAAAAGACCAACACAAATACACATTATAATTAAATTGGCAAACACCAATGACAAAGTAAGAATCTTAAAGGCTGCCAGAGTGAAACAGAAAGTTACCTTCAAGGGATCTCCCATCAGACTATCAACTGATTTCTCAACAGAAACACATCAGGCCAGAAGGGAATGGAATGAAATATACAAAGTCATGCAAAGGAAGGGTCTGAATCCAAAAATACTGTACCCAGCAAGGCTATCAATCAAAGTTGAGGGAGAAATCAGGAGCTTCACAGACAAAAAAGGACTAAGGGAGTTTAATACCACCAAACAAGCAATGTCAGAAATGCTAACGGGTCTGCTGTAAAAAGAAGAAATAAGAAGCGAAGAAGGAACACAGGGGTAAAGAATAAAAATGACAACAAACAAGTACCTATCAATAATAACTTTAAATGTAAATGGATTAAATGCCCTAATCAAAAGACATAGGGTAGCTTAATGGATAAGAAAACATGACCCATATATCTGCTGTCTACAGGAGACCCACCTCAGAACAAAGGACTCACACAGACTGATGGTGAAGGGATGGAAAAAAGGTTTTTCAGGTGAATGAAATTTTTTTTAAAAAGCTGGGGTAGCAATACTTATATCAGACAAATTAGACCTCAAAGTTAAGGCCATAACAATAGATAAGGAAGGCCACTTCATAATACTAAAGGGATTGATACAAAAAGAGGATAAAACTCTGGTAAACATATATGCACCCAATACAGGAACACCCAAATATGTAAAAAAAACTTCTGGAGGATATCAAGGGAGAGATTGACAGCAATACAGTCATTGTAGGGGACTTTAATACCCCACTAACATCATTGGACAAATCCTCCAAACAAAAAAATCAGCATAGAAACATCAATTCTACATGACTCACTAGATTGGATGGCATTAATTGACATCTTCAGAACATTTCACCCCAAAGCCACAGAATATGCATTCTTCTCTGCCAGGAACCAGTTCCAGCATGTCATAATTACAAGAGTTTCATCAAAAGGTTGGTGAAGCTTGGGGGGCTCAACAAGGGCTGAGCCACATATATAGTTTACCTGTTGGAATGGCTAAAAAGCATCTCCCCCAAACTGAATAGGACGTTTCCCCAAACCTAAAGATTTGTATATATTATTGTTTGCTGCCAGACAGCTCAGGGCATCTTAATCTGCATGTTTTTGCCTCCTGTTGGCCAAACAACTGAACAACTGTAGGCTATTCCCCAATCTGACAATGCTTCTGTAAACCCTACCCTTTGAAACCGTACCCTTTGAAGTGTATTATCTCCACCTTGCCTTAGGACAAATTGTGTTAATAAATAGCAAGGGGTCCTGAGTCAAGAGGAAGTCTTTAACTCCTTTAGCTGAAGCTCCTCTGACCCCCCAATGCCTTTCAAAATTATCTTTCATCCTTGGACTCCTTATTGAATCTACACACAGCTCCTTTCTCTGGATTGCAGCACCCTTCGTAATGCTGGGACAAGAACCCTGGCATTAATGGCACCCAATGTGGGGCACCAATATTAATGGCAACCCGAACTGGGGCTGAACCCTTGCAACACCAAAATTAATGGCACACTTCTGGAGAAAGAAGAATTCGCCTGAGCGGAAACACTGATATGGTGGTAAAGTTAACTATGGGTAGAGCCCATGTCAGTTTCGGAACCCTGCGGATCCGTAAGTGCGTGAGTTATACTTTGTGTTTAAGTCAGATTATAATGGGGAATAATTTGGTCAATAGGCAAAATTATAAAGAAGTTGGAATATCTAAAGGTACTTTTTAAAATCAGGCTGAAAAAAGAGTGCTGTGGTCATCTTTAATGTGGTTTCTTGTTCAAATTAAAATTCTAATTTGTTTTGAGAATCTAAAATCTGTAATAAGAAATGAAACCCCACTGCCGAAACCGCCTCTGGTGCAGAGAAATTCAAATGTGGCAAGAGAGGGCAGAGCTATCAGCTCTCCTGCAGAAAAATTACTTAAAGCTTTGTTTAAAAATTACCAAAGAACATCTTATGATAACCAAATTTTGGCTAAGATAAGCTTAAATGCTAGTTATTACTTTGGAAAGCAAAAAAGGAAAAAACTTTAAAATCTGTTTTTATCTATTAAGCATGAAAAGAAATGCAGCCAGGTCTGTTACTGATGCTTCCCCCATGAGTCAAGCAGCTAGGCCAAAAACCTGTTTCGCTAGCCCAAAACAGTTTTTCCCCGTGGTGGCAAACTCTTTTTTTTTTTTTTTAAGAATTTTTGTGAGTTTATTTGAGCCAAACTGTGTTTTTTTAATTTTTTTAAATTTCTTTATTGATTAAGGTATCACATATTTGTCCTCATCCCCCCATTCCCATCCCAAATCCCTCCCCACACACGCTCCCACCCCCCCCCCGTTGTCCGTGACCACTGGTTAGGCTTATATGCATGCATACAAGTCTTTTGGTTGATTTCTCCCCCTTACCCCCACCCTCCCCTACCTTCCCTCTGAGGTTTGACAGTCTGATCGATGCTTCCCTGTCTCTGGGTCTGTTTTTGTTCATCAGTTTATGTTGTTCATTATTTCCCCTAGATGAGTGAGATCATGTGATACTAGAAATACAATTATAAGAACCGAAAATGAGACAAGCAATAATAGTTATGCTAAGAAGCAAATGAATCAGTCTGTAGTGAGTTTCTTTCTGGGCCAACAGTTCTTTTGAGTCCCAATTTCAATGTCAAACAGTTCCTTATGTGTACATGTCAGCAATGATATTTCAGTTCTGGATGGTGGACAAATGGTGGTAATGCAGGTCCGACCCTCTCTGGTTTGGTCCTGGGCAACCTGCAGGGATGCACAGCTGCTGACTGCTAGTATGGCAAGGCGTCGTCAGCATCTTCCATCTCTGGACTGTTTCTCTTCTGTCTTCATGGCTGGAGCAGTCCTGTCAATTCCTCTCTGTTGCAGGAATCTTAAAGAAAAACTGTGGCTCCTTTCAAATCAGGCTTCAAGCCGAAATTTCGCATGACAAAGATTGTGGTAATTTACATTTGAATAGACTAAACCTGTTTTGCCATCCAGAAACGTGGTTTTCCAGAGCCACTGGCAACTAAAAAGTAAAGTTTATATCAAATGATTAAAAAACTTATTCAATAATCTGAATTTGCCTCATAAAAAAATCTAGAGGACAGAATTGAATCTATTAATTGATTATGTCTTGTATTTTTGAAATTTATTCTTAAAAATATAAAGTGTTATTAATGATAGAAATGCTAAATATTTGACTTGCCAGCTCTAAAAGTTCAAGGTTCAAATTAAATTGAGAGAAATTATATAGTTGTGGTAACTAAATGCCTAAAGTATAGAAATTTATTTTTGAAGAAAATATAATGTGTTTTCTCAGATAATTAGGAATTCAAAATATGTTGTTTATTGGTCTGATTACATAGAGGATTAATTCTGTGATCTCAACCAAATTTTTAATACAAAAACTAGTTTAAATTTAATTTATATCTTAAGATAATTATAAAAAGTATTATAATCTTTAAATCATATATGGATATTTGTTTGATCATTTTTACAAGTTAAAATTTCAAGGCTTTAGCCAAGGTATAATTTTAAGACATTTTCAATGTTTTCAAGAAGTTATTCTCTCTTCTTAAAGGAAATATTTTTAAATTTAACCAATTTAATACTTCTCAAGTGCACATGGGTCATTTTCAAAGATAGACCACATATTGGAGCACAGGCAAAGTCTCTTCAAATTCAAGAAGATAGAAATCATATCAAGCATCTCAGATCACAATGGCATGAAATTAGAAATCAACTGAAATAAAAACAATGAAAGAAAGTCAAGCACCTGGAGGCTAAATAGTATGCTTTTAAACAATGATTGGGTTACCAAAGAGATCAAAGAAGAAATAAAAAGCATCATGGCAACAAATGACAATGAAAACAACAATCCAGCCCTAACTGGTTTGGCTCAGTGGATAGAGTGTTGGCCTGCAGACTGAAGGGTCCCATGTTCGATTCCGGTCAAGGGCATGTACCTTGGTTGCAGGCACATCCCCAGTAAAGGGTGTGCAGGAGGCAGCTGATGGATGTTTCTCTCTCATCGATGTTTCTAAATCTCTATCCGTTTCCCTTCCTCTCTGTAAAAATCAATAAAATATTTAAAAAAAGAAAACACAACAATCCAAAATCTATAGGACACAATGAAAGCAGTCTTGAGAAGGAAGTTCATAGCTCTACAGGCCTACCTCAAAAAACAACAACAAAAAAAATGGTAATAAATTATCTAACCCAAAAATTCAAATAGTTAGAAAGAGAACAACAAAAAAATCCCAGCGTAAGCAGAAAGTAGGAAATAATAAAGATCAGAGTGGAAATAAATGAGCTAGAGACAAAAAAATAAAAAATACAAAAGATCAATAAAACCAAGAGCTAGTTCTTTGAAAGGATAAACAAGATTGATGAACCTCTAGCCAGGCTCACCAAGAAGCAAAGAAAGAGGACCCAAATAAACAAAATCAGAAATGAAAGAGGTGAGGTAACAATGGATCCCACAGAAATACAAAGGATTATGAAAAAAATACTATGAACAACTCTATTCCAACAAAATGGATAACCTAGATGAAATGGACATATTTTTAGAAAAATACAAGTTCCCAAAACTCAATCAGGAAGAATAAAAAAATCTGAATAGGCCAATAACCACCAAAGATATTGAAGTAGTGATCAAAAATCTTCCAGCAAGCAAAAGCCCTGGTCCGGATGGCTTTACAGGGGAGTTCTACCAAGAATTCAAAGAAGCACTAAAACCTATCCTCCTCAGACTATTCCAAAAAATTCAAGATGAAGGCATACTTCCAAGCTATCCCAGCATGGTTTTTCATTTCTATTCACCAAGCTCTTTCTATGAAGCCAGCATTACCTTAATTCCCAATCCAGATAAAGACACCACAAAAAAAAAGAGAACTACATGCCAATATCCTTGATGAACATAGATGCTAAAATCCTCAACAAAATTCTAGCAAATCAGATCCAGCATTACATTAGAAAGATCATACACCATGACCAAGTAGGACTTATTCTGGGGATGCAAGGATGGTACAATATCTGCAAATAAATAAATGTGATACATCACATAGACAAATTGAGAGACAAAAATCACATAATCATATTAATCGATGCAGAAAAAGCATTTGACAAAATCCAGCACTCTTTCTTCATAAAAACTCTCAGCAAAGTGGGAATAGAGGGATCATACCTCAATATAACAACAGCCTTATATGAAAAACCTACAGCCAACATCATACTCAATGAGCAAAAACTAAACTCATTTCTCCTAAGAATGAGATCAAGACAGGGATGCCCACTTTTACCACTCCTATTTGACATAGTACTGGAAGTGCTAGCCATAGCGATCAGACAAGAAGAAATAAAAGGTATCCAAATTGGAAAAGAAGATGTAAAACTGTCCTTGTTCACAGATGACATGATATTGTACATAGAAAAACCCAAAGACTCCATCAACAAACTACTAGACCTAATAAATGAATTCAGCAATGTAGCAGGATACAAAATTAACACCCAGAAATCTATGGCCTTTTTATACACCAATAATGAACTCACAGAAAGAGAAACTAAAAAAAAAACAATTCCATTTACCATTGCAACAAAAAAATTAAGATACCTAGGAATAAACTTAACTAAGGAGGTAAAAGACCTATATGCGGAAAACTACAGGACATTGAAAAAAAGAGATAGAGGAAGACATAAACAAATTGGAGAACATACGATGTTTATGGATTGGTAGAATCAACATCATTAAAATGTCCACACTACCCAAAGAAATCTATAGATTCAATGCAATCCCTATTAAAATACTAATGGTATATTTCAAAGATCTAGAACAAACTTTTCAAAAATTCATCTGGAATAAAAAAAGATCCCAAATAGCCATGGAAATCCTGAGAAAGAAGAACAAAGTTGGAGGGATCACATACCAGATATCAAGCTATATTACCAAGCCACGGTTCTCAAAACTGCTTGGTACTGGCACAAGAACAGGCATATAGACCAATGGAATAGAACAGAGAACCCAGAAATCAACCCAAGCCATTATGCTCAATTAATATTTGGCAAAGGAGACAAGAGCATACAATGGAGTCATGGCAATCTCTTCAATAAATGGTGCTGGGAAATTTGGTCAGATACATGAAAAAAAATGAAACTAGACCACCAACTTACACCATACACAAAAACAAACTCAAAATAGCTAAAGGACTTAAATGTAAGATGGGAAACCATAAAAACCCTACAAGACTCCATAGGCAGCAAAATAGCAGACATATGTTGTAGCAATATCTTTACTGACACAGCTCCTAGGGCTATGGAGACTAAGGAGAAAATAAACAAAAGGGACTACATCAAAATAAAAAGCTTCTGCACAGCAAAAGAAACCATCAATAAAACAACAAGAATGCCCACTGAATTAGAGAACATATTTGCCCATAATATTTCAGATCAGGGTTTAATCTCCAAAATTTACAGAGAACTCATACAACTTAACAAAAGGGGGATAAACGATACAATCAAAAAATGGGCAAAGGATCTAAGTAGACATTTTTCAAAAGAGGACATATAGAAGGCCTAGAGACATGTGAAAACATACTCAAAGTCACTAATCATCTGAGAGATTCAAATCAAAACAGCAATGAGGTACCATCCCACACCTGTCAGAATGGCTATCACCAACAAATCAACAAAGGACAAGTGCTGGAGAGGATGTGGAGAAAAAGGAACCCTCCTGCACTGCTGGTGGGAATGCAGACTCGTGCAGCCACTATGGAAGACAGTATGGAGTTTCCTCAAAAAGTTAAAAATGGAACTCCCATTCTACCCAGTAATCCCACTTCTGGGAATATATCCTAAGAAACCAGAAACACCAATCAGAAAGTATATATGCACCCCTATGTTCATAGCAACACAACTCACCATAGCTAAAATTTGGAAACAACCTAAGTGCCCATCAGCAGATGAGTAGATTAAAAACCTGTGGTATAGCTACACAATGGAATACTACGCTGCTATAAAAAAGAAGGAACTTTTACCATTTGCAACAGCATGGATGGAACTGGAGAGCATTATGCTAAGTGAAATAAGTCAGTTGGAGAAAGATAAATATCACATGATCTCTTTCACATGTGGGATATAATGATCAATATAATCTGATGAACAAAAATAGATCCAGAGACAAATGGCAGGGGAAGTGGGGGTGGTTAGAGAGCAACCAAAGGACTTGTATGCATGCATATTAGCATAACTAATGGACACAGACACTGGAATGGTGGGGGCTTGTCTGGGGTAGGAATGGCTGGGGGGGGGTGGTTAATCGTGGAAAAAGGAGACATGTGTAAAACTTCAGACAATAAAAAAGGAGAGAGAGAGAGGTACAGGCAGATATTCAAATATCCTGGCTAGCTTTTGAAAGCTGCTTAGACCAAGGATGTGCTCTGACTGTTGCCTCTGAGCTTCACTATTACTCATTTAACAATCAGTTTTGATTGCCTCTGCTATGCTGGATCTCCACCCCAAGTCACTTTTAAAGCTGATGTTGGACCACATCTGGCTTGGCTTAGAGCTTCAAGATGCCTCAAAAATAAAATGATGCCCTAACCCAGTGGTCGGCAAACTGCAGCTCGCGAGCCACATGAGGCTCGCGAGCCGCGGTTTGCCACTCTGTTGACTAATGAGTTTACCGATGACTGCCCTCACCGTTTTGGCTCAGTGGATAGAGCATTGGCCTGCATACTGAAGTATCCCAGGTTCGACTCCGGTCAAGGGCATGTACCTTGGTTGTGGGCACATTCCCAGTAGGGGGTGTGCAAGAAGCAGTTGATCGATGTTTCTCTCTCATCGATGTTTCTAACTCTCTATACCTCTCCCTTCCACTCTGTAAAAAATCAATAAAATATATTTTCAAAAATAAATAAATAGGAGGAAAACCAAGATGGCGTCATAGGTAAGCACCTAAACTGCTGCCTCGCACAACAATTTCAAAATTACAACTAAAAGACAGAATGGACACCATACAGAACCACAGGAAAGCCGGCTGAGTGAAAATTCTACAACTAGAAGGAAAGAGAAAAGCTCACAGAGAATTGGAGGTACGGCAAAGGGTCTTTGTGCGCGCAGAGAGGAAGGGTGGCTGAGAGCCTGGATGACTTTCTCTGGCGGAAGGGGGAAGGAAGCCCCCGACTGCACTGAACCCCAGTTCTGACTGCACTGAACCCCAGTTCTGGGCGAGCCCCTGGGGACCCACGCTCTTACGGGGGGTGTCTGGACTCTCGGGCGGAGACTCGGGAGCCGGGGAAGGCGGAGGACTGAAACCGCGCGCGTGCCAGTACGCACAAAGGCTGCGGAGGTTGCCACAGGCTTTCCCTAGTGGAAGGGAGTCGGAGGTTCCTGACTGCACTGGGCCCCAGTTCTGACTGCACAGAACCCCGGTTCCAGGCGAGCCCCTGGGGACCCACGCTCTTGTGGGGGGAGTCTGAACTCTCGGGCGGAGACTCAGGAGCCAGGGAAGGTGGAGGTCTGAAGGCGCACATGTGCGCGCAAGCGTAAGGCTGACAGGAAGCCAAGACTGAGACTCCACCCCATCCAAGCTGAGCACAGAGGCTATTGCAATTTGGCAAGTCTAATCCTATAAGGCTGTCTCCAGCACCGAACTTCTCCCAGCATAGACACAGCTGATCCTTATAGCCAACTGGCCTGGAGGTCAATTCTTCCAAGTGATACCAACAACAATCAAGACATAATTACAACAAGGCTGTACACACAGTCCACAAAGGGGTGCACCAAGAGTGTCCACCTCAGGTTAACTGGGGAGGCAGACCCACTGGGCCATATTGGAAACTTAGCACACAAATCTACCTTACCAACTCAGGGAAGCAATGAAAATGCGGCGTCAAAGAATCAGATCACAAATGAAAGAAATGGAGGAAAGCAAACGACTGGATATAGAATTCAAAACCACGGTTATAAGGCTTTTTAAGAATATCCTAGAAAAGGCCAATAAATATAATGAGACCCTCGAAGATATGAAAAAGGACCAACTAGAAATTAAACATACACTGACTGAAATAAAAAATATTATACAGAGACCCAAAAACAGACAAGAGGAACACAAAAATCAAGTCAAAGAATTGAAATACAAAGAAGCAAAAAACACTCAACCGAAAAAGCAAAAAGCAAAAAAAAAAAATCCAAAAAGTTGAAGATAGTGTAAGAAGACTCTGGGACAACTTCAAGCGTACCAACATCAGAATTATGGGGGTGCCAGAAGAAGAGAGAGAGCAAGATACTGAAAACCTATTTGAAGAAATAATGACCGAAAACTTCCCCCACCTGGTGAAAGAAATAGACTTACAAGTCCAGGAAGCACACAGAACCCCAAACAAAAGGAATCCAAAGAGGACCACACCAAGACACATCATAATTAAAATGCCAAGAGCAAAACACAAAGAGAGAATATTAAAAGCAGCAAGAGAAAAACAGTTAATTACCTACAAGGGAGCACCCATACGACTGTCAGCTGATTTCTCAACAGAAACTATGCAGGCCAGACGGGAGTGGCAAGAAATTTTCAATGTGATGAATAGCAAGAACCTACAACCAAGATTACTCTACCCAGCAAAGCTATCATTCAGAATTGAAGGTCAGATAAAGAGCTTCGCAGATAAGAAAAAGCTGAAGGAGTTCATCACCACCAAACCAGTATTATATGAAATGCTGAAAGGTATTCTTAAAGAAGAGGAAGAAGAAAAAAGTAAAGAGAAAAATTATGAACAACAAATTCATATCTATCAACAAGTGAACCTAAAAATCAAGTGAATTAAAAACCTGAGGAACAGAATAATCTGGTGAATATAATAGAATCAGGGGCATAGAAAGGGAGTGGACTGATAATTCTCAGGGGGAAAGGGGTATGGGGGGGTTCATGAAGTAACTGGACAAAAATCATACACCTAAGGATGAGGACAGTGGGGGGGAGGTAAGGGCAGAAGGTGGGGTGGGAACTGGGTGGAGGGGAGCTATGGGGGGAAAAAGAAGAAATAATTGTAATAATCTGAATAAAGATTTATTTTAAATAAATAAATAAATAAAATGACCCAAAAAGGCATAAAACAAAAGGGCAAATATATCTAAAAATCTAAAGTAAACTGTATTGGTATTATTTCTAACAAAGTAGAGTTCAAAGCAACAAAATTAAGCAGGATAGAGTAAGATTTTAAATAAATAAAATATAAATCCACCCGAAGTAAATATAGTCATGAACCTAAACACACCAAACAATCTACCATAGAAATTTATAAAGCAAAAATTCTAGAATAAGTGAAGATGAAGCCAGAGAAATAGATTCGACTCACGTGGTGGAAGGCCTTGAATACTTCTATATCTGAAGGAATCTGTATCATCTAGGGGACAGGAAACCAAACAACCTCTCTGCTCTTTGGTTGTATGTTATATTTTTCTACTTGGCTGAAGCTTTGTCTGTAAGCAACATGAGGAAACTGCCCCTTACCCCCAGTGTCACCTATAGTGGACACAGAGGACACACAGTACATGCTTACTACTCTAAAATGAATGGGGATGATCTCCACAACCCTTTTTTTTCCATCCAAATTAGCCTTACTCTGGAAAACACAGATAAGAGTCCATTTGCTAGATCAAGCCTCTTAATACCCCAAGTCCACCATGGACTCTTCCTCCCACCTATAAGCCCCTAAATGATTAATAGTAGTACTTGTGGGAAATGAATCACACCCTACCTTCTGACCTATCCCTTTGCAAATTATCTATTTGAATTATTGTTAAAGTCTTGCCTTGCCATTTCACTTTTCACAAACTTATGTTTATCTCCCTAACTTAGCTATACAATTCAGAGGTCTGACATGGCCTGATTTCTTTACAGAGTGGTGTCACTGTCCTGCTGTAACAAATGCATACCTTCTCAGAGTGCTTTTTGAGGAAGAGGACTCTGGAGCAGTGGGTGGATGGGCCTGAGGGTCAAGAAACTTCCTCTGATTAGAGTTGCTACAGCCATCCAAGGTGGGGGTAAGGACATAGTATGTGCCTGTGCTACAGAATAGGCATAGAAAGGAATTCAATAGGAGTGAATTCTCTGGAAGAATCAGCAGAGCTGAATGGGCTTAGAGGACTAAGAAAAAGTCAAGGATATCTCCAGCTGAGCTATCCACCCCACCCCAAATTGCCTAGGGGCATTTCTTCTCTGGTGCTTGAACAAGGCCCTTCTAAGGTCAGGGGTGGGCAAACTTTTTGACTCGAGGGCCACAATGGGTTCTTAAACTGGACCGGAGGGCCGGAACAAAAGCATGGATGGAGTGTTTGTGTGAACTAATATAAATTCAAAGTAAACATCATTACATAAAAGGGTACGGTCTTTTTTTTTTATTTCAATAGTTTTATTCATTTCAAACATTTTAACAAGAAGAATGTAAACACTAATTATTATAATTTGAAACTTCAAAAAATGGAGGAATCATAGCACAATAACATACCTTATATTGAAGATGGCAAAGGCAAAATAAAATTGCCTAACAAAGGAAAGGTACAAAAGCCTTTCAAATTAAACTTAAATATAATAAAATAATTTAAAACTAAAACAAATAGAAAAGAACAAAATATGTAAACAGTAAATTAAACATTTTCTTTAGTGCAACTTCCAGATTATGCCCGGGACGTAGATGTAGATGGCAATGTAGACTGGGTTGAAAGGTTTTTGGTCTTTAAAACATCAACTTCAGTGGGAACAGTGTTGTTGGTCTCCTTTTAAGCTAATGCTCTGATACTGTGCTCTCCAGGGGCGTGTCTCCCTACATCACCAAGATAACGTGTCTATGCATTCCCAGGGTGATGTTGGGGGACGCGTCAGCGGGCATTACAAGGAGCCTCTGGAAGATTGAGAGGCTGTTCCTTCTACTGAATGGGCGGATATAAATCCGCCCACTCAGAAGAAGGAGCTGCGACTGTGTTTCCCCCCGACGTTGCCATGTTAACACTGCTGCTGGTGAAGGAGCGGAGGGGAGAGCAAGAGAACCCTCCACTCTTTCGGCTCTGCAGGCCGGATAGAACAGCCGAACGGGCTGGATCCGGCCCGCTGGCCATAGTTTGCCCACGGCTGTCCTAGGTGCTCCCCAGGCAAAAACAATGATTCTTTCCCAGATCATTCAGTTTGGATAGTTCCATGAAAGGCAGCTTGGAAAATGGAAAACCACAGGGACTTAGGAGTCAGAAAAACTGGGTTAGTAGCTTTGTAACCTTTGGCAAATTATTTCCCACCTCTGGGCTCAAGTATCCCTCTCTATAAAATGGCAATAAAATGGTAATACATTTTACGCAACAGGTTGTTGCCAGTGTTAAGTATCACTCATCATAAGCAGACACTCAAGAAGCAGAAATCTTTATTGTTACCACTCTATGTTGTAGTAAATTTAGTCAAAGAAAAGTCTAGAAAGGGAGGCAATCAACATAGGATTGCTGGGAGCCTACCCGGCCCAAAACACATCAGTACACACATCCATGGTCTCACAGACCTCCCAGGGCTTTCCTGAGGCCTGAGCAAATCCCCTCCCCATATACCTGTTGCAAAGGTGAGGCTCATAATTGCTCAAAATGTCCCCAAGAATACCCAGCAGAAGTTGAGCTTTCCTTCCTTCTAGGCAGACCTGGAGCCTGCATCTTATTCTAATACTGATTAACATCACTTGGAAAAATGCATGATTTTGTTCCTTGTTAATGTGCAGGGTATCCCTTGCTAGGTAGGAACAATTCAATGTGCAGCTGAATTTCAATCCTCCAGCCAATTCAATCTGCTTTCCTCTTGAAACCACAACCAGAGAATGTGCTTGAACTCTGCTAGGAGCCTGCTAGCACCACAGGACATCTTTGTGCAGGGATTCAAAGAATCAATAACCCAAGCCCCTTTTGTGTGTACAGTGCTTTCCAGTTTCTAAGGTACTTTCACAGCTATTATCACATTTAGTCCTCTGAATAACCCTGTGAACTAGAAATTAATAAACCCATTTTACAGAAGACTGTGGGATCATGGAGATAAAGCAATTCAACTAAGGTCTCTCTCACACACATACCCACACGCTAGTAGTTTTCAAGCTGAAATTCAAACAAGTCTGGACTCCACACTCCATAATCCTTCTACCCCAACCTGCTACCTCTTATTACGTCTTTCTTTCTTCTTAAATACCGAGAAAGCAATCTCCATCATTCTCTAATTTAGTCTCCTTTTCTTTAGCTCCTGCTCACCTAATGAGTTTTATGGCCACAGTCAAGCCAAGCCCTCAGGCCAGAAAGATGAAGATGCCTACAAGTAGTGACCCAGCAATTTCTGTTTTTTAACAGTTTAATTTCAAAGGAAAGGGACCTCACTTAACTAAATTTCTTTTTTTATTTTTTCTAGCTATTAAAGAAGTTGCATATCTAATAAATATTTAATAGGAATTCCCCTCCAGCTGAATTCAGGCCTCTCAGCAACTCATTACCATGTCTTAGAATAGTATTCTCATTGTCACTTGTTTAATTATGCTAAGAAAGAGTTGAATTGTATGGCTGTTGGGACTAGAAAGCATTAAATTCACTTGGCAAGACTTTGGATATCTCATTATGATCCTCATTTAGCACTTCTAATAGAGTTATTTTTTTTTCTCCAACACTGACTTGGAAAAGGCTTGCTCAGTGTAGCTAAGTGCTTTCCTAAGCCTTGCACAACTTTGCACTGTGCCAAAAAAGATCAGAAGTCACTTCACACATCATTTGCACTCCCAAGAACACCAGCTACCCAATGAGCAATAACATAAAATCTTAGAGAAACAGGTGGGGAAATTGGACTGAGACATTTTTC
Organism: Plecotus auritus; assembly: GCF_963455305.1. NCBI lineage: Eukaryota > Metazoa > Chordata > Mammalia > Chiroptera > Vespertilionidae > Plecotus > Plecotus auritus. The sequence goes on from NC_137784.1 coordinate 127,997,601, forward strand.
AGATCAGGCAGTATGGTCCCCTCTGATGTTTGAATCCCTTCTGCAGCAGTAGGATCCAGGGCTCATCCAGTCCCTGCTTGGATTTCTTCAATGTCAGGAAACTCACTTCTCCCTAAGGCAGCTGCCTCCCTCTTTAGAGCACCCAGTAAGTCCTTCATTGCTATGGTTATATTGTAAATCAGAAGATGCCTTAATCATTAAGCCAAATTTATTTGGAGTCCTGTTTCGCTAGCACTAGTGGGCCCAGAGGAAATCTCGCTTCTCAAATTCTGGGGCCCAATATGGTGGAAGTCTCCCTTATTTATATGTTTTTTAGCTCTTTGTTTTCCAAATTTGGAATGAGACTTCTGGACCTTCTGAGAAAAAGTCCTGTGTGCTGGGACAGGCTGTGAGACCATATCTCAAGGCCTGGCCTGGTGCCAGCACTGACAACTCTGTCTGGAGCATAGTTCATGGCCTCTCTGGAATGGGAGTAGTCTTATTTTTCCCTATTATTTAAGCAAGCAAATGTTTACAGAAGCCAGAATATCAGGGTTAAAATTTTAAACAGCAGTTTTTACCCAAGATGGATGTTACTATGCTTCACTTTCAGTCACTTGCCCTCTCCCTGCACTCTAGGTGCTCTGTTTGTTTTGATAAAGAAATCTCTCTCTTTTAGAAGAGCCTTTTTCAATGTGTAGTTTCCTCCATGGCCTCTCTAAATCTTCTCTCTCAGGTATGCATCCCTATTTCCTTCATTCTTCATATGACACAATTTCCAGTCCCTTCCTCATTCAAATAATGCTTTTCTATTTTCCTCACTATCTCCCTCCCTCCATTTCTCCCCTCTCTTACTTATTTTCTTCTTGAGGGCCTACCTTGCTGAGTAACAGCCACAGATTATGTACTTGGCATAGAGCAATGAGCACAGCAAATGTGGCCCCTGACCTCCTAGAGCTTAGAGTCTAGTACACAGACAAACAAGCACAGAAACATTTATACTAATAACACAGGCATTATGTGAGTGACAAGTGGAGGAGGAGCATCTGATATTTATAGAATGCTGACTCTATGCCCACTTTTTGCTAGGTATATTCCATGGGTTACATCACTTATTTCTCACAACAACCCCATTCTACAGAGGAGAAAACTGAGGCACACAAAAGTTAATTAATTTACCCATGATCACACGGTAAGTAGAAGATGAAGGATGTGAACCCATCAAATACACTGTAATTGGACTTTCTAATTCCGGAACCCAGATTTGGATTCAATACCCTAAGAGTCCTCTGACCAGTAAAGAAAGAGCACATTAGTTCCGTCCTCCTTCAGCACTCCATCTGAGAAATGGATGAAAGCAAAATACTGGATATAGAGTTCAAAACCATGGTTATAAGGTTACTCAAGAATCTTCTAGAAACCTCTCTAGTGAGACCTTCAAAGATCTTAGTGAGAATGCCAAAAAAATGGAAAAGGACCAGTCAGAAATTAAGCATACACTGACTAAAATAAAGAATAATATACAAAGATTCAACAGTAGACTAGAGGATCCCAAGAATCAAGTCAAAGATTTGAAGTATGAAGAAGAAAAAACACCCAACCAGAAGAGCAGAAAGAAAAATAATCCAAAAATATGAAGATAGTGTAAGAAGCCTCTGAGATAACTTCAAGCATACCAACATCTGAATTATGGGGGTGCCAGAAGAAGGGAGAGAGCAAGATATTGAAAATCTATTAGAAGAAATAATGACAGAAAACTTCCCCTACCTAGTGAAAGAAATAGACTTACAAGTCCAGGAAGCACAGAAAATCCCAAACAAGAGGAATCCAAAGAGGATCACACCAAGACACATCATAATTAAAATTCCAAGGGCAAAAGACAAAGATAGAATCTTAAAAGCAGCAAGAGAAAAACGGTTAGTTACCTACAATGGAGGGCCCATACGACTGTCAGCTGATTTCTCAACAGAAACTATGCAGGCCAGAAGGGAGTGGCAAGAAATATTCAAAGTGATGAATAGCAAGAACCTACAACCAAGATTACTCTACCCAGCAAAGCTATCATTTAGAATTGAAGGTCAGATAAAGAGTTTCACAGACAAGAAGAAGCTAAAGGAGTTCATCACCACCAAACCAGTATTACATGAAATGCTGAAGGGTATTCTTTAAGAAGAGGAAGAAGAAGAAAAAGGTAAAGATAAAAAATTACGAACAACAAAGTGACAACAAATACATATCTATCAACAAGTGAATCTAAAAATCAAATGAATAAAAAAATCTGATGAACAGAACAAACTGGTGAATGTAATAGAATCAGGGGCATGGAAAGGGAGCTGACTGACAATTCTTGGGGAGAAGGGCATGTGGGTGGTGTGGGAAGAGATTGGACAAAGAGCTTACACCTATGGATGAGGACAGTGGAGGGGGGGTAAGGGCAGAGGGTGGGGTGGGAACCGGGTGGAGGGGAGCTATGGGGGGAAAAAAGAGGACCATCTATAATAATCTGAACAATAAAGTTTTTTTTTTAAAAAAAGGGGCATGAATGGGGAGTGGGGGGCAATGGGGGAATAAGGACACATATGTAATACCTTAATCAATAAAGAAATTTTAAAAAAATAATAAAATAAAAATGTATGTAACCCTCTGATTTCCTACAGGAGGCTACTTCTCATATAAGGAGGATCAACTTGAAAACTGAAATGCACAGTCCCAGTTCTGCCACCAAGTTGCACCATGAGCTTGGGCAAGTCCTTTCCCCTTTGTGGGCCTCCACTTCTTGCATAAGGAGCAGTTTGAGCAAGCTAAGAGGAGGGTTAAAAAAATTAACATTTGTCCTCTCATCTTAAATTTTTCTGGCAGGGCTAATGATAAAATTAACAGGGGCAGATTAACAGAAGAAAAATCAAAGTTTTAATACATGTGTATGAGGAATTCACATAGGCATGCAAATTTCAAAGACAGTGAGGGAACATTGGGCATATATGACATTTTGAACAAAAGAGAAAATGGAGGGCGGGGAACCGGATATTAGATTTCAGAAGTGAGAAAGGGTGATTTACAGATAGTTGAGGAAGTGTGGAACATATGTGGCAAAAAAATCTTGCTAGGCAACTCAGAAACGGTGAGAGACAGGGGTATCTAGCTAACAGGCTTGAAGTCTGCCTAACTAATGCAAGGGTGAAAATTCGTAAAGTGGTCAAGCCAAGACTCCCTTTCTAAAGCAGGCTTCTCTGTCTGAGTCTCTTAGGCAAGAAGGAAGGAAGAGTCATAGGTTCTTTCTGACTCTTTTATTCTTTTGTTTCAAAACTTTGACTCCCTTCACCAACCTCTGTGAGCCTTTCTAGCTTTAGGATAAGATGGGTTTAAGGCAGGGGTGGGCAAATTTTTTGACTCGAGGGCCACAATGGGTTCTTAAACTGGACCGGAGGGCCGGAACAAAAGCATGGATGGAGTGTTTGTGTGAACTAATATAAATTCAAAGTAAAGGAGCGGAGGGGAGAGCAAGAGAACCCTCCGTTCTTTTGGCTCCGGGGGCCGGATAGAACAGCCGAATGGGCCCGATCCGGCCCGCGGGCCGTAGTTTGCCCACGGCTGGTTTAAGCTCATTCATTAACTGCTTGGTCTTCCAAGAATATCCTTGAGTGCCTAAGAGCCAATCCTTGCAAAAAAGGGTTGAATTGGGTTCTAGGAAAGAATGATTGAGGAGACAAAGGCAGCCATTGTAATGCAATATTTCAGCCTTCCTGATACTTCCTTTTTGCCCTATTACTAGCTGTTAGCAAGCCCAACCCCATATCCTGGGAAGCACCAGCACCACACAGCAAGCCAGAGGGAGGGATGTCCAACCTTAACCACAGGCTGCCTTCTAGCAACTTCAGGGCTTCTTCCCCCAATCATCAGCCAGATACCTGGGTTCTGAGATTAGAGCTCCTTCTATATGGCCTCTGACCAATTCCAGTGAAACATCTCTATATTCCTTGAAATAACAGATTTTCTTTGCAAGCATCACCACTCTTCCTTTCCTATTTTGTTTAAGGATAGGCAACAACCTCAGGAGTGGGTAATATTAACAATAGTTCTGTGTGTTTGGGGAAAGGTTTGTCTTTCCCTCTCGTCCACTCTCACTAAAAATCAATGGAAATACATCCTCGGGTGAGGATTAACAATAACAACAAACAAATGTACAGAAGACCTGAACAGACATTTCTCCAAAATGTACAAACAGAAGGCCAAGACACATATGAAAAAAATGCTCAAAGTCACTAATCATCCAAGAGATGCAGATTAAAACAACAATGAGGTATCACCTCACACCTGTCAGAATGGCTATCATCAACAAATCAACAAACAACAAGTGCTGGCGAGGATGTGGAGAAAAAGGAACCCTCGTGCACTGCTGGTGGCAATGCAGACTGGTGCAGCCACTGTGGAAAACAGTTTGGAGTTTAAAAATGGAACTCCCATTTGACCCAGTAATACCACTTCTAGGAATATATCCTAAGAAATCAGAAACACCAATCAGAAAGGATATATGCACCGCTATGTTCATAGCAGCACAATTTACAATGCTAAGATTTGGAAACAGCCCAATAAACACATAGTCTTAATAGACCTGTACATATGAAAAAAAGCCACTTTGCTTACAAGACACTTTCCACAGGCTTGCCTATCCCAACCTCGAGCTAACAAGGTGAGGATTGCAGGTGGCAGACTGGAGCTGGAAGGGCACAGCAGGGGAAGTCAGAGGCCTGGATTCCACTATGGATAGTTTCTCCATAAATTTGGCAACTTTGTGTTGCACATGACCTGTACCTTGATTATGCAGATGATCTTGGTAAACTCTTTTCACTTCTCTGAACTTCAGTGTCTATGTATGCAACATGGTTAAAACAGACTTGGCATAAAAAATAGAAAGGATTTTAATTAACAAATAACATAGAGCTCATAATGTGACAGACACTGTCTTAGACCCTTTTCAAATATTAACTCATTTAATTTTCATCACAGTCCTTTGATGTAGATATTGTTGTTATTATTATCTTGTTACAGAAGAGGAAACTAAGTAAGGCACAAAGATAAGTAATTTGCCCCAGGTCACATAGTTGGTGAGTAGTAGAACTGGAATTTGAACCCACCTAACATAGCTATAGAATCTTTACTCATAACCACTATGCTATGCTGAATAACAGTCTGTTTTCACAATCTGATTTATAGATCACTAATAGGCTTGGGTTCCACATCCAGTGTTCTTTCCCTTACTTGGCTTCACCTCCCACATACTCTGTATGCTCACTGAAGATCCTCTACAGAAAGTTGAACCTGGAAGAACCTGAAAATTTTCAAGGCTTCACTCAGACCAGAGTTAGTACTCCAGATGTTTGATGTTCCTATGTAGTCTTGTTATGCCCAGATTTCGTGATTCCCAAAGACCACGAGGGAGCCGAGTCCGATGCAAAAGCAAAGAGCCTTTTAATCGAGCTAGCTCGAGCTCAGTCCCACACACACACACCGGCGCAGCGGCGAGGTGGAGAGAGAGAGAGAGTCAGCCCCCAAACGCGCTGATTTATAGGGGGCCTGGGAGAGGTAGGAGGGGTGAGGTAGTGTGGTCTCTGCTGATTGGTCGGGATCAGGTTGCACATGGGGCAGGGTGCGGCTTACCTTCCCCTTGCATTTCTATTGGCTAATCCAAAAGTGTGGGTTGGGCTCTTGAAGAGGTTCTAGGGCAGGAACCTGACTCCACGAGGTGGAGGACATAGAACAAAAGGAACATGGAGTCTCCCCGCCCTTTCATTCCCCCCTTGTCTTGAAACTTACAGGCCCAATCATGGGTCGGTTTGTATTTCTACTGGACAACATTCCTGGGTCACGAGGGTACACCATCCCAAATTCCCTGCACTGATAAAATCGGAGTCCCCAAGTCTTCCCGGTGTCCCATCCAGTAGCCTTCCTTCCCCCTCCAGCATCAGGCAGGTTGAGCTCGCCGAAGCTTGAGCTTGAGCGGGTTGTGTTGATCTCGATCGATGCTCAATTTGGTGACGAAGTCTTCCCGGATCACAGATGGGTCCGCTGACCGGACGTGAGTGTGATGGACCCAGGTCGTGACACCGTCTACCTTGAGAGCGGTGGGGGTCGTCAGCACTACGACGTAGGGACCCTTCCATCATGGCTCAAGGGTCTCCCGGCGGTGTCTCTTCACGTAGACCCAGTCCCCGGGCTTATGCTGATGAGGAGTCGGGGCTGGGCAGGTCTCATAGATAGCACGGAGGCACGGCCAAATGTCCTCGTGCGCCCTCTGGAGCCCTCTCAAGGAAAGAAACAGTTCTTGACTTTCAAATTCTGTAAGAAATTCGGCTTTAAGGTTAGGGATAATAGGGGGTGGCCGGACAAACATGATCTCATAAGGAGTAAAACCCAGGTGTAGGGGGAGTTCCTAACCCGGTAAAGGAGAGCCACCCAGTCCCCGCCAGTCTCCATGGTCAATTTGGTCAGGGTCTCTTTTAGAGTTCTATTCATCCTTTCTACTTGCCCTGAGCTTTGGGGCCTATAAGCACAATGCAATTTCCAATTTGCCCCAATGGCCTTGGCCACTGCCTGCGTTACCTGTGAGACAAAAGCTGGTCCATTGTCTGACCCTATCTCAGGGGAAAAACCTTACCTGGGCAAGATGTCTTCCAGCATATACCATCACCCCGTCTCCTCCTTTGCTTGGGGAAGCTTCCTAATGTGCTGTAACTCCTCCAGGGAATATCCTGGATGAACTGGCAGAACTGGGTCTCCTGGGTCTGGGAGCTGTAAGGCCATGGTGGGGATCGGAGAAATGGCTACTGCCTTGGCCTCCTGGTCAGCCCTGCGGTTTCCTCTTGCCACTGGGTTGTCAGCCTTCTGGTGTCCTTGGCAGTGTATGATGGCCAATTTGGCAGGGAGCCATAAGGCTGAGAGTAAGTCGAGTATCTCCTGTTTATTCTTTATAGTCCGCCCCTCTGCTGTTAGTAGCCCTCTCTCTTGGTAGATTGCCCCATGAACATGAGCGGTGGCGAATGCATACCGGCTGTCTGTGTAGATGTTTAGCCGCTTTCCAGCTCCCAGTGTCAGGGCCTTGGTGAGGGCCACAAGCTCTGCTCTCTGGGCTGATGTCCCGGAGGGCAGAGCCTCTGCCCATACAGTGTCCGTTTCAGTGACTACAGCCGCACCCGCATACCTGCTCCTGTCCCGTACGAAGCTGCTTCCATCGGTGAACCAGGTGACGTCTGCATCTGGAAGGGGCTGGTCGGTCAGGTCCTTCCGGAGCCCATTCACTTGCTCTAGGATTCCCAGGTCCTCATGCAGGCCTCATCGAAGATGGTGGGTGAGTTCTTGAACCCGAGGCAACTGAGTCCACGTCAGTTGTCCGCTGTAGCCCTCTATTGGAGAGGCTTTTTGGTGAAGCTGGTACTCATCCTCCAGCCTTATGGTCAGGACCTGAATGGGGTGGCCCTTGCCTTCAGTAACCTGAGGCCCCCCCTTGTCTGAAAGTTATCTGAGCTCCGATCTTAGTGAGCAAGTCTCGTCCTAACAGTGGGTAGGGGCATTCTGGAATTACCATAAAAGAGTGGGATACCCAGCCCGTCCCTAAATCCACCGTTCTTCGGGTAGTCCATGAATACTAGCTCATACCAGTTGCCCCTTGTACCCAAGACTTCTTGTTAATTTTCCTTGAGGCGTACAGAGGACCGAGTGTTGCGCTCCGGTGTCGACAAGGAAGTCAATGGGGGTCCCCTCCACTTTAAGAGTTACCCTGGGCTCGGGGAGGGGATCCGAACCCCGACTCCCCTAATCACTCAGTTCATCTAGCTCCAGGAACTTCACTCGATCCGCTTCGCCTCCCTTTTTGCTGGCCCTTTTCGGACACTCTTGTTTCCAGCGCCCTATCTCACTACAGTAAGAACACTGATCTTTCTGCAGCTTCCGCCTCCCGCCCCGGGCGGTCCCCTTACCGTCCTCCTGGTTGCTGGTGAGTCGGCGGAGACGGCGGTTCCGTTCCTCTGAAGAGTCCGCGGTGGTGGCGAGCAGGATCTTAGCTAGGTCTCGGGTTTGTTTGCTGCTCGCAGCCGCCACAGCGTGAGCCTGCCTTTCTTCCGGGGGCTCCCTGTTATTATACACCTTCTCGGCTACCTCCAGTAGGTCCTTTAAACTCTTCTCCCCCAGCCTATCTACTTTTTGCAGTTTCTTTTTAATATCCGCAGCCGATTGGTTTACAAAGCTTATGATCACAGCTGCCTTGTTTTCAGGAGCTTCTGGATCCATGGGGGTGTAGGTGCGGTATGCCTCCATGATCCGTTCTAAAAAGACAGCTGGAGACTCATCCCTTTCCTGCTGAACACTTCCTACCTTGGCCAAATTAGTTGGCTTTCTAGCAGCCATTCGGAGACCCCCCCATTAGAGTCTGGTGGTAGACCCGGAGCCTCTCCTTACCTTCTGCCGTGTTGAAATCCCATTCAGGCCTAGTTAAGGGAAAAGAGACATCTATCTGGACCGGGTTGGTTGTTGGGTTCCCGTCCACGCCTGGAACCACTTTCCGGGCCTCATTGAGGATTCTTTCCCTCTCCTCAGTTGTGAACAGGACCTGTAAAAGCTGTTGGCAGTCATCCCACGTGGGCTGGTGGGTGAAAAGGACAGAATCTAACAGATCAATAAGCCCTGCTGGCTTCTCAGAGAACTTAGGATTCTGAGCCTTCCAGTTGTAAAGGTCACTAGTGGCAAAAGGCCAATAGTGATGGGGTTGATTGCCATCTGCATCTGGGAGCCCACCGTAACCGTAGCCGCTCCCGGAACTCCGCTCCCCATGGCGTCCGCTTCCCTTTGCATGGGAGGATCGCCCCCCCTATGGACTCCTAGGGGGCTGATATGAGGGAGGAAAGATTAGTTCCTCTTCAGTTCCCCCCTGAAAGACAGGGCAGAGGGGAGCTGATGGCGGGGTGAGGGCCTTCTTCTTCTTCACCTTCTCCGTTTCCTGCAAAGCAAGTATGGGTTTCGGCTCCGGGGGGCATGGGGACAGAAAGGGCTTAAGCCAGGAGGGTGGATCTTCCATGAGGTCCTGCCAAGTAATAATGTAAGGGAGTTGATCAGGATGTCCCTTCTTGGGCTGAGAGATGATGTCCCTCACCCGGTGGATGGTGGGGAGGTCGAAGGTCCCCTCCGGCGGCCACCCAACACTAAAAGTCGGCCATTCCCTAGAACAAAAAGTTTGCCACCGGCCCTTCCGGACCTCTACACTGAGGTTGCTAGCTCTTCCCTTAACCTCTTTGAAATGATCAACCATAATGCTTAAAGGAGTGGTTTGAGTCTGTCCCATGATGTCCATCAACAGAGTCCACAAAACAAAACAGAAAAACACAGACACAGACAAACAAAGAGCCCTTTAGACAAGCTTTCCAATGCGAATCGTTGGAACAAAAACTGACAAAACCGAAAGTGCGGACGACGGCCTCACGCCGATCGGTGGGAGCGACCCACCTCGTCCCAGAGGTTTGAGGGGAATACTCGTCCCTCCTGAAGGAGGATCAGGACGTCTCCCGATTCCTCCCGCCCGTGGTCCTCCGGTGCGTCCACCTAGACCGCTTCGGGCACTACCAGAGATTCAGAAATGAGCTCACACAAAAAAGAGACAAGGAACAGACAGACACCTACCGTGGCCAGTCAGACTCTACGGATCGGGGGTCCCTTGAGGTTCTTGGGGATCCCGGGCGAGCCCCCAAATGTTATGCCCAGATTTCGTGATTCCCAAAGACCACGAGGGAGCCGAGTCCGATGCAAAAGCAAAGAGCCTTTTAATCGAGCTAGCTCGAGCTCAGTCCCACACACACACACCGGCGCAGCGGCGAGGTGGAGAGAGAGAGAGAGAGTCAGCCCCCAAACGCGCTGATTTATAGGGGGCCTGGGAGAGGTAGGAGGGGTGAGGTAGTGTGGTCTCTGCTGATTGGTCGGGATCAGGTTGCACACGGGGCAGGGTGCGGCTTACCTTCCCCTTGCATTTCTATTGGCTAATCCAAAAGTGTGGGTTGGGCTCTTGAAGAGGTTCTAGGGCAGGAACCTGACTCCAGGAGGTGGAGGACATAGAACAAAAGGAACATGGAGTCTCCCCGCCCTTTCAGTCTCTTACTAGACTGGTTTCTGAGATCCACAATGTTGATCTTACTCAGAGCCATATATTCATTTATCATGACACTTTGATCAAGAGCTACTTCAGCAGCTGGAACTTTGGGCTGGAATTCATGGAGATAACATCTAGCTGGGGCCAGTCTTCTTTCAGGAGACCAGTGCAAGTCCCCTACCAGAAAAAAGCTCAAGGGTTCCTTCAGGTCCCACGACAGGAGCCTTTTCCTCTGTAGAATATGAGCCCAAGGTTCCAAGTGTCCCTGGTTTTTTTACAATAAATGTCTGTCTTGGGAGATTAACGAAATTAATTTCCTTTTCCCACATTTTATGTGGCCTACGTGGCTTACAAGTAGCTTTAATAGTAAGAAAATGAGTTGGAAACACCTTCTTGAAAGCAATGCAAAGCCCTGTCTGTCCTCTGCAAGGCATTTTCCAGAGCCTCTCTCCTTCTCCACCTCCCCTTCAGATAGCATGACTATAAAAAGCAGAGTGCTTTCTGTAAGAATCTGCAGCCTGGCAGATAATTCTCCTGAGACACAGACCAAGTAACTAGCCCAGAGTGCGCTCCTACCCCTCAAGCTTTAGAATATATTTCACAGCCTTCTCTGGATTCTCATATATAAATACATTAAGGAAATATAACTACTATAAAACTACAATGACATAGTTAAACAAAAATGCCTGGTGGTTTTATTCATTTTTTATCCTTCATCTCTGGGAAAGAGAAACATGGTACAGACATTTTAATGAGGGAGCCCCACCTTGGGAGCAGACAATGCTTACATTTTGGTCCACCTTTTCAGGACACGTGATTTTAATTTACAATGTCTTTATCACTAAGGTCATCTTTCTAAGATCACAAGGGCAAGGAGAAGTAAGCCAGCAACATAAAAAATAACTCGATGTCATGCTTTGTTTCAAGTCTAAAAGGAATCCACTCATGATCAGAAATTCCTCTTTGTGATGAAGGGCAGGACAAATACTAGGAAAGAAACAAATAGTTGTTAACAGGGAAGCTGAAAGAAGATGGCTAATAGTTGGTTAAATGTGGAAGTTAGTCTCTATCGATAAATAGCCCTATCAAATGTTCTTGAAGAAACATCAGTGCCGGCTCCTTGATGGCATTCAATCAGGAAAATAATGCATGGGGGACATCAATATTCATTGAGTTTATACAGAGCTGAGGAAATAATGCTAGATGCTTTCCTGTGTGCTACCCCATTTAAGCTGCAGAATATTCCTGCACAGGAGGTATTATCACCATTCACTGGGCAGATAAGGAAACCAAGATTCAGAAAGGAAGAAACTAACTGAGGGCCACCTTGGCTTTCTTTGGATCTGAGTTCCTTCAGCACATACTGCCTATCCATCTAACACCTTTACTTAATGAGCAAGAAAATGCTTACCAAGGTCCTTTTTAGTCTGATGCAGTGAATATTGTTGGTAGGTATTTTTTGAGTTTCAGCTATTCGGTTACAGGCTTCATTATTTTAATATTTTCCAGAAGTCACAGAATTGATCCTTATCCACTTCCATTACTCAGGAATATTTTTTTTTTACTAATAAATCTTTATTGTTCAGTTTATTACAGTTGTTCCTCTTTTTTCCCCCCATAGCTCCCCTCCACCCGGTTCCCACCCCACCCTCTGCGCTTACTGCCCCCCCAGACTGTCCTCATCCATAGGTGTACGATTTTGGTCCAGTCTCTTCCCACACCCCCCACACCCCTTTCCCCCCGAGAATTGTCAGTCCACTCCCTTTCTATGGCCCTGATCCTATTATATTCACCAGTTTATTCTGTTCATCAGGCTTTTTATTCACTTGATATTTAGATTCACTTGTTGATAGATATGTATTTGTTGTCACTTTGTTCATAGTTTTTAGTTTTTTTGTTTTTTTTCTGGAGTAGCATTCCGAAAAGGCTTTTTATTCATTTCTGTTACCCTACATATGCAGAACTGCCCTGATTCCTGATATGTTGAAACTTGGCTGCTCAGATTGTCTTTTTTTTTTTTAAATAAATCTTTATTGTTCAGATTATTACAGGTGTTCCTCTTTTTTTACCCCATAGCTCCCCTCCACCTGATTCCCCACCCCAACCCATGCCCTTACCCCCTGCCACTGTCTTCATCCATAGGTGTAAGATTTTTATCCAATCTCTTCGCGCACCCCTCACACCCCCTCCCCCTGAGAATTGTCAGTCCACACCCTTTCTATGTCCCTGATTCTATTATATTCACCAGTCCATTCTGTTCTTCAGATTTTTTATTCACTTGATTTTTAGATTCACTTGTTGGTAGGTATGTATTTGATGTCATTTTGTTGTTCATAATTTTTATCTTTACCTTTTTCTTCTTCTTCCTCTTCTTAAAGAATACCCTTCAGCATTTCATGTAATCCTAGTTTGGTGGTGATGAACTCCTTTAGCTTTTCCTTGTCTGTGAAGCTCTTTATCTGACCTTCAACTCTGAATGATAGCTTTGCTGGGTAGAGTAATCTTGGTTGTAGGTTCTTGCTGTTCATCACTTTGAATATTTCTTGCCACTCCCTTCTGGCCTGCATAGTTTCTGTTGAGAAATCAACTGACAGTCGTATGGGACCTCCCTTGTAGGTAACTAACTGTTTTTCTCTTGCTGCTTTCAAGATTCTCACTTTGTCTTTTGCCCTTGGCATTTTAATTATGATGTGTCTCGGTGTGGTCCTCTTTGGATTCCTCTTGTATGTGGTTCTGTGCGCTTCCTGATCTTGTAAGTCTATTTCTTTCACCAGGTAGGGAAAGTTTTCTGTCATTATTTCTTCTAATAGGTTTTCAATATTTTGCTCTCTCTCTTCTTCTGGTACCCCAAAAATTTGGATGTTGGTATGCTTAAAGTTGTCCCAGAGGCTCCTTACACTATCTTCATATTTTTGGATTCTTTTTTCTTTTTGTTTTTCTGGTTGGGTGTTTTTTGTTTCCTCATATTTCAGATCTTTGGTTTGATTCTTGGGGTATGTTGATCTACAGTTGAGTTTCTGTATATTCTTTATTTTAGACAGTGTATGCTTAATTTCTGACTTGTCCTTTTCCATTTTTTTGGCATTCTCATTAAGATCCTTAAAGGTCTCACTAAGTTCCTCAGCGGTTTTTAGAAGATTCTTGAGTAACCTTATAAATGTGGTTCTGAACTCTATGTCGTCCAGTAGTTTGCTTTCCTCTATTTCATTCATGATATGTTTCTTTGTCTCCGCATTTTGTTGCTTCCCTGTGTTGATGGAGTGGCTTTGTGTGGTAGGTGACCTATAGGGACCAGTAGCTCAGCCTCCCCAATCACCTGAGGTGGACGTTCTTGGTACACCCCTTTGTGGGCTGAGTGCAAAGTCTTGGTGTAGTTAAGCCTTGATTGCTGTTGGTACACTGGGAGGAATTGACCTCCAGGCCAATTGGCTGTGAGGACCCGCTGTGTCTATAATGGAAGAACTGTTGCACTGGAGACACGCTTATGGTGCAGGAATTGTTTCAGTGGGGCTTTGGTGCTCACTGAGTCTGACTCTTGAATGTGTCACTTATGGATGTGAGGAGTTGAAATCTGGTGTCTCACACTGACCACTAGGTACACTGGCTTCTGGATCTCCAATGGGGTGAAGGTCAGCTACTGTCTGAGGCCACCCAGTAGGAGCTACAGCGAGAACTACAGTTTTCTCCTCTTTGCTTGGGGTTTGGAGGTTTTGGAGCTGTCTGACCCTGGCTGCAAGTTTGCTAGGTTAAGCTGCGATAGGGAAGGCCATTCATATGCTAAAGCCGCTGCTTGGAGCTTGGGAGGGTTTGTAGGTTGTGCGGGGCAGGGTCTCAGGGCGTAATTAAGCTAGGGCATGGCAAACAGCTGGCTCTGCGACTCCAACCGGGTCCCCACATCCCGTGCCCCAGAGAAGTAAACAATTATTACTGCGTGCAGCCCTGCAAGCAAGCCACCCTCACTTTCCAACCCGATGTCAGAAAGTCAAGCTTATCCCCGTAGGAGTTTGGGTCCCCCGCATCTCCCCAGAAACTGGAGATTGGAGTAATCAGGAGCTTGTCTCCCTTCGTGTTTAAAAAAGCAGCGCTCGAGGATTCAGAAAAATGGTGGTGGAATAGACAGACGTGTTCCAAGCCTTGTCCCGGAGCAGAAAGAAAGAACAGCTGAGGGTCGCACGAGGAGTGTTTGTTGGCAAGTTGGGGGACAGCTGAACTCCAGAATAAGGTGGGGGACTGCTAGACGGGGTTCCCTTGACTGGGCAACCCCACTGCGGCTGGGTCCCCTCCCAGAGCTGCGGGCTTGGACTCGGAGTCTGCGCCATCTTGAACCGGAAAGTGGGAAAGTGGAGCTTATTGGGAGCCTGAGAATCCACAACTGCGGCACACACGGAACAGCTGCGAGCCCCAGAACATCGCTCCCCAATTGGCGCAAACACACGGGTTCAGAGGAGTTCTACACTCCACCACGGAAAGGTCAGATTTCGCCTGGGATAAGGTGAGGTCTCTGGTCCCGGCAGGAGAAAGGAACGCGCGTTTTGCGGGAGCTGGAGGACCAGGGAAGCCTGTGCCTAGAAAAATCCCTGGCTGTTGGGGCTGGCGTGATCTGTGAATGTGGAAGGGGGTCCGCAGAGCTGCTAACAGAAGGGCTCTCTAAAAAGCAACCCATTTTGATCTGAAGTGCAGGGACACCCTAAGAATTTCAGGGGTGTGCCGGCTCCCTAGACTTACGCGCAGCCCCGGAGTTCGCACACTTGGGCTTTTTCCTCTTCACATCCTTGCTTCTGATTACTAAGCCCAATACATAGGATCACCCAGTTGGGGACACCCTGGGAGACTGCAGGGGAAAGTTGTTTTTCTGGAACCTGGGGGTCAGAGCGGGGAGTGACCATCAGAGAGCCAGCTCTGAGGCAGCCCACTCCCACAAACCAGTAGTGAGTGCCACAGGAAAAGAAGGCTCTAACACTGCCTAGAGAGGCCATAGATAGACCAGGAAGTCAATCCAGAAACACTGCCACCCAGGGGCTGAATCACAAATTAACTCTTGTGTAATCAAAAATAAAGGAATATGAGAAATTAAGACACACCACCTGCTTAAATTCAGGACTGGCTTACAACACTGAAGAGCAGTGGAACGCAGGGAACTGCAATACTGTCTGGACTGAGAAACAGGCGTGCCAAACAGAACAACAGAGGAAGTGAATGACCTTCACTACTCCACATTTTATTTTTATTTTTTATTTTTTTATTTTAATTTTTTGCATCTTTTACTCAAGAAACTAATTTTTTTCTTTTTTCTTTTTTCCTCACTTGATTTTACCTATTTAATCATTACATTTTTATTTTCAATCCATATTATTACTACTGCTATTTTATCTTTTTTTTTTTAAGTGTCATTTTTTTTCTCTTCATTTTATTTTGGGATTAGTGTTCTACATTCTATTTTTATCTTTCCTTTAGCATCATTTTACTCTATCTCAACTCTACCTTTATGCCATCACTCTCTTCCTAACCTTCCCCTTTTCGGTGTCCTGTTTATCTTACCCCTTTCCTGCTTTAGATTTTCCCTATTCTTTCTGTTTACCCCTTGTTAACATTTCACCCTACTGACATATCTAATCACAAATCCCCTGCTCCAAGTCAATACACACCTCTCTCTTCGCTGTCTTAACTATTCAAAAAATTGTTTTTCTCTCTGTCCTTTTGTTGTTGTTCGCTTGAATGTAGATTATATCAAATTTTTATGCTTTTTTGTGAGATTGTTTTGCTTATTCTTCTTTTGTTTATTTTTTTGTTTGTTTAGTGCTTCTGCTTTCCCTTGCCTCACTCAATATTAGTTGGTGTTGTAGTTTGTATTAATCCCCAGGTACTTGTTGCTGGCATTTGCTGGGATTAGCGATTGTTCTATTGGAGTTTTATCCACAATATATATAGTCTGTTCCCCTTTCTCTCTTAGTCTCTTTCTTGTCTCTCTTACTTTTTTTTTTTTTTCTTTCCATTTTCCCAATTTCATTTTGACACTCCTTTTTTTTTCTTATTTCTTTCTTTTTCCTCTTCTTCTTTCTCTCCTATCCCCTAATTTGCCTTTCTCTGGTGGGCACCTTTATTAGAGGTTATTAATATTGTGAATACATTTCTGTTCAGGGCCTTGTGTGTTGTACCTGGTAGTGCTGTATTTTGTGCCTTTAAATCAACTCAGGAGAGAGAGAACTACATAACTAGACACCCAGAGAAGAGAGACCATGGGGAGACAAATACACAGCCCACATATGAAAGAAAAGCAGGCATCACCAGAAAAGGAAGTAAACGAAATGGAGGCAAGCAACCTTCCAGAGAAAGAATTCAGAGAAATGGTCATAAGGTGGCTGAAAAGAATGGAAGACAAATTCGACAATATGAGCAAGAACCAAGAGGAAATGAAGAAGAACCAAGAAGAAATGAAAAATGACATTGTTGCTGTAAAGAACTCAATAGAAAGCATCAAGAGTAGCCAAAACCGGTTTGGCTCAGTGGATAGAGCGTCAGCCTGCGGACTGAAGGGTCCCGGGTTCGATTCCGGTCAAGGGCATGTACCTTGGTTGCGGGCACATCCCCAGTGGGAGGTGTGCAGGAGGCAGCTGATCGATGTTTCTCTCTCATCAATGTTTCTAGCTCTCTATCCCTCTCCCTTCCTCTCTGTAAAATATCAATAAAATATATATATATTTAAAAAAAGAAAGCATCAAGAGTAGACTAGAAGAAGCAGAGGACCACATCAGTGAGCTAGAAGACAAGATGGGAAAAAATACCCAAGTAGAGCAACTTCTAGAAAAAAAAATTAAAAGGCAGGAGGAGAGCCTAAGGGAACTTTGGGACAACACGAAACAAAACAACATCCGCATAATAGGGGTTCCAGAAGGAAAGGAAGCTGAGCAAGGAATAGAAAACCTCTTTGAAGAAATAATGACAGAAAATTTCCCTGATATAGGGAAGAAAAAACCCACACAAATCCAAGAAGCTCACAGAGTCCCAAGCAAAATGAACCCCAAAAGACCGATGCCAAGGCACATTATAATTAAATTGGCAAACACCAACGACAAAGTAAGAATCTTCAAAGCGGCAAGAGAGAGACAGAAAGTTACATACAAAGGAACCCCCATCAGACTAGCAACTGATTTCTCAACAGAAACTCATCAGGCCAGAAGGGAATGGAATGAAATACACAAAGTCATGCAAAGGAAAAGTCTGAATCCAAGAATACTGTACCCTGCAAGGCTGTCAATCAAAATTGAAGGTGAAATCAGGAGCTTCACAGACAAAAAAGGACTAAGGGAATTTATTACCACCAAACCAGCAATGCAAGAAATGCTAAAGGGTCTGCTGTAAAAAAAAAAAAAAAAAAAAAAAAAAGAAATAGGAAGCGAAGAAGGAACACAGGGGTAAAGAATAGGAATGACGACAAATAAGTACCTATCAATAATAACTCTAAATGTAAATGGATTAAATGCCCCAATCAAAAGACATAGGGTAACGGATTGGATAAGAAAACACGACCCATATATCTGCTGTCTACAAGAATCCCACCTCAGAAAAAAAGACGCACACAGACTGAGGGTGAAGGGATGGAAAAAGGTTGTCCAGGCAAATGGAACTGAAAAAAAAAGCTGGGGAAGCAATACTTATATCTGAAAAATTAGATCTCAAAATGAAGGACATAACAAGAAATAAGGAAGGCCACTTCATAATACTAAAGGGAGCAATCCAACAATAAGAAATGACTCTGGTAAACATATACACACCCAATACAGGAGCACCCAAATACATAAAAAAAACTCCTGGAGGATATCAAGGGAGAGATTGACAGCAATACAATCATAGTAGGAGACTTTAATACCCCACTATCACCATTGGACAAATCCTCTAAACAAAAAATCAGCAAAGAAACATCAATCCTAAATGACTCACTAGACCAGATGGAATTAATTGACATCTTCAGAACATTTCACCCCAAAGCCACAGAATATACATTCTTCTCAAGTGCACATGGGTCATTTTCAAAGATAGACCATATGTTGGGACATAGGCAAAGTCTCTTCAAATTCAAGAAGATAGAAATCATATCAAGCATCTTCTCAGACCACAGCGGCATAAAACTGGAAATCAACTACAATAAAAACAACCCAAAGAAATCAAACACATGGAGACTAAACAGCATGCTATTAAACCATGACTGGGTTACCAGAGAGATCAAAGAAGAAATAAAAAACATCATGGCAACAAATGACAATGAAAACACTACAATCCAAAATCTATGGGACACAGCGAAAGCAGTCTTGAGAGGGAAGTTCATAGCTCTACAAGCCTACTGCAAAAAATAAAAAAGCAGCGCTCCCAGTCGCCTGCCTCCAGCCCGATTCCCGTGCCTCCGTACCTAAGCTTTTCAGTGCTTGTACACGTGTCAATGCTCTTTTCTCTTCCCTTCTAGTTGTAGAAATTCCACTCAGCCAGCTTTCCAGTGGTTCTGGGTGATAGACGTTTTGTCTTTTAGTTATAGTTTTGAAATTGTTGTGCGAGGCAGCAGTTGAGGTGTTTACCTACACCACCATCTTGGATCCTCCCTGTTCATAGTTTTTGTCTTTACCTTTTTCTTCTTCCTCTTCTTAAAGAATACCCTTCAGCATTTCATATAATACTGGTTTGGTGGTGATGAATTCCTTTAGCTTTTTCTTATCTGAGAAGCTCTTTATCTGACCTTCAATTCTAAATGGTAGCTTTGCTGGGTAGAGTAATCTTGGTTGTAGGTTCTTGCTATTCATCACTTTGAATATTTCTTGCCACTCCCTTCTGTCCTGCATTGTTTCTGTTGAGAAATCAGCTGACAGTCGTATGGGCCCTCCATTGTAAGTAACTAACTGTTTTTCTCTTGCTGCTTTTAAGATTCTATCTTTGTCTTTTGCCCTTGGCATTTTAATTATGATGTGTCTTGGTGTGGTCCTCTTTGGATTCCTCTTGTTTGGGGTTCTCTGTGCTTGTTGGACTTGTAAGTCTATTTCTTTCACCAGGTAGGGGAAGTTTTATGTCATTATTTCTTCAAATAGGTTTTCAGTATCTTGCTCTCTCTCTTCTTCTGGCACCCCCATAATTCGGATATTGGTATGCTTGAAGTTGTCCCAGAGGCTCCTTCCACTATCTTCATATTTTTGGATTCTTTTTTTCTTTTTGCTTTTCCGGTTGGGTGTTTTTTGCTTCTTCATATTTCAAATCTTTGACTTGATTCTTGGGATCTTCTAGTCTCCTGTTGGATCTCTGTATATTATTCTTTATTTCAGTCAGTGTATGCTTAATTTCTAGTTGGTCCTTTTTCATATCCTCAAGGGTATCACTAAATTTATCAGCGGTTTCTAGAAGATTCTTGAGTAACCTTATAACTGTGGTTTTGAACTCTATATCAAGTAGTTTGCTTTCCTCCATTTATTTCATTTGTGACCTGTTTCTTTGTCTCTGCATTTTGGCTACTTCCCTGTGTTGATAGAGTGGCTTTGTGTGCGAGGTGTCCTATAGGGCCCAGTGGCTCAGCCTCCCTAATTACCTGAGGTGGACACTCTTGGTGCACCCCTGTGCGGGTTTGTGTGCACAGTCTTGTTGTAGTTAAGCCTTGATTGTTGTTGGTATCACTGGGAGAAATTGACCTCCAGGCCAATTGGCTGTGAAGATCAGTTGTGTCTATGATGAGAGAACTTCTGTGCTGAAGACACCCTTATGGGCAAGACTTGCTTCAGTGGGCTTTGGTGTTCACTGTGTCTGCTCCCTGAGTGTGTCTCTTATGGATCTGAAGAGTTGTAGTCTAGATGGTCTCTCTCTGACCACTAGGTACATTGGCTCTTGGATCTCCAAGGAGAGAGGCCACCCAGCAGGAGCTACAGAGAGATCTGCTGATTCCTTCTCTTTGTTTGGGGTTTGGAGGTGCCCAGATGAGGCACAGCTGTGAAGCAATGCAAGCTGCTGTCAAGCCTTGGGTCTTCTTTTGGAGGCTCTGGGGCTCTTTGACCCAGCTGCAGTATGTTAGGTTTCAGATTGCAAAGGGCCAGGCCATTCATATGCAAAAGCCTCTGTGCACAGCTTGGGTGGGGCAGGGTCTCAGGGAATCACCAGGGTGAAGCAAACAGCAATGACTAACCATCAGCCCTGCCTGGAAGAGGTCTTGTGTCTCTGTGTCCCATGGCACCATGCAGGAACAATAATCGCTGCAAGCACCTCTGAGAGAAAGCTGCCCTTGAGTTCCACCTGATGCCAGACAGTCCAGTTTCTCCCCGTATGAGTCTGGGTCCCCAGATTCCCACCCGGAACTGGAGTTCAGAGCAGTTGGGAGCTTGTGTCTCCCTCACGATTGAAAAAGACAACAGCATACTCAGTTGCCAGCCCTTTCCACACGCGTGTGTCTTCGTACCTCTGCACTTCACGTCTGCACCTCCGCCCCTCCTCCAACTCTCAGTGTGCTTTTCTCTTTGCTTCTAGTTGTAGAATTTCCACTCAGCCAGCCTTCCCGTAGTTCTGGATGATACCCATTTTGTCTTTTAGTTGTAGTTTTGAAGTGGTTGTGCGAGGCAGCAAGTTCAGGTGTCACCTATGCTGCCATCTTGGTTTCTCTACTCAGGAATCTTTTGATTGCAAGAGATAGAAACCAAATTCAATCTATTCTAAGCCTTCCCCCCAAAAAAACCCACACTTTAGATTTTAAAAAAATTCAAGGCCTAAAAAGGACAAGAATCCTAAGAAACAACAGGAAGTAGGGATTCAAATACCATCAGCTAGCTCACCTATGAACATATACACATTCACTTATGAATTCTCTCTCTCTATATATATATGTGTGTGAGTGAGTGTGTGTGTGTCTGTGTGTGTGTGTGTGTGTGCACGCGCGCATGCCAGAACCTTACAAAGTACAGCTTCAGGTCTTACTCTCTTAAGGTCAAGTTCAAAACTCTTACAGAAGGGGGTTCATCCAGCTTCAGATAATGTCTCCACCTCTAAACCAAACAATGGTGGCTAAAGGGCATGAGACAGGTAATCCTATTAAAGACTATATACCAGTTTATAGATTAGCAATTCCTTAAAATTGCCCACCCTTTTTCAATTAGCTACCATGGGAAACAGTCAGGTTGTATTAAATATGTCTAGCCATGGACTGTACCTTAAGCTGGGGCTGAAGGTGAGCCAGGTACTATAGGAGACATATCTAAACCCTACTCAGAATCTAGATAGGTTTATAGAAGCCCTTAGATGTAGCATTCAAGTCCCTAATGCCACAGGTAAGGGTCACAATCCCGAAAAGTTGTATAATAGACAATTGTCGTACACTCTTCACCTTGAGCCTCTCTTCTCAAGAAATCTTACTCAAGTTCTGGATGGCTGATAATCCTGCCACAACCATCCAAGGATCATTAAAGAAAAACATTCTTAGAGGAAGAACTTGTGATGAAAGATTAGCATTGAGTCCTATTCATCAGCTATCTTATTTAATTTCAGTTCATTTCTCCATATCCATAGAGACTATACAGAATGGGGCAAAAGTAAGTTTACAGTTATGAGTACATGAGTTTTTCTTGTATTATTATTTATTAATTATTGTATTGTGTTCCATACAAACAACTGTAAACCTACTTTTGTCCCACCATGTCTATTGCCTGCTACATTTGGCCTCCATTTTTTTAATGTGACTAGGAAAAAATTTGTGTCCATATTTGTTTTACCTGCAATGAAGATAAAAAGTCAATTTAATGTTCATTGTTATCTCATCTCAGACTCCTAGATTTTTTTTTCCTTCCCTCATTATCAAAGATTGCAAACCAGTGGCCTGCTGACCAACTTTGGTTGGCAGGCCTGCCTTATATGGCATGTAGTGTTTTTAAAAATCTGGATTACATGCCAACATTTAAAATTTAGAATATTTATACATTGATATGCAAGTTTTTATCTTCTCATTTAAATTATGGAGACCCTATCACACCTGGTCTGCAGTCCCTCCTGGCAACAATCAGCCAAAGCTGAGTATGGCTGCCCCTTCATGGAGCATTTGCTCTTCAGGTGACCATCTATTGTCTTAAACCCAAGTTTACTTATTACCTTCACTCATTATCTGTCTGGCCTCATAGGCCTTTGAGACCTCTGCCTTCAGTGTTTTTTTTTACTTCTATTGTTAGTACCAAGACTGGTGTATTTATCTTCCACCAGATTGGATTCTATAATAATAAAAGCATAATATGCTAATTAGACTGGACAGCCCAACGACCTTCCAGACATCCTTCCAGACAAAGCTGCCGCAGCGGGGGCTGAGGCAGAGGTGGTCAGGGGTGATCAGGCAGGCAAACAAGTAGTTAGGGGCAATCAGGAAGGCAGGCAGAGTGATTAGGGGTGATCAGGAAGGCAGGCAGAGTGGTTAGGGGTGATTAGGAAGGCAGGTGACTGGTTAGGGGTGATCAGGCAGGCAGAGGGGTTAGGGGTGATCAGGCAGGCATGCAAGCAGTTAGGGGTGATCAGGCAGGCAGACAAGTGGTTAGGGGTGATCAGGTAGGCAGGTGAACAGTTAGGGGCAATCCGGTGGGCAGGCGAGCGGTTAGGAGCCAGTGGTCCCAGATTGTGAGAGGGATGTCTGACTGCCAGTCATCCCTTGAGGGGTCCAGGATTGTGAGAGGGTGCAGGCCGGGCTCAGGGACCCCCCTCCCATGCACGAATTTCATGCACCGGGCCTCTAGTAAGTTATAAAACATTATTTTTTTAAAAGAGATCAACATAAAACCTTTAATAGCATTATAATATATTTGAGATAAAGTCCATACTATTGACATAACATTCCAGTCTCTTCATGATCTATCTCCAAACTGTGTATTCAGACCATGGCCCACTATGCTCTACCATGTGTGCTCTGCAACAGCCATACCCAGCCACTCTTCATTTCATAGACATACCATTGTAATTTCCTACCTCTGTCACAGCACATGTTCCCTCTGCCTAGAATGTCCTTTGCCTGGCTAGCCAATTCCTATGACCCCTATACAGCCCAGATGCAATATTGTTTACTCTTCAAGCCTTTCTAATCATATGCCTTCCCAGGGCCACCTGCTACCCCATGCAGTGTCTTAGTGACAATTAAAAAAATGTGACCCTTCCCCAAGACACATTCTTCCATCTGCTAGAAAAGTATCTTAATAAATATATACATTTTGATGCCTAGAGTGTGGATGATTTCTACTTAGATTTGTCACCCCTATGCAGTACATGACCTGAACAGCTGTACTTAGCAGCCTTCCTCCTGTCAGGGCAGAATTAATAAATCTTCTGTGTTCTCATAGTAATGCTTCATACCTCTATCATGGAGTAGGAAACATTATAGTATAATGGACTGCCCATGTCTGTCATCCCTATAGACAGGTCATAAGTTCTCAGAGGGCAGGAACCACATCTTGATGATTTTTATATTCCCAGAACAAATGGAAAGCAGTTCACAATGGGCATCAAGTCAGTTTGTCAACTATTAAATTGTGAACATCTGGAAGCTGGATAAAGTAGATGAAAAATAGCAAAATCAGATTGTCCAAAAGTGTTACTAGAGGGGCTAGAGGGTTCAGCTGATACCAGCTCACAGGCAGAGGGCCCCAGAGAACCCCTTAAAAGCAACTGGTTTTGAATTGTTGGGAACAATATTAGACTTGGAGTTCTACAATGTCATTAAAAGAAAAATCAAGACAGAACTAAAATATGTTGTGTTATTCCATTATCAAAATGGACTTTTCTTTATATTTTTCTGATTCCTAACCCAATAAAATAGCTTCAGCCTGAGAGCCATCTTACTTAAATAAAAACATGATTTAACAAAATGATATTTTATAAGCTTTAAACCAAGCAAATATTTGGCATAAAATGGAAAGGAGGAAAAGGAGAGGAAAGAAAGAGAAAACAAAAGAGGGCTGCTTCTGGGGGTACACATGGGCCCATTTAGAGTTGTCCAAGGGATGAATTAGGAGAAAGAGGTCAAGCAGATATAAAGTAGGAGACCAGGAAAAACACAGGAGGCAGTACAATAAAGGCAGTAAGCTTTGCTCAACAGAGATGACAGCAGGCCCAGGGAGAGTTCTGTGAGCAGACACCACTGCTGACCACAGAGTTCTTGCCCCACCATCATGCAAGGAGTCAGTACTCTGTGTAGTAACTCAGTGTGAGTTCTCAACAACCCTATGCCTATAGCAGAAGAGAATATGAAAGTGTCTCAGCAGACTTTGATAATTAAGGGTATTCCATTTCCTCTAAACAATATTGTGGTATCTTTAAAGGAGGAATTCTACAACATGCCTCAATCTTATTAGTTCCATGAAGTCTCTGAGTTGACAACTAATAATTAATAACAATGAACAGTGTCTTGCTGCCCATCACAGTGACTGACACTCCTATCTCTAAAAAGAGAAAGATGTGCTAATGTGGCAGGCTTCATAATCCCCACAGCTTTCAGCTGAGTGTCTGATGTGACAGGGCAGATCCCTTCTCGGGACAACTCAGCAAGTGGGGGTTGGGATGGTGACAGCTTTCTGGAGCCAGGCCACAGAAGCCAGCTGCCAACAGGGCCCAAGTTCATGGTCTAGAGAAGCTCAGTTGCCAGCTCCTTTCATTCAGTGATTCCACTGTCTTCTTCCACAGTGCTCCTCTCATTAACTCAGCACAATTCTGCCCAAACTTACTGAGCATTTTCCATGTGCAAGTCCCTGGGGACTGGAAATTAACAGGCCAGGTGCCTCAAAGGGAGCTCGACTACTAAGCTGGGCTGTGGTTAATCAGAGCACAGAAAAACAGTCTTATTGAGCATCATTGAGCTACTAGTATATAGACCTAATCCTGGCAGGGTCCTTTACTATTCTCTCCTTTTAAGATATTACCTGCTGTGGCCTGGCTGGTTTGGTTCAGTGGTTGAGTGTCAACCTATGAATCAGGAGGTCATGGTTCAATTTTCAGTCAGGGAATATTCCCGGATTGCAGGCTCAATAGGGGGCATGCAGGAGGCAGCCTATGAATGGGGGGCATGCAGGAGGCAGCCTATGTAGGGGGCATGTAGGGGGCATGCAGGAGGCAGCCTATGAATGATTCTCTCTCATCATTGATGTTTCTATTTCTCTCTCCCTCTCCCTTTCTCTCTCTGAAATCAATAAAAACATTTAAAAAAGGATATTACCCATTTCGTTTGTGGCCATTTGCTCAAGTCACATGGGGGACTGTAACCATGGCAGTAGCACAATTGGGGTAAGAGCAGAGAGTTAAGGTATAAAAGGCATCTGCCTGGTGCCAGGGGCTCTGCATTCTAGCTTATCCCTGCCATGGACTTGCTATGAGACTTTAAGCAATTCCCTTCCACTATTTGGGGAAACTGAGGTGCCTATCTGCCAAGAGAGGAAATTAGACTAGAGCAGTGGTCGGCAAACTCATTAGTCAATAGAGCAGCAAACTGCAGCTCGCGAGCCACATGTGGCTCGCAAGCTGCAGTTTGCCGACCACTGGACTAGAAGATATTTGTTCCTCACTGCATTCCAAGCTCCCAGAAGAGTACCTGGCCATGTACAAGATGCCTGGAAATGTTTATTGCCCAAATGATCTGCTATGGATCCTTACACTGCTGACGTTCCAGAACTCTATGGAATTACCCTCCTTGGTACTGTGAATTTGCTTTCACAGCTAAGCCATCTAATGACAGAATCTTCACTTAAATGGGAGTTTTTTTTTGTTTATGTTTTTACTAAATCAGGTGACAATTGTTTGAGTTTCTCTTTTACTTTTTAAATCATTCTGTACCTCACAGTTGCTTCCTCCAGTCTCCTAGGAGACAAAAGTTTATATCAGTCATGCTCCCCTCACTGGTGGTACATGCCAATGTATACAGGAACAGTTGAGGTCTGTAAACATATGGTAAGCATTAGAGAAGGAAACCTGGGTCATATAATCCCCAGCCCAGCCAACATATCACACAACTTCGCAGCCAATTCATACAATGAAAGAAGGGAACAGACAGAAGTATAATAACACTGTCAATAAAAAAAAAAATGAGGGTTTAAAATTAGTAAAGGGAAAAATATGTCAATCATGACTCAGGCAGAATCACTGATTGCTTTGCATGTTCACTTCCTAACCAAACAATCACTTGAAAGTCTTTATATCCAAAATGTCTACTGACAAAAATTAGTGCTAAGATCAGGCTGAATAAGCAAAAAATAAAAAAATCAGAAAAGAGAATGAGAGTCTGAAAGGAGAAATTTAAATCACAAACTAAATGTGTAATTTCTACAATTTTTACCTCTTAACAGAGAATCCTGGATTTATTGGAAAGTATGGCCAAAAATAGTAAATGAACAAACAAACAAACAAATCATGAAGACATCTGCTGAGGAAGGAGAACACGGGATGGGGGAGGGGGAAATTTTGTGAGATGAAGGCCATTCTTGTGGCCCCTGCCACTTCTGTTCTCAAAAATATAACTGGAGGTTAAAATAAAATACAAGAAAGAAACACAGCATTCACATGGGAGCCTGCCACCAGTACTGCTAGAAGTGGACATGAAATGCCTGAGGATGCTGAGTGAGGCAAGCAGGAGGCAAATCATTAAGCTGGGGACTGGGTGAGTGGGTGGGGGAGGCAGAAAGGGGAGCAAGTCTTTTGCACTTCACAAGGCCTCCAAAGCCCCAATGCAGGGACTAAAAGGTGAGAGAGAAAAGGAGCATGCACTTGAAGCCCATCCACTCACCCTCCTCACTGGCCAGAATATGAGAGTGCCCAGGAGAGAAATAACACTGACAATAAGCACTGGCACTCCAAAGGCTCCAGGAGCTGCCTGACCACTCCCAAAATTCACACCTACACAGGACTTATTAATTGGTGCAGCACAAATATCTAAAAGGGAAACAAGTTTGGGAGGTTCAGTCTCTGGTCCTCCATGGAATATATGTTCTATTTTGGGCAAATACAGCTGCTTCTTAGCTTACGTGTCTCAACTGAGGGGCTATAGCAGGAGATGTCATAGGAACCTTCCAGACTGGTCATGACATGGCTAAAGCAAGCCCAGGGGCTACGAAAACACAAGAAAAGCCCCCGTCCTTGCCTGAACCAGGTAAAATGGGGAATGGGTTTCCCAAGCAGAGGGCCCAGCAAGTATTTAACACAGTCACCCTGCAATTTCAATGGGCATAATGAGAAAATTCTAAATCTAGTCCTGACTTTAGAGATACTTGATTATCCCTGAGCAAAGTGTTCATTATCCAAGTGACCCAAAGACACCCCTACCTTCCTTGACACTAATGTCCTGGTTGATGCAAGCCCACTCTGTTATCCCACAGACAGCCTGTCAGCATCTTATAATTAGGAAAAGGCTGTTTCTGCCATTATCAAGGTTCATTTCACAAAGACAGCTTCTGCATTCAAATCACTATTTCAAACAAAAAGGTTTCAAATACCAAAATCCAGGCACTCCAGCAAACCGTGTCTTGAAAGCCTGGTCCTAGATGACTCAATATCATTAAACTTGCCTTCTTTCTGTTCTAGACAAGAAATTACCCTTCTTTTCCTAGGACCAGGATCATTCAAACCTTTAAAGTACCTCTTGTTAATCTGGCTGAAAATAGCAATTTGTAGGGGGGGAAATCTTGACTAAGATCATAGACTGATGTTACTTCTCAGACATAAAGGGTCCTCTTAACTAATATATATGTACACATACAAAAACAGACACACATATGTTATGACATTGAAAAAAATAAACGACAAAACTGAATCACCATTCAGTAAGAAATCAAATATGATAGCAAATATTTAATCAAGGTAAATGTGGTCACTCTAATCAT
Source organism: Plecotus auritus (assembly GCF_963455305.1). Classification (NCBI taxonomy): domain Eukaryota; kingdom Metazoa; phylum Chordata; class Mammalia; order Chiroptera; family Vespertilionidae; genus Plecotus; species Plecotus auritus. Next base: position 128,025,552 of record NC_137784.1, read on the forward strand.
GACCAGCTGCACACCTGATCATGTAAGATTCACAACAAGCAAGAGACCTTTGCTACCTACAAAGTGAGCATTAAAAGTTCTGAAATTGATGTTAGGTATTTAAACAAGAACCATCAAAAAAGCCAAAGAACGTTCATACCTGACTTTCATTTTTGTTCGTAAGTCATTGCAGAGATGAAGGACTGAGGGCTTTCTGCCACTAACCAAAGGAAATTTTCTTTTCCAGTGAGCTCTAGAGTCATGTGATTTAATCTGCCAAACCTAAATGATGACACATCTTAACCTAAGCTCTCAACTCTTCAGTCACTATTTGGAGAAAAAGTTGGATGCAAAGCAAAGGTAACAACAATATATTTTTCATCTGACTGCAAAACCGTGCTATTATTTGTCACTAAACTCTTCTTACAAGATTCGTGCGTAAAGATGTAATCACTTTGTCCTGCAAGGACGTGAAAGGAAATAATTGAAGTGCTTCCTTCATTTCTCTTCCTCCTCCATGTTTACTATAAACAAATGAGGCTTACTGCCTATGGGCCACAGTCAATTTGAATGGAGGCCACGTTGGTGGGAAAAGATTAAGGAGGTTTTCTTTGGTGTTCTTATGGTCAATGACAAGTTTGTTAGCAGAATTTCTATTTGTGAGTCATAAATATTCATTATAGAAAATTTGGAAAATACAAAGAAGTGTAAAAAGAAAATTGAGTTTCCATCTTGAAATGACCAATGATATTGCTATATTTCTTTCTGTCTTTTTGGTTATAAATGCTTGCCCGGCCAGTGTGGCTCAGCAGTTGAGTGTCAACCCAGGAATTAAGAGGTCACTTGTTTGATTCCTGGTCAGGTTACATGCCTGGGTTTCAGGCTCAATTCAGTAGGAGGCAGGCATATCAATGATGTTTCTATCCCTCTATCCCTCTCCTTTTTCCTCTCTCTCTAAAAAAATAAATAAATAATAAGTGATGCTTATTTTACATGGTTATAATCTAACTAGAGGCCCAGTGCATGGGATTCATGCACTGGTGGGGGGCGTGGCCTGTGGCGATCGTGCCACTGTGGGAGCGCTGCTCATCCTGGTCTGCCGAGCAGCTGTGGACCTGCCCTCTGAGTGGCTGCTCCCTGGTCTGGCATCTTCCATGGAGCTGAAGCACTTGCCTCTCCAGGGGACCCAGTCGGGAGCCGAGCCCAGGGACAATAGCACTGAGAGGTGACAGAGTAGGCCTCAGTTCCTGGTGGCCACAAACCCGCCTCCCAGCCTCCAGGGTCAGCTCTGTGAGATGGCAGTGGCACTTCGAGGCCTGGGGGCTTCTGGAGGAGGCGGCAGGGAGTGAGGAGGAGGAGCCTGGGGTGAGGAGGCAACAATTGCAGCCTGGGTTCCTGCCCGTTGGCGAGGGTTCACAGTGGGAGCAACCACTCATCCCAGTCAGCCGAGCAGCGCTCCCACTGATAGCACACTGACCACCAGGGGGCAGATCTTGCATTGAGCATCTGCCCCCTGGTGGTCAGTGCACATAACAGCGACTGGTCAACCAGTCATTCTGGTCATTCTGCTGATCGGTCACTGGGCTTTTATTATATAGGATCATATTGATAATTTCATATCCTGCTTTTTTCATGTACAACCATCATTTTAAGAACCACATGATGTAATAGAGACAATAAGTAAACTATAAATGGTTAAAAGCCTGGGCTTTTGGGGTCAGATGGAGCTGGGTGAAATTGCAACCTTACTACTTACTGGTTTTGTAGTCAAACACAAGTGTTTAAACCTCCAAGCTTCAGTCTCCTCCTCTAGAAACTATAACATAGCATAGTACCCATCACCATAGTTGTTTTGAGGATTAATGAGATAATGACATAAAGTATTTAGTACAGTGCCAGTTGCAACTCCTCAGTACAGTTAGCTGATATTATTATTAGTACCATTTTTAAATTATCCAATCTTTTCTTATTAGCCATTGTATTACTTCCAAATTTTACACTTGGATAACTCTGTTGTGTGCGTATAAATAGTTTAAATTATTTCCCTTGTAATATATTTTCCAAAAGTGAAATTCTTGGACATTCTTTGGTTGTTAACATATATTGCCAAATTTGTTAGCTAGGTGATTTTTAACCTACCTAGAATCAAGTTAGGAGATATTATCAAGGGTTGCAAAAAGAGTGAGGCTAAGGGACCATTGAAGTCCTTAAAGGTCTTAGGGCTAAAAGGGCCCTTGAAAAGCACCAGGTACAATGCTATTTAGATAACTGATGGGAGATAGTTACCCAAATAGATTATCTTGGCCTCATTTGTGCTGGGACCTCAAACACCATAGGGCAATGTGCATATGAAGCAGCATCTAGTGAGGCACTGCTTATAGCCCATATCATCTATGGCCATAGGTTACTTAACATTCAATACTGAATCTTGTACCATGAGTCCCAGTCTCTCCCTGAAAGTCAAGGGTATATCTTCACACCCCCTTGGTAAAGCTATCTACAGCAGGAACATTTCTGGGCATGGGAATGTGGTACAACTCATGCCGTTCTCTTGCCTAAAGTGCCTTTACTCACCTTTTTTAATGACTACTATCTTTTCACCCTTTTTGTCTCAGTTTTTTGTCATCTCCTTTGAGAGGTGAGAGTACCCAGTTTTGAGTAGCTGCCCCACCCACAATTCTTAACAGTTGTGCAGATTCATTTCCTTGCAAGTATGCATCACAGCTTGGAATCATGTTTTTGTGCATTTATTTAAAGTGCATGTCCCCAACAAGACTCTTCCATGAGGGGTGAGACTGCCTCAGTCTTGCTTAGTTATATCCTTAGTCCCCAGCTAGCAAAGAGCCTGGCACAAAGTAGGCCCTCCTATGCCCTATTGCCTGTTTATCTAATACTCAGAGCCCTCTTGGCCTCACCAGAAGCAGGACCCTGAGATGGGCACTGAGGACAAAGAAACAAAGGAGCACATAATCTCTGCCTTTAAGGAGTACCCATGGCTATCTCTATGCATAGCCATCTCTGCAAGAAATAGGAAACCCTTACACAGGAGCAATATCCTATAATCTGGGGAAGCAGCCAGATGCTGAAACTCACCAATGGACATGAATTCATAGGAAGATTTATTCTATCGCCCCAACATGCACACCATACTTGGCACCTGTGTGAATTTTGTATGATTTATAAAGCCCTCAAAAACTTGTTCCTTCAGGATGTCCTTATAGCCTCCTCTAAGCCAAGAGCTTAAAGGGCTGGTGTAGCAGAACAACAATAAAGAAAAGATGGAGCAGGACAGGGAGCAAGAGTCTATACTCTGGGTTCTAGTCCCAGTTGTGTCCCTTATGATGCAAAGTAGGTCGCCTCCTCCCTGAGCTTCAGTTTTATCCTGAATAGTATTAGATAGTAGACTCTGTCCTGCCTCTTGGAAGGCTTCAATGATCATATGCTCAAAAATTAAGAATGCAACAGGGGCCAAAAGGTCATTATGGCAAGAAGAGCAGAGGGGGTATACCATTTCAGTGACCCCATGGGGTCCCTCTGGAGGATATTGATGGTAGAGACAGAGAGAGAGAAAGCCATATATTCTGCAGCTAGACCTAAATTTCTCTGGCCAAGGAATTCTCCTCTGGCCTTTTAAAATAGCCTTCAGGTTGCACTTCCTCTCTAATGGGTACCCAACTGCCCTAAGAAGAAGATACTTATTTTCTTCAGGGCAAGTTTTCTAATCAAATAGGATGTATCTCCAGAGCAGCCAAAAGAGATATTTCATTGATGAACATAAAAGCTCAGACAATCCACAAATGCCCTATTAATCATGTCAGTCGAACAGAGGAAGTTGTGGTTCTTTCAATTTCCTCTGCTACATACAGCTGCAACACTACTAATTGCATGTACTATGTGTGTCTCTGATTATAACAGATGGTGTTTGTGATGCATGCAAAAGCTTCAGATAGCCAAATGTTGCAGCCATGGACATTTTCCAAAGAGAAGACAAAAACAACAACAACAAAATCATATCACCAGTGAAAATTTGAAGAGTGTTTATATTATTTCTGTGGCAAAATAGAGAACACCCGATCCCTGCAACAACTTCACTAAATAGGAGAATCCAGCCAAGTGCCAAGGGGCTAATGCCACTGGAAAGCTCTTTCTAACGGATATGCTCTCACCCTTTTTAGATAAGTTATTACTTACAAGAAATAAAAGTAAATAATCTAGGCCTCCTCATCTTGACAATAAATCTGAAACTTCCTCTACTTGCCAAGGTTACCAGCTTCATGAGTGGACTGTTCCAATTGGTAGGAAAATCTGTTCTAATAGAATACTCAAGATTTCTTTACTGTAATTCATAAAACAAGTATGGGTCATCACTTTAACCCTCTTACTTCTGAACTGAAGCTACTAAGTCCCAGATATAGGTTGAGAGTCAGCCAAGGTCACATGGCTAGATAATTACTTGACCTAGCCCTCTAAACTGATGCACCCACCAGTGTCCTCACACACCTAAAGGCAAGCAACAAGCACCTACTCATGTTTTCATCAATTTCCCAAGACCCACCTAACCCATTTATTCCTGACCTGCTCTTGCTCTAATATCCTTGTGACTCTTGCCTGCCTCTTGACCTTCAAAATGGGGTTTGAATTTTGTCTTCAGCTTCTCTGTAAAGAACTTAGACTTGCCTCTCCACCCTGGCCCATACCTTTGGCTCCATTGACTCCAATACCCAATCACAGAAATCTTATCCAAGTCATGACTTAACCAATCCAAGCCATGGCTGAACCACTTCTAAAAAGGAAGAGATTCAGACAGAAGCAAAAACAAGACCCAAGTCTAGATCTACTCATTCTAAGACCAGTGAACTTTCCACTACATTATACTCCCTACCCCCTGCACCTACATTGCTGTTATTTCCACCTTCCAAAACAGCCAGTAAATTCAGTTCCTCTTCTTCATCATATGAACATAGTTGTAATTTCCCCCAACCAACCCTAGTTAAGCCCTCCCTTCTCTACGTGAATAATCCTTAGCTTCTTCAACTGACCTCATAATTCATGGTTTCCAGATATCAAAGGGCTCATAAATTTAATTATCATCATTTAAAAATAAAAATATAAACTACTTTGGATCCATCACTTCTATGTAGACCATTTGCTTGTATCAATGAAGCTCTGATCATGGTCACATTTTCATCAGCTGCATGTCACCTTATACTAAGTTATGATCAACTAAAACCCCAGGATTATGTTAAAATCAGAATATTTGCTTAGGAATGTTCAAATAATGACAAGAGAACAAATATGTTTTTTCTCTTGAGTCTCCAAGCTGAAATTTTGTAAATCCAGGGACACCATAAGACATGTTCTATACCAGGTAAAGAACATTTATCTGCAATAGGAGAGTTTGGAGCCAGTAAGAAATTATCAGAGGTGTGTGTGTGTGTGTGTGTGTGTGTGTGTGTGTGTGTGTGAAAGAGAGAGAGAGAGAAAGAAAGAGAGAGAGAGAGAGAGAGAGCGCTCTAGTTCACACTTGTATGTGAGCACACATTCACTGGTGCTATTCTCTTGCATGCCTAAGCTAGGAATGAAAGTTTCTGTCAATTACAACCAAAAATAAACTTGACTCGAAGTTTCTTGAGACCTTTACTTAGCAGGTTTATTCTCTTCCTTCACATTACTGACTTTCAGTCAGTTATGGAGCCTTTCCTTGCTGAAGGAGATGGACTAGGTATCCAGACAGCAGGAGGAATAGAGTAAAGACTAAGTGTGATAATGTTAGAGGCCAAGTCTTTTGCTTATCACTTTGTTGGGTACCAGAACAAGTGTTCCCTGAGCTCATCTGCAGGTTCCTCCCATCCCATGAATCTCAGATGGGAGTGCCTACTTCTACCAAAGATTTCAACTCCATATGGCAACCTCTGCAGAAGATGGGTTCCTGGGGTGGAAAAGAACTGTTTGCAAAAATTGCAGGTCTGTGATATAGTCTGAATTTGTCTTGCTCCCAGGCTCTGTATATTACAAGATCACTAATTGAAAATGTGAAATGAAACACCATCTGTGTTCTGCCAAAGAAAATCTAAGAAACCTAGATCTGGAGATAGCACAAACTAAATGTTTGTAGTGATTGGCAGCAAGATAATTAAGTTGAATATCCCAAGTGCCTTGGGCTCTCCCTCTTTTAAAGTGTTCTGTGCACAAATGAGAAAGGAATTTGGTTATCAGCTAACTAGTCACACAAGAACAACTTCCAAGTCAGCTATTGCTAAAATGGGCAGCAGTGTCCAGAAAGATGGTCAATATGATGTTTAGTGTCTTTGGCATAACTGCTCCCAGTGTGGCTAAGATGTAGTCCAGCAGTATCCAGTACTATTAGTACTTAAAGGAATAATATCCAGCTAATAGTCTTGCAGTTGTAAACTCACTCAGCATTATATGATCCTGATAATACAGTAGTGCTGGAGTGAGCTTTGCTCAATTTACATACTTAACTTCAAGCGTTCTACTCAAGGCATTACAACAGTGTCTCTCACAAATTCATCTAGTAAGAAATCTGGTATTTCCTCCTACACTAGTCCTAGAAAACCACCAAAGAAAGCTTTTATTTACTCACTGAGTTTGCATTTTCTTGCTTTATTTCAGGGAATTATGTTTCTGGAGCACAAAAGGATGAAGTACAGAAACGTAATGTTACCAATTTAACCCAGAAAATATAGTTGTTACATATTTATAAATATTTTCTGCACACTAATTGATTACTAATCTTTTGGAGGAAATGCTAAAAGCCAAGATGGCAATAATTTTAAGGAAAGGGAGCTAGTAAATAGCTTAATATTAAGCTGAATAATAACAATGAAGAGGGGGAGGAAAAATGGCGGCGGAATAGACAGACGTGTTCCAAGCCTTGTCCCGGAGCAGAAAGAAAGAACAGCTGAGGGTTGCACGAGGAGTGTTTGTTGGCAAGTTGGGGGACAGCTGAACTCCAGAAGAAGGTGGGGGACTGCTAGACGGGGGTCCCCTGACCTGGCAGCCCCCACTGTGGCTGGGTCCCCTCCCGGAGCTGCGGGCTTGGACGCGGAGTCTGCGCCGTCTTGAACCGGAAAGTGGGAAAGTGGGAAAGTGGAGCTTATCGGAAGCCTGAGAATCCACAACTGCGGCACACACGGAACAGCTGCGAGCCCCAGAACACTGCTCCCCAATTGGTGCAAAAACACGGGTTAAGAGGAGCTCTACACTCCACCACGGAAAGGTCAGATTTCGCCTGGGATAAGGTGAGGTCTCTGGTCCCGGCGAGAGAGAGGAACGCACGTTTTGCGGGAGCTGGAGGACCAGGGAAGTCTGAGCCTAGAAAAATCCGTGGCTGTTGGGCTGGCGTGATCTGTGAATGTGGAAGGGGGTCCTCAGAGCTGCTAACAGAAGGGCTCTCTAAAAAGCAACCCATTTTGATTTGACGTGCAGGAAAACCCTAAGAATTTCAGGGGTGTGCCGGCTCCCTAGACTTAAGCGCAGCCCCGGAGTTCGCACACTTGGGCTTTTTCCTCTTCACATCCTTGCTTCTGATTACTAAGCCCAATACATAGGATCACCCAGTTGGGGACACCCTGGGAGACTGCAGGGGAAAGTGTTTTTCTGGAACCTGGGGATCAGAGCAGGGAGTGACCATCAGAGAGCCAGCTCTGAGGCAGCCCACTCCCACAAACCGGTAGTGAGTGCCACAGGAAAAGAAGGCTCTAACACTCCTTAGAGAGGCCATAGATAGACCCGGAAGTCAATCCAGAAACACTGCCACCCAGGGGCTGAATCACAAATTGACACTTGTGTAATCAAAAATAAAGGAATACGAGAAATTAAGACACACCACCTGCTTAAATTCAGGACTGGCTTATAACACTGAAGAGCAGTGGAACGCAGGGAACTGCAATACTGTCTGGACTGAGAAACAGGCGTGCCAAACAGAACAACAGAGGAAGTGAATGACCTTCACTACTCCACATTTTATTTTTATTTTTTATTTTTTTATTTTTTTATTTTAATTTTTTGCATCTTTTACTCAAGAAACTAATTTTTTTTCTTTTGTCCTCACTTGATCTTAACTTTTTAATTATTACATTTTTATTTTCAACCTGTATTATTACTACTGTTATTTTATCTTTTTTTTTTTAAGTGTCATTTTTTTTCACTTCATTTTATTTTGGGATTAGTTTTCTACATTCTATTTTTATCGTTCCTTTAGCATCGTTTTACTCTATCTCAACTCTACCTTTATGCGATCACTCTCTTCCTAACTTTCCCCTTTTCGATGTCCTGTTTACCTTACCCCTTTCCTGCTTTAGATTTTCCCTATTCTTTCTGTTTACCCCTTGTTAAAATTTCACCCTACTTACATATCTAATCTCCAATCCCCTGCTCCAAGTCAATACACACCTCTCTCTTCGCTGTCTTAACTATTAAAAAAATTGTTTTTCTCTCTGCCCTTTTGTTGTTGTTCGCTTGAATGTAGATTATATCAAATTTTTATGCTTTTTTTGTGAGATTGTTTTGCTTATTCTTCTTTTGTTTATTTTTTACTTTGTTTTGTTTTGTTTCTGTTTTCCCTAGCCTCACTCAATATTAGTTGGTGTTGTAGTTTGTATTAATCCCCAGGTACTTGTTGCTGGCATTTGCTGGGATTAGTGATTGTTCTATTGGAGTTTTATCCACAATATATATAGTCTGTTCCCCTTTCTCTCTTAGTCTCTTTCTTGTCTCTCTTACTTTTTTATCCTTTTCCCAATTCATTTTGACACTCCTTTTTTTTCTTTCTTCTTTCTTTCTTTTTCTTCTTCTTTTTCTCTCCTATCCCCTAAATTGCCTTTCTCTGGTGGGCACCTTTATTGGAGGTTATTAACATCATGAATACATTTCTGTTCAGTGCCTTGTGTGTTGTACCTGGTAGTGCTGTATTTTGTGCCTTTAAATCAATGCAGGAGAGAAAGAACTACATAACCAGACACCCAGAGAAGAGACCATGGGGAGACAAAGAAACAGCCCATATATAAAAGAAAAGCAGGCATCACCAGAAAAGAAAGTAAACGAAATGGAGGTGAGCAACCTTCCAGAAAAAGAATTCAGAGAAATGGTCATAAGGTGGCTGAAAAGAATGGAAGACAAATTCGACAATATGAGCAAGAACCAAGAGGAAATGAAGAAGAACCAAGAAGAAATGAAAAATGACATTGCTGCTGTAAAGAACTCAATAGAAAGCTTCAAGAGTAGACTAGAAGAAGCAGAGGACCACATCAGTGAGCTAGAAGACAAGATGGGAAAAAATACCCAAGTAGAGCAACTTCTAGAAAAAAAAAAATTAAAAGGCAGGAGGAGAGCCTAAGGGAACTTTGGGACAACACGAAACAAAACAACATTTGCATAACAGGGGTTCCAGAAGGAAAGGCAGCTGAGCAAGAAATAGAAAACCTCTTTGAAGAAATAATGACAGAAAATTTCCCTGATATAGGGAAGAAAAAACCCACACAAATCCAAGAAGCTCACAGAGTCCCAAGCAAAATGAACCCCAAAAGACCGATGCCAAGGCACATTATAATTAAATTGGCAAACACCAACGACAAAGTAAGAATCTTCAAAGTGGCAAGAGTGAGACAGAAAGTTACATACAAAGGAACCCCCATCAGACTAGCAACTGATTTCTCAACAGAAACTCATCAGGCCAGAAGGGAATGGAATGAAATATACAAAGTCATGCAAAGGAAGGGTCTGAATCCAAGAATACTGTACCCAGCAAGTCTATCAATCAAAATTGAAGGTGAAATCAGGAGCTTCACAGACAAAAGAGGACTAAGGGAATTTATTACCACCAAACCAGCAATGCAAGAAATGCTAAAATGGTCTGCTGTAAAAAAAAAAAAAAAAAGAAAAAAGAAAAAGCAAAAAGAAATAGGAAGCGAAGAAAGAACACAGGGGTAAAGAATAGGAATGGTGACAAATAAGTACCTATCAGTAATAACTTTAAATGTAAATGAATTAAATGCCCCAATCAAAAGACATAGGATAAAGGATTGGATAAGAAAACATGACCCATATATCTGCTGTCTACAAGAAACCCACCTCAGAAAAAAAGACGCACACAGAATGATGGTGAAGGGATGGGAAAAGGTTTTCCAGGCAAATGGAACTGAAAAAAAAGCTGGGGTAGCAATACTTATATCTGAAAAATTAGATCTCAAAGTGAAGGACATAACAAGAGATAAGGAAGGCCACTTCATAATACTAAAGGGAGCAATCCAACAAGAAGAAATAACTCTGGTAAACATATATGCACCCAATACAGGAGCACTCAAATACATAAAAAAACTCCTGGAGGATATCAAGGGAGAGATTGACAGCAATACAATCATAGTAGGAGACTTTAATACCCCACTATCACCATTGGACAAATCCTCTAAACAAAAAATCACCAAAGAAACATCAATCCTAAATGACTCACTAGACCAGATGGAATTAATTGACATCTTCAGAACATTTCACCCCAAAGCCACAGAATATACATTCTTCTCAAGTGCACATGGGTCATTTTCAAAGATAGACCATATGTTGGGACATAGGCAAAGTCTCTTCAAATTCAAGAAGATAGAAATCATATCAAGCATCTTCTCAGACCACAGTGGCATAAAACTGGAAATCAACTACAATAAAAACAACCCAAAGAAATCAAACACATGGAGACTAAACAGCATGCTATTAAACCATGACTGGGTTACCAGAGAGATCAAAGAAGAAATAAAAAACATCATGGCAACAAATGACAATGAAAACACTACAATCCAAAATCTATGGGACACAGTGAAAGTAGTCTTGAGAGGGAAGTTCATAGCTCTACAAGCCTACTGCAAAAAACAAGAAACAATGGTAATAAATTAACTAACCATACAACTCAAAGAGTTAGAAAAAGAGCAACAAGAAAAGCCCAGTGTAAGCAGAAGGAAGGAAATAATAAAGATCAGAGTGGAGATAAATGACATAGAGAACAAAGAAACAATACATAAGATCAACAAAACCAAGAGCTGGTTCTTTGAAAGGATAAACAAGATTGATGAACCTCTAGCCAGGCTCACCAAGAAGCAAAGAGAGAGGACCCAAATAAACAAAATCAGAAATGAAAGAGGTGAAATAACAACAGATCCCGCCGAAATACAAAGGATTGTTAAAAAATACTACGAAAAACTCTATTCCAACAAACGGGACAACCTGGAGGAAATGGACATATTCCTAGAAAAACATAACCTTCCAAAACTCAATCAGGAAGAATCTAAACAGCTCAATATGCCAGTAACTATGGAAGAAATTGAAGCAGTCATCAAAGAGCTTCCGGCAAACAAAAGCCCGGGGCCAGACGGCTTCACAGGAGAGTTTTACCAAACATTCAAGGAAGAACTAAAACCTATCCTCCTCAGACTATTCCAAAAAATTCAAGAGGCAGGAACACTTCCAAGCTCCTTCTATGAAGCCAGCATCACCCTAAAACCAAAACCAGATAAAGACAACACAATGAAGGAGAATTACAGGCCAATAATCCTCATGAATGTAGATGCCAAAATCCTCAACAAAATTCTAGCAAATCGGATCCAGCAGTACATCAGAAAGATCATACACCATGACCAAGTAGGGTTTATCCCAGGAATGCAAGGATGGTACAATATCCGAAAATCAATAAACGTGATACATCACATAAACAAACTGAGAGATAAAAATCACATAGTCATATCAATTGATGCAGAAAAAGCATTTGACAAAATCCAACACCCTTTCTTGATAAAAACTCTCAACAAGGTGGGAATAGAAGGATCATACCTCAACATAATAAAAGCTATATATGATAAACCCACAGCTAACATCATACTCAATGGGCAAAAACTAAAACCATTTCCCCTAAGAACAGGAACAAGACAGGGATGCCCACTCTCACCACTCCTGTTCGACATAGTACTGGAAGTATTAGCCATTGCAATCAGACAAGAAGAAGAAATAAAAGGCATCCACATTGGAAAAGAAGAAGTAAAGCTGTCCTTATTTGCAGATGACATGATATAGTACATAAAAAACCCAAAAGACTCCATCAAAAAACTAACAGACTTAATAAATGAATTCGGCAATGTAGCAGGATACAAATTAACGCCAAGAAATCTATGGCGTTTCTATACACCAATAGTGAACTTACAGAAAGAGAGACTAAAAAAGCAATCCCATTTACCATCGCACCAAAAAAATTAAGATACCTAGGAATAAACTTAACTAAGGAGGTAAAAGACTTATACACGGAAAACTACAGGACACTGAAAAAAGAGATAAAGGAAGACGTAAACAGATGGAAGAACATACCATGTTCATGGATTGGTAGAATCAACATCATTAAAATGTCCATACTACCCAAAGCAATCTATAGATTCTATGCACTCCCCATTAAAATACCAATGGCATATTTCACAGACCTAGAAAAATGTTCCAAAAATTCATCTGGAATAAAAAAAGACCCTGAATTGCCACAGCAATCCTGAGAAAGAACAAAGTTGGTGGGATCTCAATACCAGATTTCAAACTGTATTACAAAGCCACTGTTCTCAAAACAGCCTGGTACTGGCACAAGAACAGACATATAGACCAATGGAATAGAACAGAGAATCCAGATATCGACCCAAACCACTTTGCTCAATTAATATTTGACAAAGGAGGCATGAACATACAATGGAGTCAAGACAGTCTCTTCAATAAATGGTGTTGGGAAAATTGGACAGATACATGCAAAAAAAATGAAACTAGACCACCAACTTACACCATACACAAAAATAAACTCAAAATGGATACAGGACTTAAACATAAGACGGGAAACCATAAAAAATACTAGAGGAATCCAAAGGCAGAGAAATCTCAGACATATGCCGAAGCAATTTCTTTACCTGTACCGCTCCTAGGGCAATGGAAGCTAAAGTGAAAATAAACAAATGGGACTACATCAAAATAAAAAGCTTTTGCACAGCAAAAGAAACCATCAACAAAACAACAAGAAAGCCCACTGTATGGGAGAACATATTTGCAAGTGTTATCACTGATAAAGGTTTAATCTCTAACATCTACAGGGAACTTATAAAACTTAATAAAAGGAAGATAAATGATCCAATAAAAAAAATGGGCAACAGACCTAAATAGAATCTTTTCGAAAGAAGACAGAAGGAAGGCCAAGAGACATATGAAAACATGCTCAAAGTCACTAATTATCCGAGAGATGCAAATCAAAACGACAATGCGGTACCATCTCACACCTGTCAGAATGGCTATCATCAACAAATCAACAAATGACAAGTGCTGGCGAGGATGCGGAGAAAAAGCAGAACCCTCGTGCACTGCTGGTGGGAATGCAGACTGGTGCAGCCACTGTGGAGAACAGTATGGAGTTTCCTCAAAAACCTGAAAATGGAACTCCCATTTGACCCAGTGATCCCACTTCTAGGAATATATCCCAAGAAACTAGAAACACCAATCAGAAAGGATATATGCACCCCTATGTTCATAGCAGCACAATTCACCACAGCTAAGATTTGGAAACTGCCATAACCGATCATTGTCCCACTAATAGAAAGATGTGGACAGGAAACAGGGAAGGCTGGTCAACAGCCTTAATTGTTTTAATCACTCACTGTTTAGTTGAAACATTGTTAGCTGAAGCAGCCTCCACCTCTCTTTCTCTTATGTAAATTTCTGTTATTAGAATTTCCTGCCCAAAGGTTATGGGCATATCCCATAGTCTCAACAAAAGGGATAGCAAGGCCAGAACAAGTGGTAGTCCTCCCACTAGAGGTGGGCTCCCGCCTGGCCCCCAATATTCCCAAATTAATACTTTTCCAAGTCTCTTTTCTTTTGTGTGCGGCCTTCTCTAGAACCCGAACCCTGAACCGGAACCCTGAACCACGCGGGACGTGAAAAGGGGTTCCCACATCTGGTGCCTGAATACGGGACTTCTGGAGGAGATGATATTTTTCGCCTAAGAGCGAAGGAAAGGAAAAAATACACCAAGAAAAGGTGTGGAAAAAATTCACCGAGAAGAAGGTAAGGGAGGTTCACAGCACGCAAAGCCCATGGACTAACTGCAGAGTCGCGATCTGTAAGTAGGATGGGAACGTCTTTTTCAGCCAGGCTAATGGGGAAGAATTAGGCTATAAATATAAAATAAACTTTATTATTAGAATTTTGGTTTGTATACGTAAGGTATTAAAAGTTTCAGAAGGTATTCTTTTATAGTTTTTGTTTTAGAATATAACCCTTGGTTTCCTGAAGAAGGTACATTAGATCTTGAGTGTTTGGCAAAAAGTTGGTCAAAATTTGAAAAAAGCTCAGCAGCAGGAAAAAACTCTCCTCAAAAAACTGTTTCTCCATGGGGAACACAATATTGCGTTTGCTAGAGCCTTTTAGAGAGGCTGAGGAGAAGCCTCCTCGCCTGGTTCCCTCCGCTCCTCCTAGAAATGAGCGGGAAGAAAAATTGGAGGAATGGCCTTTATGGCTCCCTCCACCTCCATGTCCTAATCCTGAAACATTTAATTCACCACCAATAGAATCATCTATACAGAGAGCCATCAGAGAAGGAATGAAGGACATGTCGGTGGAAGAAAGGCTTGCTTTTCCTGTTATACAAGTAGCTGACCCACAGCTCCCAAATCAGATAATAAGACACCATGAAAAATTGATTTTAAAATGATAAAAGCTTTGCGAGAAGGCATTGTTCAAAACGGTCCAACGGCTCCTTTTACAGGAGAAATTATGAACAATATTTCAGAAGCATTCTTAGCTCCTTATGATTGGTATTCTCTGGCTCATGCAACTCTGGATGGAGGAGATTATTTACTATGGAAGGGAGAATATTTGGAGAAATGTCAAGAGCAAGCCCGCGCAAAGGGAGGGCCGAATGCTCAAATAACTTATGAAATGCTGGCAGGACTGGGACAGTATATGGATGTACAAAATCAGCTACATTATGTCCAACAGGCATATAAGCAAATTAGACTTTGTGGAAGGAGAGGTTGGTGGGCTTTACCAGCAAAAGGGGACCCTGAGGGAGCTTTTAGTAAATGTATGCAGGGACCTACAGGGTCATTTTCTGATTTTGTGGGTCGTCTCACTGCTCGAGTGAGACGACAGATTCAACATGAGGCAGCAGGAGATATTTTAATTCAGCAATTGGCTTATGAAAATGCCAATGCTGATTGTAAGAAATGCCTGACGTCTCTGAGAAGAAATAGTACCATTACAGAGATGATTCGAGCATGTCAGAATGTGGGATCAGGCACTTTTCAAGCGAATTTACTCGCTTCTGCAGTAACAGTGGGAAATAAGAGGTGTTATAAGTGTGGAAAAGCAGGACATTTCCAAAAGGAATGTAGGCAATCAAGAAGGGCACAAGGTAGCGCTCTAGGGAGAGGTGTAAACACTCAGCCTCTGAGAGATTCAATCTCTCAGTGTCCTAAATGTCAGAAAGGGAACCATTGGGCCAGTCTGTGTAGATCGAAATTTCATAGAAACAGGCAGCCTCTAGATCAAGATATAGGGCAAAATATTTCTTAAAATCCCAACTTGAAAAACAAAAAGGAGGGATGATGGAGAAATCACCTGCAGGTAGGCTGCACCAAGCCTTAATTACTTTAAATTTTTTCAGTTGTGATGCTGATGGAAAGACACCTATGGAACTACATTGGTGTCAGAATAAAACAAAAGAAAATGGTCTAGTTAAGTGGAAAGATCCCGAATCTGGTTTATGGAAGGGACCTGATCCATTACTAACCTTTGGCAGAGAGTATGCTTGTATATTTCCAGAGAATTTTTCCAAGACCATGTGGATTCCTGCAACAGAGATGAATTGACAGGTCTGCTCCAACCACGAAGACAAGAGGAGAATCAGTCCAGAGATGGAAGATGCTGACGACCCCTTGCCATGCTAGCAGTCAGCAGCTGTGCGTCACTGCAGGTTGCCCAGGACCAAACCAGAGAGGGTCGGACCTGCATTACCACCATTTGTCCACCATCCAGATATCATTGCTGACATGTAGACATAAGGAACTGTTTGACACTGAAACTGGGACTCACAACTGTTTGACATTGAAACTGGGACTCAGAACTGTTGGACATTGAAATTGGGACTCAAACATTTTTGTTCTTATGTGTTTATTTCTGGTCTGCAGATGAAAGATTTTTTTTTAAGGAAAGAAACAGGGGAGATGCTGGAAACCGATCATTGTCCCACTAATAGAAAGATGTGGACAGGAAACAGGGAAGGCTGGTCAACAACCTTAATTGTTTTAATCACTCACTGTTTAGTTGAAACATTGTTAGCTGAAGCAGCCTCCACCTCTGTTTCTCCTATGTAAATTTCTGTTATTGGAATTTCCTGCCTAAAGGTTATGGGCGTATCCCATAGTCTCAATAAAAGGGATAGCAAGGCCAGAACAAGTGGTAGTCCTCCCACTAGAGGTGAGCTCCCGCTTGGCCCCCAATATTCCCAAATTAATACTTTTCCAAGTCTCTTTTCATTTGTGTGTGGCCTTCTCCAGAACCCGAACCCTGAACCGGAACCCTGAACCACACGAGACATGAAAAGGGGTTCCCACAGGAAACAGCCTAAATGCCCATCAGCAGATGAGTGGATTAGAAAACTATTGTACATCTACACAATGGAATATTATGCTGCTATAAAAAAGAAGGAATTCTTACCATTTGCAGCAGCATGGATGGACCTGGAGAGCATTATGTTAAGTGAAATAAGCCAAGCAATGAAAAAAAAAACACCACATGAGCTCACTCATTTATGGAAAATAAAGAACATTATAACCTGATGAATAAAAAGATAGATACAGAGGCAGTAAAGCACCGAACAGACTGTCAATTTACAGCGGGAAAGCAGGGGAGTGTTGGGGAGGGGGGAAAGAGATCAAACAAAGGACTTGTATGCATGCATATAAGAACACCAATGGACACAAGACACTGGGGGGTGGGATGAGGGCATGCGACAGGGCGTAGGGGAGGCTGGGGGAAGGTCAATGGGGAAAAAAGGAGATATATGTACTAATATATGTAATACTTTAAACAATAAAAATATTAAAAAAAGAAAATATGAACAAAGAACACATGGTGAAAGCAGAAAGCAAATAGCCATATTACATTTAAATGCAAACAAATTACATGAAATGTAGATGGTATAAACACTTCAATTATTGTCAGATGTTATCAGACTTTAAGAATAATTAAATGTTTTTATACAAGAAATACGCTTTAAATGTGAAGACACAAATAGATTAAAAGTAAAAAGATGGAAAATATGTATCATGTAAGCACTAATCATAATAAAGTTGATTAGCTATATTAACATCAGACACAGAAGACTTCAGAACAAGGGATATCACTCAGGCTAGAGACATTTACATTTTATAATTATAAATGGATCAATTAATAAAAAAGACCTAATAATCCTAAATATGTATGAAATTAATAACAGAACTTCAAAATACATGAAACAACTGACAGAAACAAATGAAAAACAGGCAAATCCACAATTACATTGGGAGACTTCAATATTCTGCCTTCTGAAATTGATACAGTTATACCAGAATAATCAGTAAGAATATATAAGAATAGAAAAACATTATTAACCAATTTTACTTAATGATATTTATAAAACATTCTATCCATTAACAGCACAAAGCACATTCTTTTCAAGTTCACATTGGACACTTTTCACCAAGATATACCATGTATTAGGCTATAAAATATCTCTCAACATATTTAAAATATTAAATATATTAAAATCCCTGTATATATTAAAATAAATGAATTGTATACTTTAAATCAGTAAACTGTATGGTATGTTAATTAGATATTAATAAAGCTGTCAAAAATATAATGGCAGTCTGCTCCATGCCGCTAAGCCTCGGGTCTTAGTTTTTGGTCAATGAATTTTGTTCATTAGGTTCTACAAATAAATGAGACCATGTGATATTTGTCTTTCTCTGATTGGCTTATTTCACTTAGCATAAGTCTCCAGATCCATCCATGTTATCTCAAAGGATGTGAAGAGATAAATCAAATAACTTATATGCATAGTCCATGTACACAGACAATAGTGCGGTGAAGGTCTGGGGTGGGTAGGGGCTAGGTGGAATGGGGTAAAGGGGAGGAAAATGGGAGACATCTGTAATACTGTCAACAATATAAATATATATTTTTTAAATAGATAATGTACCTTTCAAAAAACAACAGTGTACTGGAGATTTATAATATAATAGAAGTAAAATGTATGAAAATGATAGCACAAAGGTCAGGAGGGAAGAAAGTGAAGTATACTCTTGTATGGTTCTTATAATTTATGTGAAGCAGTATAGTGTCAATTGAAAACAGATTTTGATAAGTAAAGATGTATATTATAAACCTTAGAGAATCACTAAATAATAAAACTAAGATTTATAGCTAATAACCCAACAAAGGAGATAAAATGGAATCACTAAAAAAAAACTCAGTAAATTCAAAAAATTGTCAGAAGAGAAAGAAAGAACATATGGGACAAATAGAAAACACATAGCAAGATAACAGACTTAAACTCAACCATACTAATAATCAGATTACATGTAAACATTCTAAATGCCACACCTAAAAGACAGATTATCAGATTGGCTTAAAAAACAAAATCTAACTACATAATGCCTATAAGAAAGCCACAAACAGGCTAAAAAATAAAAGGTTAAAAAAATGATATTCTAGCCCGACTGGCATGGCTCAGTCGTTGGGCATCGACCTATGAACCAGGAGATCACAGTGCAATTCCAGGTCAGGTTGGAGGCTCCATCCCCATTTGGGGGTGTACAGGAGACATCCAATCAATGATTCTCTCATCATTGATGTTTCTATCTCTCTTTCCTTCTCCCTTCCTCTCTGAAATCAATAAAAATATATTTTTTAAAATAATATTCCAGCCCTAACCGGTTTGGCTCAGGGGATAGAGCGCCGGCCTACAGACTGAAAGGTCCCAGGTTCGATTCTGGTCAAGGGCATGTACCTTGGTTGTGGGCACATCCCCAGAAGGAGGTGTGCAAGAGGCAGCTGATCGATGTTTCTCTCTCATCGATGTTTCTAACTCTCTTTCTCTCTCCCTTCCTCTCTGTAAAAAATAAATAAAATATATTAATAATAATAATAATAATATTCTATAATGACTACTTCAAAGAAAGCTGGAATAGCTATGTTAATATCAAATAAATAATATTTCATAGGAAAGACTATCACTAAAGGTAATGATCATTGTATAATGTTAAAGGTGCCAAATTATCAATAAAACATAACATTTTTTAACTGATTCAAAAACTAAAAAAAACATCAAAATTAACTCAAAAAAATTATAATTACAATTGGATATTAAAATATTCTTCTCTCAATAATTAATAGAAAGTATGGACATCAAATCAGCAATGCTATAAAAGACCTGAACAAAAATAAATAAATCTATTGGACCTAATTGTCATAGCAAAATACACTTTTTTTTTCTAATGTAAATGGAACATTTACCAAGAAAACTCATATTGTGAGCCTTAACACAGGTCCAAGTTAAAGTAGAAATCAATAAAAGAAAAATATCTGAAAAATCTAACATTTGTAAACTAAGTAAAATGCATGTAAATAATTTATGATACAAAGAAGAACTCAAAATAGAAATTTAAAAATATGTTAAACCAAATGAAAATGAAAATGCAACATATAAAAATTAGTAGGATGCAGCTAAAGAAGTACTTTAAAAAATGTATTGCATTATATATCTCTGTTAGAAAAGGAAAAATATGTCATATCAATAAACTTGGACTGTACATTAAAAAACTAGAAAAAGAGATAATGTAACCCAAACTAAGCATACAAATTAAAATAATAAAGACCACAGCAGAATTATTGAAATAGAAAACAAAAACAACAAGGAAAACCAATAAAGTCAAAATCCGATTCATTGACTCAGTTGATAACATTGATTAAAAAAAAAAAAATCTAGCCATGCTGATCATGGAAACAAGAGAGAAGACACAAATTACTGATCTCAGAAATGAAAGAAGTAAAGATTCTACATATATTATAAGACCATTAAAAGGATATTATGGTTCAGCATATGAAAGTCAATCAATATAATACATCACACAAACAGAATACATGGGAAAAACCCAACATGATCATCTCAACTAGGTAAACATCAATAATGATGTGTCTTATTGTTACCATCGTAACTAGCTAACTAATATTAATAATAGGAAGAAAGCAAAGAGGAGGCCAGACATTATAAGCATGGTCAGCTGGGCAGTGTCATCAGGAAGCTGCAGTTTGACATCCCCCACAGGGAACCACTTGTCCATTCCCTGCAGATCACCGGGGGAATGGGACAGATTGGCATATGTGCAGTGAAGTTGGGGTGATGTAGGAAAGGTGGTTGCCTGTCAGTCTAATCTGGAAAAAAGGTAATTGGCTAGAGGGGTGGAGCCACTGCAAGTGTGCCAAATCCTGAAGGCTTAATTGGTTAAGTTCTTAGTTATAACTCCGAGACAAAATGTTCTCCCCCTCTTGTTCCTCTTGCTTTGCTCCTGCTTCCTTGCACTAGCTTGCTTCATGACCCACGCTTGACTGCCAGGTGTCCTAAGCAGCCACATGGTCCATGGCCATGTGGACCCTACATGCAATGGACTACAGCTGGGAATACAAGCTAAGCCAACCAGCTGCTGGGTTGGACATCACTTTAATAAGGAGTGGAAACTCTGGGCAGCGGCTTTAATTCTTGCACTGCTGAAGACACAGCTGGACTTTTACCATGGCAGGAAGATGGGATATTAGAGGGGAACCCCCTAATGTTACCTCATCAATAAAGCTTTCCATCATACTTCATCCTTCTGTGGGCGCCTCAGAAAATTCCTTTTCCCATGGCACCTGAGGAGGTCCACTTCCACTGGCAACAGGCGGGGATAGAGAAAGTACCCCACCAATAACAATATTGGTAGTTTGTACCTACCCTTGATATAATGTTATGAGAATGGCATTTGGCCTCTGTGATATTCCACCCAAAACTCATAACCTCAGTCTATACATGAGAAAAACATCAAACAAATCACAACTGAGGGCCATTCTACAAAACAGAATGTACACCTCAAAATTGTCAAGGTCATCAAGAACAAGGAAAGTCTAGGAAACCATCATATTCCAGAGGAGCCTCAGATGACATGACAACTAAATGTAATGTGGTATCTATCCTGAATGGGATCCTGGAACAGAAAAAGGACATTAAGTAAAAAATAAGAAAATCTGAATGAAGTATGGACCTTTATAATTATAATGTATCAATACTGGTTTATTAAATATGACAAATATACCATACTAATTTAAGTTGTTAATAATATGGGAAACTGGGTCTATGATATGTAGGAACTCTGTAATTATCTTTGCAGTTTTTCTGTGAAACTAAATTTATCTTAAAGTAAATTTTTTAAAATCCTTAAGAATGATCATACTCATCGAAGATTCTGATTTAATTGGTCAGCTTTGTGGCCTGAGCATTAGGAGTTTTAAAAGCTCTCATGTGATTCTAAGGTGCAGCCAGATTTGGGAACTACACAATGAAAACCTGAGGCTCAGGACCTGGTCTGAGTAAGTGCCTGGAGCTACGTTCATGTTAAGAAGGCCTACTGGCTTAAATTTAATCTCATGAAGTCATATTTCTTCAACAGATGATTGTTTCCCTGATTGTGGAATAAACAGGTGGAACCAGACAAGATGTTTTTTCATATTATCCTAGGTTAAACAGCACTGTTCAAAAGAACTTTATGTGATGATGAAAATGTTCTATATCTCCATTGCCCAATATGGTAGCCATTAGCTATTTGTGTATGTGAAATGTGGCTAGTAGGACTGATGAGGTGAAATTTTAATCTTATTTAATTAAGTCACATTTAAACAGCAACATGTGACTAAAGTAGTAGACAGTACTACTCTATAAAAACAATTAATTTCCTAAGAAAATATATCTTAATGGTTTTTTTTTTTGGATTTGGATTTTTTTCTTCCTACAAGTTGGAGTCTCCCAGGAGGCATATTTTTGCTTTAAAACAGCAGTACAAGTACTACCACACTTCACCATGTTGTTAACAGAAAGGTTTAGCATCCCTCCCGCCCCTTGCCTCTCCCACCTGCAATACCTGCTGCTGGCTGCAGGAAGCAACCATTGTGCCCTTGGAGGAGAGCATTTCCTCTAAGCTCTCTAAACTACTCACCTTTCTGGAATAGTTTGGTTTAGCCCAGTGGTCAGCAAACTCATTAGTCAACAGAGCCAAATAGCAACAGTACAACGATTGAAATTTCTTTTGAGAGCCAAATTTTTTAAACTTAAACTTCTTCTAACACCACTTCTTCAAAATAGACTCGCCCAGGCCATAGTATTTTGTGGAAGAGCCACACTCAAGGGGCCAAAGAGCCGCATGTGGCTCGTGAGCCGTGGTTTGCCGACCACTGGTTTAGCCCAACTCTAATTTTTCAACTGTTCTCTATGGAGTTAATTACAAACTCCAAAGAATTAAAGAAAATAGGGTCTCCTGACAGAAGACTGCAGATGTTCTCCATTTGATATCTCCATTTTTAAAAATAGCTTCTCCCCAGCCCTCTACCATATCCACGAATTTCTATACTGCACAACTAAGGACTACATTAAGCATTTGGAAGGTCTGCATTATTGTACTGCTGATAGCTCAGTGGCAGAATACAATTATACTATAGATTGCTTAGGTTCTCTGGGTGATGGGAAGAAATAAACATATGGAAAGGATAGTATAGACTGAGCTTTATCACATGCAATTCTCCCGACAGCCAGCCTCATATTCTGAATACTCACAGCAAAAAGCAAAGGCAAGATTTTAAAAATACTGCTGCCATGCTGTGGCCATACACCTTGTTACTTACACATTATGGGGGAAGTTCTGCTATCTTTGCTTTTAAATAGGTATATGGTTTGTGTGGATTTAATGATGAAAAGAGGTGGGGATAGAATGGATTTTTTAAAAAAGTAACAGCTTAAGTAGTCAGCAGCTATTCCAAGCTTATTTCACAGATCAAGAAAAAATCTAAAGGTAGATGAACCAAGATGGCAGCATAGGTAAACACCTGTACTCACCGCCTCCCATGTATCAAAATTACAACTAAAATACAGAACAGCCATCATCCAGAACTGTCGGAAAGCTGGCTAAACAGAAGTCCTACAACTAAAGAAGTAAAGAAGAAAGCACACTGAGACTGGTAGGAGGTGTGGAGGGGCAGAACAGGCTGGTCCGACACCCACCACTTGTTTAATCAGGAGGGAGATCATCTCTCCATGAGGAGAAAGGGGTCCAAGCCCCACACCAGAATCCCAGCCCAAGGTCCCAGAGCTGGGAAGAGAAGTCCCCATAACTACGAGCTTTAAAAACAAGTGAGGATTAGGGCTCAGTGATACTGAGGCTGCTGGAGACCCAGCTGTTCCTCTTAAAAGACCAGCACCACAAACTGAACTTACAAGGTCCTGCTTACTCTGAGCTCCAATACCAGTACAAGGCTCTAAGGGACACAGCCACAAATGAGGAGGAACTGGATTATCTGGCATCAGGGCAGGAACTTGGGTGCAGCTTTCTACCAGATGGAGGTGCTCACAGGGATCATTGTTCTTTGCTGGGAACTCTGGTCAAAGGGCTGAATGGCAACCATTTCTGTTTGATCCACCCTGGTGATTCCCTAAGACCCCACCTCATCCAATTTACAATCTTAATCAAGCTGCATGCAGCGGCTTTTGCATATGAATGGCCTGTCCTTGCTCAGGCTAAAACCTGTCAAACAAGCTGCAGCTGGGTCAGGAAGCCCCAAACCTATCAATAAAAGGCCCAAGACCCGGCACCAGCACCAGCCTGCCTTGCCTCACAGCTGGTCCTCACCTGGGTGCTTCCAAACCCAATACAAAGAGGAGGAATCTACAGGTCTCTCTGTAGCTCCTTCTGGGTGGCCCCAGGCAGGGGCTGCCTTTACTCCTCTCTGAGCCAGTGTACCCAGTGGTCAGTGTCAGAACATACCAGATTACAACTCTACACATCTATAAGCAACACACTCAAAGGGCAGACTCAGTGAACACCAAAGTTCCATTGAAGCAAGTCCTGCTCCATAAGAGTGTCTCCTGCATAGCAGCTTTCCCACTGTAGTCCCAGCTGGTCCTCACAGCCAATTGGTCAATTCCTCCCAGTGACACCAACAGCAATCAAGTCTCAACTACAACAAGACTGGGCTCACAGCCCACAAAGGGGTGCACCTAGAGTTCCCAGCTCAGGTGATTGGGGAGGTTGAGCCACTGGGCCCTATAGGACACCTACTACACAAGGCCACTCTACCAACTTAAGGAGACATAACAGCTCTACCCAATATATAGAAACAAACACAGGGAAGCAGCCAAAATGTGGAGTCAAAGGAATATGTCACAAATAAAAGAAATGGAAGAAGCAAACTACTGGATAAAGAGTTCAAAACCACAGTTATAAGATTACTCAAGAATCTTCTAGAGACCTCCAAGGTACTTAGTGAGATATTCAAGGATCTTAGTAAGAATGCCAAAAAAAAAAAAAATGGAAAAGGACCAGTAAGAAATTAATCATACACTGACTGAAATAAAGAATAATATACAGGGATTCAACAGTAGAGTAGAGGATCCTGAGAATAAAATCAACTTGAAATATGAGGAAGCAAAAAACACCCAACCAGAAGACAAAAATAAATAATAATCTAAAAAAATGAAGATAGTGTAAGGAGCCTCTGGGACAACTTCAAGAAATAATGACAGGACACTTCCCCTACCAGGTGAAAGAAATAGACTTATAAGTCTAGGAAGCACAGAGAGTCCCAAACAAGAGAAACCCAAAGATAATCACACCAAGACACATCATAATTAAAATGCCAAGGGCTAAAGACAAAAAGAGAATCTTAAAAGCAGCAAGAGAAAAGCAGTTATTTACCTACAAGGGAGTGCCCATACAACTGTCAGCTGATTTCTCTACAGACACTATGCAGGCCTGAAGGGAGTGGCAAGAAATATTCAACGTGATGAATAGCAAGAACCTACAACCAAGATTATTCTACTCAGCAAAGCTATCATTTAGAATTGAAGGTCAGGTAAAGAGCTTCACAGAAAAAAAAAAAATTAAAGGTGTTCATCACCACCAAACCAGTATTATATGAAATGTTGAAGGGTATTCTCTAAGAGGAAGAAGAAGAAAAAGATTAAAAATATGAACAACAAAATGCCAACAAATATATACTTATCAAGAATTGAATCTAAAAATCAAAACAAACGAATAAGAAATCTAATGAACAGAATAAACTGTTGAATAAAATAGAATCAGAGGCATGGAAATGGAACAGACTGATGATTCTCAGAGGGAAGGGGGATGGGGGTGGAAAGAGATTAAACAAAGATCTTACCTATGAACACAGACAATAGGGTGGCGAAGGCCTGGGGCGAGGCAGGAACTGGGTGGAGGGGGGCAATGGAGGGAAAAAGAGGGACATCTGTAATAATCTCAACAATCTATATATATAAAAGGCTAAACAACCGTCCAACCATCCGACTGGCCAGTAGGTATGACATGCACTGACCACCAGGGGGCAGACGCTCAACACAGGAGCTACCGAGCTGCAGTGACTTGGCAGCAGTGGTTCTCAGGTGATGCACCCTGAAACCAGAGAGGAGGGAGCCCAATTCTTCACAGGGCCGCACAATTCCACCTTCAGCCATGGATTATGTTGTTGCTGGGGCACTGTCGGCCCCAAATCTGGTTTACTGCACACTTGCATTTGCGTTCCACACCCTGTTTGACAGCAACTTTGCAGAGTTCCCTCTCGCATTCCGGGACCCTCAGGGGATGTTGAAGAGCCAGTTTTGGCCCGATCCCCACAGGCCAGGCCGAGGGACCTCACCTGCCCGAGGGACCCCACTCACTCCGCAGATGCCCTTCAAGTCATGGCACCACCTCAGGTGCAGCTGGCCAGGGAGGGACCATGGGAGGTTGGTTCCAGGGCATGTCCAGACTGTCTCGCCCAGTCCCGCCCTGCCAGCCACCTTCTAATTAATTTATTTTCAATGTGCACAAATTTGTGCACCAGGCCACTAGTAAATAGTTTACCCTGGGCAATAAACAGAGAACAAAAATTGAAATTAGCATTAGAATTAGAGATTGTACATTGTGAACTGCTTGATAGCAAGGCCTCTCTGTTCCTCAGTTTTACCACATCTCTAGGACTTAGTTCAGGACATATAGTCTCAGGGTTTGTTTGTTTGTTTGTTTGTTTGTTTGTTTGTTTGTTTTAACAGTTTCATTGAGATATAATTTAAATACTATAAAATTCATCCATTTTAAATGCACAAGTCAATGATTCTTAGTACATTTATATTTGTGCAACCATTGCCCCTCTGCAGTTTTAGAACTTTTCTTCCACCACAAAAAGATCTCTTGGACCCATTTGGTCACCACTTATCATCAACTGAAAAATAATATTGACTAGGTGTTTTGTGACCAAAAAGTATTTATTCAGGGAAAAAGAAAGGCATGCAACCCAGTACATGCAGACATGGAAAGTCACGTGCACACTCTGGCCTGTATGCCAAGATGGAGGGGTATTTATAGAAAGGAAAAGGAAGTTAAAGGAATGGGAAGTTAGAACAATATAATCTATAATAATAAAAGGGTAATATGCTAATTAGACCAGCCATCCTTCCGGAAGTCATTCCAGCCATCCTTCTGGATGAAGCCAGGGCTGGAGGGAAGCCAGCCTGGGTCCTGAGTGCCTGTCAGTGGCTGGAGGGAAGCTGGCGCTCGCAGCTGGGGGAAGGAAAGCCTACTCTTGTATGAATTTCGTGCATCGGGCCTCTAGTTTTACTATAAACATAGAGCTCTTCCTGTAGGGTTCTTGTGATGACAGAAAGTGCAAGAATTCCTCCCCAAAGCCCTAGCTCCTCCCACCCACCCTCCCAACTAATTGTTTACCTAAAGTTCCAGTTAGTCTTTATCACTGTTATCCCTAACCTTCCCCCAAAATTAAGCAATTGCTAATCAATTTTATTTCTGTATGGATTTGCCTGTTCTGTATTTTTCATAAGAGGATAAGACTGTTAGCTGTAAATAAATGGAATCATACATTATAGTGTTTTGTGTCTAGCTTCTTTCTTAACAATGCTTTCAAAGGTTCATCCATGTCATAGCATGGATCAGGACCTCATTTTTATTTATGAAGGTATAATATCCAAATGTACGACAAGATAACATTTTGTTTTTTCATTCATCATTGACAGATATTTAGGTTATTTTCACATTTTGTCTATTATGAATAATGCTGCTGTTTGTGTACAAGCTTTTGGACAAATATTTTTAATTCTTTTGGGTATACACTTAGGAATGGTCTTGCTGGGTCATATGATAAGTCTATGTTTAACGTTTTGAGGAACTCCCTAACCGTTTTCAAAAGTGAGTACACTATTTTACATACCCACCAGCAATGTAGGAAAGTTCCAATTTCTCCACATCCTATCAACACATTATTTCCCATTTTTTAATATTATGGCCATCCTAGTGAGTGTGAAGTCATATATCATTGTTTTAATATATATTTCCTAATGACTAATGATGCTGAATATTTTTTCATGTCCTTACTAGCCATTCATAAATATTCTATGTTGAAATTTTTCATTTAATCAATGGGTTATCTTATTATTATTAAATCACAAAAGTTCTATTTATATTCTGGATACAAGTTTCTTATCAGACATAGTATTTGCAAATATTGTCTTCAATTCACTAGGTTATCTTCACTTAATAATGTTTTTGAAGAGCATAGGTTTTTAATTTTGATAAGGTTCAATTTGTGCTTTTTAAAATCATATATAAGCCATCTTTGCTGAATCCAAAGTCAGGAAGATTTTCTCCTATGTTTTCTTCTAAAAGATTTACAACTAACAAACAGTCCTATCCTCCTACCTAAACAAATGTACCCTCACAACTACCTTAAAGGCCAGGTTCAAAGGTAAAGTCCTCAGACTCTAAGTTCTACATCTAAATGTAGTGACATGGAGACTACACTTATCCCCCTTCTCTTCTTACTCTGTGGTCACACCTCACTGTGAGGAGCCTCACACATGCTCACTTCCCCTAAGTTGCAAACAGCTGCCTCCTGTTCCTTCTTCAGGCATAGGTTCCCACACCAACTGTCTGTGTTTCCCTTGGAAGACCGAGCCAGGAAAAGAGTTTGTGAATCTCTGTAAATGGGCTTGTGGCCATTTAGGTAGGGAATTTCAGCTTCCTGGGTACCTAATGTGTGGCCTAGAAGGGGCTAAGGGGCTCTGTGTGGGAACACCTCCTTGATTCCACCTTCTCCTCCTCAAAGTGAGGCCTTCTAAAGTAAAGGAACCAGGGTTGGGCTCATTGCATGAATCTAAGTGTGGCACTTAGACTGCCAAATCTTGAAGGGGAGAAAATTAGAGGAGAACTAATGGCCACTGGTCCCAGGAACATTCACACAGGAGGACTTGCTCCTCCATGGGCTCCCACCCAACCCTAGAAACAGAAACGGGCATCCATAAAAGTAAAGTGGGAAAACAACCTCAGAAGGATTGATTCAGTCTTGGGTCTTGCAAACCTGGGCTATTATTTCCTCCATTTTCCTGGTTTGTATTCCCCAATCAGATTTCAACCTTTATGCCAACAATTTTATCCATATACCTGTGCTTTAACATGGCTGCCTATGGGTCTCCAAGGCCCTGAGGCTGGGATAGTAGGAACCCACTCAGGGGTAAAGACCTCCTGGCTCCAGGCTCTCTTCACTGGTTACATCCAAAGGCAATGCCTCTAAATGTTTCATGAACACCAAGACCACTGTGTACTAGCTGTTGCCCTAGTTGTGTGGATGGCCTGAAGTCCCTCCAAGAATAGAGAGCTCCAATACATTATCACCTTCACAGTGAGCTGTGTGGTTTGAGTGGGGCCAGCACCTCTGTTCTATCATGCATGAGCAAGTGCTGATAAGGAGGTAGTGCAATGCAGGGAGACATTCAGCTCTGCACTGCCCATTAATGAGTGTGCTTTTGTGTTGCAATTCCCTTGATACAGGTGAGGCAAATCTGAACTTCATTTACTCAGCACCAAAGGCTTCCCCAGGACTTAGGGGCAACTCACCAGCAATCTGTCATTTGTCACACACCTTCTTATGTTGCCTTTCTCTGCTTGGCTGGAACTCTGAGCCATGCTCAAGCAACCATTTCAAAGATTGCCATAGACACTAGAACACTGTTGTAGCACAATCTTAGAGAAGACAGATGCCTCCAAGAGGGTGATGGTAACCAAGTGGTTCTTTTTTTGGGGGGAGCGGGGGGAGTAAATAGGGAATTAGAGTTCTATTCATCACCCATCTTCCTTTCCATTCTCTGTGTCAAAAATACAATAGCCCATGATGTGGAAAGTTCATTTTGGTAAATATTGAGTTTTTAATTACTTATTCACTTAATAAAAACTAATCCCTATGCTAGATATTGGAGTTATCATGATGAATGGAAAAAGTATGGTTCCTGATATTTTTTTTAAATATATTTTATTGATTTTTTTACAGAGAGGAAGGGAGAGGGATAGAGAGTTAGAAACATCGATGAGAGAGAAATGTTGATCAGCTGCCTCCTGCACACCCCCTACTGGGGATGTGCCCACAACCAAGGTACATGCCCTTGACGGGAATCGAACCTGGGACCCTTCAATCCGCAGGCTGACGCTCTATCCACTGAGCCAAACCGGTTTCGGCTGGTTCCTGATATTTTAAGATTTACATTATATCAGGGTAGAAGGATAGACAGAAGTAAGCACATAAGCATAATAGGAATATCATCAAATAATGATAATGACTATGAGGATAAAGTAGAAAAATGGCAAGCAATTGGAGTGAGGGTGGCCAGAGAAAGCATCTTTTAAGAGAAATTCTTTGAGCTGGGAATTTAATGATGAGAAGGAGAAAGTCATGCAAAAACCTGGCATGGCTCAGTGGCTGGGATTTGATCTATGAACCAGGAAGTCATGGTTGGATTCCCAGTCAGGGCACATGCCCGGATTGTAGGCTCTATCCCCAGTAGGGGGCATTCAGGGCAGCTAATTAATGATTCTCTCTTATCATTGATGTTTCTCCCTTCCTTTCTGAAATCAATAAAAATATATTTTTAAAAAAGAATGTTCTCTTACCCTTTGCAACATCATGGATGGACCTGGGAGTTATTGTGCCAAGAGAAATAAGCCAGTCAATGAAAGACAAGTATCACATGATCCCATTTATATGTGGAATCTAATGAACAAAATAAATTGATGAACAAAATAGGTCCAGAGGCATGGATGTATGGAACAGATTGACAGATCTCAGATGGGGGACAGGAAGAGATTAACCAAAGAACTTATATGCATATATGTATAGCCAATGAACAGAGACAATAGTTAGGTGGAGGTCTTGGGTGGAGTGGGAACTGGGTGGAGTGGAGCAAAGGAGTGGGGGAAATGGAGGACATTTAAAATACTGCCAACAATAAAAAAATAAAATTTAAAAAAGAAAAGGGTTCTGGAGATGGGTTACACAAAAAGGTAAATGTTCCTTTAACACTACTGAACAGTACATTTAAAAATGGCTGAGTTGGTAAGTTTTATCTTATGTCTGTTTTAGCACAATTAAAAACTTTTAAAAAGAAAAATAAAAAAGTAAAAATAAATGTTGATGTTATCAGAAAGAGAGAGAGAGAGAAACCAAGCCCTTTTTTCTCTTTGCCCATGGGTTAAAATATTAAGAATGAGAATTTGTCTTCTGTGCTCAGTCCTCACCCAGTCTCTATCTCCAATGTCTGGCTGACTGTGTACCTGCCACTGCGGCTCCGAACTGTTCTTAACTCACTTTCTCTTTTCTCTCAGGCCTGTCTTTGCCTTCTTCCTTTAGATCAGAGGAATTACACACACACACACACACACACACACACACACACACACACACACACACACCTCCTATATTATATGGGATTTTCAGAACTTGTTGGTTTTATTTTATTCACCACAACTTTGTTTCATGATGGTGTTGTATCTTATAGGTGCGTCATTTTGTAGGATCTCCTTGGCCTCATCTCAGTGCTTTCAGCTCAGGAGGCTACTATTCACTTCGTTAATGGCCGAAACTTCTTGGCCCTTTTCACTCTCTTCACCTTCCTTGGAATTTCTGTACTAGTGCAAGAGGATTTTTTTCTTGAACTCCCATGAAGCAGTCTTTTTATTCTCCTTTGTATCTTCTTCACCTAGAAGGGCAACAGGATGACCCCAGAAATTCACTGAATGGGAAGAAGAAAATGGCAACAGGATGGAAAGGAGGGTTTCATGAGAAGAGGCACAGGCAAATGAAGGGTTTTATGCCAAACAAGGAACAGGCAGAAGTCTTGGGGAGAGGGAAATCAATGAGAAAGAAAAGGAGGAGCTTGAATGAGGTAGTCTCACCTTGCCATCTCTGGACCTGGATTGATGGGAATTCGTCCTCTTCTTCCTCCGTTTTGTGATTGAAGTTGTTTGTTTTGTGCTTGGGGTTGCTTGTTTCATAACTTTTCTACGTTCCTCTCGTTTCCTGGAAACCTTAGCCATGTTGAACCATCTCTGTGGTCTTCTGCAGAGCTCCTAGCCCAACTAAAAAATATCTCTGGCCAGGACAATGAAGAGCCACACCCTTCAGCTTTGTTTGTTCAGCTAGGCAGTAGGTGATTAGAGGGAGGGGCTTAGACATCACAAATCACCAGTCTTGGCTCCTCCCTGATGGTGGGGATGCTAGGGAAACCAAGATATGCTGATTGGGGTTGGAGAGAGTTGGCATTTCCTGAACATTCCCCTAAAGAACTTTCCCAAGGTGGCCTGCTATCCCTTGTCATCTGCACACATGGCAGGAAGAATATGTTTCCTTCAAGGCCTTCCCTTTAGCCACTCTGGCTCTTTGTTTTATTTTGTTCTTTCCCATCCTTCACCATTACCCAGTATTTTGGATATCTTATCTAAAATCCTTCCAAGATAACATAACTATATTTAAGTTTCTATGGAGATGCAAATCCTCCCATTTCCCTTCAACAGTTTTCTTTTATGCACCTTGAAGATGGATTCCCCTTTTGGCTATTACCAGGAAACTTCCTCCTCATATCCTCTTCTCAGTTTCTATGTTGATCTCCTCAGTTTTCTGTTCTCCTGTCTGAAATTTCTGCCTTTATCAGTAATCAGAACAATATGGTACTGGCATTAGGTTAGACAAGTAGAGCAATGAAATAGGATTGAATGTTTAGAAATACACCCATATATCTATTGGCAATCGATTTTTGAGAAGAATGCCAAGAACATTCAATGGGAAATAATAATTATTTTCAACAAATGGTATTGTGACAACAGGATATCCATACATAAAAGAATAAATTTGCACCCCTATTTCTCAGTATACAGTACTCAGATGAACTCAAAACAGATCAAAGACCTAAATATAAGAGTTAAAATTATAATAAGAAGAAAGCATAGGCAAAAATCTTCATGATTCTTGAATAGGTAATAGTTTCTTAGGTATAACAAAAAGGATACAAGCACAAAAGAAAAAATTGACAAGTTGACATCAAAATTAAAACCTTGTGATTTAACAAACACTATCAAGAAAGTGAAGAGACAAAATTGAATGTACAGAAGTGAAGGAACAGAATAGGAGGCAAATTTTGTACATCATATGCCTGTAAGGGAAATTTATCTAGAATATATAAAGAACATCACAATTAAAAAAATATTTTTATTGATTTCAGAGAGGAAGAGGGAGGGAGAGCGAGATATAAAATCAATGATGAGAGAGAATCATTGATTGGCTGCCTCCTGCACACCCCCCACTGGGGATTGAGCCTGCAACCCTGGCATGTGCCCTGACCAGGAATCTAACCATGACTTCCTCATTCATAGGTCAATGCTCAACCACTGAGCCACTGTGGCCGAACAAGAACAGCACAATTTAAAAGTGGCCAAAAGACCTGAAAGACACTTCTCTAAAGATATACAAATAGTCAATTAGCACACAAAAAAGATACTCAACATCATTAGCCATCAGGGAAACGCAAATCAAAACCAAAATGAGATATCACTTCACACCCGCTAGTATAGCAATAATTTAAAAGTTATATAATAACATGTATTGGTGAGGTTATGAAAAAATTAGAACCCTTATACCCTCCTTGTGCGAATGTAAAATGGTGCAGCAGTTTGAAAAACAGTCTGGCAGTTCCCCCTAAAAGCTAAGCATAAAGTTATGATATGACCCTGGAATTCCACTCCTAAGTATATCTACCTATGAGAAATGAAAACTATATCCACACAAAAACATGTACATGAATGTTCATAGTAGCATTTTTCATAAATGCCAAAGATTGGAAACAACTCAAATGTCCATCAACTGGTGAATGGATAAATAAAATGTGGTATATCCATAGAATGGAATGTTATTTGGCCATAAAAATGGAATTCTAATACCTGCTGCAACATGTATGAACCTCAAAAACATTGTGCTAAGTGAAAAAAAGCCAATCACAAAGGACTACATGTTATATGTTTCTATTTATTTATTTATTTTTTATTTTTTTTTTAAATATATTTTATTGAGTTTTTACAGAGAGGAAGGGAGAGGGATAGAGAGCTAGAAACATCGATGAGAGAGAAACATCGATCAGCTGCCTCCTGCACACCCCCTACTGGGGATGTGCCCGCAACCAAGGTATATGCCCTTGACCGGAATCGAACCTGGGACCTTTCAGTCCTCAGGCTGATGCTCTATCCACTGAGCCAAACCGGTTTTGGCTATATGTTTCTGTTTATATGAAATATCTACATTAAGAAATCTGTAATCACAGAACACATAGTAGTGGTGGCTTAAGGCTGGGCAGGGAATAGGGATATTGGAAGGTGAATGTATTACATCTTTGAATTGTACACTATAAATGGATGAATTGTATGCTTTATGAAATATCTTCTATTTATATAATAAAAGCCTAAGCGACCATTACAGTGGAACAACCATAACGACCAGTCACTATGATGTGCACTGACCACCAGGGGACAGACGCTCAATGCAGGAGCTGCCCCCTGATGGTCAGTGCGCTCCCACAGGGGGAGCACTGCTTAGCCAGAAGCCTGGCTCACGGCTGGTGAATGCAGCGGCGATGGTGGGAGCCTCTCCCGCTTCCGCGGCAGCACAAAGGAGCAGCAAGCAGGTGGGCGGTAAGGAGTGAGAAATCCCAGACTGCGAGAGGGATGTTGACTGTTGGTTTAGGCCTGATCCCTGTGGGGAACGGCCCTAAGCCAGCAGGCAGACATCCCCCGAGGAGTCCCGGACTGCAAGAGGGCACAGGGCTGAGGGACACCCCCCCCCCCCAGTGCACAAATTTTGTGCACTTGAGCGTCTAGAATGTTAATAAAGCTATTTTAAAAATATGAACAAGAACTGTCCCCATGAAGATTGTTTACTATTTAGTACTTGATAATTAAACTAGAGGCCCAGTGCACCAATTCATGCATGGGTGGAGTCCCTCGGCCTGGCCAGCAATCAGGGCCGATTGGGGGGGTTGGCCTGCCAGGGAGAGGGCCCACGGGAGGTTGGCCCCAGCACCAAGCTAACCAACGGCCAATTCCATGAGGAATCAGGCTCCTTCCTCCCTCCTGTCTGGGTCCAGGGTGCGGGTAAACCAGGTTCAGGGCTATTAGGGCCCCAGCAGCTAGCTAACCAATGGCTGATTCCACAAGGAATCAGGCTCCCTCCTCCCTCCTGACTAGGTCTGGGGTGCAGATGAACCAGATTCAGGGCTGTCAGGGCCCTAGCAGCAAGGTCTGTGTCGGTGTCCATCATAGCTACCAGCCAGTCATCCAGTCATTCCAGTCATTCAGTTGTAATGGTCGCTTAGGCTTTTATATATACGCTGAGTGGCCAGATTATTATGATCTCTGAACGCATAATAATCTGACCAATCAGTGAATATCCTATTTAATAAAAGGCTAATATGCAAATTGTCCCCTCGACCAGAAGTTCAACCAGCAGGCAGGCCGGCCAACCACCCATGTCCCCTCCCCCTGGCTAGGCTGGCTGGACCGCACCCATGCACGAATTCATGCACCGGGCCTCTAATATGTGTGTGTGTGTGTGTGTGTGTGTGTGTGTGTGTGTGTGTGTGTGTATGTATACTGAGTGGCCAGATTATTATGTGTGCAGAGATCATCATAATCTGGCCACTCAGTGTATAGAAAGTTCTTTACAATCAGCCCTGGCCAGCATTTCTCAGTGGTTAGAGCGCTGGCCTGTGGACCAATGGTCATGGGTTCAATTCCGGTCAAGGACACATACCAGGCCCTGGTTGGGGGACGTGCGGGAGGCAACAAATTGATGTATCTCTCTCACATCAATGTTTCTCTCTTTCTCTGTCTCCCCCTCCCTTCCTCTCTTCCACTCTCTCTCTAAAGAAAAAATCAATAGAAAAAGTATCCTTGGGTGAGGATTAACAACAACAACAAAAAGTTCTTTACAATCAAAACTTTTGTAAAGAACTCTACCATTCACAAGCTGTGGACTTTAGGTAAATAATTTTCTTCTCTTCCTGACTTTTGTTTCTTCATCTGTAAAATGGGGTTTATAATAGTACCTATCTTATAAGATCATCACCAAGATTAAATTAAATAAATGGTAATTTGTAAACATGAAAATATGATGACCACAAGAATAATATCTGTGGACTCCTGAGAATTTATCTTGTGGTCTCAAGTTTGACAAGCATTGCCATTTTCATTCAAAACCATCACCAATACCAGTGCTGAGCAGACACAGGAGACATGTATCATAGTTCAAGATTATTCAGAATATAGTCACTCATCAAAATCTAAACAGAACTTTTCATATTTACCATCAAGAACTCACTGAGGCTCAGTGGTGTGGCTCAGCAGTTGAGCGTCAACCTATGAACCAGGAGGTCATGGTTTGATTCCTGGTCAGGGCACATGCCTAGGTTGTGGGATTGATCCCCAGTGTAGGGTGTGCAAGAGGCAGCCAATCAATGATTCTCTCTCATCATTGATGTTTCTCTCGCCCTGTCCCTTCCTCTCTGAAATCAATAAAATATATTTTTAAAAAAAGAACTCACTGAGAATATATCTACTGAAACTTAACTCTCCTATACAGCTAGAGAGAGTATAAAGTGTTATAATTACTTTGGACAACTAGTTGGCAGTCAGGATACCTATAATGGAATACTATTCAGCCTTA
This sequence comes from Plecotus auritus, assembly GCF_963455305.1. Lineage (NCBI taxonomy): Eukaryota > Metazoa > Chordata > Mammalia > Chiroptera > Vespertilionidae > Plecotus > Plecotus auritus. The sequence goes on from NC_137784.1 coordinate 128,061,933, forward strand.
CAAAGGAAGGAAATTCTGCCCCATGCTACAACATAGATGAACCCTTGAGAACATTATGCTACATGAAATAAGCCAGTCACAAAAAGATAAATACTACATGATTCCACTTACACGAGGTCCCTAGAGTACTTAAAATCACAGTGACAGAAAGTAGAATGGTGGTTGCCAGGTGATATATGGGAAGGGGGAATGAGGAAGTGCTGTTCAATGGATATAGAGTTTCAATTTTACAAGATGAAAAAAATTCTAGAAATCTGTTGCATAATTTGATATTGTTAATACAACTGAACTATACAATGGTTAATATGGTAAATGATATGTTATGTGTTTTAAGCACAATTTTTAAAAATAAAAATAAATGTTGTCAAAGTTTACAAAAAAAAAAAGAAAGAAAAGAAGTATTTGCTGTTGAGCCAAAAAAACAGAAGAGGTGGCAGCTGGAAAACCAAATAGTACTAACACAGCACTAAAGTCAATCTCTTATGTCTGTTTGTTCTGGCATCAAAGTCCAGCTTCTCACTGAAAGTCCAACACAGTTGCATTTTGGAATCACCAGAGGAGATATAAAATTTTCTGATGTCTGAGCCTCATCTCAAGAGATTCTGACTTACTTGAACTAGAAAGATTTAGAGTTGGTGTTCAGGTCTCCTTGGGAACATATGATAAATATAGAAGTCTTGGTACACTTTAAAAGGCTGAAATGAAGTTGCTGGTGGGAATGGAGAAGAGACAGAATCAGCTGAGATTGGTGATGACTGGAGTGGCAGAAGAAAGTCAAAGGAAACTTCCTAGTTTCTGACTTGAACAACAGGAAGGATGGCAGTTTGGTTCCATCATGTGGGGAAGATTGGAGAGAAGACCATTATTTGCAGGGGATGACCATGAATTCAGCTTAGGAGACTTCTGGAGCTCCCACTGTCTATTAAAGGTCCATGTAGAGGCAGAGTAGGAATTGGATATAGTAGCCTGGAGCTTGGGGAGAGGTCCACAGCAGAGGTGAATTTGTGTATCATTTAAAGGTATAGGAATCGACAAAAAAAAATTACCTGGGAAGGAACTATAGAATGAGAAAAGAGAGCTCAAAACCAGGTTCTTGAGTATTCCAATACTAGCTTGGGAAACTGTGATTTTAAAAACAGTAAAATTAATAACAGCTAATATTTACTAAAAAGTGCAATGAGCTTGTTCTCCAAGCTAAATACTTTACTTGTTTTAACTCACTTAATCCTCACAACTTCATGAGTTGGGTCATTATAATAAAGTGTCTACTGCATTTTGATTTTTGACTACTGAGAGCTTTCAAGGCCCATCCTTTCTCCTTTCCCTTCTGCTCCATATCTGAGCAAGTTAGGTGCTCTGTCCCTTTGCACCAGTGGAAATTTCAAACCATGAAAGGCCCAGACCCCATGCACAAACTACCACCCAGCCCAACCTCTCACACAATTAAAATCCTAAAGCATCCACCACCATTTCACTGCTATTTCACCTTAAACAGAACCTGAGCTCTTCCCCTGGGGGAAGCTTTGTGCTGTTTACCATGTGAGTAATCAACTGTATTAGTTTCCTATAACAAACTCCCACAAACTTGGTTTCATAAAGCAACAAAAAAGTATTTTCTCACATTTCTGGAGTCTTAAATCAGTTTCACTTGTCTGAAACTTAATGTGTCAGCAAGACCACACTTTCTCTGAAGGCTCTGAGGAAGAATCTGTTCTTAGTCTCTTTCAGCTTCTGGTGGCTGCTGGAATCTCTTGGCTTGTGGCCTTGTTGCTTCAGTCTTCAAAGCTTGCATCTATGAATCTCTCTCTGCTTCATTTTCACATCACCTTATCCTCTGTGTGCCTGTCAAATCTACCTTTGCCTCCCTCTTATTAGGATAAATGGACTGCATTTACAGCCCACCCACATAATCCAAGATGAAGTCCCCATATCGATACCCTTAACTTAGTCACATCTGCAAAGACCCTTTCTTTAAATTTGGTAACATTTACAAGTTCTAGGGATTAAGGCCTGAAGTCTCAAGGAGCCATTTTTTCTGCCTACCATAACATCCATTGGTACCATGTGTCATTTTTCCCAACATCCAAAAATTCTTGTCTGGGAGAACTGCTCAGTATCCAGCAGGGAAAGCTAGGCACCCAAGTAAAACAGGAATATTATTCCTAATTCACAGATGACCGGACTGAAGGTGCCTAGAAATTGGGGAAGTTGGAGAAAGGTGCATTTACTAGTAGTTCTGTTTTCTTTCAATAGGACAATTCCTTAATTGCCTAAAAAATCTGTTGAGCCCTTTACAGCAAATAGGCAAAAAGTGAAAGGGGCATCTGCAGTGCAGTGAGCTGGCCTGGAAGTTTTGGAGAAAAAGAAAAAAAATTTGAGACACAAAGGAGCACACCAATTCCTAAGTTCAGAATGAACTGATTTTATTGCTGAGCAGAGCAGCATCCTGAATGCAGGCAGAGAGCTAGCAAGTGACGAACACTGTTGTGAATTTTCAGCTCTATTTATATGGAATTAAAACTGCAGTTATTCTACATCATCCTACTTTTAGTACGTAGTAGATATTCAAAACCTACTGTCAAGGTTTACTGTAACCTTAACAGTAGTTACTCTGATGTACTGTTTTTCATAATTATCAGGATTACTTGGACATTTTGTTCTTCACAGTTCTTTATCAATTCCTTCTATGGTTTCCCCTGACACTTTATCTAGCACATATGATTAGTCATGTCCTTCAACATTCCTCAGTTCAGTTTTATTACATTCAGTTTCTCCACAGAAGTGAAAATATCCAGGTTCAAGTACTTGTTCTGACACTAATTTGTTGTGTATCATAGAACAAATCCCTTCTCCTAGCTGGGGTTCCAGATTTTGCATCTGGAAAAAAAAAGTCTTATGGCCCTGTCCAAAAGCACAGAAATCTTTATAGTGGCTGAAGCATCCTGGACACTCCCCAGAGAAAACTCTCTTAAACCACAGCATTGCTGACCCACATAGGAGGCTGCTTGCTGTCTTTGTGACATCTCAAGTTGGTCCTGAATTTTACTATGTGGCATTAGGCAAAGAAAAGCAATCATTCTTCTTTGGAATGACTGTAACAGATCTCATTCTTGGCAATTACTTTAGCTGGGAATGAAAAATTCTTTCATGATGAATAAAAGCTTTTGTATTTTTTCCAAGCACTGGAACACTGCCTAGATAGGCACACCAAACCACATGCTAGAAGACTTTGGAATGTCTGATTTGAAAACCAGGCACAGGACAATACAATGAAGGCCTCTGCCTCCATTTTTCTCCAATTATTTTCCTCTCCCTGCTTGCTCCACTGTGCCAAATTTAAACAATCTTTTCTCTGAAAACTTTAAAACATTACCATAATCATTTGTATTAGTTTTAAGCAAGTACCAAATTAACAATATAGTGCAGCCAAATAACCAGCTTAATGTGTTCCAGGGGTAGACAGCCTTTAAAGAGTCTCTTTAATCCATACTGGCTAAGCCATCTCCCACTAGCATAGGACAGTGGGGAATGCATGGGCTTTATGCCTGAAAAACTCAAGCTAGAATCCTAATTCTATTATTTCCTAACTGTGTGACTTTGGGCAAGTTTTTAACCTTTCGGGGCCTCCATTTCCTCATCTATAAAATCAGTCTCATGATAGCTACTCACTATGGTAAGTGGTTTACAGGGACTATATCACTTAATCTTTTTTTTTTAAAGAAGGGAGGGGGAGAGGGAGATAGAAACATCAATGATGGGAGAGAATCATTGATCGGCTGCCTCCCGCATGCCCCCCACTGGGGATCGAGCCCGAAACCCGGGTATGTGCCCTTGACCAGCATCGAACCCGGGACCCTTCAGTCTGCAGGCCGATGCTCTATCCACTGAGCCAAACCAGCCAGGGCTATATCACTTAATCTTTACAGTGGCTTCTGAATTTGGTGTCATGTGCTTTTTTTTTTTTAATTGATTTTTTACAGAGAAGAAGGGAGTGGGATATAGAGTTAGAAACATCGATGAGAGAGAAACATCGATCAGCTGCCTCCTGCACACCTCCCACTGGGGATTTCCCCGCAACCAAGGTACATGCCCTTGACCGGAATCGAACCTGGGACCTTTCAGTCTGCAGGCCGACTCTCTATCCACTGAGCCAAACCGGTTTCGGCTGGTGTCATGTGCTTTTATTCTGAGGATTAAGTGAGATAACTCAGGTAAGCAAACAATAGGTAGTAAGGGTGCTAAAGAAAATAGTGGCCAGTTATTACTGTGTGTTCAGCTTAGTGCTAGGTACTGTGGAGGAAATTAAAAAGCATTTACTCATCAAACATAAATTGAGCACCTAACACATCTAGACTTATAAAAGAGTAGTATGCTAATTAGACCGGGAAACCTTCTGGACAACCATCCAGACGTCCTTCCTGGCAAAGCCAGCCAGGTGAAGCCACGTGGCAGCGGTCCCTGGCGCCAGAGCCTACAGCTGGCTGTGGCCCAGGAGACGGAGAAGCTGCCTGCCCTGAGGTCCCAAGCTGCAGCCAGCCGGAGAAGCCACCCTCCCCCGGGGTCCTGGGCGCCAGCTCCTGAGGCTGGCTGTGGCCCAGGAGATGAAGAAGACGCCTGCCCTGTGGTCCTGGGCCACAGCCAACTGGAGAAGCAGCTCGCCCAGAGTCCTCGGGGAGACAGAGTAGCCGCCCACCTGCGGGCGCCAATGCCTGAGGCTGGCTGTGGCCTGGGAGATGGAGAAGCCATGCACCCTGAGGTCCCAGGCCGCAGCCAGCTGGAGAAGCCACCAGCCAAGTGGTCTTGGGCACCAGTGCCTGCGGCCTGGGAGATAGGTTCCCTCTTCTCCCACTGCAGTCATTACTCCAATATTCCCCTTCTGAATTTCTCTCTGCTGCCCCAACCCAACTCCACTTTTCATCTGAAGGATAGGGAACAGAGAGAGCAGTGTTAAAAGCTTACATTTTTAAGCAGATAAGGTTGGTACTTAAACATGTACATGGAAAACTAGAGTCCTTAAGGTAACAAAGGCTAGAAAGGGAGGGGACAAGGACAGGGCATGACATATTATATCCAGCAATCCATGTGGGGACCGAAAACTTTAAATGCTGACAATCAGTGAAGATATGAATCAACTAAAACAGTTGACAGGGACAATTCTTTGAAAATATTTATATCAAGTCTGTTTAGATAGATTTTCATCTGCATAATATAACACATTCTGACAAGACCACCGCCACCAATGTGGTCAGTGTTGTGCTGGTAAACGTTTAACAACTGGCTCTCAATCAAAGAAAACAAAACCCTGATTTATAGTATCGGCCAATTTCTGTGGCATAAATTCTCCATCCATGGCTGATTTCGGCAGCTAATGTGATGCCACTAAATGCAGAGCTGAGGAGAAACGTGCAGTAACACACTATTTATTATATTCCACCAGAAAGACCCAAAAGTTATAAATAATGTTAAGAGTCAGTACAGTAAAGTGTAGTAAATAATTGAGGAGTGATGAATTTGGAGTATGTATTACCTTTGGTTTTAATGTAATTTATTCACTTTTAAGATTATATAATTTAATTTTTAACAATGACCATGTTTAACAACCAGCTTGCAAAATTCCTGAAAATTTGTGAGCCAGTAAGAGCAGGCTCCAGCACAATACTGAGTGGAGTATAATGGTTAAAGGGCATGGCTCATGGATTTGAAATAAGACTCAGCCACTTTTAGATTTCACTGGTCAAGTTACCTGATCTCTCTATACCTCAGTGTTCTCATCTGTGTAATCATAGGACCTACTGTATAGAGTTATTGCAAAGATAGAATGGAAACTGTGTATGACACAACACAGTACCTGAAACAATAATTCACTCAATTTGTTATAAACTATTACTACCTCAATACATTGTTGACAAAATTACTCTACTCATGCTGAAAGAATGAAATTTTATTGATGAGAAAAATATCTTATTTTGTGATCTACATGGAGATGGTCAATTTTGCTTCCTAGGCAGTAGATGATAATCTACTACTAGAAACTGAAAGGGGAAAATGACCTCAATCAACATGATTGAGGTAATGTATTATTAGCTGGATCATAAAGCAGAGAGGATGCCATACATTCGGGGATACATCTGCAGTAAGAGGCTTCACCTCAGGTATAATTCTGATCAACTAAGCATCAGACTTAAGATAAATGGTGAGAAGGATTCTGAGGGTGCTTCTAGACTTAGCAGGAATAGAACTTTAATACATAAGCAACAGTTACTATGGTTAATGATGGTGAGAAAAAAACACACCATGATCTATACTAATAAAAGGGTAATATGCTAATTAGACCAGACGTCTTCCGGACGACCATCCGCATGTCCTTCCTGATAAAGTCGAACCCGGGCAAAGCTGCCGCCGGCAGTCCTGGCACCAGCGCCTGTGGCTGGCTATGGCCCAGGAGACGGAGAAGCTGCCTGCCCCATGGTCCCGGGAGCCAGCACCTGCAGCTGAAAGAAAAGCCACCCGCCCCACAGTCCCAGCCACAGCCAGCCAGAGAAGTCACCCACCCCGTGGTCCCAGGTGCCAGCGCCTGCGGCCTGGGCAAAGCCACCTGCCCACTGTCCTCTGCGGCTACAGCCCGCCCAGGCGAAGCCGGCCCAGGTCCCAGTGCCTATGGCCAGTCAGAGGGAGGGAAGCCAGGGTCCCGGGTGCCTACGGCCAGCTGGAGGAGGGAATCCTGGGTCCCGGGTGTGGGACCAAGGCAGAGGTGGTTAAGGGCGATCAAGCCAGCAGGGGAGCAGTTAGGGATGATCAGGCTAGCAGGCAGAAGTGGTTAGGGGCAATCAGGCAGGGAGGCAGGTGAGTGGTTAGGAGCCAGCGGTCCCAGATTGTGAGAGGGATGTCCCAGATTGGAGAGGGTGCAGGCCAGGCTGAGGGACACCCCTCCATGCACGAATTTCGTGCACCGGGCCACTAGAATTTATATAAAAAGTAGAGAGGGAATATTAAAAGGAAGTACATGACTCAATTTCTCAATCTTAATTGGTTCTTTTTCTGTTTGCAGTGGTTTAGGTGGGGTTGGATTACATATCCCTCCTGGCCAGATGAGCCTCCAAGAGTCAAATTGCTGACAAAGCTGGATACAAATCAAACTAAAGGCAGAAAATATTTGGGATATTCAAGTGGCCTCTGCCAGAGAAATCAGGGCCTTGCATAACCTTACTGAAAACTCTCCAGAATGGCCTCCCCACACATCAGTGTCTGTCCACTGATTCTATCCCTCTATCCCTTCTGCCTCCTGTCTGTCACACATGCTCCTCAATAAGCTTGCCAAACCCCTACTCTTTGATCTTCTTGGCATTCTTCAGGTCATTCCCCAGTTCTGGCATATTCTATGCCCATTAAAATTCAACTCATTTCACGTGTTTGACCCTTCCAGGGATAGTCAGAAATGAAAGTTGAAGCCACCTTTCCATAGCATATGGTGAAAATAGAAGCTCTATAATATGATGAGAACTTATTAGAGTAGTTTAATCCCTATTAAAACCATCACAAATGCATGATTGTTTTTTAAGTAAAAATAAGTGTGGACTCTATCTTCCTCTCAATTTTACTGTGAACCTAAAACTGCTCTAAAAAATGTAAGTCCTTAAAAAATGCAAGTTTCTGATTAGCCATTTTAAACTAACAAGGAATAAAAAGAAATTCTGATCTAAAAAGTAAGAGTGATATTTATGTACTATGCATGAAACAATTATGAACATAAATCAATTAATAAAGTTAGTACTGCACACCACATGTCAGCCTATTGCCAGATGCCAATATTTATAACCTTATCTATCTATATCACACACTTACCCTGATGCATAGATTAACATGTAAACACTTTTGAACTATATTATTACATGTGATTTATAATTTATATGTGAGAAAACACAATTAACCAAGGGAAAAACTATAAAGATAGTTGAGTCTAAACAATAAAGGAATACCTTAAATTAGAATATGTTAACTACAAGCATCAGTGATTTAAAGTGAGAAATATAGTGTTTAAAGACCACACACTCAGGTTTTTGTCTACCATGATTAAAAGGACACTCTGGTTCCAAATGATAATAAATTAAATAAACGTTTTATCCACTTAATTTTACTGAGCCACTGTAGTGGGTTGAATAGACACCCCCCTCCTAAAATTCATGTCCACCTGGAACCAGGCTGACTTTATTTGGAAATAGAGTCTCTGCAGTTGTAATTAGATAAGGATCACAAGATGGAATCATTCTAGATTTAGGGTGAGTCTTACATACAATAACATATCCTTATAAGTAAAGGAGAGGACACATAAAAACACATAGGGGGAAAGCCATGTAAAGTTGAGGCCGAGCTTGAAATGATGCACCTACTAGTAAAAGTCAAGAAGTGCTAAAGATTGCTGACAACTACCATAAGCTAGAAGAGAAGCACAGAACAGATTCTCTCTCAGAGCCTCCAGAAGGAACCAACCAGGCCTACACCTTCATTTCAGATTCTGATTTTCTGAACTATGAGAAAATAAATTTGTTGTTTTAAGCCACCCAATTTGTGATAACCTGTTACACTAGCCATGGGAAAGTAATATGACCACCTTAACTTTGATATACAAACCTAAAAAAATCATAAAAAATGAGGACTAAAAACTTATCTAATCTATACTAATAAAAGGGTAATATGCTAATTAGACTGAGAGACCTTCCGGGAAACCTTCCAGATGTCCTTCTGAACAAAGCCATGGTGGTGGGGTCAAGGCAGAAGTGGTTAGGGGCAATCAGGCCAGGAGGGGAGGGCAGTTGGGGGTGATCAGGCCGGTGGGGGGGGCAGTTGGGGGTGAGCAGGCCAGCATGAGGGGGGGGGGCAAGCAGGCCAGCAGGGGAGGCCGTTGGGGGTGATCAGGCTGACAGGGGGCCAGTTGGGGCAAGCAGGCCAGCAGGGGTGGCAATTGGGGGTGATCAGGCCTGGGGGGAGGGCAGTTAGGGGTGAGCAGGCCAGCAAGGGGGGGCAGTTGGAGGTGAGCAGGCCGGCAGGCAGAGTGGTTAGGGGTGATCAGGCAGGCAGGCAGATGAGCAGTTAGGAGCCAGCAGTCCCAGATTGCGAGAGGGATGTCCAAATGACGGTTTAGGCCCGATCCCTGTGGTTTAGGCCCGACCGTCAGTTGGACATCCCCTGAGAAGTCCCAGATTGGAGAGGGTGCAGGCTGGGCTGAGGGACCTCTCCCCATGCATGAATTTCATGCACCGGGCCACTAGTTTGTGAATATAAAAGCATAAATTCTAAATAAAATATTGGCAAATTAATTCCTGAAAAATATATATTAGAATATTATAGTAAGACTAGTTTACGATGACTAGGAAGGTTTTATTTTAGGCACAGATAGATGCTTGATTATTAGAAAATGTAAGAATAGTATTCATCACATTAGAATCAAAGCTAAATGACCATCTTGATAGATTTCAGTAGGGCATATGCTAAAATCCACATGAATTCGTAATAACTATTCTTAATAAAGTTTGATGATAAAGACATTTCCTTAGCAGGACATACAATATGTATTTGCATATATATATATATACAGACATATACTTCCCAGCTCTATCCAATGAAAATCCCTAGAAGCAGCAACCCCAGTATCAATGAGCACACCTAGTACCCAGATTTTGATTTCTAAATACAATTCTCCTTGAAGAAAATAACTAGGGCAACAAATTCACAAAATGAGCCTGGAGCCCAGCCATGTGGCTCAGTGGTTGAGCATCGACCCAGGAACCAAGAGTCACTGGTTCAATTCCTATTCAGGGCACATGCCTGGGTTGTGGGCTCGATCCCCAATAGGGGGCATGCAGAAGGCAGCCGATTGATGATGTTTCTCTCTCATCAATGTCTCTATCTTTCTATCCCTCTCCCTTCCTCTCTCTAAAAATTAATAAAAACATATCAAAATAAGCCTGGAGCATCTTGTAATACCAGAAAGCAGGAAATACTCAAAGAATAAAAGAATGGGGCATGTCAAAGGCATTCAGGAGCCAACATTAAAGATCACTCAATGGCTAAAGTTGGAACAATTTGACCAACAAAATAAATAAAATAGTATTGGAATATAACCCAAAGTATAAAGTATATATACCTGAGTCCATACTGGCCTTGGCCAGCATGGCTCAGTGGATAGAGCATCAGCCCGCACACCTAAGGGTGGAGGGTTCAATTACCAGTCAAGGGCATGAATGTACGTGACTTGCAGGTTTGATCCCTGGCCCCGGTTGGACTGCACAGGTACAGGAGGCAACCAATATCTCTCTCTCTCTCTCTCTCTCTCCCTCCCTCCCTCCCTTTCACCTTCCCTCTCTCCCTTTCTCCTCACTCCCACTCTCTCTAAAAATCAATGAAAAAATAAAAAAAATATGCTCGGGTGAAGATAACAAAAAATAAAAAATAAAACAAAATTTTAAAATACATGATTGAATAAATAAATGAGGGAGAAAGGAAAACTCTTTTAATTCATAAATAGAGAAGGAATGATGGACATACAAAAACAACATTTCACAAATACCACAGTAGTAATTGTTTCAAGAAAAAACATCAGTGGATATTAAAATCAGTGGATAAAAGTATGATGAGAAAAAATATTTACATAATATCAAAATATCTTACCACAAGATATTTATAATTACTGAGGGGAAATAGTAACTTTACAGTGAAGAAACCTTATAAACAATGATCAAAGTTAAAATAATCAGTATTGAGACATATCAACATCATATATCTCTGATATGATGCGCTAAAAAGAGCATAGCATCACTTCTGGGGTATGCTTGCCAAAAATGCAAAATCTGAATTTAATCAAGGAAACCTCAGACAAACTCAAGTTGAACAGCATTCGACAAAAGAAGTGGCCAATTCTCTTCAAAATGTTCAGAATCAATAAAAAAAAATTCTAGGGAACTATCCTAGATCACAGAAGATGAAAGAGACATGACAACTGCATGCCATGTGTGTTTTTGGATTGAAAAATAAAGACATTATGAACAATTGATAAAATCTGTTTAAGGTCTGTAGACTGGCTAATAGTATTGCATCAATGCTAATTTTCTGGTTTTGATGCTTTTACTATGACTATTAAGATATATTTTATAAAGCTGGATGAAGGGTATATTATAAACTTTTGTACTATTTTGCAAATTTATGTGTATCTGAATTTACTAGTATTGCAAAATTAAAAGTTAAGTAAGTAAATTTAAAGAAACCTGCTTTAAAATTATAGTGTATCTCATACAATGGAATTTTGTGCTAATATTAAACTTACAGTTTTATTTTTTTAAATATGTTTTTATTGATTTCATAAAGAGGAAGAGAGAGGGAGAAAGAGATAGAAACATTAATGATGTGAGAGAATCATGGATTGGCTGTCTCCTGCACACCCCCTACTGGGGATCAAGCCCTCAACCAAGGCATGTTCCCTGACCTGGAATCAAACCATGACCTCCTGGTTCATAGGTCAATGCTCAACCACTGAGCAACACTGGCCAGGCAAACTTACAGTTTTCTTAACGTAACTAGAGACCCAGTGCACGAAATCTGTGCACTGGGGTGGTCCCTCAGTCCACCCTGCCCCCTCTCACAGTCCCGGAGCCCTCATGGGATGTCCTACTGACGGCTTAGGCCCACTCCCTGTGGGCCTAAGCCATCAGTAGGCCTCCCTCTGCAGGAGGAAATCTGGCTGATCAGGGGAAGGCCCACCCCCATCACCCCGCCAAGGTGTTTTCATCAACACGGATTCCAGTCCCTTCACCATGAAAAAAATGACAACTTTCTTTAGGCATTTTCAAGATGTCTCTTTCATAGGATATGACATTTCTTTCTTTTTTTCTTTTTTTTTTTATCCTCACCTGAGGATATGTTTCCATTGACTTTTAGAGAGCTTGCAAGAGAGAGGGAAAGACAGAGAGAAACATCAATGTGAGAGGGACACTGCGATGGGTTGCCTCCTACATGAGCCCTGACCTGGACCCCGGCCAGGGAGAAGCCTGCAACCTAGGTACATGCCCTTGACCAGAATTGAACCCGGACCCTGCAGTCGGCAGGCCGAGGCTCTATCCACTGGGCCAAACCGGCTAGGGCAAGATATGACATTTCTTAGCCCCTCCAGCAGCAGACCTTTGTTTTTTCCTCCAGGAGTGAGGTGGAAAAACCCTAGATCACCTTCTTGGATTCTGATTAGGCAAGTTATCAAGAACACTGAGTAGCATACAGGAGGCTTAGCCAATGAGCGGTCAGAAAAGGTGTTTCCTCTGCAGCTCACACGCAGGGGCGGGACTGCTGGCGAGGGCCTGCCCTCATCCGTGAGCGGGCCCTCTCCCTCCCCCTCTCCCTCCCCTCCCCCTCCACCTCTCCCTCTCCCTCCGGTCTACTCTCTCTAAAAAGCAGTGAAAAAATATCCTCTGGTGAGTATTAAAAAACAAAACACAGAATAACAGGCCTCCTCCTTGGAGATGCTGAATATGTAGGCTTGAAAGACAATTCCTGGCTCTGTGAAGATCCCTACATGAATTTTATTAACAATATTTGGAAAAATAGCCTAAGCCACATCAGTGATTCAAGTTTGTGCTTTTCTGTGTTCCAGGGAAGAATCAAATGATCTTTTGTTTTATTGTGTCAAAACAAAATTTTGCATGTGTTAAATACATAATTCTTATTCAAATACATAATAGCAGATGCAAAAGTTCTGCTTAACTCAGTGAAGGGACTGGCAGGATGATAATGCTGTTCAAATGAGATTGCCAAAGATGAAAGCCTGAAGTAAAACTGCTAAATTAGATACAATCTGGCTAATGTCCTATAGGACAATAAAACCATCACTTTTTTAATTGGTGTGTCTTTTAGACAGAAATTAGTTACATCTTTAAAAGCATAAAAATTATTTTCATCTTCTCACTTTGCTGATTATTATATGTAACTTTCCAGGGCTGTAAAATGTCAAAATATATGGAACTTATTTAATTGTAAATAGTGTGTCAGAGTTATGTGTTTCATAGAAAAGGAAATGATCATTCTGTGGGCCTCTAATGCCCCAATTATACTGAAAGGACTTGCTGTCAACATTTTACTCTGGACCTGGGATCGGCCCGGAAGGCTGTGGGCAGGCCCGCCCTTGCCTCTCAGGGCCGGTGATCGGCCACAGAGGCTTCGAGTAGGCTCGCCTTCTCTTCTCCCGGCCTATGCTTGGCTGCGGAGGCTGCGGGCCGGCCCCCCTGTTTCTGTCCATGTCCACTAAGGGCCTCACCTGCCTGCACAACCTCCTCCTGTCTGGTTGTGACCCATTACGGCGTCCTGGCCTAATTTGCATATTTCTCTATTTTATATATATAGAGATAGAGTGTCAATGAGGTAATGCTCACACTATGTTACATGGAGATATATATGTAAATGTTATGTTATGTATGACCCCAATTTTGTATAATTATTAATAGATACATGCATACCAAAGCAAGAAATGTAAAGGTAATTTTAGGAATAGAAGAATATATTTCTAGATGTTATTACATTTGAAAGGGCGGGGAGAGACCGACTCCATGTTCCCTTTGTTCCATGTCCTCCACCTCATGGAGTCAGGTTCCCACCCTAGAACCTCTCCAAGAGCCCAACCCACACTTTTGAATTAGCCAATAGAAATGCAAGAGGAAAGTAAGCCGCGCCCTGCCCCCATGTGCAACCTGACCCCGACCAATCAGCAGAGGCCACACTACCTCACCCCTCCTACCTCTCCCAGGCCCCCTATAAATCAGCGCATTTGGGGCCTGGGGCATTCTCTCTGCCTCCTGCCACTGTGTCGGTGAGTGTGGTGGACGGGGAGCTCAAGCTAGCTCGAATAAAGGCTCTTTGCTTTTGCATCGGACTCGGCTCCCTGGTGGTCTTTGGGGATCACGAAATCTGGGCATAACATTTGGGGGCTTGTCTGGGATCCCCAAGACCCTCAAGGGACCCCCGATCCGGAGAGTCTGACTGGCCATGGTAGGTGTCTGTCTGTTCCTTGTCTCTTTTGTGTGAGCTCATTTCTGGATCTCTGGCAGTGCCCGAAGCGGTCTAGGTGGACGCACCGGAGGACCATGGGCGGGAGGAATCGGGAGCCGTCCCGATCCTCCTTCAGGAGGGACGCATATTCCCCTCACAAGGGACGTGTATTCCCCTCGAACCTCTGGGATGAGGTGGATCGCTCCCACCGATCGGCATGAGGCCGTCGTCCACACTTTCGGTTTTGTCAGTTTTGTTCCAACGGACTTGCGTTGGAAAGCTTGTCTCAAGGGCCCTTTGTCTGCGTCTGTGTTTTTCTGTTTTGTTTTGTGGACTCTCTTGATGGACATCATGGGGAAGACTCAAACCACTCCTTTAAGCATTATGGTTGATCATTTCAAAGAGGTTAAGGGAAGAGCTAGCAACCTCAGTGTAGAGGTCTGGAAGGGCCGGTGGCAAAATTTTTGTTCTAGGGAGTGGCCGACTTTTAGTGTTGGGTGGCTGCCAGAGGAGACCTTCAACCTCTTCACCATCCACCGGGTGAGGGACATTGTCTCTCAGCCCAAGAAGGGACATCCTGATCAACCCCCTTACATTATTACTTGGCAGGACCTCGTGGAAGATCCACCCTCCTGGCTTAAGCCCTTTCTGTCCCCGCGCCCCCTGGAGCCGAAACCCATACTTGCTTTGCAGGAAACAGAGAAGGTGAAGGAGAAGAAGGACCTCACCCCGCCATCAGCTCCCCTCTACCCTGTCTTTCAGGGGGGAACTGAAGAGGAACTAATCTTTCCTCACTCATATCAGTCCCCTAGGAGTCCACAGGGGGGCGATCCTCCCACGCGAGGGGAAGCAGAGTTCCAGGAGCGGCTGGGGGCGGAATTCGGGGAGCGGCTGGGGGTGGAGTACCGGGAGCGGCTGCAGTTCTGGTGGGAAGCCCGCCTCTTACTAGACAAAGGGCTCAGAGGGAACTGTCTGTCACAGCACCCGACTCCACTATTAAAACCCTACCTTTATGAGCCGCGGGACCCCCAGATGCGAATGGCAATCAATCCCATCACTATTGGCCTTTCGCCACTAGTGACCTTTACAACTGAAAGTCTCAGAATCCTAAGTTCTCTGAGAAGCCAGCAGGGCTTATTGATCTGTTAGATTCTGTCCTTTTCACCCACCAGCCCACGTGGGACGACTGCCAACAGCTTTTACAACTGAGGAGAGGGAAAGAATCCTCAATGAGGCCCGGAAAGTGGTTCCAGGCGTGGACGGGAACCCAACCACCAACCCGGTCCAGATAGATGTCTCTTTTCCCTTAACTAGGCCTGAATGGGATTTCAACATGGCAGAAGGTAAGGAGAGGCTCCGGGTCTACTGCCAGACTCTAATGGGGGGGTCTCCGAATGGCTGCTAGAAAGCCAACTAATTTGGCCAAGGTAGAGAATGTTCAGCAGGAAAGGGATGAGTCTCCAGCTTTCTTTTTAGAATGGATCATGGAGGCATACTGCACCTACACCCCCATGAATCCAGAAGCTCCTGAAAACAAGGCAGCTGTGATCATAAGGTTTGTAAACCAATTGGCTAGGGATATTAAAAAGAAACTGCAAAAAGTAGATAGGTTGGGGGAGAAGAGTTTAAAGGACCTACTGGAGGTAGCCGAGAAGGTGTATAATAACAGGGAGCCCCCGGAAGAAAGGCAGGCTCACGCTGCGGCGGCTGCTAGCAGCAAACAAACCCGAGACCTAGCTAACATCCTGCTCACCTCCACTGTGGACTCTTCCGAGGAACGGAACCACCGTCTCTGCCGACTCGCTGGCAACCAGGAGGACAGTAAGAGGACCGCCCGGGGCGGGAGGCGGAAGCTGCAGAAAGATCAGTGTGCTTACTGTAGGAGATAGGGCACTGGAAACAAGAGTGTCCAAAAAGGGCCAGCAAAAAGGGAGGAGAAGCGGATCGAGTGAAGGTCCTGGAGCTAGATGAACTGAGTGATTAGGGGAGTCGGGGTTCAGACCCCCTCCCTGAGCCCAGGGTAACTCTTAGAGTGGAGGGGACCCCCATTGACTTCCTTGTCAACACCGGAGCGCAACACTCGGTCCTCCGTATGCCTCAAGGAAAATTAACAAATAAGAAGTCTTGGGTACAAGGGGCAACTGGCATGAGCCAGTATTCATGGACTACCCGAAGAACGGTGGATTTAGGGATGGGACAGGTATCCCATTCTTTTATGGTAATTCCGGAATGCCCCTACCCACTGTTAGGACGAGACTTGCTCACTAAGATCGGAGCTCAGATAACTTTCAGACAAGGGGGGCCTCAGGTTACTGATGGCAAGGGCCACCCCATTCAGGTCCTGACCATAAGGCTGGAGGATGAGTACCAGCTTCACCAAAAAGCCTCTCCAATAGAGGGCAGTATGGACGAATGGCTGCAGGAGTTCCCCACGGCTTGGGTGGAGACAGGGGGAGTGGGGCTTGCCGCCCACAGGGCCCCAGTCCTGGTAGAGTTAAAACCAGGGGAAGGCCCGGTGAGAATCAAACAGTACCCCATGCCTCAGGAAGCCCGGAAGGGAATTCAGCCACACATTCAGAGACTGAGGGGCCTAGGGTTGCTGGTCCCCTGCCATTCTGCCTGGAACACCCCCGTTCTGCCAGTCAAGAAGCCCCACATGAATGACTACCGGCTGGTACAGGACCTCCGGGAAGTAAATAAAAGAGTTATGGACATACATCCAACGGTCCCCAACCCATACACTCTCTTAAGCTCTCTGGCGCCCTCCCGTGTCTGGTATACTGTGTTAGATTTGAAGGATGCCTTTTTCAGTTTGTCACTGGCACCCCGCAGTCAATCCCTGTTCGCCTTCGAGTGGCATGACCCGGAAGAAGGCTACAGCGGACAACTGATGTGGACTCGGTTGCCTCAGGGGTTCAAGAACTCGCCCTCCATCTTCGACGAGGCCCTGCACGAGGACCTGGGAATCCTAGAGCAAGTGCATGGGCTCCGGAAGGACCTGACAGACCAGTCCCTTCCAGATGCAGACGTCACCTGGTTCACGGATGGAAGCAGCTTCATACGGGACGGGAGCAGGTATGCGGGTGCAGCTGTAGTCACTGAAACGGACACTGTATGGGCAGAGGCTCTGCCCTCCGGGATGTCAGCCCAGAGAGCAGAGATTGTGGCCCTCACCAAGGCCCTGACACTGGGAGCTGGAAAGCGGCTCAACAGCTACACAGACAGCCGGTATGCATTCGCCACCGCTCATGTTCATGGTGCAATCTACCAAGAGAGAGGGTTACTAACAGCAGAGGGGTGGACTATAAAGAATAAACAGGAGATACTCAACTTACTCTCAGCCTTATGGATCCCTGCCAAATTGGCCATCATACACTGCCAAGGACACCAGAAGGCTGACGACCCAGTGGCAAGAGGAAACCGCAGGGTTGACCAGGCGGCCAAGGTAGTAGCCCTTTCTCCGATCCCCACCATGGCCCTACAGCTCCCAGACCCAGGAGACCCATTTCTGCCAGTTCAGCCAGGATATTCCCTGGAGGAGTTACTGCGCATTAGGAAGCTTCCCCAAGCAAAGGAGGAGAAGGGGTGGTGGTATACACCACAAGGGGAGCTCATACTGCTGGACCAGCTTGGAGTCTCCATGATAAAACACATGTACCGGTCCACTCACCTGGGGGCACGTAAATTAAAGGACTTAATCCGACACCCCAGAATTAAGATCCACCAGCAGGACATTAAAATAGAGCAGGTTGTATCTGCCTGCAAGACCTGTCAACTCACAAATGCGAGAATCGGGCCAAGTGAAAAAGGAACCAGGCTTTGAGGAACCAAGCCTGGGGCACAATGGGAGGTCAACTTCACTGAAGTTAAACCAGGAAAGTATGGCTATAAATATCTTTTAGTATTTGTAGATACCTTCTCCGGATGGGTAGAAGCATACCCAACTAAGCATGAAACAGCTCAGACGGTAGCTAAGAAGCTGCTGGAAAACATCTTGCCCAGTACGGTTTTCCCGCTGAGATAGGGTCAGACAATGGAACAGCTTTTGTCTTGCAGGTAACGCAGGCAGTGGCCAAGGCGATTGGGGCAAATTGGAAATTGCATTGCTCTTATAGGCCTCAAAGCTCAGGGCAAGTAGAGAGGATGAATAGAACTCTAAAAGAGACCCTTACCAAATTGACCATGAGGGATGGCGGGGACTGGGTGGCTCTCCTTCCATATGCCCTTTACCGGGTTAGGAACTTCCCCTACACCCTGGGTTTTACTTCTTATGAGATCATGTTCGGCCGGCCACCCCCTATTATCCCTAACCTTAAAGCCGAATTTCTTGCAGAATTTGAAAGTCAAGAACTGTTTCTTTCCTTGAGAGGGCTCCAGAGGGCTCACGAGGACATTTGGCCGCACCTCCGCGCTATCTACGAGACCGGCCCAGCCCCGACTCCTCATCAGCATAAGCCGGGGGACTGGGTCTACGTCAAGAGACACCTCTGGGAGACCCTTGAGCCACGTTGGAAGGATCCCTATGTCGTGGTGCTGACGACCCCCACCGCTCTCAAGGTAGACGGCATCGCGACCTGGGTCCATCACACTCACGTCCAGTCAGCGGACCCATCTGTGATCCGGGAAGACTTTGTCACCAAATGGAGCATCGATCGAGATCAACACAACCCACTCAAGCTCAAGCTACGGCGTGCTCGACCTGCCTGATGCTGGTAACGTTACTCGTGATCACTCCTGCTACCGGGAGCCCCCACACTCCCTATAATGTTACCTGGTCATGCGTCTCAACTGGACACATTTGGTGGGAGGCCCCGAGGAAGGGTGACCTGATCACCGTTGGACGGCCGCCTGCCCCACCTTGTCCACCGAGAGGCTGTAGCCACTGTAACCCCGTGAGCATTTCCTTCACAGGAGAGGGAAGGAAGGCTACCGGATGGGACGCCGGGAAGACTTGGGGACTCCGATTTTATCAGTGCAGGGAATTTGGGATGGTGTACCCTCGTGACCCAGGAATGTTGTTCAGTAGAAATACAAACCGACCCATGATTGGGCCTGTAAGTTTCAAGACAAGGGGGGAATGAAAGGGCGGGGAGAGACCGACTCCATGTTCCCTTTGTTCCATATCCTCCACCTCGTGGAATCAGGTTCCCACCCTAGAACCTCTCCAAGAGCCCAACCCACACTTTTGAATTAGCCAATAGAAATGCAAGAGGAAAGTAAGCCGCACCCTGCCCCCATGTGCAACCTGACCCCGACCAATCAGCGGAAGCCACACTACCTCACCCCTCCTACCTCTCCCAGGCCCTGTATAAATCAGTGCGTTTGGGGCCTGGGGCGCTCTCTCTGCCTCCTGCCACTGCGTCGGCGAGTGTGGTGGACAGGGAGCTCGAGCTAGCTTGAATAAAGGCTCTTTGCTTTTGCATTGGACTCGGCTCCCTGGTGGTCTTTGGGGATCACGAAATCTGGGCATAACACATTCTATTTAGGAATGCAAGAGAATCAACTGAAAAACTACTAAGAAAATTCAGTTAGGTGGTTAAAAAATAAATGTATAAAATGTATAGTATTCTGTATGTCAGCAATAACAAGTTAGAAAATACAGTTTTAAGAGAAAATCCTGTTACTGGGAAATCCCAGGGTCGGCTCGGCTACCTGTCGCTGTGTCCAATAACGAAGGCAGGGTTGTATCATATAAGGCGTTTATTGAGAAGGCTAACCAATCAAGAAGACAGGGTGCTTACAAGCATTCAAATCCTGTCTTTGAGCATGGTGCAGAGGACAGGATTATAAAGGGGAAGGGGCGAGGGCGAGGCTTGGAACAGAATGCAGCTATGTGCAGTCCTGGAAGCCTGCAGGTGTCAGCTATTGTCCTTAGTCATCAGGTGATGAGATGATGTTAATGAGATGATGTTTTGGCTCCTGGTGGGTAGGTCTGACCATGCTTATTGGTTCTGCTTGCTGGATTCACCTTCTTAATGGCTTCACACAGGCCTTGAAAAGAAAACTTAAGAAAAACGTAATCTCCTATTCACATATGAGAAACTTAACTCCCTATTCATATAAGTATATGCATTCTAAGATTTAAAATAATATGATTATTTTTCAGATTAATTCAGGTGCTCTATCTATCAGATTATAACCCCCTCCCCCCATCAATCCCATTCACAAATAAAACCTTTAGAATACTAAGAATAAACTTCTATTTTAGTAAGAGGGATTTGAAATTCAAGCTAGTAAGCAGTTTGGACAGACTGGTACAATTGGTTAAATTTGGGGATAAAATAAAGTGACTATGCCATTGAAGAGTAACAGAATGTGCCATCCCAAAATATGTCTCTTTGCCATAAAGACTATTTTGAGCTAATTATTTTGAGAAATTGCAGACACAGAAGCTCTGGAAATAGAGTTTACTCTTTTAAAGGGGGGATTTACATTAGAAAGGAGATCTGTACCAGAAAGAGAGCTATTACCAGAGATCACTTTTTCATGCAAAAGACTTATCTGCATAGCAGGGCAAATATTTGTTTACCAAACATTTCCTCTTCTCACCTTGCTGTGAATTGCCTCCCTGCCCTTTGAAGCTCCAGGCCTCCATCCCTTTTATAGCTTAGGATAAAACTCAATGGTCTTGTCACATTTTTAGTCTCATATCTCCGTGGGGCTCCCATATGTGCTTAGGAACATAATTAAAATGTTTTTCTGCTAATTTGTCTTTTATTACAGGGTGGTCCCAACCAAGAACCTAGACTAGGTGGGTAGAGGGTAAATTAGTTTTCCTCCTGTACAGTATTATAAATACCCTATGAATTAAATAGTGAAATGTGAACTTTTTAATCACTGGGGGAAAGTAAGCTAGACAGACATCATTAAGGTGGGTATTTAAACTTAGGAGAAGGAATAATTCTTTAAGCACAAGTAGTAGGCAGTTAGACCGGCATGAGCAGAGTAGGAACCATAGGCCAGGTACTGAGGGTCATCAGGGTGGACAGCCCCAGGTACCTAGCTATCAGCAAAACTAGGGTGGTACCCCACCCCCAGGGTGACCTTTTCTCCCCTAGTATATTGCTGGTCATGCGGTTTTGATGCTCTGACTTTTCATATCACTGTTCATGCAGTTCAGACCCTCCACTGACCCTTCCCCCCTAGCATGTCACTAGTCATGTGGCAGATCCCTTTAGAGGAGGAACAAGGGGACTTGAGAATAGCCTCATATGACTCCCATACAAGCCTTTGCAAGATCACTTACTTAAGCATTGCACTCTTAGGACAATGAGGTTCTAAACCACATAAAATAATCTTAGGAACAAAACCTTGGGTTTGTTGACTACAGAGGCAGTTTTGGTCAAACTAGAGATGACATCTAGGCCTCAGTTGTGTTTCAACTCCAGGCCCAGAAAAGTAGCAAGGCCTGGTGGGGTTATGCCATTGCTGACTTTAGGACCAGTCCCGATGACTAATGATCCCCTGATACCTACCAATCAGTAGAGACCATGACCCTGAGGAGATACACCTGGAAAGCTGATGAATATTCTACTGAGATCCTCCCCTGAGAACTCCAGACAAAACACGAAGGACCCAGTGAGTTCCCTCTCTTTCCTCCTCTCTTGAGCATACCCATACCTTTCCTCATCCCTTTCTCAGGCTCTCTCTCTCTCTTTTTTATGCCCATGCTATTTTTCTACCCCTTCTCAGGCATGCTCTCTCTGGAACATGCCCAAGCCTTTCCCCTCTACTTCCCCCAGGTTCATAAATCCTTGCTTTCTTTTGCTTAAGTTTCAAAGGCCATTCTTTTTCCATTGTAACTTGTTTCCTGAGCCCATTTCTTCTACAGCTCACTTCTTCTATCTCTGTGACATTCTAAGTAAACTTTCTCTTTTGATTTGAGTTCCTTGGTTCTAAATTGTTTTCTTTGCCAAACTCAAGAACCAAGGTTGCAGAACTGATGTCCAGCTCAGTCAGTAACACCTGGTGCCATTTTGCCATTAAGAGCTAGAAGCTATAAAGAAAAAGACTGCTAGTTTTGACTACATAAAAGTTTTTATTTATTTCAAGAAGACCATAAATAAAAATTAAAAAGTGACAAATTTGAAAAAAACCCTGTAATATATGTGAAGAAAAGAGTCAATACCCTTAGTTTGTAAAGAGCTCTTACAAATGAGGGAAAATGACCCCAACAGAGAAAAAAAATGGCAAGAGACATAGATAGGGTAGTAATGAAAGAAAACCTACAAACTACAAAAGGATGGGGTGGGGAGAAAAAGAGAAAAAAGGAGTGAATGAAGGAGGGAATAATGGAAGAAGAAAATGAGAGAAAGGATGTATGACTTCATTCATAAACAAATAAATGAAAATGAAATAATATTTTCATATATAAATTCAGCAAAAAACAAATGGAATATGTGAGGTTGGTGAGTATGCAGACACTCCCATAATATATTGTGGATGAGGATATAAATTAGTACAACTTTTCTGAAGTGCAATTTTATAATATTATGAGCCTTAATGAAATGCATTTGCTTTGATCTAGAAATTCCAATTATCCCAAGGATATATCAGAAGTGTTCCTGTGGATGGAAGATGGCTGCCGACAGGAAGGCAGACTGCAAGATAGAGTGTAAGTGAGAGAACAAAGGGAGACTGTGTGGTCGCACAGGGAGTGCTTGTTTGTGAGTTGAGGGACAGCTATACTCCAGGGCACTGTGGGGGATTGCCGGATGGGGTTCCCCTGACCGGGCAGCCTCCATTGCTGCTGGGATCCCTCCTGGAGCAACCAGCTCTGACAGTGGAGACCGCACCATCCTGAAGGGGAGAGTGGATGTTGTCAGAAGCCTGAAAATCCCGGGAATGTACAACAACAGCACCCAGCGAACAGCTGTGAACCTGGGAACACAGGTCCCCAAGCGGCATGAGCACGCGGATTTGGAGGAGCTCTGCACCCTCTCACAGAAAGGTCAGATTTCACCTGGGATAAGGTGAGGTCTGTGGTCTGGGCAGGAGAGAGAAACGCACACTGCAGGAGCTGGAGGATCTGGGGAAGTCTCCACCCAGAAAAGTCCATGGCCATTAGGGCTGGCATGATCCGCAAATTTGGAAGGGGATCCTCAGGGCAGCTAACAGAAGGGAACTCTAAAAAGCAACCCATAGCTGAACTGAGCGGAAAAAAGAAGCCTAAAAATTTTAAGAGTGTGCCGATTGCTTAGACCCAAGGGGAAAAAAGACTGCACAGACTTGTGCTGCAGCGCCGGAGTTCGCGCACTTACTCTGGCTCTTTTATCTCTCATTTTTTCCCTCTTTAAATCCTTGCTTTTGATTACTAAGCCCAATACATAGGATCACCCAACTGGGGACACTCTAAGAGACTGCAGGGAAAAATTTTTTTTGTGGAACCTGGGGATCAGAGTGGGGAATAACAATCAGAGAACCAGCTCTGGGGCAGCCCATTCTCCCCAAACGGTATTAAGTGTCACAGGGAAAACAAAATCTAAACACTAGCTAGAGAGGACCAATAGATCCTGAGGTCAACTCAGAAACACTGCCACCCAGGGGTTGAATCACAAATTGACTCTTGTGTAAACACAAACAAAGGAGTATAAGAAATAAAGATGTACTGCGTGATTGAAAATCAGGACTGTGGCCTACAACACTGAGGAACAGTGAAATGCAGGAATCTTCAATACTGTCCTGACTAGGAAACAGGCGTGGCAAACAGAACAGTAGAGGAAGTGAATGACCTTCACTACTGCACATTTTTATTTTTATTTTTTTATCTTTTACTTAAGAAACTAATTTTTTTCTTTTTTCCTCACTTGATTTTACCTTTTTAATTATTACATTTTTTATTATTAATCAGTATTATTACTACTATTATTTTACCTTTCTTTTAAGTGTCATTTTATTTTCTCTCTATTTTATTTTGGGATCAGTGTTTTACATTCTATTTTCATCTTTCCTTTAGCATCATTTTACTCTATCTCAACTTTACCTTTATGCCAACACTCTTTTTCTCTTTTCTTGTCCTGTTTCTTTTATCCTATTCCTGCTTTAGATTTTTCCTATTCCTTCTTTTTACCCCCTGTTAAAATTTCACCCTACTTATATATCTAATTTCCAATCCCCTACTCCAAGTCCATACACACCTCTCTCTTCTCTTTCTTCACTATCCAATTCTTTTTTCTCTCTGTCCTTTTGTTGTTGTTTGCTTGATTGTTGATTATATTGTTATTTATGCTTGTTTGTGAGATTGTTTTGCTTATTCTTTTGTTTTGTTTTGTTTTTGTTTGTTTTTTTTGCTTCTGTTTTCCCTCACCTCGCTTGATATTAGTTGTTGTTTGTAGTTTGCATTCATCTCTAGGTATTTGTTGCTGGCATTTGTTGGGATTAGTGGCTGTTCTATTGGAGTATTCTCCCCATATAAATAGTTTTTTCCCCTCTTCTTTTTTATTCACTTTCTTTTCTCTCTTACTTTTTTTCCTTTTCTTAATTTCATTTGTGCACTCCATTTCTCTCTCTCTCTCTCTCTCTTTCTTCTTCATCTTCTTCCTTTCTTTCTTTCTTATCCCCTAAATCTCTTTTCTCTGATGGTCACTTTTATTTGGGGTTATTAGTATCATGAATACATTTGTGTTCAGTGCCTTGTGTGTTGTGCCTTTTACATTTTGTGCATTTAAATCAACACAGGAGAGAGAGAACTATATAACCAGACACCTGGAGAAGAGAGATCATGGGGAGACAAAGAAACAGGCCACATATGAAAGAAAAGCAGGCATCACCAGAAAAGGAAGTAAATGAAATGGAGGCAAGCAACCTGTCAGAGAAAGAATTCAGATAAATGGTCATAAGGTGGCTGAAAAGAATGGAAGACAAATTCAACAATATGTGTAAGAACCAAGAGGAAATGCAGAATAACCAAGAATAAATGAAAAATGACATCACTGCTATAAAGAACTCAATAGAAAGCATCAAGAGTAGACTAGAAGAAGCAGAAGACTGCATCAGTGAGCTAGAAGACAAGATGGGAAAAAATACCCAAGCAGAGCAGCTTCTAGAAAAAAAAAATTAAAAAGCAGAAGGAGAGCCTAAGAGAACTTTGGGAAAACATGAAACAAAACAACATCCGTATAATAGGGGTGCCAGAAGGAGAGGAAACTGAGCAAGGAATAGAAAACCTGTTTGAAGTAATAATGACAGAAAACTTCCCTGATATAGAGAAGAAAAAACTAACACAAATCCAAGAAGCTCACAGAGTCCCAAAGAAAATGAACCCCAAAAGACCGACGACAAGGCACATTATAATTAAATTGGCAAACACCAATGACAAAGTAAGAATCTTAAAAGTGGCCAGAGAGAGACAGAAAGTTACCTACAAAGGATACCCCCTCAGACTAGCGACTGATTTCTCAACAGAAACAAATCAGGCCAGAAGGGAATGGAATGAAATATACAACGTCATGCAAAGGAAGGGTCTGGATCCAAGAATACTATATCCAGCAAGGCTATCAATCAAAATTGAGGGTGAAATCAGGAGCTTCACAGACAAAAAAGGACTAAGGGAGTTTATTACCACCAAACCAGCAATGCAAGAAATGCTAAAGGGTCTGCTGTAAGAAAAAAACAAAACAAAAAAAAACAAAACAGAAATAGGAAGCAAAGAAGGAACACAGGGGTAAAGAATAAAAATGGCAACAAACAAGTACCTATCAATAATAACTTTAAATGTAAATGGATTAAATGTCCCAATCAAAACACATAGGGGAGGGGGAACCAAAATGGCGGCAGAATAGAAAGATGTGTCCCGAGCCTTGTCCCGGAGCAGATAGAAAGAACAGCTGAGGGTCGCACGAGGAGTGTCTGTTGAAGAGTTAAGGGACAGCTATACTCCAGGAGAAGGTGGGGGACTGCTGGACGGGGTTCCCCTGAACGGGCAGCCCCCACTGCTGCTTGGTTCCCTCCTGGAGCCACTGGTTCGGACGCGGAGACCACGCCATCTTGAAGGGGAAAGTGGATGTTATCAGAAACCTGAAAATCTACAACTGCAGCACCCACCGAACAGCTGCAAACCCCAGAACACTGATCCCCAATTGGCGCAAACACGCGGATTCAGAGGAGCTCTACACTCCACCACGGAAAGGCCAGATTTCGCCTAGGATAAGGTGAGGTCTCTGGTCCCGGTGGGACAGAGAAACACGTGCACTGTGGGAGCTGGAGGACCGGCGGAAGTCTGAGCCTAGAAAAATCCGTGGCTGTTGGGGCTGGCGTGATCCGTGAATGTGGAAGGGGATCCTCAGAGCTGCAAACAGAGGGGATCTCTAAAAAGCAACCCATTTTGATCTGACGCAGAAGGACAGCCTAAAAACTCTGGGAGTGTGCCAGGTGTTTGGACACAAGGGGGAAAAGGGGATTGTGCAGGCTTAGGAGCAAACCCGGAGTTCACACACTCGTGCTTTCTCCTCTTTGAATCCTTGTTTCTGATTACTGAACCCAATACACAGGATCACCCAGTTGGGGACACCCTAGGAGACTGCAGGGGAAAGTTGTGTTTCTGGAACCTGGGGATCAGAGTGGGGAGTGACTGTCAGAGAACCAGCTCTGGGGCAGCCCACTCCCACAAACCGGTATTGAATGCCATAGGGAAAGCAGGATCTAAAGCAGAGGCTAGAAAGGACCCATAGAACTGGAAGTCAACCCAGAAACACTGCCACCCAGGGGCTGAATCACAAATTGACTCCTGTGTAATCACAAATTAAGAAATACAAGAAAGTAAGACACACTGCCTGCTTAAAAATCAGGACTGGCTTACAACACTGAGGAGCAGTGGAATGCAGGGAACTGCAATACTGTCCTGACTGGGAAACAGGCATGCCAAACAGAACAATAGAGGAAGGCCAAGAGGCATATGAAAACATGCTCAAAGTCACTAATCACCCAAGAGATGCAAATCAAAACGACAATGAGGTACCATCTCACACCTGTCAGAATGGCTATCATCACCAAATCAACAAACGACAAGTGCTGGCAAGGATGTGGAGAAAAAGGAACCCTCGTGCACTGCTGGTGGGACTGCAGACTGGTGCAGCCACTGTGGAGAACAGTATGGAGTTTCCTCAAAAAACTAAAAATGGAACTTCCATTTGACCTAGTGGTCCCACTTCTAGGAATATACCCCAAAAAGCTAGAAACATGAATCAGAAAGGATATATGCACCCCTATGTTCATAGCAGCACAATTCACCATAGCTAAGATTTGGAAACAGCCTAAGTGCCCATCAGCAGATGAGTGGATTAGAAAACTGTGGTACATCTACACAATGGAATATTACGCTGCTATAAAAAAGAAGGAATTCTTACCATTTGCAACAACATGGATGGAGATGGAGAGTATTATGTTAAGTGAAATAAGCCAGGCAGAGAAAGATAAATATCACATGATCTCACTCATTTGTGGAATATAATGAATGGCATAGACTGATGAACAAGAACAGAACCAGAGACTGAGAAACGTCGATCAGAACCTCAAACATCAGGGAAGGTGGGGGTCGGTGGGAGTAAGTGGGAGAGATCAACCAAGGGACTTGTGTGCATGCATATGAGCCTAATCAATGGACACAGACAACAGGTGGGGGTGGCATGAGTGGGAGGTGGGGGGTAATGGGGGAATAAGGACACATATGTATAACAATAATTAAAAAACAAACAAACAAAAAAACCACATAGGGTAACTGAGTGGATAAGAAAGAATGACCCATATATCTGCTGTCTATAGGAAACCCACCTCAGAATAAAAGATGCACACAACTGATGGGGAAGGAATGGAAAAAGGTCTTTCAGGTGAATGAAAATGAAAAAAAAAAAAAGCTGGGTAGCAATACTTATATCTGACAAATTAGATGTGGTGGGAATGCAGACTGGTGCAGCCACTGTGGAGAACAGTATAGAGTTTCCTCAAAAAACTAAAAATGGAACTCCCATTTGACCCAGTGATCCCACTTCTAAGAATATATCACAAGAAAATAGAAACACCAATCAGAAAGGATATATGCACCCCTATGTTCATAGCAGCACGATTCACCATAGCTAAGATTTGGAAACAGCCTAAATGCCCATCAGCAGATGAGTGGATTAGAAATCTATGGTACATCTACACAATGGAATACTACGCTGATATAAAAAAGAAGGAATTCTTACCATTTGCAGCAGCATGGATAGAACTGGAGAGCATTATGCTAAGTGAAATAAGCCAGGTAATGAAAGAAAAATACCACATGATCTCACTCATTTATGGAAAATAAAGAACATTATAACCTGATGAACAAAAAGATAGACACAGAGGCAGTAAGCATCGAACAGACTGTCACATTACAGCGGGAAGGTTGGGGAGTGTTGGTGGGGGGAAGAGATCAACGGAAGGACTTGTATGCATGCATATAAGCACAACCAATGGACACTAGACACTGGGGGGGGTGTGGGATGAGGGCATGTGACAGGGGGTAGGGAAGGCTGGGGGAAGGTCAATGGGGGGAAAGAGGAGATGTATGTACTACTATGTGTAATACTTTAAGCAATAAGATAAAATTAAAAACAAACAAACAGAAGTGTTCCCAAGAAAGTATGTATGATATACAGTGGCACTTATAGAAGTGAAATATTGAAAACAGTATAAGTAAACAATGCTAAGGAAATGATTCAATAAATCCTGGTCCATTTATCTGTAAGATAATATACCACACAGCCACCAAAAATTATTTGACAAAAATGTCAGAATTATAAAAAATACTTCTGAAATACAATACATTGTTAAGTAAAATACAATACAAGGTAAAGTAATTAAAATCATGCTATAAAATAGTACTAAAGTATAATCTTCAAATGTAACAAGAAAATATGTTTTGAATATATTGGGAATATGATAAGAGCAAAAAATTTAAAAAATATTTGAAATCGAAATAAGTGATATTTTGATAAAATAAAATTCAATTATATTATTTTAAATGATATATGTAATTTATTCATTTCATTAATATATATGAAGCACCGATTATGTGACAAGCACTAACTAGTAGGTTCAAGGCACACAGTAGTGAACAAGAACACAAACCTGTCCTCATAGCATTTACACTCTGGCGCAGCAGATGTATTCAATATATAAATATACAAATAAAAATATAACTATGAATTTCAAGTGCTTTGAAGAAATATTACAGGTTACTACTTTAGCACATAAAAAGGGTCTTATTTGTTAGGAGGGGGAGAGTATAGAGGGTATGCAGAGCATACAAAAGAAACCCCTGAAAGTTGTTTTGCAAATGTTAAAAATGATTATTTTTATTAAAACAGTAGTAATTATTAGTGATTTTTCCTGTTTATCACTTTGGCTAAATTTTCCTAAATTTCAGCAATGAGCATATATTAGTTTTATAATAAAAAAGAATAAAATACTTTGGAATACATTTAATCAAAGGGATGAGATACTTATACACTGAAAACTATAAAACACTGATGACAGAAATTAAAGCAGACACAAATAAATGGAAGATGTCTCATGTTCATGAATTAGAAGAATTAATATTGTTAAAATTGCCATACTACCCAAAGCAGTATACAGAGTCAATGCAATCTGCATATAAATTCCAATGGTATTTTTTTACAGAAATAGAAATAAACAATCCTACAATTCCGTAATGAAACCACAAAAACCCCACATTGACAAAACGATTTTGAGCAATAAGAACAAAGCAGGAGGCATCACACGTCTTAATTTCATAATATATTATAAGGTACAGTATGATAACTGACATTAAAACAAATATATAAACCAATGAAACAGATTAGAGAGGCCAGAAACAAACTTACACATATACATACAATCAACTCATCTTCCACAGGGTGCCAACACAACAGGGAAAGAATCATTTCTTCAATAAATGGTTCTGGGAATACTGGATATCAACATGCAAAAGAATGAAATTAGACCCATATCTTACACCATATACAGGAAACTCAAAATGGATTGAAGACTTAAATGTAAGACCTGAAACAAAAAACTCCTAGAAGAAAGCTGGGAAGGAGCTTCTTGACATTGGTTTCGGCAATGATCTCTTGGCTATGACACAAAAAGCACAGGCAACAAAAGCAAAAATAAATATGCGGGATTACATCAAACTAAAAAACTTCTGCTCAGCAAGGAAAACAATCAACAAAATGAAAAGACAATCTACGGAGTTGGAGAAAATATTTGCAAACTATATATCAGATAAAGAGTTAATATCCAAATATATAAGGAACTCTTAAAACTCAATAGCAAACTAATATTTTTATTAAAAACTGGGCACAGAGCTCTAATTGGGTAGTTCAGGTGATGGTAACATCATCTCATACACCAAAAGCTTGTGGGTTTGATTCCCAGTTAGGGTACATGCCTAGGCTGTGAGTTCAATTCCTGATCAGGGCCCTTGCAGGAGGCAGCTAATCAGTATTTAGGTGTTTTTCTCTCATATTGATGTTTCTCTCTCTCTCTCCCTCTCCCTCTTAAAAATAAATACTGGGCAGAGGATTTAAATAGGCATTTCTCCAAAAAAGACATACAAATAGTTAACAAGTATGTTGAGCATCACTAATCATCAGGGAAACGCAAGTCAAAACAACAATGCGCTATCATCTCACATCTGTTAGGATGGCTATTATAAAAAAAAAAAAAGTTTTTTCAAAGATGTGAAAAGGAACCCTTGTATTACTGTTGGTGGGAATGTAAGTTGGTGTAGCTACTTGCATTTATGGAGTTTCCTCAAAAAATGAAATAGAACTACCATATGGTCCATCTTTCCACTTCCTGGTATATATACAAAGGAATTGAAATTAGGATCTCAAAGAGACATCTGTACTCCCATGTTCATTGCAGCATTATGTACAATAACCAAGACATGAAAGCAAGCTAAATGTCCATCACTGGATGAATGGATAAAGAAAATGTGGTTATCTTAGTCAGTTTGGGATGCTATGACAGAGTTCCATAGACTGGGTGGCATAAGCAACTATTCTGGAGGCTGGGAATTCAAGATCAGAGTCCAAAATGGTTGGATAGTAGTGAGAGGCTTCTTCTAGGTTTCAGACAGTCAACTTCTCCTTATATCCTCACATGACACAGAGAGAGCAAGAGAGCTCACTAGGGTCATGTTTATAAAGGCATTAGTCTCATTCATGAGAGTATCACCCTCATGACCCAATTATCTCCCAAAAGCACCCACCTCCTAATACTTCACATTGGTGGTTTGGGATTTCAACATTTAAATTTTGTGGGCATACAGACTTTTGGTTCATAACAGTGATATATAGAGATATATAATAATAATGGACTATTATTCAGCCTTTAAAAATAAGAAAAGCCTGCCATTTGTAACAACATGGATGAACCTGGAGAACATTATGCTAAGTGAAATAAGCCAGGCACAGTATGACAAGTACTTCATGTTCATATTTATAATGAGAAATCTAAAATAGTCAAACTCATAGAAGCAGAGGGTAAGACGGTGGTTGCCAGAGGCTGTGGGGAGGAGGAAACTGAGAAAAGGGTACAAAGTTTTGTGTGTTTTTATAATTATTATAAAAGAGAATATATGTATTTTTAAAACATATTTTTATTGATTTTAGAGAGGAAGGGAGAGGGAGACAGAGATAGAAACACCAATGAGAGAGAAACATTGCAACCCAGACATATGCCCTGACCAGGAATTGAACCATGACCTCCTGGTTCATGGGTCAGTGCTCAACCACTGAGTCACACCAAC
The DNA here is from genome assembly GCF_963455305.1 of Plecotus auritus. Lineage (NCBI taxonomy): Eukaryota > Metazoa > Chordata > Mammalia > Chiroptera > Vespertilionidae > Plecotus > Plecotus auritus. The sequence continues at coordinate 128,093,731 of NC_137784.1, forward strand.
CAGACAAAAGAAAAACATAAAATAAAATATATATTTAAATATTATTGTTTAGTTTGCCAGTCTTCTAAAAGTCACACTGTCCAACAACAAGGGACAGAAAAAGTCCCTGTGTACACTTCACCCCTGTGGCCAGATTAACACAAAGAGACACCTAAGTAAAAGACTTGTTCAAACTGCTCTTTAAGTCATCTTTTAAATTTTGTCATGACATAAATATTTCCACCATTGGCTTACCTCAAATACAAAAGGAAAGTACATAGTGGGAGCCTTATAAAAGCAACAATTTTCTAACATAATTGATACTGAAATACTGTGATAGTAACAAAAAAAAGAAAATTCAATTATATGATTTGAAATCGTGTTAGGAGTAAACTCCCATTGGATGAAAAACATGCTGGGATGATTTGTGTATAGCAGTATCCTCTGACATTTATAGGATGTAGATTCAAAGAGAAATCTGATAGACACTGGATAGAAAGGAGGCCAATTCAGACAAGGTATGATCCCTAAAGAACATTTAATGACATCAGAACAAACAAACAAAAAAGGAAACATACCATGGCCCATTCAATGCCAAGGTATGTTTTAGGACTATTTATCTTAATCTCAAATTGAGAAATGCAAAGGGCCAAAAATCAGGCGGTTTTCAATCAACTGCTATAAAGTTGCTTTGGTGGTAACTAGAGCTAGTTCTAAATATTCTTATTATTCTCCTTCTGGGCACACACATGCTAGGATTGAAATTTCTCAACACATTTGGAGAATATAACTTGTATCTTCCCATTTTGGGTAGCCAAGTCTTTGCTTTGGCCAATTAAATGTATAAGGAAATATGGAGGGGCTGGTGCCACTGTGATTATAGAAGCCTATAGATGGAGGCTCCAGCAGTGTGAGTGATCATAATGAGCATAGTTCCAGTAAACTGTTGGGCATATAGCATGGGCAATAAGTATGTTTTTGTGCTAACATACTGAGATTTGGGGGTTATTTATAATTATATCAAAACCTAACTCATCTAACTCATACTATTATTCAGATCATTCACTGTCCTGAATCAAATCTATCTACTTTTATTTCTAGTAATAGAAAGTTTATTTACTAGTATCCAGCTACTTACAAAAGTAGACTGTTCTAACTTTCACAGAATAGTAAGAAAGAATAGTTCATAATTAATAGCACAGGCATGGAGTCCGAAAAGAGAAAAGAAAATTGTTTTCAAGTCCTGGCTTGGTCCAATCTCTGAGAACCTATTATTTTTCATCTGTAGGTTGCATAATAACAGCAATAATTTTGCAGGGTTATTGTAAAGAGAAAATAAGACAATGGACATAAAGCACTTGGCACAGTGGCTAGATGGCAAGTGTGCAGTAAATTACTGTCAACATCATCATCATCATTACTTCTTAGTATGTATTTACAATTTTCTTTGTGAGATACCATAGGACCAATAACTTGTTAACCTTATGGCTCCCCACATATCAGAGATAAGTGTTTTTGCCATGCAAATATGCGATATTGATTGTTCTCTCTTCAATGGAAGAAAGTACTGTTAGTAGAAATGAAATATCAGCCTCAACTTGTACCTATTACTCAAGATCGCGTAAGTCATTACAATGTGTTTTTGAGAGTTGCCACTTCAGTGCTCTATAAAAAGCTTCCTGGAAAAAGTATTAACAGATGGCCTCTTTCTTTCTGAGACTGTTAGTAGCACACCAGATGGCAACCCAAATGAGAAGATTAAACTTAAATTCTCCAAACTGAAGGAAATGTGACACTAGCTTTTTAATAGGTATACAGCATTAGGGGTAGCAAAGAAAATATCAGTTGATTTTTCTCTCTTTATTTCAATGTGGAATACAGTCTTCATTGTCTCACTAACTTGCCAGATAGTTTATGTAAAATTCTGGAAATGGTTTGCCCAACACAAACAAATTTTATTTGAAATGACTGACCGATTTATGAGGTGTAAGTCTAGTCTAAAGAATGAAAATACAAGGCAGTGCCCAAGGGATAAGTGCTCTGTGCCACGAACACTCCTTTCTCTCCGGGACCAGTCATTAGTTTGCAACATTTTCCTCTTATTGTTATAAATATTTGGCCTCAGCTCAACTGTCAAATTTTTGACAGGGAGGTAATAACTGTTCTAAGATACTTATTATCATCCCAGATGTCCGACTCACCTACTGCTGAATAGAAGTCTGACCTAGGGTTTCCATCACTGCTATAAAAATTACCTTAGGTGCCTTTGCAATTCCAAACAACCCTGCCCAAGTAGGGTTCAGAAAAGGCCAACAGATCCTTCATATTGGGTAGGAAGGTGTACTTCTACCATCTTAGGTTTCATGTCAATGAGGATTTTTTGGATACCAGAGAATGCCCACATATCAATGTTTCAATAGGCCATGGGTTCCCCCTAAGTTGGCACTCAACTATTCCATTTTGTAAGCCACCTTGGATCTTCAAATATGGATGCCAATAGAGCACATTGCGAAGATGGATTTTTGGAAAGTGCCTACAAATACAGGGTGGGCAAAAGTAGGTTTACAGTTGTTGTTCGTATAAAAATAATGCAATAATTAATTTAAAATAATACAAGAATAAACTCCATGTTTCGTATACTCACAATTGTAGACATACTTTTGCTCCACCCTGTATGATCTGAAATATGAACATACAACATTAAAATATGTGTTTATACTATCTGAACCAGTCATTTTGGACAAAGGGTGAATTACAACCTCCCTGACTACATAAGGATGCTGTCCTCTCCTGTCTCAAGTGCAACTTTAGTGCAGAGCTGGGGCAGACACAAAGGAAACATGACAGCCACAAACCACATCAGATTTCCAGAAGCTCCTTCCAGTTTTCCTGTGAGCTTCTAGGACAGTTTGAAGCAATGAAAACCAGGGCAGGGATTGGATCCATCCCTTGTTTTCACAGACTCTTCATATACATGGAGTATAAGCTAAGATGTGTGCTTCCTATAATTGGAGGAGACAGACAAGGCTACAGGGCTTCAAAAAACAAGTACAGTCTAAAGAAAGAATGAGTCAACCAAGAGTGCTGACAAGCATGGGAAACTAAATTCAAAGAAGTACGAGTTGTCATGTATATACAGCATTATATATAGAGAAAAATCCTGGATCTGAGGTCACTAAGGAGATGATATTTGCTCTGGGACAGGGATAGATAGAGTTTCCTCAGTGCTGGAGTTTAAAAGTCCACTACAGGCCACCCACCTCCAAGCAATATTTGGCTGAATGATTCTGCTTCCCAGGTCTCTGGATATGAGAAGACATAAAAGCATTCTTGCTACTGGAAAGAGGGAAGCTCTGTTCTAAATTCTTTGACTTTTTGCTTTTTAAGTCACTATGTAGTATTTCAGTTAGCATGAGTCTATCCTCATTTCTGGCACCCTGACACAGTCCAAGATTCAGAACAAGACTGCAAAACTGAATTTTTTAACCTGGCTTCCATAGTCCTTTAGGATATGTTAAAATCACTTTTCTAGCTTCATGGTTGGTGAACACATGGAGGTGCTGGGAGGGTGGTGTGCCTGAAGAGGGCATGGAAGCTCTGTGATACTCTTGCCCATACACACAAAAATCTTTTCCTATGTTTCTCTTCCATTTGGTTGTTTCTGAGATGCACCTTTATAATAAATCAATAGTAATAAGTTTTTTAAAAACCACTTTTCTAGAATGTGGTGACCCAACTGAAAAGGTGTTCTTGAGAAACCATACCCACCACTAACCATCACCCCTAAATAGCACCTAGGTACCTAGGCATTATTGTATCCCCTAAAGTTACAACAATGCAATGCTTAAACCATACCAGGCACGACCATTTCTATTATTCCTAAAGATTATCAGAAAATATTTTACCACTTTTCTCAGTTATAATCCAAAAAGACAACTATCCTCAGAATAAAATATTTATTTTATTATTTGCTACCAATTCCTCACTTCACAGATAAGTTTGTCTTTTTTGTACTGCTAAGTCTTTGTATGATTGGCTCATCTTCCAGGAATTAGCACTGGGACCTGGTGGAAGGCTAGTTTTTCTCAATCCCAAAATATCTGGGTTTTCTTTATCATGTGATATATTAGGGATCTAAAAGAGGTTACATTGGAGAGAACCAAGATGGTGGCATAGGTAAACACCTATACTTGCTGCCTCTCACAACCACATCAAAATTACAACTAAAAGGCAGAACAATTACCACCCAGAACCGTGGGAAAGCTGGCTGAGTGGAAGTTCCACAACTAGAGAGGTGAAGAAAGCACACTGAGACTGGTAAGAGGTGCGGAGGCACGGAAAGTGCTAGCACGTGGATGTGCTGCTCTTTTAATTGGGAGGGAGATACAAGCTCCTGCTTGCTCTGAACTCCAGTTCCGGGTGAGACTCTGGAGGACCCAGACACATATGGAGAGAAACTGGACTGTCTGGCACTGGGACAGGAACACAAAGGCAGCTTTCACTCAGAGGTGCTCGCAGCGATCAATGTTCCTGCACAGAGGCGCAGGAAACGGAGACCCGGGGACCTCTCCGGTTCAGGGCTGACTGGCAGCCATTGCTGTTTGCTCTGCCCTGGTGATTCCCTGAGCCCCTGTGTGCCCCCCTCCCCGCAATTTACAATCTTACCCAAGCTGTGCACATCAGCTTTTGCATATGAATGGCCTGTTTTTTCTCCACCTAAAACCTGTCGAACTGCAGCTGGGTCAGAGAGCCCCAGAGCTTCCAAAAGAAGACCCAAGGCCCAGCAGCAGCAGCCTGCCTTGCTTCACAGATGGGCCTCATCTGGGCACTTCCAAACCCAAATCAAAGAGGAGGAATCTGCAGATGTCTCTGTAGCTCCTGCTGGGTGGCCCCAGACAGTGGCTGACCTTGCACCTCCTTGGAGATCCAAGAGCCAGTGTACCCAGGGGTCAGAGTAGGACCATCCAGATTACAACTCCTCAGATCCATAAGGGACACACTTAGGGAGCAGACTCAGTGAGCACCAAAGCCCCACTGAAGCAAGTCCTGCCCCATAAGGGTGTATCCTGCACAACAGATCTTCCAGTGTAGACACAGCTGGTCCTCACAGCCAATTGGCTGGAGGTCAATTCCTCCCAGTGATACCAACAGCAATCAAGGGTTAACTACAACAAGACTGTGCAAACAGCCCACAAAGGGGTGCACCAAGAGTGTCCACCTCAGGTAACTGTGGAGGCTGAGCCACTGGGCCCTATAGGACACCTAACACACAAAGCCACTCTATCAATTCAAGGAGACTTAGCAGTTACCCAATACATAGAAACAAACACAGGGAAAGAGCCAAAATGCAGAGACAAAAAACAAGTCACAAATGAAAGAAATGGATGAAAGCAAAATACTGGATATAGAGTTTAAAACCATGATTATAAGGTTAGTCAAGAATCTTCTAGAAACCTCCGAGGAACTTAGTGAGACCCTCAAGTATATGAAAAAGGACCAATCAGAAATTAAGCATACACTGACTGAAATAAAGAATAATATACAGAGATTCAACAGCAGACTAGAGGATTCCAAGATTCAAGTCAAAGATTTGAAATACGAAGAAGCAAAAAAACACCCAACCAGAAAAGCAAAAACAAAAAGAATCCAAAAATATGAAGATAGTGTAAGGAGCCTCTGGGATAACTTCAAGCATACCAACATCCGAATTATGGGGGTGCCAGAAGAAGAGAGAGAGCAAGATATTGAAAACCTATTTGAAGAAATAATGACAAAAAATTTTCCCTACCTGGTGAAAGAAATAGACTTACAAGTCCAACAAGCACAGAGAACCCCAAACAAGAGGAATCCAAAGAGGACCACACCAAGACACATCATAATTAAAATGCCAAGGGCAAAAGACAAAGAGAGAATCTTAAAAGCAGCAAGAGAAAAACAGTTATTTTCCTACAAGGGAGTACCCTTATGACTGTCAGCTGATTTCTCAACAGAAACTATGCAGGCCAGAAGGGAGTGGCAAGAAATATACAAAGTGATGAATAGCAAGAACCTACAACCAAGATTACTCTACCCAGCAAAGCTATCATTTAGAATTGAAGGTCAGATAAAGAACTGGTGCAGCCACTGTGGAAAACAGTGTGGAATTTCCTCAAAAAATTAAAAATGAAACTTCCATTTGACCCAGTAATCCCACTTCTAGGACTATATCCTAAGAAACCAGAAACACTAATCAGAAAGGATATATGCACCCCTATCTTCATAGCAGCTCAATTTACAATAGCTAAGATTTAGAACAGCTTAAGTGTCCATCAGCAAATGAGTGGATTAAAAAACAGTGGTACATCTACACAATGGAATACTATGCTGCTGTAAAAAGAAGGAACTCTTACCATTTGCAATAGCATGGATGGAACTGGAGAGCATTATGCTAAGTGAAATAAGCCAGTTGGAGAAAGATAGGTATCACATGATCTCACTCATTTGTAAAATATAATGGACAACATAAGCTGATGAACAAAAATAGATCTAGAGGCATAGAAGCATCAAACAGACTAACATATGAGGGAAAGTGTGGGGGGTGGGGTGGGATGGGGTGGGGTAAGAGATCAACCAAAGGACTTGTATGCATGCATATAAGCATAACCAATGGACATAGACAGTAGAGGGGTGAAAGCATGTGCTGGGGAGTGGGAGTGCCTGGGGAGAGGTCAATGGGGGGAAAGGAGACATATGTAATACTTTAAACAATAAAGAATTTAAATTAATAAAAAAAGAGCTTCATAGACAAGAAAAAGCTAAAGGAGTCCATCACCACCAAACCAGTATTATATGAAATGCTGAAGGATATTCTATAAGAAGAGGAAGAAGAAAAAGATGAAGATAAAAAATTATGAACAACAAAGTGACAACAAATACATATCTATCAACAAGTGAACCTAAAAATCAAATGAATAAAAAACCTGATGAACAGAACAGACTGGTGAATGTAATAGAATCAGGGGCATGGAAAGGGAGCAGACTGACAATTCTCAGGGAGAAGGGGTTGTTGGGGATGCGGGAAGGGGTTGTGGGGGGTGCGGGAAGAGATTGGACAAAAAGCTTACACCTATGGCCAAGGTCAGTGGAGGGGGGGAAGGCCTGGGGTGGGGTGGGAACTGGGGTAGAGGGGAGCTAGGGGGAAAAAAGAGGAACATCTGTAATAATCTGAACAATAAAGATATAAAAAAATAAAATAAATAAAAATAAAAGAGCTTACATTAATCTCATATTAAATGAAAACATGTCTGCCAATTAACAGCAGAGGATGATGTATGAACTTGAAAACTACACAGAAGTCCTCTCAGACAAAGAAAGCATTTATTGCATAAAGTCAAATACACTGAAAACAACATCACATATTTATCATAGTGGCGGATTCAGGCAAAATCCCACAGAGAAAACCTTCCTCTTGACTTCAGCATTGGCTGCTATCCAAAATTCACAGACTATAAACAATGAAAACCTTTCCATGAAGAAAGTTAGGAGTGGGACTCACTTGGGGTCCCCAACTTTCTGAGGAAGTGCTCAAGCCATAAGTCAAAGTAACATTTTCATCAGTCCAACGTGGCAGGCAGGATAAATGACCTGGCCATGAATGCACACGTTGAGAGGGAACTGTGAGAGGGGCCCTCAGGAAATACCTGCGAATTGCTGACTCCCATCTCACTGGGCCTGGGCTGGAAAGGAAGGCCCCATTGAAGGTGTTATATCACAGTGGAAAGCTGAGCTCCTCCAAGCATGTCTCACTCCAGTGAAACACAACGGCTTTATTGTTGACTTTCTGTGGAAATAAGTTTTTGGTTTTACTAGCAGCATAATTCAGCGAATGTGCTGTCTGGGCTTTTATGTTATATGAATCTAATAAGGTTGAAGATGGCCCAAAGTCAGATGGTAGGCACTAAAGCCTAATGATGGCCAGCCTAGGAGATTACAATATTCTCTGTGATTACTGCTGCTCCAGGTGAGCAGATGTCCACATACATTACACTATATTTTCCTGAGATGTTGATGCTTTTCAGCTTTTGAAGATCAAAATTTGTGATGTGTAAAATGAATAGTACAGTACCAGTTCCTTTGAAGACCTAAAAGAAAAAAGCCATTTAGAAAAAATTCTTTCCCCTCAAGGTTACTGGGTTGATTCCACCTCAGGATGGTTGTTACCAAACCTCATTACTAAGACTTACCTTATAAATATCAGAGCTTCAGGGCATTAAGAGAAGAGGGGAGAAAGTGGTGTTGAGAGGAGGCAGGGAGAAAGATGGTATGACCAGAACTCTCAGCAGCTGTGTCAATTGGGATCCAGGCCCCAAAGAAGGAGACCATTATTTCTGGGAGGCCCAGAACACTGGTCTCAAATCCACAAGGAGTTTGTGGGAATAAATGCCATTCTTTTTTCAAGCACTGAAGTATCTGAAGGGTGTTATTGGGATAAAAAAGAAGAATGGTGTCACCTCCTACTGCCCAATGAATCACACTCATGCCCTGCACTAGAGCCTTTTCAGGGCCCTGGTCTCTCACTTGGTAAGAATGGAAAGTTGGAGGTGAAGATGGATTCCTCTAACTCTCAGAATACTTGAAATCATTGATTTAGGATTTAGAGGACTTTATCACATAGATCCTCACAAAAAGAAGTATCATCAGGAAATTTAATGGGTACTTATGGACCCTTTATTAGAGCTTTTCTATGTACAGTGATGGGTAAAAATAAGCAAATGCATGGAAAGATGAGGATGCTGGGTGCTGGGCTAGATTCCTCACACACCAACCTTCCAGTTCCTCCATGGTGTAAAATGATCACTGGAAAAATATAATAAATGCACACACAAAGACAAAAGGACTACATATGTAAAGTGTCTGGCACAGTCAACACATGAAAGATACTGTTATTATCACATAGTTGTTTGAAACTGTGCCCAAGTTCTACCACTGAACTGAGTTCCCTGAAATCAATTACCTCTTGGCTTCTCTCACTGTATAAAGCACAGTTCCAACAAAGTAAGGAAGAGAATAAGGAAGGAAGGAAGGAAGGAAGGAAGGAAGGAAGGAAGGAAGGAAGGAAGGAAGGAAGGAAGGAAGGAAAAAAGGAAGGAAGGAAAAAAGGAAGGAAAGAAGGAAGGGAAGGAAAAGCACCATATAGACATTGCATGAAAAGAAGGAACTTTCACTCATCCTCCACATCAAATCAATACCTCTGATTTTACCTTCTAACATCTTTAAAGCCATTCCTCCATTTCTCTCTGTCACCACTGCCACCACTCGTCATCAACCCAGTAGCCTGGACTATTCAGTCTCCTAAATTCCACCTATCTAAATTCCCCTTCCAGCTATTCTCCACTCCTCTATCAATGGGATCTATTAAAAAATTCTATCTGATCATGATGGCACCCTTCTTTTTAAAAACATCTTTTTTAATCCATCACACATGGGGGAAAAGCCCAAACTCCTTACCCTGATGTGGCAGATTAAAGATGTATGCTGAGTCTGAGCTGTAGAAAAGTAGAAGACCAATATGGCTGGCCACAGTCATGAGACTTTTAAAAGCAGGGCACAAGTGAGGCTAATTCACCTCCCTAGAGCAGTGCCTATTCCATGGGAAGGTAGTTTAGGCAGCTGCTGCTAAAGAAAGTCCTATTATACCCAGACATTGAGGATACCTATAGCTGAGACTGAGCAGAATAAAAAATTAGAATAAAATTTGGACTTAAATTTCTTTGGAGTGAAGAATTCTAAGCTTTGGACTTCATTTATAAGGAGAAGAAATTTCAATTTTGGACCTTAACTTATAAAAACAAGAGGATTTAATTTGTTTCCAATATTTTAATATTATATACAATTGGAACCGAATGCAACATCAATTGTTCTGATGTAGCCAAGTTTTCAAATATAGACACATATATACTTGTACAACTCATCTTATTTCTCCCATCATTGGTTTCATTTTCATAATAAAAAAATATAATGTTGTTTTTCATTTTAAAATAAACATTTCCTCTGGGAAATATTTTTCATTTATTTTTCCAAAAATACATATAACATAAAACTTATTTTCTCACCCATTTTAAATGTACTCTTCAGTGATATTAATTACATTCATATTTTTGTGCAATCATCACCACCATATATCTCCAGAACTCTTTTCATCCTGCAAAACTGAAACTCTGTACCAATTAAAAACTAGCTCCCCATGACCCTCTCCCCTCAACTCCTGGAAAACACCATTCTACTTACTTTTTAATTTATTTTTACTCTCCTCTTTCTCCCTGTGTTCTAGCCTCTGGTAGCCACAATTCTAGTCTCTATTACTGTGAGTTTGTCTTTTTTTTAAATTGTACATATAAGTGAGATCATGCAATATTTGTCTTTCTCAGTCTTATTTATTTTACTTAGCATAATTCCCTCCAGATTTATCCATGTCATCATAAATGGCAGAATTCAGTTGTTTCTTAAGGCTGAATTACATTCCATTACATATACGTATATCACATCTTTATCCATTCATCCATTGACATTAAGTTGTTTTTATACCTTGGCTATTGTAAATAATGTTGCAATGAACATGAGGGTACAGATATCTCTTTAAGATCGTGATTTCACTTCCTTCAGATAAATACTCAGAAGTAGGATTGCTGAATCATATGGTAGTTCTATTTTTAATTTTTTGAGGAACCTCCATAATGCTTACCATAGTGGCTGTACCAATTTACACTGCCACCAACAGTATAAAATGATTTCTTTTTCTCCACATTCTCACCAGAACTTGGTATCTATTATTTTTCTTATAAATAGCCATTTAAATGAGGTGATACATTATTGCAATTTTGATTTGCATTCCCCTGATAATTAGTGATGTTGAGCACCTTTCCATATAACTGTTGGCCATTTGTATGTCTTTGGTAAAATTTCTATTCAGGTCATTGCCTATTTTTAGTCATGTTATTTGTGGATTTGCTATGGAGTTGTATGAGTTGTTTATATATATTTAGATATTATCCCTTTATCAGATACATGACCATGTCACTTTTTGTGGAAGCTTGAAGAGCCATTGCATAATATTCAAAAAGAAATTTTCCTCAAGTACTGTAAGAGCACCCATTTACTTACCAACAATTGCCATGTTCGTAAATATCATTATCGTCTATTTGTTAAAGCAGGTCCCCAAAGATATTTTCTGATCCTGGGGTGAGTCATGTGAATTTATTTATAGCATTTGTCAATTTTCAATAAGTTTCAATAAATTTTTCTGCCACATCTTAATTTTTGTCAAATATTTATTAAGCACCTGTTATGTTTCATGTATTGTGCTACGTATTGGGGCATCAATAGTAAACCAGAAAGATATTATTCCTTCCTTCAGGGAGCTGGGAAATATTCTGAAGAAAAAGAACAGGGATTTTTGAGAGTGTATAACATGGGACCTGACCTTTCCAGAGGGGACAGTAAAGGCCTCCTGGAAAATATAACATTCTCATTGAGAATGGAAATATATACAAAGATTGGCCTGACATGTCATCTGTCAGTCCAATCTTCATTAGATGGAATATTCAAGAAATAGGGTATTTAGATTAATTAAAAGTTCTAACTTTTTAATTAAATAATTAATTATACCTCATTTATAAAGACTACCAGTACTTTCATATCCATTTTCTTTTTTTTTTTAAATATATATTTTATTGATATTTTTACAGAGAGGAAGGGAGAGGGATAGAAAGCTAGAAACATCGATGAGAGAGAAACATCGATCAGCTGCCTCCTGCATACCCCCCACTGGGGATGTGCCCGCAGCCAAGGTACATGCCCTTGACCGGAATCGAACCCGGGACCCTTCAGTCCGCAGGCCGACGCTCTATCCACTGAGCCAAACCGGTTTCAGCTATCCATTTTCTTATTGTACTTTTACAAACTCTCAAGGAGGAAGATTGCGAATGTATTATTCTCCTTGTTTTTGTAGATATTTTCTGTGTCCCACCCATGTCCCTTAGCCCTTACCATTTTCATGCACCCTGATCCAACTTCCATCTGCCAGTACCTGAGTCTCTTTGCCTGAGTGCTGGCTCTCACTACTGATGTCTGCTCAACCTGCCCACGTTGAAGCCCTGAAGAATGAGAAATTATTCCCTACACTGAAAGTAGCTCTGAACTTTACTGCATGAATGACCCAGCTCCTTCACCGCTTGGGCATGACAACTTAGAAGCATGTATTCTATTCTGGTATCTAGAGATCCCCAGAAGGAGTAAACTTCTGCTGTCCACATTGGTAGCTTACTTGGATAACACACCTCTTTTTAGCTACTTTCCTTTCCTGTATCATTTCTTCATTCCTTTGCAGGTGTTTCCTGAGATCACCACTGTGATGGTTAATTTTATGTGTCAATTTGCCTAGGCCATGATGTCCAGCTATTTGGTCAAGCATCAGTCTATTTGTCCTATAAAGTTATATTTTAGATGTGATTAACATTTAAATCAGTAAACTGAGTAAAGCATATTACTCTCCATGTGTGGGTGGGCATTATTCAATCAGTTGAGAAAATGGAGTAGGCTTGAATCAGCACTGTGTGGTGAAGGTGGTAAGGTGGGGTGGGGCTAGAAGTTCCCCTAAAACAGAAGAAATATATTTTAATATGCATTTGTATGTATATGTACAGGTAATAGGTAGATGCACATATAAGCAAATATATACCTAGGGACTTGCTGAAGTCACAAAACTACTTAGCTGTAGAGCTCAGACTAGAAGCTCTATCTCCTCACTGGCACAGATTCCACCTATGAAGATTTGGTAAGCATTTGCCTAGTACTCCCCTTCCTGCATTCATGGTGGACATCATGGGTTGATCTTCTCCTCTGGGCCTAGTCACATCCTCAGGAACTTTCTCAAGGCACACTCTAGGCAGTCTTTTGCAGTCAATAGGCCCTTGCATGCAAGAAAAAAAAAACTATTTGTTGTCCTTGTTCTGGACTATATTCCAAACCTTTCTGAAATGCATCACCATGACTTTGATGGTGGCTGGCAGTGCCTACCTCATTTTCCTACCTCTGCTACCTTATTAGGTCCTTGAAGCTATAGCCAAGTGTGCCTTCTAGCCCCACCCCACCTTACCACCTTCACCACACAGTGCTGATTCAAGCCTACTCCATTTTCTGACAGATGCTGCAGCAATTACCTCTCCCCTCAAAAAAACCACACCCAAGGAACTGGAGCTTGAACTTAGTGTCACTCCCAGAAACTGGATCTGATGGCCCATCCACAGCTGAGTCCAGCATGGGCCTGGCCAAGAGTAAGTAGTACTCTGTGTTAATGGACTAAGAAAAGGACCACATGAGTGAATGAGCACCTCAAGGTACAGTTATTTCAAAGTCTTTCATTCCAGTGGCCTTTAGGGAACTAAGAAAATAATAAAACAGGAGTCACAATGCCGGTCCTATTATTCTTGAGTACCCACACATGAGCCTAGAGCTCATTCAGATATTTGCCAAAGTGTTCACAAATGCTGCAGCTTCTCTTGTTATGAATCTAAGATCATGTATCTGGGAAAGTGCATTTGCAAGATAAACTCAGCAGAGATGGCAAGCCCCAGCAGGTTAACAGTGGCAAAGGAGAGCTGGTGCAGGAATCCTCCAACTACCTGGGGATACAGACCTGTCTACATTGGTCTGGGCAGCTCTTACAAGAAGGAGAATGGGGAAAGGTCTGCTTTCAACCATGGAAAAAGCTAGGCCCTCCCCCATCCTGGCTGGGGGGGCGGGGTGTCAACATTGTACATAGCTGCAGCACATCAAGAGAAAAGAAAGAAAAGGAAAGAGCTATAGGCTGCAGGTTGGGAAACCATGACAGAGACAACCAAAGCCTTCCACAGAAGAAATGCTTTAGCAAAGAAGGTCCAGCCTTTTGTGCTCACCTCCAGCTTTCTGTCAGAAGTTAACTGCAATGGCCAGCTAGGGAAGTGTGGATGCTGAGAAATAGAAAATCCAAGGTTCCCAATTCCCAGTGGGAAAACAGGCGAGCTTTTTTCCTATATAAGTACATAATCCTCTATGGTCACTTTGATGAAGCTGTGAACAAGAAACCTAAAGCCATCTGGAACAGAGATTTGGAGAATAGGGTCCTAATGTCAGCTTCCCCACTGACCCCCAAGATCAAGGGCTGTCCAAATGCAAGGTAATGTTGCAGTAGCATAACCATTCTGATGCTCTGGGTTTAGATCAGTGGTTCTCAACCTTTCTAATGCTGCGACCCTTTAATACAGTTCCTCATGTTGTGGTGACCCCCAAACATAAAATTATTTTTGTTGCTACTTCATAACTGTAATTTTGCTACTGTTATGAATCGTAATGTAAATATCTGTGTTTTCCGATGGTCTTAGGCGACCCACAGGTTGAGAACCGCTGCTGTAGAGCCTAAGACCTTCGGAAAACACAGATATTTACATTACGATTTATAACAGTAGCAAAATTACAGTTATGAAGTAGCAACGAAAATAATTTTATGGTTGGGGGTCACCACACCATGAGGAACTGTATTAAAGGGTCATGGCATTAGAAAGGTTGAGAACCACTGGTTTAGATAGTCATATGGTCTGATCAATCCTAAAAGCAACCCATTGAGATAGGCAGGGCCTATCACATGAAGCGACTGATTAAAGCTCAGACACATTAATGCACTTACCTAAAGCCACGCCGCTAATCCAGGGTGGAGTGAGAATTCACACTCTGAAATCAGGGCCCATTTTCACTTGCCATGGTTTTTCTCACAAGCTCTCAAACAGTGATCAAAAAAGTGATGCAACAAATACTTTGCAAACAGTTGTGAGGCACTGTTCTACGATCTGATAATATAGTGATAAATAAGATACCACAAGGTCCCTGTCCTCTGGACCCAGGATACTATTGTTTGAAATACACATTGACTCATTACCAAGAACATAACTCAAGTTCAGAAAATGGTGGGTACTATGAAGGAAATGAAGCCAGGTAATGTGAGAGAAATGTGGCAGGTACAAAGATTGGGTGAGCAGGGAAATTAGGCAGGTGACATTTTCTATAGCTCAGGACCCTTTGAGGAAATTATGTTCTCCTAGTCTGTGCACTTGTGAGTACCAGGGCAGGACCAGATATCCAGATCAGGGTTTAGCCTCTGGAAGTGATGACCTGCACAGTAACCCCCTGTCCCTATCCCTTCTGTCAGGTAGACTTCCCCAGCCCTTGCCCCCCTACCCTGGGAGTGGCCTTCAAGCTAGAGTCTGGCCCAGTATCATGCCAGTCTGGGACCCTGCCAGCCCAAGGAACTCAGGAAATGCGTATGTGAGTTAGGTTTGAAGTTAAACTCATCCAAGTCTAGTTCTAGGAAGAACAAGAAAGAAAAGAAAGAATTTTATGGTTATATATTGCTATTTACAATGAATATAGCTCCCATGCAAAGAACTGGCCTTTCACAAGACTCTAGAATATGACAGCAGGAAAGGATAGATCTTAGATGGTGAGACCCAGGGCCAGTGAGATTTGTCCCAGGTCACCCAATGGGTAACAGTCAGGGTCAGAGTCAATGTCATGGCTTGAATCTCAGTACCAGGAGGACAGAGATGAGAACATATTCCCTAACTTCTAGGTGCTCAGAGCCTAGGCAAACAATAAAGAAATGTTCCAAATAATTGCCATTGACTTTGATACTTGCAAAGTAACAATTCTATTAAAAAGATGCTTTTGTTTTCAGAAGAATCCCCTAATCAGAGACCGCCTTCCCAGCTGTGGCATGTTCTCAACACTTACTCACTGAGATCACCCTTCTCCCAAGCAAACAGGCCCAGAGAGGGGAAATGGTTTGTACAAAGTCATCCAACTCTCAAGTGGCAGAATGGGATCAACCTCGGTCTGTGTGGGCTCTTCCAGATCACCCTCCAGGATTTCTCATTAGCCATATGAGTAGACCAGAGATTGGGGGCTCCTCAGAAAATATGCTTTATTTACCAAACCAGAAAATGGAAATTCCAGGGCTACACATCCCCACTGAGTCCTTGTGATCTCCAAACAGATGGGAGAGCTTTGTAAAGAGTCAGAGGAGGTGAGCATTTATATGTTGGGTCCTCAGGGACTTCAGGAGCCCCACATTCAAAATGCCTAGTGTTCCATCCTATATAATAAAACCCTAATATGCAAATTGACTGAACAGAGGACCGACAGGTCGCTATGATGTGCACTGACCACCAGGGGGCAGACGTTCAATGCAGGAGCTGCCCCCTGGTGGTCAATGCGCTCCCACAGGGGGAGTGTTGCTCAGCCAGAAGCTGGGCTTGTGACTGGCGAGTGCAACAGCGGTGGTGGGAGCCTCTCCCGCCTCCACTGCAGGCGGCTGGTAAAAAGCTAGGAGTCACGAACTGCGAGAGCCCTGGACTGTGAGAGGGGTGTCTGACAGCTGGCTTAGGCCTGACCTCCCAGGGATCAGGCCTGGACTGGGAGGCAGACATCCCCCGAGAGGTCCCGGACTGCAAGAGGGCTCAGGCCGGGCTGAGGGACCCCCCTCCCTGGTGCAGGAATGCCATGGACTAGGCCTCTAGTCTATAATACAATGCAAAGTAGTTTTGCTGGATTTACCTCTTTCTCTGGCTGCCCAGAGTTAAATCTACTGCTAGTGCTACCTGCAGCCCCAGTCCCACTGTGGGGCCTGTGGTGACCGTACCAGGGGCAGGGCCTATATCAGTACAATGTATGTGCACAGAATCTCCCACAGCCAGGACACATGTGACCATCGATTGAACTCAGTGAGTATGGGAATCAAGTCCTCCGAAGTTGGTGTGTCTGTGCAGGTGTTAGGGGGAGGGTGGTAACCGAAAAGAGAAAAATAGAACATTAACTCTAGTTGCTACTTCTCAGTGAGCAAACCTCTTCCTCTGAGTCCCCTTACCACTAGGCAGGTCTGTGAGCCCATTCGTTCTCTATCTGAACATATGGCATTTATTGTCACCCACCTGGAATTAGAACTCTCTGCCTGGCTTCAGCCCTGACCATCCAGAGTCCACAAGTTCCCTTGGGCAGCTCAATGCTACCTGACCAGAGTCACCTCTCCTGTGTAGGGTGTCCAGAGTTTGTAAATCAAAACGCAGGACATCCAGTTAAATTGGAATTTCCAGGGAACAACAAATCATTACTTATAGTAATCAATTATTCATTGTTCATCTAAAATTTATATTTATCTATGCGTCCAGATTTTATCCCGCAGCCCTATTTCTGAAGCCCAGTTGATGCCTTGCACCTGCCGCCAGTACTTGTTAATGGGGAAAACAGTGTAATATCCTGTTTTGCAAAAGTATTTGGGGATTAATACGACAGGCTGCAGCCGCGACACTTCTTCCTCTCCTGTCATTTTTGGAGGATTGTCTTCACCATATATAAAGCGTGCATCTGGAGGATGCAAATGAGACGCAGTCCTGGAGGGGGAAAAAATGAGTTAGAAAAGCAGTTAGAAAACAACCTCAGGGGATCCGAGATCCGCGTTTCATCTGCCGAGTCTTTTATCCTCGTTAATTCATAATAGTGTCTTTAAAATTCTGGACTAGAATTCGAGAACAGTCTCGGTGTGTGAGTGTGACAGTCATTACTCCTAGGAGACGCCCCTGACGCCAGCTGGTCACCCTCCTCGCGTTCTTTGTGCCACAGCGGCCTCCACTGGCCTCTCGGGGAACTGCATGCTGTCTCAGCCTCAGGCTACAACTGCCTGCTCATTTAGCTAGCACTGGCGCCCCACACCTCCCCAGGGGCCTGGGAGGTGTACAAGGATCACAGCCGGAAGGCACAAGTCCAAGTGCATTGTGCGAAAACCAAGCTCTTCCCTGCCACTGTGAAGCTCCGACCAGATCAGGGCTGTATTTCATCTTGCCTGCCAATGTGTAACATATCTGCTGACCCAATTTTAGAGATGTTCTCTTTAAAACAGACTCAGTTTTGTGAATATTTTTCTTCAACTATCATGCTGTGGTGGTGGAAACGTCAAAAAAACAACAACCCTTGCCCTAGCTGGTTTGGTTCAGTGGATAGAGAAGTCAGCCTGCAGACCAAAGGGCCCCGGGTTCGATAATCGGTTAAGGGCACGTGCCATGGTTGTAGGCTCCTCCCCCGCCTGGGCCCTGGTCAGGGCTTGTGCAGGAGGCAACCAATCGATGTGCTTCTCTCACATCGATTTTCTCTGTCTTTCCCTCTGTCTTCCACTCTCCCTAAAAAATTAATGGGGAAATATCATTGGATGAGGATTAACAACAACAACAACAACACACACACACACACACACACACACACACAAATGCTTTACTAGAATGAGAGATGATTGGACTCAGAATTGATTCTTCTTCTATCCATTGGTTATGCTTGAATGGATAGTTGGGGATGTGAGAAAGGTAAAACCATTGCATTAGGACCCTTACCTCCACCCACTGCCTCTTACCTCCAACCTAGCAGCCATCTCCCTTCATTTTGGACAAAGGGAGGGACCATGAATTCATTATTGAAAACACAGTACTCACATAATCTTGTTCATTTTTATATATGTAGCTTGGGGCAAGAAATTCTCTGCCACAGCTTCCCTTTGATTTGAAAGCAATACAAAGAATGAAGGGAAATTATAAAAATATTGCCAAAAAGGGGCTCAAGCTTGATCCTTACATACACACACATACACACTTGAGCCTTACATTTACATAAAAAGGTGGTCTTCTAAATGAGTGGTCACCATCCTTTCTTCTTTCACAAGTTGATTTTCTGGCAGCTCCACAGCTTTTAGTTGGCTTATTTGCTCATAATTTCAGCTGAAACCTACCTCCTTTGTTGGGGAACCCAAGAAGAGGAAGGTTGCCCAAGCCGCAGCCTTTGCAGCAACTGCCACAGAGAACTGAACTTGCAGGTGGCCATAGAATAGACTTGGTGGACTTGGGTCTGAGGTCTGCTGTCACTTGGCTAGATGCAAATCCTTGGCTAAGTGGCTTCCCTCCTCTGAGTTTCAGCTCCCCTCATGGAATAAGGAACTACATGGGCATCCACCCAACTCTCAGTCTCTGATTCTAGTTTGGTCTTCCTCAACTCTTTTTCAAAAAATTTTTGTTCATTCATTTACTAAATATATAAGTACCTAAAATATGCCAAGCACTGGGTTAGAGACTTATCATAGAGGATGAATAAGGAATGCCCCTTCCTTAAAAGTAGATCATTGCAAAGAAGTACTAGAAGAGAGATATATACCCAAACCCAAATGTTGGGTGCCCTGCTGATGGGACTGTCTAACTTGTGCAAGCCCTTTGGAGGCCAGTTTAGCACCAGCTTCCAGATTGTCCAATGTACATACATTAGTCAGCAGTTCTAGTTGCTTGACTGACTCCAGTTAACTTAAGCAGAAAAGGATGTGAATTTGTGGGTGTATTTTTTTAAGACTATTGAGTAACACAGAGTACCAGGGAAGACTGCAGTCTCAGACTCGGGTAGGGACATACTAGGCAAGGCAGCTGCCACAACCACAGCTGAAATCACACCACAAAAACAGTCTGGCACTGACACTGCCATTGCCACTGCTGGACACTGGTGGTCACTGCTCACCTACTGTTGCTGCAGAGCCTGTGTGTCGTGCCATGCCACCACTGCTTCCTACCACAAAGATGGAGTCACCATGGTTCCTGCCTCACAAATCAGGGAAGAGGGTATCTGCTTAGCTGGGTCAGGATCACATACCTACTCTCTAGCCAAAAGGAAGCCACAGGAAAACTGGTCACCTGGCATTTTGTGCCTTTATAGTGGCAACTGGGCTCTGCTTCCCACCCAAAATAATAGCATGGGGAATTTCCCCAGTAGAGGAAGACATTTATGACGCTGGTGGCCAAAATCATGACAAATGTCCTCTATATAGGTCTTTGACCTGGACATTCCATTTCTACAATTTTTAATAAAATTTTAATATACATTTTTATTGATTTCAGAGAGGAAGGGAGGAAAGAGAGATAGAAACATTGATGATGAGATAGAATCATTGATAGGCTGCACATCCCCTAATGGGGATCAAGTCTGCAACCCAGGCATGTACACCAGAAATCGCAACAGTGACCTCTTCATTTACAGGTGGACACTCAACCACTGAGCCACACCAGGTGGGCCATTTCTACAATTTAATCCTTTAGAGTTATGTTAATACCCACACAAGTACTCATTCATTCCAGTAATATTTGTTGTGGGGTTACCATGTGCTAGGTACTGAGAGATAATAGTGCAAAAACAGGCACTCTATGCCCCCAAGGAGCTTACTGGGGGAAAACACATACATGGGAAGTAATTATGTAAATGAGCATAAAAGCACAACTGAGCTGAGGGCTAAGAAAAAGTGGTATGTATGCTACAACCTAATCTAGTAAAAGGCATTACGGGAGGATGCTCTTGGGAAGGGAGGGTCAGGGAAGTGTGGCAGGTCAGTGGGGGCCAAATCATGAAGGTTAAAGTGTTTTCTGCTTGTTGTCATTTCAATGGTAAGCCATTGAACACTGTATTTGGGGGTGGGGCATGTATGACTAATTTGCATTTTGCAAAGATCATCTTCAGAACTGTGTGACCTGGACTGCAATGCAGCAGGAGTGAAAGACCCCTTAGGAAATGGTCAGGTATCCAAGCAATAGGAGATGGTGGCATGGAATGATATGGGTAGAGACAGATGCCTGGATGGGTTCAGGATATACTGAAGGAGGTGAAAGCCACATGGTCTTTTGGTGGATGTCTACACCTCAGGGGGTTGCAGGGCTTTCCAGGCCCTGCAGCTATCAGAGTCATAAAGGTCAAGGCTGGAAAGAACAGCAGCAGTCTTGGTGTTAAACTTTATAAAAAATATTCACATTTGTAAGTTCTCATGGGAGAGGAAGGAAACCGGTTTTGTCCTCCAGGAAACAGTATCACATACTCACATGAAAATGCTTCATATTTGCATGTCATAGAAGTCAGAGTTGAGAACCCCTTAGAAATTGTACAGCATGAAAAGTAGATTGTAAAATAGGATGTAGAAAAACTGACAGAATGTAAAATTGTACACACAAAGGAAAGGCTATGACAAGTTAACAGTGGTGTTAGATTATTGTGTTTGTTTTCTAATATTTTTCTGTGATGAATATGTAAATACTATTGCAATTAAGTGAGGAATCCAATATTATATTTTAAAAGAAATTACTGAGTATACATAACTCCTCTTCTATAGGGAAGAAACTTCTATGGGAGATTCTCTCTGGATAGGAAGAAAGGAAAAATCCAATCAACTACTACTATAGAAACTTTTTTTATTGTTTTAAAATCTTTATCTTTATTTGAAAGCTCCTTGTCCTCCTTAAAGATTTTTCAGGGCTATGTGCAAAGGAACACTCATTTTATATAGTCAACACATTATTTTAGTAATTGAGTGTGTATTCCTCAAATCATGAGTCTCAGAGATAGAAGAGGTTTTAGTAATTAGTCCTACTGTCAAATGATTGCCTGTGTCAGAGTTTCTCGACCTAGGGTCTATTGCCATTTGGGGCCAGATAGTTTTTGTTGTGGGGGCTATCCTGTGTATGCTTTCTATTACCCTTGGCCTCTCCCCCACTCAATTCCAGTAGCACTGCCCCCAGTTGTGACAGCTAAAACGGAGTTGAGACATTGCCCCTGTTGAGAATCACCAGGGTTATTTACATACCTCAGGTGACAGAGAGCTTACCACAACTAGGAACAGACTCTTCCAACCATGAGCTGCTGTTAAAGCTCAAACTTTTACTCAACTGCCATCTGTCTCCTTCAGCCTCTGGTGCTGGTTCTTTCCTTGGGGCCATTAGAAAGCATGTCCAATCTTTCTTGCCTATGATGGTTCTGCAGAGATTTCAAGATAGCACCATGCTCTGCCTCCCATCATCCCCCCACATACTCCCATGTTTTTCTTCCCAAGTTGAACATTCATCCTTAGGCTGTTCCTTACATGCCATGTTGGGTCTCTTGTTTGTCCACATTTCTATGACAACTCTGGGTCCTTGGCTAAACACAATTCTCCAGGTGCTGGCTAACTGTGTAGGAAGAACAGCTGACCACCTCCCTCCTCCTGAATACCCATTTATGTAGCCCGAAATTCCTTCCTGGCACCATGTCACACTAAGTCTCCATACTAAGCTACTGACCAAAATGCTAAAGGTTTGCATGTATGACACTGATCCCTTGGGTCACCCTTCCTAGCTCCTTGGTTCTGAGGCCTACCTGTTTGGCCTACATCTATCTTTCTCAAAGTTCTCCAATTCACATGAAACTGGTAATTGTGCATGCCTCTGAAGACAGCAGGGTAGCTGGGGACATGTGTGTGCCTTTCAAACTTTGTACTGTGTGCATATATTATCTAGACACAATAAATAAGCCAGCAAATAAATACACTGGATATGTTTCACCTGCTTTGATTCATCCAATCCTTCTAGCCTGTCCTGAACCATTTGGTAATTCATGATGTAGCCACTCAAAGTAATCCATGAGGAAAAGTGGAAAAAGATAAGTCAAGGTTCATCAAAGCACTTTAAATCAAGACACCAAGTAGTGACTTTTCCAGTTGGAACACCAGGAACTCACACATTTCCTTCAAGAAGACAAGTAAGCCCTCATTTAAGTGGTTGCTAGTTTCCTTAAACAAAGGCCCACCTGATTGATCACCCCACTTCCTTCTTCCTGGGGAGTTTCTAACTTCAGGGCAAGCTGGGAGAAATATCACTGTCTACAAAGACACTGCTACACTCAAGAGCAGCTCACCCCTTACCATCAAGAAAGAATTCGACTCCCTTGCAAAACCCACACCACACTAGCCCTGTCCTCACATTTGTGGGAACATTTTGAGTACTGGAAGGGAACAAACCTGTACTGCAGTATCAAGATTTGTTAAATGGCTTCACTTATTTTAAGGCAGCATCAAGCAGTCCCAAAACAGCAGCAAGAATTGTACACACAATGACAATGGCAAATTTACTATGATTTAATTATACAATAACTCATGCTGCCCTTAACACAAATACAAGGGAACCTTTTTAATAGCCTGGAGAAGGTAAAATTCATAAAATCTATTAAGTAGATTATTAGTTTTGAATACAAATCGCCTGCAAAAGTTTCTTTCTAAAACACACAAAATTACAATAATTTAAGGCAAAAGCTGTGTAAAGGTCAGCTTCAATCCTGCTCCAACCATCTTACCAACATAAATCAATGGTTCTTGACTTTTACAGATACAATAAAACAAAAGCAGTTGACCACTGGCCTTTGCTCCTCTCTTTGCCCACATCCTAACTCTGGCTTCCTAGTAGGTGACAAATACACTAGACCTAGAGCCTTTTTACCCTGCTGGCAGTGGGGCACTGCTCCTCTTGCTTGGGCTTTGCCACGTGATTCTGTGCAGGGACCTGCAAGTGGTTTCCAGACATCTCATCCAGAGCGAGTCCAAGCCATGTTTGTTTTCTCCTGCCTGGACACATCCCCATCAAAGACCTAGGAATCCAGAGTCAAACAAGGGCATCTTTCCAAGACTAGCACCATTGGCTGCCAGTGATCTTGATTGGGACATTGAATAACAGCCAGCAAACTCTGTTAGAAAGAAAAGCCCTTGAAGGTGGACTCCCCACATCAGACTGCCAATATTTCAGCAAACACTTGATAGGACAGTGGCACCTACCCCACCAGGTGGGCAAATGGACAGGGATGTCAACAGGAGCTTCCATAGCATGGGTAAGGCAAATCCTGAGAGCAGAGAGGGCTCTTACCCATCATGGCAACACTATGGGCAATCCAAGGGCGCCAATTAGTGACATTTCTCTCAGCTTCAAGTCCTTATGAGCAGAAGAGAGCCTGCCCAGAAGTGCCAAGGGGACACCAAGTACATCGGGGTAGGGAGAGACTAGGCTGACAGCAGGTTCAACCACAACAGGCTACACGTAAAGCCAAAAAAGAAAATGGGTGGAGGTCAAAGGGGGCGGCTGGCTTCTATTTCAACACTAGATCCGAGGTCAGAATTCAAGAGACTCCTCAGAGGAGCTATAACTTCAGGTTGGACTTGGGCAAGGAGAAGGGGCAGAGCCCAATTTGTGAATTTATTACCAAAGCTCCTCACATGGTGAGTTGGGAACCTGGCAGGCATCAGTGAGGTTGGCCCTAGCGGGGGTAAGAGCCAGCCCTTGTCATCATTCAGAGAAACCGTGCCCTCTGTAGACTGGGTGAGGCTCCTTCTGAGTCACCTTGCTCATCTCTAAGCACACACCCAACATTTTTAAGTGATTAAAGATGAACGTAGGCTGGGTATATACCCAAAAGAATTAAAAGCAGACTCAGCCGTATAGCCACAATCATAGCAACAATATTTGCAATAGCCACAAGGTAGAAACAAACTAAGTGTCTATCAAGTGATGAATAGATAAACAAAATGTGGCCTATCCATACAATGTAGTATCAGCCTTTAAAAATAAGGAAATTCTGCAATATGCTACAACATGAATGAATTTTAAAATATTATTCTAAGTGAAATAAGCCAGGCACAAAAGGACAAATACTGCATGATTCCACTTATATGAGGTTCATATTGTGATGAAATTCACTGGGACAGAAATTAAAATGGTGGTAGTCAAGCATTAGAGAGGAGAAGAATGGGAAGTTAGTGTTTAATGGGAACAGAGTTTCAGTTTGGCAAGAGGATAAAAGTTCTGTGGATGGATGGAGGTGACTGTAGCACAACAATGTGAGTGTACTTATTCCCACAGAACTACACATTTAATAATGTTTAAGATGGTAAATTTTATGTTACCTGTATTTACCACTTTTAAAAATGCATACAAAAATTTGAGAATTTCAGTTGAAAAATTAGTATAGGAAGGGTGGTGTAGTCATTACAACTGCTAACCAAGAATTGTAAATGACATAAAAAACCATGTTAATGTTATTTTAGATTTAAAAGCAGGATTATATGTAGTAAATTTCAGCTATGTAAAGATAAAAATGTCCATATCTGTACATATGTATGTGGGAAAAGAAAGGAAAGAAATGCACATGTCAACCGTGGCTATATTCTGGAAGGTGAACTTCATTTCATCACACCATTTTCCACAATGAGCATGTGTTACTTTGATAATGGAATGAAAAGACAGGATAAATCAAGTATAAAACCAAACCACAAAAAATCAAAGGAATATGAATATTTATTCAATCTCCAGAATAAGAGAGGTCTCCAAGTTTAACAGGAAAAGACAGAGGGAAAAAAATCACAAAGGAAAAGAACAATTAGTTTAATTACTTAAAAAGTGAAACCCAAAACTAAATTTAAAAGGCAACTTCACATACTAGAAATACAGATGTCCAACAATCGTACAGAGAGAACATGATCAAAGTCTTTAATGAGCAAAGAATTAGAAGGTAAAATAAAATACCACTTTTATCTATTATCATTAGGGGTGGGTGTTTGGGGGTTTTGTTGATTTCATGGTTTTTATTTGCATGCTTATTTGCTTTATTTTTAGTTCCACTGCCCTAAAGTAACAGGAGAGTGGGAAGAGTAGCAAAATAGAGAAGCTTTTGACAATGTAGCACTTAAAGACTACCCTAAGAGAGTAATTTGAAATACATAAAAAATTTATTCAAAAAGTTGTTAATCACAGCATTATTTGCAATACTAAAAATTTGGAAATAACCTAAATGTTGAATAACTGAAAGGTTGTGTACATTGATAAAAACTACACAATAAAATATATTCCCACCAGTATAAAGCATCTTTACAAAAACCTGTAGTAACCACATATAATACTTAGTGGGGAGAAAAACCAAGAATACAAAATTGTACAATAAAGCACATAGTATGATGACAACCATATACTAGTAAAAATTCACACCCCAAAAAAGACAAGATATTAAGTGACTATCTTGGGGTAAAATACTGATGTATTTTTTTATCTTTTACTATATTTCTGTTGCCAATTTTTCTATTAATTACTACAAATTTGTAATCAAGAAAATAACTTTTTTTTTAAAGTAAGAGGACCACAAGATTCTTTAGCAATGTTCATTTCATCCCAAGATGTAGTCTAGAGAGTCACAAACCCTCACCCTCTTGTAGGTGGGAGCATGGGAATAGGGTATGAAGAATGATCATGAATAGATGGTGAAGGGGGGAGGGAAAAATCTAGGGGTGGATGGGGAGGCAGGGATTGGCAAAGGAGAGTGAGGGACCAGTATACAAACTGGTCAACCGAGGAAAGGGGCTTTGTGGAGTCAGGGAAGACTCTGACTGCTCAGCGGAGGTCTTTGTAGACCCAGTAGTAGGCACTAACGGTGTTCTCAAAGGGCAGGATCAAAGAGGGATTTCAGGAAGACACATGGATTCTTTAGGGACTGAGGGAGGAAAGAAGAGGGGCGGGTAAACTACTTGGGAAGAAAGTGAGAAGGGCTGAGGCGATGGCCATGGTAATGGAGAAAAAGAGGCTGATTGCCAGAGTGAACTCCCTATGCTATGCTTAAACCAAACATACTTCACTCACTCTTGGACATGGCTTTGCAGGCAAACCCAGGGTAGAGAATGAGCCCATAGGAGGAACTTGCTAACAACCACGTGGATCCAGCTCAAATTCATAGTTAATGGAGAGCAGCTCCATTCAATCTACTTTCTGTCATGACAAAAAGGTTCTAGATCTGTGTTGTCCAACATGGTAACCACTAACCAACCACATGTAGCTATTGAGCACTTGAAATATGGCAAGTGCAATTGAGATTCTGCTTTTGAAATGTTTATTTCATTTTAACTAATTTAAAATTAATAGTCACATGTAACTAGTGGCTATTGGACAGCACACACATTGGGGTAGTGGTTCTCAAAGTGTGGTCTTTAGAGGAGCAGAGTGACTTGTAAGAAATGCAAATTCTCAGGCCTCACCCAAACGTACTGAATCAGAACCTTTACAGGCAGGGCCCAGCATACTGGATTTTAACAAGCCCTTCAGGTGGTTCTCTGATGTACCCTCATATTTGTGAGCCACTGAATTAGGACCATTCAAAATTTCTAGGATCACTTGTTCTAGTTTCAACTGAACTGTATAAAAGAACCCCTGGTCAAGTGAAATGGGACTTTCTATAAACAAAGTGAGTGGAGAACCATTAATAAAATATGTACTGATCAGTGAGATTGTGAAACAACAAAGATGGGGTTTATCTACACCAAGTCAAGATAAGGAACATGGTTGACTTTGATATCTAAAAACTAGAAGTGGCTGCTCATCCCACTGTATGTTGGAGATATACAAAAGGAAACAAAAGTGGCTCTAAATTGGGTTCAGTATCACAAATAAACAAAAAGCAACCATAACTTGTTAGATGTTTTAGAAGAGTATGGCACTGAATGTGAAATGCAGAACTTCTAAAAAGAGAGATCTGTAAAGGGAGGCCAAGTAAAACTACAACCTAAGGAGAGCTGAAGCATTCTGAGGCTACACCCTCATGCAGCAAAGATAAGACAGAAGCACTTTCAGCAGAGACAGATCAACATGCAAGACCCAGATGTTTCTTTGGTAATGCAGGTAAATTACTGACAAAATGGCATAGTTCAGTTTATGATTTCCAAAAAAAAGAAAAAGCAGAATTTGGAAATTTTTGATAATAAAAAAACTGTGCTTAAAGAAATAAAGTGAGAAAAGGTGATGAGTGTACATATTATAGTCAACAGGAGCAACAAATGAATGTGAAATAAAACTGCATTAAAACTTATTGTAACTGTAGAGTAGGAAATAAAGCTAAGTACACTGAAAATATGTCATGAGGAATTTACAGACTGGATTGTAAAAATCGTAGTGGAAGTGATAAGATCCATAAAGTGGATGAAGCACAAAAAGAAAAGGTTGAGGGAAACCATCTAATGTGAAGCTGAGACTTCCACAAGAGAGAAGCACTTCAGGATTGGGGAGATGAATAAGGCCTTCGCTCATAAAGTACAAATTATTGTTGCCAGAACACTAAGTCACTTCATCACTTAGAAGATCATTGTGTTACCATATATACCTCTATTGTAGGCTATTTAGTAAAAAATAATCATAAAACTCTGAAATTTTACTGATTTGAAGTAATCTTTTAATATAATATCTTGCCTTTTTTGGTTACCATTTACTACACTATAGTAACTTACCCTATTTTGCTGTATTTTCTTTCACAAGCATTTACCTTTAAATAATGATGCACTTGTACAAACAGAAATACTAAAAATTACTCACTGTTATACAGGGCTGCATTAGATATTTAGAAAGTGGTTGACTCTTGTTATGACTAATGATAATCAGCTTCAACCTGTTGTAAATATGAGTTCTGAATATTGCATCCTTTTTAAAATGATATAGGCTAAGTTTATCACTACCACCCGTGTTTTTGGTTACTTTCATATTTAAGGAATACAGAACTACATTCTTGGGGATTAGAAATTACCTAATATTATACTAATAAAAAGTTTTCACAATTCTCAAAATAATTTAGAATTTAATAAAGTTAATATTTTCTTTAATCAGTAATTAAAAATAGAATATTTCTTAGCTCCTGGATAAATGGATGCCTGCAACAAAACACCCTTGAAGAAGAACACTAAAAAGGTTGTGAGAGATTTAATTCATGGATAGTTATGCCTTTAAATGTTTTCCATTGTATACAACAGTCTTTTAATAGATGTCCTTTGGGTTCATGGGTCATATTATTTACTAAAAAATTATTATTTGGGTCAGAAAGTCTCTAAAAAATTTTAACTGAATTTCTCATACATCTCATGCCTCTAGTTTACTGAGTATTATTTATTATTTGATGTAGAAATTCCACATTAATCACTTCATATATATTTTATCTTTGGATTTTGAAATTTTGTGTTCTTAGAAACAAAAATTTAAGGTAAGATTTTAAGACCTTGGCATCTAACATTATTATTTAACTTTACATTTTAAAAAGAAGTTTGGATTACATATTGACATAATGCTTTTAATATATTGGGCTAACTAAGACAAATTATCCTATATAATATAGAGGTAATATGCAAATTGACCATCACTCCAACACACAAGAGGGCCGCCCCCATGTGGACACAAGATGGCCACCACAAGGTGGCTGGCAGGGGAGGGCAGTTGTAGGTGATCAGGACAGCAGGGGAGGGCAGTTGGGAGGGACCAGGCCTGCAAGGGAGGGCAGTTGGGGGCGATCAGGCCTGCAGGGGAGGGCAGTTGGGGGCAATCAGGCCATCAGGGGAGGGCAGTTAGGGGAGACCCAGCCTGCAGGGGAGGGCAGTTGGGGGCACCATGCCTGCAAGGGAGGGCAGTTGGGGGCGACCGGGCCAGCAGGGGAAAGCAGTTAGGGGTGACCAGAACAGCAGGGGAGGGCAGTTATGGGAGACCAGGCCAGCAGGGGAGGGCAGTTAGGGGTGACTAGGCCGGCAGGGTAGAGCAGTTAGGGGCAATCGGGCTGGCAGGGGAGGGCAGGTAGGGGTGACCAGGCTGGCAAGGGAGGGAAGTTAGGGGTGACCGGGCCAGCAGGGGAGGGCAACCAGGCCTGCAGGGGAGGACAGTTTGGGGTGACCAGATCTTCAGGGGAGGACAGTTAGGGGCAACCACGCTGGCAGGGGAGGGCAGTGGGTGCGTTTGGGCCAGCAGGGGAGGGCAGTTGGGGGCAATCAGGCCGGCAGGGGAGCAGTTAGGCATCGATCAGGCTGGCAGGGTAGTGGTTAGGGGGTGATCAGGCTGACAGGCAGAAGCGGTTAGGGTCAATTTGGCAGGCAGGCAGGTGAGCAGTTGGTAGCCAGCAGTCCCACGGATTGGGCCTAAACAGGCAGTCGGACATCCCTCACAGGGTCCCAGATTGGAGAGGGTGCAGGCTGCGCTGAGGGACACCTCCCGCCCCGTGCACGAATTTCATGCACCAGGCCTCTAGTTAAATTATAAACAAGAGAACCAGGAACTTAGTATTAAACCTAATTTGATATATGCTTACTCTTTGAAATGTACTAAATTCCACTAAGTATTTCTTGAATATAGTGCTATGTTTGGTTATTATGTTCTTGATATCTAAAGGTATAATAATTTTAGTTTGCTCACTATGTACATATCCATTCAATAAATAAGCTATGACTGTTCAAAAAAAAGGAAAGAAAAGGATCAGCCAAGCCCCAGTTTAATTAACAATTAGAAATTAATAAAGACCAAATAAAAATGTTTGGCTGCTATATAATTTAGGCCAAATTATTCATGCATATTTTCATTGCATACCCCTTGGTATCTCTTCCAATATTAAGGGTAATCACAAATTAACCAGCTCTAACTCATTCTGTCACCAGCCAGAAGAGAGCATATGCATATATATATATATATATATATATATATATATATATATCCTCTGTGGTTGGCACAACTCAAGGTGTCAATGATTGGGGAAGATCTCCATCTTGGGTGTCATTATACATGTTATGATCCTGCAAAGGGTCAGAATCTACAAAGTACAGTTCCCCTGCATGGACATCAGAAAAATTAGCCAAAAATTCATGGGGATTAAAGCCAACCCACACAGTATACCTGTAGTCTATTGTGCGTATGGAATATCCCATGACTCTTATATCTTTTAAACTTGGCTTGTCAGAATTCCACTGAGGATAGTCTGCAGGCCGGGGGTACTGGCTATAGGCAATGGACTCACGGGGATTACCACGGAGAATCAGATCTTCTTCCAAGTCATGAAATCGAAAATGCTTCAGAAGGCTCGGGCCTTCTCGGCACAGCTCCACATGAAATGAGGGACTGGGGCAGCGAGGTGGAACATGCAATCCTGCAAGTCCTGCGAGTGTTGGAAAGAGAGAGACAAGTTCCACGAGGTCCTTGACTTTCCGTCCTGAAGGAGAAAAAGACCCAGCAGAATGGGTTACATTACAGAATTCTGCCACAGCAAAGCAGAATAAGTAAAGGAGCCCATCTGGACTCCACAAGTTTTGTGTGTTTTTAATAATATCTATGTTTAGCATAAGAATTGTAGAAACAATACCAACTCAGCACCTCACCCAACAGCAGGATGCAAAATGAAGGTGCCCTCAGACCTCTTGGCACTTTTAAAAACTATTGGAATTTTAGAACCACCAGTTTATAATTAATTCAAGCAAGGATCATCAATGGAAGATACCTAGGAATAAACTTAACTAAGGAGGTAAAAGACCTATACGCGGAAAACTACAGGACACTGAAAAAGAGATAGAGCAAGACGTAAACAGATGGAAGAACATACCCTGTTCATGGATTGGTAGAATCAACATCATTAAAATGTCCGTACTACCCAAAGCAATCTATAGATTCAATGCAATCCCCATTAATATACCAATGGCATATTTCACAGACCTAGAAAGAACTCTCCAAAAATTCATCTGGAATAAAAAAAGATCCCGAATAGCCACAGCAATCCTGAGAAAGAAGAACAAAGTAGGTGGGATCTCAATACCAGATTTCAAGCTGTATTACAAAGCCACTGTTCTCAAAACAGCCTGGTACTGGCACAAGAACAGACATATAGACCAATGGAATAGAATAGAGAACCCACATATTGACGCAAACCACTATGCTCAATTAATATTTGACAAAGGAGGCATGAACATACAATGGAGTCAAGACAGTCTCTTCAATAAATGGTGTTGGGAAAATTGGACAGATACATGCAAAAAAAATGAAACTAGACCATCAACTTATACCATACACAAAAATAAACTCAAAATGGATAAAGGACTTAAACATAAGACAGGAAACCATAAAAATACTAGAGGAATCCACAGGCAGAGAAATCTCAGACATATGCCGAAGCAGTTTCTTCACCAATACAGCTCCTAGGTCAATGGAAACTAAAGAGAAAATAAACAAATGGGACTACATCAAAATAAAAAGCTTTTGCACAGCAAAAGAAACCATCAACAAAACAATAAGAAAGCCCACTGTATGGGAGAACATATTTGCAAATGTTATCACTGATAAAGGTTTAATCTCCAACATCTATAGGGAACTTATACAACTTAATAAAAGGAAGATAAATGATACAATAAAAAAACGGGCAATGGACCTAAATAGAATCTTTTTGAAAGAAGACAGAAGGAAGGCCAAGAAGCATATGAAAACATGCTCAGAGTCACTAATTATCCGAGAGATGCAAATCAAAATGACAATGCAGTACCATCTCACACCTGTCAGAATGGCTATCATCAACAAACGACAAGTGCTGGTGAGGATGTGGAGAAAAAGGAACCCTCGTGCACTGCTGGTGGGAATGCAGACTGGTGCAGCCACTGTGGAGAACAGTATGGAGTTTCCTCAAAAAACTAAAAATGGAACTCCCATTTGACCCTGCGATCCCACTTCTAGGAATATATCCCAAGAAACTAGAAACACCAATCAGAAAGGATATATGCACCCCTATGTTCATAGCAGCACAATTCACCATAGCTAAGATTTGGAAACAGCCTAAGTGCCCTTTAGCAGATGAGTGGATTAGAAAACTATGGTACATCTACACAATGGAATACTACGCTGATATAAAAAAGAAGGAATTCTTATCATTTGCAGCAGCATGGATGGACCTGGAAAGCATTATGTTAAGCCAAGCAATGAGAGAAAAATATCAGATGATCTCACTCATTTATGGAAAATAAAGAACATTATAACCTGATGAACAAAAAGATAGACACAGAGGCAGTAAAGCACCGAACAGACTGTCAAATTACAGTCATACCCAGCGGGAAGGCTGGGGAGTTTTAGGAAGGTGGGGAAAGAGATCAACCAAAGGACTTGTATGCATGCATATAAGCACAACCAATGGACACAAGACACTGGGCGGGGGGGGGGGGGAATGATGGCATGTGACAGGGGGTAGGGGAAGCTGGGGGAAGTTCTATGGGGGAAAAAAGGAGATATATGTACTACTATGTGTAATACTTTAAACAATAAAATAAAATTTAAAAAAAATAAAAATAAAATAAATTAGGAACTGCTAAAAAAATTAATAAAAAAAAGGATCATCAATGGAGGCCCAAACCACCGCGTAAAATTCTGTTAAGGAACAGACTGCAGATAACCTTTACAATGGCAAGACCTAGCTGACATGACCACCTTAACCAGGTGATCAAACCTGGCATCACTAATAATGGCACAGGCTTCCAGGAAGTGCCCAAATGTGATACAATGAGAGCACACCACCTCACATGTAGTGTACATGTTAAAAATGTTTACCCTGAATCTCATCATGAGAAAACAGGGCCATTGCATAAGATAGCTTGTAAAAAGATGAGGTTAGGAAGATAATGAGGACCCAGATCACATCAGACCTTGTTAGCCATTATAAGGACATTTTGTTCAGAGTAAGACAGGAAAGCATAGGAGGCTCTAGAGCAGGGCTATAATACAAATTGACTTGGGTTTTAACAGGATCACTTTGGCTACTATGAGGAAGAAAAACTCTAGGGGATCAAGGGCACACCCAGGAGAACTTAGAAAGTTATTCCAGTAATCCAGCAAGAAATGGTGGCAGTGTGGTCCATGGTGATGGCAGTGAAGTGGTGAGAAGTGCAATGGAACGATTCTGAATGGGGAGTGACAGGCTTGCTGACGCACTGCATATTGTATATGGAAGAGTGTCAAAGGAACACTTGAGGTAAAAGGTCAGAAGTTTAGCTCTGAGCATGTGAGACTGGCTAGGTAGGACAGGCTGTTGGAAATCCAAGTCCAAAGTTCAGGAAAGAGATACAGGCTAGAGATAACATTTGGAAATAAACTAGATGACAGTGCAGATTTATGAATTTACTAGAGGCCCGGTGCATAAAATTCGTGCACGGGGGGGGGGGGTGGTGT
The DNA here is from genome assembly GCF_963455305.1 of Plecotus auritus. Lineage (NCBI taxonomy): Eukaryota > Metazoa > Chordata > Mammalia > Chiroptera > Vespertilionidae > Plecotus > Plecotus auritus. The sequence goes on from NC_137784.1 coordinate 128,127,603, forward strand.
CCCTCAGCCCGGCCTGCACCCTCTCCAATCTGGGACCCCTCAAGAGATGTTCGACTGCCCGTTTAAGCCCCATCCCGGTGGGATCGGGCCTAAACGGGCAGTCGGACATCCCTCTCACAATCCAGGACTGCTGGCTCCCAACTGCTCGCCTGCCTGCCTTCCTGATTGCCCCTAACCACTTCTGCCTGCCAGCCTGATCACCTCCTAACCAATCCCCTGCCAGCCTGATTGATGCCTAACTGCTCCCCTGCCAGCCTGTTTGCCCCTAACTGTCCTCCCCTGCAGGCCTGGTCCCCCCCAACTGCCCTCCCTTGCAGGCCTGGTCCCTCCCAACTGCCCTCCCCTGCTGGCCATCTTGTGGTGGCCATCTTGTGTCCACATGGGGGCGGGATCTTTGACCACATGAGGGCAGCCATCTTGTGTGTTGGAATGATGGTCAATCTGCATATTACTCTTTTATTAGATAGGATAGAGGTCTGGTGCATGGGTGGGGGCCAGCTGGTTTGCCCTGAAGGGTGTCCCGGATCAGGGTGGGGGTTCCCTTGGGGCATGGGGCCTGTGGTAGTTTGCAGGCCAGCCATGCCCCCCGGCGACCCAAGCGGAGGCCCTGGTATCTGGGATTTATTTATCTTCTACAATTGAAACTTTGTAGCCTGGAGCGGAGCCAAGCCTCCTGCTCGCTCAGTGGCAGCAGCCATTTCTGTTGGGATTTATTTATCTTCTATAATTGAAACTTTGTAGCCTTAAGCGGAGGCCAAGGCAGGCCAGGGTGTGCGGAAAGCATAGCTTCCTCCATCGCTCGGGGCAACCCTAGCCTCTTGCTCCCTCCAGCTCCGGGGCTGCTGCACTTTTGTTGGGATTTATTTATCTTCTATAATTGAAACTTTGTAGCCTGGAGTGGAGGCCTGGGCCAGCAAGGGCAGGCAGAAAGCTTGGCTTCCTCCATCGCCGGGGAAACCCAAGCCTCCCTCCTGCTCTCTGTGGCCGTAGCCATCTTGGTTGGGTTAATTTGCATACTCGCTCCTGATTGGCTGGTGAGTGTAGCTGGTGGGTGTGGCTTGTTGGTGTGGCAGAGTGATGGTTAATTTGCATATTACTCTTTTATTAGATAGGATAAGTTGCCGAAAACCTCCCAACAAAAGTTTCAAAAAAGATTCTTGCCCTAGATGTTTGGCTCAGTGGATAGAGCATCGGCCTGCAGACTGAAGCGTTCCCAGTTCAATTCCAGTCAAGGGCACGTGCTTGGGTTGCGGGCTCGATCCCCAGTGGGAGGCACGCAGGAGGCAACCAATCAATGATTATCTCTCATCATTGATGTTTCTATCTCTCTCTCCCCCTCACTTCCTCTCTGAAATCAATAAAAAAAAAAAAAATTTAAAAATTCTCAACCTGTCAGAAGATTTCTCCAAGTAAACAAAAGCTAGATTCATGCCTTTAAACTATTTAACCTTTTTATCAATGACATGAAAGAGAAAGCATGCAGCACACAAAAATCAAATGTTCAGGAAATAAAAATGGGCAGTAGAAAGCAAATTTGGAAAGATCTAAAAGGGCCAGAATGATGGTCCAGGACCAAAAAAAATTTAAATAGGAATCAATATATAAGTACAGAATGTAGATGTTAAAAAAAAATGGATTAAATGCAGGACTCCAAAAAGGGGACAACCTACTTTAGCAGAATCGTAGGAAAAGGACTCCCAAAAGAGCAAATGTTGTCTTAAAGTACATGCCTCATCTCTGCACTGAACAGATCAAGTCATGAGACAACTCTCAAAAACACCATCCATGTCGCCTTGTGTGGCAGAGAGGGGATCCTGTCCAAAAGACATTTTTGGAAGTGCTTTCTCAAACTGGAGCATTTTGGAAGACAGAGACCAAGATAACCATGGATCTAACACTATCTTGAGAGGAACAGTTAATGGACTGGGGATTTCAGCCTAGAGAAGAGAAGGTTGTGTTGTTTTCAAAGCTTGGAAAGACTGGCACATGGAAATCAAAGTACACTTGATGGTCATTGTTGGGGAGGGCAGAAGGAGAATCACATGGTAATGTTACAGATCTAGTGGTTCACTAGACTGGTGAGCTACCAAAATGGCAAATGTCTCTCTCCCACAGAGGGCCATGTCTCTGCCAGACGTGTGTAGGTAATGGAGTATTGCTCATCTGTGTTTGTGTATGTGGGAAGGGGGGACAGCCCCTGCCCTAGCCGAATCTGCTATCCACTTCCTCTGAGCTCTGAAGTAGGCTGCTGCTGTCTGTCACCTCTAAGATAGCCCTCCCCATCCTAGGGATGCCTTTTGCTCCTTTGTCTCCAACCTCCCCAACTCCTGCCTGCCATTCATGGCTCCTTGTGGACAGGAGCCATACTTGTCATCTCTGGCCCTGCCAGTCCTCCCTTACCCAGAGCATGGAAAATACCCAGGAAACATGTGTAGGAATGCCAACACTGGACAAGAAGGTGGACTGGGTAAGCCCCTAGCCTATGATTTGATAAAGTGGTTTATATAAACTAAAGCTATTACTGTCAAGCTATATCACTTTAGCATATTATATACCTGGCTCCATCAATTCTGAGATGGAATCAAAAGGGTCGATGTAACGGAAAAGCTTCTCGCCTTCCTCTGGAAGCGGAGCCGTCCTTCCGGGAACATAGAACATCAGGGGAACATGAGTAGTGACATCAAAATTGCTGTATTTGGCCCATTCTCCATGTTCGCCTAGAGCCCACCCTGGTTCATAAAAAAGCACAGAATGACAGAAAATGAAATAATCACATTACAGCTTGTTCATTTTAGACACCATTTCATTTCCTGTTATTATTAAAAACTAGAGGAAGCAAAAACTCATCGACTATCAAAAATTCCTCTAAAATTACCAGAAAAAGGGTGATTTCACCTGAATATTACTTATTTGAAGTACCACATATATCTTGAATGAGGAAACCTTTAAAAATAAAAAATATTAAATTCTCAAACTAAAATATCTTCTTTTTAGTAATATGCACTAGCAATATGCACTCAGGTTGGACTCAAGGGATCAGTGCCCGCCCCCCAAACCCACCTCCCCTGCTAAGATGGGCTCATTCTTGACTGGGCAGGGACTCCGACAGCTGTAGTATCAGCACTGCCTTATTCTATGCCTACCTATCTTGACTCAAGTTTCAAACCTCTAGTTTTTACATTTGGGTATGTACCACCAAAAAAATAAGCTGTGAAACTATAGCACAATCAATCAAATTAAAAAAAAAAGACAAGGGCAGCTTGTCTTTTAGGACATAGCATAGATCAAAAAATATTACTTTTTATTCCAAATCTTTAACCTTGATTAAAAACCACCCTTAATTCCGATTTAAAACATCCCTTAAAAAGGTAACTTGAATATTCCAAGTTGGAAATTTCCAATCTTTTTGAGTATTATTTTTGATATAAAAAATACATAAAAGACAGAGATTGTACACTGAGTATTTTGTGTTACAAAATAACCAAAGCCACAAAGAGTTGCCATGCATGGATTTGAGAAGACTTTTGGAGTTCACATGTAGGAAGTCCTGGGAGAGCCCTTTGAGAAGAGCAATTTGAAATCAACTGCAGCTGCTTCAGAGCAAAGAGTGCTTCCAAGTGGACCTTGTCATCATGGGGTACAAAGGGTTGTGTTAGCACTGCAAGAGGAAACCTGGCACTGAGAAGAGAGATCGGAAGTGGATGGCAGTTCATTAGGGAAATAGCAAAAAATTACAACACCTCCATATATAATGAATACAGGCCTTTAAAAGGCATAAGCTAAGTCTGTGAAAAATGACATAGAAAACTGTCTATGACATTGTTAAGTCATAAAAAAAAAACAGGGAACAAAATAGCACACATAGCACAATCAACCCTGCCTTGTTTCATTACTAGTATATTACATAAATGCACACACATAACCCATAGCCACATGCATATGCACAACCAAAGACTGCAAATGTCCCCCTATCTGTCAGTGACTGTTAGCTCAGGGTAGGATGCTCTGGCCCGATATGATATGCTCCATAAACATGTTTTTTCCTTTTTACAATGAGTACATATTATGTTCTAATATTGTTGTGTTTCGTATTAGACTAGAGGCCCAGTTCATATTAGACTAGAGGCCCAGTGCACGAAATTCGTGCACGGGGGTGGGGGGGGGGGCATGTCCCTCAGCTCAGCCTGCACCGTTTCCAATCTGGGACCCCTCAAGGGATGCCTGACTGCCCATTTAGGCCCAATCCCACGGGACAGGGCCTAAATGGGCAGTGAGACATCCCTCTTAAAATCCAGGACTGCTGCCTCCCAACTGCTTGCCTGCCAGCCAGCCTGATTGCCCCTAACTGCTTCTGCCTGCCAGCCTGATCACCCCCTAACCACTCCCCTGCCAGCCTGATTGATGCCTAACTGCTCCCCTGCCAGCCTGTTTGCCCCTAACTGCCCTACCCTGCTGGCCTGGTCACCCCCAACTGCCCTCCTATGCCGGCCCGGTCATCCCTAACTGCCCTCCCTTGCAGGCCTGGTCCCTCCTAACTGCCCTCCCCTGCAGGCCTGGTTCCCCCCAACTGCCATCCCCTGTTGGCCTGGTTCCCCCCAACTGCCCTCCCCTGCAGGCCTGGTCCCCCCTCAACTGTCCTCCCCTGGAAGCCTGGTCACCCCCAACTGCCCTCCTCTGCTGGCCTGGTCAACCCTAACTGCCCTCCCCTGCAGGCCTGATTGTCTACCATTTCCCTCCCCTGCAGGCCTTGTCCCCCCAACTGCCATCCCCTGTTGGCCTGGTCCCCCGCAACTGCCCTCCCATACAGGCCTGGTCACCCCCAACTGCCATCCTCTGCTGGCCCAGTCAACCCTAACTGCCCTCCCCTGCAGGCCTGATTGTCCCCAACTGCCCTCCCCTGCAGGCCTGGTCCCCACCAACTGCCCTCCCCTGCAGGCCTGGTCCCCCCCAACTGCCCTCCCCTGCAGGCCTGGTCCCCCCCAACTGCCATCCCCTGTTAGCCTGGTCCCCCCCAACTGCCCTCCCCTGCAGGCCTGGTCCCCCCACAACTGTCCTCTCCTGGAGGCCTGGTCACCCCCAACTGCCCTCCTCTGCTGGCCCGGTCAACCCTAACTGCCCTCCCCTGCAGGCCTGATTGTCTCCAATTGCCCTCCCTTGTAAACCTGGTCCTCCCCAACTGCCCTTCCCTGCAGGCCTGGTCCCCCCAACTGCCCTCCCCTGCCGGTCCGGTCAACCCTAACTGCCCTCCTCTGCAGGCCTGGTTCCTCCCAACTGCCCTCCCCTGCTGGCCCAGTCACCCCTAACTGCCCTCCCTGCAGACCTGATTGCCCCTAATCGCCCTCCCTTGCAGGCCTGGTCTCTCCTAACTGCCCTCCCCTGCAGGCCTGGTTCCCCTCCCCTGCTGGCCTGATCACCCACAACTGCCCTCCCCTGCTGGCCATTTTGTAGCAGCCATCTTTGACCACAAGGGGGCGGCTATCTTGTGTGTTGGAGTGACAGTCAATTTGCATATTACCCTTTTATTAGATAGAATGATATTAAATTATTGTTTTCTTGGTTCTAGGTATGTAATGGTAATGTGGTTATACTTCAAAAAAGCCAAAATTTTTTAGAGATACTATTCATAAAACTGAACAACCTGGGATTTGCTTCAAAACAATTCAGAGGTGGGGTGTGGGGAAGGATGAGATGAACAAGACTGCCATGAGTGGATACCTGGGTAGCAGGAAGATGAATGGAAACCAAGGAGCTGTTGATTATCCTTTCCTCTTGGGCATATTTAAAATTTTTCAAATTAAAAAAAGTATTTAAAAAACATGTTTCCATTTTTTGAAAAAGTGGGAAACTGCCTTAGAAGAGATAACTGTTAACCCCAGGCTCATGGCAGAAAGGATGGAGTGGAGGGGTGAGGCAGATCTGAAGGCCTTGTTGAGTTCTATCAGGAATATTCTGGATCCTCCTAAGATAAACCCTCTATGTTAGAAATGAGGGATAAAAAGGCTTCCCACACAAATGGAGGGTTCCTGCTGACTTTATCAAGCAAAAAAATAAAAGGTTGCCTCAGATTCCTCCCACCCACCCATATCTACCATCCCAGCATCCAACATGCTCCTCTGAGCCACGGAGACATGGAGAGAGGTCACAGGGTTAACAAGGTAGTCATACAAGCACCCCAAGTGAGTGACTCACCAGAGCATTTTAAAATGCTTACCGTGATCTGAGGTAAATGCAACAATAGTGCTGTTGGCCAGCTGAAGGTCATCCAAAGCACTCAAAAGGTGGCCAACCTGTGTATCCATGTAGGAAACAGAGGCAAAGTAGCTCTGACGTATTTTCCTCTACAAATTTAAAAAATAATAGTAATAATGTGACTGTGATTTAAATTGCTGTAGCATAGACAGTGTTCACCTGAACATTCCTCCCGAACACCACCCCTGTGCTGATGCCCTTGATTTTCTCAGTCAAAACATATCATTCATTTCTATACTATCTACATCCCCTCGCCCCATAGTCACAGCGATTATGCAGGTCTATAAGTAAGATTCTTTTTTAAGGGGATCAGCTTTCACTTAGGGCACAGCAGATTGGTGTGCCACTTACTGTTCCTTTCTGTCTCCTTCACATACTCTTACAGGTCCCAGGAGATGACCATGTACACAGAAACTGATCCCTCAGTCCCTCCAAACTCTGCTGAGGGTCACTCCAAAGATACTATAAAGCTGTATCCATTTCCTGTTGCTGCTGTAACAAAGGATGACAAAGTGGAGGGCTTAAAACAACAAAAATGTATTGTCTCCCAGTTCTGAAATCCAGAAGTCTGAAATCAGGGTATCCACAGGGTCATTCTCTCTCTAAAGGCTTGAGGAGAAGGTCTTGCCTCTTCCAGCTTCTGGTAGTGGCAGCAGTCCTTGGCGTTCCTTGCCTTGCAGCTGTAGCACTCACATCTCTGACTCTGTCTTCACATGGAATTCTTCCCCATGTATCTCTCTCCTCTTCCCAGTCAGATTGAGTCAGGGACCACCCTACTTCAGTAGGACTAGTCATTTTAACTTGTTACACCTGCAAGGACCCTAACTCCAAATAAGGTCACATTCTGAGCTACTGGGGGTCAAGACTTCAACATACCTTTTTGAGGAACACAATTCAACTTATAACAACAGGAGTGGATGGGCCTTTCCTCTGACTACTTTCTAACCCAGCAGAAGACTGGCAACTGCTTTTCTTCATTACCCACGGCTCGCATGTGAGGCTCATTTCTAACAAACCCCCAGCAGCCAGAGAGCAATGGTGGGACAAGAGAGCATTACACCCTCCATGCTCCCTAAACCCAAGAGGGATTTCTGGAGCAGCCAGGCCAAGCACTGATGTAAAAGTGTCATGGCCCCTTCTTGGTTGACTCCCCTCCCAGCCTTGTTCAGAAATATTAAAGAAAAAGATGAACCCCCACCAAGGATGAGAAATAAGTTGGCCACTGACCTATCATAGCAGCCACAGCTTCCACCATGTGCCCAGCCATCTTATCGGCTGGACCTTCTGGTGTCTTTTCTCACTGCCAGGTGAGGGCAATCATGAGACTCACCTGTTCTCCCTATGAGGTAAAAAATGACTGATATCCATCTAACAACCTTCTAAGAGGTTTATACTGAACCTTGGCCTACTTCAACTTTCTACTAGATAAAAACCTTCAGTCTAGAGCTTGGGGAACTTTGATCCTCCTGGAGATCAAAGACACCTGTCAGGATGGCTGTGTCCTATTCAAGACTATGTCTGCCTTCCTATGCTAGCTGCTGGAAATAGGGAAAGAAACAAATGTGGTCCTTACCCTTAACGAGTCACCTGTCCAGTGAGAACACAGGCTTGGAGACAAGAAAGTGCACATTACTATTGGGGCCCAGGGATGACATGGGAGAATGAGCCCTCAAGTCAGCAAGGGGAAATCAGGGAAGATCTCACAGAAGAGTTAGCATTTGAGAAAGGGCACTGACAGTCAGACAATTTGGGATAAGACACACTAAACAGAGGCTACAGAGCACAGGATGGAGCAGAGTCACCAGAGCAGGGTGTATTTGGGACCAGTCAGCTGGCTGCTGTGTCTGAAAAATAAAACAAGAGAGCCAAGGGGGTGGGGGAGGATGCTGAAAGGCAGGTCAGATGATCCAGACCTGGTGGGTCCATCCAAGGAGTGGAGGTCCCTCACTGGAGGCAAAAGGAGGCACTGAGGATGTTCAGGGTGAGGAGTTGATGCATTCTGGGCTGCAGGTCAGCATGATTCCTCAGGCAACAGCCCAGAGCAGATTCCAGGGGCTCAAGAAAAAAATGATACTATATTAGTGCTGGGCACACAGGAAGGGCTCAATAGATACTTGTTAAATAAACAAAATACATCCAGACCCACTGCAGTGGTTGGGAAAGATGTGAAGAGCAAGAAGCCAGTATAGATTTGAGAGGGATTAGGGAGAATAAGTAGGAGTGGGAGAGGGGGAGGGAACATGCAAGGGAAGGAGACGAGGACTCCAAGGGTGACTCTAGATTTCCCCTTCAGCTGATGAAACCAGACGTTGCAGCTGGATGGCACTGGCCATGTTGGTGCCCCAGCTCTCTCTGCTCCAAGACCCTGCTCACCAAGGTAACCCCTGAGAGTGATGTGTGCCCATGTTGCATTTTCCTCAGAGGGAACCCGCAAGTACCAGCAAAATGAGTGTTCTGGGCATCACAGGAGTTGCCCACCACCCTATAACTGATGAACTATCACTTAGATTAAATAGCATTCTCCATGAGTTACTAATGATCATCCAGGCCTCTTCCTCACCCCTGTGCCCACATCCAGTGAGTTACCAAATCTCCAGATGCCTCTTTCTTTGGAAGTGGAGACACTGACTGGGAGACACTTTATCCATCCAGCACTTCCCATGTCATAAATGCCCCCAGACCACCCCCAACCCCAGGAATTTGTAAGATGCTTTGCACAGAGAAAGTTCTTAGTACATAGTATCTACAGAGAAAAGTGACATCATGCCATAAGTGTCCAATACTTCCCCAAAATATGTTCTTGGTACCTGAAAGTCCACAGGAATTGAGCCATAGGGCACACTGAGATTTAGAGCTTCGACGTCCTCCCGCTGCCTGATGTCCATCCAGGGGTTATAGGCTACAGGAGGGAGGCCAGAAGGGACCTGGGGATCAGGAGCCAGGGTGATGTTCTCCAAGGGATACAATTTCTGAAACTCCTTGAGGAAAAGCACATAAAGCCACCAGATTATCACTCTTTTAGCAAAGGCACAGGGCTGAGACTCTATTAGTATTTATGTTGCCTTTTTTCTAAGCCTGTGATGCATTTATATGGTGACTCACTAACACTGCTCAGACATTTACCCACCTGAAAGTCGGACCTTAAGTTACTCTCACAAGATGCCAATGGTAATGAAATATTGTGACTTGTTTTCGACAGAGTAGTGACAGCTCTCTTCCCTCATATAAATCATGCACTCCTGTTCCTATCCTCCCTCCATTGCAACTAGAAAAGGTGTGGAGAGGTATTGTCAGTTCCCCAAACCACCCTCGGGCTTGTACTTCACTGGAACTCAGCACACAGTCATACTCATGGCTATGATTGATTACAGTAAAAGGAAACCAAACACATTCAGCAAAGCGGAAAACCACATGGATGAAGTCTGGGGAAAACCAGGCACAAGCTTCCAGAGTCCTCTCCAGGTGAAGTCACAAGAATGTGCTTAATTCCCCCAGCAACAACTTGTGTGATAACACGTATGAAATGCTGCCACCAGGGAAGCTCATTAAAGCCTTAGAATCCAGGGTTTTTACTAGGGCTGGTCACCCTGGCATCCTCTGCCTACACATACCAAACTTCCAGACGTCATGCAGGAAGGTAAGGGTTTGCATAAAGAGTACAGGTATAGTGAACCACTCATCAGTTCTTGGAATGGTAGGAACACTCCAGAGATTCAGATTCCCAGCCAGGGTTAAGCTCATAAGCAGAACTTCCAAAGGATGATAGTGAAGCCTGCAAGGTTAATTCTTCTGCACAAAAAGCAAAAGAAGTGAGACTCACTCCATCAAGGGTCCTGACAACTCCTGCTAGGAAGGTGAGATCCCCTGGGCCAATCTAAGCAAGATAACAGCAGCATCAAAGAATATGCCTTCTAGTCTCCTCTCTCCTCATGAGCAAGGGATGAGGAGTTAAAAAATGGGCTGCTCAGGCCCAGGGAAAACACAATAAAGAAAAACTAACAATGATAGGGAAAATATTTTTTAAAAAGATATTACAAACTCTAAATGATATACATGCAAGCACAGGATTTGAGGATCCAACAAGAAATGCAGTGCTGTGTGTATAAGGAGTCTGAGCTGACAGGCTCTGGGGGAAAGGGAATTACTGAAGAGGGATTCACATTCCATGGAATTGTGTCCCAAGGACCATCCCCTATTGCAGGCCTTGGCAGCTCTGACTCACTTCTCTATGATGATCTTACCAACCAACTCAACATTTGCTCATTGAGTTCAAGGAAAGGAAATAAAACCCTCCAATGGAGGAAAGTAGAAAGCCAAGCATTTCCAACAAGATTCTTATATGTACTAAGTCTACTACTTAGCCTTGACCTCTGAATCCCATCTTCACACCACCAAGTATACTAATGTCTTCAGGCACCCCTAGTGATCAGGGATGGCAGGACATGGCCACCTTCACTACACAAATCCCTTCTTTAACAAACAGCACAGCTGTTATGACTATGTTGGATCAGCCCTCAGTCAGCTCTTCACCTTGGGGTATCTGAAGGGGATGTGCGGCTTGTGATACCCAACGGCCAGGAAAAAAGGACTGGCAGACGTTTTCATTTTTTCCAACAATCGTATGGCTTCCTTGGTGCTCTGTTTATCAGGCAAGGTACCCTCGGGTATATCTGCCACATCCACAGGGCAAATCAAGTTGGCATGGAGTTCTCCATCTGGCCCTCTACAAGTCTTTCAAAACAAAATATATAAAGTCAGCTTGTTAAGTGCAAGAAATAGAAGTCATGGATTTTACACACACAATGTATTTAACATTCATATCAGCAACCCAGCCCATTAAGTATTAGTCATTCAGGACAGAGACACAGGAAGTAGAACTTAAACAGAGAAGTGTTTCTGCTTTTCCAGAGAGTGGCCAGAAATCCACCAGCACTTACCTCCCTGCTGTTAATCCTCTGTCTATATATCATAATTAAAGGAAACCCAAGTAAACTAATGATCAAAAAAAATCTGTCTCCAACTCAATAAAGAAACAAGCCCATTTAAAAATGGCCAAAGGACTTGAATAGATATTTCTCCAAAGAAAATATACAAATGATCAATAAGCACACATAATGATGCTTAAAATCTTTAGTAATCATGGAAATGCAAATCAAAACCACTAGGGTGGCTATAATGTTTAAAAATGGAAAATAACAAGTGTTGGCAAGGATGTGGAGAAATTGGAATTCTCATACATTGTTGGTGGGAATGTGAAATGATGCAGCTACTTTGAAAAACACTCCGACAGTTCTGCAAAAAGTTAAACATCCTAATTAATAAAAGAGTGATATGCAAATTGACCATCACTACAACACACAAGATGGCCACCTCCATGTGGTCAAAAGATGGCCACCACAAGATGGCCAGCAGGGGAGGGCAGTTGTGGGCGATCAGGCCAGCAGGGGAGGGCAGTTAGGGGGGGACCCAGGCCTGCAGGGAAGGGCAGTTGGGGGTAATCAGGCCAGCAGGGGAGGGCAGTTAGGGGTGACCAGGCCTGTAGGGGAGGGCTGTTGGGGGCGACCAGGCTGGCAGAGGAGGACAGTTGGTGGGGACCCAGGTCTGCAGGGGAGGGCAGTTAGGGGTGACCAGGACTGCAGGGGAGGGCAGTTGGGGGCGACCAGGCCAGCAGGGGAGGGCAGTTAGGGACAATCGGGCCAACAGGGGAAAGCTGTTAGGGGTGACCATCCAGCAGGGAAGGGCAGTTGGGGGCAACCAGGCCTGCAGTGGAGGATAGTTGGGGGTGACCAGGCTGGCAGGGGAGGGCAGTTGGGAGGGACAAGGCCTGCAGTGGAGGGCAGTTGTGGGGGACCAGGGCTGCAGGGGAGGATAGTTGGGGGTGACCAGGCTGGCAAGGGAGGGCAGTTAGGGGTGACTGGGCCAGCAGGGGAGGGCAGTTAGGGGTGACCAGGCCTGCAGGGGAGCAGTTAGGCGTTGATCAGGCAGGCAGGGGATTGATCAGGGGGTGATCAGTCTGGCAGGCAGAAGTGGTTAGGGGCAATCAGGCAGGCAGGCAGGCGAGTGGTTGGGAGCCAGCAGTCCTGGATTGTGAGAGGGGTCCCAGATTGGAGAGGGTACAGGCTGGGCTTAGGCGCGCACACACACACACACACACACACACACACACACACCATGCACAAATTTAGTGCACCGGGCCTCTAGTAGTTATTATATGACCCAACAATTCCACACCGAGGTGTATAACAAAAAGTAAAAACCTAAGTTCACATAAACACTTGACCTAGCGATTCTACCTGAGAGAATTAAAGCTTTGGTCCATACAAAAACCTGTGCATGAATGTTTATAGCAGCTAAAACGTGGACATAACACAAATGTCCACTAACTGATAAATGGAATACTCTCTGACTATAAGAATAATGAAGTTCTGATCCATGCTACAAAATGGAGGAACCTCAAAAACACTATACTAAGTGAAAATAGCCAGACATAAAAGGACATATACTGTATGATTCCATTTATACAAAATGTCCAGAAGTGGCAAATCAAAGAGAAAGATCAGTTTTTGCCACAGGCTGGGGATTGAGAGGAAATGGTTAGTGAATGATAATGGGTACAATGCTACTTTTGGGGGTAACAAAATGGTCTTAAATTGACTTTGGTGATGGTTGCACAACTCTGTGGTTATACTAAAAATCATTGAGTTGTACACATTAAAGGGTGATTTTTATGGTATTTGAATTATATCTCAAAAATTTTTTTTAAATTATCTTCAATTTCAAAGACAGATTAAGGTGACAGTCTATGAAATTACCAGATCCTCGACCACACCATGCACAGAATTTAACCCACTGCTTCATTTCCCAAAGTAGCCATGCTGGCCAAAGGCCAAAGTCAATTTTGACCATGATTTCCACCTTACAAAGAGCCAGGGGCAGTGGCAGCTGCTGCTCCATGTCAAAAAGGAGCGTCTTTCCACAGGCTTCCTTGTAAACCCAGCCCCAGGCTGGACAGCACAGCACCTGACTCCCAGAATCTGTTCTCCTCTATATGATCTCCAGCACTCACAGGGGATTTGGCACAGTCAGACCCACCACTTTGATAACAAATGCAGAGTGGGGGACATGGGCCTGGCATTTGAGAGGTCGCTAAAAAGTAGCAAAATGGTCTGGCCAGCATATCTCAGTGGTTGAGTATCGACCTATGAACCAGGAGGTCATGGTTCGATTCCCGGTCAGGGTGCATGCTCAGGTTGTGGGCTCGATCCCTAGTGTGGGGCATGCAGGAGGCAGCCAATCAATGATTCTCTCTCATCATTGATGTTTCTATCTCTCTCTCTCTCCCTTCTTCTCTGAAATCAATAAAGAGATATATTAATATATATATGTATGTATATATATATATATTTTAAAGTAGCAAGATGGTTTCAGGGAATGTAGGGATTGAGATGGGGTCTTCCAATCTCATTCCGTTAATACTCAAGCCATAAGCCAAAGGCCAGAGCCCATAGCTTTCACTCTATATAAAATGGAAATTGTCAAGAATTTAAAATACTCCACCACACCAACTCCCACAAATCCACAGCCTTCTCCATATGATGTATCTAAAAGCCTCCAAGGAGCATGTAATTTCTCAGTCCTGCAGCTGGTCTTCTGAATTTCTTAAATATGGGTTTCAGTTTCATTTATAGATTGGGGACTCATCTGAACCAAGATTAAATTACTTTGTATATTCCTTTTTTCCATAATGCTCTAAAATTTTAAAGCTCCTATCACAGGTCGGTCTCTGTCTCTCTGTCTCTCTGTCTCTCTGTCTCTCTGTCTCTCTCTCTCTCTTCCTCCCTCCCTCCATCCCTCCCTTCCATGTCTCAGATCTCCTATAACACTCAGCACAGAGCCTTATCCAGAATGAGCACCAAGGAGCCATTAAACGAGTCTTACACACTAGAACAAGGCATGCCCACTCACTTCTAAAACAAAGCCACCTCTCCCACTGGACCTGATGCCAAAGATCTCAACACTTGTCTCTGTCAAGTCATAATCACAAACAAAACCCACAAACCTCAATGGATAACCAGCTTGAAAGAAGGTATAGCATACACAATAGTTAACCTTAAATTACTAGACAGAGTAAAAGTGGTTCCTCTTTGGAACCATACCCTGTTCACATCCTTACCTTAGTATTTTCATACTTTTCAGAGGAGGGATGATAAGGTAGAACCGACCAGCTATATGGAGAATCATCACTATGATTAGAAGATATTCCTTGAGAGGGGAGGAAAAGAAAGTCACTAAACAAAACATGAAGGGTTTTTCAATGCCCTCCTTACCCTAAGTTAAAACTTTGTAAACATTTGGGGAAGTATCATCTCCCCTCTTTGGGCCTCACTTTTTTAATCTATAAAATCAAGAGCTTAGGCCACATGATGATAAATCCCCCTAAAGCCAACTCTCTCTAGGTTTCTATTTGAGCACTAAGCATCTGACCTCCTGGTCTATAAAGCCTTCGTGACGCATGTTAGGCTCTTAAGAAGAAACCTAAAAGGGTGAGATAAGCCAATCTGTTACAGCAACACAACCCTGCAGCCCTCACTGGAGCCTCTCACCTGCCCTATGAAGAAGGTGGCAAAGGCACATACACCACCACTGGCTAGGTGAGGAAGAGGAGGCTCAGAGAAGGTTGGTGCTGTGCCTGATGCCAACCAGATATTACATGATTGAGCTAGGACTCCAACCCATGTCTTAGAACTCCAGGCTCAATGCTCATTCATGAAGTATAAACCCATCCTAAGATCAGTAGTTAACAGCCTATTTGGGAAAACAAAATAACAACATGTGAAACCAAGGAATCAGTGCCAGCTATCTAGAGTAGAAGTACTGTGTTAAGTGAGAGAAGCCCCAGGCCCAGAGGTGATTTGGGTCTGGTGATGGTTCGCAGTGAGGGCTTTTTAGTCAGTGAGGCTTGCAAGGAGTCTTAGGGGAAGTGCTACCAATTGGATTTGAGGGGATTATCCAGGAGGGGCAGAGAGGGTAGTGCAGTCAGAACCCCAGGAGAAAGAGCATTACCAGCACAGTGAAATATTTGGGGGGCAGTGGGTGGGGGGCTCATCAGCACAATAAGCACAGTGGATAGAGCAGAGGCCACTAACAGACCTGGATTCAAATCCCGGCACTGCTCCTTAGTACTTGTGCAACCTTGGGCAAGCTACTTGTCCTCCAACAAGCCTCAATTTCTTCCTCAGGAAATGATGCCTATGATACAAACCCACCTTGTTTGCTGTTGAGGAGAGGATTAATGGAGAAGCCAGCACAGTAACTGATACATAGCTAGCATTGAATCAAAGGTGGCTGCTGTCATCCTTGACAGATTCTTCCCTGACAGAACAAGGTCTTGAGAACAAAAAACAAGTTGAAAAATGTATTTCCACAAGGACTGAAGGCAACGCTTTTGTTCTCTGGCTAACACTCTGCTTCGGGCCTGATCCCAAAATCTAACCATCAGGAGGAAGGAGGCCAAACACCACCACTCAGGCCATATCTGGCCTTCCTTCCTGAAACACAATCTCCCCTCTGCTTTATTTCCTCCTCTCCCCAAAACTCTCTCTTCCCTCCAGCTGTACTCAGACAAGGGGATATCATAATATGAGTACTGACTACAGAAATTTCTCCTGATGGTGGGCTTTTGGTTGCACAAAATATTCCTGACATATTCACCTTCAAAACTGGGCCCAACTTAGCCTAGCCTAAAGTTACCCTCAACCTGGACTGGCCAACTGGGTTCCAGAAGGCTGCTGATCCTGCTGATGTAAGCAGTGAACAAAAGGAAAACTACTGCAAACTTCCAAGTAGTAGCCCCTAATGATAAGCACTGTGTTCTATACAGGGCTTGGGTTTTTCAATGCACTTTCACACTCCAGAACTACCTGCACTGGAATGCTCCCCTGGTAGGTAATTAAGGTAGTTATGACTTCAGCTTCCCAGAGAAGGATCTGAGGCTCAGAGGGTGAATGATTTGCTCAAGATCAACTGCACAGCTAAGAAGTGGCAGAGCTGGGACTGAAACCCAGGGGCCTGTATTCCTGGTAGCACTGCCCATCAGTAGTTCACTCTGCCTCCAGAGATGTTCATCTCAGCTGTATGTGGGACAGCAAAGATCTGAAAACAACTTGGACTAATGTACAGTATATCTATATATTAGACTACAGGGATGTCTTATTTAAAAAAACTGCATGAAGAGTAACTATATGAGAAAATTTTATGTTAAAAATCATGATATAAAATTATATGTACAGAATAATTTCCAAACAGAAAAATAATGTGCCTAGAATAGGGTGGATATCAAAATAAAGCTCCCCAACAGGGTGCTGTGATTACAAGTGTTTTACATTTAGTTTATACTTTCTTTTTGTCCAATTATCATGCAATTCTTCTGTAAGTTAAAAAAAAAAAGTCTTAAAGTTTGTCTGTGCTTCAGCATTCTCATTTTGGCATTAAAGAGAGTCAGTTTATCAAGCAGTGTTGAAGGTCAGGACTAGCAGCCCCTGATACTCTATAGGTCCTCGGTACCAGCTTACACTGCTTTTGCTGACCTAATTCACAGACCTAAGCAGCAGCCCCTTCTTTAGGCAAGACAACAACAACAGTTCTGGCTACATGGGACATCTTCAGATTTTCTAATCCTTAATCCCAAACTTACTGACAAGGACCCTGGAGTACAGAGGGTCAGGCGCAGAGCTAGAATCTCATCCAATCCAGTGCATGTCCTTCCACCCCATGAGCTGAAGGAATCAAACCACACCATGACTAATTTCTGTAAGGAAGAAAAACTCCTCCTACCCTTTGTTACTTCTACTCTTTTTACCCCCTTTCACTCCTCCTGCCAGGTTGAGAAGATTTTATAAAAAGTCAGTAGTGAATAATGAGGTGTCCACCTATTCCCAAGAGGTTTTTGCAGAGACAGCCCCAACCCCAGGACAGAATCCCCAGTGCTTGGACATGAAACAAAAAAATAACCCAGAGTTTGGACAGCAAGCAGTACCTGGGTGAAAGACTTTTCCAACTGACATGGTCACGTAGCCATTCTCCTTGAAGTACTGGGGGATGGTGGAGAAGTTTCCAGCCTGCACTCTCCAGTAGGAGTTAAAGTCATACAGGCGGGTGGTGTCAGGTCTCCTCCCTGTGAGGAAGGAAACTCGGCTCGGGGCACACACTGCTTGCTGTTAGGGAGCAGAAGCAGAGGGAAACATCATCAGAGAAAAACAGTCTGGGAGCTAAAACGTAACCAGGCAACCTACCGAGTCCTCAGCAAACAGCTTGGCAGCTGAGTCATGCAGATCTCAAAGCCAACCAGTGGGATTTGGGTTTCACCCAGTCACCAGAATGTTTCCCAGGAAAGAGGGAGGGAAGGACTCAGCCCCTCAAACCAGCAGATGATTATGTCCATCTACACAACAGTATCTCACAGGTGCACAGAGCAGGCAAGGGTCCTGGGGGTGCCCTCAATAATGAGATGAAGTGCAACCATGGCAAGCTGGCTGGCACTCACTCGAAGTTAGCCAGCAGGTCTGAGGGTGCCATTCCATAGCACCCCTTCCTTCTCAGAACCAGGCAACCCCCTCTATGGGGAAGAAGGCTTGTCAGAACCATCCTGAGCATGTTAGGGCCAGGGTATTACTTGGGCCCAAGGAGGAGGGGAACCTTGAAAGTACAATCTTCCTTGTTAGTGGACAACCAGGTTATCACAACTGCCATTTTCCAGATGATGCTTCCCTCTAATAAAGAGATGCCTGGCACAATCAGGGCCATCTAACAACTGCTAAGGTGACCCCCCTCTCCAACCCTCAGTGCACAAGGCACACATATATACCTAGGGACCCCAGACATACCTGGGCAAAGGCATTCTGGAAGAGGAGACTGTGGGATGCCAGTTGGTCGATGTTTGGAGACCTTATGAGCTTGTCCCCATAACAACCCAGGGAGAGACGCAGGTCATCCACAATGATTAGAAGGACATTCAGAGCATCTGCACGGGAGGGTGCGGCTTCAGTGAGATGACCTGCACAGACACTGAACCCAGATCATGGTAGGTGCTAGGGTACTGAAAGGCCCAAACTGTACCCTGCACCTTGACAAACCAGCTAACCAAGCCAGAGATGGTGGGTGTCAGTGCACAGAGGAAGCTTCAGTCCTGGGTAGTAGGGTTAGGCTTTGGCCATTGCCTCAAGCCTGGATGAGGGAGGGAGAGAGGAAGAGACCAAGGGAGAAAGAGGGAGAGGGAGGAAAGGTTAAAAGAACAGAAAGAAGCCCTGACCAGTTTGGCTCAGTGGATAGAGCGCCGGCCTGTGGACTGAAGGATCCCGGGTTTGATTCCGGTCAAGGGCATGTACCTGGGTTGCGGGCACATCCTCAGTAGGAGGTGTGCAGGAGGCAGCTGATCGATGTTTCTAAATCTCTATCCCTCTCCCCTCCTTTCTGTAAAAATCAATAAAATATATTTTTTTAATTTTTTTAAAAAAATTAAAAGAACAGAAAGAAGAATTTGGGGAAGGAGGAAGTATGGATAGAGGGAAGAAAAGACAGTGAGTGGAAGGGAAGGAATAAAGGATGAATGTAAAGATGGATAGAAGCAAGGAAGTAAGGAAGGAGGGAAGGAGGGAGGCAGGGAGGCAGGGAGGAAGGGAGGAAGGGAAGAAGGGAACACTATGAGGGAGGGAAGGAGGGAGGGAGGGAGGGAGGGAGGGAGCGAGAGACTAAAGGATGAATGTAGGGAGGGAAGAATAAAGGGGAGCTGGGAGGGAGGAAGAGAGCCCCACAATCAGGGCAGAGGCACAGGCATCACCTTTGGAATTGTTGCCTGGCGCCACGGATCCTAGAGGGGTGCAGAAGGAGCCCAGGACCAGGCCTAGCAAGAGCAGGCCCCGGTCCGACAGAGGCATTTCTGCCTCAGTGCGACTGCTCCGGGGCCAAGGTGACAAGTCGCGGCGGGAGGGCGGGATACAGCCACGTCCGCCACCACCGCGGACTATGCCGACAGGGACTCTGGGACCAAAGGCCTGAGCGCCGCAGCGCTAGTGCGCCTGCGCGCCTGTTCCTAGCCTCGCCCCCCTGGGGGCGGGGCCTGGTGGAGAGACAGGCTCTTGCTTCTGATCCTCTTTGGAGAGCTGCTGCAGTGTCTTTCAAGGTGTTTCCAAAGATTTGAGATGCGACCACTGTTTTTAAAAAGCAGTTTCCTGCTTCTTTGCCCTTACTCCTACTGTGCTTTTAACCTACAGCCTTTCCCTTCCCTCTTCTCTCTATAAAAGTCACTTTTCCTTACAGACCACCCCAAATGCCATTCTCCTTCCGTGAGAACCTTTGAGAACCAGCATTTCTGACTCCCTTTCCTAGTCATCTGTTCAACAAATACTAAGTACCACAGATATGTATACCAAACACTATTGGTGGCTTGGGAGTTTTTAAGCCACTGCCCTTATGGAGCTTGCAGACAATAAATAACCAAATAAACACAAGTGGCAGTGGTATGTATGGTCTGGAGGGGAGGATTTGCTTGTTATTTTCTGTGGGAGTAGCTAATAAAGTGACATTTTAACAAAAGCCCCAAGGTGATGAGGTTACAAGCTACATGGATGTCTGCAAGAAGAGTGATCCAGGCAGAGAGAGCAGCCATTGTTTGGAAGATGCTTGATCACAGAGGCTGGTAACAGGAGATGGAAGGAGTGACGATCATAACTCCCTGACAAGAATCATTCACTGTCTCCCTGGGACTGAAGGTTGGGAAAGACATCACAGTCCCCATGCTCCCTCTGACCCACCACAACTCCCCAGTGAAATAACCTAATATGATGCCTGGTAGATCAGAGGTACTTTTTGTGTGAAGAAATACATAAATATTAATGTTGTTATTGAGGGCTTCCTATGACCCAGGCAATATGCTAATTTTCTCCTCACAGCAATGCTGTGAAGTAGATGCTGCTATCATTCCCATTTTACAAACCCAGAAATTAAACTCAAAGAGGCTGAATCACTTGACCAAAGACACACAGCCAGGAAGTAGAAAAGCAAGGTGGCTCTGAATGAGAGGTGTGCCTCCTCAAGCGATAGGCAGAATATGTTTATTGCCTGTGGCCTGCCACCACTGCTGCTGCACCTGCTTTGCTGTTTCTTCAGGCCCCAGCAATGGGCAGCTGTTCACACTGAGGCCTGGCTAGTGTCCCACTGGGAAGGGCCAGCCTCTGCCTGCTATCCCCAGGCCAGAGCACACTGAGCCCCTCAGGGTGGGTCAGCCCCAGCTCAGGGCCCAAGCTGCCAGGCTTCAGGTGGCCCCTCAGCTGTCCATCTTCATCCTGACCCTCCCCTTGTATTGGTGGATGCTCAGGGTCTTGCCCTTTTCCTCCCAAAATTATGGCCTAATGTCTCAGGAAAGTCTTAGCCCAATGTCAATAAATACTCCAGTGGATGTTCAGAAAGTTGTTCTTACTCCTATTTCCTCTTTCCTTGGGATCTGTAATACTTTCTCATAGCAATAGGTGCCTCCTATGAGCTTGTAAACTAAGGACCTAATTATATTCTTGTCCTTACCAAAAAGCTATTAAGAAAAAATAACTCAGTATACCCCAGGGTTGACCAATGTGAAGAATGAGGCAAAGTCACACACTGTTCCTGCCTCTAAAAATGTCTGTGGTTCTTTTGTGCACTGAGTCCCATCTTATCTAGGCCCAGGGGGAGGGGACTACATGAGGATTAAGGAGGCAGATTGGTCCTTGCCTGCTACCCTCCCTCAGGAGTGCACTGTCTGTGGGAAGGACAGGCAGAAGTATAACTTGATCACCATAACACAGGTGGACTTTTGATTTGTCAAAAAGAAGAGTTTCCCCAGAGGAAGCAATGGATATGAAGACAAATTCACCTAATCTAACACTGATTCAAGCACCTCTGACATATTGCTGAGGTGTTGGAGTCCACCAAGAAGAGTCAGCTGGAAAGCCTATTCTGAACAATAGCCAGGCCTCTAAGGATAGATATGAGAGATGACAGACAATACATGGAATCTTATCTGTATCTTTCTGGAAGAGTTTTCAGATTTGAATAAAAGTGAACAGCTAGTATTCATTGACAGCTGTAGTGGACACACCCTAAGCCTACCTCAATGAGTCATGCCCATGCATATTCCCCTCCATTTGGGTGTGGGGTGGAATATGTGCTTCTAACCAATAAAATATGGTGAAGGTTACACAGGATGTCACACCTGTGACTACATTATGATGAAGATAGGAGTCCATTACGCTAGAAAACACTAGGGAGATCCTCTTGCTGATCTTTGAAAAGCCATATTGTAACTTCATAGAGAGAGCCACATGGCAGGGAACTGTAGGTGACCTTAAGGACATGAGGGCAGCCTCTGGCAAAGAGCCAGTAAGAAGACATGAACCACAAGGAAATGTATTCAGCCAACAACCATGTGACCTTGGCAGAGGACTTCAAACTCCAGAAAAGAATGCAGCCTGGCCTTAGCCGGTTTGGCTCATTTGATAGAGCGTTGTCCTGTGAACTGAAGGGGGGACATTTGTAATACTTTCAACAATAAAGATAAATTTAAAATAAAATAAATTAAAAAAATTTTTTAAAAGACTGATGAAACTGACAGCCTAGAATAGCTCCAAAGGGGATTCCAGTCAAGTGCACATGCCCAGCTTGCGGGCTCGATCCCCAGTAGTGGGCGTGCAGGAGGCAGCCAATCAAAGATTCTCTCTCATCATTGATGTTTCTATCTCTCTCTCTCTCTCTCCCTTCCTCTCTGAAATCAATAAAACTATATATTGTTTAAAAGGATGCAGCCTGGTCAACACTGCAACTGCAGCCTAGTGAGACCCTGAGTGAAGGATCCAGCTAAGGCTCAGGGGTGCGCAAACTTTTTGACTCGAGGGCCACAATGGGTTCTTAAACTGGACTGGAGGGCCGGAACAAAAGCATGGATGGAGTGTTTGTGTGAATTAATATAAATTCAAAGTAAAGGAGCGGAGGGGAGAGCAAGAGAACCCTCCGCTCTTTTGGCTCCACGGGCCGGATAGAACAGCCGAACGGGCCGGATCCGGCCAGCGGGCCGTAGTTTGCCCACTGCTGGAGCTGAGCCAGGACTTTTGGCCCGCAAAACGGTGAACTGATAAATGTGTATTCTTTTTTTTTTAATGTGTGTTCTTTTAAGCTGCTAAATGTGTAGTAACTTGTTACACAACAATCAAAAATGAGCACAACAATATTACTAATTCATAATATGAATAGATATTTGACCCCAAGGTCAGATCACTTCCTAGGGTGAACCAACAAAGCTCAAGTAGACATGGAAGTGGCTTCTTATAGTTCTTAAAGCCATAAAGGAATCCATGCAAGCCATATTCCACAGAAACTGTACCCATTAAGACAAGCTCCCCAGGGCATGTGATGGCTACACAATTCTGGAGAGAAAAGATGGCATCTCTGTCCTCAGATAGCCATAATCAAAGAAAAGGTTGAGGGAAAAGGAAATGTCTTCAAGTTTCCAACAAAGCCCAAGAAGCCACAGACATGGCTGAACTTGAACTTTCAGGGCAACCAGAGGGGCTTAAAAGGTGAAATGCAGAAGTAGAAGAACATGATGATGCAGGAGAAGTGAAAGTGAAAGCTGAAGACAGACTTTTTGGACACATAATACAATTTAAGGAACACACACAGCCATGGTTGCTATAGACACCCTAGATTTGAGGACCTGAGTAATTCCCACTACTGAAATTTCAAAGATGACATTTTTCAAAGTACTTAAACATCCCAAATGACCAGAAGGTGAAACGCCTTCCTAAAGATCAGGTACAGTCACACACTACTTTCAAGTTATTGAACTGTTTTTAAGGCAGTAACTTAATTTCACTAAAAATTAAAATATTTGGCTGAGAGTATCATAAAATCAGGCCTCTGATGTCTCAAGATTGGCACTGCTCTGTAGCTCAGAGCCTACATGAGATTTAAGAGGGGCATAAAAAATAAACAGTCCCAATCTTGCTATATAAACAAGAACAAATATTAAATACATTTCTGGAAAATTAAATAAATAATGACTAGTTCCACTTCTAGTTCAAGTCAATGAACCAGATATAAGCATTTATTGTCTCTTATGAATTAGGTTCATCAGAAAGATGACACTAAAACAGAGTTAAGTGTGCAGAAGGATGTTTATTAGGAAGTGCCTTTGGGAGAAACATCCATAGAAAGCTTGAGAAGGGAGCAAGACTGGACAGACTGGTCAGACAAGCTATGATACAGGACTTGGTAAACCACACAGGACAGTCTAGAGATAGAATAGCCCTTCAGAGTTGTCTTGAGTTAGGCTTAATATCTTGAGATGGCAAAGTATTTTGTTGTATCGTAAATCAGCTAGATATGAGACACCTTAATGAGCCAATTAGTTAGGAGTGATCTTTATTAAGTGCGGGTTCAGAGCAGAATATCTCTGTCAAATTCTGAACAAAGGAAGGAGTATTCCCTTTTTATATCCTTCTATGTCTTTGTGTAAGCTATTTTTGCAAACAGTTTGTAACCTTGAGTATATATCATATCTAACAAACACCTGTCATATCTATACAGACAACTTGTAACCTTGAATACATATCATATCTAACAAACACCTGGCATGAGAATATTATCAGTATCAGTGTATCAGCCCCTTTAGATGGCTAGCTTGCAAGGTCAGACAGTTAAGTTTATCTTTTCTATTATTTAAGCTAAAAAGCAAAGTTATTTTTACAGAATAAGAGACCGTCTAAAAATAATAGAGTTGACTTAAGGAACAAGGGACTAGCAAGAAATAGCAGAGAACTTAAAAACAGCAGTTTCAAACAGCAGTTTTCCCAAGGAGGGATCATTATTATGCTTCATTCCCCACTGGTTTTATGTAAATGAGTCAAATCATTGACTCTTGTGGGTCATTGTTGGGGAGGGGGTCATACCAGCTCCTGAGGACCATAAGCTTGGTGGAATTAATTCTTTGTTGAATAAAGTTAGTAAACCAGTTTATAAGACAGGGGCCCAAAATGAGGGCCAGGAGTACATGCAAGAGTCTCAGCTTTAGTGGGTCTGGTGCAGAGTCTTGTATTCTCTATTCTGCCTGGGAGGCCTTAAGCCGGGTATGATGAAGCCACTTTGGGATTCCGTCGACCTTGACTTCCATGGGGGTGGTCAAGATGATGGTGTGTGGTCCTTTTTAGGTAGGAGTCAGTTCTTGGATGGTAAATTTCTTCATCTAAACAGAGTCACCAGGGCAGAAGGGATGAACCAGATCAGAAGTTGGTACAGGCAGAGCGTCTCAGACGTGCTTCTGGATTGCTTTCTGGGTGGACTGTAAAGCCTGTAAGGACTTGAGTAAAGATTGGTTATGGATTTTAGCTTTTATTATTTTTTTCTTAATCTGGGGACTATTTCCTGGAGTAACTTCTTAGCTACTATGGTGGCTGTTTCTGTCTTAGTCGGGTAGGTCAGAGTCTGGAAGAGTCACTAGAATTTGTAGAGGCCCCACTATATTTTAGGGCAGCCTCCCAGCTTCTTCGTCTGTGGCTTGGTTCCCTCTTGCTTCTGGGGAATCCCCTTTCTGGTGCCCCTTACAGTGGACCAATGCCATTATCTTAGGTAGCTAGATGGCTTCTAGTAGTGCCAGAATTTTTTTCTAATTTTTGATGTCCTTCTCAGCTGAAGTTAAAAGTCCCCTGTTTCTTGTAAATAGCACTGTGTACATGAACCATTGCAAACACATATCTGCTATCAGTATAAATTGTTACTGATTTGTCTTTTGCTCACCAGAGAGCCTGAATAAGGGCAATTAATTCAGCCTTCTGTGCTGACGTCCCGTGGGTGAGTGTCTGAGACCAGATGGTTTGGTCTAAGCCCCTTTTCTCATACTAGAGGCCTGGTGC
This sequence comes from Plecotus auritus, assembly GCF_963455305.1. Classification (NCBI taxonomy): domain Eukaryota; kingdom Metazoa; phylum Chordata; class Mammalia; order Chiroptera; family Vespertilionidae; genus Plecotus; species Plecotus auritus. Next base: position 128,152,784 of record NC_137784.1, read on the forward strand.
ACAAAACTCGTGCATGGGGGTGGGTCCCTCAGCCTGACCTGCACCCTCTCCAATCGGGGAGCCCTCTCCAATCCAGGAGCCGTGATGGCTTAGGCCCACTCCCCGTGGTTCTCTGCTCTCTGTGGGGCCTGGCCTCTCCATGCCCACTGCCCAGAGGCTATCTGCAGCCCAGAGGCCCTCCGTGGCCAGAGGGAGATGCTTGCCTCATCACTGCAGCAATGAAGCAAGCATTCCTCCAGGCTGCTTACGCTGCCCGCTCTCAGCAGCCGGCCCAGGACTGAGGGTCTCTGGTGGGGTTGAGGGGTCTGGGCACCACCATCTTGTGGCCACCATCTTTGTGAAGGAGTGACAGTTAATTTGCATATTACCCTTTTATTATATGGGATGCATAGAGGTGGAAAGACTTAGTTACATTTGGTAGTGCCAGTTGGCCCATCATCCTTGTTCTGCTCATGTCTGTCTTACTGTCTATTATATTACCTTAATGATTCTGGCTCTGAATTCTGTTAGGGAAAATGGACATCCGTGGGGCTTCTTTGGCTACTTCCATGCTGAAGAGGGATGGAGTTTTCTTTTCAGAGCCAAGAGACCTTTGCTGTCTGTCAGAGGGACGATGAGGCCTGGGCACCTAAGGAGGTGGGCTTGTGACCTGGCAGAGACAAACTGTATTATAAAATTTAGTATTATTGAGCAATTAGAATAGCAAGAGTTACAACAAATGGTCTGGTGGAAGGGAAAGAAAATATTTCAGTTCTAATAACTGTTATTGAAATAGAATTTTTCTCCTTAAATTATCATTCTGTTTATTAAAAGAGCTAAATCAAGACTAATTTATCTATTGTATTCAATTTGGCCTGATTGTTTGCATAAACATAATAAGAATGGTAACTGACTACCTTGGCCAGAATTTCATAATTGAATCTTAATGTGCCCCGTAGGGCCAGAAAGCCAAGCCATCCAGCTGCTGTCGTTAGGCCTGCCTGCAGTATCTGCTGAGTTAGGTGAATTCCTCACCTGTAGTGACTCCACCCAGGCCTGCGACCTAGGCTTTAAGGCCCATCTCAGTAGCCCTCCTACTCGTTGCAGCCTAGAGTGTGTGGGTGTTCAGCAGGGACACAGAGGTACCCTTATTGCTTCCCTTCTACTCTGACCAACCACCAGTGATGGTAGGGTATGGGCTTGACATTCCAGCACCAGCTATTTTCAGGGCTACCAAGGAAGATACCAGGCTTTCTCTGTGGCACTCTTATTGCCTTCAAATCTTCAGAGTTCAGTCAGGACTCTTAAAACATGATACTCCAGTCAAAGTTTTTGGTCAATAAAAGCACTATTGGAAACTGGTCTTAGTGAATTTATGCAAAGAAATGTATTGCCATGATTTATTTATTAAGAATTGCCAAATTTTGGAGGAATTATGTAAGGATAAAAATATACTGACCTGCTTTAAGATTTTCTGATTTTCCTTGCCCATTTGGGCACCTGCCCTTTTGGCAGCTAGGTATCCTTTATTTTGGGGGAGATTCAACCCTATATAACCCTCTTCCAGGATAGCTAACATACAGCCATAACAATGATGCTTAGTGTGGGAAACTGGACACTTGCCAGTTACTCCCAAAGACTATCAAGGTCTGTAGACTAGCACAGGTCTATAGTAATTGCTGGCAGCTGCATTCAAATCTGTAAGAAAATCAAAGGTTAATATAACATATTAACACTAGAGGCCCGGTGCATGAAAATTCATGCACTGGAGGGGGGTATCCCTCAGCCCAGCCTGCCCCCTCTCACAGTCCAGGAGCCCTCGGGGGCGGGATGTGACCTGGCAATCAGGGGAAGGCGACAACCCCATTACACCTCTGCTGTTGCCACTGCCAGTAGTGCAAGCCTCAGCCGGCCCTGGTTACCTGAGCCTCGGGTAGCCCTGGGCCGCTGGGCAGCCACCATCCGAGGCTTGCCTGCACCTAGGGCCAGCCCTGGGAGGCTGGGGGGCTGAGGGGACTGGGCGCTGCCACCTTGTGGCTGTGGGCACCACCATCTTTGAGGGCATGGCAGTCAATTAGCATATTCCCTCCTTATTGGCTGTGGGCACCTCCACCTTTGAGGGTGGGGCAGTCAATTAGCATATTCCCTCCTTATTGGCTGTGGATGCTGCCATCTTTGCAACAGCATGAGGGTCAATTAGCATATTCCCTCTTTATTAGATAGGATAATGAAGTACAATATTAGCACTATGGCCAGTTTAGGCAGCTAAATTTTCTGCTACCAATCATGACATATGATAGGGCTATATAAACATTTCAGGGAGGTGACTAAAGTCCATTTTTGACCTTCCCACACAAAGCAAAATTGTCCTTGACTTTCTGGAGCCATGTTCATAAGAAGGCATCAGCCAAGTCTATCATGTAGGGCATTGCTCTAATGCCATGTAGGGTGATCTATGCTCTTGGCCAGTGGTCAGCAAACTCATTAGTCAACAGAGCCAAATATCAACAGTACAACGATTGAAATTTCTTTTGAGAGCCACATTTTTTAAACTTAAACTCTATAGGTAGGTACATTGTTATTAACTTAATTAGGGTACATGGTATTTTGTGGAAGAACCACACTCCAGGGGCCAAAGAGCTGCATGTGGCTTGCGAGCTGCGGTTTGCCGACCACTGCTCTTGGATATAACTGGCACCTGGGAGTGTAGCAGGGGAGTCACCTTGCACAGTTTTCTGCAATCCAGTCAGGGCTTGTGTGTGGTGGCTGGTTCTTCTTTCTGGCTGCAAACACAGACTGTCCAATTTCCCTAAAATGTATTCTGGCATGGGAGAAAGTTGTTTTGCTGTACACAGGCAGCTTAACCCCTATACAACTGGGTTCGCACCTCTGCCTAGGAAACTGCAGTCTACAAGTTCAACATGCAGCCTCCGGTCCTCCTAACCCAATGGGGTCTTGGCCAGTCCCTCAGTCAGACTCCTCCTCTCTGGGAGTGTCTGAAAATCCTGAAGGCTTGCCGGTCTATGGAAAGTGCCTTTCCTTTACCCTCTCCTGTTAACCCTTTTTATCAGTTACAAGGCCTTGCCATCCCTGTCTTTCATCACTGCTTGATTCCTAGTGGTGAGCCAAACACAGCTGGGGCTGCAGGGAGAGACAAGTTTGCACTCAGGTGACAGCATAAGGCCCTTGCCTTCCCACCTGTCCTCTTTCCTGGCAGGGACCTTGAACTTTCCCACAGGCTTCTCTGTAAGTAAGAACAGGGCATCTGGCCCCCTCTAACCAGGTGTCTTGGCCCACCCCTTAGTCTAAGGGGTTAAATCTTTTAGCTTCTCTGGGAGTGTTCAAGGCACTGGAAGCCCTTTAACTCAGGGAATGTTTGTGTGTTTTTTTCTTGTTAATTCCTTGCAATACCAGAAGCTGCTACTGCTGCTGTTTTTTCCCATGGTTGTAGGGGTCTAGGGCAGTGGTCGGCAAACTCATTAGTCAACAGAGCCAAATATCAACAGTACAACGATTGAAATTTCTTTTGAGAGCCAAATTTTTTAAACTTAAACTTCTTCTAACGCCACTTCTTCAAAATAGACTCGCCCAGGCCGTGGTATTTTGTGGAAGAGCCACACTCAAGGGGCCAAAGAGCCACATGTGGCTTGCGAGCCGCAGTTTGCCGACCACGGGTCTAGGGCATCCAGCCTCCCCCCACCTTCCTTCTCCTGTCTCTCGAGGGCTGAGTCTGCCCAGTTACCAGCTCTAAATCACTAGGGCAGCTGCAGACTTCAGCTCCGTTTCTCCTCCGCTTGGCTCCTGGGAGTTTAGTTGTTGTTTTTTTTCTTACTACTAAAACCTTACTCTGTTCTTTTTATTATATACATAATCTTTATAAATTTCATACTTTCAAATTAGCCTTCAAAATTATTATCTATGTTCTTCAAAAATGTATAACTATGTCTTAGACTTTCTATTAAGTATCTTTAATATTTTTCTGTCACTCTACCAGCAACTTGTAGACCTTTCCTTTCTTTTTTTCTTTAAAATGTATTAGAATTCTTTATTCTTAGAAACCTCAATCCTTTAATGATTACCAAAAGTGAACAGTCAGCATTTTTAGATTAATATTTATGAACACACTTCAAATGTACTTTTTCAAGACAATATACCTAGAACTTCTGTGATAAAACTAAGAGCAGGTAAATTAAAACTTGTCTACTAAAAACTGCTATATTTTTCCTTATGTAATTTCAAGTATATTGTATCAGTCTTATTTAGTTTGGGAAGGGTTAAAGAGAACAAAATGGGGCAGAGAAAGATTTACTGTGCCTTGCAACTTGCGGCCTTGAGTCCAGTGCAGTTCAGATAAGACACCTGGTAGGCTACGGTCCAGACCCCTATGCTAGCAGAGTGGTCTGTTGCCAGTAAAAATCAACAAGAATCTATCTCAACCTTCTTCATAATTAACTTCCAACACCCCTCCTTTCTGTATTAACCATTTACTCTGTCCTGAAACAAGGCAAATGGTCTGAGATCCTGTATATTTAGGCTTTTTATCTTTAAGGATACTTTTTTCTTTCTGTAACAGTTGCTTTCCCTCATAGATTTTTCCTCTTTACTCTAAGCCCCTATAGCAGTGGTTCTCAACCTTTCTAATGCCGTGACCCTTTAATACAGTTCCTCATGTTGTGGTGACCCCCAACCATAAAACTATTTTCGTTGCTACTTCATAACTGTAATTTTGCTACTGTTATGAATCATAATGTAAATATCTGTGTTTTCCGATGGTCATAGGCTCTACAGCAGCGGTTCTCAACCTGTGGGTCGCGACCATCGGAAAACACAGATATTTACATTACGATTCATAACAGTAGCAAAATTACAGTTATGAAGTAGCAACGAAAATAATTTTATGGTTGGGGGTCACCACAACATGAGGAACAGTATTAAAGGGTCACGGCATTAGAAAGGTTGAGAACCACTGCCCTAGAGCAGTGGTCGGCAAATCACAGCTCGCGAGCCACATGCTGCTCGCGAGCTGCAGTTTGGTGCTCTGTTGACTAATGAGTTTGCTGACCACTGTCATATACTACCCTTTACCTCTTTGCATACAATATGCCACAATTACCTAATCCTCACAGCTTCCAACTACACGGTAACATTTAATCTAGTCCAGTGGTCGGCAAACTCATTAGTCAACAGAGCGGCGAGCCGCAGTTTGCTGACCACTGCCCTAGAGGATCTTAAATCCTCCTCCTTTACTACTCTTGATCTCTCTGACCATCCCCTTGTACACAAGCCCAGGGCTCCTCTATCTCAGCAGGCTGAGAGCCTACCACCCTACTCAGCGAATCCCATCACCACTACCCCTATCTCACACCCGTTCCAGAGCAGTCTTCGGCTTTCTTCCTCCCCCCACTCTGGCACTAGCCTTAAAGTGCCCCCTTTGGGAGATTGCTGGTGCCAAATCTGCCTTTATGCCCAGGGCCACACAGATTCCCTCCGTTGGTGGCCCCCCTCTAGTCAGAGTAGGTGCTGTCTCTGACAGAGACCCACTGTAAATCTATCAGGAAGGGCAGGCAGGTCACAGGTCTCAGGACCACATGATTCTCTGTTTGCTAGCAGGGCTGAAAAAAGGCAGCCTACAAAGCAGTTAATTATGAGAAATCTGGCAGTCTTTCTCTCTCACCTGACACAGGCTATGAGCAAATGTATTCATCTTAACCCAACAAGCCTTAGCAGGGGAGAAAAGTGTAGTGGTCTAGCTTTGTTTAAACTTCTCTGCTTGAACATTCTGTAGTATCCCAAGAAGCATGCTGTAGCCCTGCCCTACCAGGCTTGGAGGCAAACTTTTTTCCTTGGAAACCTCCCTCAGCCAGAGGGGAGATAAGAAAGCCACAAATAAAAGTTCTTTGTTCTTTGAAATTTACTACTTTGTTGCAAATAGTTAACTTGAAAAGACTTCTCTCTTGCTTTTTTACAAGCAATCTTGGAACCTAGCCAGCCTTTGTTTTCTCTAGGCAAAACCCTTTCACAAATTTATACCTTTAAATCGACCCCAGAATTCCAAAAACTTAACCTAATACAGTAAAATCACAAATCTAAGTGGGCTGATTCCCTCTCTGACAGGGAGCAAAAAAAATCCTGGCGAAAAGGAGGTCCCAGAAGCTGCTTGGGGAGTTTTGCAGTCCACCAGAGCACCCAGCCTTAAATAAATCAAACGTTTTAGCCAGACGAATCAACAGAAGTGCAGAATAAATCAAAGTCACTTTTGCTTTTACACAGGCTCTCACACTTATATTCATAAACCAGTTAATGAACAGATAATTATGCCAATACAGACAAACATTCATACTCACACTCTCTCAGTAGACTAGCCCGAATGGGAGCTGAGCAGATAAACACTGCCCAACTCCCCAAATGGATGTGGGGCACTCCTGGCACCTACACCCCAGAACAAAATTCTCGACCAACATCTCCGTGAGACCATACCAGAGGAGTTAAGACTGCATCCAGTCCCCCTTCTCTATAGCAAATTGGCTAGTCCCAAACAGAAAACAGCAAAGTGAACTCAAAATTCCTTAATTGCATTTTAATTCACTCACCTCCAGAGGATTTCTTTCTTGTAACTCCAAAAGAATGCAGAGGCATGTCAGGTGTCCCTTGTCTGGCTGTCACGACCACAGAGAAGTGTCTCTGGGGCCCTGGAACTTCATCAGGTGGCACCTCCCCTAGAGATCCTCAGGGCCTGGCAGCCAGGCAGGGGAGGCCATCCATCCCAGGCGTCTGAGACAAGGTGCGGGCAGGCACCTGACTTTTATCTTGCTGGAGCCTCCAAATATTGTATTGCAAATCAGCGAGCTGGACAAGACACCTTAATAAGTCAATTAGTTAGGAGTCATCTTTATTGCATGCAGGTTCAGAGCATATTACCTCTGTCAAATTCTGAACAAACACAGGAGGGAGTATTTCCTTTTTATATCCTTCTAGTTCTTTGTGTGAGTTATTTTTGTAGACAGTGTGTAACCTTGAGTACATATCATATCTATACAGACACCTGTAACCTTGAGTATCATATCTATACAGGTACCTGGCATCAATATCAGCATATCAGTTAGAGGGCTAGCTTGCAAGGTCAGACAATTAAGTTTATCTTTTCTATTCAAGCAAAAAACAAATTTATTTTACAGTCTAAAAATAACAGAGCTGACCCACAGAATAAGAGACTGTCTAAGAACAACACAGTAGTTCAAACAGCAGTTTTTCCAAAGGAGGGACCACTATGCTTCAAAACCATACAAGAAATTTCCTGATTATGACATTTGGAGGACCCCTCCAAAAGCTATCATTGCACTTCCTCTTCTTCTTAAAACAAAGTCTGCTAATCAATGTCTTGCCCATGTACAAAGAGCAACCAGTCAGCCTCAATCTTAAGTGCAATAAGACAACAAAGAAAGTCCAAACATTTGAGGATGGTATACAGGATGACAGAGAAATATCAAGAAAAACGATCAGCAAAGTTGGCCCTGAAGGAAAAAGATGATTAAGGGACAGAATAACCAAAAGAAAACAATCAAAAGTATATTTTATTAATATTCTCGGAAAGATTTGAGAAGATTTTGGATGTAAAAAACAAAAACAAATTATTGGAGACAAAATGGGAGCAGAATAGATGGACGTGTCCTGAGCAAATAGAATGAGCAGCTGAAAAGAATAACATCCAACCTGCATTGGCGAGGGAGACTCAGCTGATGAGACAGTTTGCAGTGGGGAAGGGCAGAGGATCCCTGGAGAAAGGTAAAATCAAGGAACTAGGCATGAGAGTCTGCCAGACCTCTGAGCCCAGAGGGTCAGAGGAAATCCGCACAGCACCAAGCCACATCCTTGGGGACAGGCACAGCGTCTGACTGTGGAAAAAAAGGCCACAGGACTGTTGGACTGCAGGGGATTCTAGATCTGGGTCCACAGTCACTAAAGGCTGAATCCAGAGAGGGCAGCCTGGGGGGTTGACCAGACAGTGCAGTGCCTGAAGGAGAGGAGTGTGCAGAGGCTCCGTCTTTCCCCTCTCTGAGGCCTGTGCCTTTCTTCACTGAACCTAGTTCATAGGACCTTTTGGATACAGACACTTACCCATAGCTGAGGTGCAGGAGAAGGTGCAGACTTGTGGAATCTGGGGAGAGGAGGGGGTCCAGGAGAAGTGGCAGCAAGTCTGGCACTGAGTCATACCTGAGCCTGGGACCTAGGCAGCCATTTTGTCCTGAAGAGATAATCCCTCCCTCCAGTATCCAGGCAACCAATACAGCCACACCCAGATTCCACCCTGAATGGTACAAAGGATTTTGAAAAATCTGAATAGTCCCCGAGAGTCCAAATGGACTGGCCTAAAGAGAGACCTTCAGTCCCAGCAACAGGAACCTGAGAAACAATACAGTACAGAAGACTTGGATCTTAAGCCAGCCAAAGGAATGACACTTAATTTTTTCATTTTCATTTTTATTTTTATTTTTTTAATTATTATTTTGTTATCTTTTTTTCTTCTTTTTTCTTTGTTTTCCTGTTTTTGTCTGTTGCTTTATTTTCTATTTCTTTTCGCATTATTTTTCCATCACTCTATTTTACTTTACTTTTATTTGCTATTTTTATACCATTTTAAATCAATTTTTTGTAAATTTATTATTATTATTATTTTCTTATCATTCCCTTTCTTATTATCCACCCATCCCCATTCTACTTCCTCTATACTGAACTGAGGTCCTCCCCATATTCATCCAATTCTTAACCTTATTTTCTGTATATAAGCTCAACCTCTACAGATTCTGCCCCCACCCTCTTCCTCTTTGCTGTGTGTTTGGTGTTTGTATTTTTGTTGTTGTTTGTTTATCTATTGGTTCTGTGGTGTTTTCCCCCATATTTTTCTTCCTTTTTCTTTTCTTTCTTATCTTTTTTTCTTTCTTCGATATCATTTGTGCTCTCTTTTCTCTCCCCTAATTCTCTTTTCTCAGGTGGTCACTTTCAGTGGGGTTATTGGTGTCGTGAGTATATTCATGCTTTGTTCCCTTTGTGTTGTGTCTTGTCAGGTGAATTTTATCCTGTCTGGCCAGGTGCTAGAGAGTGAGCCACATAACCAGACACCTAGAGAGGAAACTCCATCCACGAACGGGTCAATAACACCTCAGACCCAACTACAGAGGCAGGAAGAAAGCAGCAGTGAGGGAGAGAGTGTGAGTGAGGGAGCAAAAGAGAAATGTGTGGTCATGTGGTGTGTGTGTGTGTGTGTGTGTGTGTGTGTGTGTGTGTCACAGTTAGATCCCACAGGACCTTTGAGGGCAGGCTAACCAGGCTCGCCTAACTAGGCAGCCTCTGCTACCATTGCAAACAGTACCAGGAGGCTGGCTTGTCCTCAGAGGCCTAGCCTTTTTGAAGGGGAGAGCTGCTGTAAATGGGAGCCCAGCCTCACCTCAACCCAGAGTGCCCTCAGATAACACCTGGGACTCTACAACCACCCCTGCCAGGGACTTGCTACCTCGGCTATGGTCCCACAGTCAATGAGTCTCCAGCCACCCCAGGCGAAGGCTCCTGTGAGTTCTGAAGCACGCTCCACTCTGATCGGCCCAACACTTTAGCCCAGGGCACTGCAACCACACGAGCAGCAGACACATGAGCATCCCACTCCTGTCCGAGGAGCAGCAGCCCTGCGAGCAGCCTGCTCCAGGCCCAAGAGCAGCAGCCTTACATAACGTGCCCCTGTCCAAGGAGCAACAGCTGTGTGAGTGGTCCACTCTCCCATCCAAGGAGCAGCAACCATGTGAGCAGCCTGCCCCGTCCGAGGAGCAGCAGCCGCACAAGCAGCCCACCCACGATTGAGGAAAGGCAGCCCTGTGCAGCCCGCTCCCGTCTGAGGAGCAGCAGCTGCACACAGCCCACACCCTGCACCTGTCTGAGGAGCAGCAGCTACACAAGCACCCTGCCCCCATCCGAGAAGCAGCAGCCACACAAGCAGCCTACCCCTATCTGAGAAGCAGCGGCTATGTGAGCAGCCTGCCCCCATATGAGGAACAGCAATGCTGCAAGCAGCCTGCCCCCATTTGAGGAGAGCAGCTGCCCGAGCAGCCCGCCCTGGTCTGAGGAGTGGAGGCCACACAAGAAGCCCACCCACATCCAAGGAGCAGCAGCCCCATGCAGTCAGCACTGGTTGGAGGAGCAGCAGCCAAACGCAGGCTGCACCTGTCTGACAAGCAGAAGCTGTGTGAGCAGCCTGCCCCCATCTGAGGAGCAGCAGCCACACGTGCAGCTCACTCCCAATCGAGGAGCAGCAGCTGCACGAGCACCTCGTCCCGGTCCATGGAGAAGCAGCCACAAGAACAGACCACCCATGCCTGAAGAGCAGTAGCCCTGCACAGCCCGACTGGTCTGAGAAGCAGCAGCCACATGTAGGCTGCACATGACCGATGAGCAGCAGCTGGGTGAGCAGTCCATCCCCCATCCAAGGAGCAGCAGCTGGGCAAGCAGCCCGCACCGGTACAAGGAGCATCATCCCTGCAAGCAACCTGGCCCTGTCCAAGAAGTGGCAGCCTCACAAGCAGTCTGCCCCATCTCAGGAATAGCAACAGCATGCAGCTAGCCCCGATCCAAGGAGCAGCAGCCACATGAACAGCCCGCCCCCATATGAGGAGCAGCACTACGCGCAGCCTACCCCAATTTGAGGAGCAGTATCTTTGTGATCAGCCCACCCCTGTCCAAGGAACAGCAGCTTTGCGAGCATCCTCCCTCACCAGCCAGAGGAGACAGCATTGCTGTGAACAGCACCCACCAGAGGAGCCACTGCCAACTGAGGAGCAGCCCCTGCACAACTCAACATCTAGATCAGTTGGTGAGACTAAAAATGGGTAGACATAGAAACCCCCAAAGGAAAGAAAAGAAGGAATCGCCAGAAAAGTAGCTAAGTGAAACAGAGGCATGCAATATGTCAGAAAAAGAATTCAGAATAAGGGTCATATAGTTCATGAACTGGATGGATGAAAAAATCAACAACTTATGTAAGAATCAAGAAGAAATGAAGAGTGATATAGCTGAAATAAAAAACACCATGGAAAGTTTCAACAGTAGACCAGGAGAAGCGGAGGACCAAATTAGCAAATTAGAAGACAGGGAAGCAAAACACACTGAAACTGAACTACAATTGGAGAAAAAAATTAAAAGACAGGAGGAGAGCACAAGGGAGCTATGGGACAACATGAAATGAAGCAACATACGAAAAATAGGGGTGCCAGAACAACAGGAAGGGTTAGAAAACCTATGTGAAGAAATTATGTCAGAAAACTTCCCTGATATGGGGAAGAAAATAGTCACACAAGCACAGAGAGTCCCAAACAAGATGAACCCGAAAAGACCCACACCAAGACACATCATAATTACAATGGCAAATGTTCAGGACAAAGAGAGAATCTTAAAGACTGCAAGACAGAGACAGAAAGTTATATACAAAGGATCTCCCATTTGATTATCAAAGGATTTCTCAACAGAAACACATCCGGCCAGAAAAGAATGGAAGGAAATTTACAAAGTGATGCAAACCAAGGGACTGAATCCAAGAATACTCTATCAAGCAAGGCTATCATTCAAAATTGAAGGGGAAATAAGGAGCTTCACAGACCAAAAAAAAAAAAAAAAAAAACTAAGGGAGTTTATCACCACCAAGCCAGCAATGCAAGAAATGCTAAAGGGACTGGTGTAAAAAGAAGAAATATAAAGTAAAGAAAGAAAACAGGCAAAAAAATAAAAATGTCTACAAACAAGTACCTTTCAATAATAACTTTAAACGTAAATGGACTAAATGCTCCAATCAAATGACAACGAATGGCTGAATGGACAAAAAAAACAAACAAACATGACCCATGTATATGCTGTCTACATGTATATGCTGTCTATCTCAGAACAAGAGACTCACACAGACTAAAAGTGAAGGGATGGAAAAACATCTTTCAAGCAAATGGAAATTAAAAAAAAAGCTGGGGTAGCAATACTTATATCTGACAAAATAGACCTCAAAGTGAAGGCCATAACAAGAGATAAGGAAGGCCACTTCATAATACTAAAGGGATCGATACAACAACAGGATATAACCCTGATAAACATATATGCACCCAATGCAGGAGCACCCAAATACATAAAAAAAAAAACTCCTGGAAGATATCAAGGGAGAGATCGACAACATCACAATCATAGTAGGGGACTTTAATACACCACTGACATCACTGGATAAATCCTCTAGACAAAAAATGAGCAAAGAAACAGCAATCCTAAATGACTCACTAGATCAGATGGACTTAATTGTCATTCTCAGAACGTTTCACCCCAAAGCCACAGAATATAAGTTCTTCTCATGTGCACATGGGACATTTTCAAAAATAGACTACATATTGTGCCACAAGCAAAGTCTCCCCAAATTCAAGAAGATTGAAATCATATCAAGCATTTTCTCAGACCACAATAGCATAATATTAGAAATAAACTAAATTAAAAACAATCCAAAAATTTCAAACACTTGGAGGTTAAATAGCATGCTGTTAAACAATGATTGGGTTACCAAAGAGATCAAAAAATAAATTAAAAACATTCTGGAAACTAATGATAATAAAAACACAACAATGCAAATGTTATGGGACACAATGAAAGCAGTCCTGAGAGGGAAGTTTAGAGTTCTACAGGACTACCTCAAAAAACAAGAAAAAATGGTAATAAATCATGTAACTCTACAACTCAAAGTACTAGAAAGAGAGCAACAAGAAAAGCCCAGATTAAGCAGAAGGAAGGAGATAATAAAGATCAGGGCAGAAATGGATGACACAGAGACCAAAAAAAAAAAAACAAATACAAAAGATCAATGAAACCAAGAGCTGGTTCTTTGAAACGATAAACAATATTGATGAACCTTTAGCCATACTCACCAAGAAGCAAAGAGAGAGGACCCAAATAAACAAAATCAGAAATGAAAGAGGAGAAATAATAACAGACTCCACAGAAATACAAAGGATTATTAAATAAAATACTATGGAAAACTCTATTCTAAGAAACTAGACAACCTGGAGGATATGGACATATTCCTAGAAAAATACAATCTTCCAAAACTCAATCAGGAAGATTCCAAAAATCTCAATAGTCCAATAACTATGGATGAAATTGAAGCAGTCATCAAAAAGCTTCCAGCAAACAAAACCCAGGGCCAGACAGCTTCACAGGGGAGTTTTACCAAACATTCAAGGAAGAACTAAAACCTATCCTCCTCAGACTATTCCAAAAAATTCAAGAGGAAGGAACACTTCCCAGCTCCTTCTATGAAGCCAGCATCACCCTAATACCAAAACCAGATAAAGACAACACAATGAAAGAGAATTACAGGCCAATATCCCTCATGAACATAGATGCCAAAATCCTCAACAAAATTCTAGCAAATAGGATCCAGCAGTACGTCAGAAAGATCATACACCATGACCAAGTAGGATTTATCCTGGTGATGCAAGGATGGTACAATATCCGCAAATCAATAATCGTGATACACCACATAAACAAATTGAGAGATAAAAATCACATAGTCATATCAATTGATGCAGAAAAAGCATTTGACAAAATCCAACATCCTTTCTTGAAAAAACTCCCAACAAGGTGGGAATAGAAGGATCATACCTCAACATATAAAAGCCATATATGTCAAACCCACAGCCAACATCATACTCAATGGGCAAAAACTAAAACCATTTCTCCTAAAAACAGGAACAAGACAGGGATGCCCACTCTCACCACTCCTGTTCCACATAGTACTGGAAGTACTAGCCATTGTGTTCAGACAAGAAGAAGAGATAAAAGGCATCCAAATTGGAAAAGAAGTAAAACTGTCCTTATTCGCAGATGACATGATACTGTACATAGAAAACCCCAAAGACTCCATCAAAAAACTAATAGAATTAATTAATAAATGAATTAGGCAATGTAGCAGGATACAAAATTAACACCAAGAAATCTATGGCATTTCTATATACCAATAATGAACTTACAGAGAGAGAGACTAAAAAAGCAATCCCATTTACCATCGCACCAAAAAAATTAAGATACCTAGGAATAAACTAAACTAAGGAGGTAAAAGACCTATACGCGGAAAACTACATGAAACTGAAAAAAAGAGATAGAGGAAAACATAAAGAGATGGAAGAACATACCGTGTTCATGGATTGGTAGAATAAACATCATCAAAATGTCCATACTACCCAAAGCAATCTATAGATTTAATGCAATCCCCATTAATATACCAATGGCATATTTTACAGACCTAGAACAAACTCTCCAAAAATTCATCTGGAATAAAAAGAAGACCTCGAATAGCTGCAGCAATCCTGAGAAAGAAGAGCAACGTAGGAGGGATATCAATACCAGATTTCAAGCTGTATTACAAAGCCACTGTTCTCAAAACTGCCTAGTACTGGCAAAAGAACAGACATATAGATCAGTGGAATAGAATAGAGAACATAGAAATTGACCAAAAACACTATGCTCAATTAATATTCGACAAAGGAGGCATGAACATACAATAGAGTCAAGACAGCCTCTTCAATAAATGATGTTGAGAAAATTGGACAGATACATGGAAAAAAATGAAACTAGACCATGCACAAAAATAAACTCAAAATGGCCCGGACATCCCTCTCACAATCTGGGACTGCTGGCTCCAGCCGTTCACCTGCCTTCCTTCCTGCCAACTTACACCATGCACAAAAAAAAACTCAAAATGGATAAAGGACTTAAACATAAGACGGGAAACCATAAAAACACTAGAGGAATCCTCAGGCAGCAAAATCTCAGACACATGCTGAAGCAATTTTTTCACTGATACTGCTCGTAGGGCAATGGAAACTAAAAAGAAAATAAACAAATGGGACTACATCTAAATAAAAAGCTATTGCACAGCAAAAGAAACTATCAACAAAATAACTAGAAAGCCTACTGCATGGGAGAACATATTTGCCAATGTTATCACCGATAAGGGTTTAATCTCCAACATTTACAGGGAACTCATACAACTTAACAAAAGGAAGATAAACAACCCAATCAAAAAATGGGCAATGGACCTAAATAGATACTTTTTGAAAGAAGACAGAAGGAAGGCTAAGAGACATATGAAAACATACTCAAAGTCACTAATTATCTGAGAGATGTAAATCAAAACCACAATGCAGTACCATCTCATACCTGTCAGAATGACTATCATCAACAAATCAACAAATGAAAAGTGCTGGTGAGGATGCAGAGAAAAAAGAACCCTCGTGCACTGCTGGTGGGAATGCAGACTGGTGCAGCCACTGTGGAGAACAGTATGGAGTTTCCTCAAAAACGTAAAAATGGAACTCCCATTTGATCCAGTGATCCCACTTCTAGGAATATATCCCAAGAAACTAGAAACACCAATTAGAAAGGATATATGCACCCCTATGTTCATAGCAGCACAATTCACCATAGCTAAGATTTGGAAACAGCCTAAGTGCCCATCAGTAGATAAGTGGATTAGAAAACTATGGTACATCTACACAATGGAATGCAATGCTGAGGGAAAAAGAAGGAGTTCTTACCATTTGCAACAGCATGGATGGAACTGGAGAGCATTATGCTAAGTGAAATAAGCCAGTCAGAGAAAGATAAATATCACATGATATCACTCATTTATGGAATACTAGTGGCCCGGTGCACAAAATTCATGCACAGGGGTGTGTTCCTCAGCCCAGCCTGCACCGTCTCCAATCGGGGACCCCTCAAAGGATGTCCTACTGCCAGTTTACAGGGATCAGGCCTAAACCAGCAGTCGGACATTCCTCTCACAATCTGGGACTGCTGGCTCCAGCCACTCACCTGCCTTCCTGCCTGCCTGATTGCCCCTAACCACTCTGCCTGCTGGCCTGCTCGCCCCCAAATGCACCCCCTGCCAGCCTGATCACCCCCAACTGCCCCCTGTGCCAGCCTGCTCACCCCCAACTGCCTCCCCTGCTGGCCTGCTCACCCCCACCTTTCCTCCCCACTGACCTGCTAGCCCCCAATTTCCCCTCTGCTGGCCTGCTCACTACAAATTGCCCCCACTGCTGTCCTGATCACCTCCAACTGACCCCCACTGATGGCCTGCTCACCCCCAACTGGCCCCCCTGCTGGTCTGCTTACCCCCAATGGCCCCACCCCCCACCAGCCTGATCACCCACAACTGCCATCCCATCCTGGCCTGATCACCCCCCGGCGACCCAACCTTCCACTCCTCCTTTTTTCTTTTCTTTTTTAGTGCCTCCTTGAGCAGAGGCCAAGGCTGGCTGGAAGCAGGTATCTGGGATTTATTTATCTTCTATAATTGAAACTTTGTAGCCTTGAGCGGAGGCCAGGGCCGGCCAGGGCGTGCGGGAAGCTTGACTTCCTCCATCACCGGGGCAACCCAAGCCTCCTGCTCTCTCCAGCTCTGTAGCGGCCGCCATCTTAATTGGGTTAATTTGCATATCGCTCCTGATTGGCTGGTGGGTGTAGCGGAGTGACGGTTAATTTGCATGCTTCTCTTTTATTAGTGTAGATAATGAACAACATAAACTGATGAACAAAAACAGATCCAGAGACATAGAAACATCTATCAGACCATCAAACCTCAGAGGGAAGGTAGGGGAGGGTGGGGGTAAGGGGGAGAGATCAACCAAAGGACTTGTATGCATGCATATAGGCCTAACCAATGGACACAGACCACAGGGGGGGTGAGGGCATGAGTGGGGGAATGGGGGGGAATGGGGGGATAAGGACACATATGTAATAACTTAATCAATGAAGAAATTTAAAAAAAAAACAAATTATTATGAAAAATGACAATAGAACATGAAAGGTCATTTGGAAATTAAAACTACAGTTGCAAAATTAAAAATCCAATAAAAGAATTTAAAAATCAAATTGAGAGAAACCTAAAAAATGTAGAACTGAAATACAAAAAAGTATAACACCAAGAGCTGGCAAGAATGTGGAGTGGTTCAAACTTTCATACATTTCATGTAGAAGCTGTTTATTAATACAACCACTTTAGAAAACTTTGTGGCAGTATTTACTAAAGCTAAAGCTCAACACATGCCTATCCTATAAACCAGCAATTCTATTCCAATGCATATGCTAAACAGATATGAGCACTTACAGTCACCAAAAGACATGTACAAGAATATTTGTAGTAATATTATTCATAGTAATCTCAAACTGGAAGCCACCCAAATGCCCTCAACATTATCCAATAATTTGGATAGACAGACTGTGATATAGTCACAAAATACAATACAATGAAGCAATAAGAAAGAACTACTGATAACATGCAACAATATAGTTGAATTCCAAAAACATGTTGATTGAAAGCAGCCAGACAAAAGACAGTACATAATGTGCAATTAGCTTTATATAAAGCTGTAGAACAGCAAAACTGATCTATGGTAATAAGGTTACCTTTGGGGGAAGTGTGGACCAGGAGGGGGTCATGAGAAAGTCTTCATGGGTGCTAAAAATGTTCTAACATTTTACCTGATTATTGATTACATGAATGAGTACATATGAAAAAAAAATTAAGTTCTACACCTAAGATTTGTACACTTTGCTATATGCAAGTTATGCCTCAATAAAATAGGTAAAATAAAATGTAGGAAATATGAAACAAAATATGAGTCGATTAGGAAAATCTTACTAAGTTCTAGAAATTGAAAAGAAAAAGTAGAGGGGAAAATTATTTTAAATATATTGGAAAAATAATTTCAGAGCTAAATAAAAAACTGAATTCAGTCTGAAATGGTTTATTAAGTATGTAGCACAATAAATGAAAACTTAACCAAGCTTATGCACAATTTTGTGAAATTTCAGAACATCAAAGATAAGGCAATAGATTTCCTCTCACCCACACCTCATTTTCCATGTAGATTACCTTCCAATCAGTCAGTCACTGACCTGTTTGAGCACAGAGAAGCCTGTCCCACAGTGTGACATACTCAGAAGGTGTTACAGTCCTCCCAGATTTAGCTTGATGGTCTTCAGAATGCATTGCTGTTAATTCTTTGTTGAGGACCTAAGACTATGCACAAGGACACATGTACACAGGAGCTACCTTAATAAGTATTAAGTGCCACAGCCACATAAGTACAAGTTTCTGTGGTAGGGTGAAGCCAGCCTGTCCCTGTACTTTGGGAATATTTTCAGGTTGATGATATAAAGCATAAATAAATTATATTTCTTCCATCAATTCAGTGCCAAAGAGTGCCCTTTTTTCCAGAGAGGGTAAATGAGAACAAAACCAAGTTTCAAAAGTGAAATTGTTGAGTCCTCAGTTCTACACCCTCTGCATGTTAAACAACCACTTTCCAAAATGAATACCACAAAATTCCTTAATCTGACCACTGCTCCAACATGCAATAGCCCAAACCACACTGGCATGACAATCCTATGTTCCCTTATCTCTCCACCTTAATTTCTTATTCCTACTGATCCTCAGGCCACCTTTAAGTCCCTCTTGACAATTATTATTACAGTGATCTACACCTTACCCAGCCAGTTTCTCCTCCATATTTCCAATTAATCCAGCCTGCATCCCTGCAGATGAAGCAGCCAGCATTGACACCTTCGATGTTCTATTTCTGACCTTGTGGGAAGGAAACAGGGGGAGAACTTGTGGAGCCATGTTTGTAAAATCTACAGTAGTGGACAGCTATGTCCTAAGCCCTCACAGTCACTCACCACTCACTCACTGACTCACCCAGAGCAGCTTCCAGTCCTGCAAGTTCTATTCATGGTAAACGCCCTCTAGAACTGTACTATTTTTTTAAATCATTGTACTGTACTTCAACTGTAACTTTTCTATGTTTAGATACATAAATATTAACCACCGTATTGCAGTACAGAAACATGCTGTGCAGGTTTATAGCCTACAAGCAACAGACTCTATCCTATAGCCTAGGTATGTAGTAGGCTGTACTATCTAAGTTTGTATAAGTGCACTCTATGATATTTGCACAATGACAAAATTACCTAGGGATGCATTTCTCAGAATGTATTCCTGTCATTAAGGAACACATGACTGTGTGTTATATATATCCAGTGATTTTATATATGTATGAATATTTATATATATAAATAAATTTCTCCACCATGACAACTGTGCTTCAGGCCTAGAGATTAACCAGTCCAGATTTTTCTTAATAGGTTACAGACTCTGGGAGCAAGATCTCCAGGAAATAAGATTTAATTCAACAGATACTATAACTGAGATATTGGAAGAACTCAAGTATATGCCAAAATCATGGAGTGCCTGAAACAAAACAACAAAGTCTCTAAACATCTCTGCACAAATATTAAGCAACCAGTTCAAATTGGAACATAACTCAGGGACTTTCAATAAGAATGGGATGGTGTCTAAGACATAAATCAAATAAGAAACTAAAATATATTAGGGATATGGCTATGAGAGGATTACATTTCAAAATCAGAGACTCCTAAAACATGCAACATCCCAGAATTGTGTGGGTGGGCCCAGGCTTTGTGTGACTCCACTAGGGCAGTGGTCGGCAAACTCATTAGTCAACAGAGCCAAATATCAATAGTACAATGATTGAAATTTCCTTTGAGAGCTAAATTTTTTAAACTTAAACTTCTAACACCACTTCTTCGAAATAGACTCACCCAGGCCATGGAATTTTGTGGAAGAGACACACTCAAAGGGCCAAAGAGCCGCATGTGGCTCGCGAGCCGCAGTTTGCCAACCACTGCCCTAGGGGAACACACAGAACTCAGGATTTCATGAAACAAGACGATGACCAGAATTTTAGAGATATAAATGACTAGCATACGCATGCTTGCCAAGTACCCTTCCTGCTTTTCATCCCATTTCCACCAATGAAAACTGTGTTTGGTACCTGTCAGAGCAAGGTCTAATTCTCGGAGTACTTACTCCTAAATCCTGCTCACAATGCCAGGTATGGGAGCAAGTTCCTCCTTGAACCCTGCTCTCTGTATTAACTGTGGGGAACTCAGTCCAAGTTCTTCCTTTATCATATGCTCGCTGCCATTGTTGGAAGCACTCACTGCTCCATCCTGCTGACTGGTCCAAGTGTGGGAGCACAGGTCCTGATTCTGCCCTACTATGCTGTCAGGTCTGAGCCCCTCTGCCAGGGGCTGGACCTTCTTGGACTCCAGGTGGTAGGAGAAGGCATGAGAAGTTGTGGGTGTATAAGAATGAGTCTGTAATAAAGGCTAAGTGGCCATTGCTAACAAGGAGCCATCTCACAAAACAGTTATTCACAACAGTCCCATACAGGCAGCTGCACACTGGCTGGTTAACAAATACATCTTTCCCACAAAGAAGTAGCAGCCTCTGTACCTATAGCTGTTATCTGAGCAGTCACGTGCTGCCTCTAGACCCATTGCCTCACATAGCAACAGCACCTAAGCTCTCTAACCTCAATAGTCTCAGTAGCCTCTCCAGCCTCTCTCTAGCACACTGGCTGGTCAGTAACATGTATTATACTACTTAGACAAAAGAGGCTTCTTTCCAAGTAGTGATCTCACTTATTTGGGTTATAGAAGGGCACAGTGTACTGTGAGATTGCTGTGGCCTTGCATCTGTGCATAGTCATTGGACACCCTGATTAAGATTCCCATGCTCAGAGTGGCCTTGGCCATCCAGTGTAAACAAGGCCTTTCACACTCCAATTGGCATTGAGCATCTGGCATATCTGGCATGGTTCCCACAGTACCAAATGAGATTTCACATCCCAATGCAGTACCGCAGGAGGTGGGGTATCTAACCATCCAGGTTGACCAGGGGCAGGACCTCAGTCCTGCCTCTCCCAGAAAGAGCATCCCTGGTGGCTGAGGGCTAGAGAAAGGACACACCTACAGAAACCTGGGCCTTCTGTAAAAGTTCTCAACAAATGTTGGTTCTTATTGGTGCTAGTTTCACATGTGCACAATGCCTCAACCAAAATCGTTGGGGACAGGTGAGTTTCACAATTCAGAAAGGTGACAAGGAGCACAGACAACAATACATCAGTAACATTCCTGCAGGGTCTAGCAAACACACTGATATCTCTACAGTGAAACATATGACTATTAACATTATGTGGGATAAAGAAAATTTGGGTTGACATTGACTTCCACATAGATAAAGAAAGAGGCTTAAGCTTTATTTATTCCTAGCTCTGATAAAGGCCTCAATTCTCAAACCCTTCCACTTTGAGTAGGTTTACACTACCTCCTCATTGGCCCCAGGAGCCACTCTACATCTTTGGTCAAAATCCATGGATGGGACCTGATACCCCAACCAGGCCACACCCTGTTAGGACCTTTGGGACTAGGGTACAATGGTATCAATGCTCTTCCCCCTTTCCAACCTGGAGAGTTTTCACTGTCTGCCTATCTCCCATCTGCAGGCTTCAAGACACAGGCCAGCACTCCAAATTTTCCTACCTTTAAAGCTTTATGGGGAAAACAGAGATGCCTTTGGAACCACTATTAGTAGTACAGTGCTTTACGGTTTATAGATTGCTCTCACATGAATCATCTCATGTCATCCCCATGAGACTGAAAATTATTATAACTCTTTAGGGAGAGATTTTTACATTGTTCCCATCTTTCAGATGAGGAAATTGAGGCTCAGAGAAGTAAAGAGATTTGCTTAGAATCATGCAACAGCAGTTGTGGTTTCAGGGATCAGTACCAGGTTTGGAACCATAGGGCAAAGCTTCTGCTTGCTGCCATGCTCCTTCTGTGGAGGGCAGAGCCTAACTAGCATCCTCTGGGTAGCTAAGGACACACTTAAGCATGCTCAAAGACCATACACACACACACACACACACACACAATTCCTTCTATAAGCAGTGAATGAAACTTCACAGCATTTCAAAATCTCTAAAGCTCCTATGTCAACAATTACACAGTGGACCTGAATTCATGGTATCAGATTGGGGGAACTCCATAAAGGTGTCTGCTACAGCCATGAACCTTCTCAGTTCCCTGAACATATTTGGTCCCTTCAGGTGGACCTTCTGATATTTCCCACCTAAGGAAACCCTTTTTACCTTTAAGACACTGTTCAAAAGGCCCTCTTCTCTGAAGCATTCTGCAGCCTCTCCCAGCAGTTCCTTCCTCTCCATGTTCACCAAACCTCATTCTGCCTGGTTTTACACTCTGCAGTTCACAGGTCAGCTTGGAAGGTGCACCCTCCCAGCCCTGAGTAATGTAGAGGGGAGTAGGGGAGTATGCACTTATGTACCTGTACCATCAAGGAGACTCACAGGGAGGGCACCTTCTGACTTTAATCTGCTTGGTCTTATGCTGTGTACCCAAATCTGCCCTCTCCCTTTGGGTACACTCCAGCAAGTGCCCTGGAAAAATATGCACTTCTTGATCCAGCAGTGGCCTGATGCACAAGATGCGGACCACAAGATGGAGCAGGTTCTGCCCATGCAAAGGCAGCTGTTGCCCTATGTGTACTACTTAGCATACACCCACTCCTGGGGCACCAATCCCAGGTGTTGGTTCACCCATTCCATCAATATGGGGAGCAAGGACTCAGACACACTGAGGGTCTGACCCCCAGGCACATTACAGGCCTCTGAAGGTGACCCTGGCTCTGCAGGTACCTGAGGGGCTGGTAGAGACTGTCAGGTTGACGTTGCAGGGTGAAAGGACAGCCTGCCCAACCCTGCCTCCTCCCTGCTCCCTTAGTGGGTGTTAGAGCCCAAGCAGCCTTTGGACCCCTCCCTCTCAGCATCAGCTTCCTGAAGGACCCAACCTAAAATGATGGGTTCTAGAATGGTCCCAAAAGATGGTGGTAAGATGGGGGCCTTGGTGCATGATTACTCCTCACCCACCCAATTGGAAATGAGGAACCCATCCTGGGGGCAGGTGGTGTGCAGATAGCCCTGACACAAAGCGATAGCCCAGTCACTGGACCTGCAAGTGGAGAGGAATGTCTTGGCAGGTGAGAAGATACAGGTAGGTGCAACATGTGTGAATGGGTGGAGGTGACTTCTGTGCTTTGATGACCCAAAGGGGGATGAGAAGCTTAGGGAGACTAACAAAGTGAAAACTAAGGGAGAACCCCTGAGTCGTCTCCATAGCTTATAGAGTAGTCCCCATTTCAGGCAATGGACAAAGGTCAAAGCCAAGATTTGACTGGAGTGGCTGAACTTCAAGGATGTTCAAAGACCACTGAATATTCAATCAAGGCAGTTCTTCCATTCCAACATCAGAAGCTCCCTTGGGAAAACCAACATTCCTGACACAAGAAACAGGGGCAACTGGGCAAAGGCCTGAAAAGATCCGGATTTCTCAGATTTCTCTGGAAGGTCTGAGTCTGTGGCAGCAGAGCCCACCCCTTCCCACAAAGAGCTAGTGTACCCACCCCATGCCTGGGGGAGAAAATGAGGCACATGTCGTTCTCCACGGGGGCCCTCCATCCGTGCAGGGAGGGTGACTAACGGTCCCAATTTGCTGAGGGACTGGCAGTGCTACAATCCAGTCAGTCCCAGAAAAACCAGGGAGAGGTGGCAGCCTACTGGCAGGCAGGACCCAACCAGAATGAAGTCACCACACAACACAGGCAGGGCGTGCAGAGCCTGGAAAGGGAAAAAAGGGACTACACCTCCCCTCTCCAGAAACTGCAAGAGAGATCCCAGGGAGACACTGAAGGAAAGGAGCCAGGGACTCATGATGAGGAATACCACTGACAAGGAGTTCACCACAGGCAGGTGGTGGTGGACAATAAAACATGGCCTCCCTGGGGACACAATGGATGGCCAGCTGACCAAGATACAGCCTAAAAAGGAAACTCAAAAGAGCAAATATGGACAACAGGGGGCTAAGGGCAGCTACCGCAATAAACCAGTCATGATGCCTTGCCAAGGTTCTGCCCCTGAACCATGGACAAGGGAGGTGCCTGGGTCCCCAGAGGAAAGAACCTTGCAGCACCATGGCAGGAAGACACTGGAATGATCCCTCATCCCTGCCCAAAGGGACAACCAGCTATGTACTGGGTGAGTGAACATTGGAAAGTGGGCGACCCAGACAGTTGGAGGCTGGGGAAACTCAGTGCCCAATCTGACAATGAGTTGGGAGACTCAGTAAACTGTGTCCCTGTATGCTTAAGGAAGGCCACCTGTGCTGAAGATGTCACAGGAGGATGTCACTGGGTCCAAGGTATAGTGGGCCAGTCCTGAGGATTTCAGTGGTCTTGTGCAAGGAGAGACTTGCATCCAATATACTCCAGAATGAGGTGTTGAGCCTAGTGATATGTCTTCTGAGGAATCTTTCAGAATTAAGACAAAATTGTATTACAGCATAAACTCAACTGGGTAAAGAGAAAATGTATAGAAAAAGAACTGGGAGAATACTCACAAATTGTAAATGTTCTCGCCTCCTGGTAATGTCTCACAAGCATCCTTTGACCTGATCCTTCATGCACTTTCTGTCCTTTCGATGGTGGCCACAGTAAGCATGCAGATACTCAAGAGTCAGCGGAATAGGACTTCTGCACATGGCCCATTAGTCCACCCATTAGTGCCCTGTAACCATGGTCCTGGGCTGGCAACACGTGCTCCAGGTCCACCATACCCGAATCGCCTAAACACAGCAGCTGGACTGCACAGCATGATGTTTGTAAGCCCAACCAGGAGATAGGGAGGGCCCGGAATGTGGGTCGTGGCTTATTTGCTCAGAGACAGTAAAGAACACATAGAGGAAGAGACCAGGAATGATGGAAATAAGTGGCTCCTAGCCCCCACCCCCAATTAAAGTTAATATAACCATTTATAATATGAATGTGGATGAAGGGCTGCCAGAAGTTCACAGAAACTCCCAAGGTGCCAACTCTGCTGTGCCACATTCTGTGAGCAGGCCCTACAGCTAACCAGGGAGTCCAAGTCACCTGTTCGTATCTGCGGGATCCTTGTAGTGCAGCTTCTTTCCACAGTCTTGGAGTGCCAGGAAGACAAAACCAGAATGAAGTACTGCTCTCAGGTTGGACCACTGGATCTGGGCTGTGCTGAGAGGGACAGAGCCAACCAGAGCTGCCCAGGGGGCAGAGAGGAAGGGGAGCAGGGGAGCGTGCATATTGGAAACAGGCCTGAGGCTCAGGAGTCTAAATGGGAGAGTTGGGAAAGAAGTAAGAAGGCTTGGTGTCTTCCCACACAGCCAAGGCGGCCCCTGCCCTTCTGCAGCAGTCCAGGGCACGGAACTGAGGCCAAGCAGTGACCAAGTGAATTAGAGACAAGGAGCTCTTTGTCACAGGCAGACTGCTGGCCCCAAGGGCACCTCCTCATAGGGGACCTCTCATCCCAGGTGGCAGGCAGCCTCCAGCGGGAGGGGCAGCGGGACAGTATCTGACCTGTGGGGTCGCTTACAATTTGGAAAGTCTAGGTGAACAGTGAGTCCAAAGCAGGCCTTCACGGAGAAGGAAATCAGTCTCTGAGAGGCACAAGGAGGGATCTGAAACAGAAACCATCAACGTGGGATTAGGATCCTAATTTCACAATACCTGCCCACAACTTGACACAAAAAAGACAAGCAGCTCAGGAGAGGGATGGGCCACAGGCAGTTCTTGGAGAAGGAAACAGGAGATACTGAGGAGGGAAACTACGAATTTGGGACAAGCAGTTCTGAGCAGGATGGTTCCAAAAAACCTCTGGCAGGAGCAAACTGGAACCCTCTCAGGGCCTCAGAGCCAAATGATGCACACTGGGGTGAAGAGGGACAGCAAACTACAAAGGCAAGTGCTCAGAGGGTCATGGGGGACAGGGAGTTCTCCAGGGAGTCAGCAGGGGGACAAGAAAGGGAGGCAGACTTTTGGCAAGTGCTCTGTGTTCAGGATCACAGCCCCCTCAAAGAGCAGTGACAGAAATGGCACAGATTTCCTAAAAGGAAGATTGGGTGAGTTATGGGATGGAACTGCAGTCTGGGGAAGAAGTGGAGCTTGAGGAGGAGCCTCTCTTCTGCCCTGGGAGGCAGTGAGCATTGTAGTAGTATGTGTGGTGGGAGGCCTGCAGAGGCATGGCAGGTGGCTAGGAGGGAGCAGGAGGAGTCCCAAGAAGGCCTCACTATCCCGAGAACTGCGAGATCTCCAGGGCACCTGTGCAAGGCCAAGCAGTGGAAGGCAGAAGGGGGCCTGGTCTGGCAGGTGAGGTGGACCTACCTTCCTTCACTGGGCTCTTACCTGCCAGGACTTTGTTCCTGAGAGGGGATGGGTAGCAATTGGTAAAGACAATGTCACCTGGCAATCAGAAATCAGACCGTTTTAGGTTTCTGTGCCAACGTTTTATTTGTACTGACAATCAGGATTGAGTTGCAACTGGGTCCCTAAGACAGTGGCAGCCAACACCATCCCACCCCCACCTGCAACGTGGCCAGGCCACTCTTCCTGAGCCCACCCACCTGGCATGGAATTGACCTTGCAGCCACCACCCTTGGAGGTCCCCATCATTAGACCACCCTCCTCACCTTTACTATTCTGCTCCCCAAAGGAGGATCATACACCCTGTTCTCAGCACAAAAGAGTGACAGAAAAGGGAGTCCTTCTGTAGTGCCATCACTGTCTCCCACCAGGAGCCATAGAGTGTCTCTAGCTCATTGGGCAAGTTCTATTTCTTCAAACAGGAGGATTTGGGAGGAACACCACAAGCTGGCCAGTCAAGAGACCCTCTTTCATGTCTTGAAACTCCCACACGAGGGTCTGGATTCCTCAGTGACAGTAGCTGGAAACCATTTTGGGGTGAGGAGTTGAGGAGGGGAGGCCAGCATGGATGGAGTTGGACCTGGTGGTCATTAAAGCCCCCTGCAGCCCTGAAGCCTAAGTCATATGAAGGTAACCTCTGTCCCTCACCTCATGGACAGCATTCGTGTTACCGCCAGCTTCTGCAAGAAGAGAGTAGGTGCAGTTCACTGGAAAAGAAAGGCCTCTGTTGAGTCAACATTTACTATGCAACTACTGTGGCCCGGGC
Source organism: Plecotus auritus (assembly GCF_963455305.1). NCBI lineage: Eukaryota > Metazoa > Chordata > Mammalia > Chiroptera > Vespertilionidae > Plecotus > Plecotus auritus. Next base: position 128,179,768 of record NC_137784.1, read on the forward strand.
ACCCGGTTTACAGAAACCAGTAAGACACAAGCCTTGCCTTCAATGACCTCAGAGCCCCTGAGGGCTCTCAGCAGCAAGAGTTACAACCCTGGGAGGTAAGAGCCCAGTGAAGGAAGGTACGTGGGAAGGTACAGGGTGCTACCAGAACTGGGACACGAATGCCTGATGCTTGGTTGTGGGGTAAAGAAGGTATGCTAAAGTTGCACCTGGAAGGACAGAAGTTTGCCAGGACAGGAGGAGGCAGGCGCTCCAGGCTTCAGGAAGCACAGGCGCCAAAGGCAGAGTCCTGGTAGAAGGCATGCAGATGCCCAGGGTGCAGGGACTCCGCAGCACTGTGACCCAGAGGGCGATGAGGGAGAGCTGGGACCACTGGAAGGCCCTCCTATGACCCCCAGGTGTTTGCCCCTAATCAAGAGACGACTCCACAGGGTTTCCTGTCTGGGGTTGATGAGAATAGGTGTGCAGTTTGATGGCACCTTGGAGGGCCCACTGGAGGAGGAAAGACAGGGCTGTCCAGGCCAGTGGGGGAGACTTAGGTAATAGCACTGGCCCCAGACCATGAAGCCTGACCTCAGGGAGAAGCAGCGGGGACAAGAAAGTGTAGCACTTTTTCTCATTAGGCATTTTAGAGGTAGGGACATGGGCCTTGGTCATCAAGTAAAACTGAGGAAGCGCGAAGGTCAGTGGTCCGGAGGAGTCAAGTGTGGTGGCACTGAGAGGGTTGAGCACATAACTGAGAGCTAGAAGAGAAGAAACAGCCAATAGGAAAGGTGGTTTTGTTTGAGACATGTCAGCTCTGAGGGTCAGCAGGAAACACAGTGGGGATTTTTTCTTCTCACCTGCAACAAAAAAATGCCAATGTAAAGACCTTAGTTCAAGGCACTACCAGGGGCTGGGGTGGGCTGGGTAGGGGCGTGGGTGATCTTGCAGAAAGCAGAGCTGGCCTGGGCATTCAGACCTCAGGTGCAGGACTCAGTCTAGTTGTCCTGTCTGGGGCCTCCATATCCCCCGGGGTCCATTCTCAGGGTCCCCTTAGGTCATTCAGGCCCTGGGCTGCCACTTTGGCGCATGCCTACTGGTGCAGGGCAGACTGAGGGTAGGTGTCATGGTAATCAAAAGGGCACTGTCTGGCCTTGGCCATTGAGTGGAAAGCCACCTGCCAGATGGTTCCCAGTGCCCAAAGGTACATTCTCCCTGTGGCTCCCCCACTCCCTCAGATGCTAATCCTCTTCAGCTCCCTCCTAGTTTCGCCCTGCTCCATCACCAGCTACGTGCAGTTGAGCCCTAAACCTCCACAACAATCCACCCCCTCTGCCATGCTCCAACCCCAAATCCACCTCCACCCTGCAGCTCCACCCCCTGCTTTCTCACAGTTCTGCCCCCAGCTACTCCTGTAGCTCTTTCCCACAGACCATCCCTGCAGTTCCGCCTCTGTTACAGTTCCTGCCTATCTACTCCCAGAGCTATTTCCCATTGGTCTGTCCCCTCTGTCTCCCAGCTCTCCCCACTACCCGCCTCCTCCTTCACCGCCTCTGAGCTCGGCCTCCCCATCTTCCCTCCACCCACTCCCCCACATATCCTCCCCAGCTTTCTCAGAGCTCAGCCCTCAGCTCCGCCTCCAAGGTTTCACGTAGATCCTCCTCCACCAGCTTTTCCACAGCTCCACCAACCCCTTTCCACAGCTCCTCCCCTGCTTTCTCACAATTCTGGCACCAGCTACTCCCCCTCGCTTTCTCCAATGGTTGTTCCCAGATACTCCTCCCCCAGCACCGCATTCACCCAAGCCCCGCCCCCCTGCTTGCTTAGCCCTGTTCACTGTCAGGAGGTCCCAATTAGCCCTGGTCATCTTGTGAGCCTGTGTCCAGTGAGCCCAACAATGTCTCCTAGCAACCGTGGTCTGCATGCGTGTCTAAGTCTCTACCCGACTGCTTACCTGCGCGCCAGCTAAGTGCCTGCAGAATCCTGGCACGTGTGCTGCTACGTCATGGAGTGCTGCTGTGTCCTGGCGTGCTACTTAAGGATGTATGTGTCTATGTGCCTTTGTAAGCCAGCAAGAAAAGGGGTTTTTGTCTCCGCCAGCGCGGGGTAGCTCACCAACGCCAGTGGATGTCAACAGTCACCTGTTAGCAGTCCTGGAGCAGCTGAGAAGCAGCCAGGATGCTGGCCTGCTGCTCTGTGGTCTCAGAGTCCCAGAATCCTCTCCTCATCAGGTCCTGGGAGGCGCTCTTCTGCGCGCTGGCTGTCTCCCTGGGCTGCGGGGAGGAGGAGGACTGTCCTATGTGGTGGCCTCAGCTGGGTCAACCTAGAGCTGAGCCACCTCCATGGCCAGTGGGGCCAGGAGACCTGAGTCTCCAGAAGGGAGCGGGATGCTCAGTTCTTCTGCAGGCCTGCTGGGCCCTCCTACAGATCATACTCAAGGTTTGTGGTTTGCTGTGAAGCTGGAAGCACTCCTGCCCCAGCTCAGGCCACATTTTTCTGTGTCCTCCTCTGGCTACTTTCACTTGCCCACCATCCTCGTGTGTGTGTGTGTGTGGGGGGGGACGTCTGCTGCCTCTGCTCACAGAAATGACTGTAGTGGTCCACACTCACAGGTCTGTCCTCCCTGCTTCCTGCTTGGCCCTTAGGCTGTCACCACCTCAGCCAGACCCCAGGCTGTGCGGTGCTCAGCTGGTTGCCCATGACAACCCTCCCAGTGGGCCTACCCAGGATTACATTGAGGGGAATGAGATTGTAGGATCCCCAAGTCCTTCCCATTTGATGATGTGAGGGGTGGGGGAGTTTTCTCCTCCTGGAGATGGGGCTCTGCTAGGCTGTAAGAACATGAGCCACTTACATTACATGGTTTTCTGTGCAGCTGGCTGGGCCATCATGTGGTCCCTGAACAGGTAAGGCAGGAGAGAGCCACTGCTATGATTAGCAGAACCAAACCCTGAGTAAGGTGCCACATGTGTTTCCCACCAGTTGGAACCTCCTTGGTCCTGGTGGTTTCCAATCCCTGCTGAGTAGAATACTGTTCTGGTATGTGAGCCAACATTGCTGTCTTGACCCTAATGACCTTGACTCATTATCCCTCTTGTCCTCGTGTAGGAGAAGAAGCAAAGGCAAGTGGAAGAGTGTGTCTTCCTCAGGCCACAAAGCAGGTACTCTGCATCGTGAGGCAGGAGGGCACTCAGCCCCCTTCGTGCCTTTACAGGGGCCTCAGTTCTCCCTAGGGATGCCACCCATGCAGATCAGATCTCCTTGTGATTTTGTGGCTTTGATGAGAAAAGGGCCCAAAACTCCATGGCGGAAATGAGGCATAAACCCCAGTAGAACAAATACAAATGGCCAGGCCACAGGGGGAACTTTCAGCCTCTGCCATAAATAATAAAAACCCAGTGAATAGAGAGACCCTTTGTCACCTGTCAAGTGTGCAAAGGTTAAGCACATAGATGATGCTCACAGCCGACAAGCATATGAGGAAATGGTACCCTGGCCTGTGTTGGCAAGGCATACAAGGTGAACTTCTGTGGAACGCCGTTTATTGGTGTGAGTGAGCATCTCAGATGTGCGTGCATGTGACCCAGGCCTCCTGCTATAGTCAATGAGTGTTTGTGGTAGTGTCCCTTATAGTAGCAGAAAATGCAAAGCAGTCTGTGACTCTTCATGAGCAGGGGAAAATCAGTCAATCTTGGGGTAGCCCACAATGCAATATGCAGGCAGAAAAATATAGGCTAGGAGACAATGTAGACATGAAAGAATGTATTTGATGGGCTGTGGATGTTGAAACCATTCTCTACCCTGTGGAGATGTGCGGGAAAGAGCTATGCCTCTGTGGTCGTTTGCCAGGGTGGTCACATGAAAGCACCACAGCTCTAGTGGCTTAAACAACAGACATGTACCAGTATTGTCTCACTGTTGCAGAGGCTGGAGGTCAGTGATGGAAATGTGGGCCCAGTTTGCCTATACTGAGGTCTGAGAGAGAACATGTCCATCCCTGTTCCCCAGCTTCTGGTGGTTTTCAGGCAAGCTTTGGCATCCCTTGGCTTGTAGGTCTCAGCCTTCATCTTTAGAAGGTGTTCTCATGCGTGCATGTCTGTCTATAAATTCCCACTTTAGGTGAGGATATGGGTCATTGGAGGAGGTCTCATTTTAACTTGATTACCTCTGTAAAGTCCTTTTCTTTATGGATAAGGTCCTGGGGTGAGCAAGAGGTGGGGTCCAGAGACCAGGGATAGGAGACCCAGCTAGAGAGAAAGGGAGTGAATGCAGGGGAGCTGGGCACAGGGACTAGCAGGACACTGAGTTGGGAAGAGAGTGAACAGGTGGCAGCTTTTGTCCTCGGAGCCTTGTCTTTGAGAGTGGGTGTGTTTCATAAACACGAGGACATAGTAGCTGATGTCAGGTTTATGTCCTTTAAGACAGGAGGGGAGAGACAAGCAGAGTGGGGGTGCTCATGTGGAGTGTGGTACTGAGGCTCAGGTTCTATGATGATGTGTAGCCACCAGTTCTGACTGTCCTGTTAGGGGCCAGGTACTAGGACTTGGATGAGACTTCGGCCCAGGTTTCTGCTCCTGCCAATGCACGGCTCTGCCCTCCAACAAGGAGGAAGGACCCCCTTCCTCAGGTACAAGAAAAAGAGGCAAGAACAGGGGGTGAGGCAATCAGGACCCCAAGATCATGGGCCATCTCTTCATCCCTAGGTGTCACCTTCTCAACTGTAGAATGGGGTGACAATGTCACTGTCCCACCCAGTTATTTGAGGATTGAATTCTAGGATCCCTGGATCATGCCCATCCCAGGGCCTGATATGGGCATGGTATGTGGGTACTGGTACCAATTGTTCCTATTACTGTTATTCCTTTCTCTAGGCTGCAGTGGGGGCCAGGAGTGCCTGCTGATGGCAGATAGCAGTGGTGCAGCCAGGGGATGGAGGAGGGTGGCTACCAAAGGGGCCCGAGGGAGACACCTGGCAGGATGATCTGAGCTCACACGGTGGTGTCCCAGCTCCCATCTGAGGTTGCATCCCAGGGATGTGCAGCCCTGGAAGAGGGACCGGGGTGCTTGGAGGCCTGCAGTGGCTTGGGGTGAAAAGAGGAGGGAGCTGACAGTGTTGGGGTGGGTGGGGGTGAGGAGAAGCAGCAAAGCCCAGGAGGGTCTGTGCTGGGAGAGGACTAGAACCCACTCACCCAGTGTGAAGCCTACATGCCCCTTTCTCCCTCCTCTGTGCTCCCCTGGCCTCAGTGACCTCCTTTGTGGAACTGACCACATCCTGTGCTGAGTGCCTCTCCTTAGCTGTCTCCACCTTCTTCCTTGAGCTCCCCAAAGACTCCATCTGATGGACGAGGCATCTGCATCGCCAGCCCTTTCCATAGGGCCTGGCCGCTGACTGCTTGGGGATAGGAAGAAGGAGCCAACACTCTCTGCTCTCCCACCATCCCTGTCAGTGGGGTTCCAGGGCCCCAGGGGACATTGGGGAGAGGTCAGCCCACAGACCATGAACACGGAGGGCTGATGCATGATGCTTATTGACATTCACACTTGTGGGTTTCCCCAGGCCATGTGAGGCCCACGGATCTCTGGGGAGATGGAGTTCTCCTGCCTCTCCTTCCATCAGCCTTATGCAGGCTTTGTCTTAAATGCTGTCAAGACACTGGAGACTTGTTGGCAACCCTTGTGAGCAGCCAGGGGAACTGGCTCTTCACCAGGTGAAAGGAGCTGGTGTGGGACCTCAACCACTGAAGGGGTGAACGAATGGGCCCAGGATGCCATGGGTAGTGGGAGTGGGGCAGGTGTGTGAAGTGAAACCCCAGGCAGATTCAGGCCCTGCTCCTGAAAGATAGAAGTATAAATGAGGAATGATCACTGGCAAGGTGTGACACCCTGAGTGCAGCTCACACCCCTCCAAGAGTACCCCCAGGACCTTGCTCAGGAGTTTGGGGCTTGTTTTCTTTTAAACCTGTGGTGGTGGGGCTGTGGTTTCTGTAAGCATCACACCTTCAAAGGGGCTCAAGCTGGGGTTCCGTGGGCCAAGTTCCTACGACCTGGGGGAACCCTTCTGTCCACACTGGGTCTCAGTTCCCATTGGTGACCTGAGAGGCAGGGACAGGTCCAAATCTGCATGTGGTGTTGCCTGTGTGCACGCATGTGTGTTTATATGTGAGCATGCATGTGTGTGTGCGTGACAGACCAGGGGAGGCTGCACAGCACACATAGAGGGTCGGGTGGCCTCCAGACTCAGGCTGTCTGCCTGACTTCACACACCTGCCCCACCCCCACTGCCCATGGCTTCCGGGGCCCGTTTGCTCACCCCTCAGTAGTTGAGGTCCCACACCAGCTCCTTTCTCCTGGTGAAGAGCTTGGGACCTGATTGCCTGTGGGTTCCCCTGTGCGAGCTGCCCACAGCAGTCAGGCTGGGACCTGCCCGTTATTGGACCAGGCTCTGTCCTCTTCTTTTCCTTTTCTCCCCTGGCCTCACCCAGAATTCCCTGAACAGAGTTTGTCACATTGGAAGTGCTCAGTCAGAGGGACCCAGCTCACTCCGTATCCCTTTGGTGAAATCAGCTTAGCCTCTCGTGGGCGTAACTTTGAAGAACTGTTTCCTCTCACAGGAAGCTTTTGGTTTATGGAAGGAAAAACATCTCAGTGCTTCTCTCATGGTGCACGGGGCTCCTTGACATTGGGGAAACTTCGCATTGCCCAGAAAACGTGGCTCCTGAGGAGGTTGCGGAACTGAAAAAGCAGGCTGTACTGACCAACCTGAAGCAGACGTACCTGACTGCACTTTCAAACCCCAGGTGGTTACTGGAGCACATACCCAGGAAAGGCCAGTTTTCAACAAGAAAACATTCAGACCATTTCACCCCTTCCACAACCTCAGCTCCTCTTTTCATGAACTGAAGCCATCCCCTCTGACCAAGGCCCTGTCCTTCCTGAGTGCCCTGAGACAAATATGAGGAGGAACCACCACTGCAGACCCATGCCAGGCCTTTTCCCAGGGCTGACAGCAGCACAGATTGTGTTCAGGGCACCCATTGTCTGGAGTGTGGTATCCTCCTTCCTGCCCAAGCTACTCATGTTCACTCGTGGAGTGCCTGGGACCTTTCCCTTCTGCTGAACGGAGAATGAATACTGCAGGCCATGTCCACCATCTCTCTGAGACCTCCAAGGTGGACTTGAGGACATACCACATTGACTATCATGCCCGAGTGACCCAGTTGTGCCAGCAGAGGCTATGCCAGCTGGTCCTTGTTTTTACTGGTTTGGGAGGTACTATCATCCTGCCTCAAGTCCCACACTTTGAATACCACCATTGCCTGGGACACCTCCCATTGTTGCTCTGAATCCAGCACCTTCAGGACAATGTCCTCACCTCCCTTCGCCACTCCTCAGGAAGAAGTCTAGAAACAACCCAAATCCACAGGCCCAGCATGAGGCTTCCAGGTGCTGCTGGCAGGAACAGGCACACTGGGGACACTTATGGAACTGGCCAAACCTCAAGCATACTTCAAGGTGTGCTAGGGGGCTTCCTGAGCCCTAACTCGGGTCCTTACCTCATATCCTGGGAGAGTCCTGAAGCCCTTCTTTTCGCTCCTGGAGCCTGACCCCTCAGCCCTCAGGGGGTGGAGTCCCCTCTTCTCCCCGCAGGATCCTCACCGTTACCCTTGGCTGGAGCTGGAACCTCCTCTCTGTCAACCTGAGATGCCCGAGTCAGGAAGAAAGCATGTGGTCATCGACCGGCTGCCTCCCAGGGTTCACAGTAGGGGTAACATGGGGCATCTCTGTTGTGGGGTCCCGGGTCCCTCAGTCTTCCTTTGCATGTTCACCTTGACTCTGGGCAAGACCCGGGTCCTCCCCTCTGCTGCATATATTGTTCCCCCTGAATTCCCAGGGCGGACATCAGGTCTGGGCTTCTGTGGTTCCACTCTGCACGGTCATCCACCACAGTGCCTCCCAAGAGTTTCAGCAGGGCAGACTTCTGTGGACTCCCCTCTGCTTACGGTTCCTGGATTCGTCAGTCCTCCTTTGGGGTACTCCTTGACCCTTCCCTCTGCCCATCTGAGACCCTGCTCCTTACACCAAACCCCAGAGCCTGTCAGACCTGGATGCAGAAGCCAGGAAAAGCACCTTGACTCTGGGCACTGCCTCTGCATCCCATCTGTGGACCTGAGGCCCTACACTTTTTATCAAGTTTCCACTCTCACTCAGACCTGAATGCTGAAGTCAGGAGACACCACATGCGGTCACCCTCCCTGGGGCCTTCCAAGCCTGAGAGCAAGGTGGGGTTCTGTGTGGCCTCTACATTGGGAGTCTGGGTCCCCGCAGTCCTGACACAGGGTCCTCACCTTGACGCTGGTAGGCCCTGGGTCCTTCCTCTGCCGACCTGGGGCTTGTTTGTTATACGAAATCCCACAGGCTCCTAGACCCTGATTTGAAGGCATCTAATGCCACTTGAGTCTGGGCAGTACCTCTGCCCTCCCCTCTGTGGACCTGAGTTTCTACACCTTATACCAAGTCCTGAGTCTCACTCAGTCCTGGATACAGAAGTCAGGAAAGTCTGCACTTGGTCTTTTACCAGGGAACATCCCAAGGCTGATAGCAGGGTAGGTTTTTATGGGGTCCCCTAAAAAACCTGGGGTCCAGGGTGCCCTCGGTGGTCCTGTGGCTGTGCTCCTTACAGTGAACCCCAGCGTATCTCAAACCTGCATGAAGAAGACAGGAGACACCTCAAGGGGTCATCTGACATGGGGTCTCCCATGTCTTGTAGCAGGGGGAGGGTTTTTATGGGGTCCCCTACATTGTGGGGTCCAGGGTCCCGTCTGTTCTCCTTCAGCGGACCTGTGGCTCTGCTCTTTACACCGAACCCCATAGTGTCACAGACCTGATGCAGAAGTCACCCCACCCTGTAGTCACCCCGCCCACTGGTCCTCCCTGGATTGATGATTCTGGTGTCCAAGGTCCCCCAATCTTCTTCAGGGTTCTCAACTTAACAGCAGCAGGATCTGGGTCCCCCCTCTGCTGCCTGAAGTCATGCTCCTATGAAACCCACAGTGTATCTCAGACAGAATGCAGAACTCACAAAGCACAATGTGTGAGATCACCCCTCCCCCACCCCCAGGAGGCCTGCCGGATGGACACTGTTCTGGGGTCCAGGGCCCCCAATCTCCCTTAGGGTGCTCAACTTGACAGCAACAGGATTTGGGGTCCCCCCTCTGCTGCCTGTATCCCTGTTCCTCCTACCACACCCCCATTGTCTCTCAGACCGAATGCAGAACTCACAAAGCACAATGTGTGAGGTCACCCCTCCCCCACCCCCAGGAGGCCTGCCAGATGGACACTGTTCTGGGGTCCAGGGCCCCCAATCTCCCTCAGGGTCCCCACACTGACTCCGGCCACGTCCTGGACACCCTCTGTGGACCTGAGACTCGGCCATGACACGGAGCTCCCCCCAGTGTCTCAACCCGGAAGATGCGGAAGTCAGTCCTCGCCGCTGGTGGTCACCCCGCACCTTGGGGCTCCCAGGACTGACTGCTCTAGGGCCCAGAGTCACCTTGTCTTCCCCCACGGCCGTCACCATGAGGCCTGCAGGTCCTGGGACCCTCCCTCTGTGAACCGGGAGGAGGGACCCCTACATGGCGGCCCTCAACCCCGAGACCCCAGGGGAGGTCTGTGGGCCTCACTCCCCAGGGCTCCCGGCAGGGGCTGAACTAGATCCCAGGGGACCTCCGTCTGGTCCTCACCCTGATTCCAGGCAGAGTCTGGGCTCCGCCGACCTGAGATTGCCCCCCTCGGCGGTTGTCCCCTCTACCGGCCCGAAGCCGGCCTTCTAAAGATGGCGCTCAGCTCCCTCAGGCTTCTCAGGCGGAAGTCAATGACATCACTTCCGGAAAACAATTCTGGGGTAGTGGAGGACTTCTAACAGGGCCGGGGTTCCGCTCCCAGTGTGCCCAGCAGCACTGTCTGGTCCCCACCTGGGCTGGATGGCCTGGGACCCCACCCTGTGCTGACCTGGGTCTGTGCCCCTCAGGCCAAGTGTCGCCTCCCCCAGGTCCCTCTAGGAGGTGGGGCGGGAGTGCACAGCCTGACAACTCTGCCTGAGGTACCCCGATCTGACAGGAGCACCAGAGCTGGGTTCCGGGGTGGTCCCTCTGTTGTGGGGCGGGTAGAGCCCTCAGTGCTTACTTGGAGGGTCTTCACAACCCTGGCGTAGACCACTGTGGTCACATCGCAGTTCCTAGAGGGGGCGCTGCACAGCCAAGGTCCCTGGGGAGCATCAGAGGAGAAGCCCCCTTTCTCACAGTGTCTCTCTACTAGGCAACCAGACTTTTGAAACATTTTGTTCTAAAAGAATTGTTTTCTACATGGAAAACGATGAGCAGCAGGAAATGAAGGTGGAAGGGGGTTCTGCTCTTTTGAAGTTCTCTAATTTTTTATAGTCCAGATGACTGATTTTTGTTTTTTCAAACCCTCAATCGGAGCCAGGAATAAATTTTACATCTTGCCAAGTTTCAGGATTACATTCATACCCACCCTTATTCTGCCTGATTTACTCTGATCTTGACACTCTATTTCTAGTCCTGTCTGCATCTTTTATTAAAATGACTAGAGGCCCAATGCATGAAATTCGTGCAAGGGGCTCGGCCCTCACAGCCCCAGCTATCTTGGTTGGCCCTCGCAGCCCCTCGCAGGCTCTGCCAGCTCTTGCAGCCCGGCTTTGTCCAGAAGGTCATCTGGGCGGTCATTCTGCTGTTAGGTCTAATTAGCATATTAGCTCTTTATTATATAGCATTAGTTTGAAAAGTTCTGCCTCACCCACTAAGGTGATTTCAGGTGGTTATTAATACAGACTCTGAAGCCCTATTGGCTTTTTCCTCCCTTTTACTCATACTGTGCTGGTATTACCCGAGAGTTAGTAGTATCTGTGGCCTGATATGTTGCCTCTGATTTCCACGATGCAGTAGAGGTAGAAGTTTACACTTTTCCTACTTCCCATCCAGTCATCTGCATCTATGCGGGCTATGGATCCTCCCAACTTCCCACTACCTCCACCCCAAACACAAGTAACAGCTCACCACATTCTTCAGTCTTCCCCAGGAGTTTCTTCTGTTTTATTGTTTAGATTACATCTTTAATATGTATATTTTATTTTTTTCTCCTCTTCTTTTGTCTCTTTGGTTCTTTTTCGTGTTTTTTTTTTCTGATATGTATATTTTACAATTTCATTCTCCCTCTATAGTTTGCCAGTGTTGATTTTGGGGACAGAATGCAGAAGCCCAAGATGGTCAGTCATTTTGGCCCTAAACTTAAGGCAATAGATCTATAAATCTGTAAAACCATTTAAAAAGAAAGGATGATTGCTATCTTTACAATATTCTGTTCTTCAATGTATATGGTATACTGCTCTATTTATTTGGGAACTCGTTAACTTGAATCTATCAGTATACTTGTATAATTGCCCCCCTTCTCATGGGGTTTCTTTATCAGCTCAGCTATCACTGTGGGTTCTAAAAGTTAGCTACTACTGAAGAAGCTGAGCAGAACAGGGATTTGGGGAGGTGTTGTGGGATTGTGGTTGTCTGTCTACATTTCCCTTGTCCAATGCACTTTTTTTTCTAAATATATTTTTATTGATTTCAGAGAGAAAGGGAGAGGGAGAGAGATAGAAACATCAATGATGAGAGAGAATCATTGATTGGCTGCCTCCCGCACATCCCCCCCCCCCCCCCCACATTGGGGATCGAGCCCACAACCTGGGCATGTGCCCTTTACCAAAATTGAACCTGGGACCCTTCAGTCTGCAGGCTGACACTCTACCTACTGAGCCAAACCAGCTAGGGCTGATTTCACTGTTTAATCCTTACTCATAGTAATCTTTCTCTGCCCCTGACACATCCTGGGCCCAGCAGCGCCCCCTCCAGCATCTGTCCTGGTACTGCAGTGATCTCTGCAAGAGTTGTGAGGCCCTCCTGAGTGAGGACTTTGGGGTCCACTGGTCTCAGAACAGAGGGTACTATAGAATCCAACTCCTAGTGTTCCTGTCAGCTCTACAGGACCCTGGGTTGGACTCCCAGGATGAGCAATGCCCCCTGCCTCCACATGCCTGGGAAAATCTGTGGGAGTCAAAGCCTTGGTCTGAAGGACACAGACTCAGATAGCAGAGGGCAAAGGCCTAGGTCTTGCTGAGTCCAGGTGGGAATCATGAGGACTTCACCCCTGCCCCAACCAAGCTCTGTTCAGATTATGCTAAGGACTTAGGTGGTCAAGGCATGCAGGGGAGAGTCACCATGCCTAATGAGTCTTTGGGTATAGTCTGAACATGCAGTATGCAGAGCGAAAGAGGGGTGTCATGGAGATACTACTGTTGGCTGGGGAACACTGGCATCTGGACCTAACATTTCCTAGTTGCAGACTCTGGGCCTGTTACTTGACCTCTCTGAGGTTCTATTTACTCATGGGGATAATAGTAGTTGCACCTGCTTCATGGGGTCCTGAGGATTCAATGGATGTACATTAGGTAGCAAAGTACCTGATACTTAAATCATAGCTACTGTGTTTTGTCTAACAACTAATCTGAAATCTACTGAGCTTTCAAAATGATAAATCCGTGGCCTTTGGCTCCCACAGAAAATAATCTGTCACCAGCAAATGGTGTACTTCCTTGATGGTTGATGTGAAGCATGGGCTGAAAAGCCACACAATTTAAATGCTCATTAAACTGCACAGGCAGCTAGAGTGAGCTAGACAGAAATCACAGACTATTTTATTTCATAAGCAATACCCAGCCACTGACGTGACCAGGCAATGCCTTGGAACCACCAAATAGCCAATTTCAGCTTTAAGATTGTCTTAGAACCACAGAACACTTTTGTAAGGCTCTTGAGCTGTAACAATGGCAGAACTGCATTCACACTGTACCAGAAGACTCATTAGGGATGTTCACCCACTACCACATTTCTCAGCCACTTGTGGTAGCTAGCAGTTTCCTTCCCTCTGGATCAGAACAATTTCAGTGTCCTGGACCATATCTAAAGCAAAAGCCATACAGAGTGCATAGAAAATGAGGAACCAGTTTATTGAACAGCTAAAGGGAGCAAAAATAGTGGGCTGATCTACACTTGTTACACACCAAGCAGGAAAGTCTACACAATTCCAAATGTCTCCCTTCCCCCAAGACAGAACAGTCTGGCTGGAGGCCAGGGCGCAACTGGAGTCACATATGTGGTAGACATCAGTAGAGCTCAGTTTAGACAAGTTAGCAGATGCCCACCTTAAACCGTCCACTCTTCTCCTGGGTGAGAATGCCAGTGTCCCTTTACCCTCCTTTTAAAAAATTCCCCACTTGTTACCCGGCAGAAGGCTGTTACCTATAGGATCTGCTTTGACTCATGGTTTTACCATCAGCTCTTGGAGCAACTGCTTTCTTAGTTAAAAGCACAAGCCCAGCCAGAAGCGTTCTTGTTGAAGGCAGACAGAAAGCCTCAGATCTTCTCATATACACAATTCTACTGGTTGTTCCTAGTCTCAGCAACTTTGTCCAGTGTTCTAGTTTTAAGTCATGCTTGATAGTTTTCTGGCAAGCCAATATTCCCAGACTGTTAGAAAAGCACAGATCATTTCTTGTTTTATTTTGGCTGTTCTGGCAGTAGCAGCTACTATGTATGTGCAGAAATTCAAGGGGAAATGGTGATGTCCTGTTAAGGGGTGACACCACAGTGGGTGGGACAGGTGCACCACCGACTTCTACTTCTGCAACAGAAGATGTATGTCTCCAGTACAAGCTTGTAAAAAAATACTTTAACAGAATATACTGTACAGAACTAGGATTTAACACGGTATATTACAATGCTAAAATATTTGTATAAATACTATACAAGCACGGAGTCACTCCATTAGAAAGGGCTCACTGATAGGGCCATTAAAAATTGCTGTCAGCATGCCCAAAGAGAAACTACTTCCACAGCAGGAACACAAACAGTAATGATTGTGTGGATACACACATGGTGCCAGAGAGGATTATTTACAGTTTCCTACTGACTACACCACAACAGAAGAATCTGAGCTAAGCAGCAAGGCTGGCTGGGCTTAAAAATACATTTTCAAATAACACTTTTGATAGGCATTTTAGCACTTTGAAAACCAGCTCTGTAGATGTTACTTCTCTGGCCTAATCAGCCATCGTCAATTGGTCAGAATCAGCTTCATCTCTCCCTCTCACACATGCTCCCTCCATTGCATCCACATCCATTGACACATCCCAAACCACACATGTTCCAGTCACCTGCCCCCTGTGTGTCCCATTGTGATGAGTCACTGGCAGGCATTGAGTGCAAACAAGGCATGAGATGGAAGTACCTGGAGCCTCAGCTCCAGTACCAGTTCTGGGGGATGAACAAAGAGGCAGAGGAAGGTAGAGGAGCGCATGCATCCCAGTGCGCTTATGTTCTGCCCTAGGAAGTGGTGTCTAATCTGGCATTTCAATGTTTAATTTGGGAGGTGGGAGGATGTATTTCCCAGGGCTTTGGGTGATAACTACCCTGGTCTTCTTTCGAAACAGAGGAGCAATTTTAGGAGGTTCAGGAACTGGGGTTTCCTCGGTTTCCTCATTATCTTCATGATGAAGATCATAGGAAATGTTTCCATATTCTCTCAAAAATGGGAAGATTTCAAGGAGAAACTGACAGAAATCTTTGCGAATACCAAACCACCCTGAAAAAGAAGAACGCAATCTTTCAAATACTAGCCTGAACTGAATTTCAAATTATTTTTCCATCCTGAATGAGTTCATCCTGATGTCTTAGAAATGAAGATTGAGCAAGGCCTAAATATCCACTAAGGACAAGAAGTCAGATCTGAGCGTCATGGTTTTCCAAGTGGGGCTCCCACACCAGCTGTGATAGTGTCCCTGGGGTCTTGGTAGGGATACAATTTTGGCCCAACCCAGACTGAGTCAGAATCATAAGTTGGGACAGTCTGCTTGCACAGGCCCTCTCAATGATTCTGAGGGGTGCTCCAGTTTGAGTGCTTGCTCTAGTAAGTCTCAAATACCTGTGGAGTCTAGACTCTGTAGACATCCTCTAATCTTCCCTACCCAGGTTAAACTAATATATGACAAAGAGTGACATCCAAGGAAAGCATTTCTGTCATCCTCCAGAATCCAGGAGAAGAGCAGGCCTGGAAACATCCTGAGCTCATGGGGCCACCTCAAAACTGCTTCTCTGAGGTTCACTCTTCCTGTCTGTTTACCACAGGACCATCAGAGTAGGGCTGGCTCTCCTGGGGCACAACACCCTCCCTCATTGGCTTCCAGAAGGGCATGTTCAGGGACTACATGCAAAGGAGCTTTCAGTCTAGTGAGGAAGGGACCCTTTCCATAGATCACAGCACACAGCGAAGAGGAAAGAGAGCTAGCAGGGTACCACTGACAAGACCTGGTAATGTCAGGAATGACACTGGGGAAAACTAGGAGGAAATAGAACCTATAAGGACTCCTAGGAGTCAATGGGCAATGTGGATTTTTCTCTAATCCTAGGATCCCCTGAAAAGGAGGTACCTTGATTCTAATGTTGCAGTGGATGGGATGGGATCTGACAGGCCACCTGCCAGAGTCAGTCCTACTTCAAACTGGAGTGTACTGCTATGGAGGCTGTAGTACAGGGCAAGGAAAGCAAGGTTGACAGCATGCCCTTCCCTTGGAAGATTCCAGATTTTCCTCAGTGCTAGCTTTCCCATGCAAGCTCCTTAATTGGTGCACACACACACGTTAAGGATTTCTGAAATACTGAGTACATACAGTGGTTTCCTCCTTTCTGTCCAAATGTGGTTGCCATCAGAGTGATCAAGGAAAGCCAAAGGGGGACAAATATTGGGATACAGGAGAATGCATTGTGGCCGTCCAGTTTGTGAACCAGCAGGATCTAAAGAAAGAGAAAGAGCTGAGTTTCTTGGATACAGCATCTGAAAATGGACAATGTCTGAAGCCATAATGCTCCTCCCTCACCAGGTCTCATAAGGGGAAAGTTATCTCCACGAGAAACCATAGAAGCTCTCTACTTTGGGGAAAATAAAATCCATCCACCTGCAAAGTATCCAACAACAGCATTGTTAAGAGGACTTCCTCCTGGTGCTGGTTTTGAGGAGTCAACAGTGCCCATCCTATAACTCTCTACAGAATCATACATGAAATACAATATCCAACTTTCTTCCTAGAAGTAGACAAATTGATGCATACAGATGCATCATACCTAGAAAGATACATTTCTTATTGTCAGTACCTAGCCCTTCCCAAAGAAACAACATTCTGATTTTACTGTCATTCTCTCTTGGTGTACTCTCTAAGAGTTAGCTCATGGTGATATTTAGAAAGAGTGGATTGCTCTTATAGGTATGCAGGATGCTGTCATAGGAAAGGGTGGTTTTCAGGACCTCAGAAATTCTGCTGTCAAAAGCTTACCTCAAATGTAAGGAGAGGCACAACAATGGTCATCCAGCTCAGTGCCATTGTTATGTGTGTCCTGCGCTGTTCTGCAATCACATCCATGGATCGCAGGAACAGGACAGACCACACAATATAATAGAGAACCACCAGGCACAGAAAGGACATGAGAATCCACAGGGGGACACACACAACCTGAGGGAAGGAGAGAAAAAATGTCTTTATAGTATTCTAGTTTCTGCCCTAGAATCTGAGGGAAGGCATAGTCAACCCCTTGCTGGATCACTGTGGTGAAGACAGTACAAGCATGAACAAGGACAGCCTTACATGCTTGGAATGCTGTGAGGACACACAGAGTGCTCACTGTGGGACCTGCTACCTGCCCTGAAGTGCTCCACCGTGGATTACTCTTGGAGTGAACATCTTTGCAGCTGCTTTTCCTAAGGTATGATCTAACTCAGTCTGCACCTGCTCTGCCAACATCATCCTCATGCACACTCACCGCATCTCACCCTAATGTGCCCTTTTCACAGGCCATTTCTCCATCCTGCCAGAGGTACTTTAGCCAAAGACTGGGGAATGTGTGCCCTAGAAGCTTCAGCTGCCCAGGGTGCACAGGTCCTCTGCCAACTTACACACTGATGCTGGGAGGACTCTGCTACCTGGTCCCTGCCTCCTCTCCCATGTGGGTTCTGTGTCTGTTGCTGTCATACCACAAAGGCCCTGTTTCATGTCCATACAAGCCCACAGGCTAAGTTCTAGGGGGGGGGGGCTCATGATCTCTCCTCTGCCTGTACTGCCCCCTTGGACATGTCCGTTAGCCCTCTATCTTGTGTTATCAAACAGTAAACTTGTTTTCTTTGGTGTGCATTCTATGACTTTTCATGCATGCACATGTAGAATACAGGATAGCTCCTTGACCCCACAAAACTCCCTCATGCTGTCCCTTCACAGTGTCGCCTCCTTACTCTACCCATAAACCCTGGCAAACACTGATCTGTTCTCTATCACTATACTTTTGTCTTTTCAAAAACATGCTACAGATTAGCACATAGCATGTCACACTGTTGAGACTCCCTTCTTTAAATCAGTGGAATGTGTTTGAAATTCATCCAAGTTGTTGAGTGTATGAACAGGTTGTTCCTTTTCATTGCTGAGTTGTGTTCCACTGGATGGATATACCACAGTCTGTTCATCCAGTCACTCATGGAAAATTTGGGTATTTTCCTATTTTTGACTATCCCAAATATAGCTGCTATAAACATTTGTGCATGGGTTTCTGTGTGGCTGTACATTTTCACTTCTCTATGGAAAATACCCAGGGTTGGCACTGCTGAGTCACATGGTAACTCCATGTTTAACTTTATAAGAAATTGTCAAACTGTTTTTCCAGAGTGCCTATACAATTAGGCATTCCCCCCAGTAATGTGTGAGTGTCCATGTCCCTCTGCACTTGATAATTGTGTTAGCTTTGCCATTCTGATGTGTGTGTGTGTGTGTGTTGTGGTACCTCATCCTGGTTTTTATTACCTTTCCCTAATGGGTAACAGTGTCCTTTCCATGTGCTCATTCAGTATATGTATATCTTTTTTTGTGAATATTTTGTTCAAGTATTTTGTCAATTTTTAAATTAGGTTGTTTGGTTTTTATTTTTTAAGTTTTAAGAGTTCTTTAGAAGTTTTAGATACAAATTCCTGGTCAGACCTGTGCTTTGCAAATATTTTCTTTTAGCCTGTGGCCTGTCTTTTCATTAATTTCATTTTGCTTTCAAGCTTCTTTTATGGGCCATGTTATTGATGTTATTTCCAGAAACTCTTCACCTAATTCCAAGTCCCAAAGATTTTTTCCTATGTTTTCTTCTAACAGTTCTTTGGGTTTACTTTTATTTTTTTAGACCAATGACCTGAGTTGTATGATTTTTTAGTCCTCCTGAGTGGAGTTCCTCATCATAGGTTTTACTATAGAGTCTATGCACAGTCTCTTCCCTGTGATCAGACTCTCACTTAGTGGCATGTTCCCTGTGGGTGAAATATTAGTGGTCCTAACAGCCTCATTTTGTCTCCCTTGATCACTGTGGTAAATGTGCAAGCATACTACTTCATCTGCTGGGACCTGCACAGGATCAGGCCTAGAAAAATTCTTCTGTTCACCTACAGAAAACATTCACAACTCCAATTCTTGTTTTCCTTCTGATTTACCTAACACTTAGATTTTGGTCTTACCAAAATTTGTTTCCTCCATATCACAACAGAAACTCTGAAACCCAATTATTGTTGTCTAGATACAGTACCCTGAAGATGTAGGATGGGTGACTGGACAATATTTTCTATTATGAATATTTTATCAAAGACTTTGGGCAGAAGTGATGAGCCTTGTCTTTAGCCATTGTGAAGGCAACATATGTACCCTTATTTTCTTCACTGTTGCCAAATTAATAGTTTCTCTTTTTTTTCTCTATTTTTTTCTTTTGGTTTTTCTTTTAAAGGTAAACCATGTGAATTAAGAAAATGTCTTGTATGAAAAAATACACAAGCTCTAGATGGTTTGGCTCAGTGAATAGAGCACCAGCCTGTGAACTGAAGGGTCCCAGGTTCGATTCTGGTCAAGGGCACATGCCTGGGTTGTGGGCTTGATCCCCAGTAGGGGGTGTGCATCTCTCATCATTGATGTTTCTATCTCTCTCTCCCTCTCCTTTCCTCTCTGAAATCAATAAAAATATATTTTTAAAAAATGCACAACAAGCATGGGGGCGGGGGGGTGGGGGGGACTGGCATGACCATTTCCCAGAGGCAATGGAGCTCCTCTACCTTTATTCTCATTTTCTTTCTATGCATTAATAATAGAAACCATATTGTATTCTCTAATTTATAGCTTGCCATACACACACACACACACACATACACACACACACTAGAGGCCCGGTGCATGAAAATTCATACACTGAAGCGGGGGGGTCCCTCAGCCCGGCCTGCCCCCTCTCACAGTCTGGGAACCCTCAGTGGTGGGAGGCAACCCAGCAATCAGGGGAAGGTGACGCCCCATCACACCTCTGCTGCTGCCACTGCCAGCAGTGCAAGCATTGGGCGGCCCTGGTTACCTGTGCCTCGGGCTGGCCCTGGGCAGCTGGGCAGCCACCATCCGAGGCTTGCCTGTTCCTCTGGCTGGCCCTGGGCGGCTGGGTAGCCGCCATCTGAGGCTTGCCTGCACCTTGGGCCGGCCCTGGTGGCTGGGCAGCTGACACCTGAAGGCGTGGCAGTCAATTAGCATATTCCCTCCTTATTGGCTGTGGGCACTGGCATCTCTGAGGGCGGGGCAGTCAATTAGCATATTCCCTCCTTCTTGGCTGTGGGCACTGGCATCTCTGAGGGCGGGGCAGTCAATTAGCATATTCCCTCCTTCTTGGCTGTGGGCACCACCATCTTGTGATGGTGTGAGGGTCAATTAGCATATTCCCTCTTTATTAGATAGGAGATATATGTGTGTGTGTGTGTGTGTGTGTGTGTGTGTGTGTGTGAATGTATCCATCCATCAGTCCTTCTATCTATGCACAGTTAATATTAACCAAATATACATTAGTTGAAGCCACAGGTTACAAGCATGACTTAGACCTCACCCTTGGCAGGAGTATAAATTGGCACCACTTTTTTGAAAAGCAAATTGGCAGTTCAGTTTTTATTTCAAAATCTCAAAGAGTTCCCACCCTCTGGTCTACTAATACTGTTTCTGGAGTTTTTCCTACAAAAACAATGAAAAAATTAGGCAAAAATTTTATGCACAAAAATATATGCTGCAGCATGATTTATAATGCTGAAACACTGGTAACAACCTCAATAGTTAGAAATAAGAGGATTGTTTGATAAATGCATTTGAAGAATATTTTCCATCAATTAAACTTTAACAGTTATGTTTTTAAAGACCTTTTATTGACATGGGAAAATGTTTATGATACATTAGGACAAAAAAGTCAGATATAAAATTATACATGTGGTATGCTCTCAACTATCATTATGAAACAATAAACCACAAAACAAGAAAAAAATATTCTAAACATCTTATCTCCCAGTAGATTATGAGTTGTTATTATTCTATTACTTATGCTTATCTGTCCTTTCTAAGTTTTCTACAATGAAGACAAATTATTTTCATAATAAAAAAGTTTATTTAAAGATTTAAAATGTTACATACAAGCCAGGGCCAGTGGATGATCTTGTCCAGTCTTAAGGCAATGAATATAAACTGGAGAATGTTGACAGAACACAGGATTTCTAACTAAAAGTCAAGAGAAGATCAGTTAAACAAAGTAAAAGTAAATACTGCAATTATTTGGCTAACATACTAAAAGGCAATGCAAATTACGATATAGTAAAAGTTTTAAGTTGCACGGGGACTGCCAGATTTTCAGCACATAAGAGCACAGCAGTTCTATGACTAGGAAAAACCTGTCCCTGGCTTCCTGCCTTGACCCCTCTGCTCAGTGGCCACCTTGCCCTTTATGCTCCCCCCAGGCAATGACCTTGTTTCCAGGATCGCTGAGTATAAAGGCAATCTATGGGACTCCCTAAGCTTCCTCCCTGCCCCTATCCACAAACACCTCTATTCCTAACCACACCTGTATTTCCTTCTTGTACCCAGGACTCAGCTCTGCATCCACCCCTTTCTTTCTGGCTCCTTGAGCACCTGTCACATCAAGGTATCAATTATAAATACTTTATTGCATCTTTAACTCTGCCCATTCCACTGATCTTTCCCAGAAACACACAAACAAGTTCATCTCCTTTCCATTACACACAAAAGAACCCAAAGACCAAAGGAACTCATCCTTTCCTTTATCCAGTATGTCCCCCTAGTTCAGGGGTGGGCAAACTTTTTGACTCGAGGGCCACAATGGGTTCTTAAACTGGACCGGAGGGCCGGAACAAAAGCATGGATGGAGTGTTTGTGTGAACTAATATAAATTCAAAGTAAAGGAGCGGAGGGGAGAGCAAGAGAACCCTCCGCTCTTTCGGCTCCGCAGGCCGGATAGAACAGCCGAATGGGCCGGATCCGGCCCGCGGGCCGTAGTTTGCCCACGGCTGCCCTAATTCTAGCTTTCTCTTTCCATGACCATCAAATTTTATGAGACATCAGGGATACTTAAGCCCCATGGCCTCCCCTGCCATTCCAAGCTCTACACACTGTGATCCGGCCTCCACCCTGATGACCACCCAAAAACTGCTTTCATCAAGGTGGCCAATAACCTCTGCAGCATCAGACCACTTCAGTTCAAATCTTATTGGTCATCTCTGCAGCATCTGATGTTGCTGACCACCCCTTCCTCCTTCTAAGGTCTCAGTGCACAGTCTTGCCCACCTCTTGGTACTCTGACAGTTATTTTCAGTCCTTTTTCCTCTCCTTAAATGGTGATGCTTCCCAGAGCCTTAAACTTGGTCTTCTCTCTCCACTGGAGACATAGACACAAACACATGTTTTCACTCACTTGCTCTGCCCTAGTGGTTGGGGAGAAGAAATGTCATCCACACCCCTGGTTTGCATTACCTACAATTGGTTGGTCCTGTAATCTCTGTTTTCAATCTAGTCCTCATGCTGTGGCATGGATCCAGCTCTCCTTGAGGCACCTCAAATGAAGCCAGTCCCAAACTGAGTTCATTGTTCCCCATATCTTTACCCCTTTACCTTGTCCCACCCCTTTTGATAGCCTCCTATCTTGCTGTAAAGTACCACAGTGGCCTAATTATCCAAAGCATGATGCTATAAAGCACCCTATATTCCTTTTCCCAGATTCTTCTCTTCAGTCACCACATTCTATCTTCTCTACTATCCAGACTTTTCTTGAATCCCCTGCCTGCTCTCCATCCCAACTGCTATTGCCTAGTTAGTAAGGCCCTCCTCATCCCTAACCTTCCAAAGCACTCCAACAGCCCTCTAACAAGCTGCCCAGCATTTAGTCCTGAAGGCCCACTCGTCCCCATCCAGATTGTCTGCCTTCTGCCTGTAGTGCTCACTGCTCTTCAGTGACTCACCAGTGCCTACCAAAGTAAAATCATATAGGCAATTGGATTTGGGCCAGAGCTTCTCAAAAGTTCTCAGTTCATAGGACATTTAGTGACTCAGAAATTCTTTAATAGGCTTCTGGACCAAAAAAAAGTACCTAACAGTTCCATTTATTTAAGTAATTAGATCTAAAATTAGTATCTATATACTAAGTAGGCATTTAAAAAAAAATCTCACACAGCTTTTTAGGGGAAGACCTTTGCTTTGCGTATCTGGTTTTTGCCTTCAGTCAAGATTCCAAATAACTTGATTTGGGGAAAGAAGAGGAGCCGCCTCACCTTTTTGGCAGTTGATAATGCTTTTTGGGTCCTCTAAAGTGATAGCTACTTTTGGAAGATAAGTAACTGCCCTTTGGAATAAAAAATGAAACAGGACAGAGATGTAAATTCTCAGTCAATAGCCCCAGGTCTACATTAACTGGTAGACTAATAGAATGTTCCATTGGCCAGGTGGCCCATTGAAATTCATAAGTAATTACAGAAGGCACTGAGCATGGGCAGGTATATTAATATAGTATGGTCCCTGGACCTAGAAGGACCAGATAACTTTTCAGAATGTATAGGCAAAAAAATTGAGACGAAAATGGTACTTAGCCTTTTTCATCCTCAAAGTTGGTTTTCTAATTGCATAGCTTAATGAACGGAGAGCAGAAGCCCATGAGAACCTAGATGCCATTTTTAAGGTCCATTTCTAATATATTTATGAATTATAATAAAGGTTATTATATACTTTTAAAAAACCTCACATAAATCAAAATCATTCTTAAATAAGCACAACTAATTGCTAATGGGATAGGTGTGCCTGTTGGGTACTGAATGATTTCTCAACAATTTCCACCCTTGTTACCTTTTCCCCATACCAATTTTTGCACACTAATACCTTCTCATCACAGACACAGCCAACAACCCAGCTTCTTCTTTGATGTTATCAAAAGGAATGTAATGTGACTAAAACCGTAAACTATTTGGAGCTAGTAGTTCCTATGGTGTCCCCACAGATATCAGCTATCACTGGTTTTCCCTAAAAAATGACCACTACCTCATAGTGCCCTGTGAGTTCACTATGGAACCAGGGGTAGCTCAGCACATGCTTTGAGGACTGAAGATCTGGCCCCTACTCAGCCTAATCCCTCTATGAAGCCTCCCTTTTCACCAACTACCACAATGTCTTCCTTTCCACTTTATATTCCAGGCATGTATTTTTTTCTTGTGGTAAAATACATACAACATAAAACTTGCCATCTTTGCATTTATATTGTTGTGCAAATATTACCACTATTCATCTCCAAAAACTTTGCAGCTTACAACACTGTGCTCCGGTTATATTGGAGCCACCATAATTTGCTCAACATGACAGACTTTCTCATGCCTCTGCCTTTATATGTTTTGTTATTCCCTCTACTTGGAAAATACCATCTCCTCCCCTACATGCATAGGGCCAATCCTAACTCTTTTTTTACATCTCTGTGTGAGCCTATTCCCAAACAACCCTTAGCAAATGTAGGTACTCCTTCTTCTGGGACACAAGAACCAAGGGGGAGATCAACTCTCCCAATCATGTTTTTTCTTGTAGGCAGGAATGCCAAGAGTGTCACTATATGAACAACTGACTTTCTATAACTCTGCATTAGGAAAATATTGTTTCATGCTCAATGCATTCCTAGCCCTCATATATGCTTTTACTTTTAAGAAACAAAGTAACAAATTTTTAGTTTCCTTAAACCTCCTTCTCAGCCTCTATCCAACTTGGTACTTTTCAACCTAGGCTACAGCTGCTCCCTTGAAGTGGCAAGGCCTGTGTAGGGGTACTATTGAATGTCACAAAGACTAGGGGAAGAGGTCCTGCAATGCATAGGACAGTCCTGTTCAACAAAACATTTCCTATCCAGAAGGCCAACTGCGTACCCCATCCGCCACTGAGAAATACTGAACCAAATAGGCAATATCTGGAATATTTTAGCTCAGTGATTTTATTTAATGTAATTTTTTGCAAGTGACTTTTAAAGCTTGGTTTTACTTCGTTTTCTCTGGTGATAGAAAAATGTGCAAAGCAAGAGAGGCATAACGTAGAAAGATAGGATTACTGGGTAGGAATGGTGCCTTTAACCAATATAGAGAATACATATTTGGGTGAAGCTGAATATGGAGTCTAGAGCTAGAGGGAAAATCTAAGTTTAGAAATATGAATTTAGGATCTGACAGCACATAAGTGGCAGTGGAAACAAGAAGTGTACACATGATATTTAGACAAAGTATACACAGTGAGGACAGAAAATACCCAAGACTAGAACCCTAAGAAACAGCAATGGAGCAGAAGATGGAGGTGACCGAATGGTCAAAGGACCAGGAGCTGCAGAGTGGATGGTGATCAGAAAAAAATAAAGTGAGGATTTGGCTAGAGGGTGTTAGTGCCAGTTTTAGGCTGTGCAGGAGCTGAATAGGGAGCGCAAGGTTAGAACAGAATTGTTTCAGGGAGCCTTTTTGAAAATTGAAGGAAAAGGCACAATAGCCAGAGGACTGAGTGGGTTTTGCAGCTGTCATTTTGTTTTCTCATTCAGATGAGAGAGACCCAGAGAGAATGTGGATAAGTTCAGGAGCAAATGCTTAGAGGAACAAGAAGGGGAGAAGTGCTGAAGCACAAGCATGACTGGCTTGCCTCAGGAGAGAGGATGGACTGGACAGGCAGGGAAGAGAGAGAATAGGCAAAGGTCTCCAATGACTCCTGGGGAACAAGGGGTGGGGAGGGGTGCCATACAGAGATGACCAGGTAACAGGTTGCAGGGGAGAAAGGAGGATTCCACTTAGAGCTTCTCAACCTTGCTCAAATTATTGTTTCCTCAGGAGTCTTTTTAGACATTTTTTTCTTAATCATATTCCCTCCTGAAATTGTAATACTGATGGCAAGCAGCCACAGGGGGCAGTGCAGAGAAGTGGCTGGATTGGTCCATCTTGGGGAAGTAAGTGGATGGTAAAAATGGGCCTTCAGGGGTACTCTGCCTCCACAGTCCACCCAGCACCAGAGGAATCACTCTCCATGTTCAAGATCAAGCTCTTCCTGGTGATTAGGGTCCTGTTACCTCTTTTTGTCACAGACCCACATTCCATCACTCCCTCTCCATAGGCACCTTCTTCTCCAGGTTCACACATCCTAAGTAAGCCACTCTCCAGCTTCCTTCCAACCCAACTGCCATCTCCTTCTTCTACTTTTTACCCACGAAGCTCAAAACAGTGTCCATAGTGTCCAATTTTCCCCTGAACCAATCTGTATAGGACTTCGGACCCACAGCTTCTATGCACTTCAGTTAACATGAACTGAAATGCAATCCTGATCCTGCCCTGAATGAGCCAGGTCCTTAAACTAAATCTTATATTTATATTTATATCTATAGCTACAACTATATCTACATCTATCCTGTTGGTTTTGTTTCTCACGAGAAGCCTGACTGAAACAGGTGGATAGGCAAAGATGTGAAGCTGGATGAAGGCTGATGACCTGGGTGAAAAATCAGTGTTTTAACTCAAGAAAGTAGAATGTGATTATTTCCCTGGTCTTTTCTTTCCTTATATACTGTGATCTAGAGTTAATGATTAATCTCTCCATAACAAAGGGTAAAAATTTACATTACAATAACTAATCATTCTTAAATATAAGAAATCTTACCTCCAGTGACCTGTCATGTCGAAAGCCCCAAACACAAGCTGCAACAGACACGGGGGAAACAAAGAACAGCGGCATGAAGACCAGAAGCCAGAAATGGCTGCCTCGCTCAATCCTATCACAGACCAGCACTTCAAACATCAACAGGAGTAAGTGGATGCCCACTGCAATTAGCATGGCTTTAAATTCCACACATGTTTCTCCTTCTGCTCTAAAAAGGGACAGAAGAAGAAGAAAAACACCCTCAGTTCAGACTCCATAACAAGCAAGCAGTCCATGGAAAATACCAACTTATGTTGATAATGTGAGTTGTATTTGTAAATTTGACAAAAAGCAAAGGAAATATCAGGTAGAAAGCTAACTTAAACTTAATATTTAATAGGTGATCTTTCAAAAATAGTACTGCATGATAAGAAATAAACATTACAATCAAACCAGACTTAAAGTTTTAATTATATAAGGATATTATCAGAAGTAACAGCACAGTTATTATTTCCCTGACAGGGTACAAAACACTTTTGTTCATAACTTTAAACTACTTGCAAGATTACTGAAGCTGATTGTGTCTATTGCTAAAAACTGACAAATATTCCTTAAATTTTATGATCCTCATTTCTTAACGAATTAAAAACCATGTACATCACATTTCATGCAATGCTATAAAAACAACTTTAGCTTTATGAACAAGTGTGGGTTATATTTCATGAAAACACATTAATTATGGTTAGGTGCTATTTTAAAATGCAAGTAAAAAGTATTAATGCCTTTTTATTTTCCTTTCTATTCCAATAGGATGAATTAACACCTGCAGATGAAAGAGAGAAGAGCAAAAGAGTTAAAACTGTTCTTAAACATAATCAGTTTAATTAGCTGTCTAAATATCATGCATGAACTTACCAGATGAACAACAGAAAAATAATAAGGCCACTAATCAGGAAAACGCTTCATAATACATTTGGAAGGCCTACAATGTTTCATTCAAAATACAGATGAACATTTATGAAGTGTCTTGATGATGATAAATACAACTGAGTTTAGGACACAGAGAAAATAAAATTATTTCTATAAAACCCAACAATGTTTCCTTGACTATTGTTGACACTAGAACAACCACATATGTATACTCAGTACATTAAAATACACACATACAATTCATTTCTTTCCTCTAAAAATCTTAAATTGAACAAAGACAGAAAAGTTCAAATAGCTTCTAAATCTCAATTAGTGGAACCCAACATGTTCGGTGATTTAACTTTTTATTTTTGGAGTAGTAAATGTAGATATTGGAAAGTATCTCATTAGAAAAAAAATTGCAGCCACACAAATAATCTGGAAAAAAAACCACCCCAACAACATTAAAATAGCTACACTTGAATGTCCCCCATCTACCAAGGCTCTTTGTGTGGCTATGTTTAAGTTTTTGGACATGTATGTGGCAATATGTTTTACATAATCTAAATCTTATTTTAATGTCAATAACCAAGAATTAAACAAGTTGAGATGTCACAATGTCTACACTTTTCTCACACAAGCAGCTGCATGTGTTCTTCCCCTACAGGGCATTCCTTCGCTTCTCACCATCCTGGTGAGGTTCAGAATAGCCCTCCTCTCAATTCCCCCTTTTTATCCTTTCTGAAGTTCCAGTATCTACAAGGTAGAAAAGAGAGACTCTAACAGGTCACAGAGCTCCAGGCTACATATTGGAGTGAGTCAAGTCCAGGCACTTGAATCAGCTGAGCCATCCAGGAAGAAAGGCACAGAAGAGCTGAAGGTAAAGGTCACACACCTGCCCAGCCCTCAAAGGTTCTGCTCTCCTGCACGGCATCTGGGCCTCATCTCTCCCTGTTTCAGGACTCACTGTTTCCTGGCCAAACTACCTCCTCCACATTGATTACAGTCCTAAAACCCCTGGACTAAGAGATTGGACAAGGAGAGCCCCAGTTCCATAACTGAATTAGAGAAGGATATATCCCTGATGATCAGAGCTAGAACTTTGGTTTGTAGAACTGCTCCTACAAATATGGTGGTTTCATACTTCCTAGTCTAGCATGGCTATAACAGTTCTATATTTGGCATGAACTTTAGATCACATAGACTTTTGTGGGCTAGCTAGGAAATGAACCACCCAAAATAACACTGCTTTTGCAAGAAAAATGCATGTTGAATACCTTAATTTTTAAAAACTTA
This sequence comes from Plecotus auritus, assembly GCF_963455305.1. Taxonomy (NCBI): domain Eukaryota; kingdom Metazoa; phylum Chordata; class Mammalia; order Chiroptera; family Vespertilionidae; genus Plecotus; species Plecotus auritus. The sequence goes on from NC_137784.1 coordinate 128,208,074, forward strand.
AGACTGGAACTCAGTGTGCCTGTATAATAGTTCTAATAAAACCTTGGATAGGTAAAAAAGAAAATAGTCTTTAATTTATTCAAAGTGAAAAACAAGATATTGCTCCCTCAGGATAGAGACCGATGGGTTTTATAAAGCAGTATTACCGATACTGGGGATTTCGTGCCCAGACTCCAGTTCCAACGGAGGCTCCAACAATGACCATTAACTTCCACAGCCATATTGGTGCAAAAACAGCCCAGTAACTCCACTGAATGATGCCATCCAGACGAAGGGCCAATAGCACAGAGAATAGCAGCAGACATGCATAGATGAGGAATTTACTAGGAGAAAAGTAAAATTATTAAAGATGATTCACATTTACAAATATGTGGTACTGAAATGGGGAATAATAACAGCAGTATTTTTCAGCACATGAAAAGAATCACTAATTCAACAATCATTTATTGAAAAGTTCTATGTAGAAGACATACTATGTTAAGAGGTAAGAAAAACATAAAGAAGACTAAAATCAGTTCCCTGCTTTCCAGGGCTTCCTGTAAGGGGTCCATACAGAAACATATCATTGTAATACAGCATGAAATATGCCATAATGGTGCTATGGAGCAGGGTATGGATGGGAGCCCATAAGAGAAAATATGGGCCCTGGGAATCAGAGGTGATGACCCTGGAAATGGTTCCTGAGGATATGTGGAAAGCTGCCAGGCAGGAAAGAATGTGAGATTAGGAAGCATTCCAAGCCAAAGGAACTAGCCATACCAAATCATGGACACTGGGAAAAAATGACATGTTTAGGAATGGTCAAGTTCTGTCACTACTAATTATTTGATTCAATTTTTTAAAAGGTTGCCATCTCATAAATGCATAACCCATGGACACAGACAATAGGGTGGTGAAGGCCTGGGGTAGGGGGCAAGGGAGGGCTAGAAAGGGTCAATAAAGGAAAAAGGGGACATATGTAATACTTTCAACAATAAAGATTTAATTTAAAAATAAATTTTAAAAGTCTGCCATCTGTCATGATCATATACAGTAACATTTTAGTACATGTATTATACTTTTAATGACTAAGTAAATTTCTTCTCTCTCTCTCTCTCTCTCTCTCTCTCTCTCTCTCTCTCTCTCCTCCACACACACATAAAAGGAACTTCCTGAGGAGTATATCCTTCAAATATTAATTAGAAATTACATTGTTGATGACTTCTATTTTTTATGTAATAAGAGGTATGGGGTTTTCCTTCCCATCTTAAATAAGAAACTAGGCAAAATATGAGAAAAAAACTGTTTTCAAATACTAGACAACAGGCAGTGAAGGACCTTGATGGCAGAAGGAAAGAAAGAAAACAAAGAAGAAAAACAAACTCTATTATTGTCCCAGCTTACTGTCTGGAGGCAGTTTCCAGGCTGTAGCAGAAAGTAGTAATTAAAACCCAACCCAATGAGCAATTATATTAAATGTAAATGATGTAAATACAAATTAAAAGTCAAAGCCTGTCAGATTGGATTTAAAAAGCAAGACAGCTGTATGCTATCAATAAGAAACCCACTTTATCTATAAAGTCACATATAGACTAAAAGTAAAAACAAAAACACAGAAAAAGTTATACCAAGCAAACACTAACCAAAAGAAAGAGTGAATGACATTAATATCTGTTTTAGTCTTCTATTACTGCTGTGACAAATTACCACAAACTTAGAAGCTTAAAATAATACAAATTTATTATCTCACAGTTGTGTATGTCAGAAGTCCAGACAGGCTTCGTTGGTTTCTCTGCTCAGAGTCTCATAAGGCTGAAACCAAGATGCCAGTTGGCTGGGCTCTTATCAGGGGACTCTGGGAAGGATCTCCTTCATTCAGGTTGTTGGCAATCTGGTTTCTTGTGGTTGTAGTACTGAGATCCCAGGTTCTTTGCTGGTTGTCAGGTGGGGGCCACACTTGTATTCTAGAGGTCTCTCTCCCTCTGATTCCTGCACATAGGCCTTTACATCTTAAAACCAGCAGCAGCATATCAAATCTTTCTCAAGCTTGTCAGGCCGACATTGCTCCGTGGGTGAGCGTCAACCTATGAACCAGGAGGTCACGGTTCAATTCCCGGTCAGGGCACTTGCCTGTGTTGCTGGCTTGATCCCCAGTGTGGGGTATGCAGGAGGCAGCCAATCAATGATTCTCTCTCTTTATTGATTTTCCTATCCCTCTGTCCCTATCCCTTTCTCTCTGAAATCAATAAGAATATTTTTTAAATAATCTTTCTCATGCTTGGAATTATTCTGACATTTCCTTCTGCCACATTGCTCCTGCTTCTTGAGAAAGTTCTTTGCTTTTAAGAGCTCATGTGACTAGATTGAGTCCACCTGAATAATCCATGGTACTATTCCTATTGTAAAGTCTGTAACTGTGGTAGGCAGAGAATTCTAAAGATGTTCCCCAAGATTCCTGTCCTCTGGTTATTCAATCAAACACAAATCTAGTTACTACCATGAAGTAACTTTGCAGGTGGAAGTATGGTTACTAATCAGGTCATCAGCTCACCTTAAAATAGGGAAATGATTCTAGATTATCCAAGTGAGTCCAATGCAATTATATGTGCACTTAAGAGCAAAAGGCTGCATATAGGTAAGTCAGAGAGATGAGGCAGAAGGTGAAGTCAAAGATTTCAAGCATGAAAAGGACTTGACCTGCCTTCGCTAGCTTTGAAGTCTGAGGAAGAGGTCCATGAGCCAAGGAATGCAGGCAGACTCTAGAACAGCCGTGGGCAAACTACGGCCCGCAGGCCGGATCCTGCCTGTTCGGCTGTTCTATCCAGCCCGCGGGGCCGAAAGAGTGGAGGGTTCTCTTGCTCTCCCCTCCGCTCCTTTACTTTGAATTTATATTAGTTCACACAAACACTCCATCCATGCTTTTGTTCCAGCCCTCCAGTCCAGTTTAAGAACCCATTGTGGCCCTCGAGTCAAAAAGTTTGCCCACCCCTGCTCTAGAAGCTGAGAATGAATCCTGGTTGACAGGTAGCAAGGAAATAGGTTCCTTAACCCTACAACCACAAAGAACTAAATTCTGACAATTTGAATGAGTCTGGAAACAGATCAATCCCCAGAGACTCCAGAAAGGAATATAGTAAGTCCTTAGTTAATATTGATAGGTTCTGTAACTTTAAGGGAAAGGATATAAACAAAACCAATTTTACTATAGGCTAACTCAGTGGTCGGCAAACTGCGGCTTGCGAGCCACATCCGGCTCTTTGGCCCCTTGAGTGTGGCTCTTCCACAAAATACCACGGCCTGGGCGAGTCTATTTTGAAGAAGTGGCGTTAGAAGAAGTTTAAGTTTAAAAAATTTGGCTCTCAAAAGAAATTTCAATCGTTGTACTGTTGATATTTGGCTCTGTTGACTAATGAGTTTGCTGACCACTGGGAAAACTGGTATAAACAAGAGCTAATGAGTTTTTTAATTAATTTAATACGTTATTTTATATATACACACACACAAAAACTTATTATCTCACAGTTCTGTAGTCAGAAGTACAGATACAGCATGGCTCAGTTGGATCTTCTGCTTAGAGCCTCACAAGGTCAAAATCAAGGTGTCAGAAGGGCTGTAAGCAGAATATCCAACTAAGCCACGCTGTATCTGTAGTTTTTGTAGTCTAAGACACTAAATTTGTGGTAATTTGTTCTGGAAGCAATATAAACTAATATTGCAAAACTAAGTACATCTGCAAAATCCCCTTTGCCATGTAACATAGCATATTCATAGGTTCCAAGGCTTAGGGCCTGGATATCCTTGAGGGGACATTCTACCTACCACAATATAAGATAAGGTATATTTTTTAACAAGGAAAAGTACCAGACACAAACAGGGGCAGTTCATAAAGAGGCCAATTTTTCAAAAAGGATCTAACTGTAAATATTTATGTACCTAATAACAAAACTTTAAAATACATGTAGAAAATATTAGTATTTACTAGTAAAATATTAAGGAGAAAAGAAAAATCCACAATTATTATTGGAAATTAATATTTCTCTCTCAATAACTGATAAAACACACAAAATTATTAAGGCTATACAAGATGATAATAACATTATCAACCAACCTCATCTAATTTATATTGATAAGGCATTCCTTCCAATACCAGCAGAATACAAATTCATTTCAAGTATACACGGAACATTCACCAAGACAGACTGAATTCTGGGCTATAAAACAAGCCTCTACAAAATTAAAAAGATTGAAGTATATCAAAGTAAACATCTAAATACAATGAAATTAAAGTAAAAAATCAATATAAAATAGATATGGAAAATTTTCATAAAACTTGTAAATTAAACAACCCTCTTCTAATAAATCATAGGTGAAAGAAAAAAACACAAGGAAAAAAATCTGAAAAATTCTGGACTAAATAAAAGTGAAAATACAATATACCAAAATTTGTAAGATGCAGCTAAAGCAACATTTAAAAAAATTTTGTAGCATTGAATGCTTACATTAAAAATGATATCAAGTCAATAATCTAAGATTCATTTCAAGAAACTAGGAAGAGAAGGAAATTTAAAAGAAGTAAACAGAAGGAAGGAAATGATAAATGTAAACACAGAAATCAATAAAATACAGTAAAAAGACATTAGAGAAAAATTGATGAAACTAAAAGCTGGCTCTTTCAAAAGATCAAGAAAATTGGTAAACCTATAACCAGAGTGACTAAGAAAAAATAGTATACACAAATTACCAGTATCAGGAATGAAAGCAGAGACATCACTACAAACCCTACAAACATTATAGAGATTAGAAGGGGATATTATGAACAACCTTATACTAGTAAATTTCTTGAAAGAAGGACATTATCAAAGTTCACACAAGAAGAAATAGATATTTTAATATCCCTATAGCTATTAAAATAACTAAAATTATAGTTAAAATTCTTCTAACAAAGAAAAAGTCAGGCTCTGACAAAATCTACCAAACACATAGCACCAAGGAAGAAATAGCATCATTTTTTTCACTAACTCTTGCAAAAATAGATAAGGACGAGACATTTCACAATTTATTTTATGAGGCCAGCATTACCCTGATACCAAAACCTGACCAAGAAAGAAAACGACAAACCAGTATCCTTCATGAACATAGATGCAAAAACCTTTAAAATTAGCAAATTGAATCCAGCAATCCTATCTAATAAAGAGGGAATATGCAAATTGACCATCACACCATAATGGTCAAGATGGCTGCACCCACAGCAGAGGCAGGGATTCCATAACACAAGATGGCTGTGCCCACAGTGGAGGCAGGGATTCCATAACACAAGATGGCTGCACCCACAGTGGAGGCCAAGTTCCAGTAACGAGCCTTAATGAGAAATCAGCAGGGACCTCCGGCCACGCCCCCTGCCCTGGCACCAGGCTGGGAGATCTCAGGCTGTGCCCCCTGCCTGGCAGGGCTTGATGGGGGACCTCAGGCTGCATCCCCCGCCGAGCGGAGCTTGACGGGATACCTCAGGCCACGCACCCCGCCTGGCAGGGCTTGATGGGGAACCTCAGGCTGCACCCCCAGCCTCGGCGCCAGGCTGGGGACCTCAGGCTGTGCCCCCCACCCGGCAGGGCTTGACGGGGGACCTCAGGCTGCATCCCCTGCCTGGCAGAGCTTGATGGGGGACCTCAGGCTGTGCCCCCCCACCTGGCAGGGCTTGAGAGGGACCTCAGGCTGCACCCCCCACCCCAGCACCGGGCTGTGGGACCTCAGGCCACGCCCCCAGCCTGGCAGGGCTTGATGGAGACCTCAAGGCATGCCCCCTGCCCCAGCCTGGGCCGGGGGACCTCAGGCCATGCACCACGCCCTGGGCGGGGGGACCTGAGGCTACGCCCCCTGCTTGGAGGGGCTTGACAGGGGACCTAAGGCCACACCCCCCGCCCCAGCACTGGGCCAGGTGACCTGAGGTCGCACCCCCCACCCGGTGGGGCTTGACGGGGGTGGGGCCAGCCAGGTCTGGATCTAGCCCAATGGGGGTGGGGCTGGCCAGGTCTGGGTCTCACGCAATTTTGAGGCACACATGGGTGGGCGGGGACTTGACTCTGGTTCCCGTGCCTCTCCCCAGATTCTGACAGGAGGAAGATTTTCATATACATTTTACTAATTTTCTTTCATCTCTGACACTTCTATTATAGAGAAAGGGCAAATAGCAATATTAAAATATTTCCTCTAATTAATTCCCTTTTAATATGCACAAATTTTGTGCACCGGGTCACTAGTATACATATAAAAAAAGATGTCACATTATGATCAAGTGTGGTTTTTGCCAGGATTGCAAGCTTGACTCAACATTTAAGATCAATTTTAAAATTTGTAGTATTAATAGAATGAAAAAGAAAAAAACATGATTACCTCAATAGCCCTAGAGAAAGCATTTGACATAATTCACTACCCATTCAGCTTAAAAGTTCTAAACAGCCCTAACCGGTTTGGCTCAGTGGATAGAGCATCAGCCTGTGGACTCAAGGATCCCAGGTTTGATTCCAGTCAGGGGCATGTACCTTGGTTGCGGGCACATACCCAGTAGAAGTGTGCAGGAGGCAGCTGATTGATGTTTCTCTCTCATCAATGTTTCTAACTCTCTATCCCTCTCCCTTCCTCTCTGTAAAAAATCAATAAAATATATTAAAAAAAAAGTTCTAAACAAATTAGGAGTAGGATATCTATTTAAAAACCCTACAATTATAATACTTAGTAGTGAAAGACAATAATTTCCCCCTAATATTGTGAACAGGCAATTGTGTCCACTTCAATACATCTATTCAATATTGTACTAGATGTCCTGGCCACAATGATAACACAAGAAAAAAGAAATAAAAGGAATAAAGATTTGAAAGGAAGGAATACATTTGTTATTTGCAGATAATGTGACTGTATATGTAAAAATTCCCAAATCAGCTACTAAATCTAATAAGTGAACTAGGCAAAGTTGCAAAGTACAGAGTAAATGTACCAAAAATATTATTTCATTTTTATATGCTAGTCATTGAATACTGAAAAATTTAAACTATCATTTATTGCAACTTTCCTATAAATCTAAAACTATTCTAAAAATAAAATTTATAACATCAAAATATCAAATACTTATAGATAAATGTAACAAAATATGTGCAAGACTTGTTCACTGAAACCTACCAAACACTACCAAGAAAAATTAAATATCTAAATAAATGTAAAGATATATCATGTTTATAGATTTAAAATTTCATTATTGTTAAAATTTACATCCTCTGTGTATTAGTTTCCTATCTATATATATAAAAGGCCAGAGGCCATAAGCATCATGACAGGAATGACCGCTCAACCAGTCACCATGAGGTGGCATTGACCACCTCTCGGTCCCTCCTCCCACCCAGCCCGCAAGGGGGGGTGGGGTGGGACTGGCGACTGGCGAGTGGGCTGAACGGCTGACCTCTCAGTCCCTCCCCCTGGCCTGCAGGCTCTGATGGGTCAGCAATGATGAACGGGAGAATCGGGGTGGGTCGCGGGAGGACCAGGCTGGCTGTCAGGCCATTGGGATCACCAGCTCTTCCCTGGCTGCTTGGGGGCTCAGGCCTATGAGAAAATGGGTGCCAGCAATTTCACCTCCATGTGCATGTACCGGGCCAGTTGCTGATGGAATGTGCTGCCCACTTGGGGTCACCCATGCCAGGGCAGGTAGGTCGCAGGCGCGACCCACAGCCTCCATCAGCGCCTCAAGTTCCAGCAGCTGCAGCAGCGGCAGTGGCAGCGGCAGTAGTGGTGCCTGCGTGAGTGGCCCCCAGTGGGCAGTGTGTTCTATCAGCGGCCAGCCTGGCACACACGCATGGAGGTGAAGTCACCTGTGCTCGCTTTCCCGCAGGTCTGAGCTCCCGAGCAGCCGGGGATGAGCTGGTGATCCCAACGGCCTGACAGCCTGGTGGCATTAGGCCTAGGGACTGGCAAACGGGCAGAAGATGGCCCTGATTGCAGGAGGCTAGGCCTAGGGACCCTACCCACATGATTTCATGCGCTGGGCCTCTAGTGTTTGCTGTAACAAATTACCACCAACACGGTGGCTCAAAACAACACACATTTATTCTCTTATAGTTCGGAGGTCTGTAATGGGTTTCACTCAGTTACAACTAAGGTGTCAGCAGGGCCCTGATTCCTCCAGAGACTAGGGGAGAATTTATTCCTTGGTTTTCCCAGTTTCTAAAGCTGCATTACTTGCACTCCTTTGGCCCCTTCCTCCATTATCAAATCCAGCAATGTAACGTCTTCAAATCTCTTTCTCTGCTTCCATCAAATTGCCTTCTCCTATGAATACATTGTGGTCCACCTGGATAATACAGGATACTCTTCCAATAAGAGATCTTTAATTTAATCACATTTTGGCACATAAGGTAATTATCACCTTTTTGCCAAAGAAAGGTAATATTCACAGGTTCCATGGATTAAGAAGTGGATATCTTTAAGGACCATTATTTACCTTGCACCACTCATCAAATTCTATTCTAAAGATTCAGTGCAATCCCATTGAAAATTCCAGCAGTCTCTTCTATAGAAATTGGCATACTGATTCTAAAAGTTACATGAAAATGCAAAGAACCTAGAATGCGCAAAACAATTGTAAGAAAGAACCAAGTTGGAGAACCTATACTACATGCTTTCAAGGCTTAGTATAAAACTACAATAATCAAGACAATGGTATTACACAGAGAATAGAATAGAGTCCAAAACAGACCCATACATACATGGCCAGTTAACTTTTGTCAGGGCAACTCAATGGAGAAAGAATTGTGTTTTATTTATTTTTTTATTTTTTTTCTTATTAAGGTATTATATGTGTACATATCTTACCATTGCCCCCGAGAATTGTGTTTTAAGAAATACTACTGAATCAACTGGATAGATGGGAAAAATACACCTAGACCCTTAACCTCACAGCATATACAAAAATTTACATGAAATGGATCATAGACCTAAATGTAATCACCAAAACTACAAAATGTCTAGAAAACATAGGGGAAAAAATAATTGCCACCTAGAATTAGGTAAAGATTTCTTAGATGGGATACAAAATTGGACTTCTTCAAAATTAATAACTCTTACTCTCCAAAAGACACAATTTAAAAAATGGCAAAACAAGCCACAAACTGAGAGAGCATATTCTGAAAACATATCTGACAAAGTACCTGTAGACAGTATACATAAAGAACTTTTATAACTAAAAAAATCTGATTAAAATAGCAGAAAAATAAGAATAGACATTCCATCAAAAAGTTACATAAAAGGCAAATAAGCACACGAAAAGATACTTAATATTTTCAGATAGTAAGGAAATGCAAATTAAAACAACAATGAGATAAAACTACCTACTCACCACAATGGCAAAAATTAAAATGATCAATTATGATAATTGTTGCTAAGGATGTAGAGCAACTGGAACCCTCATATATTGCTGGTGGGAATGCAAAACAGTACAGCCACTTTAGAAAACACTTCTGCAATTTCTTATATAATTAAGTGCATACTTACTTTATGACCCAGCAATCCCATGCCTAGGTATTTACTCAAGAAAAACAAATGTACACACAAAGACGTGTATTCAAAAGTTCAAAGTAGCTTTATTTATAATAGCCACTCAAAACAACCCAAATGTCCATAAAGTGGTAAACAGTTAAACCAATTGTGGCTTATCTATTCAATGGAACACTAATCAATAGTAAAAAGGAACAAACTAGGGATGCATGCAACAACATGGATGAACCTCAAATGCACTATGCTAAGCAAAATTACTCGGACTGAAGACACAATATACTGTATGACTCCTTTTATTTGACATTCTGGAAAGGCAAACATACAGATGCAAAAACACAGATCAGTATGGTTACCAGTGGCTGTGTTGGGGGAAAGATTGACTACAAAGGACATGAGGGAAGTTTTTTCAGCAATAAAATTTTTCTATATCTTTGGGTGGTGGTATTACAAGTGAATGGATTTATTAAAACTCATAGGACTGTGCACTAAAAATGGGTACGTTTTACTGCATGTAAAATTTACTTTGATAAACCTAGCATACCTATTGATCTACCTACACACATATGCAACATCAACAGCTAACATTTACTAGATGTTTGTGGAATGTCAGGTACTGTGCTGTTTCTCATGCATCACAGCAACCCTATAAAGGAGGCACTTTCACTATTTCCATTTTACAGATTAGGAATGAAAGCAAGCTTCAGGGGTCCTCAAACTTTTTAAACAGGGGGCCAGTTCACTGTCCCTCAGACCGTTGGAGGGCCGGACTATAGCTTAAAAAAAAAAAAAAAAAAACTATGAACAAATTCCTATGCGCACTGCAGGCCCGGGACGAGTCGGCTGCTAAGCAGGACAGGCAGCGGCACCCGGCGGGCTGGATAAATGTCCTCCGCGGGCCGTAGTTTGAGGACGTCTGGCAGATGCTAACTTGTTCAAGCAGCTAGCAGCTCTGGGGAGAGAAACATGGATGGGCTGCCTCCCCTAAGCTCGAGTGGACTGGGGATTTAACCTGCAACCTTTTGGTGTACTGATGATGCTCCAACCAATTGAACCACCCAGCCCAGGCTCCAAAATATTTTCAATTGAATACTATACACAAGTAACTTTATATTGATAATGCAACATTTTTGGAAAAGCATCCAGATAGATATACACTGTGGATGAATAGCGATCTCCAGCAGGGAAGATTAAAGACAGTCTTCACACTTTTTTACGTATGATTGCTGATTTTTTTGGAACAGTTTATGCACTGTGTATTACATATACTTTGTATTATGAAAAACACCATAAGGAATGTCAATTGGAAAAGGGGGGGGGGTGTAAGGAAAGGAGACCTACAAAATTCAATTCTGAAGCAAACCTCCAAGAGTGTAAACTGCAGTGATTTGGAGAAGTTGCTAACATTATATATATATATCCTTTTTGTGTTGTGGTATTCTGCTCTACAAAATCTGGATAATATGTACCCCATAAGGTGGTTTTGAATGTAAGATCATGAGTATGAAAAGTGTGTTGTGTAAAGCACTAAATGAGTAGTTCTCAAAATATTTTGTATCAAGATTCCTTTACAATCTTCAAAATTGATGAGGATCCCAAACAGCTTTGTTTTTATGCATTATACCTATCAAATTTTTAAACTTTTGTTGAAAAAACATTAATTAAAAATAAATAATAGCCCTGGATCAGATGGTTGAGTGTAGTCCCATGCACCAAGAGGTCCTCAGTTCGATCCATGGTCAGGGCACATGTCGCACATGCCGGGTTGCGAGCTTGATCCTTAGTGGGGGGTGTGCTGGAGGCAGCAGATGGATGTTTTTCTCTCTTCCTCTCCCTTCCTCTCTCTCTCTACAAATCAATAAAAACATATTTAAAAATACAAAAAAATAAAAATAATGTTTTAAAAATAAATAATTCATATATTAATACAAGTAAAATAATTTTAATTAAAAATTTTCCAAAATTGTTTTTATAGTTTTGCAATATTTTTAAGTGTCTGGATTCATAGAAGACTCCTAGATTCTAATATCAACATCTGCATTCACTCTGTTGCAATATGTTGTTTTTATTCAAGCATATGAAAAAAAAAATCTGGCCTCACAGAGATATGTAGTTAGAAAAGAACTAAATATTTTGCCAAAACCGGTTTGGCTCAGTGGATAGAGTGTTGGCCTGCGGACTGAAGGGTCCCAGGTTCGATTCCGGTCAAGGGCATGTACCTTAGTTGCGGGCACATCTCCAGTAGGAGGTGTGCAGGAGGCAGCTGATCGATGTTTCTCTCTCATCGATGTTTCTAACTCTCTATCCCTCTCCCTTCCTCTCTGTAAAATATCAATAAAATATATTTAAAAAAATAAAAAATAAATAAATATTTTAATAGCTCTTTCAGATAATAGTAGATATTCTTCTTTGATAGGATATCAAAACTGAAGCAGTGATAATTTCTTGAAGGTTGACTGTGGTGTGGAATTTTAAACCCTATCAATGAGCTCCTAGAAAATACTGGCTCACTGAGTAATAAAGAACATTCAAATGTTGACATATTTCACTATACAATAGTAAAAAATCATATTAGTTATTATCACAACCCACTTTATCAGAAATATTTTTATGTATTAGGAGACTCTCAAGCTCATGGTGGTGGATATAACATTTCAAAATTTCTAATTTTCACTTGAAAGCTCAAATTTTACCATTTGCAAAAATACCATCAGCTGTTTTCCTTAAAGTGACAGGTTCATTTGCATTTTTGAGTAAATTTCTGTCAAATACCCTAATACAAACAACTACAGTCCCAGATTAAAATGATGTTCCATGAAAATAGCAGCTTGCAACTTAGATACAAAAGTGTTTTTCCTTGAGTCAACTACTGTATTTCAGTATACAGAAGAGGGCCTTTATGTATTCTTTCTATTTTGTCACATGGAATACGAAAACAATGTATATACAAGGGCTAAGATTGAATGAGATTGGTATTATTTTCTGTTTTATCAAGAACATTCCTAAGTAAAGCTGCCTTTTTTTTTAACTGCAAGCACACATGATGAATAATCCAGAGAGGACTTGTACAGTTTCCTCTCACCAGTGTGATTTGTGCTCAGATGCCAGCAGTTTACCCACCACTGCTTTTGCACCATCAGTGTAAATGTCAACCCAGAGATGGAGGCAAAGAATGTCTTAGTATTATTATGCAAACTAGTAGCCTGGTGCATAAAATTCATGCACATTAAAAGGGGTTTAATTAGAGGAAATAATTTAATATTGCTATTTGCCCTTTCTCTATAATAGAAGTGTCAGAGATGAAAGAAAATTAGTAAAATGTATATGAAAACCTTCCTCCTGTCAGATTCTGGGGCACACCACGGGACCCAGAGTCAAGTCCCCGTCCACCCACATGTGCCTCAAAATCACGTGAGACCCAGACCTGGCCGCCCCCCCCTCACTGGGATAGATCCACACCTGGCTAGTCCCACCCTTGTCAAGCCCCGCAGGGCAGGGAACGTAGCCTCAGGTCCCCTGGCCTGGCGCCAGGACGGGGGGCATGGCCTGAGGTCCCCCAGCCCAGACTGGGGTGGGGGTTGTGCCTTGAGGTCCCCTGTCAAGCCCCGCCAGGTGTGGGACATGGCCTGAGATCCCCTGTCAAGCCCCACAGGGTGGGGGGCATGGCCTGAGGTCCCCCGTCAAGCCCCACCAGGCAGGGCGGGGCGCAGACTCAGGTCCCCCGGCCCGGCACCGGGAGGGGAGAACAGCCCCAGGTCCCCTGTCAAGCCCCATTGGCAGGGGGGTGCAGCCTCAGGTTCCTCCTGGGTGGGGGGGCGTGGCCTGAGGCCCCCCCGTCAAGCCCCACCTGGTGGGGGGCAGGGCCTGAGGTCCCCTGACCTGGCGCTGGGACGGGGGGAGCAGCCTGAGGTCCCCTAGCCCAGCACCAGGACAGGAAGTGCACCTTGAGGTCCCCTGTCAAGCCCTGCTGGGTGTGGAAGGTGGGCTGAGGTACCCTGTCAAGCCCCATGGGGGCGGAAGAGGGCGTATCCTCAGGTCCCTGCTGATTGCTTGTTAAGGCTCCTTATGGGAAATTGGGTGCAGCCATCTCTGTGATGGAGTGATGGTTAATTAGCATATTCCCTATTTATTAGATAGGATAGTTATGACATGTGGACCCCTGGAAAGGTTCTCAAGGGTCCCCAGGTGTCTGTGGAAAAACAGTTTGATAACTGCTGCACTAGATGTATGTTACTTATGATTATTAATGCTCAAAGGCTTTTACAAGCTGCTGCAAAGAAAAAGAGAGCTACCACTGAAAGATGCCAAGTGAACAACTTCATCCCTAGACTTTGGAGAAGAAAGGGGGGATCCACAACTAATAAAAATGGAGTGAGCACCACAAATAGAGAAATAACCAGTTGAGATGACTTTTTCTCTCTGAAAGTACAGGGGGAAATTGGAAATTGCAAAGTCTAGAACAGCCGTGGGCAAACTACGGCCCGCGGGCTGGATCCGGCCCGTTCGGATGTTCTATCCGGCCTGCGGAGCCGAAAGAGAGGAGGGTTCTCTTGCTCTCCCCTCTGCTCCTTTACTTTGAATTTATATTAGTTCACACAAACACTCCATCCATTCTTTTGTTCCAGCCCTCTGGTCCAGTTTAAGAACCCATTGTGGCCCTCGAGTCAAAAAGTTTGCCCACCCCTGGAATCAGAGCCCATTTGTCAACCAAATTCAGCAATACATATCATTACCAGAAACAATGAACTTAAAAACAAATAGTATTTAAAAGAAACACAGTGGAACCTCGGTTCTCGAACATAATTTGTTCCGGAAGGCTGTTCCCAGAAGCTGTTTGTTAGAAAACTGAATCATTTTTCCCATTTGAAATAAAGTAAATTGAATTAATCCGTTCCTGACCCCTAACTGATTCCCTATTTTAACCTTTCTTATATACAGTACATGTCTAATGCACTGTTAAATCTATAAACAAACACTTCTTTTCTTAAATTTATGGAATCACACCCTGCTAGCCTTAAGCAAATCACTTTCAGCACTGGCCATAGCATCTTCCTCTTTCACATATCATTGCCCCAGAAATGCTGTCACCTGCCTATTGCTTTTCCTTTCATCAAATCAACAAGTTTTTCCACCTCTTCATTTGCCTGTGAACATTGTTCCTTTCACACCATTAGAAACATTAGCACTCTTAATGGCCTCTTTATGTTTTAAAATTGTGCTAACTGTCCATTTCACCAACAATAAAAGCAAAAAAAAAAAAAAAAGAAAGAAAGAAAACAACATGAAAATATTCACAGGATGGTAAACTGACTCACATTCTCTCCTTTGTTAGTGGCCTGAGAGACGCTTTTTGTCATGCTGATGTGTCAGCATTAAAGGGTTGTCAGGTCAGAACTGAAGTTTTGTTCAAAAAATGGAAGACATTTTTTCCATGAACAACTTGGTCGAGAACTGAATTGCTCAAGATGGGAGACATTCGAGAACTGAGAACCGAGATTTGACTGTAAGTGAATATGCAGCTTGAAGTGGAGCCCTGGTCCTCTTTTCAGTAACTAGAACAGAAGTTGTGGGCTGGTGATGTCATTAACTCTCTTGTTCCCTGTGGCTCCATTCCATTTTTCTTTCTGGGCACAAATCCCTATCCAGGCAATCCTATTTAACTTTATATAGAAACAAACCTCTCCCTTCATATTTTAGATTAAATCACTGTGGGATCCTGAAATTAAAAAAAAAAGAAATAAGTGATTTAGAATATCAATAAATGAAAGGAGAATGATAAACATAGGATTCATAACTAAATTAGATAGATAATATGTAGAGGTAAAACTTTTCTAAAGGAGTTTCAGACTTAAAAAAAAATAGATGAGTTAGGGGGAGATAAAACCTGTAAGCTAAATTCATTATCTTCCCTAAAAGAGGGTTTTCTTATTTAATAATAAAAAAAAGAGTAGTGGAATGATAAAAATATAAGTACCAAAATGTGTAAGATGTTGTAAAAGTGATTACTTTATTATTTTTTGAGATAGCCTAAAGGAAAAATAAGAGTTCTGGGCCTATTACATGAAAAATGAAAAATAGGAATGATACAAAATGAACTTACAAGAGGACAAATAGTAGTACAAAATATAATTCCCAATTCAAATACTAGGGCTGGAAAATAGAAATAGGGTGGAATGTCCTTTTATTAGTTTTCTATTGCTGCCATACAAAATTGCCACCCACCTAGTGCCTTAAAAAGCACAAACTTATTAACTTTACAGTTCTGGATATTAAAAATCGGAAATGGGTCTCACTGGGCTAAAATAAAGGCGTCACCAGGGCTGTGAACCTTCCGGAGACTCTAGGAGTTTCCCTGTCTTAACTTGTCGAGGCTGCCTCATAGCCCTTTGGCTCATGGCCCTAGGCTCCAGTTTCAAAGCCAGCAGTGGAGAATCCAGTCCTCCTCACAATGACTCACTCTGACCTAATCTTCTGCCTCCCTTTTCTTCATTTAAGACCTGTGATTATGGTTCCAACCAGATGATCCAGAATGATTTCCCTATTTTCAGGTAAGCTGATTAGCAACCTTAATTCCATCTGCTTAGTTTCTCTTTGCTAGGTAACAGAACATACTTCCAGGTTCTAAGGATTATGATGAGGGAATATTTGAGGGGGAGGGGTGTCATTGCTCTGCCTACCACAGTCCAATAATAAGAAAGGTCACTTGCTGGATTAAACAATAAAATCTAAATCTATTGCATTTAAGAGTCACACTTGCAACCAATGTGAAATGTCAAACCAACTACAAGAAAAGAGATGACAAAGGTGTATCATGCCTGGGTAAGGAAAGAGAAGCAGTTTACTAGTACAGTAATTTAATAATTCAGATTTTAAAGAAAAAGAATTAAAATATAAAAATGATTAATAAGGAAAATCTAAGTAATAATAAACTAACAACATGGCCATAGAATATGAAAATAACCTGACAATTTTTATTTTAGAATATATACAGAGATATTGCAGGCTTCTACATGCTACTATTAAATCAAAATAGATGAAGTAAACAAAGTTCCTAAAGAAACTATGGAGCCCTAACCGGTTTGGCTCAGTGGATAGAGCGTCAGCCTGTGGACTGAAGGGTCCCAGGTTCGATTCCGGTCAAGGGCATGTACCTTGGTTGCGGGCACATCCCCACAGCAGGGGGTGTGCAGGAGGCAGCTGATAGATGTTTCTCTCTCATCGATGTTTCTAACTCTCTATCTCTCTCCCTTCCTCTCTGTAAAAAATCAATAAAATATATAAAAAAAAGAAACTATGGACATGAACACTCAAGTAGATAAAAATAGCATTGTTCTATCGAGAGAATTAAGTAGCAGGACAAAAAAAATGCTTTCTTTACATGCATACAAATTTTTCCAGAAGGGGATAAAGAATCATGGGGCACTGATACACAATAAACACAAATCTAATTTAAAATTTAAAAAACTGTTGGAGTGCCTGCAATGTGTGAGATATACAAAGATGATGAAAAAACAGTCTCTGCCCTGAAGATGCTCAAAGACTAATAGGAGCAGAGGGGGACTACCGATCAACAGTAACTATATTTACCATGATAAATAAAGACATGGAAGGAAGATTAACTTCCCTGGGAGAGCTGGGAAAGGAGGTGGGACTGGGTCAGCAGGTTGGGGATAGGGAATTCTAGGCAAAGGGATAAGTAGGAGACAGTCTTTTGTATCCAGGAGACTGGAACACATGGAGTACATTCTGTGAATTTTGCAGGGTAGGGTGCTGGGGAGGCAGGAGAAAAGATACCTGAGGAAATAAGGGAAAGGTAGGCTCAGGTAAGAAGGTAGGGAATTAAATAACAAGATAAACTCCTCTGAATTTATTAATAGGCAATAGAAAGCCACTGAAGATTTTCTGGGAAGAAGGGTGACAGAAGGTATAGAAGAGTGTGCAAGTTAGACTGTAATTGGTAGAGATCGTGAGGCAGAAATTCTACGCAATTCATAATAAACTGACAAAAACAGACTGAAAATGGTCTAACTATACGGGTCTGTTAAGCAGAATAGTAGTGTTGAAGAGATTATTTGTGCAACTTCATTTGAACTTCAGGTTTCTCACAAGCAAAAGGCAGATAATACAACCTCTACTACCAGGCAGTGCTGAGAAGGACTATAGTAAATAACTATCAGAAATCATTTATTGCAGGGTTTGGTGTCAAGCAGGTAATAGTCAATGAATGTTAATTTCCTTCTTTAAATAAGGACTAAATCAAAGATGAAATACAAAACTACCAGAGAATATTTAAAATACTGCTAAAATACAACTGAAATGTCAAAATACTTAGACTGCTGCCAAAGCAAAACTCAGAGAAAATGTGTCCACTCCGAAAGTGTAAATAGAAGCAAAAAAAGAAAAGAAAGAAAAGTGAGGCAAAGGAAAAACGAGTGAACTGAGTTTCTAAGAAATTTAGTGGGGGGGTGGGGGGACACAAAGAAGCCAAAGAAATAATAAAACTAAAAGTAGAAAGATAGATACAAAAATGGAATTAAGGTTCTCTGAAAAAAAATGAACAAACTACATATTTGATTGAAAAAACAATACAATCACCTTTAAAAAATCTTTATTCATTGATTTTAGAGAAAGAAAGAGAGAGAGAGAGAGAGAGAGAGAGAGACATTGATATGCTTTTCTACCCATGCATGCATTCAGTGCTTGCTTTCTGTATGTGTCCTGACCAGGGATTAAACCTGCAATGCTGGCATATGGGGACAACTCTATAACTAGACTCTGGATTCCAATAATTACAGGCTGTTGTTGTTCCTTGTGATTAAGCCCCTATCCCAGTGGTCGGCAAACTCATTAGTCAATAGTTTGCCGACCACTGCTCTAACCAACTGAGCTACCCGGCCAGAACCAAGATTTTTTTAAAAAATACGGCATACTAAATAGGAAATTACAAACTTGACAGGCAAGAAGAGAATACGATACAGCAATAACACAGTGATAAGAAAATTAATTTTTTAAGAAAAAGTCATGGTCAAATCCAACACTATTCTGTGTTACTTTGCAAGAAACATTCAGACCAGAGAACAAGTATAAAATAAACTTTGCTTGGTTCTCCACAAACCAGCAAACGGAGGTTCTAATGGATATTCTGTCATTAACCACTATTTCCTGATTTTCACTTTTTCAATTACACCTTTAAAATAGATTTTTTTCACTCTTCATCTGAATCAGTAATGATAGCATGTGATCATTAGTAGCTTCACATGGATCAAACTATAAAGTTAGTATCCTCTCTAAAATCTATATGGAGCTTTGGCTTGAGGCTCAAATTCCCTCTCCACTTTGTGGGGAGGGGAAAGGAATTGAGAGAAGGAAAGAAGAAGGGAGGGAATATACTTAGTAAAGAGATGACTCTATGAGTGTAAATGTTCTAGTAGTATCTGTTTTCTGCAAATCCAAAGAATGCAACTGAACTCTTTTTAGACCCTTCAGTTTTCCCCAGTGAAAGCTGCTGGCTTAACTAGAGCAGGCACACATGCACACACATGAATGCTCTGGGTGACACATCCCTGTGAGTACTTCTACATCTAACACTTCAGACAATGACCCCAACTGACGATCTGCTGACACTGTCCCAAACTGTTAAAGGGACTGTACCTCTCACACTGAGCATAATCTTACTAACCAAATTTAATGTCTTTTAGTGGCAATTTAAACTGTTTTTTTAAAGATAAAAATGTTTAAGAACATCTAACCAATAGATATAAGGAAGCACAAAAGCCAAATAAAAACAAATCACTTTTAAAGAGAAGTATAAGGAGCCAAGGACTGCACAAAACTGTGTGGTCATGGGTGGAACAACCTGGGCCTAAGCCTGTCTCCTCATCAGGCTGCTCATATACCAATCAATATGTTAATATAAAGAAAGTGAAAGCCCTGAGCCATTTATCAATTTTACTTAGTTTAGTTGCTACTATCTATCTATCTATCTATCTAAAGAGGCAATATGCTAATTGGTCCTAATGGTGTCCCAGTCACGACCGGTCAACAGGCTGCGTGTGCACAGGAGCCACAGGAGCTGGTGGGCGGGGATGGGGGCAGGGACTTCTGCGCCTAGCAGAGGTGTGCGCAGGCCTGCCCAGCACTAATGTCATGCTGCCTTGGAGGCGGAGGCCGTTCCCAACGGAGGCACATGCAGGCAGGAGCTGGTGGGTGGGGACACAGACGGGGGGCATGCCCGAGCCGCCACGGCACGGCTTGAGCAGGCCCGGAGCGGACACAGGCATTTTTTCGTGGTAAAGGGACTGGGGTCTGTGTTGATGAAAACACCTTGGTGGCTGCGGCGGCCAGCAGTGGCTGCAGCAGCGAGGTGATGGGGGTGGTGCCTTCCCCTGATCAGCCCAGTCGCCTCTGGCAAAGGGAGGCCAGACTGCAGTTTAGGACATCCCCTGAGGGCTTCCAGACTGTGAGAGGGGGCAGGCTGGGCAGAGGGACCCCCCTCCAGTGCACGAATTTCATGCACCGGGCCCCTAGTTTTTTATAAAACAGAACGTTGTAACAATCTCATTTAGCAATCATTTTTCTCACTGTCAGGTCTTAGTATGACCAAGAGATTTTTCTCCCTATTAGGACAAAGTACAAATCATCAGTTATAAAGACCCCATCTCCAGAGCTTAAGTCAAGGCTTTCATGTTAAATTCTAGTCACCTTGTATGGACATGAACTATAACCAGGTAAGGCAATTAGAAACCCAAAGCTCAATATTGGCAAGCTTAACCCCAGAGTGCTAGGAAACCATCTAAAACTCCTCCAACCCACTCTTTCTCCCCTACAACAAAGTCTCCAGTGGTACATGTCTATTTATACTTAATATCACTCATCAGTACATTTGTTGAATGCCTCAACATCCTGGCCTTCAAATAACTCACAGCCAAGAAAAATATGTGTGTAATTGCCAAGTATAAGAAAAATATTTTTAAAACCAGAAATTATGCATTCAAATGAGACTTGTCTCCTTTAAAAAATTCCCCTGGGCTGTAATGCACTATTCCAATTCTTGGCTCAAACCATCTTTTTAAAAAAAAAAAAAAAATATATATATATATATATATATATATATATATATATATATATATATTTCTTTATTGATTTCAGAGAGGAAGGGAGAAGGAGAGAGAGACAGAAACATCAATGATGAGAGAGAATCATTGATCAGCTGCCTCCCGCATGCACCCTACTGGGGATCGAGCCCACAACCTAGGCATGTGCCCTTGGCCGGAATTGAACCTGGGAACCTTCAGTCCACAGGCTGATGCTCTATCCACTGAGCCAAGCCAGCTAGGGCTCAAACCATCTTTAGAGTGTGCCTCCTGGAATCACTTGAAAGAATGCAGTCTGTTCTTCTGAATATCTTCATTGCTGTCAAAACTTGACCAAGAGGATATTCAATTTTTGGAAACAACCAAAAGTCAGAGTCAAGTTTAATGAATAAGATGCGTGATCAAACTAGATGGCATTACTTGAGTTCAAAATTATATATGATTACAGAACAACAAAACATTTCCTTATATGATTTGTAATCTGACTCCAAAGGAAATTTCAGATATGTAACAAGAAGTATGAGCAATGGAATAGATATATGTACAGGGTGGGGCAAAAGTAGGTTTACAGTTGTGAGTACATAAAAAAGTTTATTCTTGTATCATTATTTACTAACTAGAGACCTGGTACATGAAATTCATGCCCTGGGGGGGGTGGTCCCTCAGCCCAACCTGTGCCCTCTCGCAGTCCGGGAGCACTCAGGGGATGTCCCACCGATGGCTTAGGCCCGCTCCCGGCAGTCAGACGTCCCTCTTGCAGTCCTGGGCTCTCGCAGTCCGGGACCCCTCGCTCCTTACAGCCCACCTGTAGCGGAGGCGGGAGAGGCTCCCACCATGGGCGCTGCACTCACCAGAGCGGTGCTCCCCCTGTGGGAGCACACTGACCACCAGGGGGCAGCTCCTGCGTTGAGCATCTGCCCCCTGGTGGTCAGTGTGCATCATAGCGACTGGTCATTCCACTGTTTGGTCGATTTGCATATTAGCCTTTTATTATATAGGATTATTGTATTATTTCCCATATGAACTGTAAACTTACTTTTGCCCCACTCTGTATATATTTCTCTTTTCCCTAAGTAGCTTCTTTGAAGGATGATACACATATGGATGTGTAAACTCTGAATAAGGTTCCCTTTATTTAATCAGTTACAACTCATAAACAGAAGGCTCCTTAGTATATTGGACATACTATGTCATGGGGTAGGGAGACTGTCACTAAATTAGAGATTAGCATGGCATGCAGGAATGAACACAGCCTTCAGAAGGAGATCTATTTGTGTTAGAATCCTGACTTGGCCCCTTATTGCCTGTGTGAGTTTAGGGAAGTCACAAGCTATCTAAGACTCTGTAACATAAGGCTGATATCTAACTAGCAAGGTTGCTGTAAAGATTCAAGATAATAGATACAAAATACTGACACTGTGCCTGGCATATGGTAGGTGCCCATAAGTCACAGCTATCTATATATATAAAACCCTAAGTGACCGGAATGACGGGTCGCTATGATGCGCACTGCAGGGGGCAGGGCCAGCCGGCCAACCTCCTGCAGCCCCTCCCCCTGGCTGGCCCCGGCCCCGATCGGCCCCCCACCCCGATCAGGGGTGGGACCAGCCAGACCCCCACCATGCACGAATTCGTGCACCGGACCTCTAGTTACTCATAATAACCTCAGTATAATCAAGAGACTTTTCTTACTACAGGTGCTTTGAGATGACAGAATGACAGGTAAACAGACATTTGGGTGTGAGTAGTTCATTCACAGTACTGACATACACTTAGTGCTGTGTTTTTAAAAAATAATATGTGAATAATATTTTAAGTAATTGTTAACACTGTGTACAGTATTTTTAAATTACATGACATGTGTAACTAGCATTGTTCCCAGTACACTGACCTTTCACCACTGTCTGAACATACCATGCCCTCCCATGAACCTGTGCCTTTGCATACTTTGTACCTTTCTGCCCTCTGGGCAGACAAAACCCTATAATTATACCCTTCAAGATCAAGCTGTGGAACCTTCCCAGCATGCTCTAGACAGAGTTAGTGGCTCTGTCCCTTGTGCTTCCACAGCATTTGGTTCCTGTCTCTGGAATGCCTCATCCTGTGTTGAACTTTAATTTCTCTCTCCATTTCTGCTTCTTCTGGGCTTGAGCATGGAGAGGGACTATGTCCCATTTCTTTTTGTACTTAGAGCACATAGCACATGTCTTGGCACACAGCAGGAACTCGGGAAATATTTGAGTAATGAATGCTTTAAATATGAATCCTTTACAAACAGACTGTTAAAGGCCAGGTAGCTGCCTTTTGTTAACAATTACCAGCAATCGCATTTCATTTTTTCCTGACTTCAAATAAGAGATAACATAACTTAGACTCCAGAATAATTTTGTAAGTTGAAGCACATGGAAGTTTTTAAACACTACTGACCTCCTCAGTACTCCACACCCACTGGAAGGAATCCCCTAGAGCAGTGGTCGGCAAACTCATTAGTCAACAGAGCCAAATATCAACAGTACAACGATTGAAATTTCTTTTGAGAGCCAAATTTTTTAAACTTAAACTTCTTCTAATGCCACTTCTTCAAAATAGACTCGCCCAGGCCATGGTATTTTGTGGAAGAGCCACACTCAAGGGACCAAAGAGCTGCATGTGGCTCGCGAGCCGCAGTTTGCCGACCACGGCCCTAGAGCAAGGTTCCTCCGCTTTTCTCTCAATCCAGCACACCTGTAGGATGCACCACTCTCCGTCAGGAGCTCACTGCAGACGACTCAGAATGCCTAGCAGAGTCCTCACAGCCTTCAAGCACTGCCTGGCTACCAGGGCTGAAGGTCCTTCTCTGAGCCAGTAATTCCACCAAGACAGCAGAAAATCCCAGTGCTTCATGGGGAGGGCAGTGTGCCAACTTAATGCCACCTACTTCCAGATCTCTACCTGTCAGGAACACCTTGGAGTCAGTTTGCCAAACCTGTATACTTCTAAAAGTTTGCTAATTCAATGAATAGGCTCCCTAGCCATTAGGAAGCCTCAGGCATGCAAGGAAGGACTTGGTGGGTCCAGTGAATCTGTTTCAGCAAGTCCTAACCTGTGTACCTAAGAAGTAGTTCATGACCAACCAGTTCTATGCCAGATGGAAACAGGCAGAGGGTCAGCAGTCTTATGCAACTGAGTGTTGACACTTGTGAATCATTCTCTACCACTGTAGTTTTTTTCAGAGTGTTGGCAATACAGCAGCGAGTTCAGACTGACCAAGATCAAAAGGTTGGAAAGGAGATCTGGAGCCATGGCCCATGAATTGGGACCATCAAACCATGATAGTGACTATTTCTGTGACACACATAATCCAAGAAGCAAAGGCAGTCACGTCCTTCCTTAGTGTCATCATCTTTCCTGTCTCTGCAGTGGAATGGCTGCTTTCTAAAGGAGGGAAGAGGATGAGAGGAAAGAGAACCAAGCCACAGACCATCAGGAAAGCAGTGACTGAAAGAAGCAGTTCTAGACTTCTCTCATAGGCTCTGGAGAGTAATTCATTCGTTCATTCCACAAATATTTATTGAGCCAGATACTAGTACTATTCCAGGTATGCATGGTACCATAATGAATGGAGTCCTGGCCTGGCCCCATGGAGCTTATAGGAGAGGACTATAGTAGGGGATAATTTAGTAGGGGAGACAGACATTAATCAAATAAACACAAATATAAGGGTACAAATAAGTACTATGATGGAGGAATACAGCATGCTACACAGATAGTACCAAGAGGAATCAATGGACCTGGTCGGGGAAGTCAGAAGAGCTTCTAAGTGAGCTGAGATCTCAAGGATAAATAGGAATTAACCAGGTCAGGAGGATAGGAGAAGAGAGGAGAGGGAAACATCTCCAGCAAAGAGTACAGTATGTGCCAAAATCCTGGGGTAAGATGTTGAACTGGTTCTGAATTAGAGGCAAGGAGCAAGGCAGCAATGATAAGGTTTGAAGTCCTAGCACAAGATATCTCTTGTCTAAACACCTCAGTTTGCTTTGTAGCCATCTGGAGGGCCCTCCTTCTCATGGAACAAGACTAAAGAACAATGTCAAAAACTAGATGTGCCCACAAGACATGACACACCACCAGCTAATTATATATATATATTTTAGCTGATATTCCCTGGCCACTGTCTTAGCAGTCACCACTGTGGGGTAACACCATTCACTCCCACTGATTCAGGAAAATGGCACCCTATAAAAGATTTTTAAACTTTTCAAGTAGAATTAAAGTGTTGATAAATATGCTGATGATTACTACAAAACTGTTTAGATACCTAATCTTTCATTGTAATTTTCACATACTATTTTTTTTTTTTTTTTGAGGGAGAAAGATGCTAGAGGGAAAAATAGTTAAAGATGGTATCTGTGCAGCACTATTTTGCTTTGGCAACTTTGAAAGCCAGTTAGATTACTCCTAAAGTTCTTTGTGGCTTCTGAATTATCTATCAGTTTATAAAATAGTCCTGAATCTTTCTATTTGTAAAGCACTTTGTACTCAATCATTAATTTGGCCTCTCTATCCTGATAAAAGATTATACTCATTATACAGATAAAATGGATAAATGAGTGGTCCAAGGATGCAAAACAATTCAGGTTTGACATATCTTATCACCCTCACCAAACAATGCAAACAATGTCCAACTCCAGCACAAATCCTGAAACCCAGCCCTAACTCCTACAAGCAGCAGAGGAAGACACTGCAGTTTGTTTTCAGTAACTTGCTCTCAACAACACCCTGGTGCCTTCAAGCCAAAAAGATCATGACTACAGTGATTGGGACTTTGTCACTACAGACCCAAATATGAACTCAGTAGTGCTCAAAGTGGAACAAAAGCACCTAGGAAGTCACAATGGCTCGTAGCTTAAAATGTTTCCGTCCCTAAGAAGACTGCACTCCCAACACACTCTATGTCTTTCTCCCTCCCACCTCAGACTTTCTTTCATCCCCCAAAAGGGGCCCAGATAGTGGGCTCCACTAGGCTCCCACAGTACAATACTGAACAGTGCTGTAAACTGTCTACTAGTATTTACATGCCCTTCTCCACCCCCAAGCTGGAACCTCCCAGCATCTGAAGCACCTGGCATAAGACTGAGCATACAAAAGGTTTATTGAGTACATGGCTTCCCACCAGCAAATAAGGGAAATAAGTACACCCTTCATAGAGTAGTGGACTTTAGAGATCAATTAGGCCAACCCCTTATTTTTCAGATGAGCAGAGAATCACCTAGTTACATATGGCCTTATCTCCAATCCAGGTCTGATGGCCCTGTTTAGTTCCCTGATATTTCATAAGTGGGTACTATTTGTCAGACATGATGGGAGGTGCTGGTATAGTGAAATGATCAGGAGATGGTCGCTGCTTTAGGGAGCTCATAGCCTGGAGGAGGGAACAGTTACAGAACATTTGGGCAAGTGGAGGGACAGATGCTTGATTCTTTAGCCAGTGTTCTCTCCATATTGTCCACTGTTATTCCCCCACTGGGAAATAGGACAGCAATATATACTTCCTGCAAATAAACTTATAGTGAACATGTGAGAAAACCCGTATGGAAAACTGTCAGGTTCACCCCCAAAGGCATTATGTAAGGTATTGCCATACCCTGGCACCGACTCCAAGGATTCAACGTTTCAGATATCAGATATCGGCCCCACAAAGAAGCAAACAAGAGAGAAATGGGCTTACCTCCAAGGAAACCTCAAAGGCTGAGAAGACATGTGGGATAGGGGTGTGCGGGCAAGTGAAATGGCCCTTGTGAGGAGAATAGGGGGAAGGCAGAGCAGTGCGAAAAGCTGGAACTGAGAGGGGGGAGTTGGGACAGCAATAAGAGGACCCGCCAAGAAGAGCGGGGTTCCCTCAGGGCCAGGCGGGGGCCCTGGCCGGGAGAGTCTACTGTGCCGCAGGCCAGAGGACTGAAGGTACGGGGCGCGGGAGGAGGAAGCGGGCCAGAGCCGAGACAAACTGTTTTCCCACAGAGTCTCTCGCACCCGCAGGGAAGCTCAGGCAGGCGCCTGGGGCTGCAGGTGCCCTGCCTCTCGCTGCAGCTTAGCGCCGCTGCGCCTCCCTAGAGCCGAGCCCGCAGCGCCTCACCTCGGGTTGAAGTCCTGGAAGAGGCCCCTCAGGTTCATGGCGGAGAACTTCACCGCGGAGGCCTCCTCCTCCTCCCCCCGCCCCCCCCTCGCAGCCTGCGCTTTACAACGGGTTCATGGTGCCCGCGCCAGCCGCGTCCCCGCTGCTGCCGCCGCCACCCAGAGAAACCAGAGCCACCGCCTCCTGCCCCTCCTTCCGGGCTGCCGTACAGCAGTCGCGCATGCGCTCTAGGCCCCTCCCGTCGACCCTGTGAAGAGCCTGGGTCTTGAGCTATGCCAGTCCCTGACCCTTTCCCTTCCTGGCGGGCTGAGGACACTGTGGGGTCTAGAGGCTGGTGGAGACCGGGGTCCTAGGGAGAGGCGGAGAGCCCAAGGAGGACGCTGACTAGATGCAGACATGCGGGGAGGGAGCGGCCGCTTAGGAGGCCTACAGTGAGGTCTTCCAGGACGTCTGCCTTGACCCATGCTGCCTTCTGGACATTTCCTCTAGTGAGTACTAAGCCTCCTGGGGGAAGGGAAGAAGTGGCCAAAGGTGAGAAGTTGCATGTTGGCGATCTTATCCCAGGCTTCACTACTCAGATGTGTCAGTGACTCCAAAGTCTGCTTCTCAACTTCCCTCCCAAGGCACAGACCAGCTCAAAGGGATATGCTGGTCTACCTAAACTCAGGTTACCCTGCACCAGTTATCTTCCCTAAGGCCTTCCCCTATTAGGTTGCCTCTCCTTTAGCAGCAGATATACACGGGTGGGGGTGGGGGATGCCCAAACTGGAAATCTGGGAATCATCCTTGCTTTGCTAACCTTATTCAGAAACTCCTTGGCTCCTGCCTAGACTTTTTAGTCACCTTATATCTGGCCTCTTTCACCACTGCAGACCATCTATTTAAACTCCCAGGTTCATCTTCATTGGACAAATCAACATCTTTGAGCCTCAATTTTTCTCCTCTGCAGAGATAATAAAACCTACTTTCTAAACTTGTTGGGAACATTCCATGACAACTTGCATGACACACTCACTGTGTGATACACACTAGGTGCCCTAAGAATGCTATTGTTGTCGGTTGCTCTTACAGTTGTCTACCTCCTCAAGGAGTCTATTTATTTTGGAATTGGAGATCAGGACAAACTCACAGCAGATCACTTAGCCTACCTTCTTCATTTCCTTCCGGGTGATTTAAGAGTTTTCCATAAGCATAGCAATACTTTAGACATTACTCTGGTATTATGGATAATAGTTGTTGTTACAATACCACAGTTTCATGAATGGCAATTTTATACAGGTTAACCCTGAGGCAGCTTCAGAAGATCACAATTATGATAGTCATACTCTGCTGTGATGTATAACCTTTCTTCTGAGAACTTGAAAACATTTCACAAATAGTAATTTGGCTTCCCAAACCCACTGGGAAATGGGTATTATTATATGAGCCTGTTTTAAGGATGAGTAATCTGAATCAAGTTTGTCAGCTGCTGAAGCACCAGTGCTTTTGGTCCACCTCCCCTGCCTATCTTTCAGGCAGAGTCAACCAACCCTGAGGAGGTTCCCAATGAACATTTAATTACAGGAGAGAATGCTGAGGCACTGAAAAGCTTGTAGAATGTGCCCTGAGCCACCTAGTAAGGATGTAGGAGTAAAGATGCAACTGGGGGTCTGGCTGAACTTGCAACCCACACTCTGCTAGAAAGAGGTACTTGACAGTGGCCAGTACCATCTTAATTACCATCAGACTCACCCCCAAAAGGCATTAAGGAGTAAAATTGTCTGTTAAGACACTTGAATAACAGGCATTGTTGCCCTTTCAAGAGTTTCACAGAGACCAGGCAAGCTGTCAGTGTCCCCAGAGCCTTGATGGCAGGTACTACTTTAGTGAGGTCACAGGGAGTCACACAGCTGAACCCACTGCTCTGCAGGACCACAGTGGTCCCAGAGATGATCAGGTTGGGGGTACTGTTTAGCCTAAGGGATAGGACACGAATACACAACAAATTGCCCATGTATTCTTTTGCTCTGACAAACCAAATTGCCAAGGAGAGCCCTGTTCATGAGGATATCTACACTAATAAAAGAGAAAGATGCAAAGTGAAAGTACCTCTGTGACGCCCACCAGCCAATCAGGAGTGAGTATGCAAATTAACCCAACAAAGATGGTGGGTTAATTTGCATACGTGGGTGCTGAGCGGTCTGGGTCCGGGGAACATCCTTGGGACCCAGGCCTCTCTGAGCCTGTAGGCCCGCATGTAGGCCCTGAGTGGCCGGGGTCCCAGAATGCCCCTGGCCAAGAGTGGCCTACAGGTGCCGGCGCCAAGCGGCCTGGGTCCCGGTACAAGCGGCCGGGGATGCCAAGCGCAAGCAGCTGCAGGGCAGGGCGAGAACTTCTGCCCCACAGCCGCTTGCGCGTGCACCCGCACCAAGCAGCCTGGGTCCACGCCCCCCAGCCCAGAGGACACAGCGAACGTGTGGCTGCTGGGCTTAGGGGCATGCCCCCAGTGGCTGGGGACATGCCGCTAGCCCAGTGTACACAATGCAGGGGATCCTCTGTGCATGGGATGCAGAGGAAACACCTTTTCTTTTTTTAAAAAAATATTTTATTGATTTTTTACAGAGAAGAAGGGAGAGGGATAGACTATGAGAAACATCGATCAGCTGCCTCCTGCACACTCCCCACTGAGGATGTGCCCCCAACCAAGGTACATGCCCTTAACAGGAATCAAACCTGGGACCCTTCAGTCTGCAGGGTCTGATGCTCTATCCACTGAGACAAACCAGTTCGAGCGTAAACAGCTTTTCTGACTGCTCTAGGGTTTTTCCACCACACTCCTGGAGAAAAAAACGAAGGTCCACTGCTAGAGGAGCTAAGAAATGTCATATCCTGCCCTAGCCAGTTAGGCTCAGTGGATAGAGCCTCGGCCTGCCGACTGCAGGGTCCGGGTTCAATTCTGATCAAGGGCATGTATATAGGTTACAGGCTCCTCCCTGGCCGGGGGCCCAGGTCAGGGCTCATGCAGGAGGCAACCAATCAAAGTGTCCCTCTCACACTGATGTTTCTCTCTGTCTCTCCCTCTTTCTCTCTTCCACACTCTCTAAAAATCAATGGAAACATATCCTCAGGTGAGGATGAAAAAGAAAGAAAGAAAGAAAGAAAAGAAAGAAAGAAGAAAGAAAGAAAGAAAGAAAGAAAGAAAGAAAGAAAGAAAGAAAGAAAGAAAGAAAGAAAGGTCATATCCTATGAAAGACACATCTTGAAAATGCCTAAAGAAAGTTGTCATTTTTTCATGGTGAAGGGACTGGAGTTCATGTTGATGAAAACACCTTGGCGGCTGTGGTGGCTGCGGCAGCGGGGTGATGGATCTGGCACCTTCCCCTGATCAGCCCTGTTGCCTCCCGCAGAAGGAGGCCAGCTAAGTTGTCAGTAGGACATCCCCTGAGGGCTCCCAGTCTGTGAGAGGGGGCAGGCTGGGCTGAGGGACACCCCCCCCCAGTGCATTAATTTCGTGCACCGGGCCCCTAGTATGACAATAATAGGACTTAACAAAGGCCTCACATACCCGATTTTCCAGAAGCATTTGTACCTCACTGTTTCAAATTAGCTGTGATTTCATGGAAAGCAAAGTTGTCCTGTGGCTCACGCCCCTGGGCAGGCTGGAGGTCAGGCACATGGCAGGTCAGCAGTCTCCTGCACAGTACCCACAGGGACTGTACTTGCTTGCATCCACATGGGGGTGTCTATGGGTCTATGGGGCCCTTTTGGATAGGTCCTCTGGGTGCTGGGCAAACATGGCTTTGCCTCTGATTTGCCTTGTGGATACCCACTGTGTCACACACTACATCTTACCACCCTGCCATGAGCCCACCCCTATCCTTATGCCAAATCCCAGCAAAGGGACCAAAGGCAGGCTAAGACCTGGGGCCAATTACTCTCCCAGGACAGCTGCCACACATAGTTCCCGCAGAGGAGGTTAGGTGAGAGCCAGGCAGGAGGTCAGCGCCTTGCCCAGGAGGCTAGAGTTCAGAGCAGGCTATAGTCCTGGCAGGGGAATGGTGATTTCTCATGGGAGCAGGACCATGGCTGAGACCCATCACACCAGCCACTCATGGGGCAGGCTCAGAGCATCTAAAAATTTTCATAACATTCCTGCTGATAGGCAGTTGAGTTCCTGTGTGCTGTGCCCCACCTTCATCAGGACTGGCCATACAACTGGGTGGTGTGCGTTTGCAGAGGTTACATTATAGTTTACTGTACCCTAAAAAGGCCTCCCTGAAGGACCTAGGAAATGCTCAGGATGTCCAAGCTGTTCCTTCCCTGTGGTCCATAGCCTCCTTGTGTGAGCACCAATCAGTTTCCTCCAGGAATGGACATTTGGTGTTCCTACATTCATCCTGCAGTGCCCCACAGGGTTCTGGTCCTGGCACTTATCCCAAGGGCACTCATTTCATGATATCCCGAGGGTTCCACCTCATCTCCTGCTGCATCTGCCCTGAGTTTTTCCACAGGCTAGCCCAGGGCAGCTCAGATGGAATCTGGTGGGTGCTCCTCTTTCCAACTTTCCTGGGATTGCTGAGCCTCTTCCAAGCCTCCATCCCTGGACCCTAAAGCCCTCCTATGCCCAGGTCCTTTCCAAATCCTCACTTGGCTCTCAGGTATCTGTGGTCTGGGAGGGAGCATCCTGACGACCACACCTGCCATCTGCTAGAGCCCTTCCTCTGCTCACATTGCCTGTTTGGAACACAAGGTCCAAGCTGGTTTTGTGGGTGACTGACAAGGCACCCCTGCCACCCTCTGTGCCTCAAGCTCATCCTCAGACACCAACCCCTAATAATCACCTGAACAATACCATCAGTTTAATCAAGCATTTGAGCATAACAAAGGAAATTATTTGAAAACTAGTGGCCCAGTGCATGAATTTGTGCACATTGAAAGGAAATTAATTAGAAGAAATATTTTAATATCACTATTCGCCCTTTCTCTATAATAGAAGTGTCAGCTAAATTCAGTCGACAATGACAGATGGAAACACACATGTGCAATTGGCCCCAGCGAGATTATATATATATATATATATATATTTAATTAGACCTGCTTTCTGTTTTAGCTAAACTTTTCCCAGCCCAGTGAAGCATCCCAACTTCTCTTTCAGGTAACTGTCAGCAACACAGCAGTAAATATCAATATGAAGTAGATTGTTATTATAGATCACACAGGGAGAACAAAGGGTAAAATATTTTTTGTTTTAATTTTATTGTTTAAAGTATTACAAATAGTAGTACACATGTCCTCCTTTTTTCCCCATTGACCTTCCCCCGGCCTCCCCTACCCCCTGGCACATGCCCTCACTCCACACCACCCCCCAGATCTTGCATCCATTGGTTATGCTTATATGCATGCATACAAGTCCTTTGGTTGATCTCTTACCTCTCCTCCTCAACCTTCCCCAGCCTTCCCACTGCAATTTGACAGTCTGTTCCATGCTTCTCTGCCTCTGTATCTATTTTTGTTCATCAGGTTATAATGTTCTTTATTATCCATAAATGAGTGAGATTATGTGGTATTTTTCTTTCACTGACTGGCTTATTTCACTTAGCATAATGCTCTCCAGTTCCATCCATGCTGCTGCAAATGGTAAGAATTCCTTCCTTTTTATAGCAGCGTAGTATTCCATTGTGTAGATGTGCTATAGTTTTCTAATCCACTCATCTGCTGATGGGCATTTAGGCTGCTTCCAAATCCTAGCTATTGTAAATTGTGCTGCTATGAACATAAGGGTGCATATATCCTTTCTGATTGATGTTTCTGTATTCTTGGGATATATTCCTAGAAGTGGTATTACTGGGTCAAATGGCTGTTCCATTTTTAAATTACTGTTTTCCACAATGGCTGCACCAGTCTGCATTCCCACCAGCAGTGAAAAAGGGTTCCTTTTTCTCCACATCCTCTCCAGCACTTGTTGTTTGTTGATTTGTTGATGATAGCCATTCTGCCAGGTGTGAGGTGGTACCTCATTATTGTTTTGATTTGCATCTCTCAGGTGATTAGTGACTCTGAGCAGGTATTCATATGTGTCTTGGCTTTCTGAATGTCCTCTTTCAAAAAGTGTCTATTTAGGTCCTTTGCCCATTATTTGATTGGATTGTTTATCTTCCTTTTGTTAAGTTGTATGAGTTCCCTATAAATGTAGGAGATTAAACCCTTATCAGAGATAACTGGCAAATATGTTCTCCCATGCAGTGGGCTTTCTTGTTGTTTTGTTTATGGTTTCTTTTGCTATGCAGAAGCTTTTTATTTTGATGTAGTCCCATTTGTTTATTTTCTCCTTAGTCTCTCATGCCCTAGGATCTGTGTCTGTAAAGATATTGCTACAACATATGTCTGCAATTTTGCTGCCTACGGAGTCTTGTAGGACTTTTATGGTTTCCCATCTTACATACAAGTCCTTTAGCCATTTTAAGTTTGTTTTTGTGTATGGTGTAAGTTGGTGATCTAGTTTAATTTTTTTGAATGTATCTGACCAAATTTCCCCGCACCATTTATTAAAGAGACTGTTTGACTCCATTGTATGCTTTTGCCTCCTTTGTCAAATATTAATTGAGTATAATGGCTTGGGTCAATTTCTGGGTTCTCTATTCTGTTCCATTGGTCTATAAGCCTGCTCTTGTGCCAGTACCAGACAGTTTTGAGGACCTTGGCTTGGTAATATAGCTTGATATCTGGTATTATGATCCCTCCAACTTTGTTCTTCTTTCTCAGGATAGCTGTGGCTATTTGGGGTCTTTTTTTTTTTATTCCAGATGAATTTTTGGAGAGTTTGTTCCCTTCTGGCCTGATGTGTTTCTGTTGAGAAATCAGTCACTAGTCTGAGGGGGGGATCCTTTGTAGGTAACTTTCTGTCTCTCTCTTGCCGCTTTTAAGATTCTTACTTTGTCATTGGTGTTTGCCAATTTACTTAAAATGTGCTTTGGCGTCGGTCTTTTGGGGTTCATTTTGTTTGGGACTCTGTGAGTTTCTTGGACTTGTATGAGTTTTTTCTTCCGTATATCAGGGAAATTTTCTGCTATTATTTCTTCAAACAGGTTTTCTATTCCTTGCTCAGTTTCCTCTTCTTCTGGTGCCCCTATTATGTGGATGTTATTTCGTTTCATGTTGTCCATAGTTCATGTTCATAGTTCCTTTAGGCTCTCCTCCTGTTTTTTTTAAGTTTTTTTTCTAGATGCTGCTCTGCTTGTGTATGTTTTCCTACCTTGTCTTCTAGCTCACTGATGTGGTCCTCCACTTTTTCCAGTCTACTGTTGATGCTTTCTATTGAGCTCTTTATTGCAGTGATGTCATTTTTCATTTCTTCTTGGTTCTTCTTCATTTCCTCTTGGTTCTTACACATATTGTTGAATTTGTCTTCCAACCTTTTCAGCAACCTTATGACCATTTCCCTGAATCCTTTCTCTGACATATTGCTTGCCTCCATTTTGTTTACTTCCTTTTCTGGTGATGCCTCCTTTTCTTTCATATGTGGGCTGTTTCTTTGTCTCCCAATGATCGCTCCTCTCTGGGTGTCTGTTATGTAGCTCTCTCTCTCCTGCGTTGACTACTGGGCACAGCAAAGGCATGGGCTCTGTTCCTTCAACAATGCTGTTGCAGGACTTCCCGAGCTTGCAAGCGGGAGGTCACTTGCCGAGTCATAGAGCTGAGAAGCAGCATTTACAGGAGAGACACCCAACTCCATTGGCTCCAGAACTCAGGGCTCGCTAGTGAGGCTGTTTGCCTGGAAGTTGATATCCTACTGATGTTTTGTAGCAGCAGTAGCTTCCCTGTAGGTGAGCAGGGCAAGCTGGGAGACTACTCCCATTCATTACAACAGGAATCTGAAGCCCAGCGGTGCCCAAGGAGGCAAAAGGTTGGCAGGTCCAGGCACCAAAGGGTAAAATATTTAACTGCAGCAGTATGTGACTAAATTCTGCACAGTGACAAAACCTGAAGTCATTTTCAAGGTCCACCATTTCTTACTTCTTTTCACTTGGGTCAATCTCTAAGCTTTCTAAATCTCCATTTTCAGGCTAATGAAAATAGGATTCCACCCAGTCTCCTATCTACCTACCCCAGGACTTCTGTGAGGATCAAATGAGGTGAGGCACAGGAAAATGCTTCACAGACATTTGGTTAAAGTGTGAAATGTTTGCACCTGGCTATAAAGCAAGTTGTTTTCCTGGGCTGAAGAAACTGCAAGAAGGCTAGTCATCGCTAGGGAGAGGAAGCTGGTTGTTGCTATGTGATGTCATTAGCCAGTGCCCACAGCCACCATTTCCTGGATGGGCTGGGCTAAGCTGTGGACCACATTTTGCACCACGGGGTCTCAGCAGTGTTGGCTGTGATTGGGTGGGCTTTCACTCTGGGGTGGTGGTGGGACCTGTGTCCCACATAGGGGAAGCCGAGTGTTGCTTTGTGGGAGGCAGGTCTGTGGTGCTATTTCTCTGTAAATGACCACTGTGCATCATGGCACCTCCTGCACTGAGTGTCTGTCCCCTATTGGTCAGTGTGCATCATAGCGACCAGTTGGATGGACACTTAGCATAGCGTATTAGCCTTTTACATATATAGAAAATAACTTGCAATCACAGTGATTAGTCACATGGTCACATGACAGTGATTATTATTTATCAATCACTAGGGCACTCACCAAGTTGATACCTCACATCCTACCAGCTCTGCCTGAACCACACTGGCTGAAAGGGGATACTTTTCTGGGGGCTGTCATGTAAAGATAACTGCATATGAACATCATTACTGGGAACTGGGTGGTTGTCTGTGGGGACACAGTCAGAGCAAAGCCCCAAGATGTGCAGACTGGGGCCAGGGTGGAGAGTGGGCAGCAGTGGTGATTGGGGCAATGGCAGGGCCCCAGAAGGAGGACACCACCATGCCAACAGGGCCAGTTGGCTGTTGGCTTCCTTACCAACACTCATCACTACACTGAAGGGTAGATTGGAGCAGCTCAGGAGCCTAGGGGTGCAGGAGGCATGAAGGAATTCCTGCAGCCAGCTTCCAGTGGGGCGGCTCCTCTTTTGAACACCCCTATCCCTGCCCAGGGCCTTAAAGGAACACAATCTGGCATCTCACTTCTCAAGGGAAAATGTGCATGTCTTAAGTCCCAGAGTGAGCTAGCACAGTGCTCTGTGTCTGCATTCTTATGGCTTGAGAATGAATCCATGGACCCTGTGCCGCCTTCTGTAGAAATGGCTGTGACAAACAACGCTGCTGCTCAACATTCAGTGGCAAAGGGTCATCACACAACCCTTGCTAAGTACAAGACGACTGGCAATGCAGGGTCCCCATTCATTCAGGGAAGAGGAAGACAAGGTGAGGATGAACACTTGACATCTCCCAGTCAACAGTTGCATGGTAGAAGCTCTAAACTGCAGCTGCTGTAATCTGAGGTGAAAAAAAACAACAACCTTCGTTTCTGGGAGGACTTTCTCAGAAAGTCACATTTCTCTTTAAATTCTTCACCCTTTTCCAGTGCCCCCCCCCCTGCTGTGTGAAAGGTGCTTCAAATCCCCCATCACATGAATTTTCAAATCTCAGCAGACAGGGCTCACCCTCTTCATTCCAGAGGACCTTTCTGCACTTTCCATAGCAATACCCCCTGAAATCTCATGAGGCTGTGGATTTTCTCCTTTCCTCCTGTACAAGATCACAATATCCACCTGTGAGTCTCTGCTGCCTTCCACATTTCTGAGTGTACATGAACAAGGAAACTGGTGTATATTGGATTTATAGTAGTTAGTAATTTTTAGTATAATTTTTGACCCCAAACACTACCAATCTCTCCTTTGAAATTGTGTTTCTCTGATCAATCAAAGATCTTGGAGCTCAATTAGAAACTAAATAGTAAATTAGCCAAATAGCTGCTTGGTGAAATTCCCTCCTAAAGAATAGACTATTCTTTTTGGGTGTGGACTCTCAACAACAGGGTGCAATCAACACAAAGCCCCTAGAATTCCAGTCCAATACCAACTTCTTTCCTCTTTGCAGCTACCCTTCCATTAAAACCACCTATTTTCCTTCATGTCATCTCACTAATACCCAGCATTTGTTTACAGTTGGCAAAGGTAAACTGAAGGTAACTGTAATGAATTGTCAATTCAATGGAGTCAGCCCTGGCTTTCCCCAGCCAGGGAGAAGAGTGCATGTCCAGTAACTTAGGGGCATTGTTTCAAGGAGCAATACCCTTATTGCTCAGGAAATCCTTGTAGGTAATGGGGATAAAACAGCTATCTCTTCACTGTGTTCTCCTGCAATGAGACCGAGGCACAGGACAGACACCCTTCCCTTCCTGACTGGGGTGGATTTTTCTCTCTGGTTTATACATGATCCAGAAGGAAATTCAGAGCAATTCTCCATTTCAGACTTTTACATCCAAGATACACCATCTGCAGAGCCTAGCCACTGCCACCACCCAGCTCAGGCTATTTACACTTGAGTGCTCTCCCCTGGAGCCCCACTACCCCTCCCCTTCTTTTATTTGTTCTATAGAACTTAGGGGACACCTCACCACCTTCCTCATATGACTGTGGCTCCTAAACTATCATCCTGTGGGTGGGTGTACCCTGCTTATTTTAGTGTGCCCACTACTAACACAGGACCTTCCAGAGGACATAGGCTCAGTAAATGTCTGGGGATTAAATGAACCATTGAGCAGGGGCCGTCTTTATTCAGATGAAATCCCTCCACTTTCTTGAATGAACCAAGCAAATCCAATGATCCTTATACAGTTTGTTTCATAGAAAGACAAACAAAAAGGGATCAGAAGCAAGAATTAATAACCTTTTGCTTTTATTTTTCTTTCTTGAACCCACTGAATGTACTGATGAGCTCTTTCACATTTCCAAGGAAATCCTTTTCCAATGCCATATTATCTAGTTTGGGATCACAGAGTAGGATGGAAAGTGTCCCAATTTGTGTTACACAATAGCAAAACTCTTTTGAACTGGATAGTACAAATACATGTATGATCAATGTCATTCACAAACTTAGATACTGAAGCTTATGAAACCTTCTATGCAAAGGAACATTTGAAAATTTCTACACAAAACAAGGATAAATTTCTAAACCCAAAGATACTACAGCCCTTATTCCTCCAACTTGCCCTGGGCCTCACTACCTAGAATGTTGACTATCCTCTTCTCAAACACAGTGAAGAATTGGCCTCACATCATGTCAGATGTGGGCCTGAAACATGCCTGGGGGAATCTTGGCTCAGTCCTCCTCTTCCTCATCACTCAGAGCCTCTTGAAATAGGGATGGGACAGAACTGGGATCCCTTCTATAATCCCTGAGAAAAAACTTGAGGACTTTCAACTTGGTGGTCTCAGCGTGAGCCCTGGGACCCCACAGGAACTCATAGCGTGCAGGATCACTGTTGGGCACCTGCCGGTACTCCAGGTACTTTTCCTGCACCCAAACTTTGGTAAGGAGCTCCCTGGGCTCCCCATAGATCCAATGCTCCTTCCCCTCACACACACCCATGACATTCAGTGTTTCCCAAACATTCTCCTCTGGGGCACAGTCGCCCTCTGCAAGGATCAATCTCAGGAGCATGACCAGAAGGCCAGTGTTGGGCATGGACTGCCCATGGGACACCATCCCATCATATGTGAGGCCCAAAGTGGTGACCAGGACATAGGTGAGGTTGCCGTGGTCCACTTCCTTCACATCAATGCCAAAGAGGAACTGCATGCACTCAGAGGCTAGGCTGAAGATCTCAGGGAAGTGGTCCTGATACTTTTTTATGACTCTACTCAGCATTTCTGCCTTAGTAGTTGGCTGCTTTGCACGATACTTCAGGAGTAGAAACTCCACCAGTTCAGTCATCTTCAAATATAGGGCATCGTGAAGCGACGACTCAGCATCTCCAGAGTCCTCTCTGCTGCTTGTCTCCTGTTCATCTTGGCTGCTGAAGCCCTCATCTTCAGATTGGCTACAAGCAGGGGCCGCCATGGCAGGGGCACAGAGTCAGGAACCCAGAGGGCTCTGGGGAGGACTTGGTGTCTCAGCAGCACACACCTGCTCTAGGCTGCGTGGGAACAAGGCAGAGAGGGACAAAGATAAGGAGGCAGACATGACCAAGTCCTCATCCCCGAACAGCTGCCCCTCAAACAGGCTTTGATTCTCCCTTGAGTCTTCCCTGAGATTACAGAGCTCACTTTCTAACCAAGAGGCATGATGACTTGTGTTGGGCGTCAACCAGACTATGGGCAGGAGATGGGCCATAGGGAACAGCCGGCTGGATAAAGAGAGGGAACCAGAGGCCCTTGCTGCCATGGTTCAGTGATTAGAGGATCAGCCTGCCCACCAGAGGATTTAATTCCTGCTCAAGAGCACATATCTGGGTTGCAGGTTCAATCCCTGCCCCAGGCCCGGGTGCTTGTGGGAGGCAACCAATTGATGTGTCTCTCTCACATCGATGTTTCTCTCTCTTTCTCTCTCTACCCACTCCCTTCCACTCTCTAAAAATCAATTGGGGAAAGTATCCTCACGCCTCCTATGTGGATGAAAAAAGAAGAGGGGGAATGTGAATATCCTAGCTGAGAAACACACCCTCAGTGGCTCTGAAAATGGAGACTTTTAGGGCTACTCTATAAGGGTGCTCTTAGGTCTCACAGGGGTCTCTCCTCCTGGGCAACCTTTCCCCTAAGATCCTGAAGGTGGAAGTAAAAAGACTCCTCAGGGTGCAGCTAGCACATTTAGAGATATTTGGTCTGACAGTGGTCCTGTAGGATGGGGTGGTATAAAGTCTCCTTATGGGGGAAGGATCCTTCTGTGCCCACTCAGGGCCTGCTTCTCCCACCCCACACCCTGCTTTCCTGAGATCACACTCTTACAACAAGAACACATATCCCTGAAACTTAAGAGGAGAGGCCCCCATATTTGGAAGCACCTGTATAGGGGTTTATTGTTGTTGTCAAGGGACAACAATATGTGGCCATAATCTATGGGTTCCACATGTCCTGGTGTGAAGGGTTCCCTCAGTCCTCACCATGGCCTCTGCTGGGGCCTGGCTTCCCACCTCACCTAGCCTGAGTCCAGATCGTCAGATCAAGGCCCTGCCCTTTCTGGGTCCATGGAGGTGAAAATGGAAAGAGGCCCAGCCTGAAAGCCCTGCACAGGGTTTATAGGGCTGACAATAGGCAAATACAAGATTTTTTTTGGGGGGGGCCCACTTCATTCTGGAGATTGGGCTACACTCCCTCTACCTTTAGGGACCTCACCTTGACTCTTGTTAGGACGTAGGACTCTGCTCTCAGTTGAACATGAGTACTTCCTCAAAAGACCTGATGTTCTCTCAGACCAAGGTCCTCACCTCCCTAAGAGACTGCAGGGCAAAGTGAGGCAGCTTCATATCTGTGCCCCAAATCACCCATACCCCTGCCAATATCACAAAAGTCTGGCAACAGAGACAGGGCTCTCTATCCTGGTTGGGTTCCCTAGTGCCCCTGTAGAGTATTCACTTTTACTCCTGCCAGGACCTTCCCTTCTTCCAGGCCCTCCTCTTGGAACTCTTGATCTCTCCCACCAAAAACTCTCCTCTTTGATGACTCCCCACTTTCCCGCCCATGATAGAAAAGAGCATGCCACTTAAAGCCAACATGCTTCTTTCAGGTCTGATAACAGAGGACATCTGGACTTTGTGTCATCCTTCCCTTTCTGAGAAGATGGTGCACATTCAGGTTTCACAAAGGGTCAGCACATTGTCACCTGGGAGATTGTGAGATACTTCTCTCCCTTGACCTCACATTTTTCTCAGACCCAGGTCCTCACAGATCAAGGCCTCTCAGAGA
This sequence comes from Plecotus auritus, assembly GCF_963455305.1. NCBI lineage: Eukaryota > Metazoa > Chordata > Mammalia > Chiroptera > Vespertilionidae > Plecotus > Plecotus auritus. The sequence continues at coordinate 128,248,618 of NC_137784.1, forward strand.
TCCCATGTGAAGTCTGGGGATATTGCATCAGGCCACCAAGCCAGGGGATAGCCAGGCTCCCAGCAGGGGACTGAAAAATTCCTTGGAGTGTTGAACCCTTCCTCTCATCCTCACCTTGTTTCCAGGTATGGTTTGGGCCATGGCTCTACAAACCTCAACTTGCTCCTTTCTGACCTGTCCTTGACTCCAGAGTTCTCTGAAGTGGTGAGGGCTGGTGGTTCCTGGGAAATGTTACTCAGCCAGACAACCCAGCCTCCAGGACTCAGGGTGCTGACAGCAAAGGCAAATCTGGATTCTGTGGTATCCCCCAGTCCTCTTTTAGGGTAATAACTTGATTCTGGGCCTATAGCCAGCCTCCCTGATGTGGCCCTCACCTCTCTCAGACTTCCCGGGTGAAAGTCAGTGAACATTATTCAGGTAAAGCATTCATGGTGCCTACCAGGGCTAAAAACAAGAGCATGCTTTTGTGGGGCCTCTAGTTGGGGTTCCTGGATCCACCCAGTTCTCCCTCCAGGTCCTCATCTTGACTCTGGCAGGCCCTGGGTCCTCCCTCTGTATACCTGAGGCCCTGTTTATTACAGTAAAACCCAGAGTTTCATGGGCCCGGATGTGAAGCCATGAAATGCCACTTGGCTCCAGGCAGCATGTCTACCCTGTGCTCTGTGGACCTGAGGCCCTACACTTTTTAAAAATTTTTATCTTTATTGTTGAAAGTATTATAGATGGGAGAGTCAAGATGGCAGCTGGCAGGATGGCAGTGAGGGAGAGAGTGTGAGTGAGTGAGGGAGGGAGGGGGGAGCAAAAGGGGAGTGTGTGGACGTGTGTGATGTGTGTGTGAGAGTGAGGGACAGTTAGATCCTGCCGGAGTCTCGGGTGCTTGCAGACCAGGCTATAATAGACAGGGGCCACTGCTACCCCTGCAAGCACTCTTGGGGTGGCTAGCTCTAGCACAGAAATGACACCATCTTGAAGGGGAGAGCTGTTGTGACTAGGAACCCAGCCTTACCACCACCCAGACTGGCATCAGACACCATACAGGACCCTACAGCCACTCCAGCCAAAGCCGTGTTACCTCATCTTCAGACCCACAGACAATGGGACTCCAGGCTCCCCAGCCATAGGATCCTGTGAGCCATGGAGTGTGCCCCCCTCCTGCCAAGCCCGCCACTCAGCCACAGGCCCTACCCAGCTACCCGATGCCAGGGTGCTCTGGTGAGTCTTGGAGTGTGAAACCTTCACGCCAAGCCCACTGCTTCAGACACAGACCCCACATGACTCGGTGCATGGACCCCTCAGTGAGAGCAAAAATGGGGAGAAAAAGAACCCCCAAAGGAAAGAAAAGGAGGGATTGCCAGAAAATGAATTAAATAAAATGGCAGCATGCAATATTACAGAAAAAGAATTCAGAGTAAGGGTCATACAGTTCATAAACCAGCTGGATGAGAAAATCAACAACCTATGTAAGAATCAAGAGAAAATAAAGAATGCTATAGCTACAATAAAAAACAAAATGGAAGGTTTCAATAGTAGAATAGAAGAAGGTGAGAACTGAATTAGCGAGTTAGAAGACAGGGCAGAAAAACACATCCAATCTGAACAGCAATTGGAGAAAAAATTAAAAAGCAGGAGGAGAGCCTAAGGGGGCTTTGGGACAACATGAAATGAATTAACATACATATATCAGGGGTGCCAGAAAGATGAGGAGCAAGGATTAGAAAACCTATTTGAAGAAACAATGACAGAAAACTTCCCTAATTTGGGGAAGAAAAAAAGTCACACAAGCACAGAGAGTCCCATACAAGATGAAACCAAAAAGACCTACACCAGGACACATTGTAATGACAATGGCAAACATTAATGACAAAGAGAGAATCTTAAAGGCTACAAGGGATCTCCCATTAGATTATCAAATGATTTCTTAACAGAAACACATCAGGCCTGAGGGGAGTGGAATGAAGTATACAATCTGAGGAAAAGCAAGGGACTGAATCCAAGAATACTATACCCAGCAAGGCTATCATTCAAAATTGAAGGGGAAATCAGGAGCTTTGCAGAAAAAAAAGGCTAAGGGAGTTTATCACTACCAAGTCAGTCAAGCAAGAAATGCTAAAGGGACTGTTGTAAAAAGAAGAAATAGAAAGAGAAGAAGGGACACAGGCATAAAGAATAAACATGGGTCAAGACCACACTGTTGGAGATTAAAAATGGTGGCAGAGTAAGTGGATGCTGCACAAACATGCCCCCAGGAGCAAACTGATATCACAACTAAAATACAGAAAAACTTCCGAAATAATCAATGAAAACTTGCAGCAGAGAACCCTAATACATGAGGACTGAAAGCGGAGATCACATAGAGATTGGTAGGAAGGGAGGAGGTGTGAAAGGGCTGGCAGGGAACCCACAGACAGCAACTGAAGTCCCAGAGAGATATCTCAGCTGTGGGGGTTTGCCACTTAGAACTCTGCAATTTAATCCCCAAGCTGGGCTTGCTCAGAGAACTGAGGTGGGTACCCACATAACATCTGGCTGTGAAAAGCAGCAGGGCACTGTCTGCCAGGGAGAGATGGCTGAAAATTCCAGCACCCTCTTAAGGGGGCAGTGCACAAAATTCCCTGTGGAGCCACCCACCTTGTGCTCCTGAAAAGGGAGGGTGAAGTGGACTGGAGCTGGGAGGGCATAAGCCAGGACTGGGGACTCAGGGTATATATCCCAAGAAAACAGAAACACCAATCAGAAAGGATATATGCACCCCTATGTTCATAGCAGCATAATTTACAATAGCTAAGATTTGGAAACAGCCTAAGTGCTCATCAGCAGATGAGTGGATTAAAAAACGGTGGTATAGCCCTAGCCGGTTTGGCTCAGTGGATAGAGCGTCGGCCTGGGGACTGAAGGGTCCCGGGTTAGATTCCGGTCAAGGGCATGTACCTTGGTTGTGGGTACATCCCCAGTAGGGGGCGTGCAGGAGGCAGCTGATCAATGCTTCTCTCTCATCGATGTTTCCATCTCTCTATCCCTCTCCCTTCCTCTCTGTAAAAAATCAATAAAATATATTTTTAAAAAACACACACAAAAAAAACGGTGGTATATCTACACAATGGAATACTACCCTGCTGTAAAAAAAAAGAAAGAACTCTTATCATTCACAACAGCATGGATGGACCTGGAGAGCATTAGGCTAAGCTAATGGTAGGCAAACCACAGCTTGCGAGCCACATGCAGCTCTTTGGTCCCTTGAGTGTGGCTCTTCCACAAAATATGACGTGCAGGCACACACATACAATGCGATTGAAGGAGTACCCTAATTAAGTTAACAATGTACCTACCTATATATTTTAAGTTTAAAAAATTTGGCTCTCAAAATCAATTTCAATCGTTGTACTGTTGATATTTGGTTCTGTTGACTAATGAGTTTGCCGACCACTGGGCTAAGCGAAATAAGCCAGTCCGAGAAAGATAAATATCACATGATCTCACTCATTTGTGGAATATAATGAACAACATAAACTAATGAATCAAAATAGAGCCAGAGGAAAAAAATATTTTAGAATAGCAGTGATCCTGCTATATTCAGATTTTTAATATTTCCTACAACTTTTGTGATATTATACTATGTTAGTACAGTTTTGGTAATATTATTATATTTGAAATCATTTTTTCTTGGAATGTTCTTATTGCATGTAATATTATTTTATTTAAAATCGTTTTTCTTGAAAAAAAAAAAAGAATAAAAATGGCTACAAAGAAGTACCTATCTATATATATATAAAAGTCTAAGCAACCTTTGACCAGTCACTATGATGTGCACTGACCACTAGGGGGCAGATGCTCAACGCAAGAGCTGCCCCCTGGTGTTCAGTGTGCTCCCAAAGCGGGAACACCACTCAGCTGACCAATGGGCACCAGATGCCAGGCTCATGGTAGGCGAGTACAGCTGTTGTGGCATGAGCCTCTCCCACAGACACTCCCACTTCGGCCCCCTCCCCCATCAGGACCAGGATCGGGACCAGCATTGGGACTGACTGGATGTGATCCCACAGCTGCTTCTCAGTCCTGGGCACACCAGTATTGCCCTAGGATGGGCACACGGAGACTACAATGGAGCGGTAGTGAGCCTACTGAGTGGTGACGGTGGCAGGCACATCGGGGCCAGGATGAGCAGGAGTGGCATGGCACCCGGCCCAGGCTTGGCCTCCTCCATGGCTGCTTGCCACTTCGGCACTACTACATCCCTCGGGGTATGTTGGACTGCCAGTTTCGGCCCGATCCCCGCAGGCCAGGCTGAGAGACCCAACCAATGCACAAATCTGTGCAGTGGGCCTCTAGTCAATAATAACCTTAAATGTAAATGGATTAAATGCTCCAATCAAAAGACATTGAGTGGCTGAATGGATAAGAAAACATGACCAATATAGATGCAGTCTACTAGAGACCCACCTCAGAACAAGGGACTCACACAGGCTGAAAGTGAAGGGATGGAAAAATATTTTTCAGGCAAATGGAAATGGAAAAATAAGCTGGGGTAGCAATACTTATATCTGACTAAATAAACTTCCAAGTGAAGGCCATAACAAGAGATAAGGAAGGCCACTTCATAATACTAAAGGGATAAATACAACAAGAGGGTATAATTCTGGTAAACATATATACACCCAACACAGCAGCATCCAAATAAAGCAAAACTTCTAGAAGATATCAAGGGAGAGATGGACAGCAATACAATCATAGTAAGGGACCTTAATACCCCATTGACATAAATCCTCTAGACAAAATTCAACAAAGAAACAGCAATCCTAAACAACTCACTATAGCAGATGGACTTAATTGACATCTTCAGAACATTTCACCCCAAAGCTATGGAATATACATTCTTCTCAAGTGCACATGGGACATTTTTGAAGATAGACCACATATTGGGACACAGGTAAACTCTCTTCAAATTCAAGAAGATTGAAATCATATCAAGCAATTCCTCAGATCACAATGGCATAATATTAGAAATCAACTACAATAAAAACAATGAAAAAAATCAAACACTTGGAGGCTAAATAGCATGTTATTAAATAACTAGAGGCACAGTGCATGAGATTCGTGCACTGGTGGGGGGTGTGGCCTGCAGGGATCAGCCTGCTGTGGGAGCATCACTAATCCTAGTCAGCCAAGCTGCTGTGGACCTGCCCTCTGAGTGGCTGTGCCCTGGTCCAGCTTCTTTCGTGGAGCCATAACACTCACCTCTCCAGTGGACCTGGTCAGGGCCAGGCCCTGAGACAATAGCATTAAGAGGCAACAGAGTGGGCCTTAGTCACGCGGTGGCCACAAACCCACCTCCCAGCCTCTGGGGTCAGCTCTGCAAGCCCAGCAGCAGCTCTGTGTGGCCTGTGGGCGTCTGGAGGAGGCAGCAGGGAGTGAGGAGGAGGAGGAGCCTGGGGCGAGGAGGCTACAATCGCTGCCCGGGTTCCTGCCCATAGGCCCAGGTTTACAACAGGAGCAGCCGCTCATCCTGGTCAGCCGAGCGGTGCTCCCACTGTGGTAGTGCACTGACCACCAGGGGGCAGCTCCTGCATGGAGCGTCTGCCCCCTGATGGTGAGTGTGCATCATAGCAATTGGTCAACCAGTCCTTCTGGTCATTCCACCGTTTGGATGCTGGACTTTTATTATATAGGATGATTGGGTTACCAAAGAATCAAAGAGGAAATAAAAAAAAAAACATCCTGGAAACAAATGACAATGAAAACACAACAATCTAAAATCTGTGGGACACAGTGAAAGCAATCCTGAGAGAGAAGTTCATAGCATTATAGGTCTACCTCAAAAAAAAAAAACAAACACAAGAAAAATGGTTAATAAATTATCTAACTATGAAACATAAAAAATTATAAAGAGAACAACAAGAAAAGCCTAGAGTGAGCAGAAGGAAGGAAATAATAAAGATCAGAGTGGAAATAAAGACATAGAAAACAAACAGAAAAAATACAAAAGATCAATGAAACCAAGAGCTGGTTCTTTGAAAGGATAAACAAGATTGATGAACCCCTAACCAGGCTCACGAAGAAACAAAGAGGGATGATCCAAATAAACAAAATCATAAATGAAAGAGGCAAAATAACAACAGACCCCACAGAAATACAAAGGATTTTAAAAAAATACTATGAACAACTCTATGCCAACAAAGTGGTCAACCTAGAAGAAATGGACATATTACTATAAAAATACAACCTTCCAAAACTCAATCATAAATCATTAAAAAAGTGAATAGGCCAATAACTATGGAGAAAATTGAAGCAGTAATAAAAAAAACTTCCATCAAACAAAAGCCCTGGGCCAGACAGCTTCACAAGGGAGTTCTTCCAAACATTCAAAGAACTAAAACCTATCCTCTTCAGATTATTTCAAAGAATTTAAGAGAAAGGAACACTTTCAAGCTCTTTCTACGAAGCCAGCATTACCCTAATCCCAAAACCAGATAGACATTACAAAGAAACAGAATTACAGGCCAATATCCATGATGAACATAGATGCTAAAATCCTCAACAAAATTCTAGCAAATCGGATCCAGCATTACATTAGAAAGATCATACACAATGACCAAGTGGGATTAATTCCGGGGATGCAAGGCTGGTAGAATATCCGCAAATCAATAAACGTGATACATCACATAAATGAATTGAGAGACAAAAATTACATAATCATATCAACTGATGCAGAAAAAGCATTTGACAAAATCCAACACCCTTTTGTGATAAAAACTCCCAAGAAAGTGGGAATAGAGGGATCATACCTCAACATAATAAAAGCCTCATATGCAAACCTTCAGCCAACATCATACTCAATGGGCAAAAACTAAAACCATTTCCCCTAAGAACAGGAACAACACAGGGATGCCCACTCTCACCACTCCTATTTGAAAGATTGCACATAGAATTCTGGAAGTGCTAGCTATAGTGATCAGACAAGAGGACAAAATAAAAGGCATCTAAATTGGAAAAAAAGAAGTAAAACTGCCATTATTCACAGATGACATAATATTGTACATAGAAAACCTGAAAGACTACATCAAAAAACTACTAGACCTTAAAAAAAAAAAACACCCAAAAAACAACTACTAGACTTAATAAATGAATTTGGCAATGTACTAGGATACAAAATTAACACCCAGAAATCTATGGCTTTTTTTATACACCAATAATGAACTCACAGAAAGAGAAGCTAAAAAAACAATCCCATTTACCACTGCAAAAAAAAAATTAAGATACCTAGGAATAAACTTAACTAAGGACGTAAAAGACCTGGACTCAGAAATCTACTATACATTGAAAAAAGAGATAGAGGAAAACATAAACAAATGGAATAACATCTCGTGTTCATAGATTGGTAGAATCAACATCATTAAAATGTGCATACTACCCAAAGCAATTTATAGATTCAATGCAATCCTCATTAAAATACCAACAACATATTTCACAGACCTAGAACAAACTCTCCAAAAATTCATATGGAATAAAAAAAGACCCCAAATAGCCATAGAAATCCAGAGAAAGAAAAACAAAGTTGGAGGGATCACAATACCAGATATTAAGCTACATTTCAAAGCCACTGTTCTCAAAACTGCCTGGTACTGGCACAATAACAGACATATAGACCAATGGAAAAGAACAGAGAACTCAGAAATCAACCCAAGCCATTGTTCTCAATTAATATTTGACAAAGGAGGCAAGAGCATACAATGGAGTCAAGGCAGTCTCTTCAATAAATGGTGTTGGGAAAATTAGACAGATGCATGCAAAAAATTGAAACTAGACCAACAAATTATACCACACACAAAAATAAACTCAAAATGGATAAAGGACTTAAACATAAGATGGGAAACCATAAAAATCTTAGAAGAATCCATAGGCAGCATAATATCAGACATATGTTGTAGCAATATCTTTACTGATACAGGTCCTAAGACAATGGAAACTAAGAAGAAAATAAACAAATGGGAATACATCAAAATAAAAAGCTTTTGCACAGCAAAATAAATAATCTACAAAACAAGAAGAAAGCCCACTGCATGGGAGAACATATTTGTCAATATTATATCTGATAAGGGTCTAATGTCCAAAATTTATAGGGAACTCATACATCTTAACAGAAGGAAGATAAACAATCCAATCAAAAAATGGGCAAAGGACCTAAATACACTTTTCAAAAGAGGACATAAAGGAGGCCGAGAGATATATGAAAACGTGCTCAAAGTCACTAATCATCTGAGAGATGCAACTCAAAACGACAATGAGGTACCATCTCACGTCTGTCAGAATGGCTATCATCAACAAACCAACATATGACAAGTTCTGGTAAGGATGTGGAGAAAAAGGAACCCTCTTACACCACTGGTGGGAATGCAGACTGGCACAGCCACTGTGGAAAACAGTATGGAGTTTCCTCAAAAAATTAAAAATGGAGCTCCCGTTTGACCCAATAATCCTACTTCTAGGACTATATCCCAACAAATCAGAAACACCAGTCATAAAAGATATATGCACCCCTATGTTCATAGCAGCAGAATTTATAATAGCTAAAATTTGGAAACATCCTAAATGTCCAACAGATGAGTGGATTTAAAAATGGTGGTACATCTACACAGTGGAATACTACTCTGCTGTAAAAAAAGAAATAACTCTTACCATTTGCAACAGCATGGATGGACCTGGAGAGCATTAGGCTAAGTGAAATATGCCAGTCAGAGAAAGCTAAATATCACATGATCTCACTCATTTGTGGAATATAATCGACAACATAAACTTATGAACAAAAATAGATCCAGAGACAGAGAAACATCCAACAGACAGTCAAACCTCAGAGGGGAAGTAGGGCAGGGTGGGCGTGGGAGGATAAGAGATCAACCAAAGGACTTGTATGCTTGTATATAATCATAACAATGGATACAGACACTAGTGGGGTGAGGGCATGTGCTGGGTGGGTGGTGGGAGTGGCCTGGGAGAAGTCAATGGGAGAAAAAGGAGACACATCTAATACTTTAAACCAGCTGTCGCCAACTGGTGGTCCACGGATCACTGGTGGTCCATGAGGTCCAAAAGGCTGGCAACCACTGGTTTAAGAAAACCTTTGGAGGAGTGATTGCCATCTGGTGGTCCACGGACCACTGGTGGTCAGTAAGGTCCGAAAGGTTGGCGACTGCTGCTTTAAACAATCTATATGTATATAAAAGCCCAGCAACTGTTATGGTGGAATGACCAGTGGCTATGACGTGCACTGTGGCAGCCAGCCAGCCTGATCCGGCCCCCAATTGGCCCCCGATCAGCCCTCAACACCCCTAAATCACTGCCTAACTCCCTGATACATGTACATTTAGTGAAAGCACAAGAAAATAATTATCAGTCTCTTCTGTCTCTGACCAGTTTCCAGAGGGCTCTGCTAATACTGCAGCCAAGGTATGGAATTCTCCCTCCATGGCCCGCAGCCCAAGAAGGCCTTCCAAGTTAGTAAAAAAGGCTACCTAAGCATTAAAGGGATGGTGGCCCTTTGCTGGGGAATGCAGAGAGGCTAGGTGTGAATTTTGTGAAACTGTGTTGCCTTGAATATTAGGTGAGCTTTCAATCTCTCTTTAAAAGGGGTGGCGAAGAGGACCTGCAGGCTGCCAGGAACAACAGCAAAGGGTAGGCACATTCAAAAACAGAAAAACTTTTAAACAAACAGACATGAAGATCATATTGGGATACTGAGGGCACAGCCCTGGGAAGAACACAAAAATCATTAAAGGGCCACCATTCATCTTGATATACATTTGCAAACAACAAATAAACAACTTCATCTCATGGCACGTGAAATGCAAAACAGTTCTGTTGTGGGTTTTGTTTTGGCCATCCTTAAATTATAATTAGATCCAGCTGGGGGAAAGCTATGGCTTCCAGCATTAGACCCCACAGCTGGCCCCACCCAATGGGCCCCCATTAGGGGGGCGGGCCGGACCCCACCTGTGCATGAATTTGTGCACCAGGCCTGTAGTAAAGAATAAAACAAGTATTACAGATATCCCCTTTGTTTGTTGGTTTCCCCCCAATTTCCCCCTTTAGCTGGCACCTGCCCCTCCAAGTCCCTCATCACTCTATTGTCTGTATCCATGGGCTATAGAAGTGGTCGGCAAACTGCGGCTCGCGAGCCACATGTGGCTCTTTGGCCCCTTGAGTGTGGCTCCTCCACAAAATACCATGGCCTGGGCGAGTCTATTTTGAAGAAGTGGCATTAGAAGAAGTTTAAGTTAAAAAAATTTGGCTATCAAAAGAAATTTTAATCGTTGTACTGTTGATATTTGGCTCTGTTGACTAATGAGTTTGCCGACCACTGGGCTATAGTATTGCATGATATCACTCATATGTGGAATCTAATGAACAAATACACTGATGAACAAAATAGATCCAGGGATACAGAAGCATGGCTGTACACTTTTTATCAAGTTCCCAGTTTTGCTCAGACCTGCATGCTGAAGTCACAGGACACCGCACAAGGTCATTCTCCCTGGAGCATTCCAGGGCTGAGAGCAGGGATGGACTTTTATGGGTCCCCTACATTGTGGGGTCCAGGGTGCCCTCAATGCTCCCTTAGCTTACCTGTGGTGTGGCTCCTTACACCAAACCCAAGACTGTTAAACCTGGATGTGGAAGTCAGGTGACCTGTGGTGACCCCGCCCTCTCATCCTCCCAGGACTGAGTATTCTGGTGTCCAGGGTTGCCTACTTCTTCCTCAGTGTCCTCAACTTGACAGCAGTAGGACCTGGGGTCCCCCTTCTGCTGTCTGAAGCCCTGCTCCTTCTATCAAACCCCCAGAGTCGCTCAGACCCAGATGCAGAAATTAGAAAATACAATGTGCGATGACCTTCCCCTCCCCCACCCCCAGGAGGCCTGCCGGATGGACACTGTTCTGGGGTCCAGGGCCCCCAATCTTCCTCAGGGTTCTCAACTTGACAGCAGCAGGACCTGGGGTCCCCCCTCTGCTGCCTGAAGCCCTGTTCCTTCTACCAAACACCAGTGTCTCTCAGACCCAGATGCAGAAATCACAAAGCACAATGTGTGAGGTCACCCCTCCCCCACCCCCAGGAGGCCTGCCTGATGGACACTGTTCTGGGGTCCAGGGCCCCCCAATCTTCCTCAGGGTTCTCAACTTGACAGCACCAGGACCTGGGGTCACCCCTCTGCTGCCTGTAGCCCTGCTCCTTCTATCCAACCCCCAGTGTCTCTCAGACCCAGATGCAGAACTCACAAAGCACAATGTGCGAGATCACCCCTCCCCCACCCCCAGGAGGCCTGCTGGACAGACACTGTTCTGGGGTCCAGGGCCCCCAATCTCCCTCAGGGTCCCCACACTGACTCCGGGCAGGTCCCGGACACCCTCTGCCGACCTGAGACTCTGCCATGACACGGAGCTCCCCCCAGTGTCTCAACCCGGAAGATGCGGAAGTCAGTCCTCGCTGCTGGTGTTCACTCCGCACCTTGGGGATCCCAGGACTGACTGCTCTGGGGCCCAGAGTCACCTTGTCTTCCCCCACGGCCCTCACCATGAGGCCTGCAGGTCCTGGGACCCTCCCTCTGTGAACAGGGAGGCCGGACCCTCACACCGAGGCCCACAACCCCGAGACCCCTGTGGAGGTCTGTGGGACTCACTCCCCAGGGCTCCCGGCAGGGGCTGAACTAGATCCCAGGGGTCCTCCCTCTGGTCCTCACCCTGATTCCAGGCAGAGTCTGGGCCCCGTTGACCTGAGATTGCTCCCCTCAGCGCTTGTCCCTTCTACCGGCCCTAAGCCAGCCTTCTAAAGATGGCGCTCAGCTCCCTTCTCAGGCAGTAGTCAATGACATCACTTCCGGAAAACAATTCTGGGGTCACCCAGGATGCTAACAGGGGCGGGGTTCCGCTCCCAGTATGCCCAGCAGCACCGTCTGGTCCCCACCTGGGCTGAATGGCCTGGGACCCCACCCTGTGCTGACCTGGGTCTGTGCCCCTCAGGCCAAGTGTCGCCTCCCCCAGGTCCCTCTAGGAGGTGGGGCGGGAGTGCACAGCCTGACAACTCTGCCTGAGGTACCCCCGATCTGACAGGAGCACCAGAGCTGGGTTCCGGGGTGGTCCCTCTGTTGTGGGGCGGGTAGAGCCCTCAGTGCTTACTTGGAGGGTCCTCACAACCCTGGCTAGCCCACTGAGGTCACATCGCATTTCCTAGAGGGGGCGCTGCAGAGCCAAGGTCCCTGGGGAGCAGCAGACCCTGACTGCCTCCCCTCCCCCACTTCCCATGGTGTCTCTTCACCAGACAGGCTGACACGTTGGATACCTTGTGTTCTAAATGTTTCATTTTCATTAAAGTCGCTGATCTGTAGTAGGGATTTGGAGAGGGCCTGCGGTTTGGGGTTATCTGTCTACCTTTGCTTGTCGTTACAGGCTTTTCCCCTTTTGATCCTCATTCATAGTAATTATTACATTTTACAACTCTACCTAGTTTGTATACATTTTATTTATACATACATGTTTATATACTATGTTAGAGGCCCGTTGCACAATATTCATGCAAGAATAGGCCTTCCTTCCCCTGGCTTCACTCCCAGCCGCCCAGCAGCTGGCAAGTCCCCGCTCCCAGGCCGCCCGGGAGCCGGCACCTCCTGGCTCCCGGGCTTCCCATAGCTGGCAAGTCCTCAATTCGTCTGAAGCACCACTACAGTAGCTCCCTCCCCTGCCCCCCTTCCCCTCATAGCAGGCTTCACTCCACTCCGCTGGGCCCCTGCATATGCAAATTAACCTCCATCTTTGTTGGGTTAATTTGCATAATCACTCGGATTGGCTGTGGGCTTAGCGGAGTGATGGTTAATTTGCATGTTTCTCTTTTATTAGGTAAGATACTACTGGTAGTGGCCCGGTGTACGAATTCATGCACATTGAAATGAAATTTATTAGAACAAATATTTTAGAGGCCGGAGAGGGACCACAGGAGGTTGGCTGGTGGGGAGGGACTGAGGGAGGGCTACAGGGCATGTTTAGCCTGTCTGGCCCAGTCCCCATTAGTGGGACCCCAGCAGAAAGCTAACCTACTGGTCGGAATGTCTGCCCCTTGGTGGTCAGTGCAACGTCATAGCTACTGGTCAAGCGGTAGACCGATCAGTTTGACACTTAGCATATTAGGCTTTTATATATATAGATACATGTATATATATGTATATGTACAAATCTGCATACATAGTGTATGTGTACACATATAACCTAAATGTTAATCAGATGTGTTTATATATCTATATGTGCCCATACCATGTATATAAATATATATATATATATATATATATATATATATATATATATGCATGCATGCATGTCTATGTTCTATGTATTTACATATACTAGACAATTTATTTTATGAAAGCTTACCTAATCTTACTATGCATGATTTACTCTGACACTTGCTTTTCTACTCCTAGTCTATTCTTTATATTCTATTGAAACAATAATTTTTGAAAGGCCAGTCCGCAACCACTTCCCAGATCCCCCACAGAACCACCTCAACCACAAGTGCCAGCTCACCAGTCTTGTCTCCCTGAGGGGCTTGCTCATATTATGTTGTTTAGATTTTATTGTTGAATCTTGCCCAGCCTGTGCCCTGCAACCTCTTCCTTCAATAATTTCCCTTCTTTTATTTAGGGAGCAGAAGTCAGCAGCCAAACTTAATTGTTATTTGGGCAACAATCTGTATAGCACTAAGTCTGTAAAAATTTTAAGCAGAATCGACATATTTGCTATATTGTGTTTCCCATGAGTGAATATGGAAACTGCTCCATTTGTCTGGCGCTTCTTTTTCTTTAACCCGAATCTCTCAGTATAAATTTTAGTTGACTCTTTTTAAATTAGGATACTTCTTAGTTAAATTTTGGCTTTTATAGCTGTGGTCAATGAGATTTTTGTATTACATGTTCTAATTAGTTATTGCTTTGTATGTGAAGGTGTTGTTATGGCTATGGTGATCTTCCATAACGTTTATTATGCATTTGAGTAATCCAGGTGTCCATTCTTTGATTTTTCTAGATAATTGATCATGTTATCAACAGATACTATTTGTTTCTTTTCCATATTCAAACCTCATATTTACTTTTATACCCACAGCCCGCAACTCTGACTTATCCCTGCCTTTAATGGGAATGCTTTTAATGTTCCACACTTAAGTAGGTGGCTCTCAATTTTAGGAAATGAAAATTCCCTTTTGGCTGAGTTTGTTCAAAGTTTTTTTCCCCCCTGAACTCATATTAAAGTTTGTTTGTTTTTTGTTTTTGTTGTTTTGCTAGGCTCTCTCCCTGTAGCCATTGACATGAAAAAAATTTTTTTTCAACTCTACTTTGTGTGCATGGAGTTGCAATAGAATGTGTTTTTTTTTTTTTTTTTTTTTTTTTTTTTTTTTTTTTGTAGCATTGAATCCTACTTTTATTTCTTGGATATAGGTTGCTTGGTCATTTAATGCAGTGTTGAGTTGAATATGCCATTAATATATAGAGGATATTTTATGCTATGTGAATGAACTTGTTCCAAAAGTTCTGTTTCTGACAAATTCCTCAGGATTTTGAATGAAAAAGAGGTAGCCTGGGAGGATGAGTTGTACAATTGCCCATCTTTTTGTATGCTTTGGAACAGTCAGCATAAGAGTCTGATGAGTTCTCGCTGACCATTTGATAGGACTGCCCTTTGAACCTTTCTTTTTCTGGAACATCTGAGGGTGGCTTCAGCTTTGAATCCAAGTTTCAGTTTGTGGCTATATCAAAGTTTATTAATGAATTTGCCTCTTGAAAGAAGACTTGGTTGACCATTATGAATCAAACTGCTCTAATCATGTATCGTTTCGGTCTTTTTTTATGAACCCCAAATTCACTTGATAAAACCGATGACTAGGGTTTCTGAGTCTAATGGCAAGTCCAGGTTTGACTTTATAAGAACCTGCCAAACTGTCTTATGAAACATTTTCTTCCCTATTAGTGGTGAAGGAGAATTCCTCATCCTCTCCCAAATTTGGCACTCTCAGGTTTGGGGATTCTAGCCATTCTGATAGGTTTGCAGTTGAATATTTTTGTAGTTTACATTTACATTTTCCTAATGAAAAATGATGCTGAACATGTTTATGTGTGTGTGTGTTTGTTTGTGTGTGTGTGATCTGTGTATCATGTTTGGTGAAGTATGCTTAAATCAGTTACATATTTGTATGTGCTTGTTTGTTTCCATCATATAGTTAAAATTCTTTATTCATTTGGGAAATGAGTACCTTATCAGGTATGGGACTTAAAATATTTTCTCCCTATCTGTGGCTTGCCCAACTTGCTTTTTACAGCACATTTTTTTTTTTAAAAAAAGCTTTTAATTTGAGGATTGGTTTAAATTTTCCAAAAAAGAAGTTTAGAGAGCACCCATATATGCTATAAACAGTCCCCCGATTATTTCCATCGCACATTATTATGATATATTTGTCACATCTAACCAAACTATATGGGTCCAAAATGTTGTTTATTGTTCCAGGATCCCATCTAAGATATCACATTATTTTACTCATCATGTCTGCTTAGGCTCCTGTTGGCTGTGGCAATTTTTTATACGTTCCTTATTTTTAAAGACTTTGAAGTTTTTGGAAGTGCTGGTCAATCATTTTGTTGAATGGCCCTCAACTGGTAATTGTCTGAGGTTTTTCCTCATGGCTAGACTGGAGCAGTGGGCTTGGGGCCAGAGAAGACCAGAGAGAAGAAGTTCCATTTTCATCACATCATATCAGGAGTACTTACTACCATCATGACTTATCCCTGTTGTTGACCTTGACCATCTGGCTCAGGTAGTTTTTTGTCAGGTTTCTCCTTTATAAAGATTCTAGAGGCCTGGTGCATGAAATTCGTGCATGGGGGGTGTCCCTCAGCCTAGCCTGCACCCTCTCCAATCTGGGACCCCTCGAGGGATATCCAACTGCCCGTTTAAGCCCAATCCTGGTGGGATCAGGCCTAAACGGGCAGTCGGACATCCCTCACACAATCCAGGACTGCTGGCTCCCAACTGCTTGCCTGCCTGCCTTCGTGATTGCCCCTAACCGCTTCTACCTGCCAGCCTGATACCCCCTAACCACTCCTCTGCCAGCCTGATTGATGCCTAACTGCTCCCCTGCCGGCCTGTTTGCTCCTAACTGCCCTCCCCTGCAGGCCTGGTCACCCCTAAGTGCCCTCCCCTGCAGGCCTGGTCCCCCCCCAAACTGCTCTCCCCTGCAGGCCTGGGTCCTCCCCAACTGCCCTCCCCTGCAGGCCTGGTCACCCCTAACTGCCCTCCCCTGCAAGCCTGGTCCCCCCCAAACTGCTCTCCCCTGCAGGCCTGGGTCCCTCCCAACTGCCTTTCCCTGCAGGCCTGGTCACCCCCAACTTCCCTCCTCTGCCAGCTTGGTCACCCCTAACTGCCCTCCCCTGCAGGCTTGATTGCCCCCAACTGCCCTCTCTTCCAGGCCTGGTCCCTCCCAACTGCCCTCCGTTGCTGGCCATCTTGTGGTGGCCATCTTGTGTCCACATGGGGGCGGGATCTTTGACCACATGGGGGCAGCCATCTTGTGTGTTGGAGTGATGGTCAATCTGCATATTACTCTTTTATTAGATAGGATAGAGGACTGGTGCCCAGGTGGGGGCCAGCTGGTTTGCCCTGAAGGGTGTCCCGGATCAGGGTGGGGGTTCCCTTGGGGTATGGGGCAGCCTGGGCGAGGGGCCTTTTGTGGTTTGCAGGCCGGCCATGCCCCCTGGCGACCCAAGCGGAGGCCCTGGTATCTGGGATTTATTTATCTTCTACAATTGAAACTTTGTAGCCTGGAGTGGAGCCAAGCCTTCTGCTTGCTCCGAGGCGGCAGCCATTTCTCTTGGGACTTATATATCTTCTATAATTGAAACTTTGTAGCCTTAAGCAGAGGCCTGGTCTGGCCAGAGCTGCAGAAGCTTGGCTTCCTCCATCGCCGCGGGCAACCCTAGCCTCCTGCTCTTTCCAGCTCCACGGCTACTGCCATTTCTGTTGGGCTATATTTATCTTCTATCATTGAAACTTTGTAGCCTTGAGTGGAGGCCTAGGCCGGCAAGGGCAGGCGGAAAGCTTGGCTTCCTCCATTGCCGGGGAAACCCAAGCCTCCCTCCTGCTCTCTGTGGCCATAGCCATCTTGGTTGGGTTTATTTGCATATTCGCTCCTGATTGGCTGATGGGTATGGCTGGTGGGCGTGGCTTGTGGGTGTAGCGGAGTGATGGTTAATTTGCATATTATTCTTTTATTAGATAGGACTATTGTTCCTCCTTTTTAGAAGGAAGTCATAGACACAAGTGACCCTTAAAGAGCGGGGTTATGGTCCACCTCACTGGAGAGTGGTTATCTATATGTCTGATTTAGAATGCAGTTACTCCATGGGAGATTTGTCTATTCTCACCTGTCAATATTAGATGATACACGGGATTGTATGTTTGACAGTTGAATCTCTTCAACCACTGATTTATCTCAGTAGGACCTCATGATTATTTGCTTTTTGCTTTGCATGAAAATCCAATACTGCTTTATTTTTTGTTCAAATTTTTCCACTTTTGGCTATTTCAAGTGCTTTCCATTGGTTCTTATGTCCCCTTGACCTACTTCCAGTATTGTATTGTCTTAGCACCTCCTTACTTTCTGCCACTACAAGATGTTGTAGGCTGTCTTGTCTGTTCCCTGCTCTAGAGTTAGCATAAGCCACCTTCCCATGGATTTCTGCTTCCTTCTATTGCAGAATGGTATTAGAAAATTAGATGTGGGCATTTGGTGGGCTCATGACTCCTGGAGAGTTTTTGCTTCCAGCTGTCTCAGTTGTGAGTGAAAATAAACATAAGTGTGTATATTAACCTATGTATATACATATATCTATAAATATGTATGTCACCATAGGTATGTGTATTAAGCTGAACACAAGTTCATACTGATGTCTCCAGTTCTAGCCCATTATTACCACAAGGGACCTCTGGTCTGCTCACTTGGCTTATCTGTAACCATCTGCTCTATTAGTGAGAATTCTGGCTCCCAACATCCACCATCCTTATAAACCATTGGCCACCTCCAGTATGTATGTATAGTGGTTTCAGATGGAAAACTAACATCCCTGTGGGAAATACATCTGCATTTATGATTCGTATATGCTTCCAACTCATTAAGGAATGACAAAGAGAATTAAGGGACAAGAAAAATGAAATGTATGAAGCTAATTTGGCTCCATTACAAGCAAAGAAATATTTGGGAGAATTGCAGTAATCTGACTGTGAAAGGAATATTAGATGATACATGGGATTGTTGGTTTGTCTGTATGATAAAAATTATGTTTTAAAGTCCTTATTTTTCAGAATTTCCAACCTCAGGTATATAGGAGTGAGCTGACTTTGTATCTGGGATTTGGTTCAAAGAGATTCTGCAAGAAAATTTAAAAAAAAAGAAGGAATGAAGGAAAGGAGGAAGGGAGAAAGGAAGGGAGTAGGTAAGCAAGGAAGTGGAAGAAATAAAAGAATAAGGAAGGGATACAAAAGAAAGAATTAAGCAGATAAGGCACCATACCACTGCCCTGGGTGATAGGAAAACTGGTTTTTATAGTTTTCTCTAATGTTGTGTATGTTTGATTGTTTTAAAAGTTAAACATGAAGATGGAGCACTATATCATGAAATAGAGTAGCTAATTACACATATAAATGGGAAATGATAAGGAAGTAATCTAGGTCCTAAGATGGAGCCAATCATCAGAGTTTAGGGACATTCTGGTGACTCCTTCTGTGTGTTCCAATATGGTTTTGAGAAGGCTAAAAGGCTAATTCCAATGTAACCCTGATATTTGGGAGGGGGGCTAGCAATCTGAATCTGTGCCAGCAAGCGCAGTGCACATTCTTGATAACCTATAATTAAATCACTGTCTCTTTCCCAGAAACTGCTCTTGCAGGACCTGTTATCTAAATGCTCACATTTCACAGAGGCCATAAACTATGAACAGTGCACAGCCCTGGAGTGGGGGTTATTAGCACTGGCGCCAGGCCAGACCATTAGATATGGTCCAGAGACCCCCAACACCTGGGGCCTTTTTGCAAAGCCCACGCAAAGGACCAGAAGCATAATACATATTTGAGGGACAAAGACACCAGAAAGATATAAAAGAGGAGCTCCCTGCATGTTACTTTGCTCAGACTTGGGAAGTTATTCTGCTGAGTCCACCAGTGTAATAAACAGTGTAACTCCTTTTCTCTAAAACATTACTTGGTTTTTCTCTGGTCTTCTGCAACAGTTTGCCCCTATGGCCTGACTTCTTTTTAATAATTAAATGCTTTTAAAATCTTATCAGGGAAACACATGGAAATGCTTTTCATCTAGAAGGCATTAAATAAATGCAGGCTGAATTGTATTTGCACCAAAAAGAAACCAATTTTCATTGTGAGAGCACAAAGGACCAAGTCAGAGGAAGTGTAGTGGACAAGCATATGTGATGTGCAGAATACCTGAGGGGAAGTGAAAACAAGCCTGTAGGAGTTGAGGGTATAGTGGTGAGCAAGGCCTCCAGGGACCTCACAATGGCCTTGAACCATTGATGGATATAGAAAGGCTCTGCGTCCACAACATGGACAGTGCTGTTCAGAGGCACAGGTTCAAAAGCTGCCCAGAAAATCGTGTCCATATTGAAAGGGGAAGCCTGGGACAGAAACACAGTGTGGGGCACAGCAAGATGCAAAGCAGGTCAGAATGCACTCTGAGCTGCCATGAATAACTCAATCTTTCGTATGCTGACTCTAACATCTGAACCACCCAATGAACACACTGGACGTTGATTAAGGGGTAGTGACACATGGCAGATCAAGAGGTCACAGGGAGGCTTTGAGGAGATGATCCCTGTGTCCTGCTGGGCTTAGCACATGGTCCATGTCAACTGACATTCATTTGGATTTCAAAGACTTTGTGTTGCAATTGTTTTCTCCAGAGAATATCTCAACTTTGGAAGCATCCTGGCCACCTTAGGCGAATGCCCTTACATCCTTCCATAAACCATTGATTTCTAGCTCCAGAGTCAGGATCTGCAGGTTTTTGAGGTCTCAGGCCACAGATTCAGCAGCCAGAGAGTCATCACAACTAGATACCAGATTTCTAGAATGTTTTCCCATTGACATCCAGGACACAAACCCCTTTGGAGTAGACACCACCTTGTCTGAGCTCTGATATACATCTCCTCCACCCAGTGTGAGGCTGTGGCATCCTGCATGCACACCCCATAATGCATGGTGGAGCCCTTGTTTGAAATGACCTTGTTGCTCAGTGAAGACACAGGGCCAATTCTGTCATAAAGTGTTGTAAAAAATTAAGTCTTAAAACAAACACAATATGAACCACAGTATCTGAACAACAAAATTTGAGCAAGCCCTAAGGGAGACTGAAAATTGTGACGAGCTGGCACTTGTGTTTGGGGTGGGAGTATTGGGGAGTAGGGAAGTTGGGAGGGGCTGTAGGCTGTATGACACAGATGACAGGGAAGGTAGAAAGAAAGATTTTAAACTTATGCTATAAGCTTGGCTATATCTTGGCTCAAATCTGGGGCATTCAGACCACAAATGCCAGTAACCTTGGGGGAATACCACTGCCATGGAAAAGCTGGGACATTCGAGGCATTTTATTCAGAGTCTATGCTAATAATTACCTGAAACCATCTTGGTGGGTTAGTGCTGGCTTTTCAAAAATTATCTTAATAGTATATAAAGAAGAGACTAGAATTAGAATAACAAGTAGCATAATGAATCATGTACATTAAGAGTAGGTATTTTTGCATAAAATACCTTACATAGTATCTATATATATATAAAAGCCTAAGCAACCATTATGACCGAATGACTGGAATGACTGAAATGACTGGTCAACCAGTTGCTATGACATCACTGACCACCAAGGGACAGACGCTCAATGCAGGAGCTGCCCTCTGGTGGTCAGTCTGCTCCCACAGCCAACCTCCCATGGCCTCTCCCCACAGCCACCCAACCCCCATCAGCCCCTGGTGCTAAACCATTGTTAGAGACCTGCTTCTGGGTTAGGGTTTTGTATGTAGCAGAGCAGCTCCCTCGCTGTGATCTATTGAAAGTCAGCCCTCGACACAAGGGTTTGTCTTGCTCCCGTCCTCTCCCTTCTCCGGGGCCACCCGCCCACCGTGGTGGTGGTGCAGCAGTGAGGGAAGGGGGGGAAGCAGGGAACCACAAGATGGTGGGGTGCCAAGGGTGGCGTTGGTGTCAGGCATCCATTCCTTCCACACCCAGCCTAGTGACCATCACCTCTTCTCCTGATCCCGCTGGGGCCTTTGGGCCTGGGCTGGGATGGTGAATTGGGGGTGGGTGGCGGTGGATGTGGCCTCTTTCCCAGGGGGGCTGAGAGCCAACTCCCTCCTCGGGGCCAGCAGCCAACCTCCTGCAGTCCCTCCCCAGGCCAGCCAACCTCCCGTGGTCCCTCCTCCCCCCATGCACAAATTCGTGCACCATGCCTCTAGTATTATATAGAAACTACAGGCCCAGTGCACGGATTCGTGCACTGGTGGGGTCCCCTGGCATGGCCTTTGGGGATTGGGCTGAAACCAGCAGTCCAATGCCACCTGCCACTCCTGCTCATTCTGCCCCTGCTGCACCTGTTGCAGGCTTGCGCTCAGTCAGTCCCGATCCAGAAAGGCTTGCATCAATGATCGCCAGCTGTGAGCCCTGCATCTGGTGCCCATCAGTCAGCTGAGTGGCACTCCCACTGTGGGAGTGCACTGACCACCAGGGGCCAGCTCCTGCATTAAGCATCTGCCCCCTCGTGGTCAGTGCACGTCATAGCAACCAGTCGACTGGTCGTTAGGTCGTTCAGTCATTTGGTCACTTAGGCATATATATATATATATATATATATATATATATACACACACACACACATATAATACATATGACATAAGCATGCATATATATATATATGGATTTAGGTACAGGACACATATATATATGTGGGTATATAAGCACATGTAACCTATATTTATGTTATATTTATTTAAGTAATGTACACAAACTAGGTAGAGATGTAGAATGTATTACTAAGAATGAGGATTAAAAGTGAAAACACCTGCATTGGGACAAGGGCAATGTAGACAGACAACCACAATGCCAAACTTCCCCAAATCCCTGCTGCTGCTCAGCATCTTTAGTAGCAGCTAACTTTTAGAACCCTCAGTGTCCACAGGACCATCTGAGATGGTGAAAAACCCCATGAGAAGGGGGGCTTCTCTACCCCTCCCCTTGCCCTCTGTGCAACAGCGCCCCCTCCAGCATCGGTCCTGGTATTGCAGAGGTCTCTGTAAGGGGTGTGAGGCGCTCCTGAGTGAGGACTTTGGGGTCCACCGGCTTCAGAACAGAGGGCACTAGAGAATCCATCTCCTGGTGTTCCTGTCAGCTCTACGGGACCCTGGGTGGGGCTCTCAGGCTGAGCATATGCCTGCACAGGCCTGGGGAATCGGGGGGAGTTAGAGCAGAGGTCTGGGGACACAGACTTGGGTCCGCAGAGGGCAGGGGCCCTGGTGTTGTCAGGTGCGGGAGGGGAACAGAGTCACCACTCCCGGGCCTCTAGATCCGATCTCTGCCCCTGCTCTCAGGCCCCGGGGACCCCAGAAAGCCCGTCCGGAAGTTCCACCCACTGACTTCCCCCGGGGAAGTCTGAGAGAGGAGAGCGCCATGTCTGGGAGGCCGGCTTCGGGTCGGTAGAGGGAAGAAGCCCAGGTATGACCCTGAGGGATGACTGAGGCCCCAGGACCCAGGGTGACCCTGCCGTCAGCACTGAGAGTCCCTGGTGGGGTGTCTGAGAAATATTTCCTGCACCCCTCGCCCACCTCGTCAGAGAATGGGAGGGGCGGGGGAGGAGGCGGTCAAGGACAAGCGCTGAGGGGGGCAATCTCAGGTCAGCACGGGAGGGGACCAGCCTCTGCCTGGAATCAGGGTGAGGACCAGACGGAGGTCCCCTGGGATCTAGTTCAGCACCTGCCGGGAGCCCTGGGGAGTGAGGCCCACAGACCTCCCCTGGGGTCTCGGGGTTGAGGGCCTCGGTGTGAGGGTCCGGCCTCCCAGTTCACAAAGGGGGGGTCCCAGGACCTCCAGACCTCATGGTGAGGGCCGTGGGGGAAGACAAGGTGACTCCGCGCTCCAGAGCAGTCAGTCCTGGAAGCCCCAAGGTGCGGGGTGACCACCAGCGGCGAGTACTGACTTCCGCATCTTCTGGGTCTGATACACTCTGTGGGCTCCGTGTCATGGCCGAGTCTCAGGTTGGCAGAAGGGGTCCAGGACCTGCCCAGAGTCAGTGTGAGGACCCTGAGGGAGATTGGGGGACCCTGGACCCCAGAGCAGTGTCCATCCGGCAGGCCTCCTGGGGGTGGAGTAGGGGAAGGTCATTGCACATTGTATTTTCTAATTTCTACATCTGGGTCTGAGAGACTCTGGGGGTTTGATAGAAGGAGCAGGGCTTCAGACAGCAGAAGGGGGACCCCAGGTCCTACTGCTGTCAAGTTGAGGACACTGAGGAAGAAGTAGGCAACCCTGGACACCAGAATACTCAGTCCTGGGAGGATGAGAGGGCGGGGTCACCACAGGTCACCTGACTTCCACATCCAGGTTTAACAGTCTTGGGTTTGGTGTAAGGAGCCACACCACAGGTAAGCTAAGGGAGCATTGAGGACACCCTGGACCCCACAATGTAGGGGACCCCATAAAAGTCCATCCCTGCTCTCAGCCCTGGAATGCTCCAGGGAGAATGACCTTGTGCGGTGTCCCGTGACTTCAGCATGCAGGTCTGAGCAAAACTGGGAACTTGATAAAAAGTGTACAGCCATGCTTCTGTATCTCTGGACCTATTTTTTTCATCAGTTTATTTGTTCATTAGATTCCACATATGAGTGATATCATGCAATACTATAGCCCATGGATACAGACAATAGAGTGATGAAGGACTTGGAGGGGCAGGTGCCAGGTAAAGGGAGTAAATGGTGGGAAAAACAAACAAACAAAGGGGACATCTGTAATACTTTCAACAATAAAGATAAATTTTTAAAAAAGTGTAGGACCTCAGGTCCACAGATGGAATGCAGAGGCAGTGCCCAGAGTCAAGGTGCTTTTCCTGGCTTCTGCATCCAGGTCTGACAGGCTCTGGGGTTATGTGTAAGGAGCAGGGTCTCAGGTGGGCAGAGGGAAAGGTCAAGGTGAGGACCCCAAGGGAGGACTGAGGGAATCCAGGAACCCTAAGCAGAGGGGAGTCCACAGAAGTCTGCCCTGCTGAAACTCTTGGGAGGCACTGTGCTGGATGACCGTGCAGAGAGGAACCACAGAAGCCCAGACCTGATGTCCGCCCTGGGAATTCAGGGGGAACAACATATGCAGCAGAGGGGTGGACCCAGGTCTTGCCCAGAATCAAGGTGAACATGCAAAGGGAAGACTGAGGGACCCGGGACCCCACAACAGAGATGCCCCATGTTACCCCTACTGTGAACCCTGGGAGGCCGCCGGTCGATGACCACATGCTTTCTTCCTGACTTGGGCATCTTAGGTTGACAGAGAGGAGGTTTCAGCTCCACCCAAGAATCATGGTGAGGATTCTGCGAGAAGATGAGGGGACTCCAACTGCTGAGGGCTGAGGAGTCAGGCTCCAGGTAGGCAAAAAGAAGGGCTGCAGGGCTCTCCCAGGATACGAGGTAAGGACCTGAGTTAGGGCTCAGGAAGCCCCCTAGCACACCTTGAAGTATGCCTGAGGTTTGGCCAGTGCCAAAAGTGTCCCCATTGTGCCTGTTCCTGCCAGCAGCACCTGGAAGCCTCATGGTAGGGCTGTCGATTTGGATTGCTTCTAGACTTCTTTTTGAGGAGGTGAGGGCATTTGTCCTGAAGGAGCTGGGTTCATGGCAACAAGGGAGGTGTCCCAGGCAATGCTGGTAATCCAAGGCAGGATAAGGGTACCTCCCACACCAACAAAAACAGGGACCAGCTGGCTTGGGCCCTGGTGGTGCAACTGGGTCGCTGGGGCATGATATGCAATGTGGTGTGTCTTCTAAAAAAATATGTTTATTGATTTCAGAGAGGAAGGGAGAGGGAGAGAGGGATGGAAATATCAATGATGAGAGAGAATCATTGTATCGGCTGCCTCCTGCACACTCCCTACTGGGGATCGAGCCCACAACCCAGGCATTTGCACTTGACCGGAATGAACCCAGAGCCCTTCAGTAAGCAGGCTGATGGTCTATCCACTGAGCAAAACCAGCTAGGGCAATATGGTGTGTCTTGAAGTCCACCTTGGAGGTCTCAGAGAGATGGTGGACATGGCCTGCAGTATTCATTCTCAATTCAGCAGAAGGGAAAGGTCCCAGGCACTCCACAAGTGAACATGGGTAGCTTGGGCCGGAAGGAGGATACCACACTCCAGACAATGGGTGCCCTTAACCAAATCTGTGCTGCTATCATCCCTGGGAAAGGCCTGGCATGGGTCTGCAGAGGTGGTTCCTCCTCATGTTTGTCTCAGAGCACTCAGGAAGGACAGGGCCTTGGTCAGAGGGGATGTCTTCAGTTCATGAAAAGAGGAGCTGAGGTTGTTGAAGGGTCCTAATGGTCTGAGTGCTTTCTGTGGAAAACTGCAGCTATGTGCTCCCTGAGAAAACAAGAGAGCCCTCAGCATCAGGGAGTGTCCTGTCCTCAGCATCCAGATTCCCCAGGCAGGGTTCCTGGGTGTGACATGCTCTCCCTTTCCACATGCCTGCTCCTCATGAGCATTTCTCATTGAGGACAGTTATTCAGGGTGAAATCGGGTCAGCTGTATTTAGATCCAGGCCTAGCCAGGAAGAAAGGCAAGTACCTTGAGGCCAGACTAAGGGAACTCTGTACCCAGAACAGATGGGCCCAATCCCTGGTGTCAGTTGTGTTGGAACCTGGGCAGGGGTGGGGGCAGATGGAGCTCCTGTTCACTTTTGTCTCAGAGTTCTCAGAAAGGTGAGGTCCTTGGTTTGAGAGGACACATTGGGCCATCTCCAGGATTCAGGTGTGGTCAACAGAGCGAGGAGTCCCAAATCCTGATAAGAATCAAGGTAGGACCCTGAGGGAAGAGAGAGGAAGTCCCCATCTTAAGAACAAAAAGAGGGCTTCATGGAAATCTGCCTTGCACTGAGTGTTAGCCTTGGAAAGAAGGGTTTCCTTGGAGGGCCTGTCAGCCTGAGCCCCTCCTCATTTCCAGGTCCATGTTCTCAGCGACAGGATGGCCTTGGTCTGAAGTTCTGGACTCAGGTAAGCTGGGGCAGGATTCCGGGGCTTGCCAGGAATCAAGGTGAGGATTGAGGGGAACCAGAGCACATGGGAACCCAGACCTACCCTGACTCTTCTGTCAGCAATGGGGAAATTAGAATAGTGCATGGACTGGTTGGGCAACCTTCCTATTCCCTTATCTAAGGGAGGTGAAGCCTAAGTAGAGTGGGCTCAGTCAGCAGAGAGTTCTCTGAAATCCTGCAGGGTGTCATGGTGAAAAAAGATGGGAACCTTATCCCAGGATAGATGGACCCAAATCTTCAGTCACCCCTTCTTGATCCTCTGGGAGAGGGACCAGATGTGGGGCCCCTTCAGTTTCTTCTCTTATGTCATGGTATTTGGTCTTGTTCTGGGAGTTTAGCTTCAGGCCAGCAGAAGGCAGGTGAGGGGACAGGTCCTGGCAGGGGAAAGGTGAGGATCCTGAGTGTGCAAGGAGGGGACCTCCCACCCACAACAGAGGGCACCTCACAGAGTTCCACTGCCCCTCCTGTCAGCTCTGCAGTTCCACGGCTGTGCTTGTCATGTGCATGCTGAAGTGCCCCTTCGTTCCCTCTAGCAGGGCCTCTGGGTTTCAGGATGTGAAGGTCTTGGTGTACACTACATATTCTCAGGTCACAGAGCAGCAGAAGGCCAGTCAGTGCCAGGAGTTAAGGTGAGGTGCTCACCATGACTATGTCCCCAGGTGCTCCCCAACCCAGATCAGACATCACCACACCCCACCATCAACTACGGAACCCTGTGCTGTGCCTTCTGTACCCTGAGCAGTCATGTCACTTCTGACTTCTGGTTCTTAGTGGACAGGCTAATCAGGAGTGATCCATGTGATGCCCATGAGCACCCCTAAAAGGGAGACCCATAAGTCACCTTTGTCAGAACTGCCTAGGGTGATTTTCTCTGCTGAGGTCCCTCACACTCCCTCTCTCCCCCAGTCACATGGGTCCTCATTGTCCACCTTCTGTCCATACTCGATCACTTTTCCAGCACAAGTCATCATGCCTGGCCATCGTATGAGTGAGCTCTGTAAGCTAGAGGAAGACCATCAGGACCCAAAGGAGAACCAGGACCTGGTGGAGGTGCAGCTGTTCTAGGCTATGCAGGAAGAGGAGGAAGAGGCCCTGTTTCTCTCCTCCTCTCTATATTCCTCACCCTCAGTCCTGCTTTTAGACAGCCTAGAGGAGGTGTTTGCTGCTGAGACACCAAGTCCTCCCCAGTGTCCTCAGGGTGTCTGCCCCTCCTCCCATGCCTTGGCAGCCTCTCCATGGAGCCAATCTGAAGATGAGAACTCCAGCAGCCAAGATGAGGAGGGTCCAAACACTGAGGGAGGCCCTGAAGATGATGCCGATATCTTGCTCCAAAAAGCATTGTGTTCATAGATGACAGAAATGGTGGAGTTCCTGCTCCTGAAGTATCATGCAAAAGAGCCGACCACAAAGGCAGAAATGCTGAGTAGCGTCATCAAAGAACACTAGGACCACTTCCCTGAGATATTCAGTGTAGCCTCTGAGTGCATGCAGCTGGTCTTTGGCATTGATGTGAAGGAAGTGGGCCCTAGTGCCCACACTTATGTCCTGGCCACTTCCTTGGGGCTCACCTATCATGGGATAATGAGCGATGGGCATAGTTATCCTAACACTGGCTTCCTGGTCACACTTCTGTGGGTGATTGCGGAGGGTGATTGTGCCCCTGAGGAGAAAGTCTTGGAAGCACTAAATGTTATAGAGGTGCATGATGGGAAGGAACATTGGATCTATGGGGAACCCAGGGAGCTCATCACCAAAGTTTGGGTGCAGGAACAGTATCTGGTGTACTGCCAGATGCCCAATAGTGACCTGGCATGCTATGAGTTCCTGTGATGTCCAAGGGCCCACACTGAGACCACCACATTGAAAGCACTCAAGTTTTTCTTCAGGGTTAATGACAGGGATCCCCATTCCCTACCATCCTTGCCTGAAGGGCCTGAGTGCAATGAGGATCACTATGCCTGAGCTGGAGTTGCATCCAGGCATGTTTCAGGCCCATGTGCATAAGCTTTTTTTTTTTTTTCTGGGAATAAAATGAGGCCCATTTTCCACTCTGTTTGAGGTAAGAGCAGACAATGTTCTACATAGTGAGGCCAAGGGCGAGTTGGGGGAACAAGGGCTGTAGCATCTTTGGGTTCCTATAAGGGGTGAAATGAATGAAAGCATTTGTTTGGATAAAAGAGCAGCTTGGACAGAGGGAAAGAGTTGTTCCTAGACTCTCTTTCTAGCTTTGTGTTGTGTCCAACTGGAAATTTGTGTCCAACACATGAATTTGAGCATACATTCACGAATTGGGAAAGTTTGCTGAGTTTTATTTGTGGAACATCCTGTTTAGCCGATTGTGTGTTCTATGCCCTACTGAGCTGCATATTCTCTAATATGACCTTGATAACAAACAAGTAATCACAGTGCCAGCAGAGAGAGTAGAAGTATCTGAGATGAAAACAATATCTATAATAATAAAAGCATAATATGCAAATTGACTGAACGACCAAACAGCAGAACAACCATCCAGATGACCTTCCGGACGATCATGCTATGACATGCACTGACACCAGGCCAGCCAAGGCAGATGCGATGCAATTGGTTGAGGGGCCCTGCCATTGCCCCACGATCACCCCACAGAAGGAGGCCCAGGCCACTATCCAGCAGGATGATCAATGTGGGGGAGGGGGGCTCTGCGATCGCCCCGCAGAGGGAGGCCCAGTTCAGCCAAGCGATCGCACCCCACGCCTGTCACTAGCAGAGAGAGACGACCGGTGGCAGTGCCGCACAGATGGCAAGCAGTGGCAGCGTCAGGGGTGGGGCCAGCTGCCAGCAGCCTGGGGAAGGAAAGTCCCGATAGGCCCTGATCACTGGCCAGGCCTAGGGATCCTACCGGAGGGGTCCCTGATTGCAAGAGGGCCCAGGCCGGGCTGAGGGCCTCCCACCCCGTGCAAAAATTTTGTGCACCCAGCCTCTAGTTGGAAATAATTGCCATTCATCACAGTTCCAATCTACACCAGGCACTGTATGAGATGCTTTACAAACACTCCACACATTCCTGCAGTCTTGCAAGACAGGAATTAATAAAATCACTTACTTCACACATGTAGAACCCGATGCTCATAGGGCCTGATATTTTCCCAGGATCACATGACTAGTAAGTGGCAGGATAGAGACTCCACCCCTTGCCAAATTCATCTAGAGTCCATAATATTTCCACCCTCCCTAGCCCATGGCCCACCTTCTATCTCATAATTCATTTCTCAGTACAATGAATGAACTCTTTCAGATGACAAGTAGTAGGACTCTGAGGCCCAGGCAGTAAGAGCAGGCCTAAGGAAGGAAGATGACATTGAGAATCAAGTATAAATTGGTAACTGTCTGAGGTTTGTTGAGATCCGACTTTTCCCAGTGCCAGCATTTCTGTGTAGTCCTAGCATTTCCCCCCATGACAACAGCCTTTCCCCGGTTGTTCTCCTGTCCACCCCTGGGTCATGGTCTGCTGACCTGCTCATCACTGCTGCCTCCTCTGAAGGCTCACAGAATCTCCTGCCCGCATTCTGACATAGAAGCTGCCTACTCCCTGCTGAAGTCCCTTGCTCTCTCATAGCTCACCCTCCACCCTGTCTGAGAGCAACAGCCCTTTATTTAATTTCTATGAAGATATAACTGGGGATAGCAATATACTTTTTAATTTTTTTATTTTTATTGTTGACACCAATACAGAGATCCCCTATTTCCGCTCCTTTGCCCCTCTCCATCCAGCACCCGCCCCCCCGCTTCCATCTGGCCATCACCATATTGTTCTCCTTGTCCATGGATGTTTTTTGGCTAATCCCTTCACTTCCTCCCTCCCCTCTGACAGCTCTCAGATTGTTCCATGTCTTCATGCCTATGTTTCTATTTTGTTCATCACTTTATGTTGTTCATTAGTTTCTACATGTAAGTGAAATCATATGGTATTTGCCTTTCGCTGACTGGCTCATTTCACTGAGCGTAATAGTCTCCAGATCCATCTATGCTGTCCAAAAAGGTAAGATTTCCTTCTTTTTGACCACCACCTTGTATTCTGTTGTATAAATTTACCACTACTTTTTTTGATCCACTTTTCTACTGATGGACACTTGGGCTTTTCCCAGAACTTAGCTATTATAAATAATGTTTCTATGACATAGGGTTGCATAAAATCTTTCTGATTGGTGGTTCAGGCTTCTTAGGATATATTCCTAGAAGTGGGGTCACTGGGTCAAATGGCTGTTTCATTTTTAATTTTTTGAGGAATCTCCACACTGTTTTCCATAGTGGTTGTACCAGTCTGTATTCCTACCAACATTGTACAAGGGTTCCTTTTTCTCCACATCCTCACCAGCACTTGTTGTTTGTTGACTTATTGATGATGGCCATTCTGGCATGTGTGAGGTGATAACTCATTGTTGTTTTTTTTTAATTTGCATCTCTCAGATGATTAGTGACATTGAGCATTTTTTCATATGTCTTTGGCCATTTGTATGTCCTCTCTGGAGAAGTGTCCTTTGCTGTGTAGGAGATTTTAGTTTGATGTAGTCCCATTTGTTTATTTGTTTAATTTTTCTTTTATGTCTCTTGCCCTTGGTGATGTATTTGGGAAAATTCTGCTACATGACATGTCTGATATTTTGCTGTCTGTGTTTTCTTCTAGAATTTTTATGGTTTCACAACTTACATTTACGACTTTTATCCATTTTGAGTTTATTCTTGTGTATGGTTTAAGTTGGTGGCCTAGTTCCATTTTTTTTTTTGCCTGTACCTGCCCAATTTTCCCATTTATTGAAGAGACTGTCTTTAGTTCATTGTATGCCTTTGCCCCAATGTCAAATACTAATTGAGCATAATGGGTTGGGTTGATTTCTGGGTTCTCTGTTCTGTTCCATTGATCTTTATGCCTGTTTTTGTGCCATTATCAGGCCGCTTTGATTCAGTGGCTTTGTAGTATAACTTGATATCTGGTATTGTGATCCCTCCAACTTGGTTCTTTTATCTCAAGATTGTTGTAGCTATTCAGGCTCTTTTTTGCTTCCATATAAATTTTTGGTGATAATGTATTCCTTTAGCCTTTTTTTTTTTTTTTTGGCTGGAAAACTATTTCCCCCTTCAATTTTAAATGATAGCCTTGCTAGATATAGTAGACTTGAGCTCAGGTCCTTGTTTTTCATTACTTTGAATTCTTCATGCCAATCCCTTCTGGCCTGAAGTGTTTCTGTTGAGAAATCAGCTGACATTCTAATGGGTATTCCCTTGTAGGTAACTTTCTGTCTCTCTCTTGCTGCCTTTAAGATTATTTCTTTGTCTTTAATGTTTGTCATTTTGATTGTGATGTGTCTTGGAATGGGTCTCTTTGGGTTCAACTTGATTGGAACTCTCTGTGCTTCCTGAACTTGTGTGACTTTTTTCTTCAAGGGGTTAGGGGAGTTTTCTATCATTATTTCTTTAAACAGGTTCCCTATTCCTTGCTCAGTTTCTTCTCCTTCTAGTACTCCCATAATGCAGAATTCATTATGTTTCATGTCCCAAAGTTCACTTAAACTGTCCTCTTGCTTTTAAATTGTTCTTTCTTTATGCTGCTTTAATTGGATATTTTTTCTACCTTGTCTTCCAAGTCACTGATTCAGTCTTCTACCTCATTTAATCTAATTTTGATTACTTCCAATGTGTTCATTTTTAAAATATATTTTTATTGATTTCAGAGAGGAATGGAGAGGGGAAAGAGATAGAAACATCAATGGTGAGAAGAACCATTGATTGCTTCCTCCTGCATGCCCTCTACTGGGGATTGAGCCCACAACCTGGGCAAGTGACATGACCAGGAATCAAAGAGTGACCTCCTGGTACATAGGTTGATGTTCAACCACTGAGCCATGATGGCCAAGCCCAGTGTATTCTTAATGTCAGATATGGTATTCTTCATTTCCAACTGATTATTATTTATGATTTCTATCTTGTTTCATGTTGCTATGATTCCCACTAAGTTTCTTGAAATTTCCATGAAGCTCCTTGAGCACCTTTATAACCATTACTTTGAATTCTATGTCTGATAAATTGCTTGTCTCCATTTCAGCTAGCTCTCTTTCTGGAGTTTCCTCCTTTTCTTTCATTTGGGGGTTATTTCTTTGTCTCCTGGTTTTTGGCATCCCTTTGAATTTATTTCTATGTATTAGAGCATTTTTCTATGCCTCTCAGTCTTGGTGGGTTTGCTTTATGTAGTAAGCACTTTGTGGGACCCAGTGGGGCAGTCTTTTAGATCTCTTGAGATGGGTGCTCTATGAATGACCCTTGTGTGTGTTCTATGGGCTCTCTATTGTAATTGGGTCTTGAAGGTCATAGTCCTATTCATGAGAGGAATCTCCTCTCAGGCTGTCTGATTGTGAGGCTCAACCCTGATCTCATCATGCAAGCTGTTGTGTAGGTGCTGGCAGAATAAAACAAAATACAAAACAAAACAGGAAACAAAACAAAAGCAACCACAAGACCCCTACAACAACAACAAAAACAACCACAAAATAAAAGACTATTAGGCTACAACTAGAAGGAAAGAGAAAAGCTCACAGAGAATTGGAGGTATGGCAAAGGAGCTTTGTGCGCGCAGAGAGGAAGGGCGGCTGAGAGCCTGGCTGACTTTCTCTGGTGGGAGGGGGAAAGAAGCCCCCGACGGCACTGAACCCCAGTTCCGACTGCACTGAACCCCAGTTCTGGGCGAAACACTGTGGACCCAGGCTCATACAGGGGGAGTCTGGACTGTCAGAGAGAAAGGCACCCGGAGACTCCGAGACTCAGGGGAGCCCCGGGTGACCCCCGGTGAGCAGGGGTCTGGAGGCGTGCGCACCAGTGTGCACAAAGACGGCAGAGGATGCCACAGGCTTTCCCTAGCAGAAGCGAGTCAGAAGCTCCTGACTGCACTGAGCCCCAGTTCTGACTGTACTGAACCCCAGTTCCAGGTGAGCCCCTGGGGACCCACGCTCTTGCGGGGGGATCTGGACTCTCGGGCAGAGGCTCGGGAGCCAGGGAAGGTAGAGTTGTGGAGGCGCGTGCACCAGTGCGCAAAAGATTGCGGAGGTTGCCACAGGCTTTCCCTAGTGGAAGGGAGTCTGAAGCTCCTGACTGCACTGAGCCCCAGTTCTGACTGTACTGAACCACAGTTCCAGGCGAGCCCCTGGGGACCCACGCTCTTGTGGGGGGAATCTGGACTCTCAGGTGGAGACTCGGGAGCTGGGGAAGGCAGAGGTCTAGAGGCACACATGTGCACAAGGCCAAGGCTGACGGGAAGCCAAGACTGTCTGCTCCGCCCTCAGACTTCACCCCATCAAAGCTGAGCACAGAGGCTATTGCAATTTGGCAAGTCTAATCCTATAAGGCTGTCTCCAGCACCGAACTTCTCCCAGCATAGACACAGCTGACCCTCACAACCAACTGGCCTGGAGGTCAATTCCTCCCAGTGATACCAACAACAATCAAGACTTAACTACAACAAGGCTGTACACACAGTCCACAAAGGGGTGCACCAAGAGTATCCACCTCAGGTTAACTGGGGAGGCCGACCCACTGGGCCATATAGGAAACCTAGCACACAAAGCTCCCTTACCAACTCAGGGAAGCAGTGAAAATGTGGCGACAAAGAAACAGATCACAAAAGAAAGAAATGGAGGAAAACAAACGACTGGATATAGAATTCAAAACCATGGTTATAAGGCTTTTCAAGAATATCCTAGAAAAGGCCGATAAATATAATGAGACCCTCGAGGATATGAAAAAGGACCAACTACAAATTAAACATACACTGACTGAAATAAAAAATATTATACAGAGACCCAACAACAGACTAAAGGAACACAAGAATCAAGTCAAAGAATTGAATACAAAGAAGCAAAAAACACTCAACTGAAAAAGCAAAAAGCAAAAAAAAATCCAAAAAGTTGAAGATAGTGTAAGAAGCCTCTGGGACAACTTCAAGCGTACCAACATCAGAATTATGGGGGTGCCAGAAGAAGAGAGAGAGCAAGATACTGAAAACCAATTTGAAGAAATAATGACTGAAAACTTCCCCCACCTGGTGAAAGAAATAGACTTACAAGTCCAGGAAGCGCACAGAACCCCAAACAAAAGGAATCCAAAGAGGACCACACCAAGACACATCATAATTAAAATGCCAAGAGCAAAAGACAAAGAGAGAATATTAAAAGCAGCAAGAGAAAAACAGTTAATTACCTACAAGGGAGCACCCATACAATTGTCAGCTGATTTCTCAACAGAAACTATGCAGGCCAGACAGGAGTGGCAAGAAATTTTCAATGTGATGAATAGCAAGAACCTACAACCAAAATTACTGTACCCAGCAAAGCTATCATTTAGAATTGAAGGGCAGATAAAGAGCTTCACAGACAAGAAAAAGCTAAAGGAGTTCATCACCACCAAACCAGTATTATATGAAATGCTGGAAGGTATTCTTTAAGAAGAGGAAGAAGAAAAAAGTAAAGATAAAAATTATGAACAACAAATACATATCTATCAACAAGTGAACCTAAAAATCAAGTGAATTAAAAACCTGAGGAACAGAATAATCTGGTGAATATAATAGAATCAGGGGCATAGTAAGGGAGTGGACTGATGATTCTCAGGGGTAAGGGGTATGGGGGTGTTTAGGAAGAGACTTGACAAAAATCATACACCTATGGATGAGGACAGTGTGGGGGAGGTAAGGGCAGAAGGTGGGGTGGGAACCGGGTGGAGGGGAGCTATGGGGGGGAAAAGGAGAAACAATTGTAATAATCTGAATAAAGATTTAATATATATATATATATATATATATATATATATATATATATATATATATATATAAAGAAAAGAGTATTAGGTAGGGAAAATACAATAATAGAAGGAAAGAAAACATGAGGAAGAAAAGGGAATATGGAATGGAAGAGATGAAAGTAAGAAAATAAGAAGAAAAGGGGAAGGAACTTTTATAAAAGAAAAGAGGAAGAAAATAATCATGAAAAGGAAAATAGAGGAGAAAGCACATAGACAAAAATAAGAAAAGGAAAATGAAGAGAAAACAGGAGAAAGAAAAAATGGATAAGAAAAGGGAAGGGCAAAATTAGGTCTATGAGATAAAGAGACTAAAATAATAACTCAATAAAGAAGAAAGATAAAGAAATAAGGGGGGTAGTAAAGTGGTATTTGTCTCTAGTAGAGTTTAGTGCCTCTTGGGAGCTCCCTTTGGATCCTGCTCTTCTGATGACTGAAGCTGACTGTTTTGTCTGCAAATTCTGGACTTGCCAGGTGGTATTTAGCTGCTAACCACCATTAGAAATTGTCCTCCTTTGCCTCTCACCAACCTGTTTGAAGCTTCAAGCAATCCAAAGTTTGTGTCTTTCCCCACAGGACTTGGCTGCATGAGGAAGGGGCAAAGCTGCTCCCTAAGGCAGGTTTGTTAGTAGCACAGGGCCCAGTAATAGGTCAGGAAACTTCCCCAGGTTTCTCAGGCTCCTCCTCTGACTGCCTTCAAATGCCAGCCAGCTATCAATCGAAATCACTCAAAAGTCTGTTTCTGAAAGGCCGTTAGGGGGAGTCAGGACTCTAGACCTCTGGGTCTCCTGTGAGGGGGAGGCGCCATTCAGAGTTCAGGGAAAGTGATGATTGTGTTTCCTTGTCCCAAAGGTACTACTCTGAAAGTGATCCAGAATATTTCCCTGCCCTCAGCTGGGCAGAGAGCATCGTATGCAGTCCAGTGGAATTAGCTGGAAACCTAGAGTTTCTGTCAGTTCTTCCATGATGGTGATACACCAGTCAGGTTCCTGGATTAGTGGGGTGCTTGGCCCCTCCCACATGCCAGTGACTGATCCTTCCTGAGACTGCACAAACCCAAAGGCTTGGCCTCTACTGCTGTCTCCTCTGCAAAGGTCAAGATACTGGGTGTGGTAGGCAAGGCTCCTGAGGGTGGGGTGGGATGCATCCTTTGGGTGGTGTGTTTTTTTTTCTTCCTTTTTTCTGAGCTGTGGCTACTGGAAGGGACCAGATTTTCTCAGGAAAAAGACCATTTTGGTTTTGGGGGGTGTGACCAAATGCAGGTCTCCTGGCCACCTCTTTTCCATGTTTCCCCTAGCCTTTCCTCAGGCGCCTTCAGTCCACAACACACTACCTCCACTGAAGC
Organism: Plecotus auritus; assembly: GCF_963455305.1. Taxonomy (NCBI): domain Eukaryota; kingdom Metazoa; phylum Chordata; class Mammalia; order Chiroptera; family Vespertilionidae; genus Plecotus; species Plecotus auritus. The sequence goes on from NC_137784.1 coordinate 128,285,138, forward strand.
CTCAGGTGATTAGCTGCAAACAAAAATCAAGTCCTCTGGGTTTTTTTTAAAGAAAACAAACAAAGAAAAATTGCAGCTTTAACTCCCTTGGGTTCCAGACTCCCTGGCAACAAGAAGTCCTGCTGCCTTTCTCGGCTGGATCTTACCTGGACCACTAGTCACAGTTCTCGTGCTCTAGGATGAGCACAGCCTGGGTTCTGAGCCTTGATCTTCTCAGGGAACTAACCCTCCTGTAGCCAAGAGACTCCTCTTCACTCCTGATCTGCTGCCCATGAAAGTTGGTAAGCTGGTCTCAGGACCTTCCTACCAGTCTTCGGGTGTTTTCTGTCCTTCCTTGATATATGTCACCTCCTCAGCTGGACCTCAGTTGGTAATTCTGGTGAGTTACCAGAATTACCAGATATAAAATGCTCACCAATTTAGTTGTATTTCCAGTCTGGCCCTGGATAGAGGTGCTGCCATATTCTCCCTCTCCCAACACCATTTATTGAAGAGACTGTCTTTACCCCATTGCAGACTCTTGCCTCCTTTGTCAAATATAAATTCACAATATAGGCATGGGTTGATCCCTGGGCTCTCTGTTCTGTTCAATTGATCCATATGCCTGCTTTTATGCCAGTACCTGGCTATTTTAATTACAACAGCTTTATACTATAGTTTGATATCAGTTACTGTGATTCCTCCAACTTTGTTCTACTTTCTCAAAAGGTACTAAGCATGGTGTCTAATAAACACTGTATGACTGGTGGGCATGGGAACCAGGATTGAAATTCTGGAACTGAGCAGTTAGCCAAGGGACATCAGTTCCATAATGCCTTTTTTCAACTCCATTGAAGTCAGCAGTGTGAATATTTCATTTCAGAGGACAAGATGAGCCAGGTGCTCTAGATTCTTCACCACAGTAGAAATCCAGTGGCTCTTGAATCAGAGAGCATGAGCTAATGTCCCTCCGAAACCTTGGGACTCTAGAGTGCCTAAAATATGTCAAAATGGACACCTTTTCTCCAAAAAATGCCAGACTCTGGTTTCCAGAGCCTTCTCTCCAATTTCCCTCCCATAAAATGGGAAACTCAATTTAAATAAGTAATAAGTAGAGTCATGAGCTAGCAAAGGCCACAAAGACTTTACAGAACTCACTTAAGAGAGTTTAAAAATGGTGGCAGAGTACATGGATGTTACATGGACATGCTCCCAGGAACAAACTGGAATTACAACTAAAATACAGAAAAACTTCCTGAATGATCAATGGAAGACTTGCAGGAGAGAACCCTGATACCTGAGGACTGGAAGTGGAGACTGCATAGAGACTGGTATGGGACAGAGGCACAAAAATGTTGGCCGGGTGTCCATAGACAGCAACTGAAGTTCTGGAGAGATATCTCAGCTGGGAGGTTTGCCACTGAGAACTCTGGGATCTAATCCCCAAGCTGGGCCCCCCAGCAGAGAATACCACAACTGATAAGGGTACCCACATAACATCTGGCAGTGAAAAGCAGTGGGGTTGCTGTTGGCCATGGAGTGATGGCTGAAAATTCAGGCACTCTCTTAAAGGTCCAATGCACAAAATTCCCTGTGGAGCCACACACCTTGTGCTCTGACAGAGGGAGGGCAGAGTGGACTGGAACTGTGTGAGCAGAAGCCAGGATTGGGGACTTGGGGGTTAGAGCTCAGAAGGCAAACATCCTTAGTTTTCTGTGCTGAGTCATTTCCTCACCCAGCGGAGGACATCTTTCCCACACAGACATTTGCCTTGCCTGGGGGAAGACTATTGGAAAACACCTTTCCTGGAGGCCTCTTAAGAGACTAAAAATAACAACTCACCTCAGGTAGAAGCAATGGCCCCATCCTGTTGAAAAAACTTGCAGCACACCTGAGGACAATTGCCTGAGGACAAGTCAAGTCAGAATATTATCAGTCTGTAGGCAGAGGTGGTTTCTGGAGGCTTGAGTCTTTGCCTGATCTACTTAATCAGAAACAGCATTTGACACTGTCCTGCACTAGTGATTGAGAGGCTAGAGGATCTACCTAATACATAGACACAAACCCAAACAGACAGCCAAAATGAGGAGACAAAGAACCCCCAAATGAAAGAACAAGAGAATTCTCCAGAAGAACAGATAAATGAAGCAGAGATAAAATATTTATCTGAAACAGTCGAGAGTAATGATGGTAAGGATGCTCAACAGCATGAAAAAAGATATAGTAACTATGAAAAAAGAACAGTCAGAAATAAAGAATGAGCCCTAACTGGTTTGGCTCAGTGGGTAGAGCATCGACCTGTGGACTGAAAGGTCCCAGGTTTGATTCCGGTCAAGGGCATGTACCTTGTTTGCGGGCACATCCCCAGTAGGAGGTGTGCAGGAGGCAGCTGATTGATGTTTCTCTCTCATCGATGTTTCTAACTCTCTATCCCTCTCCCTTCTTATCTGTAAAAAATCAATAAAAATATATTTAAAAAAAGAAATAAAGAATGACATAACACAAATAAAGAACACATTGGAAGGAATACATAGCAGATTAAGGGAAGCTGAGAATCAAATCAGTGAATTAGAAGACAGGTTTGAAAAAATCAATTAATCAGAGAATCAAAAAGAAAAAACAATTTAAAAAACAGGAGGACAGCTTAAGGGAGCTGTGGGACAACGTGAAATGTAACAATATTAGAATAGCTGGTATGCCAGAAGAGGCAGAAAGGGGGGAAAGGATAGAGAATGTGTTTAAAGAAATAATGGCAGAAAACATCCCTAACCTGATAAAGGAAAAAGTCACACAAGTTCAGGAGGCACAGAGAACCCCAAGCAAGAAGAACCCAAACAGACCCATACCCAGACACATCATAATTAAAATGCCAAAAATTAAAGACAAAGAATCTTAAAAGGCAGCAAGAGAAAAGCAAACTGTTACCTACAGAGGAGCTCCCATAAGGCTGACACCTGATTTCTCATCAGAAACTCTACAGGCTAGAAGGGAATGGCATGAAGTAATCAAGGTAATGGAAAGCAAGGATCTGAAACCAAGATTACTATATCCAGCAAGTCTATCATTCAAAATAGATGGTCAAATAAAGAGCTTCCTAAACAAAAAAAAGGCTAAAGTAGTACATCACCACCAAGCCAGCATTGTAAGAAATGCTAAAGGGACGGCTGTCATGAGAAGAAGAAACAGAGAGAGAAACCTAGGCATACAGAATTAAAATGGCAATAAATAAGTACCTATCAATAATAACCCTAAATGTAAATGGATTAAATGCTCCAGTCAAAAGGCATAGGGTAGCTGAATGGATATAAAAACATGACCCAACTATATGCTGTCTACAAGAGACCCACCTCAGAACAAAAGACACACACAGGATGAGAGTGAAGGGTTGGAAAAAATTTTTCCATGCAAATGGAAAAGAAACAAAAAAGCTGGAGTAGCAATACTAATATCTGACAAAATAGACTTTAAAATGAAGGCCATCACAAGAGACAACAAAGTTCACTACACAATAACAAAGGGATTGATCCAACAAGCAGATGTAACCCTGGTAAACATATATGCACCCAATATAGGAAAACCTAAATATATTTAAAAACTTCTAGAGGACTTTAACTGAGAGATCGACAACAATACAGTCAAAATAGGGGAATTTAACACCCTGCTGACTTCACTGGATAGATCTTCCAGACAAAAACTTAACAAGGAATCAGTGACTCTAAAAGACACCCTGGATCAGATGGATTTAATTGACATTTATAGAACATTTCACCCCAAAGCAGCAAAATATACATTCTCCTCAAGTGCACATGGATCATTCACAAAGATAGACCACTTGATAAGCCAGAAAGCAATTATTTACAAGTTGAAGAAGATTGAAATCATATGAAGCATCTTCTCAGATCACAGTGGAATGAAATTAGTAATCAACTACAGTAAAAACACCCCAAAACATTCAAACACATGGAGGCAAAATAGCATGTTATTAAACAATGAATGGGTCATCAATGAGATCAAGAAAGCAATAAAAATCTTCCTGGAAACAAATAAAAATGAACACACAACAACCCAAAATCTCTGGGACACAGCAAAAGCAGTCCTGAGAGGGAAGTTCATAGCACTATAGGCATACCTCAAAAAACAAACAAAAAGAAAAAAAAAAAACACAGAAAAATGAGCAATAAAGTATTTAACACTACAACGTAAAGAACTAGAAAGAGAACAACAAGAAAAGCCCAGAGTGAGTAGAAGGAAGGAAATAATAAAGATTAGATCACAAATAAAATAACATAAAGACTAATAAGATAATACAAAAAATATTAATGAAACCAAGAGCTAGTTCTTTGAAAGTATAAACAAAATTGATGAATGCTTAGCCAGACTCATCAAGAAACAAAAAGAGAGGATCCAAATAAATAAAAACAGAAACAGAAGTGGAGAAGTAACCACAGACACCACAGAAATACAAAGGATAAGAAAATACTATGAACAACTATATGCCAGTGGTCGGCAAACCGCGGCTTGCAAGCCACATGCCGCTTGCGAGCCGCGATTTGCTGTTCTGTTGACTAAAAATAAGTTTGCCAACCACTGTCATATACTACCCTTTACCTCTTTGCACACAATATGCCACAATTGCCTAATCCTCACAGCTTCCAAATACACAGTAACATTTAGTCTAGTCCAGTGGTAGGCAAACTCATTAGTCAACAGAGTGGCAAACTGCAGCTTGCGAGCCGCATGTGGCTCACGAGCTGCGGTATACCGACCACTGCTATATGCTAACAAGCTGGATAATGTGGATGAAATAGACAAATTCTTAGAAAAATACAGTCTTTCAAACCTGAATCAGGACGAATCCAAAAACCTGAATAGGCCAATAACAACTGATGAAATAGAAGCAGTAATAAAAAGAACTCCCACCAAACAAAAGCCCAGGTCCAGATGGCTTCACAGGGAAGTTTTTCCAAACATTCAAAGAAAAAATAATACCTATACTCCTCAAAATACTTCAGAAAATTCAAGAGGAAGGAACACTTCCAAACTCTTTTTATGAGGCCAGCATTATCCTAATTCCAAAACCAGATAAAGACACCATAAAGAAAGAGAACTGTAGGCCAATATCCCTAATGCATATAGATGCTAAAATCCTCAAGAAAATATTAGCAAATCGTATCCAGCAGTATATTAAAAAATCATACACCATGACCAAGTGGGATTTATTCTGGGGATGCAAGGCTGGTACAATATTCTTAAATCAATAAACGTGATACATTACATAAACAAATTGAAAGACAAAAATCACATGCTGACATCAATACCAGTAGATGCAGAAAAAGCATTCAACAAAATTTAACACCCATCTATCTATAATAATAAAAGTCTAAGTGACCATCGCAACCGAACGGATGACTGAACAGGCTGCGTAGGGCGACCAGGCCGGCAGGGGTGTTAGTGAGGGGCAACTAAATGACTGAACAGTAGGCTGTGTGGGGTGACCAGGCCCGCTGGGGGGGCAGTCGGGGGCGACCAGGCCAGTAGGGGGGGCTGTGAGAGGTGACCAGGCTGGTGTAGGGGCAGTTAGGGGCAACCAGGCCAGCAGAGAGGGGCGGGAGTTGGGGGAGACCAGGTCGGCATGGGGGCAGTAAGGGGTGACCAGGCCGGCGGCAGGGGGGGGGGCAGTTAGGGGCAATCAGGCAGGTAGGCAGGTGAGCAGTTAGGAGTCAGTGGTCCCAGATTGTGAGAGGGATGTCCGGTTGCTGGTTTAGGCCCAATCCCAGGATTAGGCCTAAACCAGCAGTCAGACATCCTCCGAGGGGTTCTGGATTGGAGAGGGTGAAGGCTGGGCTGAGGGGACTCCACCCCCTCCACATGCACGAATTTCATGTACTGGGCCTCTAGTGTGTGTGTGTGTATGTGTGTGTGTGTGTGTGTGTGTGTGTGTGTGTGTGTGTATAAATATATATATATATATATATATATATATATATATATATATATATATATATATATATAGAACCCTAGTATGCAAATAGACCGAACGACGGAACAACTGAACAACTGAACAACTGGTTGCTATGACATGCGCTGACCACCAGGGGGCTCATGCAGAACATGGCAGGCATCGGCTGCGGCGGGATGGTGGTGCAGGTGACCAGGGGTGCCAGACCAAGGTGGGGTGCCAGTTGCTGTCATCAGGGCAAACCTCTGGTGGTTACTGAAAATTCTTTGCTCCCGTGTGCCATGGTCCTGCCCGATGCTTGCATCTGCTGCTGGCACCAGAGCCACCGCTTGCACCCTCTGCTGGTGCCAGCCCTGCTCGCACCTGTTGTTGGCACCAGCCCCAATTGCTCCACACTGTCAGTGGGTGCAAGCGGGGCTGGTGCTGTCAGCATGTGGGAGTGGTGGCAGCAGAAGAGGGTCTGCTGGCATATAGGGGACCCAGGACTTCAGCAGGAGGGGCAAGGCAGGGGCCAGGCAGGGGGTGGATGATGGGCCAAGACCTGCCCCTGTGCCCACCGCAGCCTCATGGCCCACAGTTCCTTTCAAGGTGCATGAATTCATGCACTGGGCCCCTAGTTTTCGATAAAAACTCTCAGCAAAGTGGGAATAGAGGGAGCATATCTCAACATGATAAAGGCCATATATGACAAACCTACAGCCAACATCATACTCAATGGTCAAAAACTATAAGCATTTCTCCTAAGAAGAGGAACAACACAGGGATGTCTGCTTTCACCACTCTTATTCAACATAGTACTGGAAGTCCTAGCCACAGCGAGCAGACAAGAAGAAGAAATAAAAGGCATCCAAATCTGAAAGGAGGAAGTAAAATTCTCATTATTTGCAGATGACGTGGTATTGTACAAAGAAAACCCTAAGACTCCACAGAAAAACTACTAGATTTAATAAATTAATTTGGCAATGTAACAGGATACAATATCAACACCCAAAAATCAATGGCTTTTGTATACACCAATAATGAATTCTCAGAAAGAGAAACTAAAAAAAAAAAAAAAAAAATCGCATTTACCATTGCAACAAAAAAATTAAGATACCTAGGAATAAACTTAACTAAGGAGGTAAAAGACCTGTACTCGGAAAACTATAGGACATTGAAAAAAGAGATACTAGTAGAAGAAGATATAAACAAGTGGAAGAATATCCCGTGTTCATGGATTGGGAGAATCAACGTCATTAAAATGCCCCTACTATACCAGGCAATGTATAGATTCAATGCAATCCCTATTAAAATACCAATGGCATATTTCACTATTTCACAGAACTAGAGCAAATACTCCAAAAATTTATATGGAATAAAAAACGACCCCTAAGTAGCTGCAGCAATTTTGAGAAAGAAAAACAAAGTTGGAGGAATCACAATACCAGATTTCAAGCTATACTACAAAGCCACCATAATCAAAACAGCCTGGTACTTGCAAAAGAAGAGGCATATAGATCAATGGAACAGAACAGAGAACCCAGAAATTGAACCAAGCCATTATGCTCAATTAATATTGGACAAAGGAGGCAAGAGCATACAATGGAGTCAAGACAGTCTCTTCAATAAATGGTGTTGGATAAATTGGACAGATACATGAAAAAAATGAAACTAGACCACCAACTTAAAACATACACAAGAATAAACTCAAAATAGATAAAAGACTTAAATGTAAGTCATGAAACCATAAAAATCCTAGAAGAAACCATAGGCAGCAAAATCTTAGACATCTCTCGTTGCAATATGTTCACAGATACATCTCCTAAGGCAAAGGAAACTAAGGAGAAAATAAACAAATGGGACTGCATCAAAATAAAAAGCTTCTGGATAGCAAAAGAAACCATCAACAAAATGAAAAAAGAGCCCACTGTATGAGAGAACATATTTGGCAATGATACATCTGATAAACGGTTAATATCCAAAATATATAAGGAATTTGTACAAGTTTACAAAAGGAAGACAAACAATCCAATTTAAAAATGCATAGGCCAGGAAAACCAAGATGGCGGCATAGGTAAGCACCTAAACTGCTGCCTCGCATAACAATTTCAAAACTACAACTAAAAGACAGAACGGACACCATCCAGAACCACAGGGAAGCTGGCTGAGTGAAAATTCTACAACTAGAAGGAAAGAGAAAAGCTCACAGAGAATTGGAGGTACGGCAAAGGGTCTTTGTGCACGCAGAGAGGAAGGGCGGCTGAGAGCCTGGCTGACTTTCTCTGGCGGAAGGGGGAAGGAAGCCCCCGACCGCACTGAACCCCAGTTCTGACTACACTGAACCCCAGTTCCGGGCGAGCCCCTGGGGACCCACGCTCTTACGGGGGGAGTCTGGACTCTCGGGCGGAGACTCGGGAGCCGGAGAAGGCGGAGGACTGAAAGCGCGCGCGTGCCAGTGCGCACAAAGGCTGTGGAGCTTTCCGCAGGCTTTTCCTAGTGGAAGGGAGTCGGAGGCTCCTGACTACACTGAGCCCCAGTTCTGACTGCAGTGAACCCTGGTTCCAGGCGAGCCCCTGGGGACCCACTCTGTTGTGGGGGGAGTCTGGACTCTCAGGCGGAGACTCGGGAGCCGGGAAGGCAGAGGTCTGAAGGCGCGCACGTGTGCGCAAGGACAAGGCTGACGGGAAGCCAAGACTGAGACTCCACCCCATCCAAGCTGAGCACAGAGGCTATTGCAATTTGGCAAGTCTAATCCTATAAGGCTGTCTCCAGCACTGAACTTCTCCCAGCATAGACACAGCTGATCCTTACAGGCAACTGGCCTGGAGGTCAATTCTTCCCAGTGATACCAACAACAATCAAGACTTAATTACAACAAGGCTGTACACACAGTCCACAAAGGGGTGCACCAAGAGTGTCCACCTCAGGTTAACTGGGGAGGCCGACTCACTGGGCCATATAGGAAACCTAGCACACAAATCTACCCTACCAACTCAGGGAAGCAGTGAAAATGCGGCATCAAAGAATCAGATCACAAACGAAAGAAATGGAGGAAAACAAACAACTGGATATAGAATTCAAAACCATGGTTATAAGGCTTTTTAAGAATATCCTAGAAAAGGCCGATAAATATAACGAGACCCTCGAAGATATGAAAAAGGACCAACTAGAAATTAAACATACACTGACTGAAATAAAAAATATTATACAGAGACCCAAAAACAGACAAGAGGAACACAAAAATCAAGTCAAAGAATTGAAATACAAAGAAGCAAAAAACACTCAACCGAAAAAGCAAAAAGCAAAAAAAAATCCAAAAAGTTGAAGATAGTGTAAGAAGCCTCTGGGACAACTTCAAGCGTACCAACATCAGAATTATGGGGGTGCCAGAAGAAGAGAGAGAGCAAGATAATGAAAACCTATTTGAAGAAATGATGACCGAAAACTTCCCCCACCTGGTGAAAGAAATAGACTTACAAGTCCAGGAAGCACACAGAACCCCAAACAAAAGGAATCCAAAGAGGACCACACCAAGACACATCATAATTAAAATGCCAAGAGCAAAAGACAAAGAGAGAATATTAAAAGCAGCAAGAGAAAAACAGTTAATTACCTACAAGGGAGCACCCATACGACTGTCAGCTGATTTCTCAACAGAAACTATGCAGGCCAGACGGGAGTGGCAAGAAATTTTCAATGTGATGAATAGCAAGAACCTACAACCAAGATTACTTTACCCAGCAAAGCTATCATTCAGAATTGAAGGGCAGATAAAGAGCTTCACAGATAAGAAAAAGCTGAAGGAGTTCATCACCACCAAACCAGTATTATATGAAATGCTGAAAGGTATTCTTAAAGAAGAGGAAGAAGAAAAAAGTAAAGAGAAAAATTATGAACAACAAATACATATCTCTTAACAAGTGAACCTAAAAATCAAGTGAATTAAAAACCTGAGGAACAGAATAATCTGGTGAATATAATAGAATCAGGGGCATAGAAAGGGTGTGGACTGATAATTCTCAGGGGAAAAGGGGTATGGGGGGTTCATGAAGAGACTTGACAAAAATCATACACCTATGGATGAGGACAGTGTGGGGGAGGTAAGGGCAGAAGGTGGGGTGGGAACTGGGTGGAGGGGAGCTATCGGGGGAAAAAGGAGAAACAATTGTAATAGTCTGAATAAAGATTTATTAAAAAAATGCATAGGCCAAGGGACATATGAAAAAAATGCTCAAAGTCACTAATCATCCCAGAGATGTAAATCAAAACAACAATGAGGTACCATCTCACACCTATCAGAATGGCTACCATCAACAAATCAACAAATGACAAGAGCTGGCGAGGATGTAGAGAAAAGGAAACCCTTGTGCACTGCTGGTGGGAATGCAGACTGGTGCAACCATTATGGAAAACAGTATGGAGTTGCCTCAAAAAATTAAATATGTGGGTCATTTCAAAGAAAGCTTATGGGACTAAAACCAGGAGCTCTTAACACTATGACCTAAAATTGAAGTTCTCCATAGGATGTAATAGACACTCTCAATAGTGTCTATTTTGTCCTGAAGAGATCTATGATTTAGCTACTCATATCAGTGATTGGTGAGGTGGGAAAGTAAATAAATTTTCCAAGTTAAAAAAAAAATGGATCTGCCATTTGACCCAGTGATCCCACTTCTAGGAATATATCCTAAGAAACCCGAATCACCAATCAGAAAGAATGTATGCACCCCTATATTCATAGCAGCACAATTTACAATAGCTAAGATCTGGAAACAGACCAAGTGCCCATCAGTAGATGAGTGGATAAAAAACTGGTACATTTATACCATGGAATACTATGCAGCTGTAAAAAAGAATAATCTCTTACCCTTTGAGACAGCATGGAGGATCCTGGAGAGTATTATGCTAAGTGAAATAAGTCAGTTAGAGAAAGACAAGTATCACATGATTGCACTCATATGAGGAATCTAAGTAATAAAATAAACTGATGAACTGAATGGATCCAGAGACTCAAAGCATGCAACAGAGTTCGGAATCTCAGAGGGAAGGCAGGGGAGAGTGGATGGGTGGGAGGTAATCAACCAAAGACCTTGTATAGATATATGCATAACCCATGGACACAGACAATAGATTGCTAAAGGCCTGTGGTGGTGAGGGGAGCAGGGGTGGGCTGCGGGGGGGGGGGGTCAGTGGGGAAAAGGGGGACATGTAATACTTCAACAATAAAGCATTATTGAAAAAAAAAAAGAACTCACTTAAGGAACAATACTTCGGTAGGTAACTGAAGGGAGCTGGCTGTTTAACCAGAAACACTAGGGGCCTACCTTTGTAAAGCCACCCATTCTTAGCCTCTAGGCCCTAGAGTCTAGGGCATGTCCTCCAAGAATAGACTAATTCTTGAATGAATGCTTTGTAAACCTGTTTAGAAGCACAAAGGCCATGGACTGAGCCTGAATCTAGACTTAGGGACTCCATTAAGGATAAAGTCCTCAGTCTGAGGGGCATTTTAGGGTATTTTCTTCCCTAATGCCTCTGGCATCTCTTTCAGAACAAAGGATTGACTCTCAGAGAGGACAAATAATACCACTTAGTGGCAGAGCTGGGAAAAGGACCTAGGACCCGTGCAGGTGGTGCCTTTCCATATTTCCACTTTATTTCCCTATACGGGTGATTATTAAGATCAAAGTCGTCCACAACAGCTAGAGAACATGGATCACCAAAACCACTGTAGTATGCTCTACTCTATGGTGAAGATGTCTTGAGTTTTGCTTTTGTGCCATCCCACACCCAGACACACATCTATGTTCAAATACATATTTACAGTTATCTTCATATCGACTTCCTTCAGTCACAGCTAGCTAAACAGGTTAGAATTTAACTTGGTAGCGAGTCTGTGTAAAGTACGGTCTATGAAAAGTATCTAACCCAGGATCAAACAAAATTATTAAATGTACCTATCTTTAAGGCTATGGAAGGAGAGGAACACACAGGTAGACTCTGGCAAGAACAAAGCTGGCATGAGAGTGTGTCAGTGGAATGTTTTGTTTCCACAGAACTGAATATATGCCTAACCCCCAAATCAGTAATGAAAAGGGAAAGTACCAAAGGAGATCCAATTTGCAAGTGGAAGGCCTGAAATCTTGGAAAACCAAAGCCCACCCACCTAACTGAGCATAGGGGAGGCCTTAAGGGAGTCTGAACCTGAGGGTCTGGGGAGGGTGATTTGAGAAGACTAATGCAGGTGTCCCAAAGTGAATCCATCTTGGGTAGTGAGAAGAGTTCCTGTGTGGAAGAAATAGAAACTAAAGCCAATGCCATTGTGACCTGAGAGAGGTGAGATTTGGGGGCAAGCCAAGCTCAAGAGGGGGCTCCATAGGACATCAGAGGGTGCAGCTGTCCATTCCCACTGCAACACCGTGTTTAACATCTTCTCTCAGGTGCTTTGGGTAGCACTGAGGTTGAGGAGAGGAACGTTCCCACCTGTGCTGGAGCACAGCCCTATTCTAGGGACAACTCGACCCAGAGCTAAGAAAATAGGACTCTCTTTTGGGCTCATCTGAGCAGGACCTACAAACCAGTAGACACAGCTGGAAGAGACCAAAGCAAGAAGCTTGTGAGGGGTGTATTGAAGAGGGGGGCTACCTACTGAGACTAGGCCAACCACCATTTTCTGGGAAATACAGTCCCCCAGGGGCCCATCTGACCCAGGCAGTATTGGTGGTTGCCCAAGCTAGGGCTAACCAGGGCCTTTCCCTTGAGCAACAAAGAGGCCATCAGCCGCGTCCCCACCCCACCGTAGGGATGGGGGTGGAGATAGGATCATGACCTCTCAACACATCCAGTGAACTAGCAACAAGAAACAATGTTCCTGGCAGCATATGAGCACCTTTTCTATTAACCTGACCCCTATTTTTCTGTACTATTTGAAAAGAGAGAAGATGGGGGCTCTAAAGATGTCCACTCCCCCACACTTGGCCACGGCCCATACTCCAGAGCAGCCATAAGTCACCTTTGTGACATCACATGACTTAAGCAGCTGGTTGCCCCACGACCGAGACTCTAGAATTTTGAGGACAGTATATATAGGGCATTGCTGCTGTGACCAAAGGCATTTCTGACCCCACTTTTGAAGTGATAGGATCCTGGGTACCAAATGCTTGTTGATGTAGAGCATCAACATGGCTAGTCAGAGTAACCATGAGATGCACGAAGCCAAGCTGGCCTCGTCAGAGGATGGACAACCACCAACAATGGTCCAATATGATACATCCCCAGGTCCTCATGTGGGTCCCAGGGAGGCTTTGGGGAGGCACGGGGCCCAAGAAGAGAGCCAAGTTCCAAGTCTGCAAGACGACCTGCAACCACAGGACCCAAACCAAGGCACCGCCAATGTGGAAGGAAACAACATTCTTCTTGGGCCGTCCTTCCCAAGAAAGCTTTGGAGGATAGTGGAGGACGACGCCTTCAGGTCAGTGCGCTGGAATGATGACGGAGACACCGTGATCATCGAGGAAAATCTTTTCCAGAGGGAGATTCTCTGCCGAAGGGGCGAGGAGCAAATCTTTGAATCGAACAGCCTGAAGAGTTTCATCCGCTTGCTGAATCTTCATGGTTTTAGCAAAATACACCCTGGTGACTCTTCAGTTTGCTCTCCAGGGGACAAAATAATGGTAAAGTAGAAAGACCTCCCATTTCCCATTTTCCCTGTTACTCAAACATCTTCCTAGTGGACCCAGAAGAATGATATACTGAAAGGGCTTCATCTCAGGGCCTAAACCTTTTTCACATGATACAGTATTTATCAAAAGATGAGAAAGTATAGATTTTTATTTGAAACTAATCCCCCTTAGAGATAACCTGCAGGGATGAGTAAAGACTCTGAGAGGCCAGTTAATGTCAAATAGATATCTTTTCTCCACAAATGACTAAATTAATTAATTTTGTTTCAGACCTACCAGAACAGCAATTTCCAGAGAGACAAGCCTTGGCTCCTCAAAAACATTAAGGAACAAGGCAAACAGGTGTCTCGGGTTTGTCTAGGGACCAGTGCCATCTGGTCCAATGAGAAAGAAGAAGATGGCCCCACAAGACACTCTCCAAGAATACACCAGGAGGACAGCAAAAAAGAAGCCGAACCAAAGGCTCAGGAGACAGATAAGAATTACTGGGGACCCATTCCCACCCAGGCATTCGAGTTCTCGGTTCCTCAGTCCCTGAGCAGTGCCAGTGAGTTCCAGTGCCCAAGTGCAGCCAGTGGTTCAAGTGGGGAGGACACTTCTCGTAATGTCATGTTTGTGCCCACGGCTACTGCCAGAACCGACAGCTCAGGGGATCTGTCCCCCAACCCCCCAAATGAACCAGTACAAGGTTCAGTGATGTCTTTGTACAACATCTGCTATTGCGTTCTGATATCTGGCCTTTCAGACATGACTCCACCCGAGGACCCTGACCAGGCCAAGGAGGAGGAGCCTGAGGGCTCCTCGAATAACAAGTGTTTACTCAGTGAGCAGTTCAAGGACAATGCAGGCCCATAATATCACAGGCTTTGTAACCACAAATCCATTTCTGCTTTAATAAAGAAAGGCAAAATTACATGATACAAAATAAACAATCCAATGAGAATTGTGAGTCCATGTTCTTCTGTTTCCATGCCACACACCTCGTCAGATGAGCCTGAGGAGGCTAGAAATCCTGGCCCCAGACAGGCTTTTGTCCCCGTTGTCCTCTTTCATTTTCACCCATTCAGCCAAGGATCTGGCTAGGGGGTCCTGAGGCAAGCCCAGGAAGACCCGGTCCCCTGAGCCTTGGCTACTGGACAGGAGACAGAACTGCCTGACTCCTGACCTTGGGGGAATCACCTTACATTATTCATGCATCCTGAAACAGGAGGGTCTTTACTCACGGGTCCCCCTACAATGCCAGGAAGTTTCTGATCAGTATCTGAGTATCTCTAGCCCAAGTTCCAGGGGCCTTCCATAGAGACCCACCTAGAATTCAGGCCACCCCATCTGCTAAGTGGTGTACGACAGAGCCAGTCTGACTCAGAAGATGGGCCATTCCAGTCAACGCCTGGGAGAAAGCCCATCATCCTCACAGCTAACAACCATTAGAAACCCTGCTAGAAGGGACCCAAATAAATTAAAGATTGCCCACACAGGAAAACAAAAACTCTACCCATAACTTTCCCATCAGAGCTGTATTTCAGATCCGTCCTTGGGTCATGAAGTAGCTATGTGACATGTGTAACACAAGCCCTCATAAGCCAAGGGACACTTTTACAGCAGGCCAGTCACTTGCCAGGGGAGACAGGTGCTTTCTTTCAAAGTCTGATGTCCCTTTCACCGTGAATGAGGCCATGCCTGGCTGGTCACCCTCTGGCAATCATTCAGTGCTCGCTCCCAGACCTCCCACAAGGTCCCCTGGGTGCTGCTGATGTGTTCTGTGACTTTGACCAAACAAAGAGATGGGAGTCCCAAACAATAACCAGTTCTCCTAACACATTTTTCTCTGTAAAACCCAGGAATGAGTAGGACCAAAAAGAGTGATAGCACCAAGATATTTCCTGGCAGCTTTACCTTTTCCCTAAAGTCAGAGTCCTTGAGTCAGTCATTGAGCCCAGAGAGGCATCTCTCGAGGACAGTCGCCTACATCTGGGCACAGAAATCTGTTTACGTGAACAGCAGATGGTGGGTAGTGCTCTCCACGGCGGCGCCAATTCAGTTCTACATCCGCGGCATGATGGCCCGTTGATGGTCATGATTCAGCTGGATTCTCGGTAACCTTCCTGTGGAGTCCTCCTGCCCCTAGGGGATCAGGTGCTGTGGGATGCCACCTGGAAGATAGCCTTTCCCCCTCTCCTGGGTATGCGCTCCAGTAACCACCTGAGTTTGAAAGTGCAGTCAGGTATGTCTGCTTCAGGTTGGTCAGTACAGCCTGCTTTTCCAGTTCCACAACCTCCTCAGGAGCCATGTTTTCTGGGCACTGCAGAGTTGCCCCCAATGTCAGGGAGCCCCATGCAACACGAGAGAAGCACTGAGATGTTCTTCCTTCCATAAACCAAAGGCTTCCTGTGAGAGGAAACGGTTCTTCAAAGTTACGCCCATGAGAGGCCAAGCTGATTTCACCAAAGGGACACGGAGTGAGCTGGGTCCCTGTGACTGAGCACTTCTGATGTGCCAAACTCTGTTCAGGGAATTCTGAGTAAGGCCAGGGGAGAGAAGGAAAAGAAGAGGACAGAGCCTGGTCCACTAATGGGCAGGTCCCAACCCGACTGTTGTGGGCATCACGTACAGGTCAGAAGGGCCCTGACTGCTGTGGGGAACCCACAGGCAATAGGGTCCCAAGCTCTTCACTGCGTGAGAGGAGCTGGTGTGGGACCTCAACCACTGAGGGGTGAGCAAATGGGCCCAGGATGCCATGGGCAGTGGGGGTGGGGCAGGTGTGTGAAGTCAGGCAGACAGCCTGAGTCTGGTGGCCACCTGACCCTCTATGTGTGCTGTGCAGCTTTCCCTGGTCTGTCACACATTAACACACATATGTGTACATGCATAAACACACATGTGTGCACACAGGTGACAGCACATGCAGACTTGGACCTGTCTCTGGGTCTTAGGTCACCAATGGTAACTGAGACCCAGTGTGGACAGAAGGGTTCACCCAGGTCGTAGGAACTTGGACCAGGGAACCCCAGCCTGGGCCCCTTGCTGCCCCTTTGAAGGTGTGCTGCTTACAGAAACCACAGCCCCACCACCACAGGTTTTAAAGAAAATAAGCCCCAAACTCCTGAGCAAGGTCCTGGGGTTACTCTTGAAGGGGTGTGAGCTGTGCTTAGAGTGTCACGCCTTGCCAGTGATCACTTCTCACCCATACTTCTCCCTTCCCGGAGCAGGGCCTGAATCTGCCTGGACTTCCACCCCAGCCTCTCCAGCAGCGTCTCCCGCCAGAGGGTGTCTTCCCAGTCCCTGTGAGCAATGTGGGTGGTGATGATAGAGTTCCCCTGGCTGCTCATTAGGGTTGCCAACAAGTCTTCAGAGTCTTGACCGCAGTTAAGACAAAGCCTGCATAAGGCTGCTGGAAGGAGAGGCAGGAGACCTCCACCTCCCCAGAGATCCGTGGGCCTCATGTGGCCTGGGGAAACCCACAAGTGTGAATGTCAATAAGCATCATGCATCAGCCCTCCGTGTTCATGGTCTGTGGGCTGACCTCTCCCCAATGTCCCCTGGGGCCCTGGAACCCCGCTGACAGGGATGGTGGGAGAGCAGAGAGTGTTGGCTCCTTCTTCCTATCCCCACACAGTCAGCGGCCATGCCTAATGGAAAGGGCTGGCGATGCAGATGCCTCGTCCATCGGATGGAGTCTTTGGGGGGCTCAAGGAAGAAGGTGGAGACAGGTAAGGAGAGGCACTCAGCACAGGATGTGGTCAGTTCCACAAAAGAGGTCACTGAGGCCAGGGGAGCACAGAGGAGGGAGAAAGGGCGTGTTGGCTTCACACCGGGTGAGTGGGTTCTAGTCCTCTTCCAGCACAGACCCTCCTGGGCTTTGCTTCTTCTCCTCACCCCACCCACCCCAACACTGTCAGCTCCCTCCTCTTTTCACCCCAAGCCACTGCAGGCCCCCAAGCACCCCGGTCCCTCTTCCAGGGCTGCACATCCTTGGAATGCAACCTCAGCTGGGAGCTGGGACACCACCGTGTGAGCTCAGATCATCCTGCCAGGTGTCTCCCTCGGGCCCCTTTGGGAGCCACCCTCCTCCATCCCCTGGCTGCACCACTGCTATCTGCCGTCAGCAGGCACTCCTGGCCCCCACTGCAGCCTAGAGAAAGGAATAACAGTAATAGAAACAATTGGCACTGGTACCCACACACCATGCCCATATCAGGCCCTGGGATGGGCATGATCCAGGGATCCTAGAATTCAATCCTCAAATAACTGGGTGGGACAGTGCCACTGTCACCCCATTCTACAGTTGAGAAGGTGGCACCTAGGGATGAAAAGATGGCCCACGATCTTGGGGCCCTGACTGCCTCACCCCCTGTTCTTGCCTCTTTTCCTTGTACCTGAGTAAGAGGGTCCTTCCTCCTCGTTGGAGGGCAGAGCTGTGCAGTGGCAGGAGTAGAAATCCAGCCTAAAGATTCAGCCCAGTCCTAGTACCTCTCAGAGCTCAGTCTCCGTAGGGTTGTGAGTACCTTCCCCCTAACAGGACAGTCAGAGTCGGTGGCTACACATCATCATCGTAAGGCCTGATCCTCAGTACCACACTCCACATGAGCACCCCCACTCTGCTTGTCTCTCCCCTCCTGTCTTAAAGGACATAAACCTGACGTCAGCTATTATGTCCTCGTGTTTATGAAAACACACCCACTCTCAAAGACAAGGCTCCGAGGACAAAAGCTGCCACCTGTTCACTCTCTTCCCAACCCAGTGTCCTGACAGTCCCTTTGCCCAGCTTCTCTGCATTCACTCTCTTTCTCTCTGGCTGGGTCTCCTATCCCTGGGCTCTGGACCCCAACTCTTGCTCACCCCAGGACCTTATCCATAAAGAAAAGGACTTTACAGAGGTAATCAAGTTAAAATGAAACCCTCCTCCAATGACCCGTATCCTCACCTAAAGTGGGAATTTATAGACAGACATGCACGCATGAGAACAACTTCTAAAGATGACGGTTGAGACCTACAAGCCAAGGGATGCCAAAGCTTGGCTGAAAACCACCAGAAGCTGGGGAACAGGGATGGACAGATTCTCTCTCAGACCTCAGTATAGGCAAACTGGGTCCACATTTCCATCACTGACCTCTAGCCTCTGCAACAGTGAGACAATACTGGTACATGTCTGTTGTTTAAGCCACTAGAGCTGTGGTGCTTTCATGTGACCACCCTGGCAAACAACCACAGAGGCATAGCTCTTTCCCTCACACCTCCACAGGGTAGAGAATGGTTTCGACATCCACAGCAAATCTAATACATTCTTTCATGTCTACATTGTCTTCTAGCCTATATTTTGCTGCCTGCATGGTATCCCACTGTGGGCCCCAAGATTGACTGACTTTGCCCTACTGATGAAGAGTCACAGACCGCTTTGCATTTTCTGCTACTATAAGGGACACTACCACAAACACTCATTGACTATTGACTTGTTAGGCGGAGGCCTAGGTCACATGCACGCACATCTGAGATGCTCATACACATCAGCAAATGGCCTTCCACAGAAGCTCAGCCGTGTATGCCCTTCCAACCACGGGCCACAGTACCATTTCCTCACATGCTTGTGGGCTGTGAACATCATCGCTGTGCTTACCCTTCACCCACCTGCTGAATAACAAAGGGTCGCCCTGTCATTGGGTTTGAATTATTTATGGCAGAGGCTGGAAGTTCCCCCTGTGGCCTGGCCATTTGTATTTGTTCTACTGGGGTTTATGCTTCATTTCCTCCATGGAGTTTTGGGCCCTTTTCTCATCAAAGCCACAAAATCACAAGGAGATCTGATCTGCATGGGTGGCATCCCTAGGGAGAACTCAGGCCCCTGTAAAGGCACGAAGGGGGCTGAGTGCCCTCCTGCCTCACGATGCAGAGTACCTGCTTTGTGGCCTGAGGAAGACACACTCTTCCACTTGACTTTGCTTCTTCTCCTACACGAGGACAAGAGGGATAAAGTGTCAAGGTCATTAGGGACAAGACAGCAATGTTGGCTCACATACCAGAACAGTATTCTACTCAGCAGGGATTGGAAACCACCAGGACCAAGGAGGTTCCAACTGGTGAGAAACACATGTGGCACCTTACTCAGGGTTTGGTTCTGCTAATCATAGCAGTGGCTCTCTCCTGCCTTACCTGTTCAGGGACCACATGATGGCCCAGCCAGCTGCACAGAAAACCATGTAATGTAAGTGGCTCATGTTCTTACAGCCCAGCAGAGCCCCGTCTCCAGGAGGAGAAAACTCCCCCACCCCTCACATCATCAAATGGGAAGGATTGGGGGTCCCTACAATCTCATTCCCCTCAATGTAATCCTGGGTAGGCCCACTGGGAGGGTTGTCATGGGCAACCAGCTGAGCACCGCACAGCCTGGGGTCTGGCTGAGGTGGTGACAGCCTAACTAAGGGCCAAGCAGGAAGCAGGGAGGACAGACCTGTGAGTGTGGACCACTACAGTCGTTTCTGTGAGCAGAGGCAGCAGAAGCACACACACACACACACACACACACACACACACACACACACACACACACACACGAGGATGGTGGGCAAGTGAAAGTAGCCAGAGGAGGACACAGAAAAATGTGGCCTGAGCTGGGGCAGGAGTGCTTCCAGCTCCACAGCAAACCACAAACCTCGAGTATGATCTGTAGGAGGGCCGAGCAGGCCTGCAGCAGAACTGAGCATCCCGCTCCCTTCTGGAGACTCAGGTCTCCTGGCCCCACTGGCCATGGAGGTGGCTCAGCTCTAGGTTGACCCAGCTGAGGCCACCACATAGGACAGTCCTCCTCCTCCCCGCAGCCCAGGGAGACAGCCAGTGCGCAGAAGAGCGCCTCCCAGGACCTGATGAGGAGAGGATTCTGGGACTCTGAGACCACAGAGCAGCAGGCCAGCATCCTGGCTGCTTCTCAGCTGCTCCAGGACTGCTAACAGGTGACTGTTGACACCCACTGGCGTTGGTGAGCTACCCCGCGCTGGCGGAGACAAAAACCCCTTTTCTTGCTGGCTTACAAAGGCACATAGACACATACATCCTTAAGTAGCACGCCAGGACACAGCAGCACTCCATGACGTAGCAGCACACGTGCCAGGATTCTGCAGGCACTTAGCTGGCGCGCAGGTAAGCAGTCGGGTAGATACTTAGACACACATGCAGACCACGGTTGCTAGGAGACATTGTTGGACTCACCGGACACTGAGGCTCACAAGATGACCAGGGCAGGTTGGGACCTCCTGACCAGTGGGCAGTGGGCAGGGCTAGGCAAAAAGAGGGGCGGGACTTGGGGGTGAAGGCAGTGCTGGGGGAGGAGTATCTGGGTGCGACCATTGGAGAAAGCCAGGGGGAGTTGCTGGGGCCGGAATTGTGAGAAAGCAGGGGAGGAGCTGTGGAAAGGGGTTGGTGGAGCTGTGGAAAAGCTAGTGGAGGAGGATATATGGGATGGTGATGGGGGAGCTGTGGAAAAGCTGGTGGAGGAGGATCTGCGTGAGGGGGAGGAGGCAGCGGAGCTATGGTCTGAACTGTGAGAAACCTGGGAGGATCTGTGGGATAGGGGTGGAGGAGGATCTGAGGGGCGGGGTGGAGGGAAGTTGGGGAGGCGGAGCTCAGAGGCGGTGAAGGAGGAGGCGAGTAATGGGGAGAGTTGGGGGACAGTGTCTGGGGGCAGATCAGTGTGAAATAGCTCTGGGAGTAGATGGGTAGGAACTGTGGCAGAGGCGGAACAGGGGGAAGATGATCTGTGGGAAAGAGCTACAGGAGTAGCTGGGGGCAGAACTGTAAGAAAGCAGGGACTGGAGCTGCAGGGTGGAGGTGGATCTGGGGTTGGAGCAGGGCAGAGGGGGTGGATTGCTGTGGTGGTTTAGGGCTCAGCTGCGCATAGCTGGCAATGGAGCAGTGGGAAACTAGGGGGGAGATGAAGAAGATTAGCATCTGAGGGGGCGGGGAGCCACGGGGAGAGTGGGGCGGAGCTGGCAAGGATGTACCTTTGGACACTGGGAAGCATGTGGCAGGTGGCTTCCCACTCAATGGCCAAGGCCAGACAGTGCCCTTTTGATTACCATGACACCTACCCTCAGTCTGCCCTGCACCAGTAGGCATGCGCCAAAGTGGCAGCCCAGGGCCTGATTGACCTAAGGGGACCCTGAGAATGGACCCTGGGGGATATGGAGGCCCCAGACAGGACAACTAGACTGAGTCCTGCACCTGAGGTCTGAATGCCCAGGCCAGCTCTGCTTTCTGCAAGATCACCCACGCCCCTACCCAGCCCACCCCAGCCCCTGGTAGTGCCTTGAACTAAGGTCTTCACATTGGCATTTTTTGTTGCAGGTGAGAAGAAAAAATCCCCACTGTGTTTCCTGGTGACCCTCAGAGCTGACATGTCTCAAACAAAGCCACCTTCCCTATTGGCTGTTTCTTTTCTTCTAGCTCTCAGTTACAGGCTTAACCCTCTCAGTGCCACCACACTTGACTCCTCCTGTCCACTGCCCCACGTTCTTCCTCAGTTTTACTTGATGACCAAGACCGGTGTCCCTGCCTCTAAAATGCCTAATCAGAAAAAGTGCTACACTTTTTTGTCCGCTGCTTCTCCCTGAGGTCAGGCTTCATGGTCTGGGGCCAGTGCTATTACCTAAGTCTCCCCCACTGGCCTGGACAACCCTGTCTTTCCTCCTCCAGTGGGCCCTCCAAGGTGCCATCAAACTGCACACCTGTTCTCATCAACCCCAGACAGGAAACCCTGTGGAGTCATCTCTTGATTAGGGGCAAACACCTGGGGGTCATAGGAGGGCCTTCCAGTGGTCCCAGCTCTCCCTCATCGCCCTCTGGGTCACAGTGCTGCGGAGTCCCTGCACCCTGGGCATCTGCACGCCTTCTACCAGGACTCTGCCTTTGGCGCCTGTGCTTCCTGAAGCCTGGAGCGCCTGCCTCCTCCTGTCCTGGCAAACTCCTGTCCTTCCAGGTGCAACTTTAGCATGCCTTCTTTACCCCACAACCAAGCATCAGGCATTCGTGTCCCAGTTCTGGTAGCACCCTGTACCTTCCCACGTACCTTCCATCACGGGTCCCTTACCTCCCAGGGTTGTAACTCTTGCCGCTGAGAGCCCTCAGGGGCTCTGAGGTCATTGAAGGCAAGGCTTGTGTCTTACTGGTTTCTGTAAACCGGGTGCCCGGGCCACAGTAGTTGCATAGTAAATGTTGACTCAACAGAGGCCTTTCTTTTCCAGTGAACTGCACCTACTCTCTTCTTGCAGAAGCTGGCGGTAACACGAATGCTGTCCATGAGGTGAGGGACAGAGGTTACCTTCATATGACTTAGGCTTCAGGGATGCAGGGGGCTTTAATGACCACCAGGTCCAACTCCATCCATGCTGGCCTCCCCTCCTCAACTCCTCACCCCAAAATGGTTTCCAGCTACTGTCACTGAGGAACCCAGACCCTCGTGTGGGAGTTTCAAGACATGAAAGAGGGTCTCTTGACTGGCCAGCTTGTGGTGTTCCTCCCAAATCCTCTTGTTTGAAGAAATACAACTTGCCCAATGAGCTAGAGACACTCTATGGCTCCTGGTGGGAGACAGTGATGGCACTACAGAAGGACTCCCTTTTCTGTCACTCTTTTGTGCTGAGAACAGGGTGTATGATCCTCCTTTGGGGAGCAGAATAGTAAAGGTGAGGAGGGTGGTCTAATGATGGGGACCTCCAAGGGTGGTGGCTACAAGGTCAATTCCATGCCAGGTGGGTGGGCTCAGGAAGAGTGGCCTGGCCACGTTGCAGGTGGGGGTGGGATGGTGTTGGCTGCCACTGTCTTAGGGACCCAGTTGCAACTCAATCCTGATTGTCAGTACAAATAAAACGTTGGCACAGAAACCTAAAACGGTCTGATTTCTGATTGCCAGGTGACATTGTCTTTACCAACTGCTACCCATCCCCTCTCAGGAACAAAGTCCTGGCAGGTAAGAGCCCAGTGAAGGAAGGTAGGTCCACCTCACCTGCCAGACCAGGCCCCCTTCTGCCTTCCACTGCTTGGCCTTGCACAGGTGCCCTGGAGATCTCGCAGTTCTCAGGGGATAGTGAGGCCTTCTTGGGACTCCTCCTGCTCCCTCCTAGCCACCTGCCATGCCTCTGCAGGCCTCCCACCACACATAGTACTACAATGCTCACTGCCTCCCAGGGCAGAAGAGAGGCTCCTCCTCAAGCTCCACTTCTTCCCCAGACTGCAGTTCCATCCCATAACTCACCCAATCTTCCTTTTAGGAAGTCTGTGCCATTTCTGTCACTGCTCTTTGAGGGGGCTGTGATCCTGAACACAGAGCACTTGCCAAAAGTCTGCCTCCCTTTCTTGTCCCCCTGCTGACTCCCTGGAGAACTCCCTGTCCCCCATGACCCTCTGAGCACTTGCCTTTGTAGTTTGCTGTCCCTCTTCACCCCAGTGTGCATCATTTGGCTCTGAGGCCCTGAGAGGGTTCCAGTTTGCTCCTGCCAGAGGTTTTTTGGAACCATCCTGCTCAGAACTGCTTGTCCCAAATTCCTAGTTTCCCTCCTCAGCATCTCCTGTTTCCTCCTCCCAGAACTGCCTGTGGCCCATCCTTCTCCTGAGCTGCTTGTCTTTTTTGTGTCAAGTTGTGGGCAGGTATTGTGAAATTAGGATCCTAATCCCATGTTGATGGTTTCTGTTTCAGATCCCTCCTTGTGCCTCTCAGGGACTGATTTCCTTCTCCGTGAAGGCCTGCTTTGGACTCACTGTTCACCTAGACTTTCCAAATTGTAAGCGACCCCACAGGTCAGGTACTGTCCCGCTGCCCCTCCCGCTGGAGGCTGCCTGCCACCTGGGATGAGAGGTCCCCTATGAGGAGGTGCCCTTGGGGCCAGCAGTCTGCCTGTGACAAAGAGCTCCTTGTCTCTAATTCACTTGGTCACCGCTTGGCCTCAGTTCCGTGCCCTGGACTGCTGCAGAAGGCCAGGGGCCGCCTTGGCTGTGTGGGAAGACACCAAGCCTTCTTACTTCTTTCCCAACTCTCCCATTTAGACTCCTGAGCCTCAGGCCTGTTTCCAATATGCATGCTCCCCTGCTCCCCTTCCTCTCTGCCCCCTGGGCAGCTCTGGTTGGCTCTGTCCCTCTCAGCACAGCCCAGATCCAGTGGTCCAACCTGAGAGCAGTACTTCATTCTGGTTTTGTCTTCCTGGCACTCCAAGACTGTGGAAAGAAGCTGCACTACAAGGATCCCGCAGATACGGACAGGTGACTTGGACTCCCTGGTTAGCTGTAGGGCCTGCTCACAGAATGTGGCACAGCAGAGTTGGCACCTTGGGAGTTTCTGTGAACTTCTGGCAGCCCTTGATCCACATTCATATTATAAATGGTTATATTAACTTTAATTGGGGGTGGGGGCTAGGAGCCACTTATTTCCATCATTCCTGGTCTCTTCCTCTATGTGTTCTTTACTGTCGTCAGTCTCTGAGCAAATAAGCCACGACCCACATTCCGGGCCCTCCCTATCTCCTGGGTGGGCTTACAAACATCATGCTGTGCAGTCCAGCTGCTGTGTTTAGGCGATTCGGGTATGGTGGACCTGGAGCACGTGTTGCCAGCTCAGGACCATGGTTACAGGGCACTAATGGGTGGACTAATGGGCCATGTGCAGAAGACCTATTCCGCTGACTCTTGAGTATCTGCATGCTTACTGTGGCCACCATCGAAAGGACAGAAAGTGCATGAAGGATCAGGTCAAAGGATGCTTGTGAGACATTACCAGGAGGCGAGAACATTTACAATTTGTGAGTATTCTCCCAGTTCTTTTTCTATACATTTTCTCTTTACCCAGTTGAGTTTATGCTGTAATACAATTTTGTCTTAATTCTGAAAGATTCCTCAGAAGACATATCACTAGGCTCAACACCTCATTCTGGAGTATATTGGATGCAAGTCTCTCCTTGCACAAGACCACTGAAATCCTCAGGACTGGCCCACTATACCTTGGACCCAGTGACATCCTCCTGTGACATCTTCAGCACAGGTGGCCTTCCTTAAGCATACAGGGACACAGTTTACTGAGTCTCCCAACTCATTGTCAGATTGGGCACTGAGTTTCCCCAGCCTCCAACTGTCTGGGTCGCCCACTTTCCAATGTTCACTCACCCAGTACATAGCTGGTTGTCCCTTTGGGAAGGGCTGAGGGATTATTTCAGTGTCTTCCTGCCATGGTGCTGCAAGGTTCTTTTCTCTGGGGACCCAGGCACCTCCCTTGTCCATGGTTCAGGGGCAGAACCTTGGCAAGGCATCATGACTGGTTTATTGTGGTAGCTGCCCTTAGCCCCCTGTTGTCCATATTTGCTCTTTTGAGTTTCCTTTTTAGGCTGTATCTTGGTCAGCTGGCCATCCATTGTGCCCCCAGGGAGGCCATGTTTTATCGTCCACCACCACCTGCCTGTGGTGAACTCCTTGTCAGTGGTATTCCTCATCATGAGCCCCTGGCTCCTTTCCTTCAGTGTCTCCCTGGAATCTCTCTTGCAGTTTCTGGAGAGGGGAGGTGTAGTCCCTTTTTTCCCTTTCCAGGCTCTGCACGCCCTGCCTGTGTTGTGTGGTGACTTCATTCTGGTTGGGTCCTGCCTGCCAGTAGGCTGCCACCTCTCCCTGTTTTTTCTGGGACTGACTGGATTGTAGCACTGCCAGTCCCTCAGCAAATTGGGACCGTTAGTCACCCTCCCTGCACGGATGGAGGGCCCCCGTGGAGAATGACGTGTGCCTCATTTTATCCCCCAGGTATGGGGTGGGTGCACTAGCTCTTTGTGGGAAGGGGTGCGCTCTGCTGCCACAGACTCAGACCTTCCAAGAGAAATCTGAGGATACCGGAGCTTTGCCCAGATGCCCCTGTTTCTTGTGTCAGGAATGTTGGTTTTCCCAAGGGAGCTTCTGATGTTGGAATGGAAGACCTGCCTTGGTTGAACGTTCAATGGTCTTTGAACATCCTTGAAGTTCAGCCACTCCAGTCAAATCTTGGCTTTGACCTTTGTCCATTGCCTGAAATGGAGACTACTGTATAAGCTATGGAGACGACTCAGGGGTTCTCCCTTAGTTTTCACTTTGTTAGTCTCCCTAAGCTTCTCATCCCCCTTTGGGTCATCAAAGCACAGAAGTCACCTCCACCCATTCACACATGTTGCACCTACCTGTATCTTCTCACCTGCCAAGACATTCCTCTCCACTTGCAGGTCCAGTGACTGGGCTATCGCTTTGTGTCAGGGCTATCTGCACACCACCTGCCCCCAGGATGGGTTCCTCATTTCCAATTGGGTGGGTGAGGAGTAATCATGCACCAAGGCCCCCATCTTACCACCATCTTTTGGGACCATTCTAGAACCCATCATTTTAGGTTGGGTCCTTCAGGAAGCTGATGCTGAGAGGGAGGGGTCCAAAGGCTGCTTGGGCTCTAACACCCACTAAGGGAGCAGGGAGGAGGCAGGGTTGGGCAGGCTGTCCTTTCACCCTGCAACGTCAACCTGACAGTCTCTACCAGCCCCTCAGGTACCTGCAGAGCCAGGGTCACGGTCAGTGCCTGCAATGGGCCTGGGGGTCAGACCCTCAGTGTGTCTGAGTCCTTGCTCCCCATATTGATGGAATGGGTGAACCAACACCTGGGATTGGTGCCCCAGGAGTGGGTGTATGCTAAGTAGTACACATAGGGCAACAGCTGCCTTTGCATGGGCAGAACCTGCTCCATCTTGTGGTCCGCATCTTGTGCATCAGGCCACTGCTGGATCAAGAAGTGCATATTTTTCCAGGGCACTTGCTGGAGTGTACCCAAAGGGAGAGGGCAGATATGGGTACACAACATAAGACCAAGCAGATTAAAGTCAGTGTGCTGCCCCAGCACATCCAAGGGTTCGGCAAGCCTGAGGGGGGCCAGCAAAGGATGAAGAAAAGACAAAGAGAATAAGCTGGGTCTAGGACTAGGTGGACCTTCTGTGGCTGGCTGAGACCACAGAAAAGATCCAGACTGTAAGCTGAGTCAGAGGTAAACAAGGTAATTTACAATGTTCATGTAAGTTTCACTTGTTTTGGCAGCACTTGCTGCACTTCCCACAGCCCATTAGCTACCCACAAGATCAAACTTAATTATGCTAAGAGGGCTGTGCCCTCTAAGCTGGGACTTGTTTGTGGCTTTGCCAACAGGTCAGTCGGAGGCTTAACCCTATAACCGCTCCCTACAAGTCAGAAGGTACCCGCCCTGTGAGAGTCTCCTTGATGGTACAGGTACACAAGTGCACACTCCCCTACTCCCCGCTACATTACTCAGGGCTGGGAGGGTGCACCTTCCAAGCCAACCTGTGAACTGCAGAGTGTGAAACCAGGCAGAATGAGGTTTGGTAAACATGGAGAGGAAGGAACTGCTGGGAGAGGCTGCAGAAAGCTTCAGAGAAGAGGACCTTTTGAACAGGGTCTTAAAGGTAAAAAAGGTCTCCTTAGGTGGGAAATAGCAGAAGGTCCACCTGAAGGGACCAAATATGTTCAGGGAATGAAGAAGGTTAGTGCTGTAGCAGATGCATTTGTGGAATGAGGTCATGGGAGTTGAGTCTGAGAAACTAGCTTTGGTCCACCTGGAAGAAACCATCTTTAGGATCTTTGTGTTGTTAAGAGTCTGGACTGTGCTTTGGGTGCAGCTGGTCAACACCTTAACTTGCCTTTTTTTTTTTTTAATCCTCACCTTAAGAAGTGTTCATTGATTAAAGAGAGAGAGAAAGGGAGAGAGAGAGAGAGAGATATGAGGGAGACATATTGATTGGTTGTTACCTCCTATACGTGCCCAAACCAGGGATCAAACCCACAAGTTGGCTATGTGCTCTGACTGGGAATCAAACCCACAACCTTTTGGGACACGGTACGATACTCCAACCAACTGAGCTACCTGGCCAGGGCCCTCACTTGCCGTTTTAATGGTAAACTTTTGTCTCTGTCCCTGAGAAGAATTCATTTGGTTGGTCAGTCATTTGACAAAACTTTGTGTACCTCTGATGGGCAGGCAACCTGTAGAGATTTGGCACACAGGTGAATATGCTGCAGCCCTGTGTGGCCCAGGAGCAGCTTTCCACAGATGAACAGTGATTCCATCAACATGTTCCTATTCTTAATTGATGAGGTTTCCAATTCTTGTTCCTGAATTTAGAAGGAAATATGGAGAGATGACTTTAGGTCTTTAGGTTTTGAGGATTATTGTAGGGGGTATGTGTGTTGGGACCCAGATCCTCTTGGCCCCCACCAGAAAGTTTATTTGCCCTGTGTGGAACCCCAAGTTGTCCAGACTGAGCAGAACAGCTGCTGATGAATCAGAGAAAAAGCTTCATGTGGGTTTGCCCCAGCTGGCTCTCCAATGGCCTGACATTGTCCAAGGATGGGAGGAGTTTGGCAGTGTGGCCCCCTTACTCACTACCTCTTAACATGCTGCCTTTGCAGGAGGAAGGTAGGTGGTGAACACAAGACTATGAAGGAATCTCCTTGGCATGCTGTATCACCCAACTAAAATATTTCCAAAAATGATACTTCAGGAAGCTTTAGTAAATGACACTAGGGTTTGACAATAGTAATGTGCTGCTTGCTCATTGTGCCATCTGCTGGCTGACTCATCCAACTTCACATTCAATTAAATGTGGTAGGTGATCAGAGCTTGATCAGTGAGTAGCTTCCATAGCAGAAAGCTCCATGCAGTGCTTGGGGGGAGGGGGACGAGGAGGGGAGTGTGAGTGTAAAAACAAGGTGCTAAGATGAATATGTTGATACATTGTACAATATCTCTTCTCTCCTTTCTCTCCTCTGACCATTCCTGCCTCTTGAGCTAACTTTCCCAAGGCATAGACATGGCAGATATAGAATGATGGATATTAAAATAAACAGATTCCTAATACTCATTTCCATGAAGGTATAGCAAACCACCTTGCATTTTCCTTGATAAGGGCCTATACTAGGAGCCCAAGCGTTGACACAGGAGGCTATTATTTGAATCCAATGGGTCCATGAGGATAGAAGGCTGCCTTTTTTGAATGAACATGTGTCTGTGTACCTCATAAGCTGAACCAATGTATAGGGCACACAGTTGGCCTGAGCAGGGGATGTGTGGCTGTAAGATGGTGGAATGATGAGACCCAGAGCCTGAGCTTTGGGACCCAGCAACCTGGGTTTGGATGTCAGCTCCTCTGTTCCTATGTGGCCTTGGCACTTACTATTTCCATGTCTCTCTGTCCCCTCTTGTAAATCAGGTAGCATAAATGCCACACACCTCATGGGGCATTTGCTAAGGCATAGCCTTACACATTATGTCCTCTCCTGGTGGGGTTCAGGTTCTCAGTCTTTGCTTGTACTTTTGCAGGTTGGAGGCAATTCCAGTAACACTCGCTATGAAGGTTTTTCCTGGTTCCCAGGCTTTATAAATTTCAGAGTTTTCCTACAGTGTTCAAGGGATTATGATGTGATCTTGGCAAAAGTCCCTTATCCTTTTTGGAAAGTCTCAGTTGTGCAACATAAAAAATGAGATAATCTAGAAGAGTGGTTCTCAAACCTTTGTTGTCATGAAATATCTTGGTCTGGCTATAGGTTCAATCTCCTAAACAGATCAAGGCAGGCTACTCATCTGAAGCAAGGCCCGATCCCCACACTCCTCCCCATCTCTTCATGGCCCATTACTCATAGAAGGCCATAAATAACATGCCACATGAGACAATTGGAAAACTAGTGTTCTAGATCCATGGTTCTCAAACTTTAATGTGCATTCAGATCCTTCAGTCATCTTGTCAAATGCAGCTCTGATTCAACAGTTCTGGGGTAGACCTGAGATTCTGCATTTCTAACCACATCCAAGGTGATGCCAAAGTGGTTGGTCCATGGGTAGTTTTTGGAAAGCAAGGGTCTGATCTCAGAATGCCTTTTACCCTTCACAGCTGTTGATTTTGAGTTCTTTACCTACTGGTACTCTGATTATATCATAAATTGAAAATTTGGGTAGAATGAATGTTTCTATTGAGGGCAAAATCCTCAATTATGCAGATGTGGAAACTGACCTTCTGGGATGTGAAGAAGACAGCAAGTATTTGTTTCTCTCCCAACTTTGAGTGAGTGAGGCATCCATGAAATATTTAGTAAAGAGAACAATTTGGGTTAAGAAGCTGTTGACTTATCCATGCAGTTAGTGAGAGTTGCACTTTGGTTTGATTGCAGTCTGGATCCTAAGGAGATCTAATTACAAGAGGCAATGGGCACTTTTCCAAGGGAGCTTCTGGCAGAAACAAATGTGACCTGCTTTCAGACCCTGGATAAGATCTGCCTCCATGATCTAAGTCTAAAGCAAAGATTTAGAATTGTGGACAACTGTCAGTGTATCTGGCATTAATGTGCTTTCTTGATAATCTTAATGCAATGCTGTGGCACCTAGAAAGGAGTCTTCATGTAAATGGCCTCCATCATTTCTACCCAATGTTGAGTTGCCAACAGTCCAAGGGTGGGGCTAATGTATCTCCCATATGGGGGAGGTGTGTCAAGTTCAATGTTGGTAGAGTGCTCTGTCTTCTGCATTCTTTGCTGGGACATGTCCTGTGTGTGTCCAGAAGACCAGCTGCTGCTTTAATGGATTATAGGGCTTTGCTCATTAGTCTTTGATTCAGTTCAGTAATGTCATGGTTAAGATGAGGAGCCCACTTTAACAAGGATACAAACAACCCAGCTACTACAGTGGCCAATGTGTTTAAATGTCACTTGTCCTATATAGAATATGGCATAATAGCTGAGTGTTTTTTGTGACTTTGTCCCAGCACTTCATTAAGAAGGATGAATGTTTTCCCATGGGGGAAGAGGTTGTTTGTGCACTATCTGAGAAAGGGAGGGAAGAATGAATGCCAGGTAGGTGGAATCCTAACACAAAGGTATTCCTTTTGTGTTTGATTGGTGAGGAGAATATTGTAGTAGATGTGTGTTCCAGGAGCTTGTCAATGGACTCATTTAGTATCAGGCATGTGAGGAACACAAAAGGAGGTGCCAAGCCTTTTCCTTTTCCAAAAGCTGACAGTCTGGTGACTGGTCCATCAATACTACCATCAGTTGCCATTGGTGATCCTCATTCCTTCCTTTATTCCTTGATCCCTTCACTCTTCGTTTGAGAACCTTTGTACCAGGCATTGGGTCTATAAATATGGAGAAGACAGAGAACTTTCTCACAGTCCACAGACAGGCAAAAAGTGTGGAGGCCTTAAGAAAGGCACCATTCAAAGGTTCTGAAATCTCTGTGGTGTCCTAACATGTGGTCTATTTTAGAAAATATTCCATGTGCACTTGAAAAAAAATGTATATTCTGCTACTTTGGGGTGAAATGCTCTGAAGATATCAGTTAAATCCATCTGATTAATGTGTCATTTAATGCTGCTGTTTCATTTGTTTATTTTCTATCTGGTCGATCTATCCGTTGATGTAAATGGGGTGTTAAAATCCCCTACTATGACTGTATGCCTATCTCTCCTTATATGTCCATCCAATTTGCTTTATATATTTAGGTTCTCCTATGTTGGGTCCATAACAGGCAGCCGACAGATAGAGGCAGGTGGAGACAGGAGGAGGTGGATCTCAGGATGACTTGTGTCTTTTGTTGATCTGCCCTGGACTCAGTGCTGGTGGAAGCCAACCTTGGTGTGTAACTTGGTCCTTCCCACCCACACACATGCCCAGCAGAGGGAGACACAAACTGTGTACTGCGTGTAACTCCAAACAGGTTGCCAGAGCCAGTCACCTAGTTCCTACCAAGGGGCCCCAGAACCATCACACCTAGTGGCAAGCTTCATACAACATCAGAACAGGATTCAATTACACAGTGTCCTTCTATGACTCTTATTATAGCCTTTCTTTTAAAGTCTATTTTGTCTGATGTAAGTATTGTTAGCCCAGCTTTTTAAAAGTTTCCATTTGCATGAAATATCTTTTGTTGTAGGGCAGGTTCTCAGGAGCTGCCAGGATGTGGCCACCAGAGTTTACCAGACCCAAACAGACCAAGATTTGGCTGTATGAAAGGAGGGTCTTCACTGGTCAGGTGTGCAAGGGAAAAATGGCCCCAGTCCTAGAGCCACACAACTCAGTCTGTTCTGGATTCCTCCTGAACCTCTTGGAGAGACCCAGCTTGGTATCCACTGGGAATCCAGAGGGTGGGGCTGCCAACAGTCCAAGGGTGGGGCTATTGTGTCTCCCATGTGGGGGACGTGCTGGTCAGGCTCATGGGAATGTGGGGGGAATAGCTCTTGCTCCAGAGCCACAAAACTCTGTCACTTACCCTCCCTGTGTTTGCCCAGACCTCTATATACTGGGCCCAGGCAGCTGACTCCTCTGCAGGGCATGATCTCTGCAGAGTGGGGCAACAGGGAGTCCAAAGGGTGGGGCTATTGTATTCCCCCAGTGCTGTGACCTGCACAGCTAGGGTTCAGGATCTGAAGGAGGGGCCGACACACAAATGAAAATACTATACAAGAAATATGAATTTAGAAGGCATGGGGGGCCAGGTGGAGACCTCTCTCTTGGAGAGGCACACCGAAACTTGGCCTTATCCACTTTATATTCAGTTTTAGATGCACATCTTGTCCTCAGTAAAGCACGGCAAACAGGTAACAGACAGACCATCTCTAAGGTCAATAAAGATCAGTAAAGATCAGTAAGGTCCAGTAAACATTTACTTTGAGGCTATAGGTCAGGAAATTGCTTCAAGCCACCGCTATCTCAACAGAACAATGGTGCTTAGCATTAGCCCTGCCAACACCCAAGGTCCATCGGCCTTCCGAGTTCCTTGGTGCACTCTCATGATAGTATCGACAGTGGGTGCGGGAAGCCCAGCTTTTTAAAAGTTTCCATTTGGATGAAATATCTTTCAAACATTTTCAGCATTATTTCTTAGTGGGGAGAAGATGAAATTTATCTGATATAATGTGTCATTTAATGCTGCTGTTTCATTTGTTTATTTTCAGTTCAGTAATGTCAGTAAAGCAGCAGCTGGTCTTCAGTAAAGCAGCAGCTGGTCTTCTGGACACACACAGGGACACTGATGGCTGTGCCTTCAGATCACTCCCTGGAGCCACAAACCCCAGTCTGTCCTCACAGGACTCTTGTCTGCCAGAGCCTAGGGTGAGTGGCTGAGAATGAGATTTTGTGCACTGGCCCTTTAAGAGACTGCCTGTGTCTTTAGCAGACTTTTGTCTCTCCCTGGCAGTCGGAATCACCTCTGATTTTCACAGCCAGATGTTATGTGGGTGCCTCTTTCTGACTCTGGTGCTCTGGGCTGGGAGCCCAGTGTGGGGTTGAGACCCCTTGTTTTTAGTTGCCACCACAGGTGGGTGTGGGGCCAGCCCTTTTTGCATCCCCGTCCTTCCTCACAGCCTCAGTGTGGTTTCTTTAAATCTTTGGTTATAAGACTTCTGGTTACTCAGGTTGATTGTTCTACATTTTCTAATTCCAGTTTAATCTTTGGAGTAGGTGAATGTAACTTCCACCTACGCTGTGCCACCTTAGATCTCTATGAACAGTGAGCAATTTAGTTTGACTGGAGTACAGGCTTGTCATAGGAGAATTATATGAAATATGTTTAGAAAGTTAGATTGGGACCACATTTTTTAAGGCCTTGAATACTATACTGAGTTGTTTCACTTTTTTCAATAGCCATTTGGGAGACATTAAAGGTTTTTGTACATGGGTTGGAGGAGAAATATGAAGTGCCCAGAGTTAGACATTAAGAATATTAATATGGCTAAAATGTGTAGGTGGCCAAATTAGGACAAATAAAGACAGAAAGTTCAGTCATAAACTTGAAACACTCTGGAGGAAAGGTTTTATCAAGGTTGTCCTATTTTTCTGAGTTCTGTTATTGGGCTGGTGTTTAGAGGCAGGTGAGGTGTTACTTCTCGAGTTCTATAGACTTTCAAATTATGCTAACTAGAATTTCTCTTGGTTGAATCACATCCACAAAAAAGATCGTATGCCTTGCCTTTCAAAGATAATTGTCCAGAATGGGTTTCTCCTGCTGTTGTATACTAGTAGTATAGTACTTTTGGCATCATGAAGTCTATGTGGTTCCATGAAACCCCAAGTCCTGATTGTCTCGTTTATTGCATTTAAAGAAAGGGCATCACTTGACACAGACCAAGTCTGAGGTATTTAACCTACACATGTTTTTAGGCTTGTTATGTGTAAGCTTGAGTAATGGGCCCTTATTCTATTCTGATGTTAGAGGAAATGCAGGAATTTCTCTGTGCTCAGTTTTACAGCCACTATTTGGCTTACATTTGAAGGGAGAAATATAAGGGCTGTGCAATTTTCTTTTAATCCTCATCCGAGGATATGTTTATTGACTTTTTTAGAGAGAGGGGAAGGGAGAAAGAGAGCAACATCGATGTTGATTGCCTCCCATATGCGCCCCAAGGTGAAATTGAATCTGCAACCTAGGATGTGCCTTGATTGATAATTGAACCCACAACCTTTTTGTGTATGAGACAATGCTCCAACCAACTGAGCCACACTGGCCAGGTCAGGACTGTGCAATTTTTACCTGAGTTTTTCTGTTCCTAAAAGTTTTTTTTTCCCCCTAAAACACTAGTCTGTGGCGTGGGACACCCAGCAAATATTTAAAGGACTAATTTGTTTTAATGAATAAAAGTTATTTTTTCATACCTTTCATTGTATGAACTTTAAGCAAAGGTAATTTCTCCCTTTATACTTTTTATGATAGATAAATTTCATCTTCTCCCCACTAAGAAATAATGCTGAAAATGTTTGAATAACTTTAAAATTATGCAAATACAATAGCATCCCAGAAATCTTGAGTAAGCATTATAAAATTTGACCCTTATGGCTACTTTATAAGCCCTTGGTAGTGAGATGGGATGTGTTACTTCCCTTTGAAACAAAGGAAACATCACATCACAGGGAAGTTTGTATATTGATGCCATATTGACTTTATGCTGCCATGTCCTTTCACAGAGAGTTCATCTGATCCCCACTGTTCCACTTATTTGTGATATTTTTTGTTTATTTCAAAGGTCTGTTTAAACCATTTTATTTTTATTTTGATCCGTTTTCATTACTGCCCATGCCTAGTCCATTCCACTA
This sequence comes from Plecotus auritus, assembly GCF_963455305.1. NCBI lineage: Eukaryota > Metazoa > Chordata > Mammalia > Chiroptera > Vespertilionidae > Plecotus > Plecotus auritus. Next base: position 128,320,850 of record NC_137784.1, read on the forward strand.
GGTGGCATTCTTACCCATGAAACTACGGCAGTCCTGCACACTAGAAGTGGCTAAGCAGTGGGCTGGGTTGTGCTTTCCTGCAAGGATGAAACACTTCTAGGTTGCTGGTATCCTTGTTCATCGACTCCTAAGTCAGGCACCAAGATGCTGTTTTATACCTACCTGCCTTTAAAAGTCTCATAAATGTTAATTGAATACCCACTCTATTTTATGCAAGGTGCTGTGTTAGGCACAGAGGCAAGATTTGAGATAAACCACAGTCCCATCCTCCAGGAGCTCACAGTCTACACACAGTGAGAAGATGGCATAAGAGCTGGAGTAAAGGGGCATGGCAGGCACCAAATGCTTCTGACTGGACACTCTGCATGACTGGAGGTTCTGAAGGCCTGGAGGTACGTTACTCTGATTTCTGGGGCTGTTGGTGTAGGGTAAGGGGCTCTCTGGCATATAGTGGAATGGAGAAACTAGCATAGTTGCTTTATTTCACTGGTAGTGCTCCAAAGTTCTGCCCCGGAAGCCAGGGGAGGAAAGCAGTGGCCATGAATCTATCTCCCATTCTAAGAACTGACTGGGGTCTCTCATAGTCTCAGAGATAGAAGATAAAACATGTCCCCACTGTCCCATTACTAATGAGTAGAAATATATTTCATTTAATTTTATTTATCTTATTGTTTTTATTTTTTGGAAAATAAAAAATCATATCCACAAAAGTAATATTTGCCCAGGTCCCTACCAATAAGAATTAACCATTTTTAACATCTTGATATATTGGTTTCCAGAGTTTTCTATGTTTATACTTATTATTTCAGTAGTCTGCCTTTTCTCTCTCCTTGCTCCTCAAATGCAAACAAATTTGCTTTTGGAGTTTAGAATTAGATACATTGTGAAAAAGTGTAAAATGCACAAAGATGAAAATAAATCATCTGTAGTCTTATTACTTGGCGAATACCATAGTTGATATTCATTTTGGTATATTTCCATCCAGTCTTTTTTTCTACAATTTTTTAAAAAATAAGCTTTGTATTGTAAATGTTTCATAAGCTCCCCTTTTCACTGAATTTTTATGTATTTAAGCATTCTTCTACCTCATGATTTTTTTGTTTTGTTTTGTTTATCCTCACTCTAGGATATTTTTTTCATTGATTTTTTTTTTTTATTGAGTGGAAGGGAGGGAGCGAGGGAGAGAGAGAAAGAGAGAGAGAGAGGTCTACGGCCATACCACCCTGAACGCGCCCGATCTCGTCTGATCTCGGAAGCTAAGCAGGGTTGGGCCTGGTTAGTACTTGGATGGGAGAGAGCGAGAGAAACATTAATTGGTTGCCTCTCACATGCACTAAAAACATGCTTAGGGATCCAACCTGCAACCCAGGTACAAGCCCTTGACAGGGAATCAAACCCACGACCCTTCGGTGCACAGGACACTCCAACCAACTGAGCCACACTGTGAAGTGGAATTTTTGAGTTAAAAAATATAGGCATCAAAGGACACTCTTTTATTGAAATTGTCTTTAGCAAAGTAATACTTCTTTATTATAGAGCATATAGAAAATAATTATATACAAAAAGGGGAAAGTGAAAGGACATAAAAGTCTCCCATATTCTTTTTTTTCTTCTTTTTTTATTGTTTAAAGTATTACAAATGGTAGTACATATATCTCCTTTTTTTCCTCCCAAATGACCTTCCCTCAGCCTCCCCTAGCCCCAGGCACATGCTTTCACCCCCCTCCCAGTGTCTTGTGTCCATTGGTTATGCTCACATGAATGCATACAAGTCCTTCGGTTGATCTCTTACCTACCCCCTGCCCCCCAACCCTCCCCAGCCTTCCCGCTGTCATTTGACAGTCTGTTCGATGCTTCTCTGCCTCTGTGTCTATTTTTATTCATTAGTTTATAATGTTCTTTATTTTCCATAAATGAGTGAGATCATGTGGTATTTTTCTTTCACTGACTGGCTTATTTCACTTAGCATAATGCTCTCCGATTCCATCCATGTTGTTGCAAATGGTAAGAACTCCTTTTTTACCATAGCATAGTATTCCATTGTGTAGATGTACCACAGTTTTCTAATCCACTCATCTGCTGATGGGCACTTAGGCTGTTTCCAAATCTTAGCTATGGTGAATTGTGCTGCTATGAACATAGGGGTGTATATATTCTTTCTGATTAGTGTTTCTGTTTTCTTGGGATATATTCCTAGAAGTGTGATTACTGGGTCAAATGGCAGTTCCATTTTTAATTTTTTGAGGAAACTCCATACTGTTCTCCACAGTGGCTGCACCAGTCTGCATTCCCACCAGCAGTGCACGAGGGTTCCTTTTCCTCCGCATCCTCGCCAGCACTTGTCGTTTGTTGATTTGTTGATAGCCATTCTGACAGGTGTGACATGATACCACATTGTCGTTTTGATTTGCATCTCTCGGATGATTATTGACTTTGAGCATGTTTTCATATGTCTCTTGGCCTTCCTTATGTCCTCTTTCAAAAAGTATCTATTTAGATCCGTTGGCCATTTTTTGATTGGTTTGTTTATCTTCTTATTGTTAAGTTGTATGAGTTCCCTATAAATATTGGAGATTAAACCCTTATCAGAGATAACATTGGCAAATATGTTCTCCCATGCAGTGGGCTTTCTTGTTTTGTTGATGGTTTCTTTTGCTGTGCAGAAAATGAAACTACACCACCAACTTACACCATACAAAAAAATAAACTCAAAATGGATAAAGGACTTTAACATAAGATGGGAAACCTTAACAATCTGAGAAGAAGCCATAGGCAGCAAAATAGCAATATATTTAACAATACAGCTCCTAGGGCAATGGAAACTAAGGAGAAAATAAACAAATGGGATTACATCAAAATAAAAAGTTTCCCATATTCTTACCACTCAGAGGTAATCACTATTAACATTTTATTATAACCATTCAGTCTACTTTTATCTACTAATATATTAGATATGTTCTTTCATAAGCTTTTTACTTAGTGTATTCTGAGCATTCTTTTATGTTCATTATTCTTCTAAACCTTCAGTGCTAACATAGTATTTCATTGTATGAAAATACCACAATTTATTTGACTAACTCACTACTGTTAGATATTTAGGTTATTTCTATATTTCCCCTACTACAAACAATGCAGAGATAACAATTCTGTGGCTTAAGTCTTTGTGAAAATATTTTATTACTTCCTTTTAATGTGCAATTGTTGGTTCCACATGTATGCCCATTTTTAAGGCTTTTGATAGATATTGCTAAATAGCCCGGTAATAATTCTCATCTTAGAGGCAGAATGTGGGCATTCCCTGTTTGTCTGAATTTTTGGAAATTTGACTGCAAACAATTAGTATCTTATTTTTACAATTTATAATTATTTAATAACTAGTGAAACTGAACTTTTTTTCTTTACTCTTTTGCCCAAATTTCTATTCTGGTAGGGATATTTTTCTTATTTTAAGTGATTTAAAAAATAAGTTTAACACATTAATATTTGCCTTTCATACAGGTTTTCTTCAGGTAACTGTGGTGATAAACTATACTATATGTCTGTATTTCCTAATATTAAATTGCACTCCTGGAATCTTTTTCTTGTGGTGTAGTATTCATTTTGTCTTGCTGCGTTTGGTTTGCTGGTATTGTATTTTGCATATACACTTGTAACTGACATTAGTCTTCAGTTTTATTTCTCTGCATATTTGTGTGTGTCCATCATGTTTTATGGATAATTTTAGCTTTATAAAATGAATGGGGCTTATTTCCTTCTTTTCCTTTACACTGGAAACTACTTTGAAATGAGGGAAATTATCAGTTTCTTGTAAGCTAAAAAATTTGCCAAGAACTATCTGGGCATGATAATAATCATTGGAGGAAATGTTTTCTAACAGCATAGTTTTTACTCATGTTTTCTACTTCTTTGTAGTTCTAAGTTTCCTAGAAAATTATCCATTTTATTGGGATTTCTAATTCATTAGTATTTTCAAGCTTTTTTGAAGTATAATATAACTACCATTAATTCATTCATTAAAGTGTTTTTTAATATATTTACAGAGCTATCCATCCATCACTACAATCACCACAATAAATTTTAGAACATTTTCAAAACCCCCCAAAGAAACCCTAGAGCCATTAGCAATTGTTCTCTATTACTCCTTAATTCTCCCCAGCCATAGACAACAACTAATCTACTTTCTGTCTCCATAGATTTGCCTACACTGGACCTTTAATATAAATAGAATCATAATATGTAGCCTTCTGTGACTGGCTTCTCTCACTTAGCATAATGATTCCAAGGTTCACGCATGCTGTAACATATACTAGTACTTCATTCTCTCTTAAATTTTTCTATTTAATTAATAGACTTAATTTTTTAAGGCAGTTTTAGGTTTACAGAAAATTAAGCACATAGTGCAAGAGTTCCCATATATTCCCCTCTCCCTTCTCTTGACTATAGTTTTCCCCATTAACATCTTACTTTGGTGTGGTACACTTGTTACAATTGATAAATCAGTATTGATACACTATCATCCTATATAATCCTATATAATAAAAGAGTAATATGCAAATTAACCATCACTCTGCTACACCCACAAGCCATGCCCACCAGCCACGCCCACCAGCCAATCAGGAGCAAATATGTAAATAAACCCAACCAAGATGGCTACAGCCACAGAGAGCAGGAGGGAGGCTTGGGTTTCCCCGCCAATGGAGGAAGCCAAGCTTTCCGCCTGTCCTTGCCGGCCTAGGCCTCCACTCAAGGCTACAAAGTTTCAATGATAGAAGATACATAAACCCAAACAGAAATGGCGGCAGCCACGGAGCTGGAAAGAGCAGGAGGCTAGGGTTGCCCCGGGCGATGGAGGAAGCCAAGCTTTCCGCACACCCTGGCCAGTCCAGGCCTCGCTTAAGGCTACAAAGTTTCAATTATAGAAGATACATAAATCCCCCCCAAAAATGGCTGCAGCCTTGGAGCAGGCAGAAGGCTTGGCTCCGCTCCAGGCTACAAAGTTTCAATTGTAGAAGATAAATAAACTCCAGATACCAGGGCCTCCACTTGGGTCACCAGGGGGGGGCGTGGCCGGCCTGCAAACCACCACAGGCCCCTTGCCCAGGCCGCCTCATGCCCCAAGGGAACCCCCACCCTGATCTGGGACACCCTTCAGGGCAAACCAGCTGGCCCCCACCCATTCACCAGGCCTCTATCCTATCTAATAAAAGAGTAATATGCAGATTGACCATCACTCCAACACACAAGATGGCTGCCCACATGTGGCCAAAGATCCTGCTGCCATGTGGACACAAGATGGCCACCATAAGATGGCCAGCAGGGGAGGGCAGTTGGGAGGGACCAGGCCTGCAAGGGAGGGCAGTTGGGGGCGATCAAGCCGGCAGAGGAGGGAAGTTGGGGGCAACCAGGCCTGCAGGGAAAGGCAGTTGGGAGGGACCCAGGCCTGCAGGGGAGGGAAGTTGGGGGGAACCCAGGCCTGCAGGGGAGAGCAGTTGGGGGGGACCAGGCCTACAGGGGAGGGCAGTTAGGGGTGACCAGGCCTGCAGGGCAGGGCAGTTAGGGGCAAAGAGGCTGGCAGGGGAGCAGTTAGGCACCAATCAGGCTGGCAGGGGAGTGGTTAGGGGGTGATCAGGCTGGCAGGCAGAAGCGGTTAGGGGCAATCAGGAAGGCAGGCAGGCGAGCAGTTGGGAGCCAGCAGTCCTGGATTGTGAGAGGGATGTCCGACTGCCCGTTTAGGCCTGATCTCACCAGGATCGGGCCTAAACGGGCAGTTGGACATCCCTCGAGGGGTCCCAGATTGGAGAGGGTGCAGGCTGGGCTGAAGGCCCCCACTCCCCCGTGCACAAATTTCGTGCACTGGGCCTCTAGTATATAATAAAAGGCTAATATGCAAATCAACTGAACAGTGGAACGACCAGTCACTATGACATGCACTTACCACCAGGGGGCAGACGCTCAATGCAGGAGCCTCCCCCTGGTGGTCAGTGTGCTCCCACAGGGGGAGGGCTGCTCAACCAGAAGCTGGACTCATGGCTGGCGAGTGCTCCCATCTCCACAGCAGCATTAAGGATGTCCAACTGCTGGCTTAGGCGGGGAGTGGGCCTAAACTATCAGTCAGACATCCCTCAAGGGCCCCCAGACTGTGAGAGGGCGCAGGCCAGGCTGAGGGACCCCCTCCCAAGTGCACAATTTTCATGCACCGGGCCTCTAGTCATTAAATAAAATTCATAGTTTACATTAGAGTTCATTCTTTGTGTTGTATACTTCTATGTGTTTTGACAAAAGCATAATAGAGAAGAGTTTTCATGAGTAGTTAGAAAACAGAATTTTTAGGGAAGTACTCTCCTCCCCTAGAACCTCTAGCAACCATTGATCTTTTTACTATTTCCATGGTTTTATCTTTTCCAGAATGTCATGTAGTTGGAATCGTGCAGTATATGCAGCCTTTTCAGATTGCTTCTTTCACTGAGCATGTATATTTAGCATTCTTCCATGTCTTTTCATAGCTTGATAGATCATTTCTTTTTAGTGCTGAATAATATTTCATTATCTGGATGTACCACAGTTTATTATCCATTCACCTACTGAAAAATATCATGGTTGCTTCCAAGTTTTGTCAATTATTAATAAAGGTGCTATAAATATCTATGAGGAGATTTTTGTGAGAGCGTAAGTATTTAACATGTTTGGGTAAATAACAAGGAGAGTGATTGGTGGTCATATGGTAAAAGCATGCTTAGTTTTGTAAGCAAAGGCCAAACTATCCTCCAAAGTGGCTGTACTATTTTGCATTCCCACCAGGGCTGAGTGAGAATTAATGTTGTTCTACATCCCTGCTTGCATTTGGTGTTTTCAGTTGTTCAGATTTTAAATATTCTAATAGTTGCATAATCGTACTTCATTGTTCTTTTAATTTGCAATTTCCTAACAACATATGATGTGGAAGTCTTTTCTTTTTTTAAATTATTTTTATTTTTCAATAACAGTTGACATAAAATATTATATTAGTTTCAGGTGTATATGCCAGTGATTAGACATTATATAACTTACTAAGTGATTATGACAATAATTCTTGTACCCATCTGACACCATACATAGCTACTGGAATATTATTGACTATATTCCCTATGCTGTACTCTACATCCCCACGACTATTCTGTAACTACAAGTCTGTAGGTCTTAATCCCTTCACCTTTTTCACCCAATCCCCTCCCATCTGGCAACCGTCAAAATTTTCTCTGTATCAGTCTGTTTCTGTTCTGATTGTTTATTTATTTTGTTCTTTTAGATTCAATTGTTGATATATATGTGTTTATTGCCTGGGCAGATTTTTTATTACTTTGTATGGGGAATTTAAAGTCATGTGAGTAGCAGAAATCTTCCAGGAAGTGTATGTAGAGAGTGCACCTTCAATTATTCTACCCCTTTCTATCTTCCAATTTTGTTCTCATGGGAAAACAGAATATTTTTTAATGTTTCACCAAAGCCAACTGGGATCATGAAAATAATGGCACCTGAGTTAAAAAGCCTTGACTCTGCCAGCTCACCACTCTGCAACCCTCATCAGTAACTGAGTCTCTCTCAGCCCCCAGGTCTTTACTGATAGAACACGGGTAGTAGGAATATCTGCCTCACAGGGTTATTGGCAAGATCCAATGAGAACACATATGTGAAAAATGCCATGTAAAGAATCATTAAAATATTATTTCCCTGTCCCAAGAAACCTGGACAGATGTGTAGAAATTACAGGGAGGTAGATTTTGGCCTAATCTAAGGAAAGACTATCTAATGTCTTGAGCTGTTGGATGATGGGAAGAGTTTTGGGATATGGGAACCTCTGAGGTTCTGAAGGTCTTTAAGCAAAAGCTGGGTTTCTGGGCTTCTGCTAAGAGTTTTCTTGCCAGGGGTGGGTTCACCCTGAATGGCTCAGATAGTGTTTCAGTTACTAGAAGACTTCTTTACTCTTTTCCTGAAATGTTTACACTATTTAGATTTTTTTTAATTGTAAAAGCAATAGAGATACATGATTGTATTTTTTTCCTTTAAAATCTCTTATAGTCCTGTCATTTTTGTTCCTAAATAGCGTATTGGTTTATATACTTCTAGTAACATGGCAAACTGCTTCAGGTCTAACTGGATGGGCATTTATAATAATTTTTATTCTAAATGCTCTATAATGAGGATTCAATGGATACTGAAATGTGTCTGTGTAGTGCAGTTAAACCTCTCTAATACAGACTGGGACAAAGCAGGGAGGGATGGACATTCTGATATCCTGACAATCCCAACTTATAGGTCTCTTTAAAATTATTGATTTTTATTATTTGCAAGCAGAAATGATATTATAAACAGCTAACAAAATATTTCCAAATAGAAGTCTTCATGGAGTGTGCTCCAATGAGTAGGTAAAGATCATTTGAAATCAGCACACTAATTATTATATGTGAATGAATGTTTAAAAGTGCTTAGAAACAAGTTGTTCTCTGAACTGGGTTAAACAGCCCCTAAGAGTTCAGGTTTATACTCTTAATTTACTCAGAATCATGTGGTTGCTGTGTTGTTTTTTTTAAATACAGAAAAGGTAAAATATGTGAGCCAGCGCATGATCAAATTATCACCAATTTAACAATAGTTTGAACTGAATTATATTTTATACATATATTTATTTTATTGCCAATCACTAGTGCAATACACATTTGCTAAGTGAGGCCTACTTTTTTTTGCTAATTTTCTCTACACACATTATTTCTCTAAATGAAATATCTCCAACCCATGCTGTTTGATGAGGAATTATCTTTACCACAATTTAGGTAACCTTCTGGCTCTTTTAAAAATATCACCAAAGCAATTGCCTAAAATAATAGTAATTTCATACCTAGCAAACATTCTAGTTAGGAAGAAGTTACTATAAAACAAATAGATGTGAACAATTTTGAAAAGCCAAGAATATAAGAAATGCATTCAGTCCTAATTGTTGGTAGACTCTATTTTTATATTCTCATTCAGCAGGCCTTTCATGATCTTTGCAAGACCCTGAGTCAACTTTTGATTATCCCTTTTAATTTCACTGCAGCTAAGCCAAGGGGTTGTTGAGAGAAGCTTCTAATCTAGCTGATATTTTGAAAAAGCAAATGTTTAAATATTCTTGTCTCCCCCACTTCATTCCCTGCTCCTGGTCCTCATTCACAGGAACTGGTGGACTAAGAGAGAGTGGGACTACTCTGCTTGTAGTGGCCTGGACTTCAAATCCTGAAATAACAGGGCTAGGTGGGGTAGCAGTAGGATAGGAGATGCAAGGACAGAGATTATGATGGGATGGAAGTTGAGAGGAAGGGGGATAGTGTTAAGTCACAAGCCACACCACAGAAAGATGTGTCAGAGTTAAGGGTAATATATGCAAGAAACAATGGGGCATAGTTCAAGTCTAAGTCAGTGAAACTCTGCTTAGACCATAGTGTCCCAGCAAGTTGTTAAACTTTGGTCTGAACCCAAGGGAGCCTGAGCAGTTCAATAACCAGGTCATTCTGTAAGGAGTTGATGTTCACTTAAAACCTCATATATATGTCTTTATACTGGTAAATTACTCCATGTGACTCACTGGTTGGACATTTTCTAGCAAGTTGACTTTAGTGGGTGATGCAGTGTGTGAGAGTCTTGCTGTGAGAGGACAAAACTCTTGGGTTTTAGCCAGTGCCTGCCACTAATTGGCCATGAATCCCTAGGCAAGTCATCTAATCTTTCAGAGTCTCAATTTCCCTATATATAAAATGAGGATTGAAGAGATAAAATGTATAGTTCATCCATCAGTTGTGAGCTCCTAAAGCATAAAAAGAATTCTGTGACCTATGGCATCTGGCTTGTATTTAACTTGAAGAAAAGAAATACATCCTAAGCACTACATTTGAGCTGAACCTATGGAAACCCCAAAAGTCAAAATCAAGCTATAAATAGTCAAATCCTTTCCTGAGTTTATTTGCCAGAACCAGGGATGGTGAAGACAGTCTGTGTTCTGTTGGACTATTTAGCATTTGTGGAAATGTCATGAAGACAAATGAATAGGGTTGAATAGTTATGCTCAGTCTGTGCAGATGCAATAGCTCACATACCTGTGTTAAACCAGAGGTCTGCTGTGTTCCAGGGACCCTGATGGGGCTGATAGCCCCCTAGTGACTAATGCACATACCACTGGCAAATTGGAGACCTTAAGTCCCTTGACAAAATCACACATGGCTCATTTGCTGAGGGACAGGATAAGATTTAGTGCCTTTTCTGAACAGTTCACCCTGTTTGTCCTGTTGGTTTGAGACAAAAGACATAAGGGCTGTCAGTGTACTTTAAAATGTTAATTTAAAAATAGCCCTTAATTATTTTTTTAAATGGCCCTAATTATAGCTTACATCAGGCAGGCCATTCATTTCAGAATAGTTTTACAAACAGAAGAACAATTGGTAAGTGCTGGTGAGTTCATTTGCATGCTGTCCTACACTCAAATTGTAATACTGCAATACCACAATTTTCAGCCAAATTACAAGCACAACAAATTAACACATTTGTTAATTTCCTTTTTAATTGCACTACAAAGAGGAGTATTTCTGTCTTTTGCCTTTTGTGACATAGAGGCTTCATCTTAAAAGCAGAAAAACTTAAATATAGCTAAATCTATATTTCTATAACAAAGTTTGTTTTTATTTTTGTTACCCAGCCAGTTAAGACTTACACATTAATTTATTCAACTGATGCATCTTATACATCCTGGTTAAAATGCATACTGCTGGCCAAGAATTGTTCAACCCCCAGCAGACTTTTGTTTGCCTGCAAGAAATATATACTTAGAACTGTAATTGGATAAACTTTGTCTTTCCATGTATCAAGGTCAACTGAATTCATAGTGAACACACCAATGGTAGAGAACTAATTATTATTGTGATTCAGGTAAATGATTTCTTAGACATTTTAGCTGTTGTGCAGTGGAATAATTGTAAACCCATGAGGAAGGAATTGCAAAACACAACCTACTTATCCTTTACCGAAGGGTTACAGAGAATTTTTTTTTATCTGTTCTGCAGTCTGTGCCAACCTTCTATTTAATCATTAAAAAGAATGTTATTTTAAGTATTGCTTCCTCAATAACAGTGTTTGACTGAAATCCTACAGAATGATGACTTTGCCCTGAGTGTGACTTCAATATGCTGGCATGATTTGAGGCAATCAGAGCTATTAGTAATGGAATATAGAACTCTGTAGTTTTGTTTAAGTTAGTATTACAACAGATGAATGTAACCATCTGTATCCAGTCCCATCAGTGACAACATAAAATTGTTAAACACCATTTTATAGGCATCAACTGCTTTGGCTTGGGTATAATTTTATGATCATGCCTTATTGTACTACTTTATTACTATCATTTAAATATCAATAACAACAGCAGCAAATATTACAGGCATACCATAGAAGCCAAGTTAGAGGGTATGCCAGCTTTGTGACTAAATTCTTCCTGCAGCTTGGTCTTCACATATTCTGTTGTTCTGTCCAGGAATGTTCTTCCAGTCTTGGTTTAAAGGCCTTTTTGAGATGTCCTCCTTCCTGCCTCTGGTATTCTTGATCACTGTACCCATTTGTTTCCTTCATAATATTTATCACAATTTAAGATGTTATTTGTATTTTTTCTTGTTAATTTTCTCCCCTGCTAGACTATAAGCTGTGCAAGAGCAGAGACCATGTATTTAATTAATTAATTACTTTATCACTTTGTTTATTTGTTTATTTATTTATGTATTTATTTATAGAGAGAGGAAGGGAGAGAGAGAAACATTGATTTGTCATCCACTTATTTAAGCATTCATTGGTTGATTCTTGTATGTGCTCTGACCAGAGATTGAACCCACAACCTTGGCTTATCAAGACAACACTCCAACCAACTGAGCTACTGGGCTAGCTCTCTATTTTTATTTACCTATATATCCCCTTGCTTAGCAAAGTGAATGGGGACCCTAAATATTTTGGGAGAACTCTAAATATTTTAATGAATAAATGAGACAACATGACAAAATTAAAGGGATGCAGGGAATTTATATGCTGAGGATTTCCAAATTAACCTCATGGCTGCATTTGATCCTGCCTATAACCATAAGACTTTACATCAGTATACCCACATGCTTCTGGCCATATTTACTTGGTGGTTCACAGGAATCTCATAGTCAACATTCCAACTTTTAATTCATCATGTTGCCTCTCAATCTCTTTTATCTTCTCAAAGTCATAGTTTAGATAATGGCCCTGTCATGAATGTTATCACCCAAGTAAGACATCTAGTATTTATTCTACCCCTCACTACTCCTCAACTCCTTCACTCAGGCCTGTCAGTATGCCCTCCTGAATGCCACTTGGATCTGTCCTCTCCTTTCTACCTCCATTGACATGACTTTAGTTCAGGTCCCTAACATCTCCTTTAAACTATGGCAGATATTTCCAAATAGTCTCTCTACTTACTTGGTTTTATACCTTAAAGACAACCTTCCTCCCCCACAAAAGTCATATACTGTTCTCTCTCCCTCTATCCAGAAGTCAGTAAAGACTGGCAATGTGCAGAAGCAGCTGGAACCTTACTGAGCTAGAGATATTCAAATATTGCAGACATACTCGTATTATTTCTTTAAGATTAATTTCCTTTTTGTTTTTCTGCTATAGATCCAATGGAATAAGCTATTAAAATGTTTTGAACTTCTGAACGAAAGCACAGAACTATGCCAACAGAAGAACATAAAGCTTTCTTTTCTTTATTTTTCCCCTCTAGCATCTATCTGTGATGGATGATATGACCATGAATATTCACATAAATATGGAATCCTGAAATATCATAAAATCCCAGTGTCAGAACTGGACAAAGACCGTCTGGATCCTTCATCTGAGGCTCAGAGTATGGGAGGGCCTTATTAAAGTCACAAAGTGAGTAAGCTGGAGAATTAGGATTCAGACCTAGTTCTCTGTATTCCTCAAGTGATCATGAGGCTTCATTTGGATGTATTATTAAAACATTTGGCAGCCCTATGACCCACTCTTCAAACCACTGTGGCATGACTTTCTTCATCTGTCATTTAATTTAATTTAATTCAATTTAAATTTTTGTTTCTCTTGTGCCTAAGTGCTAATCAGTAGTATTAGGAAGACAATCTGACCTTAATAATGTAACATATGTTTCAGTGGTGATTTGTAAAGGGGCACTTTGAAGCACTACATGTACCTTGGATACTTCTGTGTATATCAATCAATTGTGTCCCGAGTAAATAGGGCTCTGGGATGCCAAATACATTTCATACTCCTTGTGTAGTTTTGTTTTCATGTGTTTTATCTGGGATAACACTACTATTGGATTTAAGGGAGTTCATGTTGAATATGTTTTGAATACTGTGGCTCAGGAATGCATTTGGTGGTTTGCTCCCTCAGCTGAATATTCCAACTAAATATTTATATGATTTTGTGTTTATTTATTAATTTTTACCCTTCTTATTACAATGATAAAATAACAAACTCCAGGCTTGCTCATATGGGTCTGGTAATTTGTAACAAGTTAGTGGACCAGTGTATGGGGTTTTGTGGCTTCTCAGCTAAGTGTTAGTATGGATGAGTCAGGTCTACCCTAAAGGGTCCTGCCCTTCCTCTCAGGCCAAGCACTACATGGGATTGCTTGGTGAAGGTGTGTTGCCATTACAAATCTAAGTCTCTTCCCCAGCTTACTTGAGTTTCATATATTCAGTCTTTGATGCTCATCAGTGGTGAGCAACGTGGAATGTATGATTTCTGAGAGCTAGACACTATGGTGGAATAGTAAAACACTGTGTGAATGTATAGAAAATTAATGGAGTGTCATTGTGAAGTGTCCCAGGGGGTAGTCTTCCAGTTTCTGGCATGGGAGGTGATGGAAGGAGGTGTATAGGGGCTTTGAAGGAAGGACAAATGGTATGTCCCCCTGAATGTTTTCCTTTGGTGCCCACAGATGGTTGATGTACTCTTGATACTTCTTGGCATGATGAAAGGCAAGGCCATCCCTATCTTTGGCAGGCCTGGCTTAGGGGTGCAAAATGCAGGCTCACTGCCAACACTTCCTTCTCTTTAACTTCTTGGCTCTTTCCCTTACCCTGAGGGGACTTCCACACATGGCTATAGATACCAGCCTCGCTCCTTAAAGCATGGACCCCAGTTCAGAGCATCAGCATTATATGAGTGTTTGTTAGAACTGCAAACTCTCAAGGCCTACTCTAGGATTACTTAACCAGGATCTGGACTTTAATAAGATTCAAGATGATTCACAGCACATTAAAGTTTGAGATGTACTGTTGTAGCCCACATGTTTAAACTCCATCATCACTGAATGGAAGGGCAACAGTTTCCCCATGGCCAGCCTTCATTTACCCCTCAAGCCTCAGGTTGTGCCCACCTGTGGTTTGGTCCATTCTTAGAAAGGCAGAACTAGGGAAAATTATTGCACAGGCCAGGAACACAGGCTTGGGGCATATGGGCAGGGGATTTCAAGGTCTTGGGTATGAGAGTATCATAAGGGAGGGAAGCATAGATTTAGGGTGGGCAAGTCCCCATAGCCCCATAGACTCCTTGCTCTATTGGGATTAGTGTGGCAGAGTAGAGCCAGAGAAAAGCCCTGTAAAGTATGGGGGCTAGGGAGCAGGATCTGGTTGCCCTATTTTAAGAGTGATACTATTGAAAGGTGTCCTAGTTCATGTGATTAGGCTTGGTTCATGACTCCTTGAGGTACTAAGCAATGGCCAGTGTTTGGGGGCTTTTTGGGGTGTGGGGAAGTAGCAGTGGTGTGGCCATTACAGCTTTAAGAGGAAAAGTTAACTGTTCTAAGCAAATTCTTCAGTAGCGCCTGGCTGGTGTGGCTCAGTGGTTGAGTGTCGACCCATGAACCAGGAGGTTACAGTTCGATTCTGGTCAGGGCACATGCCCAGGTTGCCAGCTTGATCCCCAGTAGGGAATGTGTAGGAGGCAGCCAATCAATGATTCTCTTTCATCATTGATGTTTCTATCTCTTTCTCCCTCAGAAATCAATAAAAAAAAAAAAAAACCCTCTTTGGTAGCTAGGGAGACCCATTTGTTGATTTATCTATAGAAGGCATACAGTGAAGGTGCCTCTTTTGGTACCAAATGATAATTCAATTAGATCAGTTGTTGGCCTCCAGCAGGAGACAGTTGGATGTGGGAGTGAAGGGCTTTGAATGGTGACTCC
Source organism: Plecotus auritus (assembly GCF_963455305.1). Lineage (NCBI taxonomy): Eukaryota > Metazoa > Chordata > Mammalia > Chiroptera > Vespertilionidae > Plecotus > Plecotus auritus. The sequence continues at coordinate 128,336,088 of NC_137784.1, forward strand.
AAACTTAGGATAGGCAGTTTTTCTAGATGAATGAAAAGCTGTGGCTGATGTGGTTGGGGTAAGGTAGGTGGTGAAGGGGTGAAATATGCCATTTTGTGTTCACCATCACCTGGATGATGCCATGGTTATGGGACAGAAGCAGGTGTGAAGTTCATTAGATTGCTATTCTAGCCATCAAACCTCAGCTTCTTCACCTGCAAAATGGATATAACAATACTTACCCTGCCTACCTGGCAGAGATGTTGTTGGGTGGCTCTAGTGAGATAATGAATACAAAAGTGCTTTGTAATCTGTCAAGTGGGGCACACATGAAAAAAATGATGATCATCCTACCATTCGCTGTCTCTCCTTTGTGAGTGTACCTTCAGCTGCACATGAGTTTTAGGTTTAGGTTATCTTCCTCTTAGCAATGCAAAAGGCCTCATGCAAAGCCATCTCTGCCCCTCTGCCCAAATGCCTTCCAGCTCCTTCCATGCAGATACTCTGCTGTGATTCTTTTTTTTTTTAGTTCCACAAGTGGGAAAGGGCATTTTGTATTGGCAAACATTTCTCTGAGACAAATAATTGCCTCTGGGAAGAGAATTCTTTTATCTTACAAAAATTCATATTTGCTGGTTTAAATTGATGTGACTGATTTTTGGCTAGTGCTCTGCAGTATTCCACTGAGCCATAATTATTCCTTTGGTGTTGCAGGAGTTTGCTGGGAGAAGGAACTAAATCTAAAAGAATAAATCCATCTGGTACATATGTTGAAGGTCTCTCTGAGGCCACTGAGACTGAAATGTTAATGCTAGAATTTTATCTACTGGTATCATTTAGGTATTAATATAATGTGAGATGATGCCCTGGATTGCTCAATCAAAAGCTGAATTTCACCATAGCTGGTTTGGCTCAGTGGATAGCGTGTTGGCCTGTGGACTGAAGGGTCCCAGGTTAGAGTCCAGTCAAGGGCATATACCTCAGTTGCCAGGTTCAATCCCTGGCCCTGGGTTGGGGCACAAGGTGGGAGGCAACCAATCGATGTGTCTCTCTCACATTGATGTTTCTCTCTCTCTCATCTCTCCCCCTTCCTTCCACTCTAAAAATCAATGGAAAAATATCCTCAGTTGAGGATTAACAAAAGCTGAACTTCATTCCCTTACATGGTACTGGATGCCCTGCATAGTGTATTAATGACCATCTTGGTAGAGCACAGTTGTAAGACAGACCCTACATTCCAGTCCTGCCACCTTATAGTTAGACTCTGGTTACCCCAGCCCCAATCAGGGGTATACTAAAGGTCAGCAGCTAGAAGACTCAGTGACTCCCAGTACCTGAAGCATCAAGAACTAAGCTTGGCAGGATAGAAGTCCCTGCTACCACCAGTAGATGGCATATGGAATTAATCTGATATCTCAAGTATTAAGTGCCCTTGGGAAGAGCCCCTGAGCCCATGAGGGCTCATTAATCTCCAGCCTTCCTTTATACATTATGGTGTAGGTGATGCTGGGACTTGTTCCAAGAACCCACTGCAGATTATCCTGCTTGGTTGGGGTGCTGACATCCAGCCTAAGCTTTGTTTGGCCTTTTCCTGGGGATGCTGGGCTCTGTCTCTCTACCTGGTCACCAGCTAGGGGCCAAACAAAATAAAACCTTGAAGAAACATGGTGCTTCCACCTGCCTGATGACTAGTATTACCTATGCTGCCAGGTTTTTCTTAACCAGATTGCCATAGGAAATAGCCAGCTTGCTTTTGTCATGGTTTTTGGTCTTTGTAACTTACTCTGCCTGATCTATGTTCATTCTTCTTTTCCTGCTCTCCTGGCATTGAAGTTTTTAGAGTTCCCACTATCACTATAAAAGTTTTGCTGAAAAATAGTCTACTTTATCCTACAGTTTGGTTACATATCGGTGGGAAGCTGTGGGTATATCACAGTTCACTTGGGGTTGAACCCACTCACAGTTCCTGCCTCCTCTCTCCAGGAATCATTAAACAAAGAAGCCACAGGGGATTTATATTCCAGTCTCCCATAAAATAAAATGTTATGTGGTAACAAACAAGCTAACCATCCAGATTTATTAGCAAAATCTGGCTGCTCTAGCTTTTTGATAATTTTCTTTTTCCTCTGTAGTCCAGTGTAAAATAGACTCTCCGGGGTGAATTGTTATTAGGAGGAATTTGGAGCTGCCGTGTGTCATTGGTACATGGCCAAAGGGAAACAAACAAAAAGATTACCACCATGTCCCCCAAAATCTGTTAGGGAAGATTAACTGATTATTTTTCAAATACCTCCCACCTTCATCATAGGATACCATGGTCATTAAAGAGGCACTATCATGTATCTTTTTAAAAATAGTTTTCTCCTTTTGTTTTCTTAGTAGTCACTGTGCCCTGGTCCCTCTTTAGAACCCAAAGATGGCGTTTCTTTCTTTGCCTGTAGAATTTGTCCTTGCCCTTCTGGCAAACAGACTTGAATTGCTACTGTTTCTGTCTACTGGCAGCTGGGTTTACTAAAGATCTTGGGGAAGGCTAGACAAGTCCAATTACAGAAATCATTGTTGATTTCTATCAACCTGCTGTCTCTCTCTCACACATTTCTTTTTCTACCTGTACCCCCATCTGCTTTTCACATAGTGTTTGGGGTGTCATTTTCTGTCAGAACTACACGCTTTGGGATAAAAATTATGTCTAAAGGAACATATCAGCACTTTTGGTTGACATCGTGAGTGGCATTTAATCTAAACAGTAACCAGCTTTCTATTATATGTAGATTCTCCACAGTATATCTAATTTAAACGTTCTTAATGACATCTATTGTGCTTAAGCTATCAAATCAATTCATGGGGGCATGACTGAGCTGTTGTAGTATTTCTGCCCTGTGGGTGCAATAAATGTTGCCATTTGTTTTTTCTTAATTGACTCCTGAGCCATCCTTCAGTGTTATTGTGGACCACCTGAATTTTTGGGCCAAGCTTTTGTGTTTAGGGGAGAAGGTATGTTTTGTTTCCTCTTATTCTGCATTTTTTTAACACAATTAGCATAAAAAATCAATTAATTAGGAAGTATGGCTATGTTCTCCTGCCACATTTCTTATTTACCAATGCCTAGGTGAGAAACAGAATCCTTTTCAGAGTAGAGTCATTTGACCCAGACTCAGAACACATGGATGGCCCAGAAACATATGTTGCACTTCTGTTTTTGAGTTGGAAGACTTCCGTGAGTCCTTTGTACCTTCTGGCCAAACTGAAATAGTATTTTGAAAAGTGAAGTTTTTCCTTTCCCTTTTTCTTTAAAAGATGGGATCTGAGATCATCTCTGTTTAGTTATTTACTTTATTTTGGCTCTTTAGCTTATATGTGGGGTGTATTTCCAGTGGTCTTGATCCAGCATCTAGAAGGGTTCAGGAACCTGGAGAAGGTTCTGTGCATAAATTAAATAAGAGTCCAGAGACAAAACATAATTTTGAAAGGCATTTTGGGCACCAGAGGAAACTTAGCTAAAGGAACTAAGCTCTCCTTGTCTCAGGACCCCTTGCTTTTTATTAACACAATTTGTCCTAAGGCAGTGGTCGGCAAACTGTGGCTCGTGAGCCACATGCGGCTTGCGAGCCAGGGTTTGCCACTCTGCTGACTAATGAGTTTGCCGACCACTGTTCTAAGGCAAGGTGGAGATATACACATCAAAGAGTAGACTCCATTGTCAGATTGGGGAATTACCTCTGGCTGTTCAGGTGTTTGGCCAGGAGGAGGCAATAACATGTAGATTAAGATGCCCTGAGCTGTCTGGCAACAAGCAATCATGCTTTTCAGGTTTGGGGAAATGCCTTTCAGCCATCTCAGATGATTCAGCCCTGCTGACATGCTGGAATTGGCTTCTGGCAGTGTATAAACCTTGATATTGGCTATTTTGAAACATCATGTGGTGCATTATGCTTCAATTAGTATTTACTACTTTAAGTAGCAAATGGGTTGTGGTGTCTTTTAAGACTTAGTCAATGCAAGAAAAATATAAATAAATAAATAAATACATACATACATACAAAAAAAAGACTTATTCAATGCATATTTATTGAGTATTTTTTATGGACTAGGTACTGTGCTGGGTTCTGGGAATACACAGATGAGAAAGGCACAGTCTCTGCTTTCTGGTTTTATCACAATCTAGTGGGGGAGATACACACATGAACAAATAACTGTAGCACATAAAGAGCTGGGTAGAAAATTCCAAGTCAGGGCACTGGCATGAATAGAGGTTGAGAGCAGGGAAATAAATGGTTTGTTAAGGGAATCACAAGTAATGTAGTACAGTGGAGTGTGATGTTGATGTTGGGAGGAAGCTATTGGAGAAAAGACTGGAAGGTAGATTTGGGTCAGATTTGAAAAACTGAGATTTTTAGCTTTCAAAAGATGATGTTAGTATTCCTTGAATTCAAGATGTTGGATCTAAGGTATCAATTCCGTTGATAGTCTTACAACTTTTCTTTAGTTTAGCAGGAGGTGGAAGAGAAAATAATTTTAGCTGAAGCAGTGGTCCTCAGATCTAGGGAATGTGTGAGTCAGAGGTTAGAGCATCCAGTATGGCTTGGAGCTAGAGCACTGCATCAATCAGTATGAGACGTATGTGATGTATCTTTAGCTTAGGGAAGGGAGGTAGATGTGGTTTTGGAGGAAGGGTTGGAAAGGAAGAATAGTAGAGCTGGATAGTTCTGCAACTACTCCCCAAACAGAAATTTATACTTTGATTTTATTATTGTCTTAAAATATTGTCATATTCCAGAACATACAGAGGTCCATATTTAAAAGTAAATGTGACCCTGGTAAGTTTTGGTCAGTGGTTGGAGCATTAGTCCATGGACCTAAGCATCCAAGGTTAGATTCCTGGTCAAGGGCATGGACCTTGGTTGCAGGTTCCACAGACCTGGTGGGGGCACATGTGGAAGGCAACCAATCGATGTCTCTCTCATGTCAATGCTCTTTTCTCTATTTTTCTCTCCCTCCTTCTCCCTCTCTTCCACTCTAAAAATCAATGGAAAAAGTATCCTCAGGTGATGATTTAAAAAAAAAATAAAAATGAAAGTAAATGTGAACACCTCACATCCATTCATATACAAAGGACCAATTTGGTTCATTTATGTGATTCCACTTCATGAGCAGCCGTGACCAAATGACTAGGCTTAGAAGAGCAGCCAAAGACTGAGCCATTTAGGAATGCATTGGGCATGATAGTCAGAAGCTGTTGTTTTCAGTACACACTGATCCATGCATATGGATCCATGCGTTACTCTCCAGTCCAAAGCCACAAATACTATTCTTATTCCCAATATACCATCTTCCAAATGGGTGCCATATTATAACAGGGAGCATGGTTGGTTTGATGTGGCAGTACACATGGAAACACAGCTTTCACTATAGTTTCTTTCTCCTGGTGTTTTGGCAATGCTCTTCTGATTGATGAGATGGGCTTCACCATGGGCCATCATTCATGTTGCTTCATCTCTATATTACTTTGTTGTCTGATGCATGGGCTCTTCCTAGCTACTCTCTGTTGCATTCATTATTGGAATATAGGAGGTATTGATTCTTTAAAGAAGCACAGCACAAATTTCTCTAAACATAGTGGAGGAATTCTCTAAGGAAGAAAAATCTCTGGAAGTACGTATGAAGTTTCACTTGGACAGGCTATTGTGACAAAGGTGTTCCTGAGGAGCCCTTTTCTGCTCAGCCCTGAGAAAGGCACACTTTATTGAATTTAGCATGATGATTTTATAATACAATCTCCAAACCCTTCTGACAGACTGATTCTAAGTATTCCTGACTAGTTAGTATAAAAATTTGCTTCATTCATCCATTTCTAAAGTTTTTATCATTGCTTCTTTGGAATTATAATCCTGGAGGTAAAAGTCCTACAAATGTCTAGAATTAGTGTGTAATCTGGAGAAGCCCATTTTTTAATAGTTTCTCTATTTAAAAAAATGTAGGCTAGGCCCTGTTTTCTTCATTAGGAAACCTGAGCACTGGAGTTGAAATTCATACAAGTCTACTGTTACCAGTATCTTGTTCCTTATACTGGATGACCAATAGAATATCTTATCTAATAAAAGAGTAATAAGCAAATTGACTGTACCTCCACTACACCCACAAGCCACGCCCACCAGCCAATAAGGAGAAAGCATGCAAATTAACCCAACCAAGATGGCTGCAGCCACGGAGCGAGCAGGAGGCTTGGGTTTCCCTGGCAATGGAGGAAGCCAAGCTTTCTGAACACCCTGGTGGGCCCAGGCCTCCACTCAAGGCTATAAAGTTTCAATTATAGAAGATAAATAAATCCCAACAAAAATGGCTGTGGCCACGGAGCAAGCAGGAGGTTTGGCTCTGCTCAAGGCTACAAAGTTTCAATTATAGAAGATAAATAAATCCCAGATACCAGGGCCTCCACTTGGGTCGCCGGGTGGTGTGGCCAGCCTGAAAACCACCAAAGGCCCCTCGCCCAGACTGCCCCACACTCCAAGGGAACCCCCACCCTGATCCGGGACACCTTTCAGGCCAAACCAACTGGCCCCCACTCATACACCAGGCCTCTATACTATCTAATAAAAAAGTAATATGCACATTGACCATCACTCCAACACACAAGATGGCTGCCCCCATGTGGTCAAATACGGCTGCCCCCATGTGGACACAAGATGGCCAGCAGGGAAGGGCAGTTGGGAGGGACCAGGCCTGCAAGGGAGGGCAGTTGTGGGCGATCAGGCCAGCAGGGGAGGGCAGTTGGGAGGGACCAGGCCTGTAAGGGAGGGCAGTTGGGGGTGATCAAGCCTGCAGGGGAGGGCAGTTAGGGGTGACCAGGCCAGCAGAGGAGGGAAGTTGAGGGTGACTGGGCCTGCAGGGAAGGGCAGTTTGGGGGGACCCAGGCCTGCAAGGGAGAGCAGTTGGGGGGGACCAGGCCTGCAGGGGAGGGTATTTAGGGGTGACTAGGCCTGCAGGGGAGGGCAGTTAGGGGTGACCAGGCCTGCAGGGCAGGGCAGTTAGGGGCAAACTGGTTGGCAGGGGAGCAGTTAGGCGTTGATCAGGCTGGCAGGGGAGTGGTTAGGGGGTGATCAGGCTGGCAGGCAGAAGCGGTTAGGGGCAATCAGGCAGGCAGGCAGGCGAGCAGTTGGAAGCCAGCAGTCCTGGATTGTGAGAGGGATGTCCAACTGCCGGTTTAGGCCCGATCTTACCGGGATCAGAGATGTCTGACTGCCTGTCCCCCCAAACAGGCAGTCAGACATCTCTCGAGGGTTCCCAGATTGGAGAGGGTGCAGGCTGGGCTGAATTTCATGCACCAGGCCTCTAGTGCATATATAAAATTGTTTAAAATTATGCCCTAACTGGTTTGGCTCAGTGGATAGAGTCTCAGCCTGCAGACTGAAGGGTCCCAGGTTCGATTCCGGTCGGGGGCATGTACCTTGGTTGCGGGCACAACCCCAGGGGAGAGTGTGCAGGATGCAGCTGATCGATGTTTCTCTCTCATCGATGTTTCTAACTCTCTCTCTCTCTCCCTTCCTTTCTGTAAAAAATCAATAAAATATAATTTTAAAAAATTATTTTGCTCAATGTAGTAGTACAAATTTTTTTAAAAATGAGGCTTATAACAATAGTGACAAGAAAAACAATCAGCCCAACACTGCTCCCTCTTAAGCCTGCTCCTCTGGAGCAACCACTTTTTAACTGCGTTAGCTATTGCTTTTGATATTTACCTTCATCTATATCAGTGGTCGGCAAACTCATTAGTCAACAGAGCCAAATATCAACAGTACAACAATTAAAATTTCTTTTGAGAGTCAAATTTTTTAAACTTAAACTTCTTCTAATGCCACTTCTTCAAAATAGACTTGCCCAGGCCGTGGTATTTTGTGGAAGAGCCACACTCAAGGGGCCAAAGAGCCGCATGTGGCTCGCAAGCCGCAGTTTGCCGACCATGGATCTATACTCATAAGAGAGAAATATGATAATTGACCATCACTCCGGGACACCCACAGCAAAATCAGGATGGAATATGCAAATTAGCGGGACAAAGATGGCGGTGGCCACAGAGCCAGCCAGAGGGGGCAAGAGGCTTGGGTCACCTGGATCAGCCGCTGAGGGAGGGTCCTGCAAACGGCCTTCAGCCCCTCACCCAGGCTCGCCACGCCCCCATGGGGTGAGGGTCCCCACTGAGGGACATGGCCAGCCATCAGCCCCTCACCCAGGCTGGCCATGCCTTCCCCCAGTGGGGACCCTCACCCCATGGGGGCATGGCTGGCCTGCAAATTACCCCAGCCCCTCGCCCAGGCTGGCACCATCCCCAGTGGGGACCTGCACCCCATTGGGGGCGTGGCTGGCCTGCAAACCACCACAGGCCCCTTGCCCAGGCCACCCCACCTCCCAAGAGAACCCCCACCCTGATCTGGGACACCCTTCAGGGCAAACCAGCCAGCCCCCACCCATGCACCAGGTCTCTATCTATACTAATAAAAGGGTAATATGCTAATTAGACTGGGAGACCTTCCAGGAGACCTTCCAGACATTCTTCTGGACAAAGCCATGATGGTGGGCCGAGGTAGAAGTGGTTAGGGGCCAAGAGGGAAGGGCAGTTGTGGGTGATCAGGGCAGGATGGGATGGCAGTTGTGGGTGATCAGGCCAGTGCGGGGGGGGGGGGCAGTTGGAGGTGAGCAAGCTGGCAGGGGGGGCCAGTTGGGGGTGAGCAGGCCGGCAGGGTGGCAGTTGGGGGCGAGCAGGCCAGCAGGCAGAGTGGTTAGGTGCAATCAGGCAGACAGGCAGGTGAGCAGTTAGGAGCCAGCAGTCCCGGATTGTGAGAGGGATGTCCTACTGCCGGTTTAGGCCCAACCTTGAGGATCTCACCTGCCTGCCTGCCTGATCACCCCTAACTGCCCCCCCTGCTGGCCTAGTTGCCCCCAACTGCCCCTCCTGCTGACCTAGTTGCCCCCTACTGCCCTCCCTGCTGTCCTGGTCACCCCTAAGTGCCCCCCTGGCAGCCAGGTTGTTCCTTACTGCCCCCCACTGGCCTGGTTGCCCCCAACTGCCCACCCCCAACAGCCTGGTCACCCCTAATTGCTCCCCCGCCAGCCTGGTCACCCCTCACTGCCCCCCCCCCCCAGCCAGCCTGGTTGCCCCTCTCTGCCCCTCCTGCTGGCCTGGTTGCCCCATGCAGCCTGCTGCTCGGTTGTTTGGTAGCCCCTCACTAAGCCCCCTGCCAGCCTAGTCACCCCACTCAGCCTGTTTGGTCGTCCATTCAGTTGCGATGGTTTCTTAGGCTTTTATATATATAGATGTTTATACTATGATTACTTGATTCCTTGTTCTAAATGTTTGTTGACTTCCTGTGATGGTAGATGAAAATCTATCTATCTCATAGCCTATTATTAGTCAGGCTTGGCTAGTTTATGCTGCAAACCACTCCTAATTACCCATGGCTTTACACAACAAAATTTATTTCTTGCTCATGCTATGTGTTAAATATAGGCAGGCAGAGAGCCTCTGGCTCATGTTGTTCTTCCAAGATGATCAAGGCTCCATCTCAACACCTGATTCCATGCTCTTTGCAGTAGAGGCAAATGACAGGCTGATTGCATACTGGATCTCAAAGCTTCTGCCCAGTTATGATACAAGTCAGTTTCACTCACATTGTATTGATCAAAGCAACTCATATGGTCATACTTACTCTGAAAGGAGGCCAGGAAGTGCAATCCTACCATGTACCCAGAAAGAGATGCTTTAGAATATCTGTCTGTGAACAGCCGTAATGACTGCCACATAACCCCCTTTATTTTCCCTCCCCTATTGCCCTAATGTAAGTAAATCACATATCTATTTTTTTCCAAGTCAGTATTAAATGTTTATATTTTATAGCTTTACAAATATTGTCCACTGCTAAGCCAGTGCATTATGTTTACATGTCCTTGTTAAAATAATATTTCCCCCAGGATCAGTAATTAATATATATATATAAATATTTAGAAAGTTTCCTTCTATTCTTGCACCATCTCTGTTTTCTCTGGGTTCTTTTTTGCAGATGGTTAGATTTGACCTCTCTCGTGTTAGAGGCTTTCCTCAAATGTCTTTTGATTGTTGGCTATCTATTTATCTTTAAAAGTGAGTCCTCAAAAGCTCATTGGAAGTGTTAGATGAAAAGGCAGAGCTTGTAAACTACTGGGTTTCACTGTGCAGTGATTGGGCAGCAATTGGCTTTGTTGGAGTCAACATCCAAATAGAGGAATTTTCTTTAGTGACCTTCACTTATTCACGGATACAATCCTTTTAGTCTGCCTGCAGGTATTTTGGGATTTGGGGTAGGCTGAGAGGTTCTTGCCATCCCATATATAGAATTTCACTTAATTACCTTCATTTTCTGTCATATGCTTCACACCACCCTCTACTATACCTGAGATTTCTAGAGTCCTGAGTGTATGATCCAGTGCCTTCAAATAATAAATCTCTTGTTTCCTGGGAGCAAAAAGAGTGGATAGAACAATTATCTGACTAGCTGTGTGGGATAAAGGAAACTTGAGAGCCTGCTCTACTCTTCCATACATGAACCTTCAATTCTTGTTTTTATGCATCTTACTCCTAACATTTGTGGTACCTGGTATTTGTAATTCCTAAGCCTTCCCAGGATTCTTTGGGAGCTAATTGACTCACTTTTCGTTGGCATCTCCTTCTACAAGTACTTATGTTATAGACTTCTCTACTTTTCCAAATTGATTCACATTTCTTCATTCTCTTACCATCTTCAAAAAAATTGTTGATAGTTCCCAACCACTAAAAGTCTTTCCTATTCTTAGTCTATGTGGACTTATACCTCTCTCTCTCTTCTCTTTTTTTCTCTTGTATGTATGTATGTATGTATGTATGTATTTATTTATTTATTTATTTATTTATATTGTTTAATGTATTATACAAGTCTCCTTTTTCCCCCCATCAATCCCTCCCCGGGAACTCCCACCCCCCAGGAAAAGCCCCCATCGCCCCAGTGTCTGTGCCCATTGGTTATGCTAATAGGTATGCATACAAGTCCTTTGGTTGATCTCTTATCACCACCACCCCCACCCAACCTTGCCTTCCCTCTGAGGTTTGATGGTCTGTTCCATGTTTCTCTGTCTCTGGATCTATTTTTGTTCATCAGTTTATGTTGTTCATTATATTCCACAAATGAGTGAGATCATGTGATATTTTTCTTTCTGGGACTGGATTATTTCGCTTAGCATGATGCTCTCCGGGTCCATCCATGCTGTTGCAAGTGGATGGACCTTCTTTTTTATAGCAGCATATTATTCCATTGTGTAGATGTACCACCATATTTTAATCCATTCATCTTCTGATGGTCACTTAGGCTGTTTCCAAATCTTCGCTATTGTCAATTGTGCTGCTATGAACATAGGGGTGCATATATCCTTTCTGATTGGTGTTTCTGATTTCTTGGGATATATTCTTAGAAGTGGGATTATTAGGTCAAATGGGAGTTCCATTTTTAACTTTTCTAGGGAATTCCATACTGTTTTCCACAGTGGCTACGCCAGTCTGCATTCCCCTAAGTGCACGAGGGTTCCTTTTTCTCCACATCCTCGCCAGCACTTGTCCTTTGCCTATTTGTTGATGATAACCATTCTGGCAGGTTTGAAATGGTACCTCATTGTTGATTTGATTTGCTTCTCTCAGATGATTAGTGACTTTGAGCATGTTTTCATTTGTCTCTTGGCTTTCTGTATGTCTTCTTTCGAAAAGTGTCTATAGAAGTCCTTTGCCCATTTTTTAAAAATTAGATTGTTTATCTTCCTTTTGTTAAGTTGTATAAGTTCCCTGTAAATTGTGGAGATTAAACCCTTACCAGAGATAACATTGGCAAATATGTTCTCCCATGCAGTGCACTTTCTTGTTTTGTTGATGGTTTCTTATGTTGTGTGAAAGCTTTTTATTTTGATGTAGTCCTATTTGCTTATTTTCTCCTTAGATTCCATGGCCCTAGGAGCTGTATTGGTAAAGATATTGCTACTACATATGTCTGATATTTTGCTGCCTATGGATTCTTCTAAGATTTTTATGGTTTCCCTCTTATGTTTAAGTCGTTTATCCATTTTGAGTTTATTTTTGTGTATGGTGTAAGTTGGTGATCTAGTTTCATTTTTTTGCATGTATCTGACCAATTTTCCCAACACCATTTACTGAAGAGACTGTCTTGACTCCATTGTCTGCTCTTGCCTCCTTTGTCAAATATTAATTGAACATAATGGCTTGCGTCAATTTCTGGGTTCTCTGTTCTGTTCCATTGGTCTATAGGTCTGTTCTTGTGCCAGTACCAGGCAGTTTTGAGGACAGTGGTTTTGTAACAAAGCTTGATATCTGGTATTGTGATCCCTCCAACTTTGTTCTTCTTTCTCAGGATTGCTGCGGCTATTCAGGGTCTTTTTTTACTCCAGATGAATTTTTTGGAGAGTTTTTTCTAGGTCTGTGAAATATGCCATTGGTATTTTAATGGGGATTGCATTGAAAGTATAAATTGCTTTGGGTAGTATGGACATTTTAATGATGTTGATTCTACCAATCCATGAACATGGTATATTCTTCCATTTGTTTATGTCTTCCTCTATCTCTTTTTTTCAATGTCCTGTAGTTTTCCAAGTACTGGTCTTTTACCTCTTTAGTTAAGTTTGTTCCTAGGAATCTTAATTATTTTTGGTGCAATGGTAAATGGAATTTTTTTTTTAGTTTCTCTTTCTGTGAGTTCATTATTGGTGTATAAAAAGGCCATAGATTTCTGGGTGTTAATTTTGTATCCTGCTACATTGCCGAATTAATTTATTAAGTCTAGTAGTTTTTTGATGTAGTCTTTAGGGTATTCTATGTACAATATCATGTCATCTGCGAATGACAGATTTACTTCTTTTCCAATTTAGATACCTTTCATTTCTTCTTCTTGTCTGATACTATTGATAACACTTCCAATACTATGTTGAAAAGGAGTGGTGAAAGTGGGCATCCCTGTCTTGAATTTGAAGAGACTTTGCCTGTGACCCAATATATGGTCTATCTTTGAAAATGTCCAATGTGCTCTTGAGAAGAATGTATATTCTATAGCTTTGGGGTGAAGTGTTCTGAAGATGTCACTTAATTCCTTATGATCTAGTGAGTCATTTAAGATTGCTGTTGCTTTCCTGATTTTTTGTTTAGAGGATTTATCCAGCGGTGTCAATGGAGTATTAAAGTCCCCTACTATGATTGTATTGCTGTTGATCTCTCCCTTGATATCTTCCAGAAGATTTTTTATGTATTTGGGTGTGCCTGTATTGGGTGCATATATGTTTACCAGAGTTATATCCTCTTGTTGAATTGCTCCCTTTAGTATTATGAACTGGCCCTCCTTATCTCTTGTTATGGCCTTCACTTTGAGGTCTATTTTGTCTGATATAAGTATTGCTACCTCAGATTTTTTTTCCATTTCAATTTGCCTGAAAAATATTTTTCCATCCCTTCATTATCAGTCTGTGTGAGTTCTTTGTTCTGAGGTGGGTTTCTTATAGACAGCAGATATATGGATCATATTTTCTTACCCATTTAGCTACCCTATGTCTTTTTATTAAAGCATTTAATCCATTTACATTTAAGGTTATTATTGATATGTTCATGTTTGTAGGCATTTTTTTTCATGTTTTTCATTTTTTTTCCTTTATGCCTGTGTTCCTTTTTCCCTTTCTATTTCCTCTTTTTACAGCTGTCCCTTTAGCATTTTTACATTGCTAGCTTGGTGGTAATAAACTCCCTTAGCCTTTTTTTTTTTTTTTTTTTTTTTTTTTTTTTTTTTTTTTGTCTGTGAAGCTCCTGGTTTCATCTTTAATTTTGAATAATAGCCTTGCTGGGTATAGTATTCTTAGATTTAGTCCCTTGCTTTGCATCACTTTGTATATTCCATTCCATTCCCTTCTGGCCTGATGTGTTTCTGTTGATAAATCACAGTTGATAGTCTAATGGGAGATCCCTATTGTTGACTTTCTGTTTCTTTCTGGCAGCCTTTATGATTCTTACTTTATTGTTGGTGTTTGCCAATTTAATTATGATATGTCTTGGTGTCAGTCTTTTTGGGTTCTTCTCGTTTGGCACTCTGTGTGCTTCTTGGATTTGTGTGAGTTTTTTTCTGTTCTAATATCAGGGAAGTTTTCTGTCATTATTTCTTCAAACAAGTTTTCTATTCATTACTCTGTTTCCTCTCCTTCTGGTACCCCTATTATGCAGATGTTGTTTCATTTTGTGTTGTCCAAAGCTCTCTTAGGCTCTCCTTCTGCTTTTTAAGTTTTTTTTTTTCCAGTCGCTGCTCTGCTTCGGTATTTTTTTCCTTCCTTGTCTTCTAGTCCTCAGCTTCTTCTAGTCTACTGTTGATACTTTCCATTGTGTTCTTTATTGCAGTTATGTATTTCTTCATTTCTTCTTGGTTCTTCTTAATTTCCTCTTGATTCTTATACATGTTGTTGAATTTGTCTTCTATCCTTTTCAGCGTTCTTATAACCACTGTTCTGATTGTTTTTCTCTCACAAATTGCTTGCCTCCATTTTGTTTACTTCCTTTTTTGGTGATTCCTCCTTTCCTTTCATTTGGGGGTTGTTTCTTTTTCTCCCCATTTTTACTGTCCCTTTGTGGTTGTTTCTATGTATTAGATCAAACTTCTATGTCACCCAGATTTTTTTTAGTTTGTCTTATATAGTAGATATTTTGTGGGACCCAGTAGTGCAATATCTCAGGTCTTCTGGGCTGGGTATTCTAGGGATGCCCCCTACTTGGGATATTTAGGTTCTCTTGGTTTAGTTGGGTCTTGGGTGTTATTGTCCCATTTGTGGATGGAGTCTCCTCCTAGGCTGTCTGGTTATGTGGCTCACTCTCTACCATGTTGACTGGACAGCACAAAATACAACTCAACAAGACATGACACAAAGGGAACAAAACATGAAAGTACTCACAATACTGATACCCCAATAAAAGTGCCCACCAGGGAAAATAGAATTAGGAGGAGAAAAAAGAACAAAAATAATATTGAAAAAAGGGAAAAAAGGTAATAGAGAAAAGAAAAAGAAGAAAAAAGAAGGGTAAAAATACATATATGAGGATAAAACTCCACAATACAAACAAATAAATCAAAAAATGCAAACAACAAACACCCAGGAAAGAAAAGGGGGGACAGAATCTGAAGAGGCAGAGCTTTTATCAAGAAAATAAGGTAAAGAAATTGAATTAATAGGGGAATGGCCATGGTTCAGTATAGAGGAGGTAGAAAGACAAAGAGTGGATAAGAAGAAAATAAAAAAAAATAATCAAGAATGTAAAAAATAAAGATAATTTTTTTTAAAAAAAATTTATCTACCTATATATTCATCTATTTTTGGAAAAGGAGAATAGAGGAGAGAGCAGTAGGCTTGAGTTTAGTGAGTGAAACTAATTAAGCATTTAGGAGAAGAACAGAGCAAGAGAGGAGAGGAAAAACAAAAGCATAAAAAAATTGGCTAGTGTGCATAGTGGTTTGGGTCGATATCTGGATTCTCTATTCTATTCCATTGATCTATATGTCTGTTCTTGTGCCAGTACCAGGCTGTTTTGAGGACAGTGGCTTTGTAATACAGCTTGAAATCTGCTATTGAGATCCCTCCTACTTTATTCTTCTTTCTCAGGATTGCTGTGGCTATTCGGGGTCTTTTTTATTCCAGATGAATTTTTGGAGAGTTCTTTCTAGGTCTGTGAAATATGCCATTGGTATTTTAATGGGGAGTGCATTGAATCTATAGATTGCTTTGGGTAGTATGGACATTTTAATGATGTTGATTCTACCAATCCATGAACATAGTATGTTCTTCCATCTGTTTACATCTTCCTCTACCTCTTTTTTCAGTGTCCTGTAGTTTTCCGCGTATAGGTCTTTTACCTCCTTGGTTAGGTTTATTCCTAAGTATCTTAATTTTTTTGGTGCGATGGTAAATGGGATTGCTTTTTTAGTCTCTCTTTCTATAAGTTCACTATTGGTGTATAGAAATGCCATAGATTTCTTGGCATTAATTTTGTATCCTGCTACATTACTGAATTCATTTATTAAGTCTGTTAGTTTTTTGATGGAGTCTTTCGGGTTTTTTATGTACAATATCATGTCATCTGCAAATAAGGACAGCTTTACTTCTTCTTTTCCAATTTGGATGCCTTTTATTTCTTCTTCTTGTCTAATTGCAATGGCTAATACTTCCAGTACTATGTCAAACAGAAGTGGTGAGCATGGGCATCCCTGTCTTGTTCCTGTTCTTAGGGGAAATGGTTTTAGTTTTTGCTCATTGAGTATGATGTTAGCTGTGGGTTTATCATATATAGCTTTTATTATGTTGAGGTATGATCCTTCTATTCCCACCTTGTTGAGAGTTTTTATCAAGAAAGGGTGTTGGATTTTGTCAAATGCTTTTTCTGCATCAATTGATATGACTATGTATTTTTTATCTCTCAATTTGTTTATGTGATATATCACATTTATTGATTTGCGGATATTGTACCATCCTTGCATTCCTGGGATAAATCCTACTTGGTCATGGTGTATGATCTTTCTGATGTACTGCTGGATCCGATTTGCTAGAATTTTGTTGAGGATTTTGGCATCTACATTCATGAGGAATATTGGCCTGTAATTCTCCTTCATTGTGTTGTCTTTATCTGGTTTTGGTATTAGGGTGATGCTGGCTTCATAGAAGGAGCTTGGAAGTGTTCCTTCCTCTTGAATTTTTTGGAATAGTCTGAGGAGGATAGGTTTTAGTTCTTCCTTGAATGTTTGGTAAAACTCTCCTGTGAAGCCATCTAGTCCTGGGCTTTTGTTTGCTGGAAGCTCTTTGATGACTGCTTCAATTTCTTCCATAGTTACTGGCATATTGAGCTGTTTAGATTCTTCCTGATTGAGTTTTGGAAGGTTATATTTTTCTAGGAATATGTCCATTTCCTCCAGGTTGTCCAGTTTGTTGGAATAGAGTTGTTCGTAGTATTTTTTAACAATCCTTTGTATTTCGGCGGGATCTGTTGTTATTTCAACTCTTTCATTTCTCATTTTGTTTATATGGGTCCTCTCTCTTTGCTTCTTGGTGAGCCTGGCTAAAGGAGGCATGAACATACAATGGAGTCAAGACAGTCTCTTCAATAAATGGTGTTGGGAAAATTGGACAGATACCTGCAAAAAAATGAAACTAGATCACAAACTTACACCATACACAAAAATAAACTCAAAATGGATACAGGACTTAAATATAAGATGGGAAACCATAAATATACTAGAGGAATCCACAGGCAGCAAAATCTCAGACATATGCCGAAACAACTTTTTCACTGATACTGCCTCTAGGGCAACGGAAGCCAAAGAGAAAATAAACAAATGGGACTACATCAAAATAAAAAGCTTTTGCACAGCAAAAGAAACCATCAACAAAACAACAAGAAACCCCACTGTATGGGAGAACATATTTGCAAATGTTATTACCGATAAAGGTTTAAACTCCAACATCTACATGCAGGTTATACAAATTAATAAAAGGAAGATAAATGATCCAATAAAAAAATGGGCAATGGACCTAAATAGAATCTTTTCAAAAGAAGACAGAATGAAGGCCAAGAGACACATGAAAACATGCTCAAAGTCACTAATTATCTGAGAGATGCAAATCAAAACGACAATGCAATACCATCTCACACCTGTCAGAATGGCTATCATCAACAAATCAACAAACAACAAGTGTTGGCAAGGATGCGGAGAAAAAGGAACCCTCATGCACTGCTGGTGGGAATGCAGACTGGTGCAGCCACTGTGGAGAACAGTATGGAGTTTCCTCAAAAAACTGAAAATGGAACTCCCATTTGACCCAGTAATCCCACTCCTAGGAATATATCCTAAGAAACTAGAAACACCAATCAGAAAGGATATATGCACCCCTATGTTTATAGCAGCACAATTTACAATAGCCAAGATTTGGAAACAGCCTGGGTGCCCGTCAGCAGATGACTGGATCAGAAAACTATGGTACATCTACACAATGGAATACTATGCTGCCATAAAAAGAAGGAATCATTACCATTTGTAGGCATCTGGATGGAATTAGAGAACATTGTGCTAAGTGAAATAAGCCAGTCAATGAAAGAAAAATACCACATGATCTCACTCATTTGAGGATAATGAAAAACATTATAAACTGATGAACAAAAAGATAGATACAGAGGCAGTAAAGCATCAAACAGACTGTCAAATTACAGCGGGAAGGTTAGGGAGAGGTGGGGGAAATAAGAGATCAACTGAAGGACTTATATGCATGCATATAATAGTTACCAACAGATGCAAAACATTGGGGGGTGAAGGCATGTATGGGAGTGGTGTGGGGGGGCAATGGTAAGATATGTACACATATAATACCTTAATAAAAAAATTGGCTAGTGAAGAAAGAGAAAAGAGAATAGTGCATGGACTTAGAGCAGGGGAGAGGAAATTAGATATATGAGTAAACCAACAGAGACTACAGTAATAATAATGCATCAATAAAGCAGATAAAGAAAATCAATTTTTAACAAGGGGTAAAAATAAAGGAAAGAGAAAAACTAAAGCTGGGATAGGAGAAGAAAAACAGGGTGAAAAAAGGAGAAGTGAGGAAGAAAAGGGTGGAAAAAAGAAGATAAAAGATAAAATAAAATAGTGATAAAAATAGAATGAAGAAAAATCATAGAAAAAATAAAAGGCTAAGAAAAAAGAAAAAGGAAGAAAGGAAAAGAAAAAAAATTAAGTAAAAGATTAAAAAAATAAAAGAATGAAGTGTCATTCTCTTCAGCCGAGTTTTAATGTCCCCTGGGGGGGCTGGTTTAAGACCCCTCTCTACTGTTCTGTATGCCACGTCTCAGTTTCCTGTTAGATAATCAGCACTGTTCAAGTTCCCAGCAATCCTCTGTGTCTGTCTCCACAGCCTTGGTTGCATGTAGGTGGACCAATATGCCCGCTTTGTCTGCCTACTTTCAGTCTTATTTACACAAGCATCTATTTCTGACACAGGCTTTAGGTGGGGTGTTGCTTTACTGGTTTCTGGGACCAAACAGCCCCTCAACCCATTCCCCCAGGGCTCCCTGGGGCTATTCAGATTCTTTGTTTCCTCTGCAAAGCTTGAGGCTGGATGTGGCTGCACTAGTTGCCCCGTGGGTGCTGCTGGGAGAGGCTGACTCTTCAGAATAAAAATGGCTGCTTAGGGTTGGAGGTTCCAGAATGTCCCAGTGCCGATTCCTGGTCATCTTTCCCTGTCCTGCTCCTCTCCACAGCCTCTCCCAAGCCTCCACAAACTGCACCTCTACCTGCACTGCAGCCTTAGTGAGTGTCTGTAAATGAAAGGTCCTATGAACTGAGTTTAGTGAATAAAAGCAATGAAAATATAAAGGCAAAAGAACCATGCCACTGGGAGTCTCTCTCTCCTCTGGAACCATGCAGCTGGGGCAGTTCTTCAGGCTATCTTTCTGGGTGTGGCCTCTCCCGGCTGTGGATTTAGATCTAAATTCCAAGTCTGCCAGCAGCACTGTGGACCCCTTCCACAGTCGAGTGATATGTGTGTCCCCAAGGGATGCGAACTTGGTGCAACGCAGGTTCCTTTTGACCCTTTTGTCCTGGTGGTCGCATGTCTCTCTCTCCAGCCCAGTTCCCTGATACTACCATTCTCCAGGCATCCTCTGTCCTTTCTGGCCACAGATTGTCTCACCAGCTATGCTTAATTAGCCAATTCCGGGTGGATGTTATTTGACTTAGTTGTTCCTTCTATCTGCTCCGTGAGATGGCACATGACAGAGCTGCCATTTTGAAAAGCCTCCTGTCTTGTTTATTTTTATTTGTTTTGTTATAATTTCTTTTTTTTCCCATTTTTATTTATTTATTTATTTATTTTTAAAATAAATCTTTATTCAGATTATTACAATTGTTTCTCCTTTTCCCCCCCATAGCTCCCCTCCACTTGGTTCCCACCCCACCTTCTGCCCTTACCTCCCCCACACTGTCCTCATCCATAGGTGTATGATTTTTGTCCAGTCTCTTCCTGAACCCCCCCATACCCCTTTTCCCCTGAGAATTATCAGTCCACTCCCTTTCTCTGCCCCTGATTCTATTATATTCACCAGATTATTCTGTTCCTCAGGTTTTTAATTCACTTGATTTTTAGGTTCACTTGTTGGTAGATATGTATTTGTTTTTCATAATTTTTATCTTTACTTTTTTCTTCTTCCTCTTCTTTATGAATACCTTTCAGCATTTCATATAATACTGGTTTGGTGGTGATGAACTCCTTTAGCTTTTTCTTATCTGTGAAGCTCTTTATCTGCCCTTCAATTCTGAATGATAGCTTTGCTGGGTAGAGTAATCTTGGTTGTAGGTTCTTGCTATTCATCACTTTGAATATTTCTTGCCACTCCCGTCTGGCCTGCATAGTTTCTGTTGAGAAATCAGCTGACAATCGTATGGGTGCTCCCTTGTAGGTAACTAACTGTTTTTCTCTTGCTGCTTTTAATATTCTCTCTTTGTCTTTTGCTCTTGGCATTTTAATTATGATGTGTCTTGGTGTGGTCCTCTTTGGATTCCTTTTGTTTGGGGTTCTGTGTGCTTCCTGGACTTGTAAGTCTATTTCTTTCACCAGCTGGGGGAAGTTTTCATTATCTTGCTCTCTCTCTTCTTCTGGCACCCCATAATTCTGATGTTGGTACGCTTGAAGTTGTCCCAGAGGCTTCTTACACTATCTTCAACTTTTTGGATTTTTTTTTGCTTTTTGCTTTTTCGGTTGAGTGTTTTTTGCTTCTTTGTATTTCAATTCTTTGACTTGATTCTTGTGTTCCTCTAGTCTGTTCCACAGTCTCTGTATAATATTTTTTATTTCAGTCAGTGTATGTTTAATTTCTAGTTGGTCCTTTTTCATATCTTCGAGGGTCTCGTTATATTTATCGGCCTTTTCTAGGATATTCTTGAAAAGCCTTATAACCGTGGTTTTGAATTTTATATCCAGTCGTTTGTTTTCCTCCATTTCTTTTGTTTGTGATCTGTTTCTTTGACGCTGCATTTTCATTGCTTCCCTGAGTTGGTAGGGTAGATTTGTGTGCTAGGTTTCCTATATGGCCCAGTGGGTCAGCCTCCCCAGTTAACCTGAGGTGGACACTCTTGGTGCACCCCTTTGTGGACTGTGTTTACAGCCTTGTTGTAATTAAGTCTTGATTGTTGTTGGTATCACTGGGAGGAATTGACCTCCAGGCCAGTTGGCTGTAAAGATCCGCTGTGTCTATACTGGGAGAAGTTTGGTGCTGAAGACAGCCTTATAGGATTAGACTTGCCAAATTGCAATAGCCTCTGTGCTCAGCTTGGATGGGGTGGAGTCTCAGGGCAGAGCAGACAGTCTTGGCTTCCCGTCAGCCTTGCCCTTGCGCGTGTGCGCCTGTGCGCCTGCTCGCCTGTGCGCGCCTCTAGACCTCTGCCTTCCCCGGCTCCGCAGTCTCTGCCTGAGAGTCCAGATTCCCCCCACAAGAGCATGGGTCCCCAGGGGCTCGCCTGGAACTGGGGCTCAGTGCAGTCAGGAGCTTCTGACTCCCTTCCACTAGGGAAAGCCTGTGGCAACCTCCGCAGCTTTTGTGCACACTGGCATGCGTGCGCCTCCAGACCTCTGCCTTCCCCGGCTCCCGAGTCTCCGCCCAAGAATCCAGATTCCCCCCTGTAAGAGCGTGGGTCCCCAGGGGCTCGCCTGGAACTGGGGTTCAGTGCAGTCAGAACTGGGGTTCAGTGCAGTCAGGAGCTTCTGACTCCCTTCTGCTAGGGAAAGCCTGTAGCAACCTCCGCAGCCTTTGTGCACACTGGCGCGCCGCCTCCAGACCCCTACCCGCCAGGGCTCCCCTGGGTCTCCCCCGGGTCTCCGAGTCTCTGGGTGCCTTTCTCTCTACCTGACAGTCCAGAGTCCCCCTGTATGAGCCTGGGTCCACGGGGTTTCGCCCGGGACTGGGGTTCAGTGCAGTCAGAACTGGGGTTCAGTGCGGTCGGGGACTTCCTTCCCCCTTCCGCCAGAGAAAGTCAGCCAGGCTCTCAGCCGCCCTTCCTCTCTGCGCGCACAAAGACCCTTTGCTGTACCTCCAATTCTCTGTGAGCTTTTCTCTTTCCTTCTAGTTGTAGAATTTTCACTCAGCCAGCTTTCCTGTGGTTCTGGATGGTGTCCGTTCTGTCTTTTAGTTGTAGTTTTGAAATTGTTGTGCGAGGCAGCAGTTTAGGTGCTTACCTATGCCGCCATCTTGGTTTCTCTCTGTTTTGTTATAATTTCCTTACTCTTGTTTTTAATGGGGCTTCAGGAGAGAGAGAGAGAGAGAGAGAGAGAGAGAGAGAGAGAGAGAGAGAGAGAGAGAGAGAGAGAATATTACATGTGGTCAATCTGCTATGTTTAACCAGAAGTCAAACTGTGGAAGAATTTTAAAAATGTACTTTTCTTTACCTCATGCTTAACTAAACATTGACTTAAAATTATCCCTGGAACTTCTAAATAAAATTAGTTTTATACTTAGATAGGTGAGATATTTTCATTACCAAATTTTTAAGATAAAACTTGAATGTTGATGGAAATTAAAATGTGTTTAGCACTTTCTGACACTGAGTATGGTAAATAAATACATTAATGAATCAATTTTAAAAAGGAAATACATTATAATAAATATTCTCAGTTTACCACTCATATCTTCTCTTTACCCTTTTATCCTCCTCTGGGCTTCTGGAGACTGACTTCTACAGATGGTATCATCCATGTTCCTTTGTCCTCTGGTTTCCAGTGGGTTTGGCCAATGGAAGGTATCAGTGTGGGGAGGGAGGAGGATCAAAGAAGGAGGGAAAGAGAAGTATGCTTATTGATTTCTCCAGTTCCCTCTCTGCCAGCTCACATTTGGCAGTAATTTTGTTCCTCTTCCTTGCGCCACACCTTTTGTTGGGTTGTTCCTTTCTGAAAGCCTCAGCATTTACCAGATTCTGCTCTTCTTCCTACTTCAGGCCTAAGGATAGTAACAGCTTTCGCTGTTGCACCATCCCTTGTTGGTCCCCTTCACCCACCCTACACCTTCAGTTACTCCAGGACCCTGGCTGACACAAATGATTTAATAGAGCTATTTCATCACCATCCAGGTACTTTTAGAAAAAGCACTTCACGCGACGAGCCATGGTTTCTGTATCTGAAAAGTGCTGAGTTTTCCAAGGGTGGGGTTTGGCCTCTTGTCTGAGATCCTCTTCCAATTCTGCCATCCAAATGTCTATGTGATACAGCAGTGGTCACTTGGCAGCTTTAGCTGTAGTTCTCTCCCTTTGACTCTGAGGATCACTGTGGATAATCCTGAGTGGTGGATGATCACAAAAAATTCTTTCCTTTGGGAGGCAGTTTGCTAAAGTGAAAAGAGTACAGACTTGGGAGTAAAACCAAGGTTTAAATTCAGGCTCTGCTACTTTCTTACTGAGTAACATTGAGTATGTTACTAAACCTTTCCAAGTCTCAGGTTCTTCATCTTAAGATGAGGGTATATAGTGGACATTCTTAGTTACCTGCCCAATAACCATTTCCTTCTTCTTTGTTAAAAGGATGCTGATTTCCATTAAGTGTGGAGCTAACCTTTTAATTGGGTGTTTTGATGCTTGTAGCATGTGGTAGACATTACTAGTGTTTACTAACATCTTCTTTCCTTCTGGGAACATGAAAGACTAACTACCAAGTCCTCTTGTTAGGTGGGGCTGTGTGATTAAGTCTGGTGAATGAGCTATGAGGGAAAATGACCTGTGTCACTTCTGGGCTGAAGCAGAGAAGAGCAAGTATACAAGCTCCCTGGGCTCTCTTCTCCCTGCCATGGCAACTAATGATAGTCTGCATAGTGAAGCCTCCATGAGTTAAAGCCCCTAAGTGACTGTGTGGAGCATAGACCCTCCTCAACTTGCCATGAACCTGTGGCATGAGTGAGAATAAAGTGTTCTAGAATTAAGCCAATGAAATTTTTAAAATTTATTTTTCAGTTATAGTTAACATACAATATTACATTAGTTTCAGGTGAGCAATATAGTGATTAGTTATATAACTTAATAAGTGATCATCCTGGTAAGTCATTAGTACCCATCTGACACCAAGCCAATGGAGTTTTAAAGTTAATTTGTAAGTTAATCCATAGCTGAAAACATCCCTGTGAGCATAGGATACTGTTGTTTTTTTTTGAAGGGTTATATGGATCAAACTTTTTGGATTTGATTCCCAGTTGTTATTTATTAACTTGTATTACTTTGGTCAAGTTACTTAACTTTTCTTTCTGTGTCTTGGTTTCCTCATCTGTAGCACAACGTTGATAATGCTTCCTCCCTTGTGGAATCTTTATGAGTATTGAAGAAATTAATATACATGAAGCCCTTAGAACAGGGTCTGACAGGTGGTATGTGCTATTCAGTGTTTGCTGTTAGAGAGCATATATTTCAAAGTGTGCAGCACAGTGTGTGGCTCTCATCAATAGCTGTTGCTGGTACCTTTATTGCTTTTGTAAGGATTAGAATGATCCATGTCAAGTCCTGGCACATAGTGGGCATTTAATGTGAGGTCCCCATTATTTGGCTATTGTGCTTTTGTACTTACATCTGGATAGCTGACCCTCGTCTTTTAGTTCTCATGTAATGATATAAGCATTTCTCTTTAAGACTTCCTTTACAACATGGGATGCAGTTAAGTGTTTGGATGTCAAAGGACATTTCAGAATACAAAATAAAGAAGACATTGAAATGGCAGCAAAGCCTTTATGAAGAGCAGGGAAGGTACTAATCAAAAGTAGTGTTACCCATAAGTTTGAAGGCAAAGCAACCCACAGAGAGTACATGAGAAATCATTTTTGGCTAATGACTATTTGACTGCATTTGTTATTTAGAGTCCTTAAATACTGTATATCCATGCTCTTCATTTTGCAGATGAAGGAACTTAAACCCAGAGAGGGGAAGCGGCTAATCTGAGATAACACAGTCAATAGCATAGGCAGGTTCCTTGACTTCAAGTTCACTGCTAGGTAGAAAAAAATCAGGTTTAGTATTGTAACATTTGTGCCATTTGGAAATAACACTGACCAACCAAAACCCTGGGCTTGATGATAAAATTTAATTAATTCTGCTCTGCCCTTTGCACAGCTCATCATGTATTTTATTAGTGTTGGTTAGCTCCTGCCTTTGGACACATCAGAAGAGGCTTGATTTTCTCTCCACCTTTGATTCTACTGATCAGCTTCAAGAATGTCCTGTCCATTCTGGCTTTTGGATGAGCTACCAAGAATCACCATAGACTTTTCTTTTTAACCAACTAGAAGAAAGTGGAAATGAAAAGGGCCTGCCAGTGTTTCCTTTGTGTGTGTTTCCTTGGACACAAACACAGGAGGGGAGTTTCTATGGAGTAGCTAGTCTCCCCCATTTTAGGTTTTCCTGGGGCAGGTAGTTGAACTCTTTGAGGAAGTCTGGGTTTTCTCTGTCTCGGAAAATTACTGATAACATCAGAGCCAGAGGAGGTGAGCAAAATGGAAAAGAAAATTTGTAAGACTTATTCCAAGATTCAGATTTCTAACCCCACCCAGTTCTCCCCCAGCTCTCCTTTCAGCTGTGACTTGCTTCCCAGGAAAGAGAAAACAATAGTCTACTGATTGAATTTCTGTCTAAACTTCAGGCAGTTAAAGGTGAGGGAAGTAAAACTTAGAATCAAAGTCCATATAGCTCCACTGGGAGGCATAGTCTGTGTGTATACTTTGCAAGAGGGGTCTGGTTCTAAATCCAAACTTGGAAGTGCATTTGTTTTGGTAATTATCAAGTTTTTTTTTACCAGGAAAGTGCAAAGGTCTTACAGTGAAGAGAAGAAAAAGCATATTAATTGTAACTGGACTGGATCCATATCATGAGAACTGGAAAAACCCAAGATCTTGGGATAAAGGGAAAATCATTGGACAGCTACATTTTATTATAGGGAACATGGGGTAAAGGTTCAGTTGTTCCTTTCTGACATCCCCCTCCAGATAATTTGTGTCTACTCTGCTTAGCTTCCAATAGTAGGTGCCGTATTATTTAGAAAAGTATACCTATTTATCTGAAGTTCTTTCAATATATAACAACTGGCACTTGTAAGTCATCTTTGCCTTTCTCTGCTAGTCCGTTCTCCTATCCTCTCTAGCACTCATTCTTTTGGTCAATGGATACATACTAGAGAGGTTGACTATGTGCAAGACACAGTCCCAGTGGATATAATTGTGACTATGACAGTGTTCCTCTTAAGTATTGCTGTGCAGTAAAACACCCTCAAAACTTATTGGCTCAATGCAAAAACCATCTTACAATAAATTTAAGAATATATGCAGGGCTCAGTTGGATGGTTATTGTCCTCAACAGAGATCACTCAGCGGTATTTAGCTGGAGGATAGACTGGTCTGGTGAGCCCACCACAGCTTTGCTAACAAGTCTGGTGCCTTGGCAGTGATGGCTTGAAGGCTAGGCTCAGCTGGCTCTGTTAACCAAAGCACCTACCAACATGGTGATTTCAGTGTGATTGCAGTTGTCATGTGGCATTCAGAGCTCCAAAAGCTAATGTTTTAATGATTCAGGAGGAAGATGCATGGCCTTTTATGACCAAACCACTGATGTCTCATAATGCCATATCTACTACATTTCTTGGCCAAACAAGATGCTAAAGGCCAACCCATATTCAAGGGAAGGGTGATTAGATTCTATCTCTCAATGAAAGAAACAGTTGTGACTTGGGAGATAGCTTTCACATCACAGATAGACAGAGTTGCTCCCCTTGAGGAGATCATATGCCACTGGAGCAGTAGGTAGATTGTCAACAAATAAAAAGATGCCTCGGTGACCTTGAAAAGATGACTAGAAAGCCTATTTAGTTGTATAGTGAATACTCTTTCATGACTATGCAGCAGAGAGCCTATGGTTGTTCCCTTGTGCTTTCTTGGAGGGTTCCTATGACACCTCTCACCTCTTTCTCAGCATTCTATTCCACACCAGAAAACAACCAATCTGCTGGCTCACACATATTTACAGGGCACAGTATACAGCTTTATGTCCACACACAGCTGCCTCCATTATTCTATTTGGTTAAAATACAATTGTTTGACTTAACTGAGAGTTTGCTAACTGATTACTAATTATTAGGCTTGTTCAGTCAGCATATTGACATTGTTCCATCTACAGGAAAGTTCCCCCTCTTCTTTATTTTGCAAACTTGTACTTATTTTTTTGAATTAAATGTGAGGAGCCCCTTCTCCCTGGAAAACCTTTCTTGACCACCCTCATCCCAATTGAATTTTGATGCCTTCCTCTGGACTCCCTTAACCACCGTCACCCCTGCTTTATCACCATCATTACTATACTTATCATATTTTATTGTAATCCTTGATTTACTTGACTTTCCAAATGCCCCCCCAATAGATGTATTGTTAATGCAACAGACATGTCCAGAATGGGAATATCAGCTATATACCAACTTATCTCTGAGGAAGCTACAGATACTGGGGTGATTCAGACCAATATAGTCACTCCTTACACAAATGCATTGTCCAGGTGCAGGCAAGAATCATTTCAAATGAATTTAGTGTCATCCCCCCACAACTTCTCAGTCAAGTAGTGATAAGGACTGTGCCATTTTGTTCCTGTTGTTGCCATGGTTCCTGGCATATAATAGCACCTCAATAAGTGTGTATTAAGTGCATTAGTAAATGTTGATGGTACATTAGTTGAACATGTGGGTAAAATTATGTCAGCAGAATATTATTTATTTTACTAGTGGCCTGGTGCACGAAATTCGTGCACATTAAAAGGGGATTAGTTAGAGGAAATAATTTAATATTGCTATTTGCCCTTTCTCTATAATACAAGTGTCAGAGGTGAAAGAAAATTAGTAAAATGTATATGAAAACCTTCCTCCTGTCAGAGTCTGGGGCACACCACGAGACCCAGAGTCAAGTCCCTGCCCACCCACATTCACCTCAAAATCGTGTGAGACCCAGACCCCCCCCCCCCGTATTGGGATAGATCCAGACCTGGCTAGTCCCACCCTTGTCAAGCCCTGCTGGGCAGGGAACATAGCCTCAGGTCCCTTGGCCTGGTGCCAGGACGGGGGGTGTGGCCTGAGGTCCCCCAAACCAGACCAGGGGGGGGGGGCGTGCCTTGACGTCCCCAGTCAAGTCCCGCCAGGTGTGGAACATGGCCTAAGGTCCCCCATCAAGCCCGGCCAGGTTGGGGGGGGGGCGCAGCCTCAGGTCCCTTGGCCCAGCACCCGGAGGGGGGAATAGCCTCAGGTCCCCTATCAAGTCCCATTGGCAGGGGGGTGCAGCCTCAGGTCCCCCCTGGGCGGGGGGCGCGGCCTGAGTTCCCCCGACCCAGCACTGGGGGTGCACCTTGAGGTCCTGTGTCAAGCCCCGCCAGGCAAGGGGTCACAGCCTCAGGTCCCCTGGCTGGGTGCTGGGGCAGGGGGTGCAGCCTGAGGTTCCCCGGCCTGGTGCCAGGGTGGGGGCGCGGCCTGAAGTCCGCTGTCAAGCCCCACCTGGTGGGGGGCATGGCCTGAGGTCCCCCGGCCTGGCGCTGGGGCGGGGGGAGCAGCCTGAGGTCCCCTAGCCCAGCACCAGGACGGGAAGCGCACCTTGAGGTCCCCCGTGAAGCCCCGCTGGGTGGGGGGCATGGCCTGAGGTCCCCTGTCAAGCCCTGCCAGGTGTGGAAGGCGGCCTGAGGTCCCCTGTCAAGACCTGCCTGACTGAGGTCCCCTGTCAAGCCCCATGGGGGTGGGGAAGGGTAGCCTCAGGTCCCTGCTGATTGCTTGTTAAAGCTCCTTATGGGAACTTGGCCTCAGCTGTGGGTGCAGCCATCTTTGTGACAGAGTGATGGTTAATTAGCATATTCCCTCTTTATTAGATAGGATTGTTAGAGCCCTCCCTCTAAAGATTTTACCAAGCTGGACCATGATCCCTTTCTTTAAGTAACAAAGGGAGAAGGTCCAGCATCTTGGCCCAGTCCAACCCCTTTCCTGCCAGACAAATTATGCTAGCCTCTGCTCATCCCTTAGTCAGTCTGATGTCTAGAGATGCAGGTTGGTACCTCTTACATCAAGGTTTGGTCTTCTTTCCTGTTTACCTTTGACTTCAGCTATCATGACCCTGTTGATTGATGAATTTCAGTTCCCTGCTGCTCAAGTCCTATCCTTTGAAATAATTTGTGGCAGCCCTTAACTGTGACCATGTGACTTAGTCCTGCCTGGACAGACATATCTTGTCCTCTACCACCTTCTGGTGGACCTAGCTGACAGCTATATTGATCGTCTCTGGTAGGCTCTCCTTTAAGTATTGGCTTTCTCTACACATAATATGATTCCTAGATCCCAGGTTCTTATAACAAAAAGGGAATAGTCTTTGGGCTTAGACATAATTGGTTTTGAAGAGACTCTTCTACTTTCTAGTTTTATCCCTCTGAGCCTAATTTTCTCATCTATAAAAATGGGGATAATAATCATTACCTGATAGAGTTATTTTAAGTGTGGTGCCTGCAATGTAATTGCTGAAAAAAATGGTAGTTCCTGCCCATGTTCCATCACAGTGTATTGACTTTGTATTCAACGTAAGCATTATTGATGCCTTTCCCTTCGGTATGTTATTTACATTAGGGTGTTTTCCTAGATGGTGATTTACTTCTAGGGCTGGTCTTGACTACATCATTACCAGAGCTCTGGACTCTGGTCACATGGCGTATATTTTATCTATCACTAAGATGGGGTTGAGTTATTGTATAGGGCATAAGTGGCCATCATCATTTAAATGACCATTGTTAAAATAGATTTTTAGAAAGTTGTATCAGAACTTTTGCAAGAATATATGCTTAATGTACACTAAGGGACCCAATTATCAAAGCAGTCTATATTAGTCAGAGTTCTCCAGAGAAATAGAACCAATAAGAGAAATTCCAGGATCTGCCATTTGCAAGCTGGAGACTGGGTAATGCTTGTGATATAATTTGAAAGCCTGAGAACCAGAAAGACAATGGTGTAGATTCCAGCCCGAGTCTGAAGGCCTGAGAACTAGGAGTGCCAAAGGCAGGAGAAGATTGACCTCCCAGCTCCATCAGTCATACAGAAATCAAATTCAACCTTCTTCTGCCTTTTTGTTCTATTCAGGCCCTCAATAGATTGGATGAGGCCCACCCATATGGAGAGGGCTGTCAGCTTTACTCAATCTACCAATTCAAATGCTAATCTCTTCCAGAAACACCCTCACAGGCACACCCAGAAATAATGTTTAATCCAATATCTGGTCATCTCACGGCTCAGTCTTTTGACACAGAAAACTAACCATCACACTGCCAGAAAACCTTATTTGCTCTCTGTCTTATCTTCAGTTCAGCCAAGTATTTTCTTTTTTTTCCCACATCATTGTTTATTTATTTTTATTTATTTTATTTTTTTCTTTATTGGTTAAGGTATTACATATGTGTCCTTATTGCCCCATTGCCCTCCCACCCCTCCACTCATGCCCTCACCCCCATGGTGTCTATGTCCATTGGTTAGGCTTATTTGCATGCATACAAGTCCTTTGGTTGATCTCCCCCCCTTACTCCCACCCTTCCCTACCTTCCCTCTGAGGTTTGACAGCTTGATCAATGCTTCTCTGTCTATGGATCTGTTTTTGTTCATCAGTTTATGTTATTCATTATATTCCATAAATGGGTGAGATCATGTGATATTTACCTTTCTCTGACTGGCTTATTTCACTTAATGTAATGCTCTCCAGTTCCATCCATGTTGTTGCAAATGGTAAGAATTCCTTATTTTTTGCCAAAACCGGTTTGGCTAAGTGGATAGAGTGTCAGCCTGTGGACTGAAAGGTCCCAGGTTTGATTCCGGTCAAGGGCATGTAACTTGGTTGCAGGCACATCCCCAGTAGGAGGTGTGCAAGAGACAGCTGATCAATGTTTCTCTCTCATCAATGTTTCTGACTATCTATCCCTCTTCCTTCCTCTCTGTAAAAAATCAATAATATATATATATATATATATATATATATATATATATATATATATATATAAAAGAATTCCTTATTTTTTACCGCAGAGTAGTATTCCATTGTCAGCCAAGTATTTTCAATTACATTTATAGTTATCCAGATCAGGCTTGCTTGGAATTACTGTACAGAAAAGGAGGAAGGGAATAAATATAGGTACTTGCAATTTGCAAAGTGCTACCTTCAGGATCAGGGTCAAGGGGCATTGCCTTACTTTTGGGCCTGCCTTGCTGCTTAGGTCAGGACAGCCTTGCTGGTTTTCTGGACCTTGCGTATCTTGTGCGTTCCTTCAACATTTCCATTATTCACAGTTGCTGACTTATCTTCATTTTATATGCTTTTTTTTTTGGTAAAATAAGGCATATATGATAAAATACAAATAAAATAAGTATATTCAGTGAAATGTAAACCCCCTTCTCCTAGATGGTCCAATGTTCCCTAGTTCACTCCTCCAGAGTCAACTGCTGCAGCCACCTTTTTATGGTTCCTTCCAGAGTGAGACTGTGCACACATAAGCATAAATTTAGATATTTAGATGGTCTCAGGGCTTCCCATCTGGGTTTGCCCACCAATGTGTGTAACCTTTTGCTTTCTGTTCATTTCTCCGGAACCAGCCTTCTCTGCTACTCTGTTTTGGCTTCATCATTCTTTACTTCTCACCTGCTCTCAGCCTGTTGCCCTGACCTGATAAAACCTTAATCTGGAACAGAAAGAAGTAGAATTGATCATTTAGAAAGATAAAAGCATTTTTAGAATCAATTTCCATTCTATATTGTCTAACCCTGCAAAATTAAATTACTCCTGTTCATCTGCTACTGACTCACTGTATTCCATAAGCAAGCCATTTGCATTTTTCTTCACAACAACATCTTTCTCCTCAGGATACTGTAGCAACTAATGTTTTAAAATTCTAAGAAAAAATTATAATAATAAAACCTTTCTATTCTAAGCATCTAAGAGTTGAATTGAGGCCCAGGCATAGGAAAGTATTATTAAAGAAGCTAAATAGTTTACAAATTCAGCAATGCCACATTAAAGATTAAATCCGAAAGCTTGGGAATTCATTTAGGGCATATTTGCATTTTGTGCTTCCAAACATGGCCACATACACATTTCACCAAATGCATCATCATAGAATAAGATGTGTTAAGGTACTTAAAAAATGATAGCATCACACAGATAAAGGTGCAACTCATTCTATCTGTGGAGGTGATACAAACAAACCTACAGAACATTGGCTAGATTTTGAAGGTTGAATGGAGTTTTCAGGTGCACAATAGGGAAACAGAGGAAAAATAGAAGAATGCAGAATTGTAAAAGTGCCTTGGGATATTCTGACACTGGTGGGCAGTCCATTTTGACTAAGGTTTAGAGTGTGTGGTTGGAAAGGTAGGCTAAAGACAGCCTTTGCAAGACTTGCATTCCATGCTAAGAAATTTGGACTTTCCCCCCTATAAAATTATATGAGGGCACTGGAAAGTTTTAAAAATGGAAGCAATGTTATAAGCTTTTTATTTTAGTTTATTCTGGAAGCAATGTGGAAATTGGATAGAAGGAGAGAGGCTAGAAGCTGCACTACCAGTTATCAACTGTTTTGTTAGTCCCAAGTGAGAAAGAATGGAAGCTGGAACTAGAACAGAGTCAGTGGGGGATAGAAAATAGGGGTAAATTTAGGTGACCTGTCTGACATGACTATTTGGGGTGGGTTTAGAGGTCAAGTAGAGGAAATGAGAGGGTGGAAGAAAGGGAGTGAGAGTAGAAATGAGCCTGTAGAATTTCAGAGTTTGAAGGAGCCTTAAAAGATCAGCTAGCTTAGGCTTAGTACCTTTGTTTGCATCCCTGCTTGTGGTAGTCTAGCCTTTTCTTTGACTACCTCCAATGACAGAGTGCACATTATATCTCAAGGCAGCTTACTTCATTGTCAAGTTGCTCTATCAGAAAAGTTCTTTAGTCTGCACCCAAATCCATCTATTAATATCATCTACTACTTGATCCTAGATTAAACTCTTTGGGGCCAAACAGGCCAAGTCAAATCCTTGGCCAATGTGAAAGCTCTTCACATATTTAAAAGCAACTTTCATACACTGGTATGTCTTCTATTATGTAGAGTAAATGTTAAAGTTCCTTTAGCTGTTCATCAAATGACATTGTTTCCCACCCACAAAAGGCTTCCTATGGAGTAAAATATGTCAGTTTCTTCTCTTGTGACTTTTTATTGGTCCACATAAGATCAATGAGACATATGAAAGGAACCTCAAATTAAAAGCAACTTGGAAAATGATCATATGGAAGTATTTGAGAATGAGGTAATGAAGGCCAGTCTAGTAATACAATTTCAGAAGCTTAAGTCTTAAATCAGTTAGGGCTGGTACTGATACCATTAACATGGATATCAGAAAACTAGAGATGATTTGCACCATGATTTGCAGAATGAAAATGTTAGAAAACCACAGACTCTGGTATGGAAAAGGACTTTTAAAATCAGTTGATCCAGGTTCATCATTTTACAGATGGGAAGACTGAGAATCAAAGAGTCAAGGTACAGGCCCAATGTCTCACACCTACTAAGTGACAGAGCAAAGAATAACCTAGGCCTTCTGATTCCAGTTCAGTACTTTTCTCCTATACCATGTGTTTCCTTAACTTGGGATACAATCAAGAGTCAGCTAATAAAGAATATTCTTTTACCACATTCTCTCTAATTACTATCAACAAATTATACTTCACTCTGAAATGTATTTCAAATGGTATGGAATTATATGAAAAAGTTTTTTTTTTTAAAATATATTTTATTGATTTTTTACAGAGAGGAAGAGAGAGGGATAGAGAGTTAGAAACATCGATGAGAGAGAGACATCGATCAGCTGCCTCCTGCACGCCCCCTACTGGGGATGTGCCCGCAACCCAGGTACATGCCCTTGACCGGAATTGAACCTGGGACCCTTCAGTCCGCAGGCTGACGCTCTATCCACTGAGCCAAACCGGTTAGGGCTGAAAAAGTTTTTAAGGTTCTTGAATTGCTCTTCAAAGCATCCTTGCCATATTCACCCAACAGTTAGTAGTTAATGCCATTTTGAGTTTTGAGTTGATGTGAACACCAATAGGATAAGTCACATGAGAAGGTGCTCAGCATCACTAATTAACATTGCAAGGAAGTTATACTCTGAGTATTTTAATAACATGGTAATGTTGAAAAGACATTTAGAAATAAGAATGGACATATTGGCCAATAATGCATATGTGTGATGATAATATTGCCACAGCAGTATAAATAGAAATTCAAAATGGCAGAATTTCTAGTGACATGTGAACAGTTTACATGAGTTGTCAAGTGTTGGAAATGAGGAGCTGTTGCTAAGATTCTGGTATACTGTAGACATGGCACACACATTTTGAAAAAAAATAAAGAAAGCCAACCTCTGAGATTATATTTATATAGTTTTTTAAAAGATCATAGTCACAGACCTCCCATGAATCTAAAACCTTCTCAAGCTGAGAGCTTACAAGTGAGAACTATAGTAACTGAGATGAGCAATTGGTCTTGTATGAAGATGACCAAAGCTTGGTTCTGTCTCTGTGAAGGACTTTCCGAAAAGTGAGAACTGACCTGTATGACCAGATGAAAGTCATTCAAGCTTAAAGGCAGAGGAGTCAATTATCATAGTTATGTTTTCTAGCCCAGACTAAATGAATGTATCACAGTGCATAAGCACTGCAGTCATTTTATCAGAAACCAGTACATGTTAGTCAATTAGGGGTGTATCATACTCTAAAATGGTCAGAGAAAGGAGGTACCATTCTGAGAATTTGCTCCCATCAAGGATGTGCTATATAGTCTGCTATCAGAATTTTTTTTAATATGGAGACCTCCTGCAGCTATTGTATTTATTTTTATTAAGGTACTAGAGGCCCGGTGCACAAAATTCATGCATGGTTAGGGTCCTTAGGTCTGGCCGGTGATCAGGGCCAATCTGTGGGGTGACCAGTGGGGTGATCAGGGCCACCCCACTTGCACCCACCTTGGCCGGCCTGGCGCCACCTGCTCGCTGACCCCGCCCCCCCCCACCACCACGGGTTGCCTCCTTCTGTGGGGTGACTGGTGGGCGATTGGGGGGCTCCGCTCACACCTGCCTTGGCTGGCCTGTTGTACAATGCATTGAGCATCTTCCCCCAGGTGGTCAGTGTACATCATAGTGACCTGTCGTTCTGCCGTTCAGTCAATTTGCGTATTAGGCTTTTATTATATAGGATAATTGACATACAATATTTTATTAGTTTCAAGTGTAGAATATTGTGTTTCAACATGTGTATACATTGTGAAATGGTCACCACAATAAGTCTAGTTATTATCTGTCACCTTACAATGTTAATATAATATTATTGACTATATTCCTCATGTTGTGCAATACATTCCTATGACTTATTCATTTTATAACTGGAAGATTGTACTTCTTACTCCTCTTTCATTTTGACCCCTCCCAACTACCCTTCCTTCTGGCAACCACCAATCTGTTCTCTGTATCTGTGAGTCTGAGCTTTATCTTGTTTTTTTGTTTGTTGGTTGGTTTGTATTATTTTGTTCTTTAGATTCCACATATAAGTGAAATCATGTGGTATTTGCCTTTCTCTGATTGATTTATTTCACTTAGCATAATACCATCAAAGTCTATCCATGTTTTGCAAATGGAAGGATTTCCTTCTTTTTGTGTGTCTGAATGACATTTCATTATATAATATCTTCTTTATCCATT
Source organism: Plecotus auritus (assembly GCF_963455305.1). Lineage (NCBI taxonomy): Eukaryota > Metazoa > Chordata > Mammalia > Chiroptera > Vespertilionidae > Plecotus > Plecotus auritus. Next base: position 128,371,920 of record NC_137784.1, read on the forward strand.
CATCCATTAGTAGACACTTATGTTGTTTCCATATCTTGGCTATTATAAATAATGCTTCAGTGAACATAGGGGTGAATATATCTTTTCAAATTAGTGTTTTAGTTTTCTTCAGATAGATACCAGTAGTGGAATCACTGGATTATATAGTAGCTCCATTTTTAATATATTGAGGAACCTTCATACATTCTTCTATAGTGGCTACACCAAATTGTCACCAACACTTGTTACTTTTTTTTTTTTTTTTGGTTTTGAAAACAGCCATTCTGACAGGTGTAAGAGGATCTGAATAGACCTTTTTCCAAAGAAGACATACAAATGGCCAACAGGCACAATAAAAGGTGCTCAGCATCACTAATTATTAGGCAAATGCAAATAAAAACTACAATGAGATATCTCCTCACACCTGTCAGAATGGCTATCAGAACTTCTTTACAAGTATCAATTATCAATTTGTTCAAACATCAACGGAACAAGCTCAGTAGCTGTGTGTGAATAATTTTTTGAAAAGCCCATTTAAACTCACATATAGATTGAATTTTCTAGAATATGTTTACCCATAAAACATACCAAGTTTCAAGAGAAAATTAACATTTGAGAAAAAGGAGTACAGAAAATCTGCTAAATGCCCTTTAAAAAAAATGGGCCTAGGTCTGTGTTCCAATCATACAGGGTAGCCTGCCCTTACAAGTCCATGCCATAATTTATACAGTATTGATTTTATTGACACAACTTTAGAAATACTCTGTTATGTATATTTATGATGGTCCATAAATGTTCAGAATAACATTTGGAGACCAAATCACTCTTCAGAGTAAAGGAGATAGAGCGCTATGCAGAGAGGCCCATTAATGGGCCAGTGTATAAACATGAGAAACCTAAGACAATGTCTTTTGAAACACAAATGAAAGAAGCCCTCAAATAATAGGAGTTCAAAATGAAAATTTTAACGTGGAAAGCTATGGAGCCCAAAGTGATGAATCCATTTGAAAGCCCTCATTTTTTGCTATCCATTAGTCTTCAAATGGTATGTTTGTAAAAGGAATTGATACTCAAGTTTTCAACTATATTAAGCATGAAAATTCTCTGATTGAGCAGATTGCAACTTTGGCATATTAGCACTTCCTGAACATGTAACTCCCAGTTATAAACCTGGAGCTGCTTGTACCATTAAGTCAATACTTTGGTACTCATGAGTTCAGTTTTTTGGTGCTAGCTGAGTTGTCAATATGTTGTTTAATCCAGACTAGCTAAGGGACTTTGCTCCTGGGAGGGAGTGGGGGAGAAAGTGACTGTTTTGTTCCCATTTTCCTCATCCTGTATTAGAAGCACAAAATTGGCTGGGATCAATGTTAGCATTGCTTACTGCTGCTGAACTCTGATTTAACCAGATGCCATAACTATAGCAACAGGGAAATATTGGCATTTTGAGATTAACATGCTTCTGAAATTTACTATATATAGCACATTCTGTGGTGAGGTACATATTATAGGTCTTTATTTTTCAAATTACAAAGTAAGTTAGGTTTTGGAAGGTAAGTTAATGTATTATATATGACTAGTGCCCCAGTGCATGGATTTGTGCACATTGAAAGGAAATTAATTAGAAGGTGGCCGGTGGGACAGGACTGGGCAAGATGGGCTGGACACACCCTACAGCAGTGGTTGGCAAACTGCGGCTCTGTTGACTAATGAGTTTGCCGACCACTGACCTAGACTCTCGATTCCAATAATTACAGGCGGTTGTTGTTCCTTGTGATTAAGCCCCTATCCCAGTGGTTAGCAAACTCATTAGTCAACAAAGCGGCAAACCGCGGCTTGCGAGCCGCATGTGGCTTGTGAACTGCAGTTTGTCGACCACTGCCCTAGAGCCAACTTCACGTGGTCCCTCCCAGGCCAGCCGCACCTGGGACAGCGACATGGCTCGAAGTTCCTCTGTGGAGTGAGTGGGGTTCCTCCGGCAGGTGGGTCCCTCTGACTAGCCTGCTAGGATTGGGCCAAAACTGGCTCTTCAACATCTGCTGAGGGGTCCCGTATTCCAAGAGGGCTGTTCTCTGGTGACACACCCCGGAATCGGCTCCCTCCTCTCTGGTTCTGGGGTTGTCACCCGAGAACTGCCGCTGCCAAGTCACCACAGCTCGGCAGCTTCTGCATTGAGCATCTGCCCCCTGGTGGTCATTGCATGTCATAGCTACCAGTCAAATGGTCTGAAGGTTGCTTAGCCTTTTATATATATACTAGAAGCCCAGTGCATGAAAATTCATGCACTGGAGGGGGGTCCTTCAGCCTGGCCTGCCCCCTCTCATAGTCCAGGAGCCCTCAGGGGCAAGAGTTGACCAGGCTATCAGGGGAAGGTGATGCCCCCATCACACCTCTGCTGCTGCCACTGACGGCAGCACAAGCCTTGGCTGTCCCTGGTTACCTGAGCATCGGGCGGCCCTGGGCAGCTGGGCAGCCACCATCTGAGGCTTGCCTGTGCCTTGGGCTGGGCCTGGGTGGCTGGGGGACTGAGGGGACTGGGGGACTCCGGAGGCATGGCGTGTGGAGCAGCCAGACCTGCCTGGGGGCTGGCCTGGCTGTGCCATGTGCTTGCCGCCCCGGCAGAGCTGAGGGGACTGGGTGCTGTCATCTTGTGGCTGCAGGCGCCACCATCTTTGAGGGCATGGCAGTGAATTAGCATATTCCCTACTTATTGGCTGTGGGCACTTCCATCTTTGTGAGGGCGTGACAGTCAATTAGCATATTTCCTCTTTATTAGATAGGACTAGAGGCCTAGTACACGAAATTCGCACATGGGGGTGGTCCCCTCAGCCCATCCTACACCCTCTCCAATCCGGGACCCCTTGAGGGATGTCTGGCTGCCGGTTTAGGCCTGATCCCGCTGGCTTCTAATCACTCACCTGCCTGCCTGCCTGGTTGCCCCTAACTGCCCACCCTGCCAGCCTGGTTGCCCCTCACTGACGCCCTGCCGGCCTGGTAGCCCCACACAGTCTGCTTGTTTAGTCGTTTGGTCGTCCCTCACTAACCCCCCTGCCGGCCTGGTCGCTCCACACAGCCTGCTTGTTCAGTCATTTGTTTGTCCCTCACTAACCCCCTTGCCGGCCTGGTCATGGGGAGCTATCTTGTGAGGACATGAGGATTAATTTGCATATTACCTCTTTATTATACTTTTTAAACTTTTAAACAGGGGGCCAGTTCACTGTCCCTCAGACCGTTGGAGGGCCGGACTATAGTTTAAAAAAAAAAACTATGAACAAATTCCTATGTGCACTGCGGGACGAGTTGGCTGCTAAGCAGGACAGGCAGCGGCTCCCGGCCGGCAGGATAAATGTCCTCGGCGGGCCACATGTGGCCCGCGGGCCGTAGTTTGAGGACCCCTGTTATATAGGATAGATGGCTGCTGATATCTCTCTACCCTCTTGAGCTACATCTATATATGTGTGTTTTGAAATCAAATGAGATAAGTCAGTTTGATTGTTCAAGGCATGGATAGAAATTGGTCTGTCATAAAGCTGTCTTCCAATTTGTGTGTTTATTGGATTATTTATTTTGGTGGTTTAATGGAAATAACTTTGAGCTGAGATTCAGGAAACCTAAGTCCCAGCCTCTGTTATTAAATGATTATGTGATCTTGGGCAGGTCTTTAAATGGACTCTAGATCTTAGGTTCCCCACTTTTTTAGTGCAGGGGGCTAAACTCTTCCAGCTATCCCATTCTAGGATTCTGAGATATTTAGTGTTATGGTTCTTTCTGCTTTAGCTTTAGAGGGTACTTACTGATATCCTGTGGAATGAGAAAGAGTGATTCACATCTCCTGATCCCTGGATCAGAAAGGTGGTGACAGGTATAACTGGGCTTTCCTTACAGGTTTTCTTCTGGTTAGGGAAGTTTTCTCTCTAGTCCACAAGCCCTATAAGGGGATTTACTATCATGCTCCCTTAGTCCTCTTTTATTTACAGATGTGCTTCTGTGCCTCCAAATGTAGGCCATCATCCTACTTCACCCCATTCAGCAAGGCTCTGAGCTCCATCCTATTTATAGTCAGAGATTTAAAGGGTCCAGGGTCATTGAGGCAGTGTAACTTTAAGTCCTTCTCAAACTCTGTGTCTCAGTCCTTATATAAATAGTGTTTAAAATATGTTTTTTTATTGATTTTAGAGAGAGAAATGGGGAGGGATAGAGAGATAGAAACATCAATGAGAGAAATGTCATCAATCAGCTGCCTCCTGCATGCCCCCCTACTGGGGATTGAGCCCACAACCTGGGCGTGTACCCTGACCAGGAATCAAACCATGATCTCTTGGTTTATAGGCCAATGTTCAACCACTGAGCCACACCAAGCAAGCTATAAATAGATTATTGATGCCTTCCTGTAATCATTCCCTGGCCTTTTCCTCGATACCCAGGAGCTCATTCTTTGTCTGTTATCCACTCTTTTTTTTTTTTTTTTTTTTACCAGAGAGCCTAGGTCCCTGCCTTAGCTTCATACTTGGTATCCTTTTTCTTTGAAGACTGGAATTCTGTTGCTTTTACCCTTTTTCTTCAGATCTGAATGTGTTCACTGCCAGAACTCTCTAGTTTTGCCCGTCAGCCTATCTGAAGAGATATCTGTCTATGGCTTGTGTCCAACACTCAATGATCCCTCATAGCCTACTGTCTAGCACAGCCCCTTGTTGCTTATTTCCATTGCTTACTGAAGCTGCTGCCAACCTTGCCTAGACCTCTGCCTACTGCTTACCAGACCCTCTTAGGGTATGTTCCTTCTACTTTCTGGGAATATTGCCCTGTTAATCACATCTGGACCATCCTGATATTGCCTAATATCCTCTATTTCTCTCACATCTCATTGAGAACCCTACCCTCAAAGCCTTCTTGGGCCTGCCTGGCATGTGGGTTTTGGATCTAGGCCAACCCCAGCGAGTTTTCAGTAGAAGTCTTTTCTATGAAGTCTTTATGGGCATTCCTTGGGCCAGGTTCTCCTACCTGGGACCTACTTTCTCAGTATGGAAGGTACTATGTCCAGTCTCACCTATTATGTGCCTGTTAGCAAACTGTCTTACAAACAAACAGCCTATGCAGTCAATGACTTTGTAGGCTAAATTCAAGTTAAAATTCTGAGATGCAAAATGAAGGAGAATTTCTGTATCTCTGTAGCCTAAGGACTAGAAAGGGAATGCTGTGGGCAATTTTTAAGCAAGCAAGAAATGATTAGGTGACAGGTGAAAAAATGACTTTGTGATCTTTTTGGAGACAATGTTGCATGTTACTTCTTGTAAAGGTTCTTCTACTTTGATGGAATAACCCAGAGTCCCATAGCAGGAACATGTGTACTGGCTAGCTACATGCCCCTGTGCCGATGACTTACTCTTTCTGAACCTCAGATTCTTCATCCACCAAATAAGGCTTTGCTCATTTATAAGCTCTCAGGGTGGCATCAAGAATACCAGTTAGTGAAATGTGGATGTGAAAGTGTTTTAAGAACTGTAACATATTATTCATTTTTCCTTTCCAGATGATGGTGGGGCACAGACATGGAACCTCCTTTCCCATTGTTTGTGGAAAGCAAAGATTGGGAACAGTGTCCTGAAGGAATAGCAGGTCAGAAATAAGGCAAATGGCCTGGCATGGCACCGCATGAGACTGAGACAGTACACAAAGCCAAGTGCTTTGGAGAGCCAGTAAAGCCTATGCATGGGGAAGCTTGAAGGAGAAGAATTTCCTGAGCTAGAATACAGGGGCTACTGACTTCTTTTTGTTTGTTGTCTGCTGTTACTGGTCTATCAGCTTATACTGAAGCTATTTTGGAAGAAGTTAATAGGGTAGAAGAGCAGACCAAAAGTGAAGGCCTGGTCTCAAAAAATCTTGTAGGATTTAGGGACCAGGAATGGGTATAAGGCCAGTATCAGCTAGCCCAAGGTAACCCAGTTCAAAGGAGAATAATTGTGGCCTAAGTGAGTAGCAAAAGCAGTCCATATTTGTAAACTGTGATGGTTAATTTTATGTGTCAATTGGCTAGGCTATTGTGCCCAGTTGTTTGGTCAAACACTAGTCTAGATGTTGCTGTGATGGTATTTATTTAGATGTGACTAACATTTAAATCAGGTGAATTTGAGTAAAGCCAATTGCCCTCCATAATGAGGGTGGGCCTCATTCAATCACTTGAAGACCTTAAGATCAAAGACAGAGGTTTCCCAAAGAAGAAAGAATTCAACTCCAAGACTAACATAGAAATCTTTCCTGAGTTTCAGTCTGCCAGGTTTACCTTGTAGATTTTTGGTCTCGTGATTGCAACATCAATTCATACCTGAATTTCTAGCTTGGACTGCGATGCTTCAAAAGAAATGTCTGCCCCTCATTTAGAGTTATTTTACTAGAGTTCTCAGTAGGCCACACAGTATTAATAGAATCTCTACTATGTCTACCAAATGAGTATCTATTGTGCCATAGAAGTTGGTTGGCATAACCTCTATCAACTTAGATCCCTGAGAGGTCAAGCCAGAGTCTGAGTTGGAAGGCCCTCAATTTAAGAGAAGTTTTACTATCCTGAGGAGAGCACTGAAGGCTAAGCATGCTCCACCAGGGTGTGGGCATCCAACTAGAGAAAGCCTTCAGCTCTGTGAGGTTGATAATAGGGTCAAGAAAGACTTCTGTGTGTCTTGTCACTCAGACTTAATAGAGTCAATGCCATTGAAAGTTAGCACTCATTTGATCTAGCTCTTCTTTATACAGATTGGGAGAATGAGCCCAGGAGAGGAAGAGCCACTTATAACAAGTTGGTTGCACATCCAGACCTAGCATTCAGATCTCTAGATAATGACTAAGAAAGAGAAAGAAGTAGAAGGAAATAGAAAGTTTATTTGATAAAAAGAAGCCTGGATTCCCATTGTGCTTTCCTATGGGCCATTTAGTGAGTAGTTATCACAAAGTTAGAAAGCATCCTATTTTTTCACAGATGGATAAAAATGGAAGAAAATAGAAAAATCTGAACACTACAGTGAAATAAAATAGAAAACATATTTATAAGGGTCCTCATTTGTTAAATCACAAAATTAAGATGATCAATATGAATGGGTTTCATTGAAGAGCAAATTATCTGTAATAGCAAGAAAGCCACTGCACTCGGTTCAATTACCCTATCACCTTGGCCAAGAGTGTTTGCCTTGTAAAAATAAAGGTACACATGGATTGCTACAGGACCAGATCTCCCATATTTGCTCAGGAATTTGGTTATCTCCCATGAGCATTCTAAAATGATCAATGAAAATGGCATTTGTGTTCATTTTTTTTAACTTGACTCTGATAACTTCATTTATTAAGCTTTCAATGAAGTTGTAATTCTTTTTTAAAATATAAATTAAAAAAACATGCTGGCAACTCATAATCACTTTGGAATGTAGGGAATTAGTAAAGGTGGCTCTCTTTTCTTTGCATTCAGTATTGCTGCTTTGTGTCTGTGTTTTTCATTTAGGATTTATTAGTATAAATCCCCCTTATACATCATTGAAAGTGTTAGGATTTATATGATGAAATACAGTCTGATTTAGACCTTCTAGGAGAGAATAGATGACCTAGTAGGGTTTTACAACTTTAATTTCTTCTGTTCTTCATGGAAAGGCATTTCATAATAAACTGTCATGTTTGGGAAAGCAGTGTTCTGCAAATGGCATATATTATTACTAATATGGTATGTTTTACTGCACTTTCCATTAAATCTCTGGGCTTCTCACTGAGATGCATTCTCATGGCAAAACATCTTTTATCACCAAAAGGAGAACATTAACCTCTGCTCTGCCCCTTCCAACAGCAGAGCTTTGATCAGCTCCTTAAAGATCCTTCTGTTTACAGGCCCTCATATTTGCAAAGCCCATTGGAATATTGGCCAAAAGGCCACAGACTATATTCCATCATATAAATCCTAACACTAGAGTGGGGAAGATGCTCATCAGCTCTTTGACAGTTTTCCTTCTATTTTTTTTTCTTTTTTGAGGAAGTGAAAATTGCTCCAGGTAGCTTCTGTGATTTCTGTATTCCCCCCTTCTATTTCTTTCACTTCTTTTTATATTCCTTTATGTCTTCTCATGTACCAACTGATGGGCAAGTAAATAACTTTCCTCCATTCATTATAGCATTTACTGAGTCCTACTTTGTGCAAAGAACCATGCAATATTCTGAGTTTTTAAAATTATTCTTTTCTGGTGTTCTTTTTAAATTATAAAGGTGATACATATTCATGGTAAAAATACAAATAGTACAAAAGGTTTTAAAAATAAAGAAGAGCCCCTTTAAGTCCCTTATCTTACTTCTTAGGCATATAATTATGGACAGGCATATAATGTATGTACAGTCAAAGCATGCATGTATACAAATATGTGCTTTTTCAGGTAGTACTAATTGGAACATGCTAAAAACAATGTTGTAATTCACTTCCATGTATATCTTGGTTGCTGTCCATGTTGGCATATGTGGTCCTGCTGATTCCTTTTAAGGCTTCATGAGATTGAAATGTAACTTTAAGAAAGCTGTGAGTTTTTTATGAGTTTTCTATAGAGGGCACTAAAAATGACCAATTGTGACTATATAAACTCATTTTTCATTCATTGTCCTCAGGTTTCTTTTATTTTTTCTCTATGTTGAGGACATTACCCACTTATACATTCTGATACTTGAAGGATTCCAATGGCTTACAAATGCTTCAGGGAAATCTAAATTCGCTTGATCAATTTCCCTCCCCACACACCATGTATCTACTCTGGCCTTGGACTGCTCTTAAGGTAGCTTCCCCAGTCTCCAGAACTTGTCCCAATACTTGATGACAGTTTATTTTCTCATTTTCATAAGAGTTTTCTTCTATAGCGTTAGCCTATTTTTCTGGTCTGGCTTCATTCTATATAATAAAAGTCTAATATGCTAAGTGTCCAACCATTCAACTGTTTGACCAGTCACTATGTCGTGCACTGACCACCAGGGGACAGACACTTCGATTGGTATGTTAGCTTGCTGCTGGGGTCCGGATGATGGGGACTGGGCCAGAGAGGCCAGACATGCCCTGTAGGCCACACAGTCCTTCCTATAAAGTACTGTGAAAAGACAGTAGGCAGAATCAGTAGCAACTGGGCATTTAAAAAAAATCTCACCCCGAATAGCTGTAACAATCCTGAGTAAGAAGAACAAAGTTGGAGGGATCACAATACCAGATATCAAGCTATATTACAAAACCACTATTCTCAAAACTGCCTGGTACAGGCACAAGAACAGGCATATAGACCAATGGAACAGAACAGAAAACCCAGAAGTCTACCCAAGACATTATGCTCAATTAATATTTGACAAAGGAGGCAAGAGTCAAGATAGTCTCTTCAATAAATGGTGTTGGGAAAATTGGACAGATACATGCAAAAAAATGAAACTAGACCATCAACTTACATCATACACAAGAATAAGCTCAAAATGGATAAAGGACTTAAACATAAGACGGGAAACCATAAAAATCTTAAAAGAACCCATAGGTAGCAAAATATCAGACATAGCAATATCTTTACTGATACAGCTCTTTAGGGCAATGGAAACTAAAGAGAAAATAAACAAATAGGACTTCAGCAAAATAAGAAGTTTCTGCACAGGAAAAGAAACCATCAACAAAACAACAAGGAAGTCCACTGCATGAGAGTACATATTTGCCAATGTTATCTCTGATAAGGGTTTTATCTCCAAAACTTACAGGGAACTCATACAACTTAACAAAAGGAAGATAAACAATAAAAAAAATGGGCAAAGGACTTAGACACTTTGTGAAAGAGAACCTACTGAAGGCCGAGAGACATATGAAAACATGCTCAAAGTCACTAATCATCTGAGAGATGCAAATCAAAACAACAATGAGGTGCCATCTCACACTTTTCAGAATAGCTGTCATCAACAAATCAACAGATGACAAGTTCTGGCGAGGATGTGGAGAAAAAGGGACCCTTTTGCACTGTTGGTGGGAATGCAGACTGGTGCAACCACTGTGGAAAACAGTATGGAGTTACCTCAATAAATTAAAAATGGAGCTCCCATTTTACCCAATGATCCCACTTCTAAGACTATATCCCAAGAAATCAGAAACACCAATCAGAAAGTGTATATGCACCCCTATGTTCATAGCAGCACAATTTACCATAGCTAAGATTTGGAAACAGCCTAAGTGCCCATTAGCAAATGAGTGGATTAGAAAACTGTGGCACATCTACACAATGGAATACTACACTGCTGTAAAAAGGAAGGAACTCCTACCATTTGCAACAACATGGATGGATCTGGAGATCATTATGCTAAGCGAAATAAGCCAGTTGGAAAAAGAAAAATATCACATGATCTCACTCATTTGTGGAATATAATGAACTGATGAACCAAAATAGAGCCAGAGGGAAAAAAATATTTTAGAATATAATAGAAGTAATCCTGTTATTTGTAGATTTTTAATATTTCCTACAACTTTTGTGATATTATACTATATTAGTACAGTTTTGGTAATATTGTTATATTTAAAATTGTTTTTCTTGAAATATTAAGGTTTATTGCATGTAACTTTATTATATTTAAAATTGTTTTTCTTAGAAAAAAGAATGTGGAATCTAATGAACAAAATAAACTGACAAATAAAAAAAAGAAACAGATGTAAATTCTGTAAGACTCCAATTGAAAGTTGATTTTCATTTTCTCTCCCCTTGAGTTGTGTTGTCCTATAACTGCTTTTATCACCAATTTATGGCAAAAGTAACATTCGCCTTTAAGAATACTGGCAGCTCTACATTGGTCTCTTGGAAGATTGAATTTCCAAAGTGATTTTATGGGTGTATGCATATGTCCAAGTTCAACTAGTTGTACATATTAAATATGTGTACAAATATAATAATTATATCATAATAAAGCTGTTTAAGCAATAAAAAAAGAAAAAAAATCTCTTCATGCTCCACCTCAGTGATACAGGCTTGCAACCTCTATTTTGACCCAAAACACCAATATACTAGAAGGAAGCAGTCTTTTATTATTATTTTCCAGATCAGAATCCTCCAGTTTCCCTATCAGCCCTGCCCTCCCTGAATGTTCCTCTTTGAATTCACATTTATCTGAATGAGGTGTCTAAGAGAAGGTACATGGTGACTATGAAATGATTTCTATAATAGTCTCCTTCTTCTGGTGGTCTTCAATCCTGATTCTCCAATGGCTTTGCCTTAATGCTTTAGGGATTCAGAATTTGGATGTGGCCATAGCCCAGTTGCTGAATTGAGCATTTCTAAGTCCTTCAGAGTCCAAAGATCATTGAAAGATCATTCCAGATGTCAGGCAAATGTCTTTTATTTTTCACTATCTGATAGAAATTGAATGGTTGGGAGAGTATTTATTTATTTATTTACTTATTTTCAGGTTTTTAGTTTTGTTCTGTTTTATTTTATTCCCAGCACTGAAAAATCATCATGAAATTCTGGAAAGGGAAAGACCAAACCAATAGTAATTGCCCTGGAATTATAGGGCTTTCTCAATAATAAGTATCTAGATGGTATGTTTATTTCAGTTCCAATCCAATTCAACAAATATCTGTTAAATGTGTCCTGTGAAAAAGGTTAAGAATGAATAAGACATGACTCTCACCCTCTAGGAGTTCAGTCTAACAGGGAAATCAATATGTACAATGTTAATTTTCATACAAGGAAGACAACGATAAAGGTATATATAGAAATTTAAAGAGGTTTCTATGGGAGTACTGGAAGAGTGAAAATTTCATTTAATTAGGAGGTCTGGAAAGATTATATTTGAAGAAATAAGCTTTAGAGCTTGGTCTTAAAGTATTGATGAGACTATTTACAAGAAGACATTGAAGTGAAAGATAGTTTAGGCTGCTGAGCCCACATACACTATAGATGTGAAAGCTCAGGGAGTGGTGATTGTTCTGATAGGGTGAATAGCAGTATAAAATACAACTGGAGAGGAGAGTCTGACCCAATTTATGAAGACCCTGGATACTAGGCTAAGTGTTTGGATTTGCTCTGTAGACTTAAAGAAGTCTTGTATTAGCACCCACTCCCCAAATCACAGAGGAATCTCTTCCTCATCATCACAGCCTCTGGGTGTTTCTCAGTGGTCTGTTTGTACAGACAGATACCTTCCATTTACATTCGTTATTCATTTTATGAAGATACTCTATATGAAAAACACTTGACTTTAAAAAACACCCCACATGGGATTGATTTAAACCATTTCAATATAATAATAATGCATTTAATTTATTTCTCTTCCTAATAGTGTATGTAGCTACAGGTATTTTGATTACATTGACTAAAATTACCATACATGTTAATATAACCCAAGTGTAATTATTCATGATCTGGGATGTATTGCATTTTAAATGTATCCTCCTCTGTCATCGGTTCCACTCACTTTGAGCTTATACCAAACCAATTCTAGCTATTCCATCAGTTTTCTCTTTTACTAGCTCTATTTATTATCTTTCTCTGGTATTCTTATAAGAATGACAGATTAAATTATATTAGATGCTTCTCTCTCTAAGATATGTTAACTTTGCACCATCCTCTTTCACCATTCAGCTTGTCATCTTATCACAAACAGGAATTATCTTTGTTTGGCATGATTTGTGTTTGAAGAATTCATATTGACTACTGTTTATCATTTGGGTTTCCCCTTGGTACTCATAAATGACTGCCTTAATAATTGTCCTCACAGCTTACCAGATATTGAAATTAAATTTATGAGTTTAATTCTCTGAGTTCCCTGGGGATTTCTTTTAAAGAAAAATGGAACAAGGCAGTTCCATGACTCACAGCAACTCTTCTATAATAAACCAGTGTGCTAAAGAAAAACATTTTGCAAGGAGACAAATTTCAGGTTTAGCCTTCCAAAATGATTATTATAAAAATTAACAAATAATACAAATTTTTGAAATACTAAAAGACATCCTGTGACCTTTAAAACTATTTATTCATTGTACTTACATGTATTTTTAAGGACCATAATAAATGCTTATAAAATGCTAATCCACTAGTTTATAGTCCTTATTTTGTGAAATTTGGTCTTTTTATATTCAAACTAGAAGCCTGGTGCATGGATTTGTGCACCAGTGGTGTCCCTCAGCCTGGCCTGTGGGGATTGGGCTAAAACTGGCTCTCCAACATCCCCCGAGGGGACCCAGATTGTGAGAAGGTGGTTCTTGGGTGATGCACCCCAGAATCAGGCTCCCACTTCTCTGGTTCCAGATGCATCACCTGAGAACCACAGCTGCCAAGTCACCGCAGCTTGGCAACTCCTGCGTTGAGTGTCTGCTCCCTGGTGGTCAGTGTGCATCATAGCTACTGGTCAGAGCATCTGCCCTCGGTGGTCATTGCATGTCATAGCTATCGGTCAGATGGTCGAATGGTTGTATGGTCGCTTAGGCATATATATATATACATACACACACACACACACACACACACACACACAGATTGTTGCACATTTAAAAATAGCCCAATAAAGTCACTTTTGAAAAATATGTTTGTTTGTTTTTTAGAGAGAGAGGGAGAGGGATAGAGAGATGGAAACATCAATGAGAGATAGACATCAATCGGCTGCCTCCTGCACGCCCCCTATTGGGGATTGAGCTTGCAATCCAGGCATGTGCTCTGACTGGGAATCGCACCAGGGACCTCTTGGTTCACGGGTTGACACTCAACCACTGAGCTACCCTGGCTGGGCAATAATGGCACTTATTATTTATTTATTTATTTATTTATTATTATTATTATTATTATTATTATTATTACTACTACTACTACTAGAGTCCTGGTGCATGAAATTCGTGCACTGGTAGGGTCCCTAGGCCTGGCTGGCAATCAGGGCTGATCGGGGCCTTCCGGCTGCCGGTCAGAGCCTTCTTTCATTCCGCACCACCCCCTGATGGTCAGCGCACATCATAGTGAATAATCGAACTCCCGGTCTCCTGGTCAAACTCTCGAGGGGACACTTTGCATATTAGCCTTTTACTAGTATACATACAGATTATTTTTATTTGTGTTTTAGAGGATATTTATGAAAGCTGGGGACAGTGAAACAAGGAAGGGTCTATGATAGAGGAGGCAACAGGAAAGGGACTAGGAGGAGAAATGAGCCTACACTGGGCTGCTTTGGCTCACTAAGTCAGAGAAAAGGGGGCCTTGAAGACAGGTTCAGGGGGTTAGCCCAGGATTAGCTCCTGCTGCCCACCAAATCTTGTGGGTTCCCTTAGCATTTAGGAGATGCATGCCTTTGAGAGAGGAAGGGGGGGGGCAATCAGGGGCATGCTCATAGGAGGGAGAGTTCAATAATGGCACTTTTTAAAAGGTTATTTTGTAAGTACCGTTGGTTAGACATATGCTAAAGTACTGTTTCAGGTTTCTGAGGCAACCTGCTTGCCACTATTGTGGTTAACTATTTACAACTTAACTACAATGCACTAACCTGTGACCTGAGTCTTAACATTCACTGAATGTAGTGCAGATGCACTGTAGGTTGACCATATCTACCTCTAGAATTTGGAAATGACTGGGAAGGGACTGATGCACATTTGATAGCATTATAGAGTGCTTTTAAAGGGGTGGATGCATAGAACATTAAACAACACCGAGAGTTTTGTCAAGTTTAGATTTCTGTAGTTTCCCAGCCAAGACTTGCCTGCTACTGCAGCTAGGAAGGTGTGGAATGACTAGTTTACATGAGTCATGGTAGAGAAATAAATGATTTTCTCCAACTGAAGCAGTTTGGGTCCAATGAAGAGCAACATGCTGATGCTATAGTCCCCCTTTTCTTAATGTTACATTGAAAAGTGGTAAGACACTCTCCTTTCTGAGCCAGTACCAGCCTCTTTCCAATATGTTGGTGTAGAGGCAAATTGTGTTTAAGAAGAATTTTGTTGTATAATCTTTTTCAATGGGTATGACAGGTATTTTGGAAGCTGTATCATGGTGTGTTTTGCTTTGTTGCCTATCATAGTATAGTGCATGGGTGTTTTGTTTTGTTTTTTATTTGTTTGTGTGAATATTTTTATGTCAAAAACTGCAACTGAACAATGAGAAAATCACCTACTATTCAATCACAATGTGGGATAATATTTAGGATGAGAGAACATACATAAGTTACCTACCAACTTGACAGGAATGGATTCCAAATCTGACATAGCATGGCCTCACTCCTCACCAGTGTGCTCCTAAAGGGCAAGACCATGATGGGCAACTTAGAGTTTGTTAGTGGAAGGGAAGCCATAGGTTTCAGGATAAAGTATTTAGATGGCATTTAAAGAAGCCATTCCATTTTTGGGAGAGTAGAAAATTCGTACCTCTGAGTCTTTTTTTTCAAGATGAACACAATGACTGTCTCTCTCACATTTTTCTAATATTTATTCTGCAAATCAGCTACATGAGCCCCTACTGCGTTCCTGAATAAGCTTCTAGGCATTCCCTGCATGCCATGTTCCTATGGAGGGATGGCAGTAATCTCTGCTAAGATAATTTGGTGCTTCTGTGAATAAAGTGTAAACACAGTGAAGTGTGTGTGACTGTAAGATTTAATGCCTCTACAGGTAATTTTTTTTGGAGGGAAGATCTGGCATTTAATCAAATTCAGAGTCATTATGTAAATTTAATCACCTTGCAACACACTAGTAATTTTATTATCTCCTTTTCATTTGATGTGGCTTAGATACAAATTGAGCTTGGAATTCCGGAGGTAGAGCACTGGTGATTGGAGGAATATTAAGAAAAATGTACTGTGGAAATCGGATAAAAGCTTTATTCTTGCTACTGGTTGTTGCCTTTGTATGTGTATAGGTGTGCAACACAGGGTTTTTAGAATGAAGTGTGTCTGTTTAAAGTTTTCCATCTTTCTTTACCAGTAGGTCCCCAATTAGCTGCAAAGAGCCTGTTTTGAATTGATGGTATTAAATCCACTCTTGTCAAATGGGAAACCTAAGCACTGAATGATATGTGGTTTAAATTCTTCCTAACACAGGAGCCTACTTTATATTTGTATCATCCATTTGGCTTGACTTCTGGTTACTAGAATGACATCTGATGTTAGGTTATTTTAGTTATATGGTGTATTTAAAATTAAAGACAGTATTTTCATTCATTAACACCAGTTTTGATAGATGGTTAAAAGGTGCGGTGGGGTTGATGATCCTGAATAGACATTATCCATCACCCATCAATGTTGATATTTTGAAGCTGAGGAAGAAAAAACCTGGTTTAGTTGGATTTCCCAAAGGGCACTTGGGACTTTTGAACCTGTGGTTCACACTAATGAGGGTGTCTTAAGGAAAGTAATGAAGCTAACTCCTTAAAGAGTGTAATTAGAAAGAAGACAAGAGTTAAAACATGATAGCATGTTGAACTGAACTTGCTAAGGTAGAAGAAATGGCATTTTGAATTATCTTTTCCTTCTTCCACTTCTCTGTTTTTCTTTCCCCATTCTCTCTTATCATTAAATCAAAAACTCTTGAGACTATCCCTTCTCTTTCAGAGCTCACCCATGAGCTCACCTGCCCATACTTTGGAACATGGAGGTCCCTAGTCAGTCAGTAAGTCTTTCAGTTAATCACCTAATGTCTCTCTTCCTGTATCTTGCAGGCATGGAAGCCAATAACTCGGGCAAATACCCCTAATTTTGGCTCCTACCTAGGGTGCTACTTAGTCCAATAAAAAGTTTTCTTTTTTCTAAAAACTCTAACTTCATGAATCATAATATGGCCTCATACTGAGAAATCAAAATGTTGTAAGCTTAGATTAAGATTGAAGTGCCTTACTATTCAATTTCACATGGAATTTATTATTTATTCTCTGTTTACCATTGATGTCTCAGTTTTCTCATTCTAAAATGGAGATAATAATCACTAGCTACCTCTAAGGGTTGGTGTAAGGATTCAGTGAGACATATGATGTGAAAGTATCCACCTCTAGATCTGGCCCAGACACATTATCAGTGAGATAAGGTAGAATCAGAATGATCTTATGGTTAGGGTGGGAAAAGGGCTGACCTTCGAGAGGCATTTTCTCCCAATGTATTTCATTCTCTTAACCGTGTCTTTCATGAAACAAAACTTTTAAATTTTTATGAAGTCCAATTTATCAACTTATTTTGTATAGATCATGCTTTTGGTGTCATATCTAAGAACTTTTTACCTAATCCAAGGTCATGAAGATTTTCTCCTATGTCCTTTTTTTAAAAATAGTTTTATGTTTTACATGTGGATTATTTATCCACATTGAGTTAATTTTTGTGTAAGATGTGAGCTTTAGGTCAAGGTTACATGTTGTGCCTATGCGTGTAAAATTATTTTAGCACCATTTGATGAAAATAATATATTTTCTCCATTGACTTGTTTTTGCACCATACTCAAAAATCAATTGGCCATATTTATGTGAATCTATTTCTGAACACTCTGTTTTGTTTAATTGATTTGTGGTTCCTTTCCTTTGCCAATACCACACTTTCTTGATTAGCGTAGGTCTACAATAATTCTTAAAATCAAGTAGTGTTAACCTTTCAACTATATTTTTCTTTTTGAAAATTGTTTTAGCTCTTTTAGTTTCTTTGCTTTTTAAATAAATTTTACAACCCATTTATTTGAAAATACAAAAAAATTCTGTTGGGATGTTCATAAGAATTGCATTAAATCTGTAGATCAATTTGAAAATAATTGACATTTTTACTGTTTCTTTCAATCCATGAACACAGTATATCTCTGTATTTAGATCTTTTTAAAATTTCAGCAGTGATTTATGGTTTTCAGTATATAGTGTCTATACATATTTTGTTAGATTTACACCTAAGTATTTCATTTTGTTTTAGCTATTATAAATTGTATGTATTTTTTTCACATTTTGGTTTCCAATGTTTTTTATTGTTTTAAGTATTACATATAGTAGTATATATATCTCCTTTTTTACCCCCAGCCTCCCCTATCCCCTGTCGCATGCCCTCATCCCTCCCCACCCCCGTGTCTTGTGTCCATTGGTTGTGCTTATATGCATGCATACAGGTCCTTTGGTTGATCTCTTTCCTCCCCTCCCCAACACTCCCCAGCCTTCCCGCTGTAATTTGACAGTCTGTTCAGTGCTTTTGTTTTCCAAAGTTAAATTGGGAGTATATAAAAATATGATTGATTTTTTATCATTTGTTCTTTTAAAATTTTTATTGAATTTATTGGGATGACATTGGTTAGTAAAATTATGTAGGTGTCAGATGTACAGTTCTATAATACATCATCTGTTTATTCTATTCTATTCTATTCTATTCTATTCTATTCTATTCTATTCTATTCACCACCCCAAGTCAAGTCTCCTTCCATCACCATTTATTCCCCCTTTAACCACCTCTACCTCCCCCAATCCCTTTCCCTCTGGTAATAACCATACAATTGTCTATGTCTATGAGTTTTTTCTCTTTGCTCAATCCCTTCACCTCTTTCACCCAGCCCCACAAACACCCCTCCACTCTGACAACTGTCAATCTGTTCTATATCTCTGTATGATTGATTTTTATATGTTGAACTTGTGGCCTACCACCTTAACAAAGTCACTTTTATTTCTAGGAAGGTTTTGTTTTTATAAATTCTTTGCTATTTTCAGTACATGGTTAAATTTACAGCAAATATGCTTTTATTTTATTATTTTCAATATTTCTGCCTTTTAAGTATTTTTCTTGCCTTATTGCATTGGTTAAGACCTTCAGTATGATGTTGAATTGGTGAGAGAGGATGCTATGCATTTTTCTTGTTTTTAGGGAGAAAGAATTTAGTCTTTTGCTATTAAGTTTGATGTTATCTGTAGGTTTTTTGGCAATGTTCTTTATTAGGTTGAGAAAATTTCTTTCTATTCCTATTTGCTGAGAATTTTTATCATTAATTTATGTTGACTTTTCTCAAATGCTTTTTCTGTACCCTATATAATAAAAGCATAATATGCTAAGTGTCCAGTCGCCTGGTTGGCTGTTCAACCAATCAAAGCGTAATATGCTAATGATATGCTAAGGCCGCTCAACTGCTTGCTATGATATGTACTGACCACCAGGGGACAGACTCTTCACTGGTAGGTTAGCTTGCTGCTGGGGTCCTGCCAATCGAGACTGAGCAAGACAGGCTGGACACGCCCTGGAGCCCTCCCGTGGCCCCTCCCCGGCTGGCTAACCTCCTGCATCCTTCTCTGGCCCTGTTCGTGCACTGGTGGGGTCCCTTGGCCTGGCCTACACTCTCTGGCAATCCAGAGACATCCCCTTGGGCCTGGCCTGTGGGGATTGGGCTGGAACTGGCTCTCTGCCATCCCCCAAGGGACCCCGCTGGTGCACGAATTTGTGCACCGGGCCTCTAGTTAATATAATCATTTAGTTTTTATTCTCCAGACTGTTAATATGGTGGGTTAAATTGATTGATTTTTCTATTATTAAACCAACATTGTAATCCCATGATAAATCCTACTTGGTTGTGGTGTATCATTTCTTTATATATTGATGAATTTTATATGATATTATTCGTTATCAGATTCATGTCTATATTCATGAGGGATATTGGTCTGTAATTTGCTTTTTTGGAACTATTTTTTTTATCTGATTTTATCTATTTTTTAATCAGTATTAGGTTTGCCTCATTAAGTATTTTGGGAAGCATTTCCTCCTTTTCATTTTTTGGAAGAGTTTGTTATTTCTTCTTTAAGTGCTGTATAGAATTTGCTAGGCAAATCATCTGAACCTGAAGATTATTTTTTTCAGGTTTCATCTACAAAATTAATTTCTTTAATGATTATAGCACTCTTCAGTATATTTCATCTTGGGTTTTAGTAGTCTGTCATATTTCTAGACTCATTGCCTTTTGATCTTAATAATAACTCTGTGAAGTAGGCAAGACAGGTAGTCTTAACTCACTATTCAGAAGAGTTCCAAGCACATAATAGAAGCTTAGTTAATCCTGGTAGGTTTAATTTGTTAAATGAATTTCATTTCACAAATGTGGAAACTAAGGTTTAGAGTAGTGAAATAACTTGTTCAAAATTATTTATTTGCTAATTATTTGGTAATTCTGCATATGAGTTAAATGCTCTGATATTTTTATTTTAAAGTGACATTGAACAATATAAAGATGAATGGTAAAATGCATGTTAATAATTTAATATCTTACTTTTTCTTGATTTATAATGACATTGAACAGCAAATAGAAAACACAATGACAAATTAAATGAGAGACTGCAGAAAAAAGGAAAAGTATATATTTTTTTCTTTAAAGACATCTTTTCCAGCTTTTTAAATAAAGGGACCCACATTTTCATTTTGCATGGGCTCCACAAATTTTGCCCCCAATCTTGCCTGTATGTATACTTAAAACATATAGATTCATCCAATCTTATTGAAATTGTATACGGCTCCAGCCATCTCTATTTTTCTTTCTTTCTTTCTTTCTTTCTTTCTTTCTTTCTTTCTTTCTTTCTTTCTTTCTTTCTTTCTTTCTTTCTTCTTTATTGTTTAAAGTAATACATATAGTATTACATATGTCTCCTTTTTTCCCCATTGGCCACCCCCACACCCCAGCACATGCTCTCATCCCCCTAGTGTCTGTGTCCATTAGTTATGCTTATATGCATGCGTATAAGTCCTTTGGTTGATCTCTTCTCCCCCACCCCCACACTCCCCTGCCTTCCCTCTGAAGATTGACGGACTGTCCAATGCTTTTATGTCTCTGGATCTATTTTTGTTCATCAGTTTATGTTGTTCATTATATTCCATAAATGAGTGAGATCATGTGATATTTTTCTTTCTCTGACTAGCTTATTTCATTTAGCATAATGCTCTCCAGGTCATCCATGCTGTTGCAAATGTTAAGAGTTCTTTCTTTTTTACTGCAGCATAGTATTCCATTGCATAGATGTACCACAGTTTTTAATCCACTCATCTTCTGATGGTCACTTAGGTTGTTTCCAAATCTTGGCTGTTGTAAATTGTGCTGCTATGAACATAAGGGTGGATATGTCCTTTCTGATTGGTGTTTATGATTTCTTGGGATATATTCCTAGAAGTGGGATTACTGGGTCAAATGGGAGTTCCATTTTTAGTTTTCTGAGGAAACTTTATACTGTTTTCACAGTGGCTGCACCAGTCTGCATTCCCACCAGCAGTGCATGAGGGTTCCTTTTTCTCCACATCCTCGCCAGCACTTGTTGATTGCCGATTTGTTGATGATAGCCATTCTGACAGGTGCAAAATATCAGACATATGTCATAGTAATATCTTTACTGATACAGCTCCTAGGGCAATGGAAACTAAGGAGAAAATAAACAAATGGGACTACATCAAAATAAAAAGCTATGGCACAGCAAAATAAACCATCCACAAAACAACAAGAAAGCCCACTGCATGGGAGAACATATTTGCCAATGTTATATTTGATAAGGGCCTAATCTCCAAAATTTATAGGGAACTCATACATCTTAACAAAAGGAAAATAAACAATTCAATCAAAAAATGGGTAAAGTACCTAAATAGACACTTTTCCAAAGAGGACATACAAAAGTTCAAGAGATATACAAAAACATGCTAAAAGTCACTAATTATCCCAGAGATGCAAATCAAAATGACAATGAGATACTATCTCACACCTGTCAGAATGGCTATCATCAACAAATCAATGAGCCATCTCTATTTTTAAAGGCACCTCAGAAAGTCTGTCATAAAAAGAAATTACTAATAAACAAGAAAGGAAAGCTAGAGTAAACTCTATGGTTCTATATTAGACTCAGATATATCTATATCATCAATATCTATGTCTATCATTTATATCTATAGCTATACCTGTATCTATATATCTATATCTGTATCTATATCTGTATCTATATCTATATCTATATCTATATCTATATCTAAATCTAAATCTATATCTATGTCTATATCTATATCTATCTATATATATATATGTGTGTGTGTGTATATATATATATATATATAAAGATTATGCTAGTATGCAGGGATTATTTTATATGCATGTGCTTCCTACCTTAGTTCTCTGGTAGGTCTAAGAAAAGTCATTGATTTTTTTTCTGTTTGTCCTGCTTTTCTTATAAGAATGGAAATGATGGCTTCCAAGCTCTTATCAGACTTAAAATCAGAAGAATATTTAAAAATTTATATGAAAAGTCGTAAGTCCTAAAATAACTAAACAGTTCTGAAAAAGAATAAGGTAGAAAGAATCAGACTACCTGGTTTTAAGACTTATTTTATGGCCACATTAATCAAGACAGTGTAATTTGGCAGAGAGGTAGACATGCTGATCATTGGAATAGAATAGAGAACCCAGAAATATACACACACAAATATGCCCAACTGAAATTTTACAAAGTTGCAAAAATAATTCAATGAAGGAGGGATAGCCTTTTCAACAAATGGTGTGAGCAAAATTGAACATCCATAGGCAAAAAGAACAAAACAAAAAACTTGACCTAAACCTCACCCCTTATGTATACACTAGAGGCCCAGTACACAGATTCATGCACATTGAAAGGAAATTAATTAGAAGAAATATTTTAATATCACTATTTTCCCTGTCTCTATAATAGAAGTGTCAGAGATGAAAGAAAATTAGTAAAATGCATATGAAAATAATATATAAATTGGTTAATAAATAAACAATAACAACATGGTATAAAAACAACAAAAACATGATATAAAAACATTGATAAAAACAATGATTGATAAATTGATTAAACTTATTCTAATATCTTCCTGTATACCACATTAAGAGTGAAAACACACTCAGAGTGCTTGACTAATTTCCTTTGTGATGAAGGGAAATTACAACTTTAACTTTAACGTCACACACTCTTCGACTCGAGAGAAAGCAACATATAACTGACCATGTCTGAAAATGGGTTCAGGTAGGAATATTCCTACTCTGTCTAGATTGGCTCCAGTGAGAGCTTTATATGTATCACGCATGCACGAGTCAATGTTTATTTTTAAATTGCCAGTGTGCATCATATGTACCAGCTGGTCGGTTGGTTGGATGGTCAGATGGTCAGACGGTTGGTCACTTAGCCTTTTATATATATACTAGAGGCCCAGTGCATGAAATTCGTATACTCAGGGCCCTCTCACAGTCTGGGAGCCCTCGGGGGATGTCCAACTGATGGCTTAGGCCCAGGGAGCAGGCCTAAGCCATCAGTTGGACATCCTTAGCACTGCTGTGGAGGCAGGAGTTTGTTTCAGAAAACAAACATTGGAGAAAATCTTTTGGATCTAGGGCTAAGCAAAGATTTCTTAGACTTAACACCAATAGCATAGTCCATAAAAGAAAAAAAAATAGAAACTCATCAAAATTATGTACTTTTGTTCTGTGAAACAGGATGAAAATACAAGCAGTAGAGTTCCAAAATGGCGGCGGATTAAGTGGAAGCTACACTAACACTCTCCTAGGACCAAAGTAGAATTACAATTAGAATACAGAAAAACCATCCTGACTAATCAACTGAAGACTAGCTGGAAAGAACCCTGATAACCCACATAGAGACTGGTAGGAAGATGGAGACCACATAGAGACTGGTAGGAAGTACAGACGCATGAGAGGGCTGGCCAGGCTCCCACAAACAGCTGCTAAAGTTCTGGAGGGATAGCTCAGCTGTGGGGGATTCCTACTGAGAACTCTGGGGTCTAAACCACAAGCTGGGCTCCCCAGCCCAGAACACCAGAACTGAGAAAGGTGCCCACAGCACATCTGGCTATGAAAAGCAGAGGGGTTGGTGTATGCCAGGGAGACATGAAAGGACTAATGCACTGTCATAGATTGGAGGGACTAAAGAAATATGATAATTAAATGCAATGTGGTATCCTGAAGTTGATTCTGGAACAAAAAATTCAAATAAAATCTATAGTGTAGTAAATAATGTTGTACCAAAGTTAATTTCTTAGTTTTGATAACTGTACCATGGTTATGTAAGGTTTTGACATGTGGAGTGCTGGGTGCAGTGTGCATGGCAGCTGGCTGTGCTGTTTTTGCAACTTTTCTGTAATTTTAAATTTATTTTAGAATAAACTTAAAAAATAAAGCACCCCCCCCCCACCCAGGAGATTCTAATGTGAAGCCAGGGCTGAGAACTGCTGCTAATTCATCCATTAAGTCCTGTCTCATGGTTTTCCACTGTATTCCCATACTCTCTAGCCTGCCCTTTCTTGATTTTTTCTTTTTTTAAATCCTCACCAGAGGATTTTTTTTCATTGATTTTTAGAATGTGTAGAAGGGAGGGAGGGAGAGAGAAAGAGAGAGGGAAAGAGAGAAAAATATTGACGTGAGAAAGACACAACAATTGGTTGCCTCCCGCATGCAACCCCTGACCAGGGCCAGTGATGGAACCTGCAACCCAGGTACGTGTCCCTGTGCCCCTGACCAGAAATCAAATCCACAACTCTCTGGTGTACAAACCGACACTCCAACCACCACCGAGCCACACCAGCCAAGGCTAGCCTGCCCTTTCTCCATCAAAATTGCCCTGCTCTGAAGGGATTTGTTCTCAATTGGCTGCTGGCATAAATAAGATGAAGCAAAAAAAAATGTTTCTACTACTATCCCAGTGGGAAACTCATTCCAAAGTTACTAGCATAGATACTATCTATCTGCTCTAGCCAGGTGCCATTCTATAGTAAGAATTTCCACCTCAGAGATTCATTCCTTTGCATAAATCACCATTACATCATAATTTTTCAAGCAGCACTTATGGATGTGGGAACATTCACTCAATAAAAATTATTAGTTGTGTGAATTAGTATATTGGACCTTTTTTGCAACACTATGAAACATTGGGCATCTGTGAAGAAGAGAGCTAAATTAGTCTGAGTCCCCATAATCCATTTTAACTCTTTCCAGAAAAACAGGGAAGGCCAGCCCTTGGTTGGAGGCAGGAGGGTGGCATTGTGGGTGGTTAGAGCCAGGTGCTTCAAGACAGTGGTCTCAGAGAGTGATAATCAGGTTTTAGAGAGCTGCCTTAGGTAGAGATAGTCAACATCTTGGATAATAAATTCCTGTTGCTATGACAGCTTCCAAATCACACTTGTCTCATCAGAGCCTGGGGCTTATTCCATTGGCTCCACCCTCTTCCTGGAGTGCTCTGTTTATTAAAAGGGCCCTGCCCTTTATTTGCTAGGATTAGTTATTATGGGTTGGTGAACTGCCCTTTCCCCCCTTCCACCACAGCTTTTCATCTGCATCTTAGAAAGAGAGGGCTGTGTCTTTGGGCCTGCTGAGAGTCCTTCAAGAGAGCTGATCTGAGAGAAAATTAAGAACAGCTGGGGGTAGACACAATGACATCATGTGCCTCTAGCATAAAAGGCAGCTCAGAAACTCCAATGCAAGGAGAAAAATAATGGGAATTGGAGAAAGGGACTGATATTTGGGAACTATGCAAAGGCTGATTGTTGGAGAATACAAGAGAGAAGATTAATCTGGGAGCACAAGAGCTAGCTGAGATATTGAAACTCTCAGTAAGGACCTATTAATCTAGTATTTAGCACTTGGAGTCTATAGATTTAACAGCTAAAACTAAACAGGAACAGATTGGTAAATCCTGTGAAAATGCCCTGAGGCAACCTATGGTTTGGCGTAAGATTAACACAGGAAATGGTTAGAAACACCTTCATTGCAGAGTAAGTTACAAATTGGACACTTTGCATATAGACTTTCTGCTTTTCTTGATCTGTATGAGATTGCATGGTTTACACGTAAAAGTACATTTATTTACTTTTTTTGTTTGTTCTAAAGCAATAGATTCTTCTACACAGATGTATGTTTGGACTGTATCCTTATGAAACTGAATGATAAATTTGTTCAACTTGAAGGGATATTAGAGATCATGTAGTTCAAACCTAATTTTACAAATGAGGAAGCTGAAGCTTAGAGAATAAGGTAATATGTCCAAGATCACACAGCTATTATGTGACAGAGTTGTAGTTGAAGCTTAGGTCTACCAATTCCCAGGCAAGTGCTGTTTTCACCCCACATCTGTTTTACTTAGTTTAGCCTTGGAAAGTGGCAGAACCTATTAACTATGTTAAGTGAGAACTTACTATAGCTTTATTCATTAATAACCTCAAACTGGAAACAACCCAAATGTACTTCAATGGGTGATAAATAAACCAACTCTGGTACATCCATTCCATGGAATACTACTCAGCAATAAAAATAATGAAGCACTAATATATACAAAATACTGTATGGATATTAAGGACTTGATGCTTAGTTTGAAAAGCCAATATCATAAGGTTAGTACTGCATGATTCCAATTATATAACCTTACTGAAATGACAAATATATACATAGAAAATAGATTAGTGGTTGCTAGGGTACAAGGACAGGAGTGAGAGGTAGATGTGATCATAAATGAGTAGCATGAGGAAGTACTTTTATGGTGATGTAAGTCTTTTATCTTGATTGTGATTACAATTTCATGAATATGCATGTGTAATAAAATTACATAGAACTATAATCCTCTCACACACACATGCGAGTGCTTATAAAAACTGGTGAAAACCCAATAAGCTCTGTAATCTAGTTAACTGTATTTTGCTATCCTATATAATAAAGATGTAATATGCAAATGATCGTTACGCCGTGAAGCTTAATGACCGACCACGTAATGACCGGATCACGGATCAGCAGGAGGATGGGGCAGCGAGCTACAAGTGGGCAGTGGAGAGCTACAGGAGGGGGCAGGCAGCAAGCTATGAGGGGGGGGGGGCGGGGGGGGGAGCTACAGGAGGGCAGGGCAGCAGGCGGAGAGCTACTGGAGGGTGGCAGCAAGCTACCAGCGAGCTACTGGCACATGGATTCGTGCGCAGGGCTACTAGTAGTCAAATAAGATGTCAACATTGGGGAAAGCAGGGGGAAGCATTCAATTCACTCTATGAACTATTTTTCAACATGCTGTTAGTCTATAATTATCTGAAAAGAAAAAGTTTTAAAAAGCAATGCTAGAGTTTTAATTGGAATAGCATTGAATTGCACATTAATTTGGGGGGACAAGGTGGAACCTCCTGTGGTCAACTGACATTAGGGAAATGAATGAGAATAGCCTTGTGATAGCTCCTCACCAGGTTGCTTATTTTCCTTTCTCCAGAAGGAATTGCAGGGTGATCTCCCTAGACTGAGGACAGATTATGGTCAAGCATTGACTAAGTGGCTCATATGGAGACAAAAATGTCATTAGGTTACTGTGTGGGGCAGCTATTCTCTTTCACATTTAGAAATTCTTATAGTTCTGGCCTGGTGACAAATTATTTTTAACTTTGTTTTATATGAAAACTAGAGTCTCGGTGCACAAATTCATGGATGGGTGGGGTCCCTCTGCCTGGCCAGTGATCAGGGCTGATTGGGGCAGTGGGAGGTTGGCTGGCCAGCTGGACAGAGGGGCTGAGGGAGGTTGGCCACCTCAATTGGGGGCATCAGGCCGGCCAGCCGGGGGGGAGGGGCTGTGGGAGATTGGCTATGAGAGCACACTGACCACCAGGGGACAGCTCCTGCATTGAGCATATGGCCCCTGGTGGTCAGTGTACATCATAGTGACTGGTCAACTGGTTGTTCAGTTGGTCAGTCGTCCAGTTGCTTAGGCTTTTATATATATATATATATATGGATGTCTTTGTTTTGCCTTCATTCTTGAAGAATATATTTACTGAGTATAGATTTCTGGGTTGGCATTTTTTAATTCTTTAAAGATGTTGATCATTTATGTCTCTTCTGACCTCCACTGTTTCTGATGTCAGCCATATTTTACTCCCCTCCCTCCTCTTATATAAGAACTAGAGGCCCGGTGCACGAAATTTGTGTCCGGGGGTGTGTGTCCCTCAGCCCAGCCTGCACCCTTTCCAATCTGGGACCCCTCGAGGGATGTCCGACTGCCCAGGATCAGGCCTAAACAGGCAGTCGGACATCCCTCTCACAATCCAGGACTGCTGGCTCCCAACTGCTCGCCTGCCTGCCTTGCTGATTGCCCCTAACCACTTCTGCCTGCCAGCATGATCATCCCCTAACCACTCCCCTGCCAGCCTGATTGATGCCTAACTGCTCCCCTGCCAGCCTGTTTTCCCCTAACTGCCCTCCTCAGCAGGCCTGGTCACCCCTAACTGCCCTCCCCTGCAGGCCTGGTCACCCCTAACTGCCCTCCCCTGCAGGCCTGGTCCTCCCCAACTGTTCTCCCCTGCAGGCCTGGGTCCCTCCCAACTGCTTTTCCCTGCAGGCCTGGTTGCCCCCAACTTCCCTTCGCTGCTGGCTTGGTCAAACCTAACTGCCCTCCTCTGCAGGCTTGATCACCCCCAACTGCCCTCCCTTGCAGACCTGGTCCCTCCCAACTGCCCTCCCCTGCTGGCCATCTTGTGGTGGCCATCTTGTGTCCACATGGGGGCAAGATCTTTGACCACATGGGGGCAGCCATCTTGTGTGTTGGAGTGATGGTCAATCTGCATATTACTCTTTTATTACATAGGATAGAGGCCTGGTGTATGGGTGGGGGCCAGCTGGTTTGCCCTGAAGGGTGTCCCGGATCAGGGTGGGGGTTCCCTTGGGGCATGGGTTGGCCTGGGCGAGGGGCCTGTGGTGGTTTGCAGGCCGGCCACGCGCCCTGGTAACCCAAGCAGAGGCCCTGGTATCTGGGGTTTATTTATCTTCTACAATTGAAACTTTGTAGCCTGGAGCAGAGCCAAGCCTTCTGCCTGCTCCGTGGTGGCAGCCATTTCTATTGGGATTTATGTATCTTATATAATTGAAACTTTGTAGCCTTACGCAAGGCCTGGGCCGGCCAGGGTGTATGGAAACCTTGGCTTCCTCCATCGCCGCGGGCAACCCTAGCCTCCTGCTCTTTCCAGCTCCGTGGCTGCCACCATTTCTGTTTGGGTTTATGTATCTTCAATCATTGAAACTTTGTAGCCTTGAGTGGAGGCCTAGGCCGGCAAGGGCAGATGGAAAGCTTGGCTTCCTCCATTGCCGGGGAAACCCAAGCCTCCCTCCTGCTCTCTGTGGCCGTAGCCATCTTGGTTGGGTTTATTTGCATATTTGCTCCTGATTGGCTGGTGGGCGTGGCTTACAGGTGTGGCTTGTAGGTGTAGCAGAGTGATGGTTAATTTGCATATTACTCTTTTATTAGATAGGATTGTTTTTCTCTGGCTACTTTTATAATTCTCTAATTATATTTGGTTTTTAGCAGATTGACTGTGATCTTCCAAGGGTTTCATTTTCTAACCTCTTGGGGTTTGTTGAGCTTCTTAAATCTTTAAATTTATGTCTTTCTTTAAATTTAGGGAAATTTAAGACATTACATGCACATTCTCTTTTTTTTTTTCTCTTTGGAATAGAATTATTAATTTTCTTCTTTTTTATTTTTTTATTATTGTCTAAAGTATTACATATAGCAGTACATATATCTCCTTTTTCCCCCCATTGACCTTCCCCCAGCCTCCCCTACACCCTGTCGAATGCCCTCATACCACCCACCCAGTGTCTTGTGACCATTGGTGTGCTTATATGCATGCATACAAGTCCTTTGGTTGATCTTTCCCCTCCTCCCCAACACTCCCCAGCCTTCCCACTGTAATTTGACAGTCTGTTCGGTGCTTTACTGCCTCTGTATCTATCTTTTTGTTCTTCAGTTTATAATGTTCTTTATTTTCTATAAATGAGTTAGATCATGTGGTATTTTCCTTTAATTGCCTGGTTTATTTCACTTAACATAATGCTCTCCAGGTCCATCCACGCTGCTGCAAATGGTAAGAATTCCTTCTTTTTTATAGCAGCGTAGTATTCCTTTGTGTAGATGTACCATAGTTTTCTAATCCACTCATCTGCTGATGGGCATTTAGGCTGTTTCCAAATCTTAGCTATTGTAAATTGTGCTGCTATGAACATAGAGGTGCATATATCCTTTCTCATTCGTGTTTCTAGTTTCTTGGGAAATATTCATAGAAGTGGGATTACTGGGTCAAATGGGAGTTCCATATTTAATTTTTTGAGGAAACTCCATACCATTCTCCACAGGAGCTGCACCAGTCTGCATTCCCACCAGCAGTGCACGAGGGTCCTTTTTCTCCACATCCTCGCCAGCTCTTGTCCTTTATTGATTTGTTGGTGATTGCCATTCTGACAGGTGTGAGATGGTACCACATTATCATTTTGATTTGCATCTCTCAGATAATTAGTGACTTTGAGCATGTTTTCATATCTATCTTGGTCTTCCTTCTGTCTTCTTTTGAAAAGATTCTATTTAGGTCCGTTGCCCATTGTTTTTTTTGGATCATTTATCTTTCTTTTATTAAGTTGTATAAGTTCCCTGTAGATGTTGGAGATTATTAAACCTTTATCAGTGATAACATTTGTAAATATGTTCTCTCATACAGTGGGCTTTCTTGTTGTTTTGTTGATGGTCTGTTTTGCTGTGCAAAAGCTTTTTATTTTGATGTAGTCCCATTTATTAATTTTCTCTCTAGTTTCCATTGCCCTAGGAGTGGAATCAGTGAAGAAATTGCATCGGCATATGTCTGAGATTTCTCTGCCTGTGGATTCCTCTAGTATTTTTATGGTTTCCCGTCTTATGTTTAAGTCCTTTACACATTTTGAGTTTATTTTTGTGTATGGTATAAGTTGGTGGTCTAGTTTCATTTTTTTGCATGTATCTGTCCAATTTTCCCAACACCATTTATTGAAGAGACTGTCTTGACTCCATTGTATGTTCATGCCTCCTTTGTCAAATATTAATTGAGCATAGTGATTTGGGTCGATTTCTGGGTTCTCTATTCTATTCCATTGATCTATATATCTGTTCTTGTGCCAGTAACAAGTTGTTTTAAGAACAGTGGACTTGTAATATACCTTGAAATCTGGCATTGAGATCCCACCTACTTTGTTCTTCTTTCACAGGATTGCTGTGGCTATAGGGGTCTTTTTTTATTCCAGATGAATTTTGGAGAGTTCTTTCTAGGTCTGTGAAATACGCCGTTGGTATTTTAATGGGGAGTGCATTGAATCTATAGATTGCTTTGGGTAGTATGGACATTTTAATGATGTTGATTCTACCAATCCATGAACATGGTATGTTCTTCCGTCTGTTTATGTCTTCCTCTATCTCTTTTTTCAGTGTCCTGTAGTTTTCTGCTTATAGGTCTTTTACCGCCTTAGTTAAGTTTATTCCAAGGTATCTTAATTTTTTTGGTGCGATGGCAAATGGGATTGCTTTTTTAGTCTCTCTTTTTATAAGTTCATTATTGGTGTATAGAAATGCCATAGATTTCTTGGCGTTAATTTTGTTTCCTGCTACATTGCCGAATTCATTTATTAAGTCTAATAATTTTTGATGGAGTCTTTCGGGTTATTTATGTACAATATCATGTCATCTGCAAATAAGGACATATTTACTTCTTCTTTTCCAATTTGGCTGCCTTTTATTTCTTCTTCTTGTCTAATTGCAATGGCTAATACTTCCAGTAAAATGTCAAACAGGAGTGGTGAGAGTGGGCATCCCTGTCTTGTTCCTTTTCTTAGGGGAAATGGTTTTAGTTTTTGCCCATTGAGTATGATGTTGGCTGTGGGTTTCTCATATATGGCTTTTATTATGTTGAGGTATGATCCTTCTATTCCCACCTTGCTGAGAGTTTTTATTAAGAAAGGGTGTTGGATTTTGTCATATGCTTTTTCTGCATCAATTGATATGACTATGTGATGTTTATCTCTCAATTTATTTATGTGATGTATCAAATTTATTGATTTGCGGATATTGTACCATCCTTGCATCCCTGGCATAAATCCTACTTGGTCATGGTGTATGATCTTTCTGATGTACTGCTGGATATGATTTGCTACAATATTGTTGAGTATTTTGGCATCTATGTTCATGAGGGATATTGGCCTGTAATTGTCTTTCATTGTGTTGTCTTTATCTAATTTTAGTATTAGGGTGATGCTGGCTTCATAGAATGAGCTTGGAAGTGTTCCTTCCTCTTGAATTGTTTGGAATAGTCTGAGGAGGATAGGTTTTATTTCTTCCTTGAGTGTTTGGTAAAACTCCCCTGTGAAGCCATCTGGCCCCAGGCTTTTGTTTGCTGGAAGCTTTTTGATGACTTCTTCAATTTCGTTTAGGTTCTTCCTGATTGAGTTTTGGAAGGTTATATTTTTCTTGGAATATGTTCATTTCCTCCAGGTTGTCCAGTTTGTTGGAATAGAGTTGTTCATAGCATTTTTTAACAATCCTTTGTATTTCTGTGGGGTCTGTTGTTATTTCTCCTCTTTCATTTCTGATTTTGTTTATTTGGGTCCTCTCTCTTTGCTTCTTGGTGAGCCTGGCTAGAAGTTCATCAATCTTGTTTATCCTTTCAAAGAACCAGATCTTGGTTTTGTTGATCTTTTGTATTTTTCCTTTGGTCTCTATGTTATTTATCTCCACTCTGATCTTTATTATTTCCTTCCTTCTGCTTACTTTGGGCTTTTCTTGTTGCTCTCTTTCTAACTCTTTGAGTTGTAAGATTAGGTAATTTATTACCATTGTTTCTTGTTTTTTGCAGTAGGCTTGTAAAGCTATGAACTTTCCTCTCAAGACTGCTTTCATTGTTTCCCATAGATTTTGGATTGCTGTGTTTTCATTGTCATTTTTTGCCATGATCTTTTTTATTTATTCTTTGATCCTTCTGGTAACCCAGTCATTGTTTAATAGCATGCTATTTAGTGTCCAAGTGTTTGATTTTTTGGATTGTTTTTATTGTAGTTGATTTCCAGTTTTATGCCACTGTGATCTGAGAAAAAGCTTGATATGATTTCTATCTTCTTGAAATTGAAGAGACTTTGACTATGACCCAATATATGGTTTATCTTTGAAAATGACCCATGTTCACTGGAGAAGAATGTATATTCTGTGGCTTTGGGGTTTAATGTTCTGAAGATGTCAATTAATTCCATCTGGTCTAGTGAGTCATTTAGAATTGATGTTTCTTTGCTGATTTTTTGTTTAGAGGATTTGTCCAATGGTGATAGTGGGGTATTAAAGTCTCCTACTATGAATGTATTGTTGTCAATCTCTCCCTTGATATCCTCCAGGAGTTTTTTTTATGTATTTGGGTGCTCCTGTATTGGGTGAGTATATGTTTACCAGAGTTATTTCTTCTTGTTGGATTGCTTCTTTTAGTCTTATGAAGTGGCCTTCCTTATCTCTTGTTATGTCCTTCACTTTGAGATCTATTTTGTCAGATATAAGTATTGCTACCCCAGCTTTTTTTTCAGTTCCATTTGCCTGAAAAACCTTTTCCCTTCCCTTCACAGTCAGTCTGTGTGTGTCTTTTTTTCTGAGGTGGGTTTCTTGCAAACAGCAGATATATGGGTCGTGTTTTCTTATCCAATCCGTTACCCTATGTCTTTTGATTGGGGCATTTAATCCATTTACATTTAAAGTTATTATTGATAGGTACTTATTTGTCGCCGTTTTTATTCCTTACCCTTGTGTTCCTTCTTTGCTTCCTATTTCTATTTATTTTTTATTTTTTTTTTTTTACAGCAGACCCTTTAGCATTTCTTGCCTTGCTGGTTTGGTGGTAATAAATTCCCTTAGTTCTTTTTTGTCTGTGAATCTCCTGATTTCACCTTCAATTTTTATTGATAGCCTTGCTGGGTACAGTATTCTTGGATTCAGACCCTTCCTTTGCATGACTTTGTATATTTCATTCCATTCCCTTCTGGCCTGATGAGTTTCTGTTGAGAAATCAGTCGCTAGTCTGATGGGGGTTCCTTTGTAGGTAACTTTCTGTCTCTCTCTGGCCACTTTTAAGATTCTTACTTTGTCATTGTTGTTTGCCAATTTAATTATAATGTTCCTTGGCATCGGTCTTTTGGGGTTCATTTTGCTTGGGACTTTGTGAGCTTCTTGGATTTGTGTGGGTTTTTTCTTACCTATATCAGGGAAATTTTCTGTCATTATTTCTTCAAACAGGTTTTCTATTCCTTGCTCAGTTTCCTCTCCTTCTTTCACCCCTATTATGCGGATGTTGTTTTGTTTCGTGTTACCCCAAAGTTCCTTTAGGCTCTCCTATTGCTTTTTAATATTTTTTCTAGAAGCTGCTCTATTTGGGTATTTTTTCCTACCCTGTCTTCTAGCTCACTGATGTGATCCTCTGCTTCTTCTAGTCTACTCTTGATTCATTCTATTGAGTTCTTTACAGCAGCGATGTCATTTTTCATTTCTTCTTGGTTCTTCTTCATTTCCTCTTGGTTCTTACACATATTGTTAAATTTGTCTTCCATTCTTTTCAGCCACCATATGACCATTTCTGTGAATTCTTTCTTTGACAGGTTGCTTGCCTCCATTTTGTTTACTTCCTTTTCTGGTGATGCCTGCTTTTCTTTCATATGCAGACTGTTTCTTTGTCTCCCCATGATCTCTCTTCTCTGGGTGTCTGGTTATGTATTTCTCTCTCTCCAACCAACACTCCCCATGCGACCACACACTCTCCCTTTGTTTTCTCACTCACACACTATCTTGCAATCTGCCTTTTGGTCGGCAGCCATCTTCTTTCCAGCCTGCATGCACATTTAATACTCTTTTTCTACTCCATTCTCTTCTTCTTCTCCTTCTAGAACTCAAATTTCATATATGTTAGACCTTTGGATATTGTCCCATGTGTCCCTGAGGCTATATTGATGTTTTTGTTTCCTAAATTATTTTCCCTTTGTTATTCATATTGGATATTTCTATTATTCTATCTTAAGTTTACTGAAACTTTTCTTCTTTCTTTTCCTTTCTGCTGTTGGGCCTATTCAGTGATATATTTTTAAAATTCACATATTTTCTTATTCTGCAATTTTTTTGGTATTTTTTTTAATGGTTCCTATTATTGGACATGATTTTCTATCTTTTCATTCATTGTGAGCGTATTTTCTCTTACTTCTTTGGACATAGTTTAATAATTGCTTTAAATTTATAGTTGCCTAATTCCAACATCTGAGTCATCTCAGGTTTGTTCTCTGTTGATTTTTTAACTCTTGCTAATGGGTCACAATTTCCTAATTCTTCAGAAGTTGGTTAGCTTTGGATTATATTCTGGATATTCTGAATGTTACCTTATGGAGACTTTGGATTCCAATTTACTCCCCTAAAAATATTGAATTTATTGTTTTGGCTGATAGTTAGTGTGGTTAGATTTGATTCTAAACTCTGCCTCCTGTGTGGTATTTGAAATCTTAGTTCAGAGCTTTGATCTTTATCACATATGTGTGGTTCAGGTTTCAGTTAGGTTTGGAACAGAGTCTATAGAAATTGAGTCTCCTTCTGGCTGTTTCTTTTCCAGTATTCCCCCATTTAATTTACAATGATAGTGCTTTTCCTGATCTCTGTCCTAGAGTTCTTCATACAGAAAGATTGTTGGTTTACTATTGGTGTCTTACTCTTGGTGCCTTAACTACTTAGAAGTTTTAGTTTTCCCTCAGTCTAAAAGCTGTAAAAATGAGTAACTCACCTTATGCCAACTCCTCTTCTGAATATGCCTGCTTCTGTTTGCTTCCTAGTCTTTTATATAGTTGTTTTTTTATGTCTTTTTCCAGTTTATAATTGCTGTCTACTGGAGCATCGGAATCAATAATTTACTCAGCCATATAAGAAGCAAAAGAAACTATCCAGCTCAATTTTGATTTCACTTTCACCAGTTTGTCCTTAATGTGGGATTTTTTCTTGGTTGGGAGACAAGGCAGGTCAGCTTTGAGATTTTATAGGGGCTTGATTTATCCCACCCTTTCTGTCCTTCTTGCTTCGGGCCCCTTGTACCCACTTGGTATACAACCCCCATTTTCAGCTGCTATTTTCAATTGCTCCACTGTGCTTTCCAGTGAATACCCATGGGGAGTGTTTCTTTTTCAGTTCCTGTTCTACCAAAGTTATTGGCTATCTTGGATTGTAATATGTAGTTATGAGGAGAAAACTAAACCTTAAGCATTGGCTGGTGCCCTGTCCATGAGTTTGAAGGGGAAGATATGCCTCTAGGAGGAAACCTCTAGTGTTGCAAATGGTAACTCAGCCTTGGCATTGCTTTCCTTCAAGAGAAGCTTCCCCATGTGTAGTCCTTTAGCTTTCAAGGTACTGGTGTGTGGATGCAGGTAAGTAAAAACTCTCACAGACAATTCACATGCATGTGTTACCTGGCATCCATCATCTCAGACAGCCATGAGTTCCACCCTGAAGTTACCAAGCCACCCTTGGTGGGCACTTGTATACTACTTATATGCCTCCCAGGGGCAAAGGGGCAAAGAAATGGTCTTCTAGGGGCAATGATAAGGAGAGAACAGGCAGTATATTTTTACAAATTTCCCCTTAACTCTTATCCATTGTTCTTGTACTTTCTTGGGCTATCTAATTCACTTAATACTACACTACCCATCTCCCTGACTCATCTGCCTTTTGTTTTCCGGGAGGTTTTTTCACTGCTTTTTTGATAGAACCACCCATTGCTGGATTCTATGAGGCATATCCAGGGTTGGGTTCTGGAAAGAGGTCTAGTTTGTAATTTTTCAACTTAATAAGAACTGGGATAAGTACTCCTTGTATAAAAAAAAAATGAAAATAACTAAAATTCCATAGGTACATATTTCAGGGCATTGGAACTTAAGAACTAGATATTCCTCCTGAACCCTAGCAGGCCCTTGAGAATTTCAAACAATGAAGAATAATTGATCTTCATCTTTGGGTGCTTCCTGGAGCATTAAGATCAGTAATGACATAGACATAATATTATCATCCAGAATATAAATGTGAAATGCACCTTTACAGATATATGTTCTAACAGTACAGGAGACAATTTTTATTTTTATAAACTGTTTAATCAATAGTCTGTAAAGTAATGAATGGATTTTCCTGTGACATTATTGACCAGATATAGGGCTTTAGTTGAAATATTTGTTATCTAATAAAAACTAATGATTTCTGATTAATTATTTTTATTTGCTGTGAGCTTTACTTATAGTTTTATGAGAGTAAGTTATAACTTATAGCTTCTAAGGAGATTAGGATGATAGAAAATTTGAATGAAAAAAGCCATATCAAATTCCTTTAGTTTTTAATTTTGTCTGAGCTATTAAAACCCAATTAGACACAGAGCAAATTCCTGTTTATTAGAAGCTTGTAAAGTCTTATAAATGAGTGCTAACATAGTTATGGAGTTCATTGTTTTCTACTCCATGCAATCCTTTGCAAAAGACATTGCATCATTTTAATAACACTTGTGTGTTCTATGAATATACCCATTCACATTGAGAAAACAGCTCCAACAATTTGCAATCCAGCAATTCCAACTGTTTAAGCAAATGAGTGCATGAGCCATTAGAAAGCTTCTTTCCTTCTTACATCTTCTCTCTCATTAGTACTTCATTCCCACCCCCATGCCTTTTGAAACACCATTCATGTCCTCCAGGACCAGTATAAATATTATCCAAGCCAATCCCTTCTCCACAAAACAGAATTGATTGCTTCCTTTATTTTATTCTTCTCTTTTTCTAACATCTAATCTAGAACCTTGCTTGTAGTAAATGTTAGGTGAATGCAATAATAGTAAAACAAATGGAAATGTTTACATTTTTGAGATTGGCCACAAAGATGGTGCTTTCAAAAAGGCCCTTCTTTACTGCCAAGACCAAAGCAAGCATAGTAAGACAGACTGCTTGTCTGAGATTTGCTGTAGCTATTTATATCAGGAACAGAGGGAACCAAAAAGTATGGCATTTACTAAGCCTGTGGATACTGGTATTAATTTGCTTCGCTTATGGAATAAGGCAAAATAGTTCTGATTTGTGTGCTTGGCCAGGTCATGCCATGGGCATGGAGATAGGCCTGTTCCATCAATCACATGCCACTGTTTTCCAGCAACACAGGGGTGGATATCAAACGTGTTTTGGTGATATTTTCAAGGGGGAAAAAAGAGCGCTATTAGACTCCAAGGTGTTGATTTTCTTTTCTGTTTCATTAGAAACACTTTGAATTTTGAGACCTTTTTAAATTAGAAGTATCAGAGATGCCTTTTTAGTTACAATGATGAATGAGTTATTCACCTCTGCCCCCTCCTCATTATGTTCTTCATCTGAGGCAAACACAATGCTCATTTAACTTTTGCATCCTCAGATTAACTACAAGTGGAACAACCTAATACATCTCCCTAGTATTTGAGCTTAAATTCTGAGGACATCATTTTTCATTTTCAAATAATGCTGACTTGAAGAAAGAACAGCAGACCAAGCAGCAATGTTGGCCTTCTCTGTTTTGTGAAGCATCTCTTGCAAAAAATGAGCTTATAGAATTTGGCTCCATTTCCCACAGCGATGGGATAAGAGTCATATCCTATTATATAAAAATCCAGGTGCCATCACAACCTAAGTGACTGGATGAATGACCAAACAGCAGGCTAGGGAGCTGAGGGAGCGGGAGCTGTGGGCCCCTGGCCGCCCATAGCATGGCAGCAGGAGGAGGGAGCTGTGGGCCCAAATGACCAAAGGACCAGACCAGCTCTCACAGCATAGTGGGGGTGGGGCCGCGGAGGCTGAGGAACCTTGTGGGGCAGGGGCCATTAACATGGAGCTTCGCAGGGTGGCTGAGGTGGAGTGTCGCAGGGCAGGGGCAGTGGAGGCGAGGCGGAGGATCGGGGTGGGGGCTGTGAGTATGGAGCTTCACAGAGCAGTGAGGTGGAGGAGCGTTGAGGTAGCAGGGGCTGTTAACGTGGAGCTTCCTGGAGTGGCTGAGGTGGAGGAGTGTCATGGGGCGGGGGCAGCGAGCGTGGAGCATCATGGAGCTGCTGAGGTGGAGAAGCCTCGCGGGGCAGGGGCTGTTAGCATGGAGCTTTGCAGGGTGGCTGAGGTGGAGGAGCATCATGGGGTGGGAGTGGCAAGCATGGAGCATTGCGGGGCTGCTAAGGTGGAAGAGCGTTGCGGGGCATGGGCAGCAGAGGCTGAGGAGCCTTGCAGGGTGGGGGCTGTTAGTGTGGAGCTTTGCAGGGCTGCTGAAGCAGAGGAGCAGTGTGGCACGGGGGCGGCTGAGGCTGAGGAGCCTCGCAGGGCAAGGGCTGTTAGTGTGGAGCTTCGTGGGGTGGCTGAGGCAGAGGAGTGTTGCAGGGCGGGAGCAGTGAGCATGGAGCATCGCGGGGTGGCAAGAGGCAGGACAGGAGCCTTGAGCATGGAGCTTTGCAGGGCTGCTGAGGTGGAAGAGTGTCGCAGGGTGTGGCAGCAGAAGCCGAGGAGTCTCGCAGGGCGGGGGCTGTGAGCATGGAGGTTCACGGGGCAGGGGCCATGGAGGTGGAGGAGCGACGCTGGCAGCGGACATGGCCCTGATTGCAGCTAGGCCTAGAAACCCTAACCGTGCATGATTTAAACATGTGCTGGGCCTGTAGTGTAATAAGAATATCCTATGTTACTTATGCCTCATTTAACTGTCTTTGTTGCTTTAGAAGGAACTGCCAAGTAGGGTGTTTCTCAAAACTCATGGTTGACATTCCAGAAATACTATAAGGTCCACTTCAAAGATGGTACTTCACACCACCAAGCTTGAGATTTTTGGCTCACTCTTGATCATCACCCACTTCATGTTGGCACATTTTTTTAAATCACATGAGAAGTGTACCCTCAGTAAAGATGAATCTGGTACTCTGAGGGTGAGCCTATCATTGGGGGAGGCCTTTGCACTTACCACTTGGGTGTTTTCCTGAAGAGCTGTGGTGGCTTTGAACCTAGGATGACTATGTCTGCTGAAGTAGAAATGGAGGTGATTTTTGCAAGATAAATCTGTATGTTGTTGATAGAGCACTAAGCTAGGTGTCAGGAGACTTGGGCTATATTCTCTATCTGACTAGGTCTTTGGCCTTGTGAAATGTTCTTGGTTCAGTTTTCAAATTTGAAGTGATGGAATTATACAAGATCATTTAAATACCTTCCCAGCCCTAAATTTCCTTAGGTGACATCAAAGCAGTAAACATCAAACAGGTAGTTATGAAATAGAAGTTCCCCATTCAGGCTCTGCTGCTCATTAACTGTGACTTGAGACAAGTCACTTAACCACCCTGCCTCAGGTCTCCATCTCTGGGGAGACCAGTGTCATTTCTACTTGCCTCACCTAGTGGTTGTACTGATCAGGTAAGGAAATATTTTTTGACTCAGCACTTACTTGCAATTGCACTGGAGCACCAGCTTAATAGATGGTGAAGATGTAGAGGTTATTAGATTTTCCGTTAATACCAGTATTAGCTACAACTTAGTGAGCTCTTCCTATTGCCTGGCAGTTGGGTACAATATCCCATTTAATTTCCATTTTATGGATGAGGAAACTGAAGTTCAAGAGGGTTGCACAACTTGCCCAGAGCATGTAGCTAGAGAGAGCTGACACTGAGATTTGTACCAGAGTTCTGTTCTTTATTTTAAAAGTTAAAAACATCCCACATTCCTACTATATGTACAAATTAATTTCAAGCTGACAGTGACCTCACTAATAACAGTGAGCCTCTAAGAAACTGCCTTAATTATCATTCTCCATCTGTTCCTTCCTTCATTCCCCCTTATCCACTCATCTAGCCACTCATTTAACCACCATTCACTGAGTCTCTGCTTCAAGCCAAACCTCTGTTTCATTGTACAGATACTGAGGCAAAATATAGGGTGTCCCAACAAATGTATACACACATTTTGAATAATTATAAAGGCAGTATTCATTAAAACATTTCATTTTAATTTAACAGCTATTAAACTATATATACATATTTGGGGACACTGTATATTTTCCCTCTAGAACTTCACATCTTTTTTTTAAGATCACATTGTGTGTTTTTTAAAAATTATTTATTTCAGAAAGGAAGGGAGAAGGAGAGAGAGATAGAAACATCAATGATGACAGATGCCTCCTGCACGTCCCCCACTGGGGATCAAGCCTGCAACCCAGTCATGTGTCCTGACCAGGAATCGAACTGTGATCTCTTGGTTCATAGGTCGATGCTCAACCACTGAGCCACACCGGCTGGGCTAGAACTTCACATCTTAATGAGAAAGACAGACCTGGAAAAATAGTAACAACATATAGTGTTCATATTTCAGCAACCACTTATTGATTGTATATTTTGGGCCAGAAACTATGAAAGACACTAGAGATACAAACATAAACAAGTGGTTCCTGCCCACTGGAGTTTAGAATATAGCTTAGAAGGCAGACAGGATTACATTGTATTGTGATATGAACTAGAAAGAAAAGGAATGTATGTGAGAGTACAGAGCAGGAAATGAAGCTTGTGAGGAAGTCCTATGAGATAGGGACTATTCATATGCCTATTTTACATACAAGGAATTTGAAGTATAGAAGGGTGAGGTGACTTGCCTAAAGCCATGCAGCTGTGAGTAGCAGAGCCAGAATTCAATTTTGGGTTTGTGAGACTCAGGAGTTTGTGTTTGACCCACTGTGTCATATAGCCTAATGCCTCTTCCAAAACTCTCCATTCTCTTTCCTCAGACTACCCTGGTCCCATCTGTAGGGACACAAAGCAGGTGCTCAATGAGTGTTTGCTGAATTAATTAATAAACTATACAACCTAAGAGGGTTGTTAAAAGGGTTCACTGAGATGAATACTGGGCTCATTGGAAGTTACTGTGTAGGGTGGCAGGTAAAGACAGAGGATCTATGCTGTGTGGGCCACTATTACCACAAGAGAAGACATGTCCAACTTGTGTGTTGGTATAAGTATGATTGGCATCAGGAAGCTCTGAGAACAGGGTATAGGGCCTCAGTCACAGGGGCTTGGAGGGGAAGTGGCAAGGGCCAGGCAAAGTTCCAACCCTAGAGTGTTCATGCTCTGAATGCAGGGGTTTAAGGATCCAGAACTAGTTACTCAAACTGAGCCACCAGGTAAAGTACCAACAACCAGGCCAACTTGGTCCCGAGTCAGCCAAGCCACTTGCTTGAGGCTACATAAAGCCCTGTCAATATGGAAGGGGAGGAAAAAGAGGGGGTGAAGGAATGGAGAGAAGGAAGGAGGAGGAGAAGGATGACAGAGAATACAAAGTGAATAGGGGAAATGAAGAATAGTGGCAATTAACATTTACCAAATTCTGATTGTGGGCCAGGTGCTGGGCTGAGTGCTTTATAGGCAGTCAGATAACCATCACAACTATTCTATGAGTCAGATACTCATATTAACTGCCCCATACGATAGATATTCCCCAGAGATGTTAAGTAACTTATTGTACTTGAGAACACAGAGCTAGGATTTTAACTCAGGCAGCCTGACCTCCACCCACTGCCGTCAGTGCTATAATCCACTATATTTTACTGAGTCTCAGTGTTTTACTGGGTCTCAGTGTTTTACTGAGTCTCAGTGTTCTACTGAGTCTCAGTGTTTTACTGAGAAGAGCTAAGCTTGCTAGGGGCTCTACCTTCCTCTTCCTGTACCTATTCAAGCTGTGCCTGCAGGTAGCAGTTGCCCTACCTGATGGCTATACAGGAGACTAGTGGGCACAGTGGAGAACTAAATATCTGCTCCAAATGATTCCTTTGGGTTTCAGAGAGAAGGTACTGGGGTGGGGAGGGGCAATGTTTTAGGCTTCTCTTGTGAACCACTGAGGTTGCCAATCCCCTGATCTCTAACAATGAAAATATTACAAGGCCTTGCACAGGGGTCCAGCCCTATAGTTTACAGAGCCTTTCACATACATTACTTGATTAACATGTCACTTTGGAAATAATATATTTTTTAAAGCTGGTTCTTGAACCTGGAGATTTTTCCCAGAAGATTAAGTATTTCTCTCCACTTTAATTCACATATATTTCCCAGATGTCCACTGGTCTTCCTGGAATTTCTACTAAGAATTTCAACTATCCCAGTAAGAATGTTCACACATCACAGTTTCTACTAACACATGGGGCCCCGATCTCCTGGCTCTAAATTCATTTCCCTTTCTACCCCGGGTAGGGCCAATGCTTTCAGAAGAATAGTAGGAGGAAAACAGGCTCCATAGGAACTAGGATATCATTCTTAAATTCTGTTCCATTAGTCTCTAATTCAATTCCCCCACCCTACTCAGACCCTCACAGCTGGACTCACTGATCCTTTCACCCAGAGTTACAGGCCCAATCCAGTTCCCAGACCAATCCATCCATAGGCCCAGGATCAATTCCTAGCCTCAGCCCTGGGCCTGGGGAATCAGGGATAGGTTGCCCTCCTGAATCTAGTATCCCCAGAACAACTGAGAAGCTGTGATGCTCCCAGACCCAAACTTCACAAGCCCATCTCTTATACTCACCCAGTCTTAACAGCTGGCCTTCTGCCTTGATCCCAACTCCTAAATCCTGTGTGTTATCCTGCCTACTAGCTCAACCTCCTTTATACTTTGGGCTCTGGCTGAATGAGATAGTACCTTACATGTATCTTTCCCCAATACCTGGCATAGAGGATAGTCCTCTATGCATGACTGCTAGGTGGATGACCACTCTGCCCTGACTTGTTCTTGTTCACCCTTCTCTCTGGAACAGGCACCTTGACCAAGTAATGGTTTGGCCACTAAAGAGAAGTCTTGATTATGTTTGGCTGAATATCCAAGCAATACTTATATATCCACCCCGTAGTTGTATGATCTTGAGCAGGTTACTTAACAGCTCTGTGTCACTGTTGCCTTATGTATAAGTGGGGGGAAAGCATTGCTACCTCACAGGATTGCTACCTTGCAGGATTAAAAGTGTGAATCCACATTAAGGGCTTAGCACAGTGTTGACCATTTCCCAGAATGTCATTGTGGCACCTGGGCCTGCTTAGAGACCATTATTACTATTTTACCGGTCTCTGCCTGTAACAAAGCCACTTCCCCAAGCATGTGTCCTGGCCCAGTAGTCATACCTAATACTAGCGCTCAGTCCCTCTCCTCACTGTCTGGCCTGCTTCTGCCATTGAGCCCATTATTTCAGGTGCACAAGCCCCATGTTAGTACAAGGATCCAGTTCTAACAACCAAAGTTTGAATAAGCAGACTATTCTCTCTTGGGCTGGGCAGTGCCAAGAGTGAGCAGAGGTGGGGAAAAGCACTGGTTTGGTTTAGAAAAGCAGCAGGTTTGGGTGAGTAAAGCAGAGGCACAAAAATCTGGGAACTGTGCATGGTAGAACAACCTTCCAAAGGCTGCAGAGACCACTTCCCCTGATGATAGAGCCACCCTGGGAAGCATTTGCAAAGAGAACAGGAAGGCAACTGGGCTGTTTGCTTCATTGCGGTGGGGGGTGGGGGGGCGGGGAGAGGGTATGGCAAGGCAGGAGAGAATGCAGCTCCTGACCTAATAAAAACAGAATGCTAGCATCTCAGTGACTCAGGGTCACATTCTAGAGAGAACAATGATTTAGCAAGAGCAGTTGTTTGCTGTTCAGAGTCGTGGAGGAGCCCAGCTCTGCAGACCTGCTGACTTGGTGCACTCAGAGCTCATTTAGCCCACTGCCTTTCTTCTACAGGTAAGAAAGCAGGGGGCTTATTTTGCCCTCTGCCTGAGTCTTTAGGTGGGGTTGGCCTATTCACATGCCAGACCATGAGCAGCACTTCAAAACTAGACTCAAAGAATAGCTAGTCTTGGCAACTGGCCCAGAGCGCTCCCTCCTGGCCCCACAGACTTACTCTCATTTTCACTGCTTTGTTCTACAAACACCACCATCACCTTAATGCCTGCTGTATTTGGCCCCTCAGTCTGGGCAATGCACTTGGATTTTCTCTGGCTTGTGGACTTAGGCCGCCCCACAGGTATTTTTACTGACTGGGCTGCCTCAGACAGTGTCTGCAAAGAGAGCCTCTCTTTTAGCCCCATCCAGGCAAGCCTTCTCCTTGGCCTCC
The DNA here is from genome assembly GCF_963455305.1 of Plecotus auritus. Taxonomy (NCBI): domain Eukaryota; kingdom Metazoa; phylum Chordata; class Mammalia; order Chiroptera; family Vespertilionidae; genus Plecotus; species Plecotus auritus. The sequence continues at coordinate 128,416,776 of NC_137784.1, forward strand.
CTCCCTCACCCACTCCTCCCACACACAGCTTCCAGGTCATATGATTTGGACACTGTTCCATTTTCTGAGGCTTCATCCTCCTCAGTTTTATCCTAGGGTTTAACACTGTTGACCACACTTTCCTTGAAATTCTTTCCTTCTTTAACCTCTGAAGACCAAACTGTTTTGGATTTATTTGTGCTTTCCTGACACCTTTCTTTTCCTATTATGTTTTGTTGTTGACTCTTATTTTTCATCTAGCTTCTTCACCAACACCTCTTTTATCTCTACTACCTACACCCAACTGTGATGTAAATATTCTCTAGATTTTGGACCAGAACTGTCTGTCTTCTGTCTTCTTCTTTACCAATGAAATCAATCTAATCCCAAGGCTTTGCTCTTTAGAGGTAACTATATGAATGACTCCCAAATCTCTCCAGCTCTCAAATTTCTTCTCTTCTCCAAGTCTGAATATTCAAATTCCTGTTACACATTTATACCTGGTTCTTTGGCTGTCTTCCCCAATTTCATGTCTAAAAATTCTCATTCATTTTCCCACAGACAGACCTGTTTCTTCCACCTTCTCTTTTCTCATTAGCAACAGTGCCTTCCAATTTTTTTATATTCCTAATATAAAGAATATATATATACACACATATACATATATAAATGTACATAAATATATAGGCATAGTAGTTATAAAATACTATTATCATCATATATTGTAATTTTAATATATTATATAATTTGTATATTATAACTATTATGCCATTATAACATCTAACAAAATTAACAGTAACACATTAATATCATTTAATCTGAATCCATATTCAAATTTCCCTGATTTTCTCAAAGATGTCATTTTATAGTTCATTTGAATTAGAATCCAAATAATGTCCATACATTGTATTTGGTTATGATTCATCTTTTATTGCTTTGAGTTGTTGGAGAAATCAGTTCATTTGCCCTGAAGAATTTCTCACATCTCAATTTGTTTGATTGTTTTCTCTCATTGTCATTGAACTTGTTTCTCTATCCCCTGTATTCATGTAAACTGGTAGTTATATATAGAGGTTTTTATTAGATTCAGGTCAAAATTTGGAGGAAATAATACTTCACATTCCATGCTGTGTACTTTCTACCAAATCCCCTCATGAGGCAAGTAATGTCTGGTTGCCCCACTTTTAATGATACCAAGATTGATCAGATGGTTCAGATGGTGTCACCTGGAGCCCTTCATTATCAAGGTGCCAATCATCCCTTCAGTATAATGGTTTTGATAGCCATTGATAATTACTGATTATGTCCATTATTTAATTGAATTACAAAAAGGCATTTTTTCTAATTCTGTTATTTCTTTTATGTTCCTTAGCTGTATTTTTCTATAAAGAAGAATTTTACTCAACAACTATTTAGTTAACTTGAATTATAGTGTATACAAAAAAGGCAATATAAATGTTTGATAGCTTCCCTTTAAAAACATCAGTTTTCATAAATCTTAATAAATTTAAGATTGAAATTGTACCAATCATTTTCTCTGACCATAATGGTATGAAACTTGAAACCAATCACAAGAAGATAACTGAGAAACACACAAAGACATAGAGACTAAATAACATGCTACTAAATAATGAATTGGGTTAACAAGGAGGTCAAGGAAGAAATCAAAAGATACTTTGAAACAAATAAAAATGAGACCACAACAACCCAAAATCTGTGGGACACAGGGAAAGCAGTCTTAAGAGGGAAATTCATAGCATTATAGGCCTATCTAAAGAATAAGAAAAAGCTCAAATGAGCAATCTAACTTTACACGTAAAGGAACTTGAAAAAGAACAACAAACAAAGCCCAAAGTGAGTAGAAGGAAGGCAATAATAAAGATTAGAGCAGAAATAAACAAAATAGAGTCCCCAAAAAACAATACAAAATATTGATGAAACCAAGAGCTGGTTCTTTGAACAGATACAAAAGATTTACTAGACTTATCAAGAAAAAAAGAGAGGACCCAAATAAATAAAATCAGAAATTAAACAGGAAAAATAACAACTGACACCAAAGAAATACAAAGATTTATGAGAAAATATTATGAATAAGTATATGCCAACAAATTGGACTATCTGGATGAAATGGATAAATTCCTAGAAACATACAATCTTCCAAAACTAAATCAGGAAGAATCAGAAAATATGAATAGACAGATCACAACTAATGAAATTGAAGCAGTAATAATAATTAAAAAAAAAAAAAACTCCCAACAAATAAAATCCCTGGACCAGAAGGCTTTACAGGTGACTTTTATCAAACATTCCAAGAAGAACTAACACCTATCCTTCTCAAACTATTCCAAAAAATTCAAGAGGAGGGGAAATTCCCAAGCTCTTTTTATGAAGCCAGCATTATCCTAATTCTAAAACTAGATAAAGACACAACAAAGGAAGATAATTATAGGCCAAAATCCCTGATGAACACAGATGCTAAAATCCTCAACAAAATATCAGCAAACAGAATCCAGCAATACGTTAAAAGATCCTACACCATGATCAAATGAGATTTATTGGAGAGATGCAAGGTTGGTACAATATCCATAAAACAGTAAACATGATACACAACATAAACAGAATGAAGGATAAAAACCACATGACCATATCAATAGATACAGAAAAAGCATTTGATAAAGCCAGCGCACATTTATGATAAAAACTCTCAGCAAAGTGCGACTAGAGGGCACATACATCAATGCAACAAAAGCCATATATGACAAACCCACAGCCAACCTCATACTCAATGGGCAAAAACTACAAGCGTTTAACTTAAGATGGGGAAGAAGACAGGGATGTCTTCTTTTACCACTCTTATTCTACATAGTACTGGAAGTCCTAGCCCCAGCAATTAGACAAGAAGAAGAAACAAAAGGTATCCAAATTGGAAAGAAAGAAGTAAAACTGTCATTATTTGAAGATAACATGATATTGTATATGGAGAACTCTAAAGATTCCATAAAAAAAAAAAACTGCTAGAAGTGATAAATGAATTCATTACAGCAGCAGGATATAAAATAAATATCCAGACATCAGTTATGTTTTTATATACCAAAAGATACCGTGATGAATAATTAGAAATGGAAACTAATAAAAACAATCCCCTTCAAAAGGACTAAAATACCTAAGAATAAATTTAATAAAGGATATAAAAGACCTGTATTCAGAAAATCACAAGACACTGAAGAAAGAAGTTGAAGAAGATACAAATAAGTGGAAGCATATACTGTGTTCACGGATAGGAAGAATTAATATCATTAAAATGCCCATACTATCCAAAGCAATATACATATTCAATGCAATTCCTATCAGCATACCAGTGGTGTATTTCACAGAACTAGAACAAAGATTCCAAAAATTTATATGGAACTGCAAAAGACCCTGAATAGCAAAGCAATCTTGAGAAAGAAGGACAAAGTTGGAGGAATCATGCTACCTGATATCACTGCAAGGCCACAGTAATCAAAACAGCATGGTACTGGTATAAAAACCAACATATAGATCAATGGAACAGAATAGAGAGCCCAGAAATAAACCCAAGACTTTATAGTCAATTAATACTATTAGACAAAGGAGGCAAAAACATACAATGGGCTAAAGGTAGTCTATTCAATAAGTGATGGTGGAAAAATTGGACAGATTTATGCAAAAATGAAACTAGACCACCTTCTCACATCACACACAAGAATAAACTCAAAATGGATTAAATACTTAAATCCAGAGTTGAAACCATAAAAATCCTAGAGGAAAACATAGGGAGTAAAATTTTGGACATGTCTCTTGGCAATATTTTTTCTGATATATCTCCTTGGGCAAAGGAAACAAAAGAAAAATAAATGGGACTACATCAAACTAAGAAGTTTTGCACAGCAAAGGAACCCATCAACAAAATGAAAAGACAACCCACTGAAAGGGAGAACATATTTGCCAATAGTACATCTGATAAAGAGCTAATACCCAAAATTTATAAAGAACTTATAAACTCAACATCAAAAAATACAAACAAACCAATTTAAAAAGGGACAAAAACCTGAATAGAGATTTGTCCACAGAGGACATAAATATGGTCAATGGACATATGAAAAGATGCTCAACACCATGAATGATCAGAGAAATGCAAATTAAAACCACAATGAGATATCACCTCACACCTGTCAGAATGACCATCATCAATAAATCAACAAACAACAAGTGTTGCCGAGGCTGTGGTAATTCTAGTTTTAATTTTTTTGAGGAACTTCCATACAGTTTTGCATAGTGGCTGCACCAATTTGCCTTCCCACCAACAGTGCACAAAAGTTCCCATTTCTCCAAATCCTCGCCAACATTTGTTTCTTCTTGTCTTTTGGTTAACAGCCATTCTAACAGGAGTGAAGTGATATCTCATTGTGGTTTTTATTTTTATTTCCATGATGATAAGTGATGTTGAGCATCTTTTCATGTACCTGTTAACCATCAATATATATTTTTTGAAAAAATGTCTAGTGAGCCCTAACCGGTTTGGCTCAGTGGATAGAGTGTCGGCCTGCAGACTGAAGGGTCCCAGGTTGATTCCGGTCAAGGGCATGTACCTTGGTTGTGGGCACATCCCCATTAGGGGGTGTGCAGGAGGCAGCTGATCGATGTTTCTAACTCTCTATCCCTCTCCCTTCCTCTCTGTAAAAAAAAAAATCAATAAAATATATATTTTTAAAAAAATGTCTATTGAGATCTTCTGCCCACTTTAAAATTAGATTATTTGTTTCTTTGCTATTGAGGTGTGTGAGTTTTTAAAATATATTTTGGATATTAACCCCTTATCAGATATATGATTGGCAAATATTTTCTTCTGTTTAGTAGGTTGCCTTTTCATTTTGTTGATGTTTTCCTTTGCTGTGCAAAGCATTTTTTTAAATTTCTTTATTGATTAAGGTATTACATATGTGTCTTATTCCCCCATTACCCCCCACCTCCCATTCATGCCCCCACTCCTTTGTTGTCTGTGTCCATTGATTAGGCTTACATGCATTCATATAAGTCCTTTGGTTGATCTCTCCTCCCTCACCCCACCCTCCCCTACCTTCCCTGAGGTTTGACGTTCTGAGAGTTTTTATCAAGAAAGGGTGTTGGATTTCATCAAATGCTTTTTCTGGATCAATTGATATGAATATGTGATTTTTATCTCTCAGTTTGTTTATGTGATGTATCACGTTTATTGATTTGCGGATATTGTACCATCCTTGCATTGCTGGGATAAATCCTACTTGGTCATGGTGTATGATCTTTCTGATGTACTGCTGGATCTGATTTGCTAGAATTTTGTTGAGGATTTTGGCATCTATGTTCATGAGGGATATTGACCTGTAATTCTCTTTCATTGTGTTGCCTTTATCTGATTTTGGTATTAGGGTGGTGCTGGCTTCATAGAAGGAGTTTGGACGTGTTCCTTCCTCTTGAATTGTTTGAAATACTCTGAAGAGGATAGGTTTTAGTTCTTCCTTGAATGTTTGGTAAAACTGCCCCGTGAAGCCGTCTGGCCCTGGGCTTTTGTTTGCTGGAAGCTTTTTGATGACTTCTTCAATTTCTTCCATAGTTATTGGCCTATTGAGATGTTTAGATTCTTCCTGATTGAGTTTTGGAAGGTTGTATTTTTCTAGGAATATGTCCATTTCCTCCAGGTTGTCCAGTTTGTTGGAAAAGAGTTGTTCATAGTATTTTTTAACAACCCTTTGTATTTCGGTGGGGTCTGTTATTATTTCTCCTCTTTCATTTTTGATTTTGTTTATTTGGGTCCTCTCTCTTTGCTTCTTGGTAAACCTGGCGAGAGGTTCATCAATCTTGTTTATCCTTTCAAAGAACCAGATCTTGGTTTTGTTGATCTTTTGTATTTTTCCTTTGGTCTCTATGTTGTTTATCTTCACGCTGATCTTTATTATTTCCTTCCTTCTGCTTACAATGGGCTTTTCTTGCTGCTCTCTTTCTAATTCTTTGAGTTGTAGGGTTAGATAATTTATTACCATTGTTTCTTGTTTTTTGCAGTAAGGTTGTAGAGCTATGAACTTCCCTCTCAAGACTGCTTTCGCTGTGTCCCATAGATTTTGGGTTGTTGTGTTTTCATTGTCATTTGTAGCCATGACATGTGCTTCTTGTACTTGCATGGTTTTTCTTGCCAATATCAGAGAAGTTTTCTGTAACCATAATCTTTTTTATTTCTTCTTTGATCTCTGTGGTAACCCAGTCATTGTTTAATAGCATGCTATTTAGTCTCCATGTGTTTGATTTTTTTAGATAGTTTTTATTGTAATTGATTTCCAGTTTTTTGCCATTGTCATCTGAGAAGATGCTTGATATGATTTCTATCTTCTGCAATTTGAAGAGACTTTGCCTGTGTCCTAATATGTGGTCTATCCTTGAAAATTTTCCATGTGCACTGGAGAAGAATGTATATTCTGTGGCTTTGTGGTGAAATGTTCTGAAGATGTCAATTAAGTCCATCTGATCTAGTGTGTCATTTAGGATTGCTGTTTCTTTGCTGATTTTTTGTTTAGTTGATTTGTCCAGTGGTGTCATTGGGGTATTAAAGTCCCCTACTATGATTGTATTGCTATCAGTCTCTCCCTTGATATCTTCCAGAAGTTGTTTTATGTATTTGGGTGCTCCTGTAATGGGTGCATATATGTTTACCAGAGTTATATCTTTTTGTTGAATTGCTCCCTTTAGTATTATGTAGTGGCCTTCCTTATCTCTTGTTATGGCCTTTACTTTGAGGTCTATTTTATCAGATATAAGTATCGCAACCCCAGCTTTTTTCTCATTTCCATTTTCCTGAAAAATGTTTTTCCATCCCTTCTCTCTCAGTCTATGTGAATCCTTTGTTCTGAGGTGGGTTTCTTGTAGACAGCAAATATATGGGTCATGTTTTCTTATCCATTCAGCTACCCTATGTCTTTTGATTGGTGGATTTAATTCATTTATGTTTAATGTTATTATTGACAAGTTCATGCTTGTTGTCATATTTTTCCTTAATGTTTGTGTTTCTTCTTGCCTTTCTCTTTCTCCTTTTTACAGCAGTCCCTTTTGCATTTCTTGCATTGCTGGCTTGGTAGTGATTAAATTTCTTAGCTCTTTTTTGTCTGTGAAGCTCCTGATTCCACCTTCAATTTTGAATGATAGTCTTGCTGGGTATAGCATTCTTGGATTCAGTCCCGTGCTTTGCATCACTTTGTAAATTTTATTCCATTCTCTTCTGTCCTGGTGTGTTTCTGTTGAGAAATCTGTTGATATTCTAATAGGAGAACCCTTGTAGGTAACTTTCTCTCTCTCTCTGGAAGCCTTTAAGATTCTTACTTTTTTGTTGGTGTTTGCCAGTTTAATTATGCTGTGTCTTGGTGTCGGTCTTTTAGGGTTCATCTTGTTTGGGACTCTATGTGCTTCTTGTACTTGCATGTTTTTTTTTTTTTTCTTGCCAATATCAGGGAAGTTTTCTGTCATTATTTCTTCAAACAGGTTTTCTATTCCTTGCTTCTCTTCCTCTCCTTCTGGTACCCCTATTATGTGAATATTGTTTCATTTTGTGTTGTCCCAAAGCTCCCTTAGGCTCTCCTCTTGCTTTTTAAGTCTTCTTTCCAGCTGCTGATGTGTTTGTGTGTTTTTTCCTACCTTGTCTTCTAATTCGCTGGTGTGGTCCTCATCCTCTTCTAGTCTACTGATTAAGCCTTGCATTTTGTTCTTTATTACAGCTATGTCATTCTTCATCTCCTCTTGGTTCCTTTTCATGTTGGCAACATTCTCATTCAGCTCCTTATGATTCTCATTGAGTTGTATGTATTTGTCATCCAGCCGTTTAAACATCCTCATAACCATTACTCTGAATTCTTTCTCTGATAAGCTGCTAGCCTCAATTTTATTTAACTCCCTTTCTGGTGATTCCTCTTTTTCTTTCTTTTGGGGATTGCTTTTTTGTCTTCCCATGTTTTCCTGTACTGTTTTAATTGTAGATCCAATTGCATTGCTACCCAGGTTCTTTTGGGGATGGTGCTACTTGGGTAATCTCTAAGTTCTCCTGAGCTTGGTAATCTAGTGTAGCTCCCTACTTGCGCTATTTGGGTTCTCTTGATGTAGGCCTGTGAGCTTGAGAGGCACAACTGCGGTGTCTAGAAGTCAGCAGCCATGGAGGGGAGTGTCCCAATTTTTGCTGTCTTGCACCCTTAATTGAAATCACACATGCCCAGCAGGGACTCACAGTGGCACCCAGGAACTGTCTGTTGGGGTGATGGGGCTCAGGGGGCCTGCACTCTGGAAAGGCATGACTGTGGTGTCCAGAGTTCTGTAGTTGTGGGGTGGGCAGACTCAGCTTTTGCTGCTGCACCTGTGGTGGATAGGCGCTCACTCCCAGTGGCAGCTCACAAGGGCACCCGTGGTACATTTGCCTGCAAGGCACACTGAAGCACTCTGAAGGGCCCTGGCAGTGTAGTCGTGTAAGTGAGGTGCCTGTGGGCAAGTATCCAGGATGAGTGAATTCCGAATTTCTATTGCTGAGGTGGAGTGTGCCCCTGTTTGTCCAAGATCCCACTCAGGGAGAGCTCACAGTGGCTCCCAAGAGCACCCTGTGGGTAGATGGGTTCAGGGTGCCTGCCTGTTGGAAATTCGCACCTGTGGAGGTGCGTTTGCTGGCACAGAGCTCTGACACACTCTGAGGGGTCCCAGCACTGAGGCTGAGCATCTGCGTTGAATGTGGGCAGTTATTCAGGAAGAGGGAATTTAGATTTTCTACTGTGGGGCAGCACGCCCTTGTCTGTGCAGAATCACACCCAGCAGAGTCTCACAGCTGCATCCCCAGCACGCTGTGGATAGATGGGCCCAAGGGGCCTGCCTGTTGGAAATGTGTGTCTGTGGAGGTGCGTTTGCCTGTGCAGCGCTCTGGCGCACTCTGAGGGGCCCTGGCATTGAAGTTGCACAGCTGGGGTGTCCGTGGGCAGTTATTCAGGAAGAGGGAGTTCAGAATTTCTACTGCGGGTCAGCACGCCCTTGTCTGTACAAAATCACACTCAGCAGGGGCTCCCAGTGGCTCCCAGGCACTGCCTATGGAGTGGTGTGCTCTGGATGTCTGCACACTGGAAACATAAGAATGTGGTGTCTGGAGTTCTGCCGCTGGGGAGGGGGAGTTTGCACTTACTGCTGCCGAGCGGTGCACCTTTGGAGGTGGAGGTCTTAGGGACCATGGGTCTGTGGGTGGGGCAGCAGGATTTTGGCTGGAGTGGCTGCTGGGTCTCAGGGCAGTTCCAAGGTCTGTCTGGTTGGAGCGTTTTTTTTTTTTTTTTTTTTTTTTTTTTTAAATATATTTTTTTATTGATATTTCACAGAGAGGAAGGGAGAGGGATAGAGAGCTAGAAACATCGATGAGAGAGAGACATCGATCAGCTGCCTCCTGCACACTCCCCACTGGGGATGTGCCCGCAACCAAGGTACATGCCCTTGACCGGAATCGAACCCGGGACCCTTCAGTCCACAGGCCGACGCTCTATCCACTGAGCCAAACCGGTTTTGGCATGGAGCGTTTTTTTATTGTTTAAATTATTACATATATTAGTACACATATCTCCTTTTTTTCCCCATTGACCTTCCCCCAGCCTCCCCTACCCCCTGTTGTATGCCCTCAACTTAAAAAAGGCCATTCTCCCCTTCAAGATGGCATGGGCTCCGTGCTGGAGTCCTGCAGTCCAGGGAGTGCCTGCAGTGGTGGTAGTCTCTCCTTGTCTAAGAGAGCCTGGTCTGCCAGGCCCTGCTGCTCCTACTGGGCTTTAACTGTCCCTTACTCACTCACACACACACATCCACACACTCTCCTTTCATACCCTCACTCATTCACTTCCTCTCCCTCACCTCCGACCTGCCAGCCACCATCTTCCAAAAAAAAAAAAACTACGCTGCTTTAATAAAGAAGGAATTCTTACCATTTGCAGCAGCATGGATGGAACTGGAGAGCATTATGCTAAACGAAATAAGCCAATCAGTGAAAGAGAAATACCACTTGATCTCACTCATTTATGGATAATAAACATTATAACCTGATGAACAAAAATATTGATACAGAGTCAGAGAAGCATCAAACAGACTGTCAAATTACAGCTAGAAAGCTGGGGAGTGGGGAGGGAGGTAAGAGATCAACTGAAGTACTTGTATGCATGCATATAAGTATAACCAATGAATGCAAGACACTGGGGGGTGAGGGCATGTATGGGAGTGGGGTTGTGGGGCAATGGGGGGATATGGACACATGCAATACCTTATTAAATAAAGAAGTCACAAAGATATAATACTAAGGAAAAAAAATAAAATATCAAAAAAATTTTTTTTGTTTTTAGTTTTTTTTTGGGGGGGAGCTTTTTTATTGTTTAAATTATTACATATATTAGTACATATATCTCCTTTTTTTCCCCATTGACCTTCCCCCAGCCTCCCCTACCCCCTGTCACATGCCCTCATCCCACCTCCCCAGTGTCTTGTGTCCATTGGTTGTGCTTATATGCATGCATACAAGTCCTTTGGTTGATCTCTTTCCCTCCCTCCCCAACACTCCCCAGCCTTCCCGCTGTAATTTGACATTCTGTTCGGTGCTTTACTGCCTCTGTATCTATCTTTTTATTCATCAGGTTATAATGTTCTTTATTTTCCATAAATGAGTGAGATCATGTGGTATTTTTCTTTCATTGCCTGACTTATTTCACGTAACATAATGCTTTCCAGGTCCATCCATGCTGCTGCAAATGGTAAGAATTCCTTCTTTTTTATAGCAGCGTAGTATTCCATTGTGTAGATGTACCATAGTTTTCTAATCAACTCATCTGCTGATGGGCATTTAGGCTGTTTCCAAATCATAGCTATGGTAAATTGTGTTGCTATGAACATAGGGGTGCATATATCCTTTCTGATTCGTGTTTCTAGTTTCTTGGGATATATTCCTAGAAGTGGGGTTACTGGGTCAAACGGGAGTCCCATTTTTAGATTTTTGAGGAAACTCCATAATGTTCTCCACAGTGGCTGCACCAGTCTGCATTCCCACCAGCAGTGCACTAGGGTTCCTTTTTCTCTGCATCCTCACCAGCACTTGTCCTTTATTGATTTGTTGATGATAGCCATTCTGACAGGTGTGAGATGGTACCACATTATCATTTTGATTTGCATCTCTCAGATAATTAGTGACTTTGAGCATGTTTTCATGTGTCTCTTGGCCTTCCTTCTGTCTTCTTTCAAAAAGATTCTATTTAGGTCCGATGCCCTTTTTTTTATTGGATCATTTATCTTCATTTTATTAAGTTGTATAAGTTGCTTGTAGATGTTGGAGATTAAACCTTTATCAGTGATAACATTTGCAAATATGTTCTCACATACAGTGGACTTTCTTGTGGCTTTGTTGATGGTTTCTTTTGCTGTGCAAAAGCTTTTTATTTTGATGTAGTCTCATTTGTTTATTTTCTCCTTAGCTTCCATTGTCCTAGGAGCAGGATCAGTGAAGAAATTGCTTTGGCATATGTCAGAGATTTCTCTGCGTGTGAATTCCTCTAGTATTTTTATGGTTTCTCATCATATTTTTAAGTCCTTGATGCATTTTGAGTTTATTTTTGTGTATGGTATAAGTTGGTGGTCTAGTTTCATTTTTTTGCATGTATCTGTCCAATTTTCCCAACACCATTTATTGAAGAGACTGTCTTGACTCCATTGTGTGTTCATGCCTCCTTTGTAAAATATTAATTGAGCATAGTGGTTTGATTCGATATCTGGATTCTCTATTCTGTTCCATTCGTGTATATGTCTGTTCTTGTGCCAGTACCAGGCTGTTCTGAGAACAGTGGCCTTGTAATAAAGCTTGAAATCTGGTATTGATATCCCACCTACTTTTTTCTTCTTTCTCAGGATTGCTGTGGCTATTTGTGGTCTCTTTTTATTCCAGATGAATTTTGGAGAGTTCTTTCTAGGTCTGTGAAATATACTGTTGGTATTTTAATGGGGAATGCATTGAATCTATAGAGTTCTTTGGGTAGTGTGGACATTTTAATGATGTTGATTCTCCCAATCCATGAACATGGTATGTTCTTCCATCTGTTTACGTTTTCCTCTATCACTTTTTTCAGTGTCCTGTAGTTTTCTGCGTATAGGTCTTTTACCTCCTTAGTTAAGTTTATTCCTAGTTATCTTAATTTTGGGGGGGGCGATGGTAAATGGGATTGCTTTTTTAGTCTCTCTTTCTGTAAGTTCACTATTAGTGTATAGAAATGCCATAGATTTCTTGGCGTTTATTTCGTATCCTGCTACATTGCCGAATTCGTTTATTAAGTCTATTAGTTTTTTGATGGAGTCTTTCGGGTTTTTTATGTACAATATCATGTCATCTGCAAATAAGGACAGCTTTACTTCTTCTTTTCTAGTTTGGATGCCTTTTATTTCTTCTTCTTGTCTAATTGTAATGGCTAATACTTCCAGTACTATGTCGAACAGGAGTGGTGAGAGTGGGCATCCCTGTCTTGTTCCTTTTCTTAGGGGAAATGGTTTTAGTTTTTGCCCATTGAGTATGATGTTAGCTGTTGGTTTATCATATATAGCTTTTATTATGTTGAGGTATGATCTTCTATTCCCACCTTGTTGAGAGTTTTTATCAAGAAAGGGTGTTGGATTTTGTCAAATGCTTTTTCTGCATCAATTGATATGATTATGTGGTTTTTATCTCTCAGTTTGTTTATGTGATGTATCACGTTTATTGATTTGCAGATATTGTACCATCCTTGCATCACCGGGATAAATCCTACTGGGTCATGGTGTATGATCTTTCTGATGTACTGCTGGATCCAATTTGCTAGAATTTTGTTGAGGATTTTGGCATCTACATTCACGAGGGATATTGGCCTGTAATTCTCCTTCATTGTGTTGTCTTTATCTGGTTTTGGTATTAGGGTGATGCTGGCTTCATAGAAGGAACTTGGAAGTGTTCCTTCCTCTTGAATTTTTTGGAATAGTCTGAGGAGGATAGGTTTTAGTTCTTCCTGGAATGTTTGGTAAAACTGTCCTGTGAAACCATCTGGCCCCGGGCTTTTCTTTGCTGGAAGCTTTTTGATGACTGCTTCAATTTCTTCCATAGTTATTGGCCTATTGAGATGTTTAGATTCTTCCTGATTGAGTTTTGGAAGGTTGTATTTCTCCAGTAATATGTCCATTTCCTCCAGGTTGTCCAGTTTGTTGGAATAGAGTTGTTTATAGTATTTTTTTAATAATCATTTTTATTTTGGTGCGGTATGTTGTTATTTCTCCTCTTTCATTTCTGGTTTTGTTTATTTGGGTCCTCTCTCTTTGCTTCTTGGTGAGCCTGGCTAGAGGTTCATCAATCTTGTTTATCCTTTCAAAGAACAAGCTCTTGGTTTTGTTGATCTTTTGCATGTTTTTTTGGTCTCTATGTTGTTTATCTCCACTCTGATCTTTATTATTTCCTTCCTTATGCTTACATTGGGCTTTTCTTGTTGCTCTCTTTCTAACTCTTTGAGTTGTAGGGTTAGGTAATTTATTACCATTGTTTCTTGTTTTTTGCAGTAGGCTTGTAGAGCTATGAACTTCCCTCTCAAGACTGCTTTCGCTGTGTCCCATAGATTATGGATTGTTGTGTTTTCATTGTCATTTGTTGCCACGATGCTTTTTTTTTTATTTCTTCCTTGATCTCTCTGGTAACCCAGTCATTGTTTAATAGCATGTTGTTTAGTCTCCATGTGTTTGATTTTTTTGGATTGTTTTCATTGTAGTTGATTTCCAGTTTTATGCCACTGTGATCTGAGAAAATGCTCAATATGATTTCTATCTTCTTGAATTTGAAGAGACTTTGCCTATGGCCCAACATATGGTCTACCTTTAAAAATGACCCATGTGCACTTGAGAAGTATATATATTCTGTGGCTTTGGAGTGAAATTTTCTGAAGATGTCAATTAATTTCATCTGGTCTATTGAGTCATTTAGGATTGATGTTTCTTTGCTGATTTTTTGTTTAGAGGATTTGTCCAATGGTGATAGTGGGGTATTACAGTCTCCTACTATGATTGTATTGCTGTCAATCTCTCCCTTGATATCCTCCAGGAGATTTTTTATGTATTTGGGTGCTCCTGTATTGGGTGCGTACATGTTTACCAGAGTTATTTCTTCCTGTTGGATTGATTCCTTTAGCATTATGAAGTGGCCTTCCTTATCTCTTATTATGTCCTTCACTTTGAGATCTAATTTGTCAGATATAAGTATTGCTACCCCAGCTTTTTTTTTTCATTTCCATTCCCCTGAAAACCTTTTTCCATCCCTTCACCTTCAGTCTGTGTGTGTCTTTTATTCTGAGGTGGGTTTCTTGTAGAAAGCAGATATATGGGCCATGTTTTCTTATCCAATGTGTTACCCTATGTCTTTTGATCGGGGCATTTAATCCATTTATATTTAAAGTTTTTATTGATAGGTACTTATTCGTCGCCATTTTTATTCTTTACCCCGTGTTCCTTCTTTGCTTCCTATTTCTTTTTTTTACAGCAGACCCTTTAGCATTTCTTGCATTGCTGGTTTGGTGGTAATAAATTCCCTTAGTCCTTTTTTGTCTGTGAAGCTCCTGATTTCACCTTCAATTTTTATTGATAGCCTTGCTGGGTACAGTATTCTTGGATTTAGACCCTTCCTTTGCATGACTTTGTATATTTCATTTCATACCCTTCTGGCCTGATGAGTTTCTGTTGAGAAATCAGTTGCTAGTCTGATGGGGGTTCCTTTGTAGGTAGCTTTCTGTCTCTCTCTGGCTGCTTTTAAGATTCTTACTTTGTCGTTGGTGTTTGCCAGTGTCATTATAATGTGCCTTGGCATCAGTCTTTTGGGGTTCATTTTGCTTGGTACTCTGTGAGCTTCTTGGATTTGTGTGGGTTTTTTCTTCCCTATATTAGGGACGTTTTCTGCTATTATTTCTTCAAACAGGTTTTCTATTCCTTGCTCAGTTTCCTCTCCTTCTTTCACCCCTATTATGCGGATGTTGTTTTGTTTAGTGTTGTCCCAAAGTTCCCTTAGGCTCTCCTCCTGTTTTTTATTTTTTTTTCTAGAAGCTGCTCTACTTGGGTATTTTTTCCTACCTTGTCTTCTAGCTCACTGATGCAGTCCTCTGCTTCTTCTAGTCTACTCTTGATGCTTTCTATTGAGTTCTTTACAACAGCGATGTCATTTTTCATTTCTTTTTGATTCTTCGTCATTTCTCTTGGTTCTTACACATTTTGTCGAATTTGTCTTCCATTCTTTTCAGCCACCTTATGACCATTTCTGTGAATTTTTTCTCTGACAGGTTGCTTGCCTCCATTTTGTTTACTTCCTTTTCTGGTGATGCCTGCTTTTCTTTCATATACGGGCTGTTTCTTTGTCTCCAATGATCTCTCTTCTCCAGGTGTCTGGTTATGTTGTTCTCTCTCTCTTGCGTTGATTTAAAGGCACAAATACAACACAACCAGGTACAATGAACAAGGCACTGATCAGAAATATATTCACAATGTTAATAGCCCCAAATAAAGGTGACCACCAGAGAAAGGCAAATTAGGGGATAGTAGAGAAAGAAGAGCAAAAAAGAAAGGAATGCAAAAATGATATTGGGAAAAGGAAAAATAAGGTAAGAGAGGAAAGAAACAGAATAAGAAAGAAAAGGGTAACAAACTATATATATGGGGAGAAAACTCCAATAGAACAGCCACTAATCCCAATAAATGCCAGCAACAAGTACCTAGAGATGAATACAAACTACAAACATCAACTAATATCAAGCAAGGTGAGAGAAAACAGAAGCAAAAAACAAACAGAAACAAAATAAACAAAAAAAGAATAAGCAAAACAATCTCACAAACAACCATAAAAAATCAATATGATCAACAATCAAACAAACAACAACAAAAGGACAGAGAGAAAAACAATTTTTTGGATAGTGAAGACAGAGAAGATAGAGGTGTGTATGGACAGCAGGGGATTGGAAATTAGATATATAAGTAGGGTGAAATTTTAACAGGGGGTAAAAAGAAAGAATAGGGAAAATCTAAAGCAGGAAAAGGGTAAGAGAAACAGCACAATAAAAAGGGAAAAGTTAGGAAGAGAGTGATGGCATAAAGGTAGAGTTGAGATAGAGTAAATTGATGCTAAAGGAAAGATGAAAATAGACTGTAGAACACTACTCCCAAAGTAAAATAAAGAGAAAATAAAATGACCTTTTTTTAAAATAAAACAAACAAAGGTAAAATAGTGGTTCTAATAATACTGATTGAAAATAACAATGTAATAATTAAAAAGGTAAAATGAAGTGAGGAAAAAAGAAAAAAATAGTTTCTTATGTAAAAGAATAAAAAATAAATAAAAATAAAATAGTGCAGTATTGAAGGTCATTCACTTCCTCTATTGTTCTGTTTGGCACACCTGTTTCCCAGTCAGGACAGTATTGCAGTTCCCTGTGTACCACTGCTCCTCAGTGTTTTAAGCCAGTCCTGATTTTTAAGCAGGCAGTGTGTCTTATTTTCTTGTATTCCTTTATTTGTGATTACACTACAGTCAATTTGTGATTCAACCCCTGGGTGTCAGTGTTTCTGGATTGACTGCTGGGTCTATAGGTCCTCTCTAGCTTGTGCTTAGATCCTGCTTTCCCTGTGGCACTCAATACCGGTTTGTGGGAGTGGGCTGCCCTAGAGCTGGTTCTCCAATGGTCACTCCCTGCTCTGATCCCCAGGTTCCAGAAAAACAACTTTCCCCTGCAATCTCCCAGGGTGTCCCCAACTGGGTTATCCTATGTATTGGGCTTAGCAATCAGAAGCAAGGATTTAAAGGGGAAATCACAAGTGCACGAACTCTGGGGCTGCGTGCAAGTCTGCGCAGTCCTCTTTTCCCCCTTGTGTCCAAGCAGCTGGCTTACTTTTAAAATTACTAGGCTGTCCTACGCCTGATAAAAATGGGTTGCCTTTTGGAGATCTCCCCTGTTAGCAGCTCTGAGGACCCCCTTCCACATTCATGGATCATGCCAGCCCCAACAGCCAGATTCTTCTAGGTGCAGATTTCCCCCGGTCCTTCATCTCCCGCAGTGCACACGCTTTTCTGTCCTGCCGGGACCAGAGACCTCACCTTATCGCAGGTGAAATCTGACCCTTCCATGGTGGAGTGTAGAGCTCCTCTGAATTTGCATGTTTGTGCCAATTGGGGACCAGTGTTCTGGGGTTCGCAGCTGTTTGGTGGGTGCCGTAGTTGCAGATTTTCAGGCTTCCGATAACATCCACTTTCCCCTTCAAGATGGTGTGGTCTCCGCATCCGAGCCAGTCTGGCAATCACCGCGATTTGTAATCATTTATTACAAATAGGGCTTTAAAGGGAAGGATCAGGTTCTAGGAGTGACACCGGGACATAAGCTGGGCCTGGGCAGTCAGGGAGGAATTTCTGGGGAGGTGGTGCTTGGATTGAGACTAGGAGGATGAAAAGAGAGGGGAAAAGGCAGGGAGGAAGGGAGGGAGGGAGAGAAGAAGGAGAGACAGAGACAAAAGGAAGGGGGAGAGAGAAGAGACAGAGTGGGAAAGGAAGAACCAGAGAAAGAGAGTTTGAGAGAATGTGATGGGCAAAGTGGAGCCAGAAATGAGACCATTGTGGAACAACATAGAGAGAAGCTAGCCAGACTCAGCCAGCTGGCCAGATGGACAGAGAGAGTAGGCTGGGGGAAGAAGGGGGGTAACAGAAAGACAAAGAGCCTGGGAGAAAGCATTAAAAATGTAATACTGTCTGGCCAGCATGGCTCAGTGATTCAGTGTTGACTTATGAACCAGGAGGTCATGGTTTGATTTCCAGTCCGGGCATATGG
This sequence comes from Plecotus auritus, assembly GCF_963455305.1. NCBI lineage: Eukaryota > Metazoa > Chordata > Mammalia > Chiroptera > Vespertilionidae > Plecotus > Plecotus auritus. The sequence continues at coordinate 128,434,640 of NC_137784.1, forward strand.
CGCTTGCTGGCTTGATCCCCAATGTGGGGCTTGCAGGAGGCAGGCGATCAATGATTCTCTGTCATCACTGATGTTTCTCTCTCTCTCCCTCTCCCTTCCTCTCTGAAATCAATAACATTTTTTTTTTAATTTAATACTTAGAGCCTGGCTGTTGTGGCTCAGTAGTTAATAGTCAACCTATGAATCAGGAGGTCACAGTTTGATTCCTGGTCAGGGCACATGCCCGGGTTTCCCACTAGATCCCCAGTAGGGGGTGTATAGGAGGCTGCCAATGATTCTCTCTCATCATTGATGTTTCTATCTCTCTCTCTCCCTTCCTCTCCAAAATCAATAAATATATACATATTTTATTAAATTAATACTTACTCTATCTTCAGGTTTCTGTTTTCTTTAAATTAGTATTTGATTTTAGAGGCTTAACTGGACTCAGGTTTATGTTTGTTTTTGTTTTTTTTTTTTTTTTGTGTGTGTGTGTGTGTGTGCGTTTGTTTGTTTGTTTTGCTTTTTGCTTTGTTTTTGGTGAGACTACTTCATATATGACTTTGTGTTTTCCATTAAGAGATGCATACTATCTGGTTGTCTCAGTTTTATGTTAGCAGCCATTGATAGTCAAAACTAGCTAGATTCATTCATTCATTAAGGATGGGAAATGCTGATGTTCTTCTTTTACTATTCCTTCTTTATTTATTTTTTAATCTGGAATATTCTGTATATCTGCTACTTGATTATCTGAGGATACAGTTTGTATAAGAAGGCAAAATAAATGCCTGATTCAAAATAATGAGCTAGTTCACTAGTGTGCACTAATAAAGTCAATGAGTGATTATTTTTAAGTATACTAGTAATGATAAACTCCTGAATTTAAACGTAATATGTGTTGTAATTCATTGTTCTTATCATACTAAGGTTTGCATTGACAACTGGGAGCCCCTTTAAATTGGCTCCTTGAGTCTCTTTTACATGACTCTAGTAATCTTTGAAAACTTCCTAGTCCAAGATCATCATGTACATTTCATGCTCCAGATATGAAGAATCATATTTTCAGATATCAACGTAGTACTATAGTTAAAAGAATATAGCCCTAGCTGGTTTGTCTTAGTGGATAGAGCATCAGCCTGTGGACTGAAGGGTCCCAGGTTCATTTGCAGTCAAAGGCACATGCCAGGGTTGCAGGCTCGATCCCCAGTAGGGGGCGTGCAGGAGGCAGCCAATCAATGATTTTCTCTCATCATTGATGTTTCTATCTCTTTCTCCCTCTCTTTTACTCTCTGAAATCTATAAAAATTGATTTTTAAAAAAGAATATAGTTTTTGGAGTCATAAATACAGGATTGAATCTCTCCTCTACTTCATACTGCCTGTCTGGCCATGGACAACTTACTTAATATCTACCTAATTCACTTCTTCTTTTTTAAAATGAGCTAATAATACCAAATTTCCATGGTTTTTAGAATTAAAGTCATATATATATATATATATATATATATATATATATATATATGTATATATAACATATATTACTATAACTGTATGTAACTATATAACAATAGATGATAGATAGATAGATAGAACCTAGTATAGAGCTTGGCACATAGTAGCTACTCAGAAATTCAAGTTTTCTTTCCATTTCCTATTTTCTTACTCAGGGAACAACATCATATTTTCTATGATTACTTAGGCTTCTGTTTTTATAATGGGCAGTGTTCTCTTTCATGTATGGTAGATATTAAATACATACTTACAAATTGACTTTGAGGATAGATGCCATGAAATACATAATACCAACAGGTGTTAAGCTCTGTGAAAGTAGACATATCAATTAAGTTTGTTTTAAAAATAATTTTCCTTTATTTTTCAGAGTACAGGGATGGGCAAAAGGTTTACAGTTGTAATGCAAATAACACAATACTTAATAAATAATAATACAAGAATAAACTGCATTGTGTGTACTCACAACTATAAATCTACTTTTGCCCACCCCATATATGAAGGAATGGACTCAGATGGGTTGTTTTGTAACTTTATTTAATTGTTTGAGGAACTGCCAGATTGTTTTTTCAAAGCAGCTGCACCATCTTGTGTTCCCACCAACTGAGGATTCTGATTTCTCTACATCTTCCCTAACATGTTGTTGTATGACTTTTTTATTTTACCCATTCTAGTGGGTGTGAAGTGACATCTCATTGTGGGTTTTTTTTAATTCTTTATTGTTGAAAGTAATACATATGACTCCTTTTTCCCCCATTGACCTCTCCCTGCCTGCTCCTGCCCCCCAGCACATGTCCCCACCCCTCTATTGTCTGTGTCTATTGGTCATTCTCATATGCATACATACAAGTTCTTTGGTTGATCTCTTACCCCATCCTCCTCTCCCCTGCCTTACCTCTGAAGTTTGATGGTCTGTTCGATGCTTCTCTGTCTCTGGATCTAGATCCAGAGTCATTGTGGTTTTGATTTACATTTCCCTGATGACTAATGATGTTGGACAGCATTTCATGTGCTTATCAGTCATTTATATATCATCTTTCAGGCAATGTCTGTTCAGATCCTTTGCCCATTTTTAATATGGTTATTTTTATTGTTGAGTTGTAAGAGTTCTTTATACATTATTAGAGGCCTGATGCACAAAGATTCATGCAAGAATGGGCCTTCCTTCCTCTGGCTGCCAGCACCGCCTTCACTCTGTCCAGAGCCGCCTTTCTGCCTTCCCACGCTGCCCAGAGGCCCGGTGCTGCTGGAGCAGTATGGAACACCTGCATCCCGCCCCCCGCCCTGGCCACTTGGTGCCTGCGTATGCAAATTAACCTTCCATCTTTGTTGTGTTCATTTGCATACTCACTCCTGATTGGCTGGTGGGTGTCACAAAGGTATGGTCAATTTGCATTTTCTATTTTATTAGTGTAGATAGATACAAGTCTCTTGTCTTGTATATGATTTGCAAATATTTTCTTCCATTCTGTGTGTCATCTTTTAATTTTCTTGATAATATCAGTATACGGCTATTAAACAACACATTTCTAAATAACCCATGGATCAGAGAACAAATTTCTAAAGAAATCAGGAAATGTTTTGAACTAAATAAAAATGAAATACAATGTTATAACATTTATAGGATGCAGCTAAAGCAGTGCTTATAGAGAATTGTTTAGTATTCAATGCTTAATTTAGAAAAGAATAAAGGTCTAAAGCAAATTATCTAGGCTTCCATTTTTTAAAGCAATTGCTTAAGCAATTATTTACTAGGCATTTTCAGATCAGTCTCCAAAGTGGTTGTGCCAGTTTGTGTTCCCAGAAGCAGTGTGTGTTCACATAATCAACATTCCTAATATTGTTAGCCTTTAATATTTTTCCAGATAGATGAATGTAAAATAAGTCTTCTTGCTTCAGTTTGTATTTCCCAGATTATTAGGAAGTTGATCAACTTTTCATATCTTTAATGGCCTTTCAGTTCTCATCCTTTATATAGTGCCTGTTCACATTTTTGCCCAGTTCAATTGGGGTGTCTTTTACATTTTTATCTGAGGAAGTTTTAAGATATTGTAAATGTCATTGCTTTCCAGTTATATCTGTTGAACTATCTTCTCCTAGTCTTTAAACTTTATGTTGTTTTTGTCATATAAATGTTTTAATTAAAATAAGTCAGTTTTATTAATATTTTTAAAGTATGGCTTCTGTTTTTTTATATTTTTATTTTAGAGAAGAAGGGAGCTGAAGAGAGAGATAGAAATATCAATGATGAGAGAGAATCTTTGATCGGCTGCCTCTTTTTTTTTTAATATATTTTATTGATTTTTTACAAAGAGGAAGGAAGAGGGACAGAGAGTTAGAAACATCGATGAGAGAGAAACATCAACCAGCTGCCTCCTGCACACCTCCTACTGGGGATGTGCCCGCAACCAAGTTACGTGCCCTTGACCGGAATCGAACCTGGGACCTTTCAGTCCACAGGCCGACGCTCTATCCACTGAGCCAAACCAGTTTTGGCCAATCGGCTGCCTCTTGCATACCCCAACAACCTGGGCATGTGCCCCAACTGGAATAGAACCAGCGACCTCTTGGTGCATGGAATGACAGACACTCAACCAACTGAGCCATATCTCCAGGTTTGAACTTATTTTTTATAGGAATTTACTTTTTCCTCCACATGGCTATGGAATTATCTAAGCACCGTGTATTAAATAGTCTATCCTTCCCTTGCTTCTCTATGGTTGCACCATTGTCATATATCAAGTTTTTCTACATCTGTGGGTCACTTTCTGAGCTTACTGTTCTGTTTCACTGGTCTGCTTTGTTTTGTCTTTATACCTATATCACATGGTTTTATTACTATAAGCTTATAATAAACTAGGGGCCCAGTGCACAAATTTGTGTACTTTGAAAGGAACTGTGGGCCACGAGGCTGTGGTAGGTACAGGGGCAGGTCTCAGCCCATCCTCTGTGCCCCCACACAGCCCCTCGCACTGCAGCCCCTGGTCCCCTGTCTGCTGGAAGCCCAGCTCCCGCCCTGCCGCTGCTTCCAGGGGTTGATGGCGCTGGCCTCACTCGCACCCGCTGATGGTGCAGAGCAATTGGGGCTGGTGCCATCAGTGGGTGTGAGTGGGGTCAGCACTGTCAGCAGCCACCGCTCACACCCACTGATGGTGCCAAGTGTTCGAGACCACCGGGCACTGGCAGCGGGTGTGAGCGGGGCCAGTGCTGGCAATGGGTGTGAGCGGCAGCTCCAGCACCAGCAGTGGGTGCGAGCAGGACTGGCATCAGCAGCAGGTGTGAGTGCTGGGTGGGACCATGGCACACGGGAGCAAAGAATTTTCAGTAACCACCAGAGGCTCACCCCAATGACAGTGACCGGAGCCCCGCCTTGGTCTGGCGCCCCAACTCACCTGCTCCACCATCCCGTCATGGCCAACACCCACCATGTTCCACACCACCCCCTGGTGGTCAGCACATGTCATAGTGACCAGTTGTTCGGTTGTTCCAGTTGTTCTACCATTCAGTCTATTTGCATATTAGCCTTTTATTATATAGGATATTGCTATCTGGTAGCATGAGCCCCCTGTTCATTCTTTCATTATTTTTCCTGAGTGTTTTGATTATCTTTGACCCTTTGTTCTTCCATATAAATCTTATGGTCAGCTTGACAAGTTTTATAAGAAAATCTGTTAGGATTTTATTGGAATTGAAATGAACTTGTAGATTAATTTTAGAAGAATCACCATCTTTGTAATATCAAGTCTTCTCTCTTATAAAAATGTTGGTTTGTTTTTTTTTAGAGATCTCTTGAACTACCTGAAAGTGGTCCCACCTCCAGGAATAAACTCAACAAAAGCCAGAGGTAATAATACTTTGGTGAAGTACCTCAAACTGTGTGTAGAATTTATTCTGAATGCTATTTTTCATAATTGACAATTGTGCAAATAGGAAAAACCCAGTGGGTTTTGTCTACTGTGTTCTTTTGTGTTTTTATTGCCATATCTGATTGTTTGCTCCAGGTACCAGGTACTCAAGGACTTAGCATAAAAATCTAGGCTGGGGAGGACAATGAGAGTCTAATGAGTTCTACTTCTTGGTATATACCCACATCCTCTGTCTTTGGTAGAGAAAATCATAGGAATTAATGCAGTTGGTCTAGATTGAAAGGGAAAATTTTGAAGTGTTTTGATGACTCAACTATCCTGTGAGTTTCTATTTTGTTTTACTTTTTCCATTTCATATGGTTCTGGGGTTACTGTTTAGCTACATACAGCATATCACAGAAGACCATGACTAGGTAATGCCTATATGTGGATATTCCTAAGTATTGAAATGCATGACCAAATTGTTCAGTGTTCATCTACATGTGTCAGTGCAGACTTTTATCCAGAATTTCAGAGTCTACCAGGCATTTGCCTTTTTCTCTGTTACAGATCAGAAGAGTTTCACTGCCCTAAATATCCCATGCTTCACCCCATCATCACCCCCTCACTCTCCTCAAATTCCTAACAATCACTGATTTTTTTCTCTCCATAGTCTTGCCTTTTCTAGAATGTCATATAAATTAAACTATACACTATGTAGCCTTTTCCTACTGACTGCTTTCATTTTACAATGAGAATTTAAGGTTCCTCCTTGTCTTTTCATGGCTTGATAGCTTATTTCTTTTTATTTCTGGATAGTATTCCATTGTGTGGATGTATGACTTAGGTCTATTCTTAATCTCTTGCTCTCTTTTTTTAAATAAATCTTTATTCAGATTATTACAATTGTTTCTCCTTTCCCCCCCCCATAGCTCCCCTCCACCCGGTTCCCACCCCAACTTCTCCCCTTACCTCCCCCCCGTCCTAATACCTAGGTGTATGATTTTTGTCCAGTCTCTTCCTAAACCCCCCATACCCCTTTCCCCCTGAGAATTATCAGTCCACTCCCTTTCTATGCCCCTGATTCTATTATATTCACCAGATTATTCTGTTCCTCAGGTTTTTAATTCCCTTGATTTTTAAGTTCACTTGTTGATAGATATGTACTTGTTGTTCATAATTTTTATCTTTACTTTTTTCTTCTTCCTCTTCTTAAAAAATACCTTTCAGCATTTCATATAATACTGGTTTGGTGGTGATGAACTCCTTTAGCTTTTTCTTGTCTGTGAAGCTCTTTATCTGCCCTTCAATTCTGAATGATAGCTTTGCTGGGTCGAGTAATCTTGGTTGTAGGTTCTAGCTATATTCATCACTTTGAAAATTTCTTGCCACTCCCGTCTGGCCTGCATAGTTTCTGTTGAGAAATCAGCTGACAGTCGTATGGGTGCTCCCTTGTAGGTAACTAACTGTTTTTCTCTTGCTGCTTTTAATATTCTCTCTTTGTCTTTTGCTCTTGGCATTTTAATTATGATGTGTCTCGGTGTGGGCCTCTTTGGATTCCTTTTGTTTGGGGTTCTGTGCACTTCCTGGACTTGTAAGTCTATTTCTTTCACGAGGTGGGGGAAGTTTTCTGTCATTATTTCTTCAAATTGGTTTTCAGTATCTTGCTCTCTCTCTTCTTCTGGCACCCCCATAATTCTGATGTTGGTACGCTTGAAGTTGTCCCAGAGGCTTCTTACACTATCTTCAACTTTTTGGATTTTTTTTTCTTTTTGCTTTTTTCGGTTGAGTGCTTTTTGCTTCTTTGTATTTCAAATCTTTGACTTGATTCTTGCGTTCCTCTAGTCTGCTGTTGGGTCTCTGTATAATATTTTTTTATTTCAGTCAGTGTATGTTTAATTTCTAGTTGGTCCTTTTTCATATCCTCGAGGGTCTCGTTATATTTATCGGCCTTTTCTAGGATATTCTTGAAAAGCCTTATAACTGTGGTTTTGAATTCTATATCCAGTCGTTTGTTTTCCTCCATTTCTTTCGTTTGTGATCTGTTTCTTTGTTGCCGCATTTTCACTGCTTCCCTGAGTTGGTAGGGTAGCTTTGTGTGCTAGGTTTCCTATATGGCCCAGTGGGTCGGCCTCCCCAGTTAACCTGAGGTGGATACTCTTGGTGCACCCCTTTGTGGACTGTGTGTACAGTCTTGTTGTAGTTAAGTCTTGATTGTTGTTGGTATCACTGGGAGGAATTGACCTGCAGGCCAGTTGGCTGTGAGGATCAGCTGTGTCTACGCTGGGAGAAGTTCAGTGCTGGAGACAGCCTTATAGGATTAGACTTGCCAAATTGCAAAAGCCTCTGTGCTCAGCTTGGATGGGGTGGAGTCTCAGGGCGGAGCAGACAGTCTTGGCTTCCAGTCAGCCTTGCCCTTGCATGTGCGGGCCTCCAGAACTCTGCCTTCCCTGGCTTCCGAGCCTCCGCCCGAGAGTCCAGATTCCCCCCCGTAAGAGTGTGGGTCCCCAGGGGCTTGCCTGGAACTGGGGTTCAGTGCAGTCAGAACTGGGGTTCAGTGCAGTAAGGAGCTTCCGACTCCCTTCTGCTAGGGAGAGCCTGTGGCAACCTCCGCAGTCTTTGTTCACATTGGCATGCACGCCTCCAGACCCCTGTCCGCCGGGGCTCCCCTGGGTCTCCCCCGGGTCTCCGAGTCTCCGGGTGCCTTTCTCTCTACCTGACAGTCCAGACTCCCCCTGTATGGGCCTGGGTCCACAGGGTTTCGCCCAGAACTGGGGTTCAGTGCAGTCGGAACTGGGGTTCAATGCAGTCCAGGGCTTCTTTCCCCCTCCCGCCAGAGAAAGTCAGCCAGGCTCTCAGCCGTCCTTCCTCTCTGCGAGCACAAAGACCTTTTGCAGCACCTCCAATTCTCTGTGAGCTTTTCTCTTTCCTTCTAGTTGTAGAATTTCCACTCAGCCAGCTTTTCTGTGGTTCTGGATGGTGTCTGTTCTGTCTTTTAGTTGTAGTTTTGAAATTGTTGTGCAAGGCAGCAGTTTAGGTGCTTACCTATGCTGCCATCTTGGTTTCTCCCAATCTCTTGCTCTTTGATGGACCATTTAACTGTGACAGACAACCCCAATTCTAAATCACAAAACCCTCCATGCCAGTCATAGTCAAGAACCTGTTTGAACAACCAGTCCATTTAGATTCATTTCCTGGCCAATGCAAACAACTGATTATTTGGGTAAGAAAAGGAATAAGCCAAATTAATGTTCACTGACTTGACCAGACAGTTCTATCAAGATGATCAAATTGATTGGATCAGTGGGTCTAGCTTGAGAGGTAGACAGCATGGTCCATTAGGAGCCTGAGCCCAGGAGTCAAGAGCTCTGGATTATACTCTCAGCTTTATAACCAATCTGTGCTAGCTACTCCCCTCTGTGGACCCCAGTCTTTGAAGGCTTTGCCTACTCTGCTGAGCATGAATGTCAGAATAGCTGCAAGTTCTCCTTACTGACCAATGCTCTCATCTGAGGCATGGGATGCTATTTATATTCCACAGCATTTATACTAGGGCAACAGGACCAAGGATTCACAGATACACCCTTTGTCATGTGGTCATCTTGCTGAGACTTAACTTCTTGCAGGGGTATGGAGCTCATGATGCATTCCACTGAGAGCTTTGCAGAACTTTCACAGAAAAAGGCTTATGGTGTATACTCATCTTGGGGCCAGTTGGAGATAGGCAAAAGGTGACATTATGAAACAGCATTTTCCTTGGCCCTGAAAAAGCCTTTTCTTCCTGTATTATTAGGCCAAAATGTATGCAAAGCCATTGATGATTAATGCTGCTAGATGAAGCTGGGTCACTTTAGATGAACTCTCCTCCCCTTCTACATGACAGTGTAAATCACAATGAGCTATTGCACTTCCTAAGCTTAAACTTTTCTTTGCTATCAGGAACTGAATTCCACGAATATTTCTAAAGTTTTAGGTTCAAATATTAGCTGCTTTTCACAATAAAGTCTCTCCACTCTTTATTTTATGTGTCTTTTGTGGGGCAGAGAGCCTTTCTATAGAGTTAAAACAGAAGCTTAGCATTTGTTCTGAAAATTAATTTGGTCCACAAACCTTTCATGAGAGATTCTTCATTATATGCTGGACCCTTGGGATAAGCTTGACAGTGGTCTCTGTGGAGAGAATGGAAGTTCCTCTGAACTTGGGGAGCACACAGGCAGGGCTGGGCATTTTTAGGTCTTGGCCAGGAGGCCTACTATATCCCCAGCTGCCCAGTTAGAAACTTCTCACTCTCCCTTGGCCACCACTCACCATTTGACTTCTGAGGTTCAAACAAGTTTGTCTCACAGGGGTTCTGGCAGATGCTCCCTTACATATCTTCCTTGCTCCAGGCTGTACTCTACACTACCCTTAGTCATTCATCCCATTCAGAATGCCTGGGTCTCCACTAGCTTCAGAATGAAGTTCCAACTTAGGCTTGATGTTGGAACTTCACCTCAATATTCTATTCTACTTCCTACTCAGCTCTCTAAGGTCTTGGCCACACCCTTCACAAAATCCATTTGTTTCAACAATCCCAGATTTGCTTCTGTTCCCGAGCATCCTGTGTATGTGCACATTGCTTTACCTTGTTCATGCAATTCCTATTGTCTGGAATTATTCTTCCCTTCCTTTCCTATGCCTTCTTCACACTGCAGCTCCAAGATCATCAAATTTTTTAAAGTCTTCTTCAATCCCTGGAGCGTTTGCATCCTCCCAGCTTAGGGTAGAGACTAGAACCTGATTCTCAAGACCTTCACTCCATGTTATTTGGTGAAGACAACTGGCGCTGAATATTTCCCACAGTGACCTTGAGTCTCTAGGAACATGAGATACCAAGCTTTTTGCAGGTTGCTTGTTCAACAGATGGCTGCAGCTGCTCACAACCCTCTTTCATGAGGAAGGATGTCCCTTTTGAGTGGCAGAAAATCTAGGGAGGAAAGGGCCAGCAGGCAGGCCCCCCAGACTTGACCTGAGAGGAATGGGACAGCCAGTCTCCCAGGCTAATATCCTCCCCTGCCCACCCTGGGCAAGGTCACTTCAGCAACTCTTGGGTGACCATCTACTGGGCACCAGGCACTGGGTTGGTTAGTGCTGGACTCCTGCCTTTAAGGAGATTACAGTCTAATGGGTATGTACATTTGCTAAGATTGCCATAAAAAACTGCCACATACCGGGTATTTTGAACAACAAAATTTTTTGTCTTCTGGTTCTGGAGGCTGGAAGTCCAAAACAAAGGTGTTGGTAGAGAAGTTTCCTTTTGAAGGCTGTGAGGGAATGGGGCTGGAACAAATCTAGTTTGGTGAGTCAAAGGAACATAGACTTAGGACACCAGGAGAGCTGAATTCAAATCTCAGCTCAGCTACGTACTGGCTTTGTGGTTATGGACAGGTAAGTCACATCCCTCCATTAGCCTCAGTTCATTCTTTCTTAAAATGGGATACTAATTCTTGTCAGGTGTGATTATGGAACTAAAACAAGAACATCTGGGGAAAGGGGAGCCAGCCAAGCTTGGGGTTTCTTGATCTTTGTTTCCTGACAGAACCTGGCATGTGGGACTGGTCTGGGACCCCACTTATTCAATGAAGGTCTACTGAATGGTGTGTAAGTGACTGAATAAATCAGTCAAGGGGAGCAGTGTTCTTCCACTGCAAGTTCTTCTTCCAGCTGTGCCCATACATTCAGAGGGAGAGTCTGGGTGTTCCTTTTACACTCAGGGCTGAGGGAGAAAAGATTTCCTTCCTTTTTGAAAGGGACAGAAAATAAAAACAAAAGGTTGGGTGTGGAATGTGGGTAGAAGCTCAGGAAATATCACCAACCTGCTTCTCATCAGTGTCCATGTGGAGTGGCCCAAGCAGGGTCAGTCTGAAGAGCTGAACATTGGGCCAGGGCTGGGGGTGTGGGAGCAGAATAATGGGCCAGGAGCCTGCAGTTCAGGGTGCTGTCAGGGGTAAGGCAAGCAGCAGGCTTAGGTTTGATGGGAGAAAGGAGAGTAATAAGAGCTATCTCCCCCATCTACACCCCCACCTCGTGCTTTAGCACAGAGTAGCCAGATTGTACGTGCTGGGAGGCTGAAGGCTGAAGGTAGTGTCAAGAGTCATGCTTCTCTCTGACTTGCCCTTAGAAAGGTCTCTTGGATTCTAGAACCTGCCTCCCATCCCTTAAGCTATACTGTCTGTAATGAAAAGAGAATGGGATAAGGGAGGCTGAATACCTGGGTTTGTGTCCTAGCTCTGCTACACACTGGTTGTGTGACCATGGAGAGTAACTTAAGTACTCTGGGCCTCAGTTTCATCATCTGGTAAATGGGGATAATACCTTCCAACACACATGCATGTACATATCCATTCATGGTCACTGGGAAAAGTAAACGAGATAGCATGTCAGGAAGTACTTTGTAAAGTGTACATTCCCCAAGTTAACCCACAGCCCTGTGCCCTATTGGTACACAGGGCAACCTTCAGGTGCTACCTCACTTCCTTGGTGAAAGTCCCACCTCATTTTAAGTCACTTCATACTGGAAAGCCCAAGAACCCCTGCCCCCTCAGAGCTTCAGTCAGGTTTTCCCTTCAAAACTCCTTTTTGGGCCGAAACCGGTTTGGCTCAGGGGATAGAGCGTCAGCCTGCGGACTGAAAGGTCCCGGGTTCGATTCCGGTCAAGGGCATGTACCTTGGTTGCGGGCACATCCCAGTGGGAGGTGTGCAGGAGGCAGCTGATCGATGTTTCTAGCTCTCTATCCCTCTCCCTTCCTCTCTGTGAAATATCAATAAAATATATTTAAAAAAAAAACAACAAAAAAAACTCCTTTTTGGGTCAGCAGCTATTTCCACCTCATTTATACTCATACTCATACTCATTCTCTCTCTCTCTCTCTCTCTCTCTCTCTCTCTCTCTCTCTCTCTCTCTCTCACACACACACACACACACACACACACACACACACACACACACACACACCAGAAATATAGGCCAGTTTGTCAGTTACTAACTCAAAAACCACATTCCAACTGCCACCCATTTGCTTTTCTCCTAGAAGGTTGTTAACTGGATGTGGCCCCATCATACCAACATACCAACAGAAAGGCTTGGTTAAGCTGGTGCCATGAATGAAGAGGCAAACTGATGAACTTTGAATAGTACAGAATCTGAGAAGGAAGAACCAGTCTAGTGGGAAAGGGCTTATTAAGAAGTGTTCCTTCTCTTGTTTCTATTGCAAACAAGTTCTAGATATGCACAGAACTCTTTGCTGGGGACATTGTCATCAGTGCCATCAGTTTCTTCCTCCTAAGCCCTCGGAAAGAGCTCCCCCCAGGCAAGCTGCAAGAGCTAAGGGAGGCAGCTTGTTCATCCCTAGCTCTGTGGCCCAAGTTATGGGAGGGAGCTTGGTGCAGCGAAAAGAACTGTGGCCCCAGTGTCTGGCCACAGCTTTGCCCTGCCATGATCTTCGTTTTGCACAAGTCCCTGCCCCTCTCTGGGCCTTGGTTTCTCTGGCTTCAGACTGAGGGAGTTAAACCATCCCATCTCTGAGCTCCCTTCTCACGCAAAACCTCCTTTCATCCAAGACTATAATTTGAGCTCGGTCCTTCTGGCCAGGGTAGGAATTTTTCTTCTGCCAGCGCATTTAAATATTTCATGTGGGTCTTGCCCATGCCTGCCTCATACTTACTGCTGATCAACCACTTCATAAGCCCAGAGCAGATGCCCGTGCATTTGTCCTTAGAGACAAATTTCAGGTGGGAAATGTATGATGTTTTTAAGAAGCCAAGCAGCAACTAGGCACAAACCTACTTCTTCACATAGAGTTTCCACCTCTTTGCCCATCTGCTTCTGAGTAATCTGAAGCATAACAGAGATAGTATGTGGCATAGCCATGGATTTTGAACTAAGTCTGCCTTAAAAATCTGTATCATGCTTAGATCCCACACCTTTTTCACAAGATAGCTCAATCCTGAATGACCCTAACTCCTTCCCACAGATACTTGGCCCAGTGAAAGTAAATCTCTCAAGAGTTAACTCTCTCACTCCAATCTTTTTCTATTCATGCTAAATCCAAGTTTAGGAAGGAAAAAAATATTTATCACATTCTTGCATGGCCATTCTACACCAGATTAAGTGAGTGACAGGAAGGAAAACTGGAAAGGAAATGCCTATAATATTTAGTTAATGTGGTCATCATATTTGATTTGGCAACATGTCCCCAAATGCAAATACAAATGTCCCATTTTATTTGCATGTGAATCTTTTCTTCCACAGAGGGAACAGTGGGAGAGCCAGCTCAAGTCCCAAGTGATCTTGGAGCAGAATGAGGCATTAGCTGAGACTTAGAGCATTTGTGATGGGCCTTGGGTAGCTGGAGGTGTGGTCACTAGGAAGCTGCTGAAGGGAAAAGGTCATAGGCAAATATTTTATCTCAACTGAGAGTAGCTTGGAAAGGACCACAGTTTAGTTTTGTAGAAAACCATTTCACTGATGCTTCTCACAGAGAAGGCCATGGGAGTGAAAAGAGAACTGAATTTGGAAGAGAATTACTCAATTCAAGTTTGAGTACTACCACTTGAACTTGGGTGAGTTTCTTAGCTCCTTGGAGCCTCAGTTTTCTCCTTGCTAAAAATTGACTTAAAAATCCATGTTATGCCTATTTCATAAGGTTGTTGTGACAATTTCAGGGAAAAATGCATATGCAAGCTGTTGTCAAATGTTTGGGGAACATGAGGTATTACTATTATGATTATTGTTATTGTTATTAGGTGAGGAAGCTAGAAAATGTCTATAGACAACATCAGGCAATAGTTCTGTTTTTAGGTGATTTGGACTCAAAACAGTTCATCTGAAGGAAGTCTTTTGGAACATGTAGAATTGTACTTGGAACTTATGTGCCCTGAGCTTTAGGCCAGAGAGCAGTTTGACATACCCATGACTTGGGGTGGGGGCTTTTGCCCTCCCTGGACCCTCTCACTTTTTTCATATGCACCATGTGGGGTTGACCTAGACACTCTCTTCAGCCCCTTTAGTCTAAGTCAGTCTGTACTATGGTGCAGATTGAAGACAGTCTCCACAGATTTCACATTTCAAAGGACATTTACAGTTAGGAACTTCCACTTTTTTGTAGGCCCAGCCTTTTGAATAGCAGGTTCATTTGTAGCTCTGGTCTACTTGAGCCTAGATAGCATTTGCTAGAGAATAGGCCAGTGTTGTAGGTGAATAGCATGAGATCTGGAGGAAGAGCTGCCATGGGATTCTGTTCCACAGTCTTCTAAGCCTCAGCCATCTTGATCACAGGAGGTATAAACAAATGCCATCACATGGGGGCCTCTGCTTGGGGTAATTCTAGAGTCAGTTTTCTTGGCCCAAACAGCCCTGAGATCGAATAGATACAATGCCACAGACTCAAGACAATTTTTCAAAGAGGATCTCAGTCAGAAGGATCAAGGCATTGAGATGAAAATTGACGTATTTCCACCAGGCCTGATTTAATTATGCAGGAAACTCATTGCTGGACGTTGTGAATCATGTCTTAAGGATCTATGTTTTTTCTTCTATCTGGCTGCTATTAGACCATGCTAGAAACAGGTAGTTCTACAGAAATTTCATGTTGGGACACCTCTTATCCTTGCTGTCGAATTTGACTTCCTAGAGGCTTGTGCTCCTCATATCCCCCAGGATCCAAGATGTTACCCAAGCTGAAGCCACTTTGATGGTACAGTTAGAATAGTTGCCACTGCTAAAAGTTGGGAGTCTCCCCATTCTGAGATTTCACTCTTTCAACCTACTGCCCTGCCTTCTATCACCTCCCATGATCAGGATCTCCTCCATCTGACATTCAAAGCCTTCCCTAATTCATCTCTTCAGTGTAGAACAGTGGGGAAGATGGCTGGCTTTAGTTCCAAGCAGATCTGAGTTTGAGTGCCAGCTTTATCACATATTTGACCTTAGACAATTATTGTACTTTTCTTTCTGAGCTTCTGTTTTTTCATCTGTCAAAGGGAGGTAAAAATGCCTCATGGAGCTGTTATGAGGATTGATGAGATAATAATAAATACAGAGCATCTGGCCCAGTGCTTGACCCACGGTGGCTGCTCAGTTGTCAGTGGCCATGAACACTGCAATTCTATCATGCACAATCTGGCCCCAACCTCCCCTCCAACCTTTCATCTTATCATCCCCACACACCCTGTGCTCCAGCCATATTTACACTTTGCTATTAACTAAGACTGTGTGAGCCTTTGCTTTGACTTCATGCCTTTGCTTATGCTCATACCTTCACCTAGAACTTTTTCCCCTTGTATTCACCTGTCTAAAATAAGATCTATACTTCAAGTTTCAGCTCAAAGAAAGTCCATCTGGACCTCCAGCCTCAGGTGATCATTTTTCTTCTGAGTCCTTATAGCCCTTCAGCCCTCCCTTGTGGTGTCATCATAATTCCAGACAAAACCACTACTCTGTTTCAAGCCCTGTACTCAGTGCTACAGTGATTCCTGAAGTGAATCAAACCCTGTACCTGTCTTTAAGGAGCTCAGTCTGTTGAAACAGGGCCACTGCTAGCAGCATATCTAATTTTGGATCCTATGTAGCTGCCTCATGCTTGCCTACTCACAGAAAGACCCACAGTTTGTCCTGTTTGGGGAAGCCAGAAACTATGAGGGATGACTTCTCCCCATATTACAACATCTTAAATCATCACAGACTTTATCTTCCTATGTTGCTTTGAAGCATCTGATTCAGACAGGTTGAGCCAACCCAAGGACATTGACATAATCTATGTGGCAATGAGAGCTAAGATGTTTGGATCAGAGAGACCTGGGTTATAATCCTGATTCTCCCGACTGCCCCAACCCCCTACACACACACTCCTTATTAGCTGTGTGACCTAGGGCAAGTCACTTCACCTTGCTGTAAAGTGTTTCTGAGGAATAAATGGGAAGGGCCAGGCACAGGGTGAAGTGCATGATAGGTCAATAAAAAGTCATTATTGCGCTAGTGGTATTTGTCCCACCACCATCGAGGGTACTACAACATAGAAGGGTTTTCCTATATGGATTGTCTATTGCCTCTAGTGGAAGGGCCAGACAAAAGCAGGGCAGGGAGACAGGACTGGCTCTAAACATACTGTGTCTTAGAGCAGGGCTTCAGATCCAGCAGAGAGCTGAAGTACTCAGCAAAGAAACCATTCAAGAGAACTTATATCCTGAAGTGCTAAAAAACTTTTTCCACAATGAAACCTTTCCCCATTAGGCTACCATGAGACATGGGCCCTGAGGAGAGCAGTTCAGAGAGGCCATATTGTTGGAAACAGTGGCCTTAGTGGGGATATATTGATGTGAAGTCAGTTTGAGATTATTGCATTTAGTAATCTGATGAAAGCTGTCCACTCAGATCTCAATAGTGTGTAAGGAAAAGTGTATCTCTTCAGAAAGAGCTGCTTTCGACCAGTATGATTGGATGGTGATAGTAGGCAATGAGGAGGGTTTTAGGTGCCCTATTAAATCTGACATAGGGACAATCTTGGCAGAGCTTCCACATAAAACTTAGCGCTTTGTCCTCTGTGGATTTTTGGGACCATCCAGTTTCCAGTCCCTTGGAAGCATCCTAAATGCACTCAATTGTGGGCTGGACTATTTCCTTAGCAAGTTGGACTGGTGAAGACAAAGAGACCTGGGGTTATAGACCATTCAAGAGCTGCTGAGAAGGCTCAGGCATTGTCAAAAGTGGCAAGAAAATGTGGGTGTGGTTTTTGCAGGTGCTGGTATCTGAGGCGGGGTTCATCTTTTTGGGCCAGCATGTCAATGGGAGTCTGGGGTTTGGAGGTAGGTACATGGCCAGACGCTGAACGGTTGAGCCATTCACAGCCTGCTCACAGCTGGTAAGAAGAGGGGACTGTCTATTGCCTCTAGTGGAAGGGCCAAACAAAAGCAGGGCAGGGAGATAGGACTGTCTCTAAACATACTGTATCTTAGAGCAGGGCTTTAGATCCAGCAAAAAGCTGAAGTACTCATCAGAGAAACCAAGGCAGAAGCCCATCTATGTGGACTTGATTAATATGGCTGGGATGGGAAAAAAAGGCTGTGGCTTTGTAGGCACAGGGGAATTGGACTCTCCCAGCCCCATTGATTGCCTGCTCTTTGCAGCAAGATACAAGATGCTGAGTGGGCCCTGCTAGGGTAGGGTAAGGTCATGTCTGCAACTATGAGGAAAGGCTCTGAACCTGGTTATGAGGGGCAAGTCCTGGCAGGGACCAAGAGACTAGATGGCCAAATTCTGTCTTAATTCTTTGTTTATTTTCACTTGGGCACCACATTAGCTTTTACTTGGTTACATTTCTCTTAATTCATTCAACCAGTGTTTATTTACTATGCACCTGCTTCAGTTGGTCCCTCTGCTCTATTCTGAGCAGACTAGTGACATTGAGACTAGTCTATGGCTCTCTTCTCAGAGACCTCCTTCTGTCTACTGGGGTTGGCAGTAGACAGAGCACAGTGTGGCAAGGGTGATATTAGAGTTTGCACAGGGCAACACTAGAGTGCAGTAGAGGGTGCCCAACTTGGGAGAGGCACCTTCCTGGGGACAAGGGACAGCTCACCAGCACACTTCTGGCCATGATGAAGTAGTGAAGTTGGTGTCTACCTCTGCAGAGTCTTCTCAAACACAGAACTTTAAGGGGGTGGGGGTGGACATGTCAAGGCAAAGTATCAGAAATTCTAGACTCTTCACCATGACTGGTTTGATTTAATTCTCATGGGTTGGACCAGGAAGTAACCCCAAACACTCTGAAAGGTAACTGATGATTAAAAAACTATTTGTTTTTATGGACTAGCTCTAACACAGGTCATAAACTCGCAGGATGGGAAAGAACTTGGAGGGGGAAAAATAGAATTAGCTAATTTCACTTGGAATTAAGGAATTTTCTCCAAGTTTGCAACAAAGCTTCATGGGAAAATGAAACTCCCAGGGAGACATAGTCCCATTTTCCCCCTGGATCCTCCTGGGAGAAAAGATTTCCCTTTTAATGATCCAATGACTAGTATTTTATTCTGAAGTGGGATGGAGAATGGCAAGCATGGCTTGCTAGGGAGTGAGAACCACAGGGCCCCAGAAATCCAGGAAAGGACAGTAACACCCTGTAGCTCAGGCTCTTGTGGAAGAATAGCATCACTAGGGCAGCTTAGCACCCAAGGAAAAGCAGACATCTCCTCACTAAAGGCAATGCTGTAATAGAGGTCACTAGTAGAAATGGCTGTTTTTGCTTTTAAAAATGGTTCGACAAGTATTGGGAGGAAAATTATACTACGTCAGAACCTAGGGCTTAGAAAAGAACATAGAGCTCTCAGTGGGCTTACTGGCCTCTTTCCATCCTAAAATGTCCTATTTTTCTATATAGAATAAGAAAGTTCACTTGTCCTTCTCCCTCTTGCCTCCCTCCCTGTCTCACTTTGTTCCAGTTTCATAAGGCCATTGTGAGGAGCAGCCTTGGTTCAGCCTCAGGAATTACATGCACAACTCTGTGGCCATCTGCTCTTTAGAATCTTCTGCTAGTGACTCATCCAGGCCCATTTACTTGGCTGGCAAGACCCTGAGAGCCAACTCCTTCCTGGGTCAGTGCTCTAATTTGTAGGAGAGCACAAAAGTAACCCAGTGTACCCCCACTGGAGAACACTTCCAATTGCTGGTCCTAGGAAACAACAGGATCCACAAAATACATTTGAGACCAGCCCTGTGTGTTCTGTTATTACTGTGCCAGTTTTACAGGTAGTTATAGGAAAGTCTCGGGCCTCAAAGACCAGGACATCTGAAAAGCCAGTGGCACCAAACTGCACCAGATCTCAATATTTGCACACGCTGTTATTGGTTGCAAAGCAAAGTGCTGGGATCAGCTTGGAGCACACAGCAGGCCTATTCCTGTTTTCCCCAAGTTCAGACTTGGAATAAGGACATAGTAGATAATCAGAAAATCACTTTAAATGTGTAAGAAATGCCTCTAACATAATGTGACTTGTTCGTGTTCATTCCTGTATGGTAAAAAGATTGGTAAATTTGGAGGCAGAAAGTTTTTGTTCAACTCTCCCCTTTGCCATGGCCCAGCTGTGTGACCTTGGGAAGACTAGTCACTCTCTTTGGTCCTCCATTACCTCATTAGTAAAGATATGATAAAGCATCTAACCACAAAAACATAAGGTTAGAGATGTGGCAATACTGGGAAATGGCAGCAGGCTCACCATCATCAAACCTCCCATGTGGGGCTTTAGGTGGGTTCTTGGTGCTCATAGTATTTGTGGGACTTGTCTTGGGGGTCTGCCTTTAGAGCTGGCCAGCCATTCCTGGAACAGCTTTTTATCAATTGAGGGTGGGTTTGATTGTCAGTAATCCAAAGGTTTTCTGAGACAACATGGAGAAAGTAAATGGTTAAACCAGGAAAGGCTGGATTTGTCTACAAAGGGTGGTATGATTCATAAACTGTCTTTAAGGGCCACCTCCACAGCCCCACAGGGTTTAAGCAATAGCAGCTGTGAAAAAATGTGTAAAGCCTCTTAAGTAGATGACTTTGAAGGCAGACATTTTCTTGATGGTGTAAATTTTGGTTCCTTTGCTTAAAAACTCTCATTATTATGAGCTCCTGTATAAAAGAGCATCTACTATAAATGCCTAGTCAGTTGTATCCTGTGAGCCTTCATTTTTCAATTCACTGAGGCTGTTAGGGAGTCTCCAGGGTTGCTATATGTTCCAGTTCTGCTTCTGCTTCTGCTTCTGCTTCTGCTTCTGGGTGGGCTGATACGAACTTGACTCAGTAGTGATCACAACAGAATACTGGGAATAATAGAGCCTTACTCTCCCAAAGAGGTAGGTGCTGTTATCATACATATTTTACAGATGAGGAAACTGAGGAAGAGAGGTGAAATGATTGACCTAGGGTCACATAGCAGCTAGGAAGTGGTAGAGCTAGGATGCAAACTCAGAGACCCTGGCTCCAGAGTTCATGATTTGCTCTATTGTAAGGAGTATTGTGAGCTGATTCTTCCAGAATGCTCTAATCCAATAGAAATGATGAGAGCACCAATTGTCCAGGCCAGAATCTCCCTCTGAGTGCTACCCCTTGGCTCTTGAAAACACAACAGCTCTGAGAGTGGTATAGTACTTTAAGTGGTGTGCCCCCTCCAAAGATATATCCACCCAGGACCTATGAATGTGATATTTGAAAAAAGGGTCATTGGGGATAAAATTAAGTTAAGGATCTTGAGATGGCAACATCCTGGATGTAGGTTGGGCCTTATATCTAATGGCAAGTATCTTTATGAGAGACAGAAGAGAAGACATGCATAGGAGAAGGCCATGTGATAATTGGATGCAGAAATTAGAGCAATGTGGCTACAATCAAGGATTGCCAAGGATCGCTGATAGTCACCAGAAACTAGATTCTACCCCTTCAGAAGGAGTTGGTCCTACTGACACCTTGGTTTTGGATTTCTAGCCTACACTAAAGAAATACATTTCTGTGTTTTAAATCATCCAGTTTGTGGCAAATTATATGGCAGCCCCAGGAAACAAATATAGGGAGTGAACCCCTAGGAGGAGTCTTGATGCACCATTGCTCCTCAAAGGCATTTGATGGTCCAGTAAGGGGGTGGGTATCTCTACTACCAACCCTTTGGAAGTGCCCAGGAAATTAGTAGAGAGTGAGATTGGCTCTTTATGGGCCCACAGCCCTCTCCACTCAGAGGCTTCCAGCCCAGTGCTCAGAGGCCATCATGAGTGGCAGAGCCATCTGCCTGCTGAGCTACTCAAGAGAGGCCTTGGTTTCCAGCAGTATCCAGGAAACCCCAAGAGAGGCCAGTCATAATGGCTCTCAAGAGGGCTTCTGCATTCCGGTTAATTTACCTCTTGGCTCGCTTGAGCTGCATTTCATCTCTTCTGGCATATTTTATTTGGTACTTGATAAAGGGGAAGGGGAGGGAAGGAGGGAGTACGGGAGAGGAGTATATTTGTTTGCTAGACATTCTGACATTATTGACAGTGTCATTGTTCTTACCTTGGTACATATTGGGAACAGGGGTCTTTGACTGATATTCTCAAGACTTGAGGGTCACCTACTAAGTTCAACCCTCCTTCCTAGGCTCCATGGTTCCCACTCAAAGGCTGAGCTGATAGGAGCTGGTATGTGGTTGGAAAGAACAAAAGGATGGTCGAGAGGCCAGGGACTTGAATCACAGACACCTAACACTGGAAACACATATAGGGCTTGTGAGAAAAAAAATTCTTAGCTCACACTTGAGAAAACAGGCCCAGAGCAAAGCAGGGACTCACCCCAGGTTGCACACTTTACTCTCTGCCAAGCTGGGACTAGAAAGCCAGACTCTTTTTGGCCCATGTTGCCAGGCAGGCATAAATTCTTTTATTGGCCATCATGAGAAGCCAGGGGTTGGGCAGACCTCTTAAAATCTTTTTTCTAGCTACCAGTCCTCTGCTCCTCCTTGCAACCTCCAGCCTGATGTTCTGATGTTCCTGGGCACTGTGAACACATTCCACTTGACTGTTTAGGTCTTTGCCTTTTCTCCTCTGCTAGACCACAAGGCTCAAGGTCAGGGCCTAAACTTGATGTGTATCTGTATTCTCCCAGTTCCTTCCCGGGCCCAGCCAAGGCCTGACTTGGAATAGGATTTCAGCACATGTTTATTGAATGTATGAATAAATGAATGAATGGAAATGGATGTATAACATGAAAGTCTTTTGTGCTAAAATACATACTAAGAGTGACTTAGAATGTTCTTACTTTTGTATTAAATAATATTAGAATTACATTAGCATTTCAGATTTTAGTAGAGAAGAAATTACAGACAAATCCATGCAGTCTTATTCCTCAGTGATGGCTAACCCACAAAGATTTAAAGGAGAAACAGTATCCTAATATTGTCATTTTGTTTTTTTCTCCTCTTTTGCTGCTTGACAGCTATAATACTATACATGTTTTGAAATGTATTTTCTGTCATTTCAGGCTTCTTACATGAATCTATGAAATTAACTCCCAAACATATTTCTCTTCTTTCTTCTTTGATTTGGCATTGTATGGTTAATGTACCCTTTTACCATATTTGTAAAGCAAAGTTCATTAAATGATACAACCCCACATATGGCTACCTAGCTAGCTTTATGAATGTGTGTGCTTGGCCAGCTCTGCTGGATGCAGGGTGAGAAGGGCCTAGAAGGGATCCAGGTTCCTGGGCCTGACAGTCCTAGATGTAGCAAGCTGGATTTGGAAGAGTCCTCAATGTGGCCTCAGTGTAGGAGGAGGCAGTGACCATGAGGAGTGGCTTACTCCATGAAAGTGCTTCTCTCAACTAGGGTGAGAAGTGGAAAGTGCTCCCATCCAGAAAGCCCAACTAGGGAAAGGCTAGTAGAGGCCACATACTGGGATTCATGCTTGGGCTACCTACGTTACCATGGTCTATGGGAAAGTAGTTTTCACAACCAAGCCATTCAAGAGGCAGTAGTGGGGAGCAGTGCAGCAGAAGCAATTAGGATGGTGGGCCCCAGACTCCCATGTTTCCTAGCCAACAGATCTGGGGCAAGTTATTCCAGATCTCTGAACCTCAGTTCCCTCTTCTGTAACTTTGAGGTAATAGCATCCTACCACCAGCAGTTTAATTTCTGTGCACACTTGGCACAAACCCTGGCCCATAAGAGGCACCCAATATGTGCATCCTTGGTTGTAACAGTGGTAGGTGGTGAGGGTGGTTGTCAATAGTATGGTAACAACAGCTTACTATTGAGCGCTTTCTAACCCTGGAGGAAATAGGCTCTGAGAGGCGAGTGACTGGCTTGGGGTCACAGAACTACCACCCAGATCTGTCTCAAGGGTCTAGTAAAGTAACAAAGGCCACAAAAGCAAGGTCACCAACACTTTCTTACTTGCCCCTCCATCTTCCAGTCCATTTAGAGGAGCAGAACTGAAGACAGACCATTCCTCCATCCTGCTGTTCAGCTGATCTTGAATTTCACTGGGGCTTGAGGAAAGGTTTTCCTAAGAAAGAACACGCCACAGGCTGTCAATGAACTGTGGACCATCAACCAGCAAGATGTCATGGCTTGGACTATAAAATTATGTTTGCTTGAAGAAGGGAAAAATTATACTTGACATACCTTCAATGTAAGATTGACTTAAACCAGCCAAGCAGCTGACTTACATGTCTCCCCCCCCACACACACACACACACTTTTGTCTTCCTGGAAAAGGGGATTACAAGCATTTTCTAGGTGAGAAGAAACCAGAAGGTGTCTACAGAAGGGAGGAGAGTCATGCAGTCCTTGGGTAAGGGAAACAGTATTGTGATTTTCAAATCTCAATTAGGTTATGCATGCATCTTCCAGAACTGCAAGGATTTGTCTGGTATTTAAGGTGGGGTTCTTTTGAGGAGATAAACCAGGGCTAGTTGAAAGTGAGGGAGGAAAGCCTAGCAGGAGGGAGGCCATGCTGTCAGCCCAGTAAGAGAGACTAATCCTCCACCTGTGCAAAAAGAAGGGAAGATATGGATCCTCCCAGGCCCCTTCCTCTCTCATTTGGCATGATTTTATGGGTTGTTTAGTGAGCCAGAGCCAGTCACAGTCTGAGCATCCTACTGTACTCTTTCTGACTGTTATGTTCTCTAACCTCCCTGCCTCAGTTTCTCTATCTGCAAAGTAGTCTAAATTAAATGCATATAGTTATTAATGAGGCTGTTTTTTGTTTGTTTTTGTTTGTTTGTTTGTTTTTTGGCAAATCCACAGGGCTGAAATAATACAAAGAAGGCTCTGGACTCAGGATAAACCCGCTCAGCCATAACGTTAAATTGGGTTGGGGGCGGGATGGAAGTGAGAATGGTTGGTAACCAAAACATGTTGAAATGAGGGGGAAGCTGGGCCAGGTTAGGCATCTGACTGTCCTTCCAGGGTGCCACCTTAAAGTTCCTTTGTCCTCCATCCTAGCCACAGTAAAGCCCCTCTGCCCTTGGTGCTTGCCTGCACTCCCAGAATGCATCACAGCAGAGATTAATCCATTTGTTCTTGTGCCACCAGCCTATTTAGGCAAATCTATTAACCATTACTTTTCATTCTCAGGTGCACAGAGGAATTGTTTGGGGGTGATATCCATGGACATACTTCAGGCTTCATAGATTCTGTGCGTTCTCTCTGATATTGCATGTGTCAAGGAGCTGAGAGGAATTGCTCCCTGGACTAACATAATTTCTTTATCTGTTTCAAGTTCAGACATAAAAGAGCACTGACTGACTTGAACTTCACAAAGATGAAGAAGGTATCTGACACAACTTAGAATCAGGGAGTGGCTCTCAGCTCCAAACCCCTCTGCCTGGTGCAGGAATACCCTCTCCAGAATTCGGTTTCAATTGGAATACCTCTAAGCATATCCTTTCTCCTGCTTCATAAGGCAGACTGTTCCAGGTTCAGACAGGGTCAACTGTTTGGAAAGTTTTCCTTGAGCCAAAATCTCTCTCTCTGAAATGTCTACCCAATGTCTTGGTCCTGTCCTCTGTGTGCACTTTCCCATGACAGCTCTGGACATAGATGGAGATGGCAACCATGGACCCCTCATCTTCTTTTCTTCAGCCTTATCCTTTATTCCTCTTATGTTACGATTTCAAGACCCTCCACCAACCTGTTCCCATTTCCGTTTTCTTCTAGTTTCTACCCATATAAGTTCTATAACCCATCTGAAATAAATTAAATTGTTCAAAGAGAGGTAAATATTTAAGTGGATTTTACTTCATCCAGGTTCCCTCAGAGCACTTGCTAAATAAGTTTTAACCTCCCTAAGATTTCCTTTTCCCTGGTTGGGTACCATTTCTAAAATAGGTTTCATAGAGAAACCAAGATGGTGGCATAGGTAATCACCTATACTTGCTACTTCTCACAACCACATCAAAACCACAACTAAATGGCAGAACAACTAACACCCAGAACTGCGGGAAAGCTGGCTGAGTGGAAGTTCCACAACTAGAGAGGTGAAGAAAGCTCATTGAGACAGGTAAGAGGTGCGGAGGTGCGGACAGTACTGGCACCTGGATGTGCTGCTCTTTAAACTGTGAGAGAGATACAAGCTCCCACTTGCTCTGAACTCCAGTTCCAGGTGAGACTCTGGGGACCCAGACACATACGGGGAGAAACTGGACTGTCTGGCATCAGGACAGGAACACGAGGGCAGCTTACTCTTAGAGGTGCTCACAGTGAGCATTGTTCCTGCACAGGAGCACTGGACATAGAGAACCAGGGACTTCTTGGGTTCAGGGCAGCCATTGCTGTTTGCTCCACCCTGGTGATTCCCAGAGACCCCGCTCCACCCAATTTACAACCCCACCCAAGCTGTGCGCATCTGCTTTTGCATATGAATGGACTGTCCTTTCATCTAAAACAAACTGCAGCTGGGTCAGAGAGCCCCAGAGATTCCAAAAGAAGGCCCACTACCTGGCAGCAGCTGCGGCCTTGCTTCACAGCTGGGCCTCGTCTGGGCACTTCCAAACCCCACACAAAGAGGAGGAATCTGCAGATGTCTCTGTAGCTCCTGCTGGGCGGCCCCAGACAGTGGTTGACCTTGCACCTCCTTGGAGATCCAAGAGCCAGTGTACCCAGTGGTCAGAGTGAGACCATATTGGATTACAACTCTTCACATCCATAAGAGACACACTCAAGTTGCAGACTCAGTGAGCACCAAAGCCCTACTGAAGCAAGTCCTGCCCCATAAGGGTGTCTCCTGTGCAACAGATCTTCCATTGTAGACACATCTGGTCCTCACAGCCAATTGGCCTAGAGGTCAATTCCTCCCAGTGATACCAATAGCAATCAAGGGTTAACTACAACAAAACTGTGCAAACAGCCCACAAAGGGGTGCACCAAGAGCATCCACCTCAGGTGACTGGGGAGGCTGAGCCACTGGGCCCTATAGGACACCAACCACACAAGGCCACTCTATCAACTCAAGAAGACTTAGCAGCTACCCAGTACATAGAAGCAAACACAGGGAAGCAGCCAAAATGTGGAGACAAAGAAACAAGTCACAAATGAAAGAAATGGATGAAAGCAAAATACTGGATATGGAGTTCAAAACCATAGTTATAAGGTTAGTCAAGAATCTTCTAGGAACTTCTGAGAAATTTAGTGAGACCCTCAAGGATATGAAAAAGGATCAATCAGAAATTAAGCATACACTGACTGAAATAAAGAATAATATACAGAGATTCAATAGCAGACTAGAGGATCCCAAGAATCAAGTCAAAGATTTGAAATACAAAGAAGCAAAAAACACCCAACCAGAAAAGCAAAAATAAAAAAGAATCCAAAAATATGAAGATAGTGTAAAGAGCCTCTAGGACAACCTCAAGCATACCAACATCCGAATTATGGGTGTGCCAGAAGAAGAGAGAGAGCAAGATACTGAAAACCTATTTGAAGAAATAATGACAGAAAACTTCCCCCACCTGGTGAAAGAAATAGACTTACAAGTCCAGGAAGCACAGAGAACCCCAAACAAGAGGAATCTAAACAGGACCACACCAAGACACATCATAATTAAAATGCCAAGGGCAAAATACAAAGAGAGAATCTTAAAAGCAGCAAGAGAAAAACAGTTAGTTACCTACAAGGGAATACCCATATGACTGTCAGCTGATTTCTCAAAAGAAACTATGCAGGCCAGAAGGGAGTGGCAAGAAATATACAAAGTGATGAGTAGCAAGAACCTACAACCAAGATTACTCTACCCAGCTAAGCTATCATTCAGAATTGAAGGTCAGATAAAGAGCTTCACAGATAAGAAAAAGCTAAAGGAGTTCATCAACACCAAACCAGTATTATATGAAATACTGAAGAGTATTCTCTAAGAAGAGGAAGAAAAGGGTAAAGATAAAAATTATGAACAACAAATACATATCTATCAACAAGTGAATCTAAAAATCAAGTGAATAAAAAATCTAAAGAACAGAATAAACTGGTGAATATAATAGATCAGGGGCATAGAAATGGAGTGGACTAACAATTCTCGGGGGGAAGGGGGTGTGGGGGTGCGGGAAGAAATTGGACAAAAATCTTACACCTATGGACAAGGACAATTGGGGGGGGTAACGGCATGGGGTGGGATGGGAACCGGGTGGAGGGTAGCTATGGGGGGGGGTGGAAGAGCAACTATAATAATCTGAACAATAAAGATTTATTTAAAAAAATAAAATAAAATAGGTTTTATACTTGGCTTTCTTTTCCCTTTTTCCTTCAGATTCTGTATAAATTTCCCATGACAGCTGTAACAAAGTACCACAAACTTAGTAGCTTAAAACAACACACATTTATTATCTTACTAGAGGCCCGGTGTATGAATTCATGCACGGGCGGGGGTCCAACCAGCCCACCCCGATGGCCACTGACCCTGTCCCCGATCAGGGTAGGGGGTTCGATCAGGGGTCTGGCCGGCCCTAGGGAAGGTGCAGTGGGCAGTTGGCTGGGTCTGGGGGGCCAATTGGGGGACCAGGCTGGCAGGGGGTAGTGGCTGCAGGAGGTTGGGGGGGGGGGCAATTGGGTCCTGATCAGGCCAGTTGGCCGCCACAGTGTGCATCATAATGACCAGTTGTTCTGGTTGTTCCATCGTTCCAGTCGCTTGGCTTTTATATATATAGATAGTTGAAGAGGCCAAAAGTCCATAATGGGTTTCACCTGGCTAAATTCAAGGTGTTGGCAGGGCTGTGTTCCTTTGGAAGGCTCTAGGGGAGAGTTTGCTTCCTTGCCTTTCCCAGCTTCTAGAAGGCACCCTATTCCTTGGCTTATGGCCCCTTCTTCCATTTTCAAGTCCAGCAACATAGCATCTTCAAATTTCAATCTTCTCTCTCTTTGACTCTGCTTTGATCATGACATCTTACTCTGACCCACTCTTCTGCTTCCCTCTTTCACTTACTAGGACCCTTGTGGTTACATTCAATCCATCCAGATAATCCAGAATAATCTCCCCATGCCAAGATCATTAATTAAATCACCTCTGCAATGTACCCTTTTCTGTGTAAGGCAACATATTCACAGGTTCAAGGTATTAGGATGTGGGCATCTTCAGGGGTTTACTATTCTGCCTCACACAGACTCCTGCCTGCAAGGTCATGATGTTAGCAAGATGGGCTTTGTTGACTGTGAATAGATTTACCAGGAGATTCCACCCCCCAGTGCCCACATAGCCCCCAGTTTCTCCTCACAGAGTGGTGCTGCACTACAAAGGGGAAGGAGGTAAAGTGAAAGCAACTCCAGAGCACAGAATCAGCCACACACATGGTATTTGAGGCTTCTAGTTTCTAGAAACTCTTCTTTTAGATATAGTATGGACCTGACCTGAGTAAGGATTTAATGAATGAATGACTGGCTGGCTGACTGAGTGACCTTCTGCCACATCCATCATATTCATATGACCTTCATGTAACACTCATTATCACACATCAGTTCTCTCTTCAGAAATAGTCAGTGGCAACACTGAATGTTCAGATTCAATTCCAGACTCCTCAGCCTGGCCTATCTTGCCCCAGCTTACTGGTCCAGCTTCACTACTCTGTACTCATCCATAAGCCCCACCCTCCAGCCTCACTGAATTGAGTGTGAAATAATAGTAGAAAGCATGTACAGAGTGCTTGCCAAGTTCAAGGCCCTGTTCTGAGGGCTTTAACTATATTAACTCATTTAATCCTTATTAACAGTCCTATAGGTAGGTACTATGATTATCTCCATTTTATAAATAAAGAAACAGGAGTGGAGCAGTGCAGTAACTTACCCAGATTCATAGCGAGTTAGCAGCGACCAGGGCCAGGATTCCAACTTGGGTGGTTTAGCTTCAGAGCCCATGGTTTTTAACCATTTAACCATTATAGCACCTCTCAAAATATCTTTTGCCTCTGTGTCCTCTGTCCTCTGTTGCCTTTGTCTTTGCAGTTCTGACCTTTGGGGAGCCAGTTTCTCTTTAAAGGTACAGTCAGCTCTGCCTTAACTCTCTCCACCTCCTACCCCCACTGTTTTTTCCTCTGGTCCTCACAGTCAGTGCACCTTTGGGTCATTCTGCACTTCAGCTTGAGCTACTTCCATGTCTGGGTCTCTGGAGCTCAGGAGCCCCATGAATATTTGGGTTCTTATATCTCAGAGCCTCATAACCTGCTGCACTGGCTCAATGCTTGGCTCACATGAGAGGAGGTAGCAGATTCTAAACTCAGTTCCACATACTTCCACCTGAAAGGGAACCCTCTTTATCAAAGTTTCTAAAACATTGGTGGATCATGGAACTTTTTGAGTCTCCCACAAAAGCCAGGGGAGCTTCTCCCCAGAAAAACACTCATGCACTCACACTGTAGATAATCTATGAAGGTTCAGGGCACTCCTGAAGCCTATCTTGGTTCCCTTGTTAAGAATTCCTCCCCCTGGAAGGAAAGCTAGCACTTACAAAACCCTTTGCGGGCACCAGTCCTAATGTCAGGGCCTTTTAAACATATTGTCTCATTGAACCCTCTTAGAACATCGGGAAGCAGACCTTTTACAGAGTGTTCTAAGTTACACAGCTGGTAAGAGGGTGGTGGGCACTGGTAGCCTTGCCCCCCAATCTTGAAAACCCTTGTTTTCCCCAGCCCTTGCCTTAGAAGCTGACAAGCTAGAGGTGTGGGCCCTGCAAACGAAGAATTGGCTACAACAGAACAGCAGTGACCCCGGCTATCTCTTCAGCACTCTGGGAAGCAATTTGGGAAGCAACGCTGGTTTCTGGCCAGGACACTGGGGACCCTGATCCTGAGCTTTGGCACAAAGGTAGAGAGGCTGGGGGATGAGCTGGCAGCAAGCCTGTCAGAGCAGAGGGGCCCGGATGCTGGGAGGAAGCAGATAATGGACAAAATGGGATTTCCTGAGGTGCCTGCCAGGTCAGTGTGGAGGACTTGAACCCAGGGCGGAATCTGGGGTTTCATTGGGGGAAAACTCTGCTCTTCCAGCCCCACACCAATCACACAACCGCCGGGGAAGGCTGTGGCCTTTGTTGGCTCTGGCATTGCTGGAGTAATCTTGGCTGAATTGAGGGAGGTCAGCAGACTAGACAGGGTACAAAATCACCCAAGATCAAGAGGCATGAGGACTGGGTCAGGCTTTACCCCTAACTTATTGGGTGACATTGGGCCATCCCTTACTGTCACTGGGCTGCAGGCCTCTATTTGCCCAATAAGTAGGCCATATCCAAGGGCCTCTCCATAGCTGTGACATTTTTTTAAATTTATTTATTTTATTTTTTTTATTGTTTAAAGTATTACATATAGTAGTACATGTATCTCCTTTTTTTCCCCATTGACCTTCCCCCAGCCTCCCCTACCCCCTGTCGCATGCCCTCATCCCACCTCCCCAGTGTCTTGTGTCCATTGGTTGTGCTTATATGCATGCATACAAGTCCTTTGGTTGATCTCTTTCCCTCCCTCCCCAACACTCCCCAGCCTTCCCGCTGTAATTTGACAGTCTGTTCGGTGCTTTACTGCCTCTGTATCTATCTTTTTATTCATCAGGTTATAATGTTCTTTATTTTCCATAAATGAGTGAGATCATGTGGTATTTTTCTTTCATTGCCTGACTTATTTCACGTAACATAATGCTTTCCAGGTCCATCCATGCTGCTGCAAATGGTAAGAATTCCTTCTTTTTTATAGCAGCATAGTATTCCATTGTGTAGATGTACCATAGTTTTCTAATCAACTCATCTGCTGATGGGCATTTAGGCTGTTTCCAAATCATAGCTATGGTAAATTGTGTTGCTATGAACATAGGGGTGCATATATCCTTTCTGATTCGTGTTTCTAGTTTCTTGGGATATATTCCTAGAAGTGGGGTTACTGGGTCAAACGGGAGTCCCATTTTTAGATTTTTGAGGAAACTCCATAATGTTCTCCACAGTGGCTGCACCAGTCTGCATTCCCACCAGCAGTGCACTAGGGTTCCTTTTTCTCTGCATCCTCACCAGCACTTGTCCTTTATTGATTTGTTGATGATAGCCATTCTGACAGGTGTGAGATGGTACCACATTATCATTTTGATTTGCATCTCTCAGATAATTAGTGACTTTGAGCATGTTTTCATGTGTCTCTTGGCCTTCCTTCTGTCTTCTTTCAAAAAGATTCTATTTAGGTCCGATGCCCTTTTTTTTATTGGATCATTTATCTTCATTTTATTAAGTTGTATAAGTTGCTTGTAGATGTTGGAGATTAAACCTTTATCAGTGATAACATTTGCAAATATGTTCTCACATACAGTGGACTTTCTTGTGGCTTTGTTGATGGTTTCTTTTGCTGTGCAAAAGCTTTTTATTTTGATGTAGTCTCATTTGTTTATTTTCTCCTTAGCTTCCATTGTCCTAGGAGCAGGATCAGTGAAGAAATTGCTTTGGCATATGTCAGAGATTTCTCTGCGTGTGAATTCCTCTAGTATTTTTATGGTTTCTCATCATATTTTTAAGTCCTTGATGCATTTTGAGTTTATTTTTGTGTATGGTATAAGTTGGTGGTCTAGTTTCATTTTTTTGCATGTATCTGTCCAGTTTTCCCAACACCATTTATTGAAGAGACTGTCTTGACTCCATTGTATGTTCATGCCTCCTTTGTCAAATATTAATTGAGCATAGTGATTTGGGTTGATATCTGGATTCTCTATTCTATTCCATTGGTCTATATGTCTGTTCTTGTGCCAGTACCAGGCTTTTTTGAGAACAGTGGCCTTGTAATACAGCTTGAAATCTGGTATTGAGATCCCACCTAATTTGTTCTTCTTTCTC
Organism: Plecotus auritus; assembly: GCF_963455305.1. NCBI lineage: Eukaryota > Metazoa > Chordata > Mammalia > Chiroptera > Vespertilionidae > Plecotus > Plecotus auritus. The sequence goes on from NC_137784.1 coordinate 128,466,791, forward strand.
AGGATTGCTTTGGCTATTCGGGGTCTTTTTTTTTTTTTTATTCCAGATGAATTTTTAGAGAGTTCTATCTAGGTCTGTGAAATATACCATTGGTATTTTAATGGGGAGTGCATTGAATCTACAGATTGCTTTGGGTAGTGTGGACATTTTAATGATGTTGATTCTCCCAATCCATGAACATGGTATGTTCTTCCATCTGTTTACGTCTTCCTCTATCTCTTTTTTCAATGTCCTGTAGTTTTCTGCATATGAGTCTTTTACCTCCTTAGTTAAGTTCATTCCTAGGTATCTTAATTTTTTGGTGTGATGGTAAATGGGATTGCTTTTTTAGTCTCTCTTTCTGTAAGTTCATTATTGGTGTATAGAAATGCCATAGATTTCTTGACATTAATTTTGTATCCTGCTACATTGCTGAATTTATTTATTAAGTCTAATAGTTTTTTGTTGGAGTCTTTTGGGTTTTTTATGTACAATATCATGTCATCTGCAAATAAGGACAGTTTTACTTCTTCTTTTCCAATTTGGATGCCTTTTATTTCTTCTTCCTGTCTAATTGCAATGGCTAATACTTCCAGTACAATGTCGAACAGGAGTGGTGAGAGTGGGCATTCCGGTCTTGTTCCCGTCGGTTTTAGTTTTTGCCCATTGAGTATGATGTTGGATGTGGGTTTATCATATATGGCTTTTATTATGTTGACGTATGATCCTTCTATTCCCACCTTGTTGAGAGTTTTTATCAAGAAAGGGTGTTGGATTTTGTCAAATGCTTTTTCTGCATCAATTGATATGACTATGTGATTTTTATCTCTCAATTTGTTTACATGGTGTATCACATTTATTGATTTGTGGATATTGTACCATCCTTGCATTCCTGGCATAAATCCTACTTGGTCATGGTGTATGATCTTTCTGATGTACTACTGGATCTGGTTTGCTGGAATTTTGTTGAGGATTTGAGCATCTATGTTCATGAGGGATATTGGCCTGTAATTCTCTTTCATTGTGTTGTCTTTATCTGGTTTTGGTGTTAGGGTGATGCTGGCTTCATAGAATGAGCTTGGAAGTGTTCCTTCCTCTTGAATTTTTTGGAATAGTCTGAGGAGGATAGGTTTTAGTTCTTCCTTGAATGTTTGGTAAAACTTCCCTGTGAAACCGTCTGGCCCTGGGCTTTTATTTGCTGGAAACTTTTTGATGACTGCTTCAATTTCTTCCATAGTTATTGGCCTATTGAGATGTTTAGATTCTTCCTGATTGTGTTTTGGAAGGTTTATTTTTCTAGGAATATGTCCATTTCCTCCTGGTTGTTCAGTTTGTTGGAATAGAGTTGTTCATAGTATTTTTTAACAATCCTTTGTATTTCGGTGGGGTCTGTTGTTATTTTTCCCCTTTCATTTCTGATTTTGTTTATTTGGGTCCTCTCTCTTTGCTTCTTGGGGAACCTGGCTAGAGGTTCATCAATCTTGTTTATCCTTTCAAAGAACCACTTCTTGGTTTTGTTGATGTTTTGTATTTTTTTTTTCTCTATGTCGTTTATCTCCACACTGATCTTTATTATTTCCTTCCTTCTGCTTACTTTGGGCTTTTCTTGTTGCTCTCTTCTAACTCTTTTACTTGTAGGGTTAGGCAATTTATTACCATTGTTTCTTGTTTTTTGCAGTAGGCTTGTAGAGCTATGAACTTCCCTCTCAAGACTGCTTTCACTGTGTCCCATAGATTTTAGATTGTTGTGTTTTCATTTTTGTTTATTTCCATGATGTTTTTTATAGCTGTGATATTTTTAAAATGTATTTTTATTGATTTCAGAGAGAAAGGGAGAGGGAGAGAGAGAGAGAGAAACATCAATGATGAGAGAGAATCATTGATTGGCTGCCTCCTGCTTGCCCCCTACTGGGGATCAAGCCCACAGCCTGGGCATGTGCCCTTGACCGGAACTGAACCCAGGACCCTTCAGTTCATAGGCTGATGCTCTATCCGCTGAGCAAAAGCAGCTAGGGCATAGTTGTGATATTTTTACTTCTAGGATCTCTGTTTCCACCTCAGTCAGGGACCTGAGGCAATCCTAACTTTTTTTTAGCCACCAAGGAAAGTATCTATAACAGAGCAAGAGTACAGCATTATCAATTCAACATACATTTATTGAGGTGGTGTGTATGCCAGCATTGGCTGGTTATGAGTTTCCTGGGCCAACTGGCATGTACAACAAGCATCACGAAGCTGCATATGCACCTTGGGCTCTGACAGTCATCTCTATAAAGTGCCCAGGAACTAGATGTTCCTGATCTGTGTGCAGAAATGGCCTATACATCCATCAGAAGTGGGCACAGACAAACACCATGAGGAGACAGGGTGAAGCGGGAGCCATGTGAATGTCATTCCTGCTGGAGACTCTCAGGCTGTGAGGTTAAAGTGAGAAATAGCATTGAAACAATGCACCTTGCAAGACTGTTGTGGGGCTGAAATGAGATAATTTCTTTATATGTCCAGAGCCTGGCCAAAGCAGCTGCTCCACAAATGATAGCTTTTATTGGCTTCATTTTCCAGACAAGACAACAGAGGCCCAGTGAGGTTATAGTCACTTGTCTAAGATCACAAAGGAACTTAGTGGCAAAACTCAGATTCTCAATCAGGCTGGACTGACTTGTGACCCAATGCATTTTCCTCATACCATTGGGCTCTACATTACTTTATATTGATTCTGAAATTTAAAAAAAAAAAAAACACAACTCATTCCAGTTAAAGATTTGCCAGTATCACTAATTTTCACAAGTATGTGTGGGTCCCGACAGAAGCTCCCCAAGAGAAGTTTGTCTTTGCCAGCCCTTGTCTCTGAACACCCTTAGTCTATGCCCACCTTGAAGCTGGTGCCAGGCTTCTGGGTAGCATGGACTTCTTCTGCATGTGCACGCATGTGCACAACACACATACACACACATTACCCTTCTCGCTACCTTCTCTCCTTGCTTATTAGCTGCAGTGCTATACCCACAGTAGAGGTGGAGGCTTGGCATGGGAGTGCCAATTCCCATCTAGCTTCTTCTTTTCTGTTTTCAGTGGTACCTGAGACCTATTGGCTCCCTCATTCCTTAGGGGGATCATTGATTATCCTAGACCCAGACATAGCACTTGTAAGGAAGCCACAGGTGAGAGTTTGGAGAAACCTTTATAGAGCATGGAGGGGAGGAATTAGAGCCCCAACCCTCAGCCCCAGCTTTGTCACCAAATCCTGACCTGACCTTAGCCAGGGCCTTTCTTTATCCTGGGCCTTGGAGTGTGGTTGTATAAATCAAGGGGCTTGAACTAGAGCAGTGGTATTCAAACCATGTTCTCTTGCATTCCCAAGGGTAGTATCTTGGGGGTGCAAGGATGAGGTTAAGGTTGTCTTCTTCAAAGAAAAAGATTCTTCTTTAGAAGGTTGAATGTCACTGAACTGGATGATTTCCAAGGGCCTCTCCATCCCTGATATCCCATGATTGTGCATGCATGTGCATGTGTGTGTGTATTTTAAGAGGGAGAGAGTGTGATATATTCTGGCATGTTTGTACATTACCTGTGTGCTGGGGATGTGCAAGTGTGTTGATGCTGTCACCTTCCCTGAACCTCCTTACTTGGATTGCCAACACCCAACCCCCTATGGTCACCATCATGTTATCCTGGATTTTGTCTTAACATTTATTATGGAATTATTATTCATAGCATATTATGAAATTCTTATGTATTTATTGACTTCTTTTTATCTCTTCCTCAGCTAGACTGCTCTGAACCTAGCAAACCTGGAAGTGGCCTTGGTCTGACTCTTGAGCCAATCCTTAGTCCTTGCTGCTTTCCGGCCCCTCAGGGGGAGGCTCATTGCTGGGAGAGTAATAGACAGGGTTAACAATTAGGAAGGCAGATGAGGGAAGTGAAAGGGGTAAATTTTGTCCATTACTCACCCACCTTTACTTAGCTGGGAGTCTTCTCTTGGACTTTTCTTCTGTGCTCTGCATTAGCAATTCTTAATTCTGATCAATTTAAGGGTTCTTGCAGCTTCAGCTTGTGTGGAATGGGAATGGGAGTTGAAATAAAGAAATGAGGTGTCTGATAGGCTGCTACATTGGTTCCTTGGCCTCATACCCAGCATTTCTGGACACCAGCTCCCAGGCCATTGTCCCAGGCAGGTGGCCTTCCTGGCATCAGAACAGCTTTTATTGCACTAGCTGGCTGGCTGGCATGCAGCAAGCACTCCCAAGTTGAGAGCCTGTTAATGAATGCAACAGGGGCTTGTGACTTGCCACTCTTCTCCATTCAGATTAGCATGACCTCCATGAGTAACTAATCAAACTGCTAGACATGTGCAGGGGCCTAGGGAAAGATTCAAGAAAATTATCTTTCCATGTTTCCTGCCAGCAGTCCCGGAAAGGGCAGGAGAACACTGTGCTTCCAGAGTTTACCTAAAGATGGGGTCAGTGAGTGAGTGGATAGCATTTGATCCCTTTTAATCACAAACTATGAGGCCAAGCTCATCTTGTTTGCCTTCCGCAGAATGTATTCGTGTTGGCTACACAGTATAGGAGAAGGAGCACTGGCTCTACATTAGAGAGGGAGACCATGACAAGCAGGCACGTTCAAGTCCTGGCCCTGACACTGGCTAGCTTTGTGAACTTGGGTAACTCTTTGCCTTCCCTAGCCTCCATTTCCTTATTTAATGAGTAAGAATAATAAGACCTGTTTCTTCGGGCTGTTTTGAGAATTGATTCCTACCCATTAGGTGTATGTAACCCAGTGCAGTCCTGGACTACGCCAAAGGTGAAATGTTGGATCAGTCTGATTATGGCATGTCTCACACTCAGAGATGGCACCAGTGCAATTGTGCCAGCTATTGTTATAATCATGAGTTAATGAGTGTCACAAGCACAAGGAAGTATCTTCAAGGAAGACTCTCCCAACCCTGGTCACAAAACAGAATTCCACAACTTGGGAAACTCATCTGCTAACTAGTGGGGTGATAGAGGCTTCTTCATATAATCATGAGCTTTGTGTATATATCAAATCACCTATATATGTTTATATTATATACACACCTATATATCAAATCACCTATATATGTATATATGTAGCATTCTAGAGTTTCCCATAACTAAAACCATCTAAGGGCTTCCAGCTTATCTATTTCTTATTAGCTACAACTTTCCACTCTGCATACATGACAATGCATCATTATCTGGGGGTAGAAAGAACTGGTAACAGTTTTCTGTCTTTGATATAATGTTCATTGTTAAGGAAGCAGATTTTATTATCATAACAACTTCAATAAGTAGGTAGCATTTAAGAAGCCACTGTGAGATAAATCAGAGGATCTGCTCTAAGGACAGTGGTGCTAGAGAGTATATTAGAGTCCTGGCTTTGATTCCCAGTTCTGTCATTTGCTGCTCTTGTTACTGAACATAACTTACATGTAGCTAGCACCCTACAGGCCAGATAAAGCTTCCAGCATTGTTTTTTTACCCTCAGGACAGTTTGGGCAGCAGGTAGGACAAGGATATTTCCATTATGCATTGCTTTCTAGATGAAAAAGTGGAGCTGTAGGTGAGGTGAGGGAGTGGCATTTAAGGCTCTGCTCTGGAGCCCTCAGTAGGATTTGAATTGGGCTGAGAATCTCATACTTGACATGTCTGCCAGCAGCACCCATTTTCATTTGTGTATTGGTCATTTTAATACCCTCTTTTGTAATATGTTTTTTACATTGTTTTGCTACCTTTCATACTGAGTTGTTTGCTTTTTTCTTATTAATCTATAGGAGTCTTTATATGTTCTGGAATGCTACTCTTTGTTCCTTTAATATGTTCTCCCAAACTGTGGTTTGACTTTTATTTTTCAAAATATTGTTATTAAAATTTTCAAACATATAGAAAAGCTGACTTTTACAATCAATATTCATCTATGTATCTCCTAGATTTGATAACTAAGATTTCACTCTATATGTTTTACCATTTATCTATCATCCTACTTGTCAGTCCATCTTATTTTTGATGGATTTCAAAGTAGCATTAGTATAAATACTATTAATATTTACTTATAGCTCATTTTTAATTCAAAAATGAAATTTCCATATAATGAAATACACTAATCATAAGTGTTTCATTTGATAAGTTTGGAAAGATACATACACCTGTGTAACCAAATCTCTATAAAGAATTAGAGCATTCCCATCATCCTGGCAAATTCCCTCATGTTCTTTCCAAGTCAATCCCTGCTCCCACATTCAGTTGACAACTAATGTTTTAATTTTTTCCATTATAGACTAGATTGACCTATTTTATAATTTGATGTAAGTGGATTCATACAGTATATCATTTTTTCATGTCTTATTTCATTCAACATAATGATTTTGAAAATCAGTCATGTTGTTGCATATACCATTGACTTGCTTTTTCTTCTTTTTTTTGCAGAGTGGTATTCCATTGTATGAATTAAATTTATGAAAGAAAATTATAATTTGTTCATCTATTCTATTGATGAACACCTGGGCTGTTAACAAGTGTTGGCTTTTGTGAATAAAACTATTATGACTATTCTTCCATTAAACTTTTTGTGGACATTTATTTTCATTTCTCTTTGATAAATACCTAGTAATGTAATTGTTTGGTCATAGAGTAGATGCATGTTTAGGTTTATAAGAAACTGTGAGCTAGATCATTATGTGAGAGCTCTGGTTGATCCATATCCCTGCCAACATTTATCTTTATTCTTTTTAATTTTAGCTTTCATGAAGATATAATGATATTTTATTGTGGTCTTGATTTGCATTTCCCTAATGACTAATGATGTCAAACATCTTTTCACATTCTTATTGGCCAACTGTATATCATCTTTAATAGTGTATCTGTTTAAGTAGTTTGTCCATTTCATTGAGTCATTTGAGTTGTTTTTATTGAGCTTTAAGAGTTTTTTTTAATATCCTGAGTAACAGTTTTTTGTCAGATACATATTTTGCAAATACTTTCTCTCAATCAGTGACTCATCTCTACATTTTCTTAATGATGTCTTTTTAAAAATAGAATTTGTTATTTAGAACAGTTTTAAAGTTATTAAAAATGGAGAAGATAATACAGAATATTCCCATATATCTCTTACCCAGTTGCCTCTTATTATTTTTATTTTTCCAACTTTATTATTTTATGTCTTATTTCATTCAACATTGGGGTGACATTGGTTAATTGGGTCATATAGGTTTTAGTTTTTACCTGCAATAGGATTGGTTCATTAAGAGTTTACATGTCCATTGCTGGAAATAGAATCTGTGGGTTTTGTTGTGTTTTTTTTTTACTCTTAATCATTATTTTAATAACATGAAATCTTAATTTGAATGTAGTGAAATCTATCTTTTCATTTATGAATAATTTCTTTTATATTTTATGCAAGAAAGCAGTTTCCAAACTCAGCTCTGCTCAGATCCTCCAGAGCTTTGGCACCTGTCCAGCTTTCCATGGTTCTTAAAGATATCCAGCTTCTCCAATGAGGTGTTTAAGGCCACAGTACCTGGTCCCACTCCATCTCTCTAGTCTCCCATGTTTCACTTTTATCCAATACTAATACATAGGCCACACTCAATCATTCTGCTTTTCTAGCAGTTTCCCACTCATGGGCCACTTGCTCACAATGTTTCTTTGGCCAGGGATCCCTTCCCTACCTCCACTCCCATTGAGTTGTTCAACAAATTAATATTGAGTACCACATGCCAGGCACTCTTCAGGTCCCATGGGGGCTTCTAAGGATTTACTATCCCTGCCCTTCAGGAACAAGTACACTGTCTATTGAGAAGATAAGACATGTGCATATAACTAGACTCCAGGGAGGAAAGGGACAAACACACACATCCACCAGGAGAGAATCTTTTCTTCCTATAAGTTTCCTTAGCCCCTCCTCAGAATCCAGTGTGCCATCACAAGACATTTAATCTTGTCAATAAAATACAAATTGTCTGTCCATAAATCTACTTAGCATCTTGTATTTATCTTCTGGCAGCATTTCTTGCCTGGAGGAGGTGCTACTTGAGGGGAACCTAAAAAATGGTTAAAGTTCAGATGGTGAGCTCTTTGGAGGAGGCCAGATTGAGTTTCCCAACCCTTTGTTTTTACTCCCTCTACAGGTCCTCCCTGGGCCATTTATTCCATTCTTCTGCTTTAACTTTTACCTATATACATTTATCTCCCTTATCATTGTCTCTAGCCTGCACCTTTTCCCCTAAAGTCAAATGCTTGTTGGAGAGCTACAGTGATCATTCCACAGCCACCAGAATGGAAGTCTCCAGGACCTTCTAACTCTGACTAGCTCTTTCTTGAGCACATGGCACCAACACCTACCTAGTTTCCAGACCAGATTTCTCAGCAGCACCCTTAATTTTCCCCTCTCCCCCACCTAATCATCCAATAAATTCTGTCAACTTTTCTCAAAAGCACTCCCACCACTGCTCTAATTCAGGTCTTTATCATCCCTCGCCTATATTACTTTAATTGTCCCCTCACTGACTCTGTCTAATTCATTCTCTGTGCATTAGCCAGTGGTTTACCTAAAACGCTAATTCAACCACATCACCCCCATGCTTAAAGCTCTCTAATGGCTTCCCAATCTGAAAAACTGGAGTTTTTCGAGACAGCCCTTTGAAGGTGCTATAAGCTGAATTAGTATGAACCTGCCAGACTCCCTGGGTGAGCTTAGGCAAGTTTCTTTCATTTACAAGGCCTCAGTCTTTTCATCTAAAACACAAGTTGGAATAGTTCTGTGTTTTTCAACAGGTGTTGTTTGGACTGATAGTCTCATGAAATGGTTTTTCCACATGGGTCTGGAGACTATTATGTTTGAAGCATGCTGGATTCTCAAGCCCCCACCAGAGAGTCACAATGTACCTTGGCGTGTCACAGGCTCTAGGAAGTCTGACAATCAAAAAAGCCTCACTAACTTTCCTCTACTCAGCTTTACTGTAACTTTTGTCACCACATAACCTTTTTGGAGCTAAGAATCTACTAGATTCTTTGGAACCACCATCTGTGGAACATGCTTTCTGAAATGCTGGAGTAGATGATTACCCAGCATTCACCTTGCTCTGATAGGTGGTGATTCCACTGAAGTTACTATTTGAGGGAAATGATCACTGATATCTGCCTCAGGTCTGCCTCTGCCACAGTTTGTGCTGGGGATATTAAATTGGGAGTGTAATAAGAAATGGGTAAATTGGATTAAAAGAGTGGCTAATTTAGCCCTAGCCGGTTTGGTTCAGTGGATAGAGCGTCAGCCTGCAGACCAAAAGGTCCTGGATTTGATTCTGGTCAAGGGGACATACCTTCGTTGCAGGCTTCTCCCAGCCTGGGCCCTGCTGAGGGCGCCTGCAGGAGGTAACTAATCAGTGTGTTTCTCTCAGTTTTTCCCTCTCTCTTCCACTCTTTCTAAAATATCAATGGAAAAATATCCTCGGGTGAGGATTAACAAAACAAAATAAACCAAAAAAAAAAAAAAAAAGGAAGAGTAGCTAGTTTTGGATGCAGACAATAGATTCTCAGCTATGAGAAGAGAGCAGATTGTTCCCAGGAAAAAAAAAAAAGAATACCAGGCTTGATGAGGAAAGCATGCTAACCATAGTAATGATGGACAGTTCTGTGGCCTATCTGCTATGCTGCTGGCCTTGTCAGTTCAAGAGCATTCTCAATGGACAGTTCTTCTGGGAAAGTTTACCCAGGGACTCTGAGGTGACAGGAAGAGAAGCTATCCCACTCATGTTTCTTTCATTGCATATAAGGCATTGCTGGCACTTGTAAATATTGACTCTAAGTAGCTGTACTATTAAATAAGCTCTTTTATGCCTCTGAACCATGTCTTGGACAAGGCACTAGGCTTCGTGGCATTAGGCATGGGGCCTGACCTGCTGTATTCCTCAGCTGGGCCTTACATTAGCAGTGATTGTTGGCAAGACTGTTGGTCCAAGGCTGTGTTTTTCTAATCAAGGAGTCCAGTCTAACACTTGGGAAAGACTGGTCAGCTGGACCACGTTAATTTCTCTTCCTGGTAGAAATAAGGTAAGCAGAAATGGTGGAAGCTTCTGCAAATTTTTTATAGGTAGCCTCACATTACTGAGGCTCTCTCCTTTCCAGCCACTTCAAGGCTGCTCACTGAGGTTCACCCATAGACCTTTCTGTCCTGGGGCTGGTAGGAGAGACTGGATCCTCTTGCCTGCAGCTGTCTCCTAGCACCTCTCACTGCTTGGGAGAGAGGGAGGCACAAAGCATTTCCTGATCCTCCAACCAGGAAGACTGGGGCTTTGTTTAACTGGAGTTTCTCTTAGGAAGCATTTCACTTGCTACCCCGTTTTAGTAATACAATGTCACTACTAGTAGCTAAAATTTATTGAACACTTACTTTACTGCATGTAAGACACTATGTTGTATGCTTTCCATGCACTGGCTCATTAGCTCCTCATAATAACCCAACAGGAGTCAGTATTAATATTATCCATATTTTGTAGATGGCAAAACCAAGGCAAAAAAGATATAAATTAACTTGTGCATGGCCACACAGCAAGAAGATGGCAAAGCTTGGAATTCAACCCAAGTCAGCCTGATTTGCAATGCACCTGTTCTTGACAATGATATCACATTGTACCCTTTTTAGTTGTTTATTTGTTTAGCTCTACCAGATGTGGTGGGCTCTTTTAGGGCAAGGGCTATGTTTGTTTAGTGGCAGGATCTGTTGCATGGTGCTGAGGGGAGCCTGGTAGTCAGTGCAGGGCTATCTGCGTCAGAGCATTGTTGTTCCCTTGTCAAGGCTGTGGGGAGGGTTCTCTGACATGTAGGCTCGGAGAAACAAGTGCATCTGCTCCTTAGTTCCCAAGCTTGGCACCCCCCAAAGATAATTACTGTGGACTCTCAGCTGTTAGAGCTCAGAGCCTATTCCACACTGGCTCAGTCTGTTTCCCAAAACAAGTCTCCATTGTTTTGAAACCATGGTGCAGGGCACTCAGAGAGCAAATAGAAGTTGATCCCCACACAACAGGCAGTAACTAAGGCACCAAGGGTGTATGGGACAGCTTTGGGGGGCCAAAGGGGAAGGCTGGCTAGTATTGAGGGTGTGCACATTTCAAAAAGGGTTCCACTCCTGTGGAAGGCAGCCCAGTCAAATGAAGCAAAAGGCCTGGGGCTATTCCTACCCTTTAATTCAATAATTCCACCTCCTGATATTTTATTCCTTAGGAAGCATTTCAATGGAATTGAGAAGATGCATGCATGAAGAAGTTCATGATGAGATTGGCTGTAGTAAGATAACACTGGGAACAAATGAATGGCTCAACAATAAGGAATGGTTAATTAAATTATGTCTTATTCATTCCATTGCATATTATGAAGCCATTTAATATGCTCATTCTGAAATTTGAAGCAGCCTAAGGAATAAATACAAAAAACAGAAGGTTTTGTAAAGGGAAAGATGCCATTGTATTTACATTGTGATCTTACAACTTGCAAACACTCTGTGCACAGTAAATACCCACATATAAAGAGCTCTGTTAGGGTGATGGGATGCGTGTGATTTCTTTTTTAAATATGTTTTGATAATAGTTATATTGTTTTCATATTTCCTAATGGAAGTGTGTGTGTGTGTGTGTGTGTGTGTGTGTGTGTGTGTGTGTGTGTGTGGTGGGGGAATCAGCACATAATTTCTCCCCAAAGATAATTCTACTTGCAGTGATGCCTACACCTACTTGAGAATAAATATATATATATATATAAGGAACAGGGATAAGAAAAAAACAGGTGCTGGCACCATTTGATGCATGGCATATTATTAAAGAGGAGCCTTCCATGGCACAGCTGGCTATTCATGAACCTTTGAAATGGATAAGGCTATAGCATCTGCTCCATTGTTGCCATTCCTATATTGCCAGTCAGCCCTCATCTTAAGTCTTTAATTAGCAAATAGTTCCTGCCTATCAGTAAATGGGGGTAAATCCAGAACCTTTCTCTCTGATGAACAAAAGGATGTGGGCACTCTTCCCCAAACAGGAGAAAGAAGCTTGTCCCAAGTTCCAAGTTTGAATGTCCATTGGTTTTGTCATGTTACCTGGCAAGAGAGCTTTCCAACCACTGTTACAAAACAGGGCCATTTTTAGTTCAGAGGTAGCAGAGTATATGACAGAGACTTTTAGAGGCAGCAGACGTGATACACATCTTATGCACACACCTTTGGTGCTATGCTCTGCTTGGCCTTCAGCCTTGTGCCACTTTTTTCCACCTCCAACCCTGACACATAGGTAATTATATCTTGAGACTGTGTACAATGAAGTTAGCAAATATTCAAAGCATTTGGATTTCATATCTCCCCACTTCCTGATTTCTGATATTTCCTTCATAACTGGCACTTTTTCAGATATTCAGCTTGCACTAGCTAACATGCAATCCCTGACATCATCATGTTAATTCACACTCAGAAGCAATTACACCCAGGGATACATAGGTTGGGGTGGACCAATTGGTTGCCTTAAGTTGAGCCCTTTGGTGTTTCTACTTCAAGAATTATTGCACTGGCCCTTCTTAAAGGCTGAATTTTGATGCAGACGGGTATAGATATATTTATTCTTTTTTTAAGTGTCTTTATTGTTGAAAGTATTACAGATGTCCCCTTTGTTTCACTGTTGTTTTTTTTTTTTTTCCCATTTGACCAACTCCTCCCTGTCCTCACCCCTCCCAAGCCTTCACCACATTACTGTCTATGTCCAAGGGTTATACATATAAGATCCCAGGTTAATCTCTCTTCCCCACCCCCATCCCCACATTCCCTCTGAAATTCAAGTCTGTTGCTTGGTTCTATATCTCTGCATCTATTTTATTCATCAGTTTGTTTTGTTCACTAGATTACACATATGGGTGAAATCATGTGATACCTATCTTTCTCTGACTGGCTTATTTCACTTAGCATAATATTCTCCAGGTCCATCCATGCTGTTGCGAATGGTAAGAGTTACTTCTTTTTTACCACTGCATAGTATCCCATTGTGTAGATGTACCACAGCTTTTTTATCCACTCATCTCTTGATGGGCACTTGAGCTGTTTCTAAATCTTGGCTATTGTAAACTGTGCTGCTATGAACATAGGGGTGCATATGTCCCTTCTGATTGGTGTTTCTGATTTCTTGGGATATATTCCTAGAAGTGGGATTACTGGGTCAAATGGGCATTCCATTTTTAATTGTTTGAGGAAACTCCATATTGTTTTCCATAGTGGCTGCACCAGTCTGCATTCCAACCAGCAGTGTACTAGGGTTGCCTTTTCTCCACATCCTGACCAACACTTTTCATTTGTTGATGATAGCCATTCTGACAGGTGCGAAGTGATACCTCATTGTCATTTTAGTTTGCATCTATCAGATGATTAGTGATTTTGAGCATTTTTTTCATATTTTTCTTGGCCTTCTGTATGTCCACTTTGGAGAAGTGACTATTTAGGTCCTTTGCCAATGTTTAAATTGGATTGTTTGTCTTCCTTTTGTTAAGTTGTATGAGTTCCTTATATATTTTGGAAATTAACCCCTTATTGGATATATCATTGGAAAATATAATCACTCATAATACCAAGAACCACAATGATCTCAAACTGAATGAAAAAACAATCCATTGATGCCAACACTAGAATATATCAATAAGAACCAAATGTAATACCTTAGAACTGAAAAATACAATAACCAAAAAAAGAAATGGTTCTAACAGGAGAATAGAGGAGACAGAGGAAAGAATCAGTGAACTTGAAGACACAATATATATTACCCAATCTGAACAACAAAGCAAAAATAGACTGAAAAAATTAGTAGAGCCTCAGAGACCTGTGGGACTTTAACAAAAGATATAACATTTGTGTCGTAGGAGTGCTGGAAAGAGAGCAAGAGGGGCTGGGGTGAAACAGTACTCAAGGAAATAAAAGCTGAAAACTTCCTAAATCTGGCAGGAAAAAAAAGAAAATCAAACAAATATAAACCTACCAAGAAGCTACACAAACCCCATAGAGTATAAACCCAAAGAAATCTATGCCAAGATATAGCATAATTAAACTTCTGAAAACCATAGACAAAGAAAATATTTTAATTGCTTTATTGATTAAGGTGTTACATATGTGTCCTTATTCCCCCATTGCCTCCGACCCCCCCCCACTCATGCCCTCACTCCCCTGCTGTCTGTGTCCATTGGTTAGGCTTATATGCATGCAGAAAACATTTTTTAAAGAAATAAGAAAGCAATAACACTTTAATTATGGGGGTTAGAGGAGGGCAATTTGCATGACAGTGTATTTCTCATAAGAAGCCATGAAGGCCAAAAGGAAGTTGCACAACATTTTTTTAAGGGGTGGGGAGGAAAAAAACTGCCAACCCAAAACTCTGTGTCCAACAAATGAAATGAAGTGGGAAATAAAGACATTCTCAGAAGAAGAAAAAAAAAAACCTGGAGATTTTGTCACCAGTAGGTCTATCCTAAAAGAGTGACTAAAGGAAAGTTTTCTAGACAGAAAGAAAATGATAAAAGAGGGAATCTTGGACATCAATGAGGAATAAAGCACAATAAAAAAGAGTTAAAGCAACCATTATAATAGTCTGATGTGGTGCTAAATGCATGTGGTGGAAATATTTGACATTGTAAATGGGGAATGATAAAGGAGTGTAAATGGAAGTAAAGTTTTGCCCTAACCGGTTTGGCTCAGTGGGTAGAGCGGTAGCCTGCAGACTGAAGGGTCCCAGGTTTGATTCTGGTCAAGGGCATGTACCTTGGTTGCAGGCACATCCTCAGTAGGGGGTGTGCAGGAGGCAGCTGATTGATGTTTCTCTCTCATCAATGTTTCTAACTCTCTATCCCTCTCCCTTCCTCTCTGTAAAAAATCAATACAATATGTTTTTTTAAAAAACAAAGCTTGGATTTTAAAAAAAGGAAAGTAAAGTTTTTATACTTTACTCAAACTGATAAATACTGACACCTGCATATTCTGATTAATTATATACATAATTTTTATATATATGTACATAGATATATAATTTATATATATTTTATGAGTTTATATTATATTTTATATAAATATTATATTAATGTACATATTATATTTTAATATATAATTTATATATTTGTACATATATTTTTGCATATTTATATGACTATGACTATATAATGTCATTATATTACTATATGTATAATGTGATACCTAGAGCAACTACCTAAAAATCTATACAAAAAGATACAGTAAGACACTACTGGTGAATGAAAATGGGCGTTCAGCATTATTAGCCAACAGGGAAATACAAAATTAAAACCCCAGTGAGATATTGTTACAAACATGTCATAATAGCTAAAATAAAAAATGGTGACAACGCCAGTGCTGGGGAGGATACAGAGATACTGGATCACTCATACATGTTGGTGGAAACATAAAATGGTACAGACATTCTGGAAAATAGTTTGTCAGTTTAAAAAAAAAAAAAAGAAAAACCTAAACATTCAAGTACCATACAACCTAACAATTGCACTCTTGGCATTTATCCCAGAGAAATAAAAACCTATATCCATACAAAACCTATACACAAATGTTATAGCAGCTTATTCATAATAGCCTAAAACTGGAAATGATCCATATGTCCTTCAACAAGTGAATCATTAAACAAATGGAAAGATCCATATCCTGAAATATTATTCAACAATAAAAAGAAGAAGCTATTCAAGGCATACAATAAACCTGAATTAATCTCTAGAGAATTATGCTAAGTGAAAACTGTCAATCCCATTTATGATTGTTTTTTATGTATTATTTCACTTATATGACATTCTTAAAATGACAAAATTCTAGAAATGGAGAATAAATTGGTGGTTTTCATGGTTAAGGAGGGGTGGGGGAAAGAGGGAAGTGGATGTGGCTATAAAAGCAAAACATGAGGGATATGTATGGAGATTTGGGGGTGGGGGGTCCTATGGATATTCAATTACTCCAGCACTCTTTGAATTCTTTTTCCTTTGTATATAATGTATTTTTTCTTTTTATTTCTTTTGAGATTCTCTCCTGTCTTTGGGTTTCAATGGTTTGACTATGATGTAGCTAGGCATAGTTTTTTTTGGTATCTAGTCTGTTTGAGATTCACTGAGCTCCTTTGTTTGATAAATTCTAACTTTCATCAAAGTTTGGGGAAATTTTGTCCTTTATTTCTTAGTATATTTTTTCTGCTTCATTCTCACTCTCTTCTTCTGGGACTACAGTTGCATTCATATTGTACTATTTGAATATTGTACTTACAGGTTCCTGAAGTTCTGTTATTTTTCCCCAATTTTTTCTCTATCTCTGTTCTTCACATTGGATAAATTCTGTTAATTTCTCTTTAATGTTATTGAGTCTGTCTTCTGCCTTTTTCAAAATAGTATTAAGCCCATAATTCAGTGAATTATTCATTTCAATTATTATTCTTTTCATTTTTAGAGTTTCATTTGGTTCTTTGCTTAGATTCATTTCTATGCTTAGATTCTCTATCTTCACTCATCACTGTCATATTTTCCTTTTATTCTTATATTTTTCATGGTTGCCTTTCCTAAATCCAACATCTGGACCATCTAAGATTTGGTTTCAATTAACTGCTTATTTTACAATTTCATGGTTTCTTATATGTGTAGTAATTTTTTTCTTGTATACTTGACCTCACAGATGATATCTTGCCCTGCCAACTTATAGCCCAAACTCATCCAAAAAACTTTCAGGGAACTCCACCTTGATTCTTATGTTGAATGGTGTTCCTCCCAATTCATATGTTGAAGTTCTAACCACCAATACATAAGACTAAGTATGTACCATGATTTTGTCTGTGGATTTGGTCATATGGCCAAAAAGACTGATTCTCTAATTTTCCCAGCCAGCGAGCTACCCAATATCTTTCCTATAAATTTCTTTATCTAAAGGCCCCAAATGTTGCAATCATTTTTCTGATTCTGTGTTCCTACAGATCTTATTGCCATAATCCTTATTATCTTAGTAGATTTTTAATATTTTAGAGAGACTATTTTTAATGTTTTAACTAAAATTTTGTTTTCTCTTTAATGCAATATCTAATCTTCCATTATCAAAAATGGAAGTCCCAACTTTTTAACTCTGATTTCCCCATCATGGTAGAGAATTAATCTGGTGAGAAACCTCTGTTGGCACCACTGAAAGGTAAACTTTATTGTTTGTCAACTAACATCACCATTGATGGCCTCTGGTACCACTGGTACAACCGCTCTAGTAAATGGGATGCTGTGGCAGATGCTGTATTGGCCCTGTTTCTCTTCATCATTAGCACCAACCCAGAATTTAATGGTCCAAGCTTCATATACTGTGCCCTAGATTCAAAGGGAAGCTAGGAGAGTGAGTAATTGGTGCTTTGAGCTTTTCAAACCTGGGAAGGGTGTTAAGATGGGCAACCAAAAAGAAATATCCACTACAAGCCCAAATCAGGATTGTGTGGCCATAGGCCTAGATGGGAGCAGCCATTCATATCCATGCCTTCCCATTCCATGCACTAAAAATCTTTCCTTTTTGTGTGGGGATCATACAAAAAGGCTGTCCTCTTTAAATTCCCTCTTCCCACCACATTTTCTACCACATCTTAGGGTATGTGTGCCTCTTGGGTTTTGGAAGTCAACTTATCCCAAGTCTTAATACAGAGCTCATTGCTATAGCATGAATCCCTGCCTTTTAGCACATGCAGTGCTTTCCTAGGGTTTGTCTCCACTAACAAGGGCTGAAGCCAGGAGCTTCTCTTATTTATAGAGCATCAAGTCCTAGTGCTATAAGCAGAGTCATTATTTTTTGTGAAGCTTTGAAGGGCTGCAGAGAAGGGCAGACAGTCAAAGTCCTCTGCACTTTCCATAGTAAATTATTGCAGCCAACTCTGTGGCTTTGGTGTTTAATGTGATGGTTATGTCATTATTTGATTTCTTGGCATTCAACATCCTCATTAATATACATGTGTGCTTCCCTGAGGATATGAAGGAGCGTGTTCTCTGTGTATGTACTCACATTTCTTTATTTAGCCTGGCACCTGCCTTCTTCTCCAGTGTGTTAGTTTAACATCCGTGCTGTTCCCTTGCAAATCTCTAGAGCTTACAATTCTTAGAGGAAATGATTTCTTTATCTCTACGAAGCTTTTCCTCTATCCCCTTAACTATTTTTTAGGGCTAAACTCTTGTGCCACAGGTGGGTAAGCTATGCTACCAACTCCAGCAGATGGGGCCACTGAGTGCCCCCCTCCCCTCAACAGAGGGAGGTGTCCTAGGCCAGAGTGACTGCTGCTTCCATGGACCCTCTTATGTCAAGCCCAGAATGGTTCCAAGGATAACTCATTTGCAAGGGGTCCTGTTACCTACATTGGGTAATGGTTTATGCCAGCTGGGCTCCAGGTCAGTTCTGGACAGGAGGGAAGTTACCACTGGAGCATTCCTGGGTGGTTGTTGTTCACCAGGCCTGACCCTCAGATTTCAGAAGTTACAAGGAGAGAATGAGACTTTCTCTAAATAGCCCTCAGAAACTGGGCCCTGAGCCAGGGAACTTTCTGCATGTACTACTAGCCTACCAGCTGTGTGATGGACATTTGGGACCATTTCTTGGACCATTTCTTATGAGCATATACTAGGAGGTGGGAACAAGTTGTCAGCCTGGCTGCTTGTTCAAGTCTTTATCAATGGAGGTGACTCAGAGGGGATAGCATTGGGTGATTGTCAAGCCAGGCTACAGAGTCAATAAGATCTGCAGTTGCATCCTGGCTTCACTACCTTCTTGCCTTCTGACTTTGGGCAGGTTGCCTCCCTTATCTCAGTCTCTATCTTTTCATCTGGGAAATGGAAGCAGTAAATGAGACTGTCCACAAAGCACCTAGGGCAGTGCTTTGCTCATAGTAATCAAAACTCATTGCTGTAAAAATAACACTGGACTTGGAGCCCCAACTACCTCAGTAATGAGAAGCAAATCACACCTCTCTTTTTTGTCGTCGTCGTCATCGTTGTTGTTGTTAACCCTCACCCAAGGATATTTTTCCATTGATCTTTTAGAAGGAGTGCGAGAGGGAAAGACAAAGGAATATCTATGTGAGAGAACACATCAATTGGTTGCCTCCCGTGCTGGGAAGGAGCCTGCAACTGAGGTACATGCCCTTGACTGGAATCGAACACAGGACCAGAATTGAACTCTGGACCCTTTGGTCCACAGACCAACACTCTATCCACTGAGCCAAATCAGCTAGGGCACTCCCCTCTTCTTTTTTAGTTCAATAGGAAGGAGAAATAGCACACACCCTGCCTCCATCCTTTGAACCCAGTGAGTTGAAAATGAAATAAAGAAAACGAAAAAGCTTTGATTCCTGTCAAGTGTTGCCCCAGTGGGAGAGAGGATTGTCCCAGGATTAAGTTAGGACTATTGGACACAGTGGGAACAAATGCGTAATGAGACAAGATGGCAAGAAATGATCACAACTGAAATAGACAGAATGCCATCATGCTGGCAGGGAGGACACTAAGGGAGAAATGCTAAGAAGTCAAGTGGGTTTTTTCTTCAACAGTGAGTCCTTCCATCTCTTAGCAAGTGCCCATTACCTCTGCATCCACACCAGGACTCAAGAATATTCACATGCTGGGCTGGCAGAAAGGGGACTGCTCTTTGCCCCTGGTTTTCTAGTCACATTATGTTCCACCTTTCAGGGTTGTCCTTTTATTCATCTGCAAACTCAGGATAGTAGCACCCACCACTCTGTGCTGTTAGGGGCTTAAGCAATATTATGAATGTGAAAGTGCCTTTGAGTCCACAGGGCATTTTATAAAAAGGTAGGTGTTTGTTTCTATTATGCATCTCCATTAACATAAAATATAAATGGAAAATTGATTTAAATCTAGCTAATGTTTTGCACTCACACAGATCATGCTGTGCTCTGCTTCTCCAGGAATAAGTCTCCTCTTTTTTGCAGACCTGGAAAAGGGAATTTGTACTATAGGCATGGTGTGAGATGTGCATGTATGTGCTTGCATGCACTCAGATGTATAAGTTTGCTGGGGCTGCCATAACAAAGTACCATAGGCTGGTGGCTTAAACAACAGAAATGTATTGTCTCCCATTTTTGTAGGCTAGAAGTTCAAGATCCAGGTATTGGCATGAATGGCTCATTCTGAGGTCCTTGAGGGAAAATTTGTTCTATGCCTCTCCCCCAGCTTCTGGTGTTTTACAGGCAATCTTTAGCATTCCTGCTTGTTAGAAGCATCTCCCCAATCTCTGCCTTCAGCTTCACAGTGCCATCTTCTTCCTGAATTTGTGTCCAAATTTTCCCTGCTGATAAGGTTACAGTAATATTGGATTTGGGACCCATCTACTCCACTATGACTTCATCTTAACATATCAAATTCCATCCACGGTGACCCCATTTTCAAATAAAGTCACCCTTCAACATAAGGGTGTGGGGGAGATATAATTCACCCCATAGGATTATGTGTATTTTGGTGAACACTGTTTTTAAAGTGTAACAAGTTCCCACTTTCCATGCCATTGGGGCCTCTTCACTCCCTCAACTCTTCAGTGTTATCTCATCCCCAGTGCCCTAGCTTTGGAAAGCCTGAGCTCTATCCAGGATTCAGGTAGCTGAGAGAAGAGGCATGTGGCCCAGGTGGCATTGCTCAGTGGCTGAGCATGGATCTTTGAACCAAGAGGTCACTGGTTCAATTCCCAGTTGGGGCACATGCCTGGGTTATGGGTTTGATCCCCAGTGGGGGGCCTGCAGGAGGCAGTCAATCAATGATTCTCTCTCATTTATATTTCTATTTCTCTATTCCTCTCTGAAATCAATAAATATATATTTTTAAAAAGAGAGAGAAGAGGCATGTGGAGGACCAGAGAACTGAAAGCCTCATAGCCTGCACACACCTGCCTGCCTGGACCAGAACTGCCTGGACCTGCCTGCCTGGACCAGTGCTGTTGTGACCTGGCCATCTCCTGAAGGAGTACTTTCCAGCTCCTTGAATTCTGCAGCCCTGCCGGACCTGGCCTGTTACATGCCCACCTTAAAAAATGTTCCTATTGAAGACAATTGGTGTGACCCAGTTGCCTTTGAGGTCTCTGGCACAGGTGCTCCCAGGGCAGGTATGGGTCTATATGACTGTGGCATCTCTAGGGTGGAGCCTTTGGGCATGCATGGGCCTCCCTTTTCTCTGTCTGTGCAACCCAGCCATGGGGTAGGCTTACTAATGATGAAGCACTGTCTTCCAACCCCCTGCCCTCTCTGGTCACTTCCTGATCCAAAAACTTTCCTATTGACAATGCTGGTCAGAATTTGGCCCCATTATTCCTGTGAGCTGGCTACCAAGAAGCTCAAAGGCAAGTGTATTTTGGTCTCAGTGACCTCACCATTGGGTCTCAGAGAAATGACCTCTCTTCTTTCTTTGAACATTTATGAATTTTTCAAACGTTTAGGTCCACTGCCCTATTTAATATGTGTTTCAATTGTAAGCCACCTCAGATCTTTAGAGAGGCATATATAAAATGGTGGTTTTCTTACTGTAACATGGGTGAAAAATAGAAAAGGTGATTTCTTGAATTTATTTATAAGTGAGGTGGGTAAGCAAGCAACAGGGGTCTTCACAGGATGTGGTCAGTCTTTTGGAAAGGGTTCTAAGCATAGAGTCTAAAGATGTGGGTTTAATTCCCATTTCTACCACTGACTGGTTATATAGAGCCAAGCATATCATTGTATCTCCCCAAGCCTCAGTTTTTTGTCAAATGGGCTAATGGTCTTGCTCTTCCCAATTTCAGAGGCTCTTGTGGATACTTACCAGTATAAGATTTTAAAAAAAGTAATATCCAACACTTTTATAGTGCATAATGTGTGTCAAGCACTGCTCTAAACACGTTACATGATTATTTAATTGAGCTCACAACAACCCTAAGAGATGGATTCTATTACCATCCCCATTTTGCAGAAGAGAAAACCGAGGCTCAGAGATTAAGAGGCTTGCCCCAGCTCACACAATGAGTAAGTTTCTAATTCAAGAGATGGCTCCTGATTACCTGCTCTTTACCCACTGCACATCCTGCCTCTCACAGTGCAAATGAAAGTTCAAGATGGTGAGAGATTTTGTAAATGATGAGGTACAATCCAAATTCAAAGGATGCTGCCTGTATTTTCATTTATTCTGGGACTCAGCTTCCCTACCCCAAAAGTGTAGAGGTCAGCATCAAGGTCCCTTAAATGTCTTACCCCCTGACAAGCTGTCAGTCTGTGTATGTCTTGTGGAATCTGCAACAACAACGAAAACAGATACACAAATGTGTTATTTATCATACTTCTGAAATGATCATATTTGTTACTAGAGTGAAGTGATATTCATGTTAGAAGCTGGCATGCTGTTTGTATTTTTGGCTACATAATTTGATCATGAGACAAAAATCACAAAATAGCTCGATGCCAACCAGAATGATCTAGATGTGTGTAAGGCCCATTCCCCAGTGACCTATCAAAATTCTTGGCTCTGACAGCCTATAAGCTTGTATTGCTACCAGAAAATAAGAGCTTGTACCATCTTGGAATTCATGCCAAACCTCTTGAGGATACCAGATCTTGCTGGCTTACTTCAGGAAGCCAATTCTGGCTTGCAAAAACCCTCCACCCAGACAGGGGTGTGCAGGGAAAGATAATTCCCCAGAAGGGTCTGTCTTTACCTGCCCAATGGGAGTGCCTAGAAGGAGTGCTTGTTTCTTTAAAATTTGGCCTTTTTAAGGAAAGGAGTGAAGTGAAAGACCTTTGGAGTTTATTCTCAATATTTTCTAGAGCCTGAAGCACTGCCAGGTTGCCTGGCCCCTGCCCTTCCTGCCACTTAAGCTGAGGCCTTTTCAGCCCCATTTACAGGTGGATGCATGCCCAGACTCTTCAACCTTCCTAGGTCACTTGACACATAGGACTTAGCATATTGTCAGATGGGACTCTCAGTCATAAGACCCTAGGGAAGACCATCAGCCTGCCATTCAGGAAGTAAGAACCCAGTAGGCAGAGGTTTTGGTGCTAAGCACTAGCAAAGAGCTTCCAATAAGAGACACGTCAGGAAGGAATACAGAGTCTGGGCCTGGGACCCAATACTTTTTTTTTAATTTAATAAATCTTTATTGTTCAGATTATTACAATTGTTCCTCTTTTTTTCCCCCCATAGCTCCCCTCCACCTGATTCCCACCCCACCCTCTGCCCTTACCCCCCCCCACTGTCCTCATCCATAGGTGTACGATTTTTGTCCAGTCTCTTCCCGCACCCCCACATCCCATTCTCCCCGAGAATTGTCAGTCCACTCCCTTTCTATGCCCCTGATTATATTATATTCACCAGTTTATTCTGTTCATCAGATTTTTTATTCACTTGATTTTTAGATTCACTTGTTGGTAGAAATGTATTTGTTGTTCATAATTTTTATCTTTACCTTTTTCTTCTTCTTCCTCTTCTTAAAGAATACCTTTCAGCATTTCATATAATACTGGTTTGCTGGTGATGAACTCCTTTAGCTTTTTCTTATCTGTGAAGCTCTTTATCTGCCCTTCAATTCTGAATGATAGCTTTGCTGGGTCAAGTAATCTTGGTTGTAGGTTCTTGCTATTCATCACTTTGAATATTTCTTGCCACTCCCCTCTGGCCTGCATAGTTTCTGTTGAGAAATCAGCTGACAATCGTATGGGTGCTCCCTTGTAGGTAATTAACTGTTTTTCTCTTGCTGCCTTTAATATTCTCTCTTTGTCTTTTGCCCTTGGCATCTTAATTATGATGTGTCTTGGTGTGGTCCTCTTTGGATTCCTTTTGTGTGGGGTTCTCTGTGCTTCCTGGACTTGTAAGTCTATTTCTTTCACCAGGTGGGGGAAGTTTTCTGTCATTATTTCTTCAAATAGGTTTTCAGTATCTTGCTCTCTCTCTTCTTCTGGCACCCCCATAATTTGGATACTGGTATGCTTGAGGTTGTCCCAGATACTCCTTACACTATCTTCAAATTTTTGGATTCTTTTTTCTTTTTGCTTTTACGGCTGAGTGTTTTTTGCTTCTTTGTATTTCAACTCTTTGACTTGATTCTTGTGGTCCTCTAGTCTGCTGTTAGGTCTCTGTATAATATTTTTTTTATTTCAGTCAGTGTATGTTTAATTACTAGTTGGTCCTTTTTCATATCCTTGCGGGTCTCACTAAATTTATTGGCCTTTTCTAGGAAATTCTTGAAAAACCTTATAATCGTGGTTTTGAACTCTATATCCAGTCGTTTGCTTTCCTCCATTTCTTTCATTTGTGATCTGTTTCTTTGTCTCCGCATTTTCGCTGCTTCCCTGAGTTGGTAGAGTAGCTTTGTGTGGTAGGTGTCCTCTAGGACACAGTGGCTCAGCCTCCCCAGTTACCATAGGAGGACACTCTTGGTGCACCCCTTTGTGGACTGTGTGCTCAGCCTTGTTGTAGTTAAGTCTTGATTGTTGTTGGTATCACTGGGAAGAATTGACCTCCAGACAATTTGCTGTGAGGATCAGCTGTGTCTACACTGGGAGAACTTTTGTGCTGGAGACACTCTTATGAGACAAGACTTGCAAAATTGGAAAAGCCTCTGTGCTCAGCTTGGATGGGGCAGAGTTTCAGGGTGGAGCAGACAGCCTTGGTTTCCCATCAGCCCTGCCCTATGAGGCCCCTGGGTCTCAGTGTCCCTCGGTAATCGCTGCAAGCACCTCTGAGAGAAAGCCACACTCGAGTTTTGCCTGCTGCCAGACAGTCCAGTTTCTCCCCGAATGAGTCAGGGTCCCCAGAAACTTGTCCGGAACTGGAGTTCAGCACAGTCAGGAGCTTCCATCTCCCTCCCACTTTAGAAAGCCAGCCGCGCACTCAGCTGCCCGTGCATTCAGCAGTCAGTCCTCTCTGCGTGTGTGTGCCTCTGGACCTCTGCCTTCTGCAGCTCCCGAGTCTCAGTGTGCTTTCTCCTTTCCTGACAGTCCAGATTCCCCCCGAATGAGTCTGGTTTCCCAGCAACTCGCCCAGGACTGGAGTTCAGTGCAGTCAGGAGCTTCCTTCTCCCTCCTGCTTTACAAAGCCAGCCGCACACTCAGCTGCCCATGCACACAGCCGCCAGGCCTCTCAGCGTGCAAGTCTCCATACCTCAGCCTTTTGCAGCTCCTCTGAGTCTCAATGTGCTTTCCTCTTTTTTTCTAGTTGTAGAATTTCCACTCAGCCAGCTTTCCTGTGGTTCTGGATGGTGTCCATTTTGTCTTTTAGTTGTAGTTTTGATATTGTTGTGCGAGGCAGCAGTTTAGGTGTTTACCTATGCCACCATCTTGGTTTCTCCCGGGACCCAATTGTTAAACTTGCTCCTTGCTTCCCTGACTGCCTGACATTGGGAACCTGGTGCCAGTCCATCTGTTTCTCTCCAGTGCCAGGGCCCAATCTGCTGGGGTCCCACTCTGCCTCTACCTATCCCTGCACCCCCAAGGAATGGGATTATAGCAGATAGGGCTACAGCAAGCACTAAATTTGTCTCCAGGTATTATCTCAACTTCAATGCAACTCATATGCCTGTGGTTCCCTTTGGTGTGCATTGCTTGCAAAGACTTTGCTAGGCCCTGAATTGCAAAAGAGGAACCTTGCAGAAGTTAGAGTTTCAGGGCACTTTCCTTCGGTGTTCATGAGGTGCAGGAAGTTGGTAGACTGACTAGTGTCGCTTCTCTGCCAATGGCCACTCGGCTGTGCCAGCATCCTCCTGGGCTGAGCACACAGCCACAAAAACAGACCTTAATATACTAAGTATAGTTTCTTATGAGCATAGGAGAGAAGGGTAGGCTAGAAAGTGAAGGGCACTTTCAGCTTGGATGGGGCGGAGTTTCAGGGTGGGGCAGACAGCCTTGGTTTCCCACTTGGCTCCTCTTCCCTGGGAGTTTTGCAGTGCTATGATTTCGAAGGGCTTCTCCCCAGGACCCTGGCAGAATGAGATATGCAAATTTCTTCCTGATTTTCCACTGTCCATATTGTTCCAACACAACCTAGACAACTCCCTTGCTTAAATTGTTCTATGGCCCCCACACCATAGAGGCTGTAGTCCATAGCCAAATGCAACTTCTGAAGCCCTCTGTGTTGAGTCAGTGTGCCCAGTCTCCTCTCTCATAATGTAATCTACTCCCCATGACCTACTTGAGACTCCCTAGTTGCATCCTCTCCTTCTCTCTGCCCTGCCCAGGCCCAAACTGCCCTTCACTTTCCAGCCTACCCTTCTCTCCTATGCTCATAAGAAACTATCCTTAGTATATTCAGGTATGGACTGCCCACAACTTTGAAAACCAAATCTAGGTATGATCACTATTCAAGAATTTTGTCTGCCCATCCCAAGGAAAAGAGGACCACAACTTTTAAGCCAAAAAAAATGTATTTAAGTGCTGTTGTCTGTCAAGATGAACTCAAATCACTTACTGGTATTTAGGAATTTGAGAGAAAATAAAGATGAGATGACGATTGAGGCCTGACAGTTCGAGAGCTGGTGTCTATAGGTACTTGGGAGAGGGAGGAGTACAGGAAAGAAGTGGTGTTTCCATAGGAAGCTGGTGATTTAGAGCACACATGGTTCAGCCAGGTGGAACCCTCTGGTCCCATGGGGAAACAGCTGCCTGCTGAGGGTTGGCTGGCAGATCTTTGATGTAGGGTGGATTCTGAGCTGTCCAGCAGCTTTCATTTATGGGGCCTCCCATTTTTCTAATGAAAGGCAGTCAGTGCAGGAACAGGGAGTGGTATGGGAAGTGGGAGAAGGTCTGGAAGGAACCAAATGAGTAAATGAGCAAAACGGTCTACTCAGAATTCAGTTTCTCAATTGTCTTGGATACTGCAAAAAGAGAAAGAAAATATTATTTTTTGTAGTTTCAGCTTGGGATAAAGCATATCAGGCCTGTCTTTGATTGAGTAATAGTATTTTCTATTTTTCTCATTCCATCCTTCTTAAATGAGCACATGCACATATTCTAGCCCCATCTCAGACTTATTTTCAGGACGAGATGTATCACTGGGGGTGAAGGTTACATGACATCTCTCTGTATTATTTCTTACAACTGCATATGAATCTACTATTACCTCAAAATAAAAAAGCTTAATTTAAAAACGAGAGATAGCTCAGTTGGTTAGAGCATCATCCCGATATGCCAAGGGCCAAGGTTGCAGGTTTGATCCCCAGTCAGGGCACATACAAGAATCAACTAATAAATGCACAAATAAGTGGAACAACAGATCTCTCTCTCTCTCTCTCTCTCTCTCTCTCTCTCTCTCTCTCAAAATCAATAAACAAAAACAATTTTTTAAAGAGGAAGAAGAAAGAGTTTCCTGGCTGGAGGTACCTTAGGTCAATCCTGTTCTTCTCTGGGCCTCAGTTTCCTTCTTTGTAAAATGGAACTATTTGAATAGCCAATCTCTGAGGGCCTTTCCAGGTTTGCCATTCCAGAATATTGAACACTGAGGACCAAGGAGGGCCCTGGGCAGCAGGAGAGTAGCCACAAGGTGGTCTGACCAAAGACTGCACATCCACTTAAGTGCTGTTGGGGGAAGAGGTCAGAAAGGGCAGCATAGCTGCCCAGGTCACTCAGCCTGTCAGCACAGGGGCTGAGTTTGGGGATGTAACATTGGTACAATATTATTAGCTAAACTACAGACCTTAGGATTGTAGTTTTATTTTGCTATTTTACAGATGAGAAAACTGAGGCTCAAAAAATGAAGTAACTTTACCCCTCGAGTAGTTACAGGCTCCCAATAGAGAGTAGTCATGCCCCAGGTGCTTTCTCCAGGAGCTTGTCTCCCCCTTCATTCTTGGTGACACAAGGCAACTCAGAAAGGTGGGAGGTGAGCAGGCCAGATACACTGAAAGGTGGGATAGTGTTATCCAGCACCAGGGCTGTTCCTTGGCCATACTAGGGGCCAGGGCTTCACACCTGGTCCCACTGTGTATGCATGCTGCTGGTAGCCCTAAGGCAGCAAACTCTCTTCTTGTCTTTCCCACAGAGATTATTTAATCTGATGCCTCCCTTTCATGTTGGGAGATGGCTGGGTTTGATTTATCTGGGAAAACATGTTCAACCTGGCCAGGTCTATTGGAAGTGGCAGAGTGGTATATCATTTAAGCCCTCTGGTGAGGAGGGAAAATAGAGCAGTCTCACATTCCCTGTCACAGCCGAGTTTATTTTAATGCAGAGACCCCACCATATGACTATTTTATTTTATAGTGGTTCTGGGGCTGGCATTTGGCAAGGCTCTCTGAGATTGCCCTATCTTTCTAGCAGCATGCAGAATGTCGAGGAGATGCGTTATGGGAGGGTAGTGAGCTCCAGGCTGTTCAGAGGGTCCCCAAGGAAAGCATCTTCCAGTTTGCCCTGAGCATAGAGAGATGGGGAGCCTTGTCAGTACCAAGATGGCTATGGCATGGCTGCGAGTCAGTAGAGGCCACCCTACCACTCCCAGAGGCCTCAGGACTAGGCTGTATGGCAGACTCCTTGCCAGTGGAGCCTGCAGTTTCTGGGACTAAGGCAGGTGGGATGGTAAAGGCTGGCCTTTCACTAAGGACCCTTTCCTCTGCATAGTCAAAATAGCTAATAACAATGTGACTCCTCCCCGCTCCCTGAAAAAAAGCAGCAAACTCTACACAGGCCAGCATGATGTCATCCATCCCCAGGGGGTCTTCACACATTCGGGGTGCTTTTATAATCAACAATAAAAGCCAAATCTGTCTCATTTCACTCCTGACTTCCTACCCATGAGTGAAACAAATGAATGGTGGCCCTGGAGAAAACTCCTGAATTGGGCTTCTGCAGTGGGTGGGGCTCAACACTCCCTCAGCCCCTCCCTCACTCACTGGCTCCCTCATCCATTTCAGCACCATTTTCTGTCCCCCAGTCCATGCCAAGAACTGAGGATCGATGTTTGGGCTCTGTCTATACGGCACCCATCATCTATGGGGAGGCAGGCCTTAAAGTAATCTTAGTATCCTATGCTGAGAGCTGGGGTGGGACAGGGGGCCCCAAAGAAGGCTGGCTTACTTGGCCTGAGAAAGGTGACTTTGAAAGGCGCCTGGGAAAAGTAGAACTTTGCCAGATCAGGAGGCTGTGTGTGCCTGTGTTTGAAAGGATGGGGCAGGCTATAGTAAATGTGGAATGGTTCTGGAAGAGTGGAGGACAGTCAAGTTAGTGTGTCTGGGACTAAGGTTTTGTGGAGTGACAGGGCAAAGCCAGCTCAGGCTGGGTTTGGCAACCCCACTGAAGACCTGGGCCTGGGCCCTCCTCCTGGAGTTCTTCACACATTTTGCATTATCTCTAGGATAGCAGCACTGAATGTGAGGGAAGGGCTGTCCCTAGGCCTGTGCTTTCTAAACACTGCAAGACCTGGTAACCCCTGGTATCTAGGGGCAGTCCCAACAAGTCTCGAGCTCCCTCAGAGGCTGTGGAATGCCTTCCAGCCTATGGAGTTCTTTTTAGATTGGGAGGCTCAAATCTATACTGAGTATGTTCCTAGTGTAAGGGCCCTGAGTTCACAATGGGGCTTTTAAAGCAGAGCATCTTGCTCAAGAGCAAGTATCCCTTCAGGTCCTGGGAACTGCATGATAAACTGCTTATGTTAAGAAAGAAAAGGCCAACAAGAATCTGTTGACTATGAATGCTCAAAGCATGATGTACTGCTTATGTTAAAAAAGAACCAATAAGTGTCTGTTGACTATGAATCCTCAAGAGATGATACCTGCAGTATTATCTCTTGCCAAGATGTAGACTGTGAAGGACAAGTGGCTAAGAAGAAGAGCTACACTACCCCAGCTGGGATGATGTCTATTCATATGCCAGGCCTGGCATACCAACTACCTGCCAATAAGATAACAGGCCAGACAACTTCAAGCAACCCCTCACAATGAGACTCCCCATGAACACCCATTTCTTTCCCCTTAGGCTGTGTCTGTGTCTGATACTAACTATTTCAATTGCAACCCAAACCTGGCAAGGATTTTGTGCAGTACTGTATCCCTTTCTCTCTGCTCACTCAATATTTTTTATGGGATTTACCCAGGAAGAAAGTGCATCTTTGGGGCTTTCTCTATAATGTTTCTGTAACATTTACATGTCATCTAACAGCAAAGGCAGGCACTAGCTGTAACTGTACAGTTTGTTCTTTGATCACCTATGGTGTGCCAAGAACTCAACTACAATACAGACAACATCCCTAAGGGTTGTGATTTTTAAAATACTTAAAAAAATAATTCAAATAAATAAATATATTCAAATTTGACATAATTTTAGATAATTTGCAAAAGCAGTACAGAGAGTTCATGTATATCTCTTGCCCAGCCTGCTGAGACTCATGTTTTGCAAATGTTGTATGTGCCTCTCTGCTGAGCTCCTTTGCAGGTACATGTCTGTGCCTCCTTATGAAGCTTCACTTGGTGCTGACCCAGCCAGCACCACCATGTAGAGCTATGCACCACTGAGAGCCCCCAGAGGTCCCAAAGAGCTGCATTCAGTGGTGCTGCAACCCCCACCACCTGGCACTGCCTCATTCCTAAATGGACCAGCTATCAGTGCTCTGTAAGGCTGTGGTCCATGCAGTGGCAGTCTGCATCACCTAGAAGAGCCACAGTCCTGGTGTTGGAGTTGCCCATGTCTTCAGGGTGGGTGCTGTTCTTCATTTGTTCTGTCTGCCTCTTCAAGCAGAGCTGGGCTCGTGTGTAGATGCAACTTGTATCTCTGGTGGCACAGTCCTCTTTCCTTTGTGGAACCTCCTCCTGTGTGGACACCATCTGCATCTCCTTAGAGGGCCAGTCTCCATGCAGATGCAGCCTGAGTCTTGTGGCAGAGCCTTATAGCATGCAGGTGCAGCCCTCACCCACACATGGAGGCTCAGTCTGTGTAGACATGGTCTTGTGCAATGGAATTACCTGTGGATTCAGGCTTCTTATGGCTGACTGCCTTACCTGTTCTCCCAGGTCGCTCAGGTGGCCTGGTCCCTGCAGCTTGGGCTCCACCTTGACAGGCTGCTGCTCTCTTTGCTGCAACATTTACTCATACAGCTCTGGGCTCAACTCAGCACTGGGGCCCAGTCCCTACTCAGGACCTCTGTCTTCTTAGGATCTGGGCTGGTGGTAGCACAGCCTGCTTGCATCTCTGCATGTTGAACTAGACCTGAGACGCTGACCTTCAAAGGCTTCTAAGAGCGCCAGTGAGGGTTGGGGCTAGAGAGAAGAATGGGATGGGATGAGCAGGAAGTGCTGAGAGAGGATGGAGTCAGCAAAGAGGACACAGAGTAGAGGAGCAGGAGCCAGACAGAGAGAGAGATGAGGAGAAGGAGAACTGGGAGTAGAGCCAGCCAGCTGAGAGGAGGAGCCAGCAGCTAGCTAGGGAAGCTGAGAGTGCACACCTTGGCTGAAGAGGGTTTACTTATACAATGAGAAAGGAAGTGAGAAAAATCCCATGGAACTCCCAGATTGGGTCCAGCCCTAGTCAGAATGAAGCCTGGAGAGTTCCCTATGGGTGACTCTGATTTCCCACCCTGCCTACCTCCAGAACGGATTTAAGGCAGCCCTGCAGAGTTGTTCAGGAGTAGACCCCATCGGAACTGTGACCCTATCCGGGTCAGCTGGAGGCCACTGACTCCATAGGAAGGACACAGCAGAGAGCAGGGCAGGTGGTATCTGTGATGATCAGATAGAGTGCCAGGGGGCTTAAAACCACAGGCATTCAGAACCCAAAGTATATGGTGTGTGTAGTATGTGAGGGACCCAGTCCATATTATCCTCAGGCTGTTTCCAGAGTCTCTAAGACCACCCAATTAATTGCCCCAGGCCTTATAGTCATTTGCTACTACTACCAGCAACAGATATACTAATCTGCCTTTGGCTCACTGTCCCCATGGGTACCCTGTATGTGAGCAGGAAGATACTCTCTTCCCATTTGGATGAATCTTGGGGTGGCCAGTTTTCTCTGTGTTATGTGCTGTTTTATGTCACTCACTCAGGGTAAAATTGTCCCTTGCTTATTTCATTCAGGTCCTTGGGACCAGAGCAAGCCTCTCCAGGGCAAAGTGAACCAGGTAGACTCTCCTCGGGGGCCAGGAAAGTGAACATTCAATGGTTGTTTCTCCTTGACTAATGCTGACTAAAATCCAAAAACCCAGATATAGTCCAACCTTCTCATTCTCCAAATGAAGAGTTGACTCTAAGTCTCCTGATTCCCAGTCTTATCTTCTTTCCACCCCACCACTTTATATGCCCTTTGGGGATGTGGCTGAGAGGGTCAACCTTCCTCAGCTTGCCACTCTTAAAAAATAACTTTGACAAGAACTCAGCAGGGTAAATGTGGCAGTTAAGGGTGGCTGAACAGTGGCATCTCTAGCTTCCAGGGGGGTCAGCCTATAATTGCAAGGCCCAGAGCCAACAGCTACAGGCCTGACAGGTATGGATCCACATGTCAAGACAGATTGACCCCAGGGATTCTTGAATCATCTAAATGGACTTTGGTAGCAGAGCAGGTTTCTTTCCTTTGCTAAGCAAAGAGGGTGTGTGGGAAGGGGGTGCATAAAGAACTACCAGGCATGTATAAAAGCACCTCTCACCCTGGCCTGATGGCTCAGTTGGTTGGAGCATCAAAAGGTTGTGGGTTGGATTCCCAGTCAGGGCACATACCCAGGTTTCGGGTTTGATCTCTGGTCAGGGCTCATACAGGAGGCAACTGACCAATGTCTCTTTCTCTCTCTCTTTCTCTTCCCTCTCTCTCTTCCTTCCTCTCTTGAGGATAAAAAAAAAAGAAAGAAAGAAAGAAAGAAAACACCTGTCCAGTCTGAGTGCCTAGGGTCTTTCCAGAGTATCTTGGGAACTTCCACCAGCCAGTTATCAAAGTTCCCTTTAATCTAGCTGAGTGCAGAACTGGGGTACTGGCATATCCTCTGGAGCTGGAGCTGAGATATGGCTCTGGCAGGAAAGATTAATGTAAATTAAGCTTAATGTAAAGCCTAAGCAGCCTGTGCATAGAAATCCACCAAGCAAAGACTAAGGGAACTGGGCAGATGGTGCTGCCATGATCATGTCATCTCCTGGGAAGAGTGTGTGTTATGGGCCCAAATAGCCTAGATCAGTGGTCAGCAAACTGCGGCTCGCGAGCCGCAGTTTGCCGCTCTGTTGACTAATGAGTTTGCCAACCACTAGCCTAGATGAAGGACCAAGCTTCAGTGGTGGCTCTTGAGCTGCACACAAGTGTGTGAGCCAAGGAGCACAGTGTCAGTATTTTCATCAATGTGACTGTCTTCACTACCCCCTAACAACTACCTGTCATTGAGTGCCACCTGTGTACTAAGAATGTTGTAAGCATTCAATCCTACATTGATTCTCACAACTACACTTTGAGATGAGTATTATAATTAGCTTCAATTTATAGATGAGAAAAGAAAGGCTCACAGAGTCAAAGTTACTCACTAGTATCTCATGGCTGGGATGCAAGTGGTAATGAGGTAAATAAGACTTGGCTCTTGTTCTCAAGATATTGCCAGTCACATCTAGAGAAAGAGTGTATAAAAATGGAATTAATGCTTCCTCCATGAGTATCTACAGTGTTCCAAGTACTTTACATGAATATTTCCATTTAATCCTCACAATAGCTCCATGAAGATGCTACTATTGTCCTGCTTGGTGGCTCAGTTGGTTGGAGTGTCATCCCATTCACCAAAGAGTTGCAGGTTCAGTTCCTGGCCAGGGCACATACCTAGGTTGTTGGTTTGATCCCCAATCCGGGTGTGTACGGGAGGCAACCAATCAATATTTCTCACATCAGTGTTTTTCTCTTCTTCTCTCCCTCTCCCTCTCCCTCTCCCTCTCCCTCTCCCTCTCCCTCTCCCTCTCCCTCTCCCTCTCCCTCTCCCTCTCCCTCTCCCTCTCCCTCTCCTCTCCCTCTCCCTCTCCCTCTCCCTCTCCCTCTCCCTCTCCCTCTCCCTCTCTCTTTCTCCCTCTCTATCTCAAATCAATAAACATATCCTCAGGTGAGGATTTTTTTAAAAATATGCTACTATTGTGTCCATTTTAGAGGTCAAGACAATTAGACTCCTGGAAGTTAAATTATTTGACCAAGATATCACAGCCAATAAAAGCAGAGCTGGAATTTGAGCCACTAAGCCAGTGATTTGCAAACTATTTGTTCTCAGACGCTTTGTACTCAAAACTTATTGTGGGTAAATCCTCAGAGACAGAAAGTAGATTAGTGGTTGCCAGAAACTAAGAGGAAGACAGATAGGAGGGTGACTGCTTAATGGGTATGGAGTTTCCTTTTGGGGTGAAGAAAATGTTCTGGAACTAGAGAGAGGTTATAGCTGCACAACATTGTGAATGCACTAAATGCCAATGAATTGTGTGGTGTAAAATGATTAATTTTATGTCATGTGAATTTCACCTCAATAAAAATATCAGAATACAATGAAGTAAAAAATTACTGAGGAACCCAAGGAGCATTTCTTTACATGAGTTACATTTCTTCATGTTAAACATATCAGAAACAAAGTTGTTAAAATGTTTACTTATTTATTAATAGTGAAATTAAAATAATAAACTCATTTCACATAAATATAAATAATATGTTAATGAAGACAACCTTATTTTCTAAAAAAAAACTTGTTTTGAAAAGTTACATAATTTTACATTTTTTTCAAATTTTCCCAATATTTGACTTCATAGAAGAAAGCTAGATTCTCACATCTAATTCTTTATTCAGTTACTAGAGGCCCAGCATGAGAAATCACATGAGACCCAGACCCACCACACTGGTGGGACCCCAGACCCGCCCTGTGCGAGCCGAGGGACCCCAGACCTGCCCTGCATGAGACGTGGGCCCCACCTTCGCCATGCCAGCTCCGCCAGCCCCGTGTGAGCCCCACCTCACCACGAAGGCCATGAGTCCTGGCCCGCGAGAGGTGCTCCATGCACCTCCTGGTGACCTTGTTTGGTCATTCCACCGTTACTGCATC
The DNA here is from genome assembly GCF_963455305.1 of Plecotus auritus. NCBI lineage: Eukaryota > Metazoa > Chordata > Mammalia > Chiroptera > Vespertilionidae > Plecotus > Plecotus auritus. Next base: position 128,501,785 of record NC_137784.1, read on the forward strand.
ACAACCACAGGCCTTTTATGATATAGATGTTTTCTTGTTATGGCTGAAGTATAGAAAGAAAATCCAGCCTCTCACAGATATGCAAATGAAAGAGGGAGAGATATATTAATAGGCTTTCCATATAATTGTGGACATTCTCCTTTGGTGTGACATCAAAACCATGATTGTTACAGGTTAAGTGCTGTGTGGAATGTGTATCATGAACTTTCCATAGTTGGTTCCATTAAACTCCACAGGACTCTCCTATCCTTTGAATGGATCTTTCACCCATATGTGGTTTGGTAACATCATGCATTGGTCACTTGGAAAATATAAATGCCCTGACTGAGGCAGAGCTTTCATATGTTGACACTTTTCATTCTACAACATCAAAAATACAACACATTTGTTCCTATAACCATCCATCTCATTGGAAAAGTCTTTAAGTATTGGGAAGCTGTCAAGCTCACAGTGGTGGATCCAAGCTTTTCAAAATTCTAATTTGTGTTTTAAAGCTGAGATTTTATCACTTGCAAAAATACTGTCAGTTGTTTTCCTTGAAGTAATAAGCTCACTTTGTTCGTTTCTGAGAAAATGCCTGCCAAATACCCAAAGCTGAGTAACATTAGTTATTTTTTTCAAATAAATATGATGTTCTATGAAAAATCAGCCAGTTCAGCTCAAAACTCAAATGACTGCACAAGTGCTTTGCCTTGGGTCAACCATTGCTCTATGGTTTTCAGCAGAAGTGCTTGAAGCAGATTTCCCATTCAAGAGTCAATATTTAATAAAGTTAACTATTACTGCTTAGCTAAAAGCATTCTTAATTGAAGCTGGCTTTTTGTTTTTTAACTAAAAGTGCATGGCGTTGGAGAATCCAATGACAACCAGTATGATTTGGTGCCACTGCTGTGATTTATGCCCAGACACCTGCTATTTTACCCACCACTGCTCTTGCACCATCAGTGCCAATGTCAACCCAGTGGAAAATTCAAAGAACATTTCAGTGTTATTTTGAAAATAGTTTTGACCTCGAAGATCTTTTAAAAGGGTTGTGGGGAGGTCCAGGGATACATGGATCTCACTCTGAGAAGAACTTCATAAGGCTGTGCATACATCTGCACATGGCACTTTAATCAGGACCTATAATTACTTCCTATCACCTACAGAATCAGGCCTTACCTCGGCCCATAATACTGTCACCCCAGGACAGTGTTCCAGCCAAATGGTCTAGTCGCCATTATACAAATATGCCCTTCCATGCTCTTGCCCAAGCTCTCCCCTGCACTGGGAATGTCCTCACCATCATCTCTGGCTATGGAAATATTACTTAACTTCTGCCCTACTCAGTGTGGCTCAGTTGGTTGAGCATCGTCCTGTGCACAGAGAGGTTGCTGGTTCGATTCTCAGTCAGGGCACTTGCCCACGTTGTGGACTTGATCCCGAGTAGGGAACATACAGAAGGCAGCCGATTGATGTTACACTCTCACATCAATGTTTCTCTCTTCTCCCTTCTTCTCTCTAAAAATCAATAAACTATTCTTTTGTAAAAAAAGAAATACTATTTAACTTCCAAGACCCACTTCAACCTCTGGTTCTTCCAGGAAGCCTTTCCAAGTTTTAACTGAAAACAATCATGTTTTTTTCTGAACTTCCTGAGCCCACTCTCAGAACACCTTCTCTAGCACTTATCAGGCTGGATATTATATTAGAAGGAGGTGTTTCCTCATCTATGAGCTCCCCAAGGGCAGGCACTGAGTCTTTCCTCTCCATTTCCCTTCAGTAAAGCCTTGTTTATCACTGGAGTAGGGGCCATTTGTTGGATTGCAAGGATTCAGCTCCAGTGCCCACAGTGTAAAACTGGAAAATGCCATATGGCTGCAGCTGTGAATGATCAAAGCTCATGGAGCATGTTTTGCCTTTTATGAGTCCAAAAGGAACATCATCATTGGTATGGATATTTGCCTATGCTTCTTTAAAATGATCTTTTTTTAAATATCTTTATTGATTAAGGTATCACGTATTTGTCCTCATCCCCCCATTCCCATCCCAAATCCCTCCCCATGCATGCCCCCACCCCCCTGTTGTCTGTGACCACTGGTTAGGCTTATATGCATGCATACAAGTCCTTTGGTTGGTCTCTCCCCTTTACCCCCACCCTCCCCTACCTTCCCTCTGAGGTTTGACAGTCTGATCGATGCTTCCCTGTCTCTGGGTCTGTTTTTGTTCATCAGTTTATGCTGTTCATTATTTCCCCTAGATGAGTGAGATCATGTGATACTAGAAATACACTTATAAGAACCGAAAATGAGACAAGCAATAATGGTTATGCTGAGAGGCAAATGAATCAGTCTGTAGTGAGTTTCTTTCTGGGCCAACAGTTCTTTTGAGTCCCAGTTTCAATGTCAAACAGTTCCTTATGTGTACATGTCAGCAATGATATTTCAGTTCTGGATGGTGGACAAATGGTGGTAATGCAGGTCCGACCCTCTCTGGTTTGGTCCTGGGCAACCTGCAGCGACGCACAGCTGTTGAATGCTAGTATATTTCACAGATAGGGAAAAGGGTTTATACTTCTATATTGCTCCAACACCAGGAATCTTAGCTCCTAAGGCTGAAAGACTCAGGAGAGAGTCTCCCTGGCACTACGCTGTACTAAAGGTGCTATGTCTTTTGCACCATATTTTTTTAGAGGGCATAGTCCATGCCCCTGCAGGAAGGTTGGGTGCTGTGCCATAGGTAATACCTGACGTCCAGATGATCCCCTCCAAATTTCCTCAAAGGCTTGCAATTCAAACAACATCATTTTAATGGCTACATTAATTGCCCAGCACTCTGCCCCCATGAGCCCAGCCCAACCTGGGTTGGAAGACTTTATCTCATTTAACGCTTGTCTTAAAATCTTGAGATGCACTTGTTTGTTTCAAAGGTAGATTTAATTTTAATGCTTTTGGCCTCAATATTTGTTTCCTGATTTCCAGGAATTGCTCTCAATTTAGTGGTTGCCAGCTCACAGCTCTGTGCAACCAGCCTTTCGCCTGCCTGCTGTGCTCTAACTTCTCTCTCCCCAATGATCATATTGGCTGGCAGGGACATGAAGTGGGGAGAAAGACGGACCTGCACAAGCTGAAGCATAGCTCATGGTGAAGACCTGGGCAATGGAGACTGAAGGACTCTGAACCAGGACCCAGAGAACACATATGTCAATACATGGAGATGGGAGAGAATAGTTATTCACTATGAGTTGGTACCACAGTGGAGTGCCCAGATAAGCAATCAGGGCCTTGGGCTGTATCAAAAGAAGCAAAGTATTCAGAACAAGGGAGGTGAATGTGCTACTCTCCTCAGCAAACAGCAAATTAGTTTGCAAGGCATGGGCTCTGGAACCAGATTGTCTGATTAGATATTTGACTCTCTGTGACTTTGGGCAAATTACTTAATCCCTATGAGACTCAGATTGTCTTTTTAATCTTTTCAATGGGCAACATAATAGGAACTACCTCAAAGTGCTCTTAGGTGGATTCAATGAGATACTAGATGTCAAGTGGTTAGGGATGTCTGGTATATACAACGCCATCTGCTCTGCTCTGCTCTGCTCTGCTGTGACCAGGAACTAACCATAACTTCTGGCTAGTTCTGATCCCCATCCTCTGAAGGACCCTGACAAACTAGAGCATATCTAGTGGAGGGATAGAAGAAGTGTTATTTGCCCAGTGGGAGATAAGGCATCTCCTGATATGGCTGGCAGGTTACTTGAGGACTGAGTTGGGGGTGGCAGAAGTGACTGAGATGCAGTCTCCTGCATAATAGGGAGAAGACTTCTCAAGAAGTCTGTCACACTAGTATTGTTTGCTTCATGAGTGAGGGAGGTTAAGACTGAGGTTTGTTTTTGTGGAGTCATAACAGAAGAAACTAGATGTCAGAGGAGATGGGGAGCATGAAGTGGCAGCCAGGCCCAGACCCTGGGAATGCTGGAGCATAACTTGTTCTGTCCCTATCCCAGACTGAAAACTACAAAGGTTTTATGCTCTGGATTGGCATACTGTGAAAGGTACAGGCCATTCTTAAGGACCCACGAGTCACAGGCCAGTCAAGGGCATCCCTATTGGAATTTCAGTGATATCAAGGATGCCAGTGTGTCTGCTCTTGGTACCATAGATACTGGAGTCTGGTGGATCCTAAAGCTGCACCTCAACCAGCGGGTGGGCAGCCATACTAAAAGCAATGGGCCACCGTGGCCTCCTGGGAAGCCATGGACATCTGAGCTGGGATACACCCCTAAGATTCTTACTCTAGTCTTCTCCTTTTCCAGCTGAAGGGCACGAGGCCTGTGAGGAGTAAAGCCTCCTAATGTCACATTGAGATATAAGAATGAGCCACCCCCTCCAAGCCCAACCCTGCCTTGTGTCCATAGACACTAAGGGTTTGTTCCTCTTGCAAATTCCCATGCCATCTAAAGGAGTTGGGCCTGGCCCTGAGTACAGCAGGTTTACCCAGGCAATAGGAGCATAGGGACTTGTGATAAGTACTAGCTCTATCCTTCACTTGCCAGGGGACCTTGAAGCAAGGCAGCCTCCTCCCCTGAGGCGTCAGCCACTTCAGTTCTGAGAGGAGAAGGTGGCAATTGGCATAACAACCAGACTTGTAGGAATTCAGTGATCTGTGATCCATGGATGGGGATGGATATAGTGAATAGTGGCCCACAGAAAAGATATGTCCAAGCTCTAACCTCCAGATGCTATGAATATGACTTCATTTGGAAAATGAGGCAGATGTGATGAAGTTAATGGAGATGATATCATCTTAGATTATCCTGGTGGACCCTAAATCCAATGACAACTGTCCTTACAGAGACAGAAGAGAAGAGAGACACAGAGCAGAAGAGAAGGTCATGTGAAGAAGGAGTACGAGATTGGAGTGATGCAGCCACAAGCTAAGGAATGCCAAGAATGCTGGCAACCACCAGAAGCTAGAAAGTCCAAGGAAAAAATCATCCCTTAGAACCTTCAGAGAGTGTGAGGGCCTGCCAACTCCTGGATTTCAGACTTCTGGCCTCATGAAATATGGGGCAATAAATTTCTGTTCTTTCTAGTCACTGAGTTGTGGGTGGCAGAAGTGACCGAGATGCCATGTTACAGCAGCCCTAGGACACTCACACAGTGGGACATGCTGCTCCTGAGACCCAGAGCCCATGGACCATCCAAGGTCCCAGACTCTGCCCGGTGGCACCCAATGAGCTCTTAGAGGCTGACCATGCCTTGCTGGGTGGAGCTCCTTTGCCTTTTGCTCAAGGCTAACTGGCTTGATTCCTTCTCAGGCTTGTTCAGTGCCCATGAACTCCTAGCTCAATGTCAGGTGCCACACCAACTCACACCTTACTCACAATTTCCAGCCTTATACCTCCAACTCCTGACTCCTGTTTTATTTTGCCACAATTGTAGCCCAAGGTGTAGTGGTAGCAGAGATGCTATCCAGGTACTCTTGCTTGGCCCCCTTGCTGTCCCCTTTGACTGAGACTGGTTGCCCAGTGTGTGTCAGGAAGTACCCAGAAGGCAGGATCAAGCCCTGGCTTTGAGAGCCAAGCAATAGATATGGTGTCTACAGGCCACTGATGCCCTGGGTGTTCCTTGCAGGCAGCAGGTGGCAAGCCATAACTACCAAAGAGGCAAGAGCTCCTGACCTGCCTTGGTACCAGCTGAGTTCTGAAAACAACAGCTCTGACCCCTGTGGATTGAGTCACACTGGTGCCTGGGATTCCATTTTAGAGCCTACCCATAACAAAACCGCTGGCATTTGGTGCTGCATCCAGGTGGTCAGGGAAGGCAAAACCACAGAAGTTTCCTTTGACCTTCAGAGAGAGCTCTTACCATTTCTTCTCATACACTGTTGAAATTATGATTACATTATTAACAACTCTTAATTGATCTTTATTCCTAAACCCTCAGAGGCCCCTGCAGGGGCAGAGATGGCAGAAAGTTGTGTAAAGGGAGGTGATTTTTTGTGTTAGAGGAATAATGTCTAGCATAGCATCACTTTGAGTGAGGCCCAGGTAAAAAATCACATTTTCATTAAGTTTACCAGTTCTTTTTGTGTTACTAGTTCATTCTAGGAAGTATTTTTCACTTTCTCAAGGGTGGAGGGAAAAGGAAGCCAAAGCCACCTATCAAATTCTCAGAGCAGCTGCCCATGCCCTTTTTGGAGTGCTCCAGGTTTACATGTGCCAATCTTCAGGAGAGCTGGCAGGTTGCCTAAATAATGAACAATATCCAGCTTCCGGCCACACATATTTTTGGGGGTGGGATTCTGGGTTCTTGGCCTTCGTTTGAGTCTGTCAGTCAGTGGAGTGCAGCTGCCTTAGAACAAGGACACCTTTCCTATGCTGTTCAGTAAATAGCAGGGCCTGAGTGTGAGGACTCAAAAGGAGACTCCAACTGCCACTTGTCCTTGAAGACAAGGCCACATTTTCCTGCCTTATAAGTGATTGTGCTTATACCAGTCCTCTAAATATATTTGTCACATAACAAGACCTTGAGGTTCAAAGGGAGCTCTGAAAGGAGCTTTTATCTGTTGATTTTAGACTTTTGTGAGTCACAAGCAGTAATGAGCTTCCCTCCACCAGCCAGAGGCACATCAAGCTAGGCAAGGTACCAGGGAAGAAGGATTCCACCCAAAAGCATGCTGACTATAGTCTGCAGATGTCAGAGCAGGCAGAAGGGCGGCATCACTTTGGGGATTCAAGGTCCAAGGTTCAAGCAAGAGTGAAGAGTCGATGCAGGGGATCACTTTACAGCACATTCATAGAAGCACAGAAGCCCTGCATGGACAGCATTAAAAGTTGACCTACTGTATAAGATTCCCTTTGGCTTACAGCAAGTTGCTACTATAAAGCACTTATGAACAACTACTTTTGTCTGTCTCAGCTGTTGAGACATGGGGACACTGAGGCCCAAGGAGGGAAAGAATCTTGCCCGGTATCGCCCAGCTGGTGGTAGAGGTGAGGTAGAACCCAGTTCTCCTCATCACAGGTTGGTGACCTATCAAGACCATGCATATGTGGCCTACACCAGCTGTGTGTGGAACAGGCTTAGGTCCATGTGGGGTAAGGAGGGCCTGGGTGCAGACATAGGCATGGGTTCCCCAAGATGGCTTACATTTCCTTTGCATGGTGGTTGCTGCTACATGCCATCCTGGCCATCACACTTTACCCACTTGTCTACTGTATTGGTCAGGGGATAGAGAGATATTGATTTAGTTTAAGGAATTGGCAAATGAGATTGTTGGGGCTGGCAAGTCCAAAATCAGCTGGCAGACCAGCAGGCTGCAGATTCAGGCAAGTTGTTGCAGTCTTGAGTCTGAAGTCTGTAAATTCAGGCAGGGTTTCTATGCTGCATACTGGGGGCAGAATTCCTTCTTTGAGGAAACTCAGTCTTTGCCTTTAAGGACTTAAACTTATCATCTGCTTTAACAAAGTCAAATGATTGTAAATGTTAATGATATCTATAAAATACCTTCACAACAACATCTACAGTGCTATTTGAGCAAACAAATGAGCACAATGGCCTGGCCAAGTTGACATATAAAATTAGCCATCTACAGTCTCCTCCACACCAACCCAGGGAAGCAGCTGTTGCCTTTGAGTCCAGTAGGTCATAAGTAGGCCTGGGAGAAGAGGAGGGTTTGCAGCACCGGGAGAGCTGATAAGTAGAGTGCTCAAAGCCCAGCAGCCTCCCTACCACTCTGGCTTTCCTGATGTGCTCATATGAGGTGTTTTGTCATTTCCCCCTGCCTACCCAAGGCCCTTGGTTTGCATCTCAGTATTCCAGCCCTTGTCACAAAATATATGGCTTAGAGGGAAAGTGTGTTGCAGGTGGCAGGTCTGTCCACCATAGAAGTCTATAATCTGCATTCAGGCAGCAACCAACGTGACCTGGATCAGTACACTGCACTGCTGGGTACCCTCAGGGCTTTGACCAGAGTAGGTGTCCAAGGAACATAAAGTAAACTGGCCCTTCCTTCAAGAAAGTTCTTGGGCCCTAGTTGGTTTGGCTCAGTGAATAGAGTGTCAGCCGGTAGACTGAAGGGTCCCAGGTTCAATTCTGGTCAAGGGCATGTACCTTGGTTGCAGGCTCAATCCCTGGCCCTGGTAGGGGCTCGTGTGGGAGGCAACCAATTGATGTGTCTCTCTCACATCAATGTTTCTCTCTCTGTGTCTCTCCCCGTCCCTTCCACTCTCTCTAAAAATCAATAGAAAAATATCCTCAGGTGAGGATTAACCGAAAAAAAAAAAAAAAAGAAAAGAAAAAGAAACTTCTTGGAACTTACCCAGCAAATACTGCAATGGACAGACATCTTAGAACCAAAAGTCTGGGGCAGTGGACAGCACCCTCAAAGCAGTTCACACAGTATTCAAGCCAGGTTGAGCCAGGGGCTGCTGATTCAAATGCAGATTTCCTGGGCCCTTTGCCAGAGCTACTAAATCTGAATCTATGTGGGCGAGAAGAGCCAGATGCATTTTAAAAAATACTCTACAGGTGGTTCTGATGTATTCAGCAGATTGGGGAGGCCAGGGCCCTGGCTTGCACAGAGTCATAGCAGACTGGGACTGGAACTCTGGTTCTTGGCTCCCACGGTGGGTCCCTCTCCCCTATGTCAGCAGGCCCAGCTGGCTGTCAAGGCTGAGGAGTTAAATCCATGAGTCACTTGCTGACAACAGCCATCCTGATTCAAGGGCATGAGTCATAACACAGCCCAGCTGACAATTGTCAACTCCAAAGATATCAACAGAAATTTGGGAATGCTTTGTGTGTGCTGCTGCCCGAGAGAGAATTGTATGGGCTCATTTGACAGGGTTGACATCTCTTGGCATGAAACCTGTACATCCTTCAGTTCTTCAGTCGAGTCTTCTGTCTGCTGCTTCGGACTCAAACGTACTGTTTTTCCAGGGATCAGCTAGGAACCATGGCAGTCACATGCTGTCAGGAAACTGCAAGATGTAGGAAGCCCATCACTTAGATGAGGCGCAGCAAGGGCAGTCCATGAGGGCCTTTACGCATGTAGTCAGGGGCCTGCCTGGTCTGATGGACAGTTGGACTAATAGAAGAGGGTGAGGAGGTAGCCTGTGGGGGTGGGACCAGGGGAAGAGGACCATTGGCAGGCAGAGGGAGCTTTGTGTGTGCAGGCTCTGCAGCACATGAGGAAGAGGGAGGCCGGTGTGGCTGGCATCCAGTTGAAGTGCAGGACCAGCAGGGTACAGGGAGGCTGCAAAAGGGGAGGGGCAGGTCCTTTGAGGCCTTAATAGGGATGCTTTATTTTATCTTAAGAACAATGGGAAGTGCCAAAAACATTAAAAGATGTTCACTAATCATTGGATAAATACAAATCAAAACCTCAATGAGATACCACCTCACGCCACTAAGATTCAAAAAAAAAAAAAAAAAAAAAAAAAAAAAGACCACCAGAAAGTAAGTGTTGGTGAGGAAGTAGAGAAATTGGAATCTCATGCATTACTGATGGGAGTATAAAATGGTACAGCCTCTGTGGAAGACAGTTTAATTGTTCCTGAAAATATTAATCACAGAGGTTACCATATGACCCAGCAATTCCACTCCTAGATGCAACAGGTATTCAAACAACTATTTATAGCAGCATTATTCATAATAGCCAAAAAGTAGATACTACCCAAATGTCCATCATCTAGTGAATGGATAAATTGCAGTATGTCCATATGATGGAATATTGTTCAGCCTTAAAAAAGAAGGAAGTACAGATACGTGCTACAATGAGAATGCACTGTGAAAATATGCTAAGCGGAAAGAAGCCAGTCACAAAAGACCACAACATGTATTATTCCATTCATATGAAATGTCCAGAAGAGACAAATCCATTGAGACAGAAAGTAGATTAATGATTGCCTGAGGATGGGGGAGAGGGAATGGGGAGTGACTGGTTGATGATATAGGGTTTCTTTTGGGGGTAATAAAATGTTTTGGAATTAGACAGTGGTGATTGCTGCATACCTTACTTATTAATGTAAGTAATTTCACTAAATTACACTTAAAATGTTAAATGGCAAATTTCATCACACACATACACATACACATTAACCACAATTTTTAAAAGTTGGGGGAGAACAATGGGAAGGCCAGTCAAGGTTCAGAAACACCAAATGGCAGACTGGACTAAAGAACATACAGGTTTCCTGCCAGTTCTGAGCATTTCAGTGTCTGTGTCTCTCTCTCAACCTTCCAATGCTCCTGGGCTCTGAGAGCCTGCTTGTCATGACCTGGCCATGATTTCATCTCACTGGGCTTTGATGAGACAGTATGTGGACAGCGCTGGCACATAGTAGGTGTATAGTGCATGCTGGCTCCCTTCCCTGGCATAAGGAAAGGGCATCTCTGAAGAGTGGAATGATCCACTCATTGCCATGCTACTAAGAAGTGACCAAATCAGGACTCTCTGGAGTCACTGCCTAGCTCCTTATCCCAACTTCAATCCTCAGTGCCACCATTTCCTTGTGAATAAAATTCAGCTGCTAACAATAGTATTGCCTTCCTTCAGTTCCTCTGCACCTCCAGGCCCATCAGACTGAGCCAAGCTGCTCTGCCCTAGAGCCTCTCACCATGGAGACAGGAAGCAGTTTTCTCTCAGAGGACTAAATCTTGCCCTGGCTCACTTCCTTTGGGAAGGTAGGAAGGGCTGTGATTCCTATGACTTCCAGGAGACTTCCAGATGGGTCATCCTCATTCAATTCAACAGCAGGAAACATACAAAATATTTTCTTATTTAATTGCTCCTGTTGTTGGCCTGGGGGAGATGAAAATCACTGAGAGAGGAAAATCAGAGCCACATGCAGGCTCTTTTCCTAAAAAGTATTAATGAAGATGTTAACTTTTGCATCTTCTGTACTGTTGTTCCAAGTTTATTAAACTATCAATAGAAGGTAGTTCTAGAAGGGCAAATTCCTGAGGGGCAAATTCTAGAAGGGAAACCCCGAGGGTCCCTTCCTCAGCCCCTTTTCCCCATTGGTCTCTTATGCTTTATGCCCTTCACTCCTTCACTCCCCACCAGCCTTGTGCCTCCACTTTTGGTCTCTAAAATGGGTTTCATGTGAAAATGAATGAGTGAGGTTTAACCCAATGTTCAGCTTATAATAAGTGCTCAGTAAGGTTAACTATAATTACAATAATTTTAAATAATAAAAAAAAAGCAGTGTTGATTTTTGTCATGGACCTTTTTCTTTCCCACATAGCTGGTCATCTCGATGGTAAGACTTTATCTTTTTCCATGGGACTGATTAGACTTATTTGTAATGACAAAGATAAAAAGCAGCTTCTTTATGCTGACTAGCTATTCCAGGGCAGAAGGTTGCTCCTTCAAGTCCTAGATACTCTCCAAGCTCCTCACAGGGCTCGCACTAGTCTCAGGGCTGTGGGCAAGTAAGCCCAAAACCTCTTTGGAGCTGAGTTCTCCATTACGTTAGGTAGGCACGAGGGCCATAATAGAGAGGCTCATGAAAATATTTTAATTTCTTTAAAAATCAGAAGAAATGAATTTTAAAAGGAAGAAAATATTTTAATATATACTATTAGTGTGAATTTATATATGTTAATATGAATTACTGTATTCATCTCTATACTAACACAATCAAAATATAATTATCACTAGAGGCCCAGTGCATGAAATTCATGCTTGGGGTGTGTGTCCCTCAGCCCAGCCTGCACCCTCTCCAATCTGGGATACCTCGAGGGATGTCCGACTGCCCCCCTCTCCAATCTGGGATACCTCGAGGGATGTCCGACTGCCCTAAATGGGCAGTCGGACATCCCTCTCACAATCCAGCACTGCTGGCTCCCAACTGCTCGCCTGCCTGCCTACCTGATTGCCCCTAACCACGTCTGCCTGCCAGCCTGATCATCCCTAACCACTCCCCTGCCAGCCTGATTGATGCCTAACTGCTCCCCTGCCAGCCTGTTTGCCCCAAACTGCCCTTCCCTGCAGGCCTGGTCACCCCTAACTGCCCTCCCCTGCAGGCCTGGTCACCCCCAACTGCTCTCCCCTGCAGGCCTGGGTCCCCCCCCCCCAACTGCCCTCCCTTGCTGGCCTGATTGCCCACAACTGCCCTCCCTTGCAGGCCTGGTCCCTCCCAACTGCCCTCTCCTGCTGGCCATCTGGTGGCGGCCATCTTGTGTCCACATGGGGGCAGGATCTTTGATCACATGGGGGCAGCCATCTTGTGTGTTGGAGTGATGGTCAATCTGCATATTACTCTTTTATTAGATAGGATAGAGGCCTGGTGCATGGGTGGGGGCCAGCTGGTTTGCCCTGAAGGGTGTCCCGGATCAGGGTGGGGGTTCCCTTGGGGCGTGGGGTGGCCTGGGCGAGGGGCCTGTGGTGGTTTGCAGGCCGGCCACGCCCCCTGGCGACCCAAGCGGAGGCCCTGGGATCTGGGGTTTATTTATCTTCTACAACTGAAACTTTGTAGCCTGGAGCGGAGCCAAGCCTTCTGCTTGCTCCATGGTGGCAGCCATTTCTGTTGGGATTTATGTATCTTCTATAATTGAAACTTTGTAGCCTTAAGCAAGGCCTGGGCCGGCCAGGGTGTACAGAACACTTGGCTTCCTCCATCACTGGGGGCAACCCTAGCCTCCTGCTCTTTCCAGCTCCCTGGCTGCCGCCATTTCTGTTTGGATTTATGTATCTTCTATCATTGAAACTTTGTAGCCTTGAGTGGAGGCCTAGGCCAGCAAGGGCAGGCAGAAAGCTTGGCTTCCTCCATTGCTGGGGAAACCCAAGCCTCCCTCCTGCTCTCTGTGGCCGTAGCCATCTTGGTTGGGTTTATTTGCATATTCGCTCCTGATTGGCTGGTGGGCATGGCTTGTGGGCATGGCTGTGGGAGTAGCGGAGTGATGGTTAATTTGCATATTACTCTTTTATTAGATAGGATTTTTTATTAAGGAAGAAGCCCACAAAGACTAAAGTGCCCATGGTCCATGGATATCATAATGCAGCCCTAGACACCAAACAGTGAAAGTGTCTCATGTGAACATATGTTCTGTCCTTTCCCAAAATTCTTTCCCACTTGCTGGCTCATTTGACCACTTGAATCCTCTGTAATTGTTCTCCTGCCTCCCCAGCCAGGAAAGCCCAAGTCATGTTCTCAGCTAGAAAGGACCTTGAACTCCAGAGCTCAGTATCTGACCCTTTAGGTAATTAGTGGCACACTGTCCCCAGGGCTCCTCAGCTCAGCTTATGGCTCCTCGAATCTTCCCTGTCACTGCAGTTATACATAATAGTCAAAGTGAGCACTGTTACCCTCTCTGGGGAGTCCTGGCTTCCTAGGTTTCTGGAAGTCTTAGGTGCTGTGAGATATGATCAGTCAAGATTCTGCTTTAGGGTCTTGGGCTCCTCTCTCCTGGAATGGAGTGAATGTCTTTGCCTTCCCTGAAGTGGGGAAGCAATGCCCCTCCAGAGGCCCAGATTCAGAGGAAGCCACTTTGAGGTCTGTTATCAGGCGAATCCTCTAAAGTCCCCATGGGGTCCCAGAGCTTAGTGGCTGGCTGGATGCACTGGAAGCATCTAGAAGTGTTCAAACTGCTACATGTGACACATATATAGATGTCCTAAAATCAAGTTAGTCTTTACCAGATTTATTTGGAAATATGCAACAGAATAAAAAGAAGTTAATAGAAAATATCTACGTGTATTGTTTTAGTCCATTTGGGCTATTATAACAAAAACTAGAGGCCCGGTGCATGAAATTTGTGCACGGGGGGGGGGGGTGTCCCTCAGCCCAGCCTGCACCCTTTCCAATCTGGAACCCCTCAAGGAATGTCCAACTGCATGTTTAGGCCCTATCCCACTGGACATCCCTCTCACAATCCAGGACTGCTGGCTCCCAACCGCTCACCTGCCTGCCTGCCTGATTGCCACTAACTGCTTCTGCCTGCCAGCCTGATCACCCCCTAACCACTCCCCAGCCAGCCTGATCAACGCCTAACAGCTCCTCTGCCAGACCGATTGCCCCTAACTGCCCTCCCCTGCAGGCCTGGTCACCCCCAACTGCCATCCCTGCCAACCTGGTCACCCCTAACTGCTCTCCCCTGCTGGCCTGGTTCCCCCCAACTGCCCTCCCCTGCAGGCCTGGTCCCCCCTAACTCCTCTCCCCTGCTGGCCTGGTTCCTCCCAACTTACCTCCCCTGCAGGCCTGGTCCCCCCCAACTGCCCTCCTCTGCAGGCCTGGTCCCCCCCACCTGGCCTCCCCTACAGGCCTGGGTTCCCCCCAACTGCCCTCCCCTGCAGGCCTGGCCCCTCCCAACTTCCCTCCCCTTCAAGCCTGGTCCTTCCCAACTGTCCTCCCCTGCAGGCCTGGTCCCCCCCAACTGCCCTACCCTTCAGGCCTGGGTCCCCCCTAACTGTCCTCCCCTGCAGGCCTGGTCACCCCCAACTGCCCTTCTCTGCAGGCCTGGTCCCCCCCCCCACCTGGCCTCCCCTACAGGCCTGGGTTCCCCCCAACTGCCCTCCCCTGCAGGCCTGGTCCCTCCCAACTGTCCCCCTGCTGGCCTTATCACCCACAACTGCCCTCCCCTGTTGGCCTTCTTGTGGCAGCCATCTTGTGTCCACATGGGGGGTGGCCATCTTTGACCACATGGGGGCTGCCATCTTGTGTGTTGGAGTGATGGTCAATTTGCATATTACTCTTTTATTAGATAGGATACCATAGACTGAGTAGCTTAAATGATAAACATTTATGTTTCATAGTTCTGGGAGCTGATAAGTCCAAGATCAAGGCACCAACAGATTTGGTGTCTGGTGACATTCATAGATGGCCATATTCTAGATATGTCCACACATGGTGGAAGGAATGAGGAAGCTCATAGAGGGGATAAATGATGATGGAAAAAATAAAAATAAATAAAATTATCATTAAAAATAAAAATAGATCAACCAAAGGACTTGTATGCATGCATATAAACACACCAATAGACACAAGACACTGGCGGGGTGGGATGAGGGCATGCAACAGGGGGTAGGGGAGGCTGGGGGAAGGTCAATGGGGAAAAAAAGGAGATATATATACTAATATATGTAATACTTTAAACAATAAAAAGAAAGAAAGAAAGAAAGAAAGAAAGAAAGAAAGAAAGAAAGAAAGAAAATAAAATAAAATTAAAATAGCACTAATCCCATCTATGAGGGCCCTACCCCCATGACCTAATCACCTCCTAATGGCCCCATTTTCCAATACCACCTTATAAGTTAGAATTTTACCATATGAATTTGGGGGATGCAGACATTCAGTTTATAACATTCTGTCCTGGCCCCCAAAATTCATGTCCTTTTCATGTGCAAAATAAATCAATTCCACTCAATAGCCCCAAAAGTCTTCTCATTCCAGCATCAACTGTAAAGTCTAAGTCCCAAGTACCACCTAAATTTCATCTAAATCTAAATCACCTATGAGTTAGACTTAAGGCAGGATTCATCCTGAGGTAAATTCCTTTCCAGCCATGAATCTTTGAAACCAAACAATTTCTGTGCTACATAATACACTGATGGGTTAGGCACATGATAGACAATCCCATTCCAAAAAAATAGACATAGGAAAGAAGGAAGAGGTAAATGGATCCCAAGTGAGTCCCAAACCAATAAGGCAAACAATAATAAACTGTAAGGCTCCAGAATAATTTTCTTTGTCTTGATGCTCTTTGCCTTTCAGGTCCACAGTAGTTCTCTGTCTGGGCCCTGTCCCCATGGAGGCTATTCTGGGCTGGAGTCCCAAGGCTTGGCTGCCCTATCTTTGAAACTTAAGTAGAGGCAGCCGTACCCCTCCCCTCCTGCACTCTGAGCCTGTGCTGGTTGGGTAGCCCTGATGACCTCTGAATAACCTGCCAAGTACTTCTTTCCTTGTTTTGAGGAATAGTATTTGTAGCTGAATAGCATTTTGATTCAGTCCTATAAGGTCTAAGAAGTGCAATATTCTGCCTTCATTTTGCCTCATTTTCTGTTTTCTTTAGTCCCAGTTGGCAGTGTTTCTGTTGGTATAATCCAATCTCTATTCCTAGCCTTTGTTGAGACAGTTGATTATGTCCATACTTCACATCCACACTAATCCCTTTATCAAAAGGTTGTTTGACCACAGCCTTAGTGTTCTCATTTTCTACACTATGGAGAGACTGATAATTTTCCAAATCTTTAAGTTCTGCTTCATTTTTGCTTAGCAATTTCATATTTAAGTAAGTCATCTCTCTTTTCTCACAACTATATATATAAAAGCCCAGTGACTGAAATGGTGGAATGACCAGAGCAACCAGAACTACCAGTGGCTATGACGTGCACTGCAGGAGCCAACCAGCCTGATCCAGGGCCCGATCAGCCCCCAAACCCCTCGGCCCCTCCTCCCCACCGGCCCAGCCCAATCTTCAACTTTACTAAATAATACACACTTTTCCCAAGTGTCTGTCCTATTGTATACCCACCCTCCAACAGTGCATGAGTGTTCCAGGGGCTCCACATTCTCACCAACATTTGTTAATTTTAGCCATTCTGGTGGGTAAATAATGGATCAAATGTGATTTTCATGTGTATTTCCCTTATTACTAGAAATCAAACTGTATTTCACATATTTATTAGCCATTTGGATTTCTTGGCTTGTAAATCACCTATTAAATCTTTTTCTAATTTTTGTATTTGCTCATCTAGCTTTTTGTTAATAACTTGTAGACTTTTTAAAATGTATTCCAGATATAAGCCCTTTGTCAGTTTTATGTGTTCCAGATCCCTTTTCTCAATTTGTGACTTGCGTTTTAATCTTTTCATACTATCTTTTAAAAATATAAATTCTTCATTTTAATTTAGTCCAGCTGGTCCATCTTTTCCTTATGTTTAATGTTTTCCATACCATGTTTAAGAAATCTTTCCCTACCCTTAGGTCATGAAGATATTCTCCTTTATGATCTTCTGAAAGCTTTATAGTCTCACCTTTCACATTTAAGTACTTAATTCATGTGGACTTGATTTTTGTGTGTAAGGTGAAGTAGGAGTCCTATTTCATTTTTTATCCCTACACAATTGTTTGAGAAGACTATTCCCTCTCCACTCCTGTGCAATGTTTCCTCTGTCATAAATCAGATTTTATATATATTTGGGTATCCTCTGGGCTAATTATTCTATCCCATCAGTCTATTTATCAAGCATTATACCAAAATCACAGCAGGCATCCCTGGCCAGTGTGGCTCAGTTGATTGGGCATCATCTTGTGTACCAAAAAGTCACTGGTTGGATATCCATCCAGGGCACATGCCCAGGTTCGTGATTCAATCCCCAGTTGGGGTGTGTGCAGGAGGCAACTGATCAGTGTTTCTCTCTCTCTCTGTCTCTCTCTCTCTCTCTCTCTCTCTCTCTCTCTCTCTCTCTCTGTCTGTCTCTCCCTCTCTCCCTTTCCCTCTTCCTTCCTCTCTCTCTAAAAATAAAAAAACACATATTTTTAAAAAATACAGAGCAAGCAGATGTCTCTCAATAGATATTGACCAAGGCTGTACTCATTAGGGATTAGAAGGTAAAATTTAGGTATAGTCAGATTAGTAAGGACCTTGAAAATCTATTAGAAAGGCCTGGTATTGACCTGGGGAGCAAAGAGGTTCCCCAGCATGTCAGAAAGCAGAAAAGAGAGATTCTGAATGAACATTTTAGGAAAATATTTCCAGAAGCCAACCCTCAGTATGGGAACATGGGGCCAACAAAAGAATTTGTGGGTCATTGGAGTGGGTTCAAGGCTAGGATCACAGGGTCCTGGATGAAGAAGATAGCAGTGGATACAGAAAGGAAGGGATGCATCCAAGAGACATTTTTGAAGAAAAATTGAATCAATAGCATTTGTTTTGTATCAGTGGAAGGGGGAGGGTATTGTTGCCCAGCCCATGTGGCTCAGTTGGTTGAGGGTCATCCCATGCACCAGAAGGTCATTGGTTTGATTCCCGAGTCAGGAATCAAACCATGCCCACATTGTGGGCTCGATCCCCAGTGGGGGACGAGCAGGAAGCAGCCAATTGGTGTTTCTCTCTCATTGATGTTTCTCTCTCTCTCTTCCTTCCTCTAACTGAAAACAATAAAAACACATTTTTTAAAAATTAAAAAATAATTATTATTCCAAGCTTTCCTTCCAGCCCAGAAACTGAGAGAGGACTCTGGTTTGTTGACAGAGGCTCTTAAAGTAATTGGGGGAGTATGTTTTCTGCCACTTGATCCTGAAAGCTTATTTCATGTTCCAGAGAATTAATCAGAGTAATCCTGATTTGCTCAGTCAGACTGTTGAGCAGTGACATGTCACCCAACGCTTTGGGCTTTTAAGTCAACTCTTTGAGCCACCTTGAGGCTCCCTTGGGCATTGTTGGTTGGATCTGCTTTGCATTCTGAATCCAGTTGGATCATAGGACATCCTAAAACACACAATTTGATAAGTAAACAACTGCCTTTACAATGGTTAAAACAACAACAAAAATAGTGGCCAAAACTAAAGGAAAAACTAAGAAAAGAAAAAAAAATTTTCCCTAGGCCAACTCATGGAAAACTATGAAACATATCTAAAAGGTACATTGAATACTTGTAAATGTTATTTTTTTCCCTGTTGACCAAATATGTTTAAATGCATGTAGCAACCTTCCTCTCAATCTCTTACCCCTGCTGATATGTGTCAAATCATCCAGATCTAATATTATTACTGAAAAGCCAAAAACATATTTACAGAAACTAAATGTGTATGAAGAGCAGATAAATTAAATCTCTTGGGAAAATACAATCCCATAGCAGAGTATGTTGTGAAAAGACTTAAATAGTGCTTGCAACGCAATTATATCACCAATTGGATTTTTAAAAATAGGACATTCACATTTTAGGTCATAAATTAATTCCCATAATTATTTAAACATCAAATAATGCAGACTGGTACAGCCACTGTAGAAAACAGTATGGAGGTTCCTCAAAAATTTAAAAATGGAACTGCTATATGACCCAGTGATCCCACTTCTAGGAATATATCAAGAAACTAGAAACATGAATCAGAAAGGATATATGCACCCCTATGTTCATAGCAGCACATTTCACCATAGCTAAGATTTGGAAACAGCCTAAGTGCCCATCAGCAGATGAGTGGATTAAAAAACTGTGGTACATCTACACAATGGAATACTATGCTGTGGTAAAAAAGGAGTTCTTACCATTTGCAACAACATGGATGGAGATGGAGAGCATTATGCTAAGTGAAATAAGCCAGGCAGAGAAAGATAAATATCACATGATCTTACTCATTTGTGGAATATAATGAACAACATAAACTGATGAACAAAAATAGATCCAGAGACAGAGAAACATCAATCAGAACGTCAAACCTCAGGGAAGGTAGGGGAGGGTGGGAGTAAGGGGGAGAGATCAACCAAAGGACTTATATGCATGCATATAAGCCTAATCAATGGACACAGACAATAGGGGGGTGGGGGCATGAATGGGAGGTGGGGGTTATGGGGGAATAAGGACACATATGTAATACCTTAATCAATAAAGAAATTTTAAAAAATTTAAAAATGGAACTGCTATATGACCCAGTGATCCCACTTCTGAGAATATATCCTAAGAAACCTGAAACACCAATAAGAAAGGATATACGCACCCCTATGTTCATAGCAGCATTGCTTACAATAGCCAAGATCTGGAAACAGCCCAAGTGCCCATCAGTAGATGAGTAGATAAAAAAGCTGTGGTACATCTACACAATGGAATACTACATGGTTTTACAAAGGTAGGAACTGTTGCCTTTTGCAACGGCATGGATGGACCTGGAGATTATAATTCTAAATGAAATAAGCCAGTCAGAGAAAGACAAATACCAGGTAATCTCACTTATATATGGAATCTAATGAACAAAATAAACTGACAAACAAAATAGAACCAGAGTCATGGATACATGGTATAGACCAGTGGTCGGCAAACTCATTAGTCAACAGAGCCAAATATCAACAGTACAACGATTGAAATTTCTTTTGAGAGCCAAATTTTTTAAACTTAAACTTCTTCTAACGCCACTTCTTCAAAATAGACTCGCCCAGGCCGTGGTATTTTGTGGAAGAGCCACACTCAAGGGGCCAAAGAGCTGCATGTGGCTCATGAGCTGCAGTTTGCCGACCACTGGTATAGACTGACAAATGTCAGAGGGGAGGATGGGAGGGCAGATAGAATGAAAAGAGGTGAAGAGAATAGCCAAAGATATATGCATAGCCCATGGACACAAACAACAATGTGGTGAGGAGAGGATGGGGTCTTGATGGAGGGAGGCAAGGGTGGGGGGAGAAATGAGGGACATCTGCAATAATGTCAACAATAAAATTAAAATTAAAAAGTTAAGATTCAGGATAAAATTCACTTGGTTAAAAATGATATGAAAATCTTTAGCAAATAATTAAAAGGAATTTGGCAAAATAATAACCGGTTAATTCTAGCACATATTAAATAAAGAATGGGTTATGGGAATAATTGGTATTTACTCTTATTTTTTGCTATATGAATACACAAAATCCTCTCATTTTGAATACTACTGATGTTTGCAGAAGAAATCAAAGGTGTGTGATTGTATGCTGGGTGTGAGGGACTGAGTCAGTAAACCTAGGCCCTTGGAGACATCTTCCTCTGAAAGATAGAGTCCACAATCAAATGAAGCTCAAGTTTGGTATGGGGTCATGAAGTTGAGATCTCGAGTTTCTGTAGCCACCTCTCATTTGCTCTGTGGTGTGAGAGCCAATGTTGACTTTTTTTCCTGGGTCTCAGAAATCCTATGCTCAAGCCACCCAACCTTCCAACATAGAATCTTGCTCCAGAAAAGCCAAAACACACAAGTGTACTGAGCTTAGATACTCGTCTCTGTCACCTATTCACTCATTCATTCATTCATCTACCCACTTACTTATGCATCTGTCCACTCACTTATCCATTCACTCACTCCCTCATTCATTTACTCACTTATTTCACAAACATTATCTTGAGTGTTTGCTGTAGGCCTGATGCTGAGGGGGCTACAGAGTAGATCAGGCCTTGGCCCCACTCTCATGGAACTCACCCCTTAGTGATCATGAGACAGAAGTACAAACAAAATAACCACGCCACAGGGAAGAGGAAAACAGGGCAAGATAGAGGTAAGAATATCAAGGAGTACAGAAGGGAAAGTGAATTTCACCTATAAAATTCAACATCATTTACTTGTTTCCTTGATTGCCTCTCTTCCCCAATAGAATATCAACTCTGTGAGGGCAGAGGTTTTTCTGTCTTGTTCACTTCTGTATCCCTTGTGCCTAGAACAGTGCCTGGCACATGATGGGTGCCCGTGAAAATATCTGTGATATAAATGAGTAAATTGTAGGGGAAGGAGGAAAAATATTGATGGAGCTCTCTTTGAAAATGCTTCACAGAGGAGATAATTCTGAATATTGGCCTTGATAAAAGAGAAGGTTCTTGGTAGACAGCCAGAATCAAATAGCATCTTGGTTTGAGGGAACATCTGGAGCTGGGAGGGTGGGAAATAGCATAGTGTGTTCAGGGAACAGAGTTGTCAGACATAGAGGACTATAAGACACCAGGTGAGAAAGATGCCAGATAAGGTTGAGACCAGATCATCAAGAGCATTCAAAGCCAGGTGGAGGTGCTGTGTGTTATCCTGTAAGTGTTGGGGTCTCTAGAGAAAAAGTTTGACATCCACTTACTGAAGAGGCCAACAGCCTGGTGGATCCAAGGCTTGGTGTACCTTGGGAGACCACAAAAGAGGTCTCATTTCCCTTACCGAGGACCTAGTGAGCGCCTACTATATCTGTGAGAAAAGACAAACTAGTAACAGAAGCTGTAGCAGGAAGGGCCCTATCAGGGAGGAAAGTAGGGGGTAAGCCTCAAGCTGGGCCTCCCAGTATGCCTGTCAGTCTCATGATGGGGACTGGCCAGCTGATCCTAAAGGCCTGTACAGCCCTAACATTCTGGGACTCTAATTATAGAAGTGAAAGTTTCATTCCAGATAGCTGGGGAAATCCATGGGTTCAATTTCACTTCCCAGTGCTGGTAGTTCAGCTGGCACTGAGGCAGTTTAAAAGGAATGGACTGGAAATCCTGAGAACCTGCATCAGCCTAATTGTCTTGCACCTGATTTATTTGCTTCTAGATGTTAGCAGCTCTTTCATGAATGCAAAATAGCAGCCTTTTCACAGACACAAGGGTCTGGTGTTTGGTTCCTGATCTTTTCTTTTTGCACTGTGAGGAGGTGTGTCCTATAGGCAAAGAAGAAATAAAAGACCATATTCCTTCAAGCTTCACTTCCCAAAAAGCAAATAAGAAAGGTAGAGCTGTGGTCCCATGGACTATAGGACCACTCTTGTCATAAACAAGTCTTAGTTTTCACTGAAGCCAATTCCACAAGCAGCTGAGAGGGAAGCCCCCATTCCAAAAGGCTCAGCTGGACTGCCCTTTTTGGATCTAAGCAAGTGTGTCCCATGGGAGGCCTGTGGCATTGGGTGTCATTCCTGACACTAAAACTATACCTGCTCGAAGAAACCAGCTTAGAAAAGGTCTATGACTAGTCAAACAACTGGTTACTAGAAAATCACCAGGCTTCCCATTGGTGCAGAGAGATAAGATGTGGGTGCGGGGAGGAGAGGGAGGAGGCCAATACCAAACAGGGGATCAACCTGGGTGCCTGGTGCTGGTGGCACCATTGCTAGGTGGGGAGCAGAAATGGGGTTCTGAGGTAAAAGGCAAAAAAAAATCCAGCTGTGGAGCCCATGAGTCATCCTGGGGGAGAAGCTGGGAAATAGTTGGGAAGATAGGTCTGGGGTCCAGAAAGAGATTGGGGGACTCCCTTCAAGCACCATCTCAGAGGTCTTGGGGGGCAGAGGCTGAAGTTCATGGTTGGCCATGGTTGGTTGGAGGATCTTAAGGAATAACCAGGTAGACATATCCAATTCCAGTGCTCAGGAGAGAGGGAAGGCTGATAAGCTTGTGCTGGGAGCCCAAGGGAGCAGTGGCCCCCTCTCTCAACCTCAACCTCTCCTTTGGCAATGTGGTCACCAGGTTTCTGGTTCAACCAAACCTCTCCAGATTACTGGAGCCCTGTGCCTGGGGTTTCAGGTCCCTCTGTTGCTCTGGGGAAGCCTTGGGGTCCCACTGCCTGCCCTTAATGAGGTCCAGGGCCCCCTGCCAGGCTTGCCTCTTCATGCCTTAGTGACTGCATCCTCAGGTTCATCCTATGGAGGTCTCACTTTCCAAGTCCTCTGTCTTGTGGCTCCTGCTTCCTGCTGGCTCCACTCAGATTGCAAGGTGAGAGCTCGGTGGGTAGAAAAGGCCTGGACTGCAAGACATGTTGCTGAAGCACATTCCTGCCATGTTGGGGACATAGCTGAGCTGTCTCTGCGATGTGGTGGTATGGGATTCTGCCACTAGAGCTGCTAGTGGTTACATAAAAAACACTGTGAGTACCATCAGTAGGCCTGGATCTGCCTGTGTACCAGCAACCAGTGTACCATGCTCTCATTTGCAGAGGTGCCTAGCACCAGGGAAGGCTGGGAAAGCTACCAGCCTGCAAATGGCAGTGCTCTCCCCCTCTGACAACCTGGGAAGTAAGGAGAGAGGGAGGGAAATAAGGAGGAAGGGAGAAAAATAAGGAGGAAGGGGAGGAGGGAGGCAGGTTCCTTGGGCACCCATTATAAATACCCAATATACCATCTCCAGGGCCAGCTTGGGGTCAGGGTAGCTGCTTCTGAGATGCATCCTGTATTCTTGGGGACCATGTGCTCAATGGATGTTACTTCAGAAGGCAACCAGAGTTACCAGACCAGGCCATGAGTCCCCAAAGAGAAAATCTCATGGCAATACCTGCATTGGACCTGTTACTCCTGGTGATCTTGGATGTGGTTGCTGGGTCCTCCAGAGCCCATGTGAGCCTGGAAAGGCCCTGCTGAGAGTCCTGGCCAAGGATACAGGGACCCCAGGTAAGCCCTGACTTCTGTTGAACCTTAGGTACAGCCCTGCCTCCTGTAGACCTGGTCACCCACCTGTTAACGGCTTGGGCCTAGGGCCTGGCTGACCTGCCTGTTTCTCCCACACACTCAGGGGGACTGACTACCTCTGGGCTCCAGGTGAACTAGAGCCCCCTGGGCAACCTGGGTCAGCACTGGCTGTCTGCTGCACAGAGACGGGAGACCATGCCAGCCTTGGGCCCCTCTGTCCCCACCCCTCCAGTCCCATCACAACTCCAGAGACAGCGTGCTCTCCCACAACCGGGATGATAAAGAGTACCTTCTCCACCTCATCCTCCCACCTCCCCAGGGCAATGCCAGTGTTGCCACACCGAGAGAGCCCAGGGAGACCACCCAGTGTGGGATCCTGAGGCATAGGGCTGGTACAAGAGCAGCCAGTGTCTTGCTTGGGTGGTGGCTGCTTGTTTTCTGTCTTTTTTTTCATGTTATTTTTAGCCCACTTTGCCAGCTCTCTCCCAGCATTGGCAGAATGAGAGCATGCCCAGGGAAACTGGTAAGCACATTAGTGAGGCGGGCGGACCAACGAGTCCACTGAGGGGCTGGAAGGCCAGCAAATAAATTGTTTGTTTGACTCTATCTATTTATTAGCATGCTCAGAAACTGCTATTTGTATTTTAACCCTCCAGGGACAGCCATGAATCTCTGGATAAAAAGAGTTGGTGTATTTCCAGCCTTGAAAGTACAAAATAATCAGTAGTCACAGACCTCCCCAAGACTGCCAGGGGTGGGAGGCTAGGGGAGGGGGGAGGTATAGCCCTGAGAGGCCAGGAGAGTAGCTATGAGACAGCTTGCAAGGTCTGTGTTCTCTCATGTTAATTGGGCTGTTGGTGGTGAAGATCAAGATAAACAAAGGACAGAGAAAGCCTGTGAAAAATGTGACCAGGCAATCACAAAAGGGTTTATCACCTGGGGAAAGGGGGACTCCTCCACTCCCCTACCTCAGCAGTTGCAGAAGTTGCTGGGGACCCCATGGGACATGAAATGGCAAGGCTGGGGCCAGAGCCAGGGCCAGGGTTCCTTCCCTATATGCAGGAAGGTGGCCTTCCCAGGCCTAAAAGCTCAATCTCCCCTTGGCCCCAGCCCCTGGAAACATTCCTGGGGAGTAGACCACCCTGGCTCAGCTCCCTCTGTGCAGCTGCCAGGCCAAGGCCACTAAGTCTCTGGGCCTCACAGGCCCCTGTGGAGTTGGTGCAGGAAGGGGGGATGGGTGGATGAGCCTCTCTTTGAGGGAGGTCCATTCCAACTCAAATCCACCCTAATCTTGCTACTGCTTTCCCATAGGGGCTGACAGGTGGGATTGAGGCTACCATGGGGTCAGGCTGGGGGTGGGTAGCAGAGATTTGGGAAGGGATGGCAGACTCCTGCCTCCAGCCCAGCTCATCATCAAGGGTATGGACCTAGTTTTGTGTGTGTGTTTTTAAGCAAACTAAAAACTTCCAAATATTAAGCTGTTTCCACTGCAAGCTGTTTGCCTCTTAGACGCCCTTGTATTTAGTCTGTTATAATGGCGATGTTTGGAGACGCTTATCAATAAGCATGTTTACAATTTGCAGCGGCCTGCTTGCGGTTTTAGGAGAACTGACTGCTATCTCTGTAGCTTACTAAAGGGAGACAGTTTAAGGACGTGTGTAGACATAACTCTGTTCTTCCTGGAGCAAGACTAGCTTGCAGGCACCTCAGAACATAACCGGAGAAAAGCAACCCAAACCTGGCACCCCTCCCAGGAGAGCTCTTTGCCTTGCTAATGGCACCCAACAATATGCATTTCAATTCCTGGCAGGGGTTTTTGGAGAGTCTGACAACTCTAATGGTCTTGCTTGCTCAGTCTGCTCCATCTAGTCTGATGGCGCTGGGAGAGAAGGAAGCTCCGCACTGCTGCCCTGGCCCATCTTGCCCTGGCGGCTGATTAAAGCTCAGGTTTAGCACTATTAACATCTCCAGCCCACAGTTTATGGCTAAATTTCCATACATCGCAATCTAAAGGCAAACATTTACATTCGATAGCTTAATTTATGCATAGCATCAGTTTACTGTTCATGTCTTTATTATTTTTTAAATAGCTTAGCAGCAGAAAATCAAAGCCTGCTGAGGTTTATATTATAAGCTGCAACTTATTTTATTGTGTATTTTTTAATGTAAAACATCTGATTAATCCATGTAATCTGGGTACCTTGTTTAAACCTTTCACGCTCATAAAACAAACTGAATGAAAATGTAGCTAATTTGTATATAAGCTTTTTTTTCTTTCATCATTACATCAGGAAATACATGGTGAGAATAGGAAGACTATGAAACAAGAACTTATATGCATATATACATTGCCCATGGACACAGACAATAGGATGGTGAAGGTGGGGTGGGACCCTGTTGGAGGGGGGCAATGGGGGGAAAGGGGAGAGGACATCTGTAATACTCTCAACAATAAAGATAAATTTTAAAAAATAAAATGAGTAAAATTTTAAACAGAGGTATGTTAGTTAAAGGAGCTTTGCTGCCCTAGGAAAGTGTTAGTGCACAGGAGGGACATATTTCTTCCTTCGGCCTTCATTTCAGAAAGGTTTGTCTGAGGTGATTCCTTGAACCCAGCACAGTTGGGTGAGGGCCAAGCAACCAGGCAACTCAGGGCACAGATCCCAGGCTCAGGAGAACCAGTGTCCACATGACCCAAGCCTCCCTTCTCCTTGATATATCTTCCTGCCAACCACCTTGTGAGGCTGCCTTCTCAGCATCCTTGCCTTGGACAGGGCTTGTGTAAGGCCCCTCTGAGGTCTCATGAAAAAAAACAGGTGATCAGAGAGTTACCTTACTGATCCTTTTGGGCTCTAAGGCTCAAGGAAAATTCCCTCGGACCTCAGTCTGGAGCTTAAAAAACCTTGGGGCGCCGCTAAAGTAAGAGAGGGCGCTGGAGTCAGAGGAAAACTGTGGAACACCAGTGTGTTCAGGTGCATCTCTGGGTTTTGCAGACATCTTAATTTGGCAACCTGTGCTACCCTTCCTTCCCTCCTGAACCCCAGCTCTATCAGTCTTCACGTCCCACCTTGTCTGGGAACCCAAATCCCAAGAAACAAAGAGGCTATTTAGGTGCAATATCCCTAATGAATAAAAAAAAGAGAGAGAGATTCACTTGCCAGATTATTTAAGGCAAGTTGTCTAAACCATTTCTATTTAGCCAACACATTAGCCTGGGGGGCTGTAAGGGACCCCAGAAGCTCTCAAAAGCCTGTCTTCAGAATCTCTCCAGGGACCAGTACCTGTAAGGAGGATTTAACGAGCAACTTACAAATTATTACCCTGGGCAGAGGGCAAAGACACCTCTGGACAGACTATGGGAAAAGCTCTTGGGAACAGGCTTATTCCACTAGACTCTTCCCACCCAGACAGAATATAAACCTGCCAGAGGACTGAGGGTGAGGAAATGACCAGATGGGACTGAATACTCCTTGAACATTTCTTAGCTGGCTGGGCTCCTCCCTGGCCCCTGCTGGCAAGTGTCTGCAGAAGGATTGCTTGCAATTCCCAGTTGCCACCAACACCACCTGCCTTTGGCTAAGAGTGCCTGGTCAGGGTCCAGGTTGAATAGATATTGCACTGGAAGAAGGTTGTCTTGGTACTTCTCCAGTTTGGCTTAGAAACAGGCTGTGATGGAAGGAAGAATCACAGTCTGGGTCTCATTTCTTCATCTACCATAGTCATCTCTCTGCTCCAATATCCAAACGTTTTGCAGACAACACATAACAGCAACTAGCGATACTTTTATAATCTGTTGATCAAAGAACACAAAAGGACAAACAATCATATGAATATGGAAGGCATATCCATCTACAGACAGTGCTTGGTATATACATGGACCTCTGAACTCCGACAATATTAACCCCATTCATTCACTCAGTTAATATTTACAGAGCTCCAGTACATGCCTGGCCTTGTGTGAAATGCTGGGGCTACAACTATGAGTGAGACATGGTCCCTGCCTTCTCAGAGTGCACAGTCTAGTGGGGGATGCAGATGGGGAATGATGCACAGCCTTTGAGAAAGTCAATATCACTGGGCTGAAATCAACGTGGCAGCAGGGCTGTAATCCCTCTAAACTTTAGAGTCTAAAGGCTCTAGGAGAGGATTCTTCCTTGAATCTTCTCCAGCTTCTAGTGGCTCCAGGTGTTCCTTGGCTTCTGGCTGTGTCACTCCAATCTCTGCCTGCATCTTAGCATGCCTTTCTCCTTTGCATTTCTCCTCTTCATTTTTATTTTATTTTTTTCTCCTCTTCTTAGGACACTTGTCATTGGATTTAGGATCAACTTGGATAATGCAGGATGATCTGATCTTGAAATCCTTACCTTGATTACACCTGAAAAGAGCCTTTTTCTAAATAAGGTCACATTCGCAGGTTCCTGTTGGACATATCTTTGGGGACCACCATTCACTGCACTGCAGTAAGAACGTTAGAAGCATTGGGAAGCACAGTTTCCACTACTCATTCTCCACAGAGCTTGCTGCTACTGCTTGACCAGGCTCTCCTGCCACACAGTTGGTGTGGTATGGGCAATCCATATATCACCTGAATTCTCGTGTGTTAGGTCTTGGAATCTGCATTTCTTCTGAGTTGGTTATTTCTCTCTCCCAGCTACAACCCAGCAAAAGGAAAAAAGAAAAACAAAAGTAAAAGAGAGAGAAAGAGAAGAAAAATGTTCCATCTGGAGAATACATATTCCTGCATTCAGCCACTATAGGTGTTTTCCCAAAGGTCAGCTTGGTTTCTACCCTTGCCAATAGGCCTTTGATGGAAAGCCTGGTGCCTGTGAGATGCTGCTGAGCTGCTTGCACTCAAGGTCAGGTGGACTAAGCCTACCTCTGCAGTTCTCCTCTCCCCATCCCCCCATCCATCCTCACACACATCTGTATCCCAGTCTTGTCCATTTCTCACAGTACACTCTGCCCACATCTACCCCCAGCTTCTGCTCACTTCTTCCTTGCCTAGGATTATTTTCCACACATGTCCACCTTCTTTCCATCATTCCAGGCTTAGCTCAAATCCCACCACTTTCTAACAGCTTTCCAGGCAGGCAGAGCTGAGAATGACACTCTCCCTCTGCTCTAGTCCCTTCGAGAGGGTCCATATCAAGATTATGTTGGTCTTGTGGCAAACTCACTTAACCAGGGGTTTCTTTCTCCTTCCAGGGGATGGAGCTGAATTTGTTCTCAAGTCCCAATACCTTGCACATGATAAGATACACAATGGTTTTTTTGTTGAATGTGGTTAAAGGGATATGTACACATTAGTTGGCAAGGAAATTAACCAATTCCAAATGGGGGAAAAAGGGAAGGAAAAGCAGCTGAGAGAGAAGGGGTCCAGAGTCACAGAGCACAGCAGATAGCATCCAAAGATTTTGACTCCTGCCCTGGCCTCCCTTTCCTGCAGGGTGTCCCTGGTCCACCATCTCTCTGGCATCACCCTTGCCTACTCTTTGAAGACCTGGAGTTGTTTTGGAATAGGAACTTGGGGTTCATTCTGTGGATACCTGAGATAAGTGTAGATATTACTCAGCTTTTGCAGATGTCCTCCACACCGCTTTCCTGCTTCCTCCTTCCTTTCTGCTCCTTTGGCTGTTGGGAAAGTAAGCTTCACCCCCTAGCCCACAGCTAGACATCATACCCAAAAACCACCTAAACAGCATCCCTGGAGTTTGTCCCCAGATCTTCCATGACTTACCTACCCTTGTCAGGAGGCATAGCCCCCCAGGCACCAAAAAGCCTGGCTCTCATCTTACCTAGAGACAGAGACTTGCTGTCTTTGTCTACAGCTTTTTCTCACCCCCTCAGGCTCTTTACACTTGCTTCCCCTGAGAGTGTCAGCACAAAGACTCCATCCTGTCATCACTGCTATGGGGGAGGGCACAGAGTATGAACTCTGACATCAGCCTGCGGTCCTGTCTCAGCTCTGCCTTTTACTAGCTTGTGACCTGCTCTGAACCTCAGTTCCCCATGAACTTATGCATTCACTTACTCATACTAAGTTACTCATTAAAAATAATCTTTATGGAGCACCTACTGAATTCCAGGCCTACTATGTTCTAGCCATTCCTGGGGCACAGCCCTGTAAATGAAAGAATCCCTGCCTTCCAGGAACTCACAGCTTGGCCCTGGGTGAGGTGCTAGCCATGCAAATAAGCATGATAGAGAAAAACCAAGGATATAATGTCAGGTGGTGCTGTGCTCTGATGTGACTGCTGAGCTCCTAAACATTTCCCCCTCTCAGTCATTATATTATAAAAACACAGCAAAGGCCAGGGCTAGAGAATTCTGGACTTGTAATAAAATGTCATTTTTTTCTGCAAGGATTTTTAACAAGAAAGATTAAAAAATAGCTCTGGATTTATCCGGCTATTACAAGGTAAGATAATCAGCTGCTCCAAATGTCCTGAACAGCACATAAAGTCAAAGTCAAGGTTCTCGACCACCCAAATACTGTGTGTCCTCGATTTTAAGATGGTGTAATTGATAAAATGCAAACAATTTAATGATTTTTTTTTTCACGAAAGATGTAAAAAAGAAGCAAGCTGCATTGAAAATGCCCCATGGAGAACAACTAACATCAGCATTAACATGTGAAAAAGCATGCTGCTCTGAAAAGCCTCTTTGCAGCCTAGCTCCCAATCACTAGAGGCTGAGGTGCAGCCAGCTACTCTATTGCAGCCCACTTCATCCATCAGTCACAGGCAACACTTCTTCCTCCTCCCCATCCTTATAGCCCCATTCCAGACCTCCCATCACGTCATCACGGAGAGCTAGCTGTGTAGGTAATGTAACTGGGCCATCTTGATAATGCTTTTCTGTCCCATGGGAGCCACAGTAGGAGAAATGCTTGTGTGCAAAGAGGGGCAAGGGAAAAGAGCAGCCACATTAGTCCCTGGGGGGGGGGGCGGTCCAAGGCCTAGGCTGCAGTGGCAGGAAAGCTAGCCCCATGAGTAGTATATTGAGCAAGCAAATGGTCAGGAATGGTTATTGAGAGGCTGTGGAGAAAAATAAGATTAGGGAGTTCAGTGTTCTACCTAGGTTTCTGGCCAATTACTGAGACATGCCCCCTACCCACACTCGCCACACAGGAGAGAAAAATATGATGTCAAGAAGGCTCACCTCAGGATTGGATCCATCAGAGCACTGAGTGTGCCCTAGGTTCCCAACTTCCTCTGGGACCACTTCTGTGGTGTTTGCAGAGGGACTGAGGAGGGGCAGCTGAGCTGGGTTGTCCATATTCCATCCCTGAAATGCCAGTTCTAGTGCCACCTTCTCTAGGTCTCTCTCCTGAACTCTCAGAGAGTTTGTGCTCTTAGTGCTTCTCTTAGAAACCTGATCTTGCCCTTCATCATTTGTAGTATGCAGTTTATGCAGACTGTTGGTAAGGCTTCCCAGCAGTCTTTCTGTGACCACACACATACACCTGTGGGTCGGGATAGGCGGAGGCTTGTAGTCTCACTGCTGGGGTTCCAACCCTGGTTCCATCTCTTCCTGTGCAAAGGGGCTGGGGGAAAGGCTTGCTTCTTATGGTACAACTGTGGTATGGGGCCCGGCTCTGAGAGCCTCAGAACAGTGCCTGCCTGGTCCTTGGTAGATGCTCAGTAAGTGGTAGTTTTGCTGCTGCTGGTAGCTTCTTCTTTCTTCCTTCTCCTTCTTCCTTCCTTCCTTCTCCTTCTTCCTTCCTTCTTCCTCTTCTTGGGCTTGTTGCTATGATATATGTGTTGATTTCCTGTGACTGCCATAACAAATTACCACAACCTTGGCTTAAAACAATATTAATTTATGCAGAAATGTATGTATGTATGTATGCATGTGTTTATCTATCTTCTCACAATTCTGGAGGCCAGAGTGTGAAATCAAGGTGTCAGCAGGGCCACACTCCTTCCAAGGACTCTGGAGTAGAATTCTTTTTTGCCTCTTGCTGCTTCCGGTGACCCCGGGCTTCCTTGGCTTATGGCTGTGTCACTTAAATCTCTGGTTTCCATCTTCACATCATCTTCTCCCCTGTGTGTCTCAAGTCTCCTTTTGCCTCTCTCTTATAAAGACACATGTCATTGGATTTAGAGCCCACTTGGATAATCCAAAATCTCCCATCTCCAGATCATTAACTTCATTACATCTGCAAAGACCCTTTTTTTCAAATAAGGTCACATTCATAGATTCCAGATGAACATACTATAATGTTTTGAATGGGGGCTACCATTCAAAGCATTATAGTGTTACAGAAGACCAAAGAAAACCAAGGACGCTTCAAAGAAAAAGAGGGATACTGTTTAATATGCCAGCGGACTCAGGGAACAGCCTTCCAAATCTGAGTGAAGGAACATGCATGGGGCCCTCCCTTATATCTCCCTGTGGTCCTTGTCCCACAAACATGGATTATGCTTCTGGTCTTTTTCGCGGGCCTTGCAAGAAGGCCCCCAGGTGTTGGGGGTCTCCAGGCCATATATGATGGTCTGGCCTGGAGCCAGCATTAATAACCCTCCCTCCAGGGCAATGAACTGTTCACAGTAACAAGTTCTGTAAGACCAGTATCTGGGAAGGAGATAGAGACTTAATTATAGGTTATCAGGAATGTACACTGAGCTTGCTGGCTTGGATTCAGATCACTAGCCCCAAATATCAGGGTTACATTGGAATTAGCCCTTTTTAGCCTTCTCAATAGTATGAATGTTAGGATTTCCCACCAACCCCAAGATCACAGGCTACACTACCATTTTCTCTGGATTGGGCCCCTGTCCCAGAGAAAGTGCCCACAGCCATGATTGGAAGCAAGACCACAATTTACATCAAATTTCCAGAACTCAAGGGGAAAGCATCCATGGAGATTAGGTGACTCAACCCCATCAATAGCTGGGCAGGATAAAGGGAGGCCTCAGGAGGAGGTCCTGGGGGAGGGCAGGCTCTTCCTTGAGGCTTCTCTCCTGTTCGCTTTCAACAGGTTTTGAAAGGCATCTTCTGTGCACCTTGCCAGAATTTGTCCCTGGGACAGAGTGTTAGCCCTCAGGGCCTCTCCCAGCAGACACAGGCATCTTTCAGCTCCTGCTCTGGCTCCTGCCCTTGGGGCTGCCCAGACTTCCCTAGGAGGATGCAAAGAGGTTCTCCTATTGCCCCCAAAATACACACACCAGCAGGAGGCAGTGGGCCCTGCAGCACAGAGTCTCTACCCTGATCCTGGAACTAAAGTCTTAGGCTTTTATCCTGACTACCACGTCTGTCACTTCAGGACACTTCATCCAGGTAAAATGAACCTGATCAGGGCATGAAACACACACAGAGAGGGAGGTAGACGTTTTTCTGAAACCTGCAAAGGGCCCTGATGGAGGCATTCATAGAAATGTCGGGCCACCCTCACACCTATGTGGTCTTGGGCCTGGAACTGATCTGTCTTCTGTGTCAGACATGACAAACTGATGACCCAGTGCTGGGAACAGCAAGATCTGGGGAAAAAGTTTGGAGGGGAAGAGGAGCCCATGCAAAGCTTAGCCTCCCTCACACATTTCTGAGAATGCAGTGGTTGAACAGGATAGGAGAAAGACCATGTTCTTTCACCAAAGGTGGGAGGGGTCAACCCAGTGACCAATTTTGGTGATTAGCTGCAAGAAGAGGGCCCTTTATTTCAGGCATGTATATGCCTTTAATTTCCTCTTGTGGGCTCCTGAGGGGGCCCAGTAACCATGCAATTGGTATTCTTCGCCAGCCTTGGAGGATGCAGGCACACTCTGGGAGATGGCTGCAGGTGGTGTGGAGTGCCACCTGCACTCCCAGATTCCCAATTAACTGCTCCACACCAACCTCCACGGGGTGGGGGAGGGAAGGCGGCCGGCCGACTGGGTTTGCCCCTGAATCCAGGTGGGCCTTCTCTGGGACTGGAGGCAGCAGCAGTGAGATCCGAGTTGACCATGGCACCTTCCCAGTTTTATACAAAACAAAATAATAAAAATGTACTATTGGTGACAAAGGGACATGGCTCCCTTAAGCAACTAAAGGTGCAGAAGTTACCAAGTAGGCCAATTAGTGGTAGTGATTTGCATTACAAGAAAACTCTTTGCTTTATAAAAGGAGTTCTCAGGGGCCTGCAATAAATAGAGCCCCGGGTGGGGGTTAAAGATTAAATTTACAAAACAGTGATTTGCCCACAACTCATCCATAGCAAGCTCTATTGTGTGAAACCAACGCATCTGTATTGACCTTTGACCTGCCTCCCAGCCCCAAGATTTGTTATATCACCAAAGACCCAAACCATCTTTCTGCCAGCTCATAAGCACACACCCCTTCTTTGCTGTGCCCTGGCAAATTTTCAAAAGCAGAACTTGTGGCTGCTCCCCAGACTGGCACCTAGCTTTGAAGGTAAACACAGTGGCCCAGTGCCTGAGCCCAGGAAGGGAAGGGTATTGAGGGGGATGGAGGAGTGAGGTGGGCAAGACTTGAGCCATCAGCAACTTCCTGGTCTTGTTTCCTATTTGGGGCCTAAGTGGCCATATTTATAGAGCAAGGGAGGGTTGACACAGTGATCTCCAAAGACTGAAAAACCCCTGAAGTGGGATAGGGACATTGCCCTGGATAATGCACAGAATAATGGTGAGGGGGTGGGGGGAACAAAATATGTTTGTGAAAGTATTTTATAAACTGTGCCTTTTGCAGATGCTGGAGATATGGAAGGAGGGGTCTTGACCTGCATCCTTGTAAAAGGAGCATTTTAAAAGTCACCTGCCATACCATCTAAGCACTCAGAAGGTCTGAAACCTGTTCAGTGGGTGCATGCGTACCAAGTGCTGAGACACTCCAAGGATCTGTTTGGCAAGCTCCACGATGTTTTGATTCCAGTCAATGCTCAGTGGAAGTAAACTCTTTTCCCTACATTGTGAAATTTAGATAAAAGCAGATTCCCAAAATGGAAAGTTTGAGTTTCACAGAACTTACTAGTAACTAGATCTTAGTTTGAAATATAGTAGGAGCCTAAGGAAATGACATGGAAGTGCCCATTAGAAATAAGGTCTTGCCCGGCCGGCATGGCTCAGTGGTTGAGCCTCGACCTATGAACCAGGAGGTCATGGTTCAATTCCCAGTCAGGTCACATGCCAGGGTTGCAGACTCCACCCCCTGTGTTGGGTGTGCAGGAGGCAGCTGCTCAATGATTCTCTCTCACTATTTATGCTTCTATCCCTTTTTTTCTCTCCTTTCCTCTCTGAAATCAATAAAAATATATTTAAGAATAATAAGAAGAAAATGGTTAGAAAACATTATAAAACAAGCTAAGTTTACTCTCTTATAGATCTGGAGGACACAAGCCCCAAGTCAGTTTCACTTGGCTAAAGTCTAGGTGTCAGCAGGGTTGGTTGCTATTGGAGACTCTGAAGAGAAAATCCATTTCTTCGTTATTTTCAGCTTCTCCTGGCACCTGCATTCCTTGGCTCATGGCCCCTTCCTTCATCTTCTAATTGTGTCACTCCAATCTCTGCTTTCAACATCACACTGCCTTCTCCTTGTTTGTCTGCAGCAAATCTCCCTCTGCCTCTCTCTTGTAAGAAGACTTGTGATGGCATTTGGGGCCCATCTGAAGAATTCAGGATCATCTCTCCTTCTCAAGATCCTTAATTTAATCACATCTGTAAAGTCTCTTTTGTCATACAACACTCACTGGTTCCAGGGACTAGGACATGGATATTTTAGGGGGCCAGTTTTTAGCCTCCTACCTCAGATATGGGTCTTTGGGAAACTAAGTCACCCCACCTCTCTGAATCTTAGTTTCCTCATTTTACAAAACTGATGAGGACTCTGCCCTGTTGACCTCTTGGGCTTAATGGGAGGTTCCAGGGAGGCAGTGGATATCATAGAATTTTGTAGGCTGTTGAGTGAAAACCACCAGAACTGAGGCTAGTTCTTGTTGCCCTTCCTATGAAATCGAGGTCCCTTTAGTTCAGTCACCCACAGTCCAGGAATTCTGCCTCCACTGCCTTCTCCAGCATGTCTTGATAAATGCTCTCCAAGTTGAACTTGTTGCTAAGCCAACTGTCTCCTCATACGCTGCTCCAATGAGTGATAGTGTAGGATGGGAAGTCCCTGGGTGGGTGGCAGTCAGTCTGGCTTTGATCCCAGGCACAGGCCAGTGATAATCTCAATTGGCCACAATTTCTGTTCCCACTCTGCTGTGCGGTGGGTCCAGTGAGATCCATGTGTATATAAATAGGATCATGAGTATAAAAGCCTCATCACATTGCTTTACACGGAGGAAATGGGACATAGTGATTATTCTCTAAGTAGCAGTTAAAACAGTCTGTGCTTGTCACTGTTTGCTGTCTATGAAACCATCCTTTACTTCTTCCTCTGCAAGATATTGTAAGATCACGGACAGCAGCCTTGGCATTGGTGCCATTTCAGCCCTCTGCCACTGCTGTCCACATTCACTTTAGTGGATCAGGCCCTATTGTCAGCCTACCTGTGGGCAGTTCACAGATTTTGTTCAGAAGCTGATAGGAAGTAGGCAAGGGACAGCAAAACTCCAAAAGTAGAGATTGGCAAAATCACCTGGGTACAAGGCCACATCTGGTTCCTGGGGCTTGGCAGAGACCATGCAGATTACCAGAAACATTTCAAAGGGAATCAGTTGTCTCACTACTCAAACCCAGGAATGTCACATCTGCTACTACCTTGGTGTGTGGGGAGCTTCAGCTAAGCTTGTGAGAAATTGTGAATAGAAAGGCCCTTTCGAACATGGCCTTCCCACTCCCTCATCATGCCAGTGTGGAGACCAGATTCATTGGAAGCAGGGGAGTAGGGGAGGAGAACTAGTGGGGGGAACTTGGCTATTATTTCCCAAGACAGCCAGGCTGGCAGCTTTCACTATGGGTGCTGTCCTTCCCAATCCTAGTCTGCAGCCTCTTTCCAAGGTTGCAGAGAACGCCACCATTTCCCAGGGTCTTTTCCGGCCAGCTCTTCTGGAACCCTAAGTAGGGGCAGTACAGTGACACTCTTTCCATTTTACAGATGGGAGTATTGAAAAAATGAGAGAGAAAGGCCGAAAAACCAGGACTACAGGCTTTATTAGAGGAGAAGGACCCTGCCAGGCTGTCTCGCAAGGGGAGAACAGGCACACTTGCAGAGGTGAACACGCCTTTTGAGGGGAGGAATGGGAAGGGATGGGGCTTAGGGTACTCGGCACGTGCTGATTGGTGGTTTCATATAAGGCACATGATTAGGCACTTAGGTACTTAGGAATCAAAAGCTTAGGGTATTTGGCAGATGCTGATTGGTGGTTCAATGTATAGTCCATATAAGGTGCCTGGTTAGGTGCTCAGGAATGTCCAGGCCGCAGGTGCAGGTTACGTCATACTCCGTCCATCCGTTGGGGGAAGGAAGGATCTATCAAGTATGAAGCCAGGGGAATGAAGTTGCTCAGAATGCAAACACTTGGACCCAGCAGCATGCTCCCCCCTGCCCAAACCCAAGTCTTTGGATCATAGTCTAGCACTTGATGAAGTACTCGCTGTTTCTCTGAATGCATGAGGCTACTCAGCAGTGTTGGCTGAGCATTATCAGCTTACTCTCCTTGTGCGGGCATTCTGAATACAATTCCACTCTAGAGCAATCTACATGATGTGCCAAATTACCTTGATGTATGAATTAGGCATTCTGTTTATTTTACTAGTAACAAGAAACTGAATATACTTTTTGTGTATTTGTGTGTGTGTGTGTGTGTGTGTGTGTGTGTGTGTGTGAACTGCATAAGACAGCTTGGCACCAGTTACAGACCCTGAGTTGGTAGGTGGACACATTCAACATTGTGGCCCGATCTCAATGCAGGTAAGGATTCTGGAAATAAAATGACTTACTTCTCTTAAGATTTAGAGGTGGGAAAGCTGTCCTCTCCCTGGAAAAATTCAAGCATCAATGTGTAGTCACCTTACAGGGAGCAGGATACCTGGTCCAGGACTTGATCTAGAGTAGGGGGTGCAGAGTTTAGTAATATAGTAACATGTAAACACAATACTGATGATTATAGAACCCAATGTTGTCCAAGGACTAACGAGGGACCCTGAGACCCTTTTGGGGGCCAATAAGATCAAAACTCTTCTCATAATAATACTTAGATGTATTTGTCTTTTCTTTTCCTCTCTCACAATTGCACAGTGATTTTTTTCTAGAGACAACGTGACATGTGACATCATAACAGATTGAATGCAGAAGCAGATTTAAGAATCCAGCTGTCTTCTATTAAGCCTAACATTAAAGGGATTTGCAAAAATGTAAAACAATGTCACTCTTCTCACTGATCATTTGTGTTTTGGAAAATATAGTTATTTATGTTAATATGTAATGGGTTTATTATTGTTATTTTTAAATGACTTAATAAATATTTTTAAATTTTCTCGGTTTAAGTTCCTAAATACCAATTGATAGAGCCTGCATAACCAAGAGCTCTTTGGGGTCCTTGATAACTGTTAAGAGTGTAAAAGAACCCTGAGCCAAAAAGCCTTAGAATTGCTGTATTAAGAATTAGGGGACCCTCTCATTGGACATTCAGGGACACAATGTGGGGCAGGATTTTGCCTAAGGTCAACCTGTGATTTATTGACAGAAACAGGACTTCAAGTCTTCTGAGAACCCAAGTCTCAATTCATAGACTATTTTCTTTTGTCAAAGCTTTAGTGACTTGGCTCAAAGGCAAAGGCCTAAATGAACTAACAGTGCCATACTTTCCACAACTACCAAATACTTGCACCTCCAGTGAGTCTCAGCTCTTCATCCACAAGGGGATTTTACCCACCAACCACCTTGAAGAAGCATGCTGTGGGGGAGACTCACATAGGCCATGCAAGAAGCCAGTTGTCCAGCTGAACCGGGATCTAGACTTCAAATCTCCATCAATGGAGGTTGTATTGGAGACTCTTGCCAGCAGAAAGATCCTTCCTGGGGGGAAAAAAGGTATTAAAATTGGCCAGTGTTCATCATTAAACTCTATAAACTCGAAAACTCATCCCTCTCCTCCGTTTACAAGAGGTTTCAGTTACATCTTAACTCACTGCTCTGAATTGTTCCTTAATTCTAGGTGTGAAGGTTTATTAAACGTGTCCACCTACACAGAGTATCTCATGGCATGAGAGTGTCTGAAATTTGTGCACACTAGGTAATTCCTTTAAACTCTTTTGTTCTTTCATTGATTTCCACACCACCACCATGTAATCTGTGTGCACAGATTGTTAAAAAGGGCTGTCTGTGTTCTGTGGGCCCTTCAATCAAACCCCATTTGATTTTAATAACACTGATGCCTTGTGTTCTTCTAGAATCAGACTGTCAGAGCTGCAGAATTGACATGCACTTTCTCTATGAATTGTTACCAAAAGATGAGAGGGGAGGGACCGTTACTTGGGTACTACTGATGGTTTCTGTTAGTAATAAAACCACAGCCTAGTACTCATTAAACATTGTGGCTTTTAAACAAGCTTGACATTCAAGCATTGGTGCTGGTGTTCTTTCAGCCTTTTTTTTTCATCCTACTTGCAAATTGAGAAGGGAACTGTTAAATCTTTCTTTGAGATAGACTTCCGTGGCATCCTGGCCTGGAGTTTTTAATTTCCCAGTCTTGGAGCGGGGAGGGAGTCAGGTAGAGCTCAGCATTTCATGGAGGACTGGCTGAAGGGAGAGTACACTCTGGAAGAGGAGGGGCCCAATTTCTCTACTGCCTCTGACATATATCATTAACTATTAATTGAGAATCATTATTTTTGTGGATTTGTCACAATTGCTTTCTACAACTGACTTCCTCAGTGCTTTTCTAATTATCTATGTGTGCTCTAAGGCACATTTGTGAGTGCCAACCATTTATTTTAAATTTACATAATCACAGAGGGCTGTTGATAACACAGAAATGCTTTAGAGTCAATGCATGAGCATGTGCCTCCAGATCATTTTATGCTCTGATTTGACGAGTCCATTCCTGTCATAAATATACTTAACTTTTTGTATCCTTGGACAAAGCAGAGAAAACAGCCACATCTCTGCATAGGCATTTATCTCACATGATATCTCAAGGTTTATGCTCTTGTGTGCTTAGAGGTTTCTTTTTCTTATATTTAAAAACCAAAAACAGATACAACTTCCAAAGCTGACAGAAGAAGAAACAGAAAATTTGAGTAGTCCAATATTTATTAACAAAATTGAATAGTGAAAGGCCATCCCACAAAGCACCCCCCTAGACTCAGATAAATTAGTTGAGAATTCTTCCAAACATTTAAGGATGAAATAACACTAATGTTATATAAGCTCTTACAGAGTATAGAAAAAGGGGAATACTTCCTTTTATTATGAGGCTATGATAGCCCTGATTCTAAATCCTGACAAGATATTACAAAAAGGAACATTTTAGACTAATTATTGTCATGAGTATAGTATCACAAATCCCTAAATACTAGCTAATTAAATTCAGTATATATATATATATATATATATATATATATATATATATATATATATATTTATATATATATATTTATATGCACATACATAATGTACACATATAGCTATATCCCCCATTTAAATTCAATTCATATAAATGCCCATAGATATATACTTCTATATACTTATTGCCCATTCATGTGCGTGTGCATGTGTATGTATGTGTGTGTGCGCACACACACAGAGAGGGAGAGAGAAAGAGAAAGTGCTTCACATTCATATTCCTTCTGGTGTTTTCAGGAATCATCTCCTTTGTCCTCCAATATTTCACCTAATGTCTTCTTCTGGGGAAACACACCTAATTCAACAACCAACTGAGGTTTATTCTAGGCATGAGTGGGTGGTTTAATATTAGAAAAATCAATCAATGTGATTAATCATATTAACAGAGAAGAAGGAGAAAACCATAAAATTATTTAAATAGATGCAGAAGAACATTTGATAATATTCAACAGCCAGCCATCGTAAAATGAACACACATGCAAACAGAAATCTCTTAGCAAACTAGGAATAGAAAGCAATTTTCTAATCTGATAAATGAAGTTACAAAAAACTACAGCAACAGTCATAATCCACACTAAAATATTAAAATTTTCCCCTTAGATTGGGAATAAAAAAAGTTGCTCATTATCACCACTTCTGTTCCACACTGTACCAGAGATTTAATCTAGTTCAATAAAAAATAAGCCAGTCTGCTATTCACAAACTACATAATTGGGTATATAATAAATCCAGTAGAATCTACAAACTATTAGAATTGATAAAGTAGCAGGACACAAAGTCAATATTTAAGAATCATTACATTTTTATATATTAGCAACAAACAAATAGAAAATGAAATTAGAAAAGATACAATTTATAATATAAAAATCATCAAATACTTAAATCCTAGAAATAAATAAAAGATATGCAAAACTTCTAAACTGAAAACAAGAAAACATTATCAAAAGAAATTAAGACCATCTAAATAAAAGGAATGATATGCCATTATTAATGGGTTGGAAGACCAACTACTGTAAAAATATCAATTTTCTTCACATTAATCTGAGGATTCGACACAATCCCAATAAAAATCCAGGCAGGCTTTAAAAATGTTTTACACTGCTAGACACCAAGAATGCTATCATAACTATGACAATGTGATATCGGTACAAAGAACAGTAAAAAAATAAATTTAAAATATAACAGAATAGAGAGTCCAGAAACAGACACACATGTATATTGTTACCTGATTTATAAAAGATTATCTCTTTAATATATTATTATGGGTCAATTGAATATCATATGGAAAAAATACACTGTGATTCCTACCTCATGTCATATACTCAACACAATTCTGGGTGACATGTAAAAGGTAAAAAAATAAATATTTTAGAGGAACATAAGAGAACATGTTCATGAGCTTATAGTAGACAAAGATAACTTTAATGGAACATTAAATGTACTAACCATATTAAAATATAATAAATTAGATTACATTAAAATTAAAACTTTAAGTTATCAAAAAACATTGAATGGGAAAAGGCAATCCTCAGAGAAAGAAAAGATATTTGCAATCTATATATATTCAGGTCTTTTGCTAAATTTGCTATTGAAGTATCTGTCTTTTTCATAGTGATTTGTAGATTTTTTTTTTTTACATATTCTATATTCTGATAGTTCTCTGCAATATATGTTCAGAATACTAGTATATATAAAAAACTAGAATATATTAAGAATTCCTATACACACATAATCTGGGCACATTTATGTATATAACACTTAAACAAAACAATCTTGAAAAACATAAAGAACACTTACGGACATTTGGAAACTAAGTGCTTCCTATTCACCTCAGGCACAGTCCCTGAGGTGGCCTTTCAATTGCTGACATTCAATGTGATGCCCCCCCTTTCCTTCCCCCCTCCAGTCCTCATTCACTGATGTAGGCACATGAGCTGTGGCCAGGACAACATTTGAAACAGATCATGTTTCAAGGCAGGCCAGGCCCAACATTTGAGAGTGCTCTAGCTCCCTGCTTTATGCATCCTGACTCTTGAAGCCTGAGCTGAACTTTGGCAGCTGGCTGGCTGTGGGTTGGAGGGCATGGGAACCGAATCAGAAGTTTAAACACACCTGCCTTGGCATACTGATGAGCAATGGAGGTGAGGCGGAGGGGGGGGGGGCGGCGCACAGCCATGGTTTTGTCATTACCGAGTGGGTGGCAGCTTGAGAGGGGAGACAATTCTTCCTGATGAGTCAGCCAGTTGAGATACAAGCAGGGCATTTGGTGTTGATGAAAATAAAAAAGCCTTCTTCCCTGTCTATTGGAAAGGTTCAGCAGGTACACTCTTTGATAAATGGTCACAGTAATGAAATTCACACTCTTTAATCACAAGGGCTATAACTTAATTAAAAACACATCGAGGATTGATTTGGGTTAGAGAGCTCTCCCAGTTCCTGGGCTTTATTAAATTTGGTGTATATTGCTCAGCCTCATCTGACATGCTTAAGTATGGAAGCCGATGGCTGAGACACTGTCACTGTACTTATGGAATAAATCTAGTTTTGGGGACCTAGGCAGATCA
The DNA here is from genome assembly GCF_963455305.1 of Plecotus auritus. NCBI lineage: Eukaryota > Metazoa > Chordata > Mammalia > Chiroptera > Vespertilionidae > Plecotus > Plecotus auritus. Next base: position 128,544,857 of record NC_137784.1, read on the forward strand.
TACTGAAGGGAGATGGGGGCCAGGGTTCCCAGAACAGGGGACCCAGGCCCCTATCCTCTTCCTGCCTTTGCATGCATCATCTTCTAAAGAGACTACAAGAAGTCATAGTCTTCACTGTTGCATATTAAAGGCAGGGTTCTCCTTGAGCCCTCTGAATTGGGTCCTTTAGAAGAAATCTAATGTTGAGGAAGCCAATGAGATAGGAACTGTCACTTTTTCCATTTTGCATGTGTGAAAATTTAAGAAGAAGAAAAAGGGGTAATGAGTGGTCCAGAGGACTGTTGGCTACAAGCATCTTGGTAGACACCATCTATACACCACTACCAAATAAACACATGCCCTCCATACACACACAAATGTACTTTCTTCACATCTACACCTGTACAGAAACACCTGGATACAGACATACAGCCACATACCCATCTGCACTTCCAACACGTGCTCATGTACATATATACACACCCCACACCACTGTGCAGATACACCCAGATATGGACACACACCTACACACTCAACTGCATTCCCAACACACATGTGCACATACATACACTGAAATACAGAACTTTCATACACCCAGTCAAATATACACACATATGCCTGTGCAGATAAACCTGGATATAGGCACACAGCCATACATATCCACACCCATCATACCTCCACACTCTCCCCACATCATATTAGTACAGATATTCACAAAATAGACATACATTTACACACACATACATATTCATACTTCCCTACATATGTATGCAAACATTAATACCTGTGCTGATACACTGATTTATGAAAAAATATACACACACATATACATATCTACATCCAACACACACACAATGTTTACTCCACACCCACACTCATGAAGATACATTTGATGCAGACACATATTCATCTCTTCCTCACACCCTTAACCATGCAGATACATCCAGATACAAACACATATCTGCACATCTATACACCCTCACAACCCTCTTCTACTCATGTGCATATATCTACATACACACATTGACACCTTTGCAGATAAACTCAGACACATCCACACACCCATAGATATCTACTGTATATACACACCCACACACATCCACATGCATACATATACACATGCCTACACACACATTGTTTATATATGCATATAAACCATACATAAATACCATATCTATACATACATCCATGCCCAGACATGAACACACACATAAACACACATACATGTACATAAACAAGTACACACACCTAGACACACATATATAATGAACACATACATACGCACTCACAATCATTCATTTCCACAGGCTATCTTTTCAAATCAGGAACAATGAGCACTTTCTAGCACTCTGTAACTTAAGGATAGTCCGAAGAAGACAGCATAATACATGCTCCCTATTCAACTCAGCCCTGGAAATTTTAGCAATGACCTAGAATTGCCAACAACCTGGATGGTCCTCTCCCTTCTTTCCTGAGAAAGCAGTTGAATCAGTGGCTCCCTTGGCTACCCAGCTAACCTGTCAAGCCACAGTGCTTCCTCCAGAAGAACCCATGCTACCATTCCAGAGTGTTCAAAGAGCTTTCTTGGACCAACAACAGCAGTTGGCAGGAAATCAGAAAACAACTCTGAGGAGGATGGTGGTGATGCGAAGATACAGAGCATGTAACCTTGCTAGAGAGTTTGGCCTTTGAGCTCGGTGCCACCAGGTGCCAGCCAGAACCTGGAAGTAAGGGAGGAGGTGGTTAGATGTGTGTTTGTGAAGGATCCCTCTGGCTGCCCCATGCAGATTGAGAAGCATGCAGTTTGGAGGGAAGAGGCCAAGGCAGAAGCTGGTACAGCTATCCAGGCAGTGGAGGGAGCTCAGGACAGAGTAGGGATGGTGGTGAGTGAGGAGCAGCAGGCAGTAAGCTGGCTGGAGAGAGTCTGGCCAGGATTTGGTCATGGATTGACTGAGGGCATGAAGGAGAGGGAGAGAAGAGTGAAGAATGACATCGAGATTCCTGAGGTGACTGTGTGAGGCTGTAGAGGAGAGCTGGGGCCAGGCCAGGCAAGCTTCACTGGCCATGGCAGGGGGTGGGGCTTTATTTGAGGGCCATGAGGAGCCACTGAAGGGTTAGAAGCTGAGGAAGAAGTTGTGTTGCATTAATGAACATCAGAAGGTTACTGGAGGGACCGGAGTGATGATGGGGAAAGGTAGGCAGGTCCCTCAGGAACAATTTGCACCAGCTAGAGGGAGGGATGGAACTATCAGACCAGAGCCAGTAGAACTGGTCCCTGCCTTGAACCTCAAGGCAACTCACAGGCAAGAAAGCTTTTACCAAGCTCCACCTGGGGGCTAGACATCTGAAATCCAAGAGGGCTTCAAGGAAGTATCTGCTCCAGGCCTCTCCTCTAGCTCTGGCAGCTTCAGGTGTTCCTTGGCATGTAGAAGGTATTCTCCCTGTCTTCAGATGGTCTCCCCTCTATGTGCATCTGTCTCTATATCCAAATTTCCCTCTTATATAAGGACATCAGTCATCATGAATTAGGGCCCAGCCTAATGACCTCACCTTAACTTGATTATCTCTGTAAAAACCCTATTTCCAAATAAGGTCACATCTGCAGTTACTGGGGGTCAAGACTAATATCTTTGGGGCAGACATAATACTCATCTAGCCTCAATTATCAACAGAAGCTCATAGGACCCCTCCTGGATCTGGACAGCAACAGTGGAGGGAAGCTAACTGCTCATCCAGGCTGGGCCTGGAAGCAATGTACAGTGTTCTGCCTGGGACAGACCTTCACTGGATGCCTGGGACCCCAGTGCAGGGCAGGCCTCCCATAAAGATAGTGTGGAGGGAGTGCAGAGGCTGCCAGGAAAGCACTGGGAGTCAGGGGCTGCCTTTGGAGGAAGAGAGGGACTCAGAAGGGGGGATGGCTGAATGAGTGGCAGCTATAGCATGAGAGATATGCACTGACCCTCCCACACTGGGCCTTCTCTAAAGGTAATTCGGGCACTGTGCTGGGAGTGGGCATTTCTAGGCCAGTGGGCTATGGGCTCAGCCAGAGGGAAGACCAGGTTGTGAGGGAACAGTGCTGGTACATGTGAGAGTGTGTGTCCCTGTGAATGGGAGTACACTTTGGGGGGCATGCATCTGCATGTATATCACCTTGTACAAGACCACATGTGTCTGTGAGGGTGTGCCTCTGTGTGTGTGTGTTGTGTGTGTGTGTGTGTGTGTGTGTGTGTGTGTGTGTGTGTGTGTGTGTGTGTGAATGTGTGTACGATGGGCAAGTGGTGATCAGAGAAGGTTGGCAGGGGAGCTACTACCTGAGCTGCAGCTAAGCTGAGCTTTAAACTCATAAAAATTTCAGGTGGTCTCCTATATATCCCCTCAGCCATCTATTCCCTCCTATTCCAGGCCTCTGGTACTTCATCTCACCCAGACATCTCCTCTGCAGGCTAGTGTGGCTAGCAGGAACCCTGCTGGGTCCCCAACCACCTGTGCCTGTGGTTGCTAAACTAAGCCTTTGCCAGCCACATTTCAGTCGGGCACATGCTAGCAGTTTATTTGTTATGTGTTCTTTCACTCATAATCCAGAAAGAGTCTGGTTGCTAAACTGCACATGCTCATGTAGGCATTACCTGGGGCCAACCAAGGCCCAGGGTCTAGGAAAGAAATGACCAGCACTGGCAGGGGTGGCCAGGGCTGCCAGAACTGGTTTCAGGGCATCTACCAGTCCTCTGGCAGTGTGGGGCTTGCTTCCTCAGTGAGGAGGAAAAGATCCAGGCTGCCTGTTCTGTCAGCCCAGGCTTGAAGCAGACAGACAGAGTCAGAGTTAGAGAGACAACTCCAGGTCTCTCTCCTCTGCTAATCCTTGTCCCTGAAAAAGCTGAGAGAGGGTCAGTTCATGCCTGTTGACCACATTTTAGTGTGAACAGGAGGTAAGTGGTTAGAGCCACCAATCATTTTTCTCTCTAATGGAGGGACTATGGACTTTGCCACTAGGTAGAAGTCTTTATGTGTCAGTGAGTAGAGGGCAAGAAGAGAGGGTGGGTCTGGGTACAAATCCTTTCTCAGGGGCCTCTCTCTAGTCATAGGACCTGGCTGTGCCTGTTTTCCTATCCATAGATGGGGCTGTAAGAGTTGAGCCATCCAACTCCCACAGTTGTTGGGAGGGCCAGATGATAGGAGGGCTGGAGAAGTGTTTTGCGAACCCCTGAGCTCTGTGCAGACATAAGGACTTTTTGTTGTTTGCAAAGGAAATTATGAAGTTGGAGAAGTAAAGATGAAGCCCAAAGAAGCAAATATTCTTAAGTCTAATGTAGGGCTCATTGATAAACAGGCATGGGGTTCCTTATGCCTCTTTCATATCCCAAGTAACTGAATATCCAGGTACCATCTGCCTGAATTTTACTGTGTAATCTGGAACCTCCTAAACAGCTGGCTCCATTTTGAATGTTGTCTCCAAAATCTTTATATCTCAGTGGCATTTCTCTTTTTCAAATGACACTTTAAAATCCTCTTACATTGCTCAGAAGACTTGAGGGAGGCCGCCATTTTGAATGCTTACATTTTTTGCCCTTATTACATTTGGTACAATTATATACCAGGCTAGTAACAAACTTGTGGCCCCACTGCACCATTGCAAAATATCACATTGCTACCTCCATTTGGAAACATCAACTTCAAACTGTGTATATACTTTTTTTTAAATAAATCTTTATTCAGATTATTACAATTATTTCTCCTTTTTCCCCCCATAGCTCCCCTCCACCCATTTCCCACCCCACCTTCTGCCCTTACCTCCCCCCCACTGTCCTCATCCATAGGTGTATGATTTTTGTCCAGTCTCTTCATGAACCCCCCATACCCCTTTCCCCCTGAGAATTATCAGTCCACTCCCTTTCTATGCCCCTGATTCTATTATATTCACCAGATTATTCTGTTCCTCAGGTTTTTAATTCACTTGATTTTTAGGTTCGCTTGTTGATAGATATGTATTTGTTGTTCATAATTTTTCTCTTTACTTTTTTCTTCTTCCTCTTCTTTAAGAATACCTTTCAGCATTTCATATAATACTGGTTTGGTGGTGATGAACTCCTTCAGCTTTTTCTTATCTGTGAAGCTCTTTATCTGCCCTTCAATTCTGAATGATAGCTTTGCTGGGTAGAGTAATCTTGGTTGTAGGTTCTTGCTATTCATCACATTGAAAATTTCTTGCCACTCCCGTCTGTCCTGCATAGTTTCTGTTGAGAAGTCAGCTGACAGTCGTGTGGGTGCTCCCTTGTAGGTAATTAACTGTTTTTCTCTTGCTGCTTTTAATATTCTCTCTTTGTCTTTTGCTCTTGGCATTTTAATTATGATGTGTCTTGGTGTGGTCCTCTTTGGATTCCTTTTGTTTGGGGTTCTGTGGGCTTCCTGGACTTGTAAGTCTATTTCTTTCACGAGGTGGGGGAAGTTTTCGGTGATTATTTCTTCAAATAGGTTTTCAGTATCTTGCTCTCTCTCTTCTTCTGGCACCCCCATAATTCTGATGTTGGTACGCTTGAAGTTGTCCCAGAGTCTTCTTACATTATCTTCAACTTTTTGGATTTTTTTTTTTGCTTTTTGCTTTTTCGGTTGAGTGTTTTTTGCTTCTTTGTATTTCAATTCTTTGACTTGATTCTTGTGTTCCTCTGTTCTGTTTCTGGGTCTCTGTATAATATTTTTTATTTCAGTCAGTGTATGTTTAATTTCTAGTTGGTCCTTTTTCATATCTTTGAGGGTCTCGTTATATTTATCGGCCTTTTCTAGGATATTCTTAAAAAGTCTTATAACCGTGGTTTTGAATTCTATATCCAGTTGTTTGTTTTCCTCCATTTCTTTCATTTGTGATCTGATTCTTTGACCCCGCATTTTCACTGATTCCCTGAGTTGGTAAGGTAGATATTTGTGCTAGGTTTCCAATATGGCCCAGTGGGTCTGCTTCCCCAGTTAACCTGAGGTGGACACTCTTGGTGCACCCCTTTGTGGACTGTGTGTACAGCCTTGTTGTAATTAAGTCTTTATTGTTGTTGGTATCACTGGGAAGAATTGACCTCCGGGCCAGTTGGCTGTAAGGATCAGCTGTGTCTATGCTGGGAGAAGTTCTGTGCTGGAGACAGCCTTATAGGATTAGACTTGCCAAATTACAATAGGCTCTGTGCTCAGCTTGGATGGGGTGGAGTCTCAGTCTTGGCTTCCTGTCAGCCTTGCCCTTGCGCGCATGTGCGCTTTCAGTCCTCCGCCTTCCCCAGCTCGAGTCTCCGCCTGAGAGTCCAGACTCCCCCCACAAGAGCGTGGGTCCCCAGGGGCTCGCCTGGAACTGGGGTTCACTGCAGTCAGAACTGGGGCTCAGTGCCGTCAGGAGCCTCTGACTCCCTTCCACTAGGGAAAGCCTGTGGCAACTTCCGCAGCCTTTGTGCGCACTGGCACGCGCGCGCGTGCGCACTTTCAGTCCTCCGCCTTCCCCGGCTCCCAAGTCTCTGCCCGAGAGTCCAGACTCCCCCCACAAGAGCGTGGGTCCCCAGGGGCTCGCCTGGAACTGGGGTTCACTGCAGTCAGAACTGGGGCTCAGTGCAGTCAGGATCCTCTGACTCCCTTCCACTAGGGAAAGCCTGTGGCAACTTCTGCAGCCTTTGTGCGCACTGGCCCGCGCGCGCCTTCAGACTTCTGCCTTTCCCAGCTCGAGTCTCCACCCGAGAGTCCAGACTCCCCCCGTAAGAGCGTGGGTCCCCAGGGGTTCGCCCGGAACTGGGGTTCAGTGCAGTCAGAACTGGGGTTCAGTGCGGTGGGAGGCTTCCTTCCCCCTTCCGCCAGAGAAAGTCAGCCAGGCTCTCAGCCGCCCTTCCTCTCTGCGCACACAGAGCCCCTTTGCCGTACCTCCAATTCTCTGTGAGCTTTTCTCTTTCCTTCTAGTTGTAGAATTTTCACTCAGCCAGCTTTCCTGTGGTTCTGGATGGTGTCCGTTCTGTCTTTTAGTTGTAGTTTTGAAATTGTTGTGCGAGGCAGCAGTTTAGGTGTTTACCAATGCCGCCATCTTGGTTTCTCCACTGTGTATATACTTGATTGAAATTCTCCATGTGGTTCTGGGTTCTAAGTGTGTGTGTGTGTGTGTGTGTGTGTGTGTGTGTGTGTGTGTGTGTGTTTGAGAGAAAATTGAAGGTGGTTGTTCTAGTAGAAATAGTCATGATTCATCAGCAAGTATAGCTCCCTTGGGCTGGGGTACCTTGGGAAATGTCTTTAGGGGTCCATGATATTTTCTTAACACTTATTCATCCTCCTATCTTGCCATCATGAGTGGTAGGACAGAGCATCATGCTCACAGGAAATAAGGTTGTGCCTCTAGGCCTGAGATTGATGGGAAGGAGCCACAGGTCAGGGTTTGGGAGTGATGTCCCCCCATCTCCAATAATAGTGGTTTGTTGTTGTTTTTTTGTGTGTGATTTAAAACAATAAGCATTTATTATCCTACAGTCTCTGTGGGTTAGGAATTTAGTTGCAACTTAGCTATATCCACTGAGATTTTTTTTATTGTTTAAGGTATTACAAATAGTAGTACATATGTCTCCTTTTTTTCCCCCATTGACCTCCCCTCAGCCTCCCCTACCCCACCTGGCACTTGCCCTCACTGTCCACCCCCAGTGTCCTGCATCTGTTGGTTGTGCTTATATGTATGCATACAAATCCTTTGGTTGATCTTTTACCCCCCCAACCCTCCTCTACCTTCCCGTTGTAGTTTGACAGTCTGTTCGATGCTTCTTCGCCTCTATTTTTGTTGAACAGTTTATAATGTTCTTTATCTTCCACAAATAAGTGAGATGATGTGGTATTTATCTTTCACTGACTGGCTTATTTCATTTAGCATAATGCTTTCCAGTTCCATCCATGCTGTTGCAAATGGTAAGAATTTCTTCTTTTTTATAGCAGCATAATATTCCATTGTGTAGATGTACCACAGTTTTCTAATCCATTCATCAGCTGATGGGCACTTAGGCTGTTTCCAAATCTTAGCTATTGTAAATTGTGCTGCTATGAACATAGGGGTGCATATATCCTTTCTAATTGGTGTTTCTGATTTCTTGGGATATATTCCTAGAAGTGGTATTACTGGGTCAAATGGCAGTTTCATTTTTAATTTTTTGAGGAAACGCCATACTGTTTTTCACATTGGATGCACCAGTCTGCATTCCCACCAGCAGTACAGGAGGGTTCCTTTATCTCCACATCCTCTTCAGCACTTGTCCTTTGTTGATTTGTTGATGATAGCCATTCTGACAGGTATGAGATGATACCTCATTGTTGTTCTGATTTGCATCTCTCAAATGATTAGTGACTTTGATCATGTTTTCATATGTCTCTTGGCTTTCTGAATGTCCTCTTTCAAAAAGTGTCTATTTAGGTCCTTTGCCCATTTTTTTGTTTGGATTGTTTATCTTCCTTTTGTTAAGTATTATGAGTTCCCTGTAAATGTTGAAGATTAAACCCTTATTGGAGATAACATTGGCAAATATGTTCTCCCATGCAGTGGGCTTTCTTGTTGTTTTGTTGATGGTTTCTTTTGTTGTGCACAAGCTTTTTTATTTTGAAGTAGTCCCATTTGTTTATTTTTTCTTTAGTTTCCATTGCCCTGGGAGCTGTATCAGTAAAGATATTGTTACGACAAATGTCTGCTATTTTGCTGCCTATGGACTCTTCTAAGATTTTTATGTTTTCCCATCTTGCATTTAAGTTCTTTATCCATTTTGAGTTTATTTTTGTGTATAGTGTAAATTGGTGGTCTAGTTTCTTTTTTTTTTTTTTTGCATATATCTGTCCAGTTTTCCCAACACCATTTATTGAAGAGACTATTTTGTCTCCATTGTATGCTCTTGCCTCCTTTGTCAAATATTAATTGAGCATACTCGCTTGTGTCGATTTCTGGGTTTTCTGTTCTGTTCCACTGGTCTATATGTCTGTTCTTGTGCCAGTACCAGACAGTTTTGAGAACAGCGGCTTTGTAGTATACCTTGATATCTGGTATTGTGATCCTTCCAACATTGCTCTTCTTTCTCAAGACTGCTGCAGCTATTTGGGGTCTTTTCCTATTCCCCAGATGAATTTTTGGAAAGTTGGTTCTAGGTCTTTGAAGTATGCCGTTGGTATTTTAATGGGGATTGCATTGAATTTATAGATTGCTTTGGGTAGTATGGACATTTTGATGATGTTGATTCTATCAATCCATTACGATATATTCTTCCATTTGTTCATGTCTTCCTCTATCTCTTTTTTTTAACATCCTGAAATTTTCTGAGTACAGGTCCTTTGTTTCCTCGGTTAAGTTTATTCCTAGATATCTTAATTTTTTTTTGTTGCAATGGTCAATGGATTGCTTTTTTAAAAATTTCTCTTTCTGTGAGTTCATTATTGGTGTATAGAAAAGCCATAGACTTCCGGGTGTTAATTTTATATCCTCCTACATTGCCAAATTCAATTATTAAGTCTAGTGGTTTTTTTGATGGAGTCTTTGGGGTTTTCTATGTACAATATCATGTCATCTGCAAATAAGGACAGTTTTACTTCTTTTTTTTCAATTTGGATGCCTTTTATTTCTTCTTCTTGTCTGATCACAATGGCTAGTACTTCCAGTACTATGTTGAACAGGAGTGGTGAGAGTGGGCATCCCTGTCTTATTCCTGCTCTTATGGGAAATGGTTTTAGGTTTTGCCCATTGAGTATGATGTTGGCTGTGGGTTTGTCATATATGGCTATGTTGAGGTATGATCCTTCTATTCCAACCTTGCTGAGAGTTTTTATCAAGAAAGGGTGTTAGATTTTGTCAAATGCTTTTTCTACATCAATGGATATGATTATATGGTTTTTATCTCTCAGTTTGTTTATGTGGTGTATCACGTTTATTGATTTGCGAATATTGTACCATCCTGGTATTCCAGGAATAAATCCCACTTGGCTCATGGTGTATGATCTTTCTAATGTAATGCTGGATTCGATTTGCTAGAATTTTGTTGAGGATTTTGGTGTCTGTGTTCATGAGGGATATTGGCCTGTAATTCTCTTTCTTTGTATTGTCTTTATATGGTTTTGGGTTTAGGGTAATGCTGGCTTCATAGAAAGAGCTTCGAAGTGCTCCTTCCTCTTGAATTTTTTGGAATAGTCTGAGGAAGATAGGTTTTAGTTCTTCCTTGAATGTTTGATAAAACTCCCCTGTGAAAGGGGGGTGAGGGAGTGGGGGGATAGGGTAATGGGGGAATAAGGACACATATGTAACACCTTAATCAATAAAGAAATTTAAAAAAACACTCCCCTGTGAAGCCATCCGGTCCAGGGCTTTTATTTGTTGGATGTTTTTTGATTACTGCTTCAATTTCCTCCATAGTAATCAGCCTATTCAGACTTTTTGACTCCTCCTAGTTGAGTTTTGGAAGGTCATATTTTTCTAGGAATATGTCCATTTCTTGTATGTTGACCAGTTTGGTGGAGTAGAGTTGCTCATAGTATTTTTTTATTATGATTCTTTGTATTTCTGTGGGGTCTGTTGTTATTTCACCTCTTTCATTTCAGATTTTGTTTATTTGGGTCCTCTCTCTTTGCTTCTTGGTGAGCCTGGCTAGAGGTTCATCAATCTTGTTTATCCTTTCAAAGAACCAGCTCTTGGTTTCATTGATCTTTTGTACTGTTTTTTGGTCTCTATGTCATTTATTTCTGCTCTGGTCTTTATTATTTCCTTCCTTCTGATCACACTGGGCTTTTATTGTTGCTCTCTTTCTAATTCTTCAAGTTGCAGAGTTAGATCTTTTATTACTAGTTTTTCTGTTTGTTTGTTTTTTTGTTTTTTTTGTTTTTGATATAGGACTGTAATGCTATGTACTTCCCTCTAAGGATTGCTTTCACTGTGTCCCAAAGATTTTGGATTGTTGTGTTTTCATTATCATTTGTTTCCAGTATGTTTTTATTTCTTCTTTGATCTCTTTGGTAACCCACTCATTGTTCAATAGTATGCTATTCAGCCTCCAAGAGTTTAAATTTTTATGATTGTTTTTACTGTAGTTGATTTCTAATTTTATCCCATTGTGGTCTGAGAAGATGCTTGATATGATTTCAATCCTCTTGAATTTGGAGAGACTTTGCCTGTGTCCCAATATGTGGTCTATCTTTGAAAATATCCCATGTGCACTTAAGAAGAATATATATTCTGTAGTTTTGGGATAGAATGTTCTAAAGATGTTGATTAAGTCCATCTGATCTAGTGAGTCATTTAGGATTGATGTTTCTTTGCTAATTTTTTGTCTAGAGGATTTATCCAGTGATGTTAATAGGGTATTAAAGTCTCCTACTATGATTGTTTTGCTGTCAATCTCTCCCCTGTATCTTCCCAAAGTTTTTTTTTTTTTATGTATTTGGGTGCTTCTGCATTGGGTGCATAAATGTTTACTAGAGTTACATACTCTTGTTGTATCGATCCCTTTAGAATTATGAAGTGGCCTTTCTTGTATCTTGTTATGGTCTTCACTTTGAGGTCTATTTTGTTGGATATAAGTATTGCTACCCCACTTTTTTTTCATTTCCATTTGCCTGATATTTTTCCATTCCTTCACTTTCAGTCTGTGTGAGTCCCTTGTTCTGAGGTGGGTCTCCTGTAGACAGCATATATACGGGTCATGTTTTCTTATCCATTCATTCACTCGATGTCTTTTGATTGGTGCATTTAATCCATTTATGTTTGATGTTATTATTGATAGGTACTTGTTTGTAGCCATTTGTGTACTTTATGCCTGTGTTCCTTCCTCCCTTTCCATTTCTTCTTTTTACAGCATTCCCTTTAGCATTCCTTGCATTGCTGGCTTGAAAGTGATAAACTCCTTTAGCCTTTTTTTTTTCTCTGTGAAGCTTATGATTTCCCCTTCAAGTTGGATTGATAGTCTTGCTGGATAGAGTATTCTTGGATTCAGTCCTTTGCTTTGCATCACTTTCTATACTTCCTTCCATTCCCTTCTAGCTTGATGTATTTCTGTTGAGAAATCATTTGATAATCTGATGGGGGATCCTTTGTAGGTAACTCTCTCTCTCTCTTGCAGCCTTTAAGATTGTCTCTTTGTCATTAAAATTTGCCATTGTAACTATGATGTGTCTTGGTGTGGGTCTTTTTGGATTCATCTTGCTTGGGACTCTCTGTACTTGTGCAACTTTTTTCTTCCCCATATCTGGCAAGTTTTCTGTCATTATTTCTTCAAATAGATTTTCTAATCCTTGCTGCTCTTCTTGTCCTTCTGGCAGCCCTATTATACATATGTTACTTCATTTTGTGTTTTCCCAAAGCTCTCTTAGGCTCTTCTCCTGCTTTTTAATTTTTTTCTCCAGTGGCTGTTCAGATTGGGCTTGTTTCTCTACCTTATCTTCTAACTCACTAATTCGGTCCTCTGCTTCTTCTAGTCTAGTTTTGAAACTTTCCATGGTGTTTTTGAATGTAGCTATATCACTTTTGATTTCTTCCTGATTTTTGCATAGGTTGTTGATTTTGTCGTCCATCCAGTTTTTGAACTGTACAACCATTATTCTGAATTCTTTTTGTCATGTTGCATGTCTCTGTTTCACTTATTTCCTTTCTTGGCGATTCCTCTTTTTCTTTCCTCTGGAGATTGTTTCGTTGTCTCCCCATTCTAACTATCATCAGAAGGTTCAAATGCTGAGTTGTGGGGGCCTGGGCCATGTGCAGTGGGAGCTTTGCGCCACCTGAGTGTCACTAAAGAGCTCCAACACCAAGATGTTCTGCTGCTGTGGGTTGGTGGGAGCCATGCTCTCCCAGGCTCAGAGTCACCAGTGCTCATTGTGGCCTCATGCGTGCACCTAGAATCAGGAACCCCACCTGCACCACACTGAAAAAGAGACCCTGCTGGTGTGTGCTGAAAATCAGAGTCCCCTAGCATATGCCAGGAGTCAGAGTCCCCCTCTGCCCATGCTGAGAATCAATTATCAGAGTCTCTGTTGCTTGGTGTGGCCTCGCACCAAGAATCAGGGTCCCTGTGTGCGCATTTGCTGAGAATTGGAGTCACTGGCTCTTAGTGTGTGTGCATTGGGAATCAGGGTTCCCAGGCGTGCACAATTAGAAACAGTCAAGTCACTGGTGCTCAGTGCTGCCTCTCATGTGGAGAATCAGGGTCCCCGGTCTGCTTAGGGGACTGGTTTGCACAGCCACCTTGTGTTGGCAGAAGGTCCACTCCTGTGCTGTGGAAAACAGACTTCTGTGTGCTTTTGCCCAGAATCAAAGTCAGGTGGCACCACCACCCTGTGTGGGCATGGGGTCTGGTCGCACAATTGCACACTGCAGGAAACACCCTCCCAGTGTCCACGTGCCCAGGCTCAAATTCAGGTAGTGGAGCCGCCCTGTGTGGGCAGGAGGCCTGCTTGCGCGAGGTGAGTCTAGCAGTTCCTATGGCTCTGCAGTGAGCCTGCGGGTAGGGGATGGGCTCTGTGACTCACAGAAATCTGTGGCCGGCCTCCCTGGAGAAGAAACCTGGGTCCCCCAAGATATGTGATTAGTGCTGGGGCCCTGCCAGCAGGCGAGGGGATCCCAAGGCAGGTGCTGGGTGTGGAGGCCATGGTGGCATAGGCTACCAAGGACAAAGAACTGAACCTCACATCACCCTGCTTGGCCCCAGAGG